>NC_141699.1:91198271-92532021 GCF_964263255.1 Lissotriton vulgaris | reverse complement strand
GAACGCCGGCCCTGCGCCCCCGGGGAGGAGGCACGGGGAGAGGTGACCACCGCAGCTGGGGCGATCCACGGGAAGGGCCGGCTCGCGTCCAGAGTCGCCGGCGCCCCAGAAGGAGGCGCCTCGTCCAGCCGCGGCGCACGCTCAGCCCCGCTTCGCACCCCAGTCCGACCGACCCAGCTATTAGAGCCAATCCTTATCCCGAAGTTACGGATCTGACTTGCCGACTTTCCCTACCTACATTGTTCCGACATGCCAGAGGCTGTTCACCTTGGAGACTTGCTGCGGATATAGGTACGGCCCGGCGTGAGATTTACACCATCTCCCCCGGATTTTCAAGGACCAGCGAGAGCTCACCGGACGCCGCTGGAACTGCAACGCTTTCCAAGGCTCAGGCCCCTCTCTTGGGGCGAACCCATTCCAGGGCGCCCTGCCCTTCACAAAGAAAAGAGTGCATTACCACACTGGACGCTGCGAGGGCGCCCATCTCCGCATCTTTCAAACGGCCGAGGGCAACGGAGGCCATCACCCGTCCCTTCCGAACAGCATTTGCCCATCTCTTGGGACTGACTGACCCATGTTCAACTGCTGTTCACATGGAACCCTTCTCCACTTCGGCCTTCAAAGTTCTCGTTTGAATATTTGCTACTACCACCAAGATCTGCACCTGCGGCTGCTCCACCTGGGCCCTCGCCCCGGGCTTCCATGCTCACCACAGCGGCCCTCCTACTCGTCGCGGCTTAGCCCTGCGGCTCTCAGCGCCAGTGACGGCCAGGTATGGGCCCGACGCTCCAGCGCCATCCATTTTCAGGGCTAGTTGATTCGGCAGGTGAGTTGTTACACACTCCTTAGCAGATTCCTACTTCCATGGCCACCGTCCTGCTGTCTATATCAACCAACACCTTTTCTGGGGTCTGATGACCATCGACATCGGGCACTCGCATTCCATGCCCGGCTCCATGCCAGCGAGCCGGGCTTCTTACCCATTTAAAGTTTGAGAATAGGTTGAGATCGTTTCGGCCCCAAGACCTCTAATCATTCACTTTACCAGATAAAACTGGGGGCTCTGAGCGCCAGCTATCCTGAGGGAAACTTAGGAGAGTACCAGCTACTAGATGGTTCGATTAGTCTTGCTGAATTCTGCAGCTCGTGTGATTGGCTGCGTCCCACTAGCGTGATTACCAAGGCTCGTCAGGTAGGCGTGATGATGTAGGAGAGCGGAGAGGCTGTCGGCGGTGGGTGCACGGTGCACGAGGGCGCTGCGCCAAGAGCCGGAGACAAGCGAGTCAGGCGTGGGATGAGTGAGGCGGACGAACGCACGTCCTGCAGCTGAGACCGGTTGATTCACGGTAAGGTTACAGCGCGACAGAGTGGAATCAGCACAGGCAAGGGGGGTGAAGGGGTTGACTGGGAGGCAAATTCTCGCACTATCGCCGGTTCCCTAAGACTCCCTGGCAAGTGGGCAGTCTCCTCTCTTGTCCCCCCCACAATGCCCTTACTGTTGGCGCTTGCAGCCCCACACGTTTAGAGCTTCTTGCGTTCTTTCACTGAGTTCTCTCATTAGTTAAGCTTCTGCAGCCCTCACGACTTGCTGTGCTTCCGCTCCTGCTGGGGGCTCTCGGCGGGCCCTCAACCTCCCAGCACCCTCTGCCTTTGGCCGCCCCTCATCCGTTGCTCCTCGCCCGGCTTGCTCGGGGGAACCCACCAGCTCTGGGGCTGCTTCCCTTGCTTTCCACCTTTGAGCCAGCCCGGGCCCGACCATCTCGCCCAGAACCTGCTGGCTCCACCCCACCCCCAGGCCTCGAGGCACTTGCACTCGCTTCAGAGTTTGCACAGCACGTAGCCCCAGTTGTACAGTTGTCCTTGGATTTTGGTCCGACTTGGAGAGGTGAGGTGGTGTCAGCGGTCAGGGTCGGGGGGGCCCCGAGCGGGCGGGATTGGGTGAGCAGGGGGGTGCCATTGCTATACACCTATATAGCCACACAGCGCACAGTCACTGCACACAGTTCCTGAAGCCCGAAGCTCGAATCCTAATAATTTCGCCGCCGTAATAAAGTACCAGTGGCGTAGGATCTGAGAGCAAACAAAAGAGCCCACGCCCGAGCCCAAGCCCTCTCTGGAACAATGAGATCAGGAAAAGAAAGGAAATATACAGTACCCAAACAACCTGATGCTGCTGAGGTCTTGGCCAAAGTTAACCACAGATTAAAACCTCAAAAAACTCTAAACCTACGGGACTTTTTTAGAAAAACGTCATCAAAGACTGTGGAACCGCCACAACCATACGCGCAATCTCTTGAGGCAATCACCACCACAACCCAGGCTCAATCAGGGTCGACTCACTTGGCCCCGGCGCAACATTGGGCACCGCAAACCACGACAGCAATTGAGCCATCAGAAGTCTACATTTTTGGGTCTACTCACACTAACCACAACAGTAAAAACACTCAATCTGCCCAACTCCAATCAGGCAAGTCTTTTGTGTCTCCAGCAGATGATAATGGGTTCCCTCACTCACCACAAACCCAGCTGGAGGACACCACGCGCTCACCAGAGGGCCTCTCAGCGCCGACACATCCCACCGCCACCGTCATCCGCCTAGCGACCCTGACCAAGCCTCCTGCGGCCTCTTCTCAGCAAACAACGATGGTGCAAATTCATGGGCAAGCCAAACCGTGCATTTTAACAGCAACCACCTATCCTCAACCCCACAAACAATAATCACTCCAACGGCACCACTAGCTTTGAGTCCCCCGTACATGTTATTTTCGCCACCCGGACAAACAAAGGACCCATTGCAAACCCAGCCAGTACCGTCCGTCTTGAACGACCAATTTGTGTCAGACTTGTCTCTTTTTTTCAAGACCACCCAAAGTTCGCCCAAGCTCAGCTCTACTTGATGAAAAACTAAACATCGAAGAAAACACCACGACCAGTGCTTGGCCACAACTCCTACAAACCCTTCAACAAACTGTTAATGCTCTCAACTATCATTCTGTAAAACTGGAGGTGCAGGTTGACCTACTAAACACCTTGGCACTATTCACGTCTGGGATCGACAGCAAACTAGATAAACTAAACTCTCTAATTTTAAGGGCGCAAGCCTCCACGAAGCTTGCCCAATCAACTTGCTGCTGCTCCTCAATTATAGACTCCCTTTCTCTGCTCCCAGAATGCCTAACTACTGTTATAAGGGAAGTCAAGTGGCTGAGGGGAGGAAACGTCTGCACTAAACCACCATCCCATATACAACAAGAACATCAAAAACCCATTGAGGTTCCTGTTAAGCAGAACGCATACATAAATGAAGGGGAGGCGACAAATACAGGAACAATCACCGGCTCAACGAAGCTGAGTGGACAACTCCGGAGCGTTCAAATCCAACCAAATCTGACAGTTGAAAACGGTCCTCCATTGACACCAACTGGGCCTGAAACCAGGCTTGACCTACCTGAGACCGGGCAAATAAATAGCCCTGCTCCTCAGACCGCTCTAACAGTGGTGGCTCCCCTACGGTCTCCCCGACCATGTAGTAAGAGAGAGCGCAAACACCAGCGTAAAGCCAGAAACAAACTTAGGGCAAACTCCTACGTGGCCCACCAGGAACTTTTTCCTATTTTTACAAAATCTGAAAATAAAAAATCTCCTATTAAAATCAGTGCAGCAGAGCAAACAAAAAACCTCGACGGAGTCACCCCTGAAACACTCACCCAAGAACCAGTGAGGAGCCCTCAGGATCAAAGTAAACAAACTACGGCCCCAGAAACAGTTGAGGGCAGTGCTCTCACAGAAAACATAAGGGCGAGCCCAGAGAAGGCAAGTAAAATCGGGCCTAATACGGTACCAGGTAAACCCAGGGCACCGATGGCTCTAACTCCCCCTGGAAAGGAAAATATAACGTCAAGAATAAATTACTCCAAAACTATCTGTAACGACCCGACAACTCTGACCAGTTACATTTGAAGAGGGTTTCTAAACGACTGTCACAACAGTTACACGAAATTAAACCAGATAGGATAGTCGAAGATTCTGATATCAAGTCCATAAGTGTACCGGAGTCAAGCAAAAATGGCCTATCGTGTCATCAGATTTTACTGGCCCCTGAATACAAATCTAAAGGGCGGCACGACATTCTTAATAGATCCAATCTGCTAAAACTAGCGGAAGGCATCCCAGGGCTAGCAGGATTGGTCACGAACAACATAGAATCTATTGAATTCCTCCCCCCCCCCCCGAGGTAACCAACCTTCTGAGGTCACTTTGGCGACTTTTTCATCGGCCAGCTGGGTAGGAGATTTTCTCGAACAGAAAACCACTCTGCGGAACTGGGGAATTAGAGTGTACCCCTACTCCATGCCAGGATATCCCATGTCCTTGTTAAACAGATCGTCTCCACCCAGTCAGCTGGCCACAATTAATACAACAGAACGTGCAAGACCCTACTCTGTTTTAAAAAATGCCTCAGGGTCTGACGTCGAATCTAAACGTCACGCAATAGCTGGAGACAATGTAGAACTAAACCATAGTTGGGGCTGGCTGCCAGCAATTCTGTCCTCAAAACACTTAAATTGACCGCCTGTGGCTGAAATACTCGCAGAAAAACACAATCCCTCCGAAAAACCTTTCTCAGTGGCTGACCCACAGCACAAAACAGATAACAGGCAAGGGCGACTGCCCTTCTTATTATGTTCATGGAACATCAGTGGTCTCCATCAAAAAACCTCAAATGAAGTCAATATGGCCTTCTTGTGTAAACATACAGCAATCGCCCTACAGGAAACCTGGGCGGTAGAGGGCCGCCCCTTAGAAGGATACATCAAATTTTGGAAATCAGCACTCAGGGACAGCCGCTTTGGTCATCCTAAAGGCGGTTTGTCCATATACATCTCTAATAACTTAAAAGGTGCATTTAATCAATTTCATTTCAAAGAAGACTGGCTACTAGGGGTTAAAATGAACCCGTGGAGGAGGCAGCGTTTGCTCTTCCTCATAAATGTGTATATCAACCCCAGCACCCGTACAAAAAAAGACCATCTGGCCCGACTTTGTGAAATCATGAAGGACATCGCCACTGAATACCCCAATTCAGACCGTATTGTCACGGGGGATTTCAATACAAACTTATTTCAGGGGAACGCAGCAGACATGGAAGGGCCCGACATGACTAACATCACTGAGGATATGACTCAATCAAAACCTCCGATGCAAACCACAAACATACTAGGTGAGATTTTATAATGCAGGCTACCTGGTAGTGAAAGGAAGGTCAACCAGCGATTCACCTCCAAACTGGACCTGGTCGAATGGTAGCAAAAAATCTTACTTAGATTTTACTATTTGCAACTCAGAACTACTGTTTAATCTGGACAGTTTTTGCATCCATCAACGGTCTGAAAGCGATCACAGGCCGCAAGTCATTTCCTTCATCACATATCCAGAATCCCATAAAACGGCTCCTATAACCTACAAGGGAATACACTCTGAAAACTTAAAGCGCCTTAAATGGAGTGAGTTTAACAGTCAGAGCGTTTTAAAAGCAAGCAAGGATTTTATAACAGGTAGTCTTGATCAAGATCCCCCCCGACAGCGAAATGGTCGCAGCTGTGTCTTCATCTGATCAGCTCTTATCCAGTGACTGCGCAAGGCCCAAACCGTACTCCATCAGTAGGGGCCCCAGCCTCTACCATCATAAAATCACTAAAGAGAATGAGAAACAACGCATTGAGGTCGCTCTCAAAATCTCCGGGGAACAGTGCTTTTCTTGCTACATATCACCATGCCCAAAAAGCATTCAGGAGGGCAGTCACCCAAGAGAAAAAGACTCAGGAAACTCAATATTGGGTGAAATTGGTGTGGGAAAGCAAGCAAAAAAACTCAAGGAAATTCTGGTCTCTTGTCAACCGCACCAACCTGAACTTAACAAACTACGGTTCAGCGAATATTCAAGAAGCAGAATGGGCATTATACTTAACGGACCACTTTCGGGCACAAGATCATTATGAATGCACTAGATCATTCAGGGCTTACGGCATTAGCGTGGGCGTATCACCGAACACTCCCTCCGATACAATACAGGGGTTCACCTCAGTATATGAACTAACTGAAGAACGAGTAGTCAAAGCAGTGACAAAAGGGAGACAAGACGGAGCACCAGGCTCGAATGGCCTGCCACAGAGGCTATTTAAATCGGACATCCCCTTTTGGTCCAAGGTGCTACTAAACCTCTTCAACTATACTTTGAGGACACTGACACGGACACTGACAATCTCGGACTCATGGCGGGGTGCAATTATCCACCCCATTCACAAAGCTGGATCATGAGCCGTACCGAATAACTATAGATTAATCGCTCTTCTGGACATACAGGCAAAACATTATGCAGGGCTCATCTTGGAGGACCTTAGGCAATGGGCAAAGGACTATGACCTGATTCCTCTGAACCAAACAGGGTTTGTTGCCAATTCAGGAACTATGACCAACTTACTAGCAATCTCCACTATCATTGATAAAGCCTTCTCAACATCTAGGATGGCCTTTTGCTGCTTTGCCGATTTCAAAGCAGCATTTGATAGAGTGCCCAGGGCGGCACTCTGGAAAAAACACAGCCAGTGGGGAATTCCAGATAATATCCTAAACCCTATCATTCAATTGTATTCTAACACATGGGTCCGAGTGAAGCTAGGGTCCGGCACACATCTCTCGCGAAAAATCATGACCTCACGTGGTGTCAAGCAAGGATGCGTGCTGGCCCCCCTTCTCTTCAACCTATTCATTGCCGACCTGTCAAGTACCCTAGACAACGTAAACAGTCATCCGCCAAAAGTAGGAGGCATGGCATTATGTAATCTTTTATATGCCGATGACCAGGCCCTGTTTAGCCTCACTAGAGTAGGGTTACAAAGGCTCCTTGACGCATTATCGCAATACACGATCGGCAATCAATTAGAAAGTAACACGGAAAAAACCTTAATAGTTCCATTTGGAAAGAAACGTTATAGTGGTGGCGGCTGGTCAATTAATAAAATAAGTCTTTCAATTGGCCAATCATATAAATATTTAGGTGTCCATTTGGACTCTAGCGGCTGTTTTTCAAAGCAGAGAAATGTGATCGCAGCCAAAGCCACGGCCCTAGTGGTATCCGTGGCCAAGCTATCGAAGAAACTTTCAGGCCCAACCTTTTCCCCTCTATTGGAAGAGCAAAGAGCGGGCCTACACTTTCATATGGCATAGAGATTTTTAAAGGCAAAATGAACACTGTCTTAAATAAACACACAACTAAAATCTACAAAAAGGTACTTCATTTGCCGAGCACCGCATCCTCGGCACAGATTAGATTAGAGCTGGGATTAACCAACTATGAAGCCTCCGAAGTTGGTTCATATCTCAAGCTGTGCCATAAACTAAGACAGGCTGAACCAGGTACCCTAGAATCTCTAGTGTGGAAAGAAATTAACAAGATCAATCCAGGGGGATCATTTGGCTGCCTTTTGAATGCTTACATCTATCAAATGTCAGCTGCCGACCTATGGGCTCTTAACCCCAATCAGACTGTTTTTATAAACAGAATTAAAAAATGTGTAAGACTGAAATCCCTGGCTTCAGATAAAACTCTTTTCACGAAATGCAGACATTCCTGGGCAGTAGTCAACTCCTACAAACGATTATCCCCTGCCACCTACCTCTCCACGACATTTTCACTCTATTTAAAGCACTGTCTGGCCTAAGAATGGGAGATTGGCGCTTTCTTCAAAACCTACCCACCTGGCGTCGCAAGAAGGAGGACACAACATGTAGAGGATGCGGGTCAGCAACAGAAACATTCTTGCAGGTGCTCTGTATCTGCCCTTCCTTCAATTTTCAACGCAGGTGTCTACTTAGGCCAGAATGGAACAGGTTGGGAGTTCGGTCTTGTAGGCATGCCGTTATTGCTGCTTTGTCCTCGGATAATATTGTTTTAAATATAAAATTGGCCAAATTTATTCAGCAAGCGTACCACAATCTAGATAAAATGGACACTGCTAAGTCCTCGTTGCTCACAGTTTAGACTGAACATGTATTTTAATAGAACTTGCAATGACTGCAAGGGCCAAACCACAATCTGAAATGTTCTAACATGCATGCCTACGGTCAAATTTTATTCTTTCCACTCTTTTAATTACTTCTTATTTAAAAAACTGTACATAGTGTGACTTGGGAAATCTTTTAAAGATATGTTTTTATATCTAAATAAAGAATTATTATTATTATTAATATTATTATTATTATTATTATTATTATTATTATTATTATTATTATTATTATTATTATTAGTCTTTCGCCCCTATACCCAGGTCGGCCGACCGATTTGCATGTCAGGACCGCTACGGACCTCCACCAGAGTTTCCTCTGGCTTCGCCCTGCCCAGGCATAGTTCACCATCTTTTGGGTCCTATCACGCACGCTCATGCTCCACCTCCCCGACGAGGATGGCGAGACGGGCCGGTGGTGCGCCCGCCTCTGGAAGCGCGGCGGGATCCCACCTCAGCCGGCGCGTGCCTGCCCTCACCTTCATTGCGCCACAGGGTTTCGCTCGGCCCTCCGGGGGCCGGGTAGGGCCCGGGCCCCGGTCCCGCATAGGGGATCCGGAACTCAGGGCCTCCGACCTTCCCGTCGTATTGAATCCTCCGGGCGGACTGCACGGACCCCACCCGTTTACCTCTCGACGGTTTCACGCCCTCTTGAACTCTCTCTTCAAAGTTCTTTTTAACTTTCCCTTACGGTACTTGTTGGCTATCGGTCTTGCGCCCGTATTTAGCCTTAGATGGAGTTTACCACCTGCTGTGGGCTGCATTTCCAAGCAACCCGACTCCGAGAAGACCCGATCCCGGTGTGCCGAGGGCCGCTACCGGCCTAAGACCGTCCGCAGGATGAGCCTCGATCAGAAGGACTTGGGCCCCCTGAGCGACACCAGGAAGTCGGTCTTCTGTACCCAACATTTCCCGCGCCCGTCGCCAGGTGGGGATTCGGCGCTGGGCTCTTCCCTCTTCACTCGCCATTACTGGGGGAATCCTGGTTAGTTTCTTTTCCTCCGATTAGTAATATGCTTAAATTCAGCGGGTCACCACGTCTGATCTGAGGTCGTGGTTGGAAGAATGACGCCAGAGCGTCAAAGGGGGTTGAGAGGGAAGGCCGGGCCCACCTGCCAGAGCAGGGGGGACCGGCATCCCAGCAGTGCACGCCCTCTTTCCCCAGATCACATCCGGAGGGGTTTCGCCCTCCCCGGGAAGTCGGCCGCAGAGTTGGGCACCCGAGGTGCGTGCGCACAGGCAGCCGGTGGGACACTAAAGGCAGCCTCGCGCGGCACGCCGGCGGCGTACCTCCACAGCAAGACCCGGCGAGGGACCCTGCCACGGGCAATCAGAGGGTTTGACCTTGTGGGGGGACGAAGGGGAAGGGGAGCTCACCCTGCGACAGCCCCAGCCGCTCGATCGTCAATCGCCCCGGGGCTTCCCCGGGACGATTGACGATCGAGCGACCCTCAGCGACCCTCAGACAGGCGATTATCAATGTGTCCTGCAATTCACACTAATTCTCACAGCTAGCTGCATTCTTCATCGACGCGCAAGCCAAGTGATCCACCGCCAAGAGTCACAGGCAACTTTTTTAAAACGTTCACCCACCTGCGGGCGCAGGAGAGGCGGGAGGAAGGCGACGCCGTCAGTCTGCCGCCCGCGCGGCGAGACGGCCCGGGCGCCCTGTTCAAGGCTTCCCCTCTGGGAGTCAGACTGCACCATTAGGAGGAAAAAAACATTGCCCGGCGCTCGCACCCGGGAGTCCCCCTCACCCGCCTCGCAGGAGAGGAAGGGGGCTCTCAGTGCGACGGGAGAAGGCAGCCACAGAGCCGATGGTACCTCCCGGGGTTACTGGGAGGGACCACGCAAGTCCTTCAAACCCCTGAGCCCGGCCGCAATGGACCGGGTCAAACTGGGTACCTGGCAACGTGGAACGGTCGCTCCAACTGCACATCAGCCGTCCGTCACTGGGTGGCCCCAAGTCGTGCCGGCAGGCTGGCAATCGGCCCACCACACCCTTTTGCCCGGGTCAGAGGCGCCGGAAGGGAAGAGCCAGGTGCCTCCCTATCCCACACGCCTCCCACCGAGAGGAGCTGGGGTCCCCTCACAGGCCCTCAGCCCCTTCTCTTCCAGGCCACCCTGCCACGCGAGATTGGCACCTCCTCAGCCACCCGGGCCCGGGTCGGGCCGGGACTCGGGCACGGGTGAGCCCAGACGGGATCAGGGCCTTTTGCAGGGAGGGGTTTTACCAGCCCGGGGATGCACTGCCATTCGGTTAACCCCCCCACCCCATGGTGGAGGGGTCTGTGCCCGGTGAACTGAGGTTCCGCCTCGCAGAGGGACAGGGATGGGGGACGCCCCCAAGCCCGGTCCCTTGCGCGTTAGTCGGGGCCCGTGCACACCTTGACAAGCAGGGGAGGCCTGCCCGAGCACAACGGAACCCCGTCCCGGACCTTTGGCAGTGCGGTAGGCCCGGGGACGGGCTAGGGGCCCAGCAGGGCCCCTGGGCCCAGCCGGGGCTCCCAGGCCTGGAAGCAAAGGGGAAGCCTCCCCGGGCCTGCCGGACACCATCCCGGGCACCCTGCCATGCAACAGGACCCATGACAGGGCCCAGGGTGATGAGGCAGCCCTCCTCGATCGAGCTCCTGAACCCAGACAAGCAAGGGGAGACTCCCCAGGCACAACAGAACCCTGTCCCGGGCCTTTGGCAGTGTGGCAGGCCCAGGGACAGGGCCTAGGGATGGAGCACCTGACCCAGGGCCCAGCCAGGCCCCAGGAGCTAGTAAGGGGGCCCCCTAGGCCCTGAGGTGCAGGGGATACCTTCTCAGGCCCTCCCGGACCCCGTCCAAGGTATCCAGCCATGCGGCAGGACCGGGGACGGACTCGGGGCTGGGGCGGCATCCTGGCCTATCCAGCTGCCGGCTGCGGACAGCTAGGTGGAGAGGGGTCCCAGAGTAACTTGTCCATAGGGCTCCCGGGCTGCAGGGCTCCGGGGATGCAGGGCTCCCAGGCTGCAGGGCTGCAGGGCTCGGGGTCTGCAGGGCTCAGGGGCTCCAGGGCTCCAGGGCTGCAGGGCTCCCGGGCTGCAGGGCTTCCGGGCCGCAGGGCAGCAGGGGTCCGGGGCAGCAGGGCTCAGGGTGGGCTCTGAAACCCCACACTGGGCCTCAGGCATGGGGAGGACTGCCCGGGACCCATGGAGCCCGTCCCGGGTACTTTGCCACGCCGCAGGCTGGAAGAGGGAGCCCCAGACGCCTGGGAGGTGTTGCTGGTCATCGCCTATCTGGTCTCCGGCAGGGAACCGCCAGCCCCGGAAGGGTGTCCGGGCATACCCTTGCCCCTAGTAATCTAGAGGAAGGCTTCCCCTATTTCTGGGAACAAGTGCGCACCGCACGGCTCAGGGGACCCTAGGCGCAAACACGCCTGACCTCCTGGAGCCCTGGCTGGGATCCAGGAGGCGAAAGCCTCCTCATCGGGACTTCCAGGGAAGCCCGGCCATGACCTACATGACGCCAATCTGCCTGCCCCAAGCCTCCACAGGAGGGCTCCCGCCTGCCCTTCCAGGGCTCCGGAGCTGCAGGGCTCGGGAGCCACAGGGCTCCGAGGCTCCAGGGATCCGGGGCTGCAGGGCTTCGGGGCTGCAGGGCTCCGGGGCTGCAGGGCTCCGAGGCTCCAGGGCTCCGGGGCTGCAGGGCTCCAGGGCTCCAGGACTTCAGGGCTCGGGGGCTGCAGGGCTCCGAGGACTGCAGGGCTCCTGGGGCTCCCAGGCACCAGGGCTGCAGGGCTCCCGGGCTGCAGGACTCCGGACCTGCAGGGCTCTGAGGCTCCCAGGCTGCAGGGCTCCGGGGCTGCAGGGCTCGGGGTCTGCAGGGCTCCGGGGCTCCAGGGCTCCCGGGCTCCAGGGCTGCAAGGCTCCCGGGCTTCAGGGCTCAGGGGGGCTCTGAAACCCCACGCTGGGCCTCAGGCACGGGGAAGACTGCCCGGGACCCATGGAGCCCATCCCGCGTACTTTGCTACACCGCGGGCTGGAGGAGGGAGCCCCGGATGCCTGGAAGGTGTTGCCCGGTCATCGCCCATCTGGTCCCCGGTAGGGAACCGCCAGCCCCAGAAGGGTGTCCGGGCCATACCCTTGCCCCTAGTAATCCGGAGGAAGGCTACCCCTCTTTCTGGGAACCCGTGCGTGTCGAGTGACAGAGGGGACCCAGGGGGCCAATGTGCCCAACCTCCTGGAGCCCTGGCTGAGATCCAGGAGGCGAATGGTACCTCATCAGGACTTTCAGTGAAGCCCGGCCATCTGATCGCCCCATTGGGAAGCATTGGGTGCGACCAGATGGCCGAGTGGAAAAGTGCGACCAGATGGCTGGGACTGACATGACGCCAATCAGCCTGCCCCTAGCCTCCGTCCAGGGCTCCGAGGCTGCAGGGCTCGGGCGGTAGGGCTCCGAGGTTCCAGGGCTCCGAGACTCCAGGGATCCAGGGCTGCAGGGGTCCCGGGCTGCCAAGCTCCGGGGCTGCAGGGCTGCAGGGCTCGGGGGCTGCAGGGCTCTGGGGCTCTGGGGCTCCAGGGCTGCAGAGCTCCCAGGCTCCAACCAGGCAGGGGAGATCAGGGAGTCTGCCCAGGCACGAGGGACCCCTGTCCCGGGAACACAGACCCTCAGGACGCAACCCCGTTTTCCACAATTTATTTTCCAAAATTCTGCGTAGTGTGCGTGGCTCCAGGGCTCTGGGGCTGCAGGGCTTCGGGACTCCAGGGCTCGGGGGCTGCAGGGCTCCGAGGGCTGCAGTGCTCCAGGGCTCCCGGGCTCTAGGGCTATCGGGCTCCCAGGCTGCAGGGCTCGGGGGCTGCAGGGCTCAGGGGCTCCAGGGCTCCTGGGCTCCAGGGCTGCAGGGCTCCCGGGCTGCAGGGCTTCCGGGTCGCAGGACAGCAGGGCTCCGGGGCAGCAGGGCTCAGGGTGGGCTCTGAAACCCCACACTGGGCCTCAGGCATGGGGAGGACTGCCCGGGACCCATGGAGCCCATCCCGGGTACTTTGCCACATGGCAGGCTGGAAGAGGGAGCCCCAGACGCCTGGAAGGTGTTGCCTGGTCATCGCCTATCTGGTCCCCAGCAGGGAACCGCCAGCCCCGGAAGGGTGTCCGGGCATACCCTTGCCCCTAGTAATCCGGAAGAAGGCTACCCCTCTTTCTGGGAACAAGTGCGCACCGCACGGCTCAGGGGACCCTAGGCGCGAACACGCCCAACCTCCTGGATCCCTTGCTGGGATCCGGGAGGCAAAAGCCACCTCATCGGGACTTCCAGGGAAGCCCGGCCTGGACCTACATGATGCCTGCCCTTCCAAGGCTCCGGAGCTGCAGGGCTCGGGAGCCACAGGGCTCCGAGGCTCCGAGGCTCCAAGGATATGGGTCTCCAGGGCTTCGGGCTGCAGGGCTCCGGGGCTGCAGAGCTCCGAGGCTCCAGGGCTCTGGGGCTGCAGGGCTCCAGGACTCCAGGGCTCGGAGGCTGCAGGGCTCCGAAGGCTGCAGGGCTCCAGGGCTCCCGGGGCTCCCAGGCACCAGGGCTGAAGGAGTCCCGGGTTGCAGGGCTCCGGGGCTGCAGGGCTCCGAGGCTCCCGGGCTGCAGGGCTCCGGGGCTGCAGGGCTCGGGGTCTGCAGGGCTCCAGGGCTCCGGGGCTCCAGGGCTGCAGGGCTCCTGGGCTTCAGTGCTCAGGGGGGCTCTGAAACCCCTCGCTGGGCCTCAGGCATGGGGAGGACTGCCCGGGACCCATGGAGCCCGTCCCGCCTACTTGGCTATGCCGCGGGCTGGAGGAGGGAGCCCCGGATGCCTGGGAGGTGTTGCCCGGTCATCGCCCATCTGGTCCCCGGTAGAGAACCGCCAGCCCCAGAAGGGTGTCCGGGCCATACCATTGCCCCTAGCAATCCGGAGGAAGGCTACCCCTCTTTCTGGGAACCCGTGCGTGTCGAGTGACAGAGGGGACCCAGGGCGCCAACGTGTCCAACCTCCTGGAGCCCTGGCTGGGATCCGGGAGGCGAATGGCACCTCATCAGAACTTTCAGTGAAGTCCGCCATCTAATCGCCCCATTGGGAAGCATTGGGTGCGACCAGATGGCTGAGTGGAAAAGTGCGACCAGATGGCTGGGACCGACATGATGCCAATCAGCCTGCCCCGAGCCTCCGCTCCGGGGCTACAGGGCTCGGGGCAGCAGGGCTCCGAGGCTCCAGGGCTCCGAGACTCCAGGGATCCAGGGCTGCAGGGCTCCCGGGCTGCCAAGCTCCGTGGCTGCAGGCCTGCAGGGCTCGGGGCTGCAGGGCTCTGGGGCTCTCGGGCTCAAGGGCTGCAGGGCTCCCGGGCTCCAACCAGGTAGGGGAGATCAGGGAGTCTGCCCAGGCACGAGGGACCCCTATCCCTGGCACACGGACCTTCAGGACGCGACCCGCATTTCCACAATTTTTTTTCCAAAATTCCGCGTAATGTGCGTAGTGGCATTATGCAAACTACGCCCAGCCCTAATATCTAACCCCACACAGAATGCCGCGCATGTACGCAACATCTACTGATATATGCCCCAAATGCCAAAACCGGAAGCCACATTCCCTCTCATGTTCTGGACGTGCTCTCAATTAACAATGTATCTGGACTATGTGGCTTAGACCCTATCCGAGGCAACAGGCAGAGGAGTCACAACTCACTACCCACATTTCATACTAGGAATTACTAAGCACCATGCGCGTTGCAAGAACCTCAATAAATTCCTGCATCTTGTGCTCAGTTTAGCCAAGCGCAGTCTTGCCTTGGCTTGGAGGTCAGCTGTGGGCCCCAACATATGCACATGCCTTTCAGAGCTCTATAGGGCGGTAGTGGCAGAACACGAGATCCTTCAAACCAATGCTACTCATGTGTCCGCTTCAGCAACTTCTATGGATTGACACAGATACTTAACTTTTGTAGAAACAAAACTAAACTCTGCAAATCTCGATCCACTATAAAATTGGGACAACATCGACACAAATGCACACAAATCAACCACTACTATAGGTGTCTAGTAGTAGCTCGCCATGCATTTCTCAGCCCCTCCCCAGACACCCTCCCTCCCCTTCCCCCCACATCTCCCATTTCCCACTCCACCCGTATTAAAGAACCCCAACCTCATTAGCCCCCACGGATGTCCAATAACCATAGCAAACCCATGGGCTTAGAACTGCCCCTAGATGCATCTTATACATGCCATGTGCACATTGCTTCAAATGAATGTTAGTCCCATATTTAAACTCTTAACCCTTGACAAGCATACTCACCAGGCCATGCCATGAACGACATTGCCACAGGGATTACAATGTCCCTTTCCGACAGCTTTTCCATGGCAGTCTGACCGCCATAGAAAGGCTGTTGGAAAGGGACTTTGGGGCCACTTTTCACAGGGTGCAACCATGATGCCCTTCGAAACATCCATGCACCCTGTTCCAGGCACCACATGTTTCCAAACATGTCTTTTTACATTGAGGCTTGTGCTGGAGCCCTTTTCTGGGCTGAAGTACAAGCCTAAATGCAAAAAGGAATGTTTCTGACCGCCTTCACAGTTTGCAGGTCAGGATGGCCACTTACCTGTCGGTCGTCCCAAACCCGAAACAATGTCATTCCGATGCTCGTCTGACAGGCATCGTAATGAGGACAATGTGTTAAGAGCTGAATGCTGACAGTATGTACATAGGCAAACCTAGAATCTTTTCTAGTTCTCTCTGGGGGAACTACTTTGAACGTAATACTTTGATATAGAAATGTTAGCCCATTAGATATGAGACTATGTATACCTCTTACATGTATTTATTTTATTTCTTCTCCCCCTACACGTGTGTGACTATAGGAGGGGTCCCTCCCTGGTGTTGACTACTAGCTTTGAACCCAACAGTATTGGGGTAAATTAGTGAAATAGCAGTGCATGCTCAAAGTTTGTTATTCATGTGTGCCTAGTGTGTACTGCTGTCATGAGTGTGCCTCCAATATTGTGTACAGATAATGACAACAGGTAAGTGTTGGATATGGAAGGCGAGAGAAGCTAAAGAAGTAACTAGATATTACCGACAAACAGGTCAATTTTTAATGATATATCAATTTGTTTGCATGTTTTCAAGTGAATGACAGTTGAATAGTGAGGTAACATCTATTCTTACCCACATTTTTGAATTGGTTACTTAAGGTCACGACCAGGGGTACGTTTGATTACAGTGATGATGGCTCTAGAACCTCTTTTTAGGAATCTTATCATGGTCGAAACATGTTGAGATAAGAGGCGTAGAAAGGATGTTCTTGACCTAGATTTCCAGTAACATCCTCTGGTGTTTTTAATCCAGCCCTGCATACCCCAAAATAAAGGGAAAGTCTGGGGGTTACACATGCCAGTACTATGGTGTAGGAAATTCAATTGGTCGATTCTTCTCCGGCTTGAGCACTTCTGCAGAAAATTGTAGAATTAGAGATATGTCAATTCCTACCCAACTCTACGTATGCCTGAACAAATCAAGCTCTTTCCTTCATTGCCACTGTCGATCCCCCAAACTCCAAACATAGTCTGCAATTACTTACGCACAATATTGTCCCCAGCATTTCACAGGCTCCGATGCCAATTGCAAGGTAGGGTATGTTCTCTCCTGTGATTCCTGCATTGCGAAACACGTCATATGCATAGAAGTAGATCTGGGAGCAGAAGAAAGACTGATTAAGGAACTAATACATTAAAACCACCAGCTTGTATTTACTTATTGCACTAGCAACATAACAATGCAAAATATAACTATAGATTTGGTGGATGATGGGACTATTGCAATGCATCCAGGAGAATTACAATCGCAAAGTGGCTAAAGCAACCAAATGATATTGAGACACAAAAATTGAAATGATGGGCATGGAGTGAACATTCTTCAAGATGAGTCTGTGCTCAGACAGTGGGCATGCATTAGAGGAGGGTGGTGAAGGAAAATCCTTTAATTCCTCTAGAGAATGCCAAGTCCAGAAGAGAATTCCTCCTTGAGACTTTCTCAATTACAGAAGAAATAGAAAGGGTGGATTCTTCTCCACATATGCATCCGATTTCATTTGCCCTACATAAATTAACCTACCCAATCCTGAATAAGGCTTATAATTATGTTTGAGTAACAAGTGCCCTTGTGTATAAAGATGCTTCATTCAGTACGGTGAAAGTTTAGAAGCACTACGTTAGTGGGTCCCATTAAAGGAACATAGCCAAGGTCTTTCATAGAAGCTTTGCTCTTTGGAATGGCTTCTGACACCGTCCTTGCAGACCCGTATCAGTGAGGATTACAGCAATAATTATGAGGTGGGCCACCTGATCAACCATGTATATACCAGCTACATACATGCCAGTCTGGCTATACAAAAGAACACCATTCTTAGACCTTATGGAATGGAATCCCGTCATATCTGTGTGCTCCGCTGTACAGGACCAGTAGAGAGATCTTGGCCAATGCTGGTACTGTGTCAATCTTCACACCCCCTTACGACCTGGTCTATTAAAGCAGAACTATGCCTGTTGTAATGGTGCTCAAAGCAGGCTGCAGCTTCAGGGTAGGCCTGTCATTATCCCCCCCCCCATACTGCGACCAGAAAAGTTGGGGTCTGTTGAAGTAAAATCCCTTTGCCTCGGGTTCAAACCAATGAATAGCATCAGAATCAATTCTTTACTTCCTTTCATACAGCCCTGTTAGCAGCTAGTGATCTTCACACTTCCTGTTCATTTGTTTCAAGCACTTCATGCATTTGGCACATGTGCCCCAAACTCTTGAAAGGGCCTGCCTCTGAACTCTAAACTGCTCAGATCCCCTCTCCAGGTGGCTGTAGCTCCTCACAGTAGCTGCCCATCTACCCAAGCTCTTTAACTCTATGTTCATCCCCTCAAACTAACCACACTATCTGACCCAATCTCCTCACGCTATTCCTGCATACCCCAAGCTACTCACAGTGTTGAGGCAACTAGGGTCTCACACTCAATCCATGCCTCCCATGCACTTCACAGTCTTCCCATGTCCTCCAACCTCCTCACACTGTCAGTTCAAGGGCCCAAAGGTTTTCATATTGTTGTAACTCAAGCATATCACACTGTTCATGGGCCAAACGTTTCTCCCATTGCTGTTGATGTTCATCACATGGTGCGTCCATGTGCCCCAAGCTCTTCTCATTGTTTTTAGACCCAAAGCTTCCAAATTCCCTGTCTCTGTGCCACAAACTTCTCATAACGTCTGTTCAAGGGCTGAAACTCCTCAAGTTGTCAGTCCATGTAGACCAAGCTCATCAGACTGTAGGAATATGCATCGCGACCTCCTCACACTCTTTTCATGGGTCCAAAGTTACTTGCATAGAATGTCCCTCTGCCCTAAGCTCCTCTCAGGGTTTTTTCATGGGCCCACTGCTCCTTACATTGTATGTCAATGTCTCCTAAACCTCTTCTCACATTCTCTGGCTGTGTACATCAGACGTCTCATAATGTCTGTTCACGGGTTGAAAGCTCTTCACAATGTCTGTTCGTGGGATGAAAAGTTCTCATGATCTCTGTTCCTGGGCTGAAAGCTCCTCATAACGTCTGTTCATGGGCTGAAAGTACCTCCCATTGTCTGTCCATGTAATGGGAACTCCACAGATAGTATGGCCATGTACCCCTTTCTACTCACATTGTCTGTTCATTAGTCCATAAGTGTTCACACTAAATGTCCATGTGCCCCCATCTCCTCACATTGTGTATGGACCCACTGCTCCTCAAACTGTATGCTCATGCAACCCAGGCTCCTCACAATGTATTTCTATATGCCCACTGCTCCTTGTATTGCCCATGAACCCCATATCTCCTCAGGTGGTCTGCACATGGCCAGATTATCCACCTCTCAGTAGTAACTTTATGTATGTGTTATTTATATAGCGAGAACCTAGCAAAAAAGGGCAGCCGAGCGCTGACTCATTTCATGCAACTGTGACATCTGTTGCAACAATGGATCTCACAATACCACATCTCCTTGGCCACATTAGAGCACCAACTTCCAATACCCAAGAATCGCTCTTAGTTACCTTTCACTGCCAACAACTCAAACACACATTGCCCACATTTCTGGGCATCTGCTTGATTCATAATCACTGACATGTTGCCCCTTTTGCTTGTCACAGGGCTTACACCATGGGGGTGGGTCATAAATGAGAAACAACAAGCCTGCAAGCTCTTTACATTAAACACACTCTTGGCTTGCACCTTCTGCCCTGTTATGTCTGTTCCCCTAATGTAGAGGTTGCACCGAATGCTGCTCTATGTCTAGGTAACTTTATTTATTTCCTTCTTTCTCTCTTTCTTTGCTTCTTTCTTTCTTTCGTGTGATTTGCTATGTGTGGTGGAGAGGTTCTGCTTCTGCATTCCTGATTGCTTGCCTGTCTTAGATGTATTATGGCAACAAGAACTCAACTGCACTGATCCCACTCATCTGCAAGCTGATGATCATGATGATGAGCATGCATAACTGCGGCCGCAGCGACCGCTCCCGGATAAGTTCCATAAAGGTCAGAACTTTGATGCTTTTTCTGATGCTTTGTTCCTTCAGCAGGTCTTCGATATCTGCATGATGATCGCCCTCACCCCAGAGCTTCTTCATGGCTGGGAAGAAGAAATAACAAGTACATGTCACATGAAAACATATTGCCCATTCGCAAATTCAGTCTGTAGATTTACTTGCTCAATCTTATTAATTAAATATTGCGCTTGGCCATCATTTTACCAACCCTTCCTAGAAAGTAGCATCAAGTGTGGTATTTATTTGCTCCATTGTTCCATCAGATGTCAAAGTTGCATGAATTGGGAAACTGGATAAGTTAATAGCTGGCATGTTCATTGTGAAAATGATAACCCAGTAAGTTGTAGATCAGGGCTGTTTGAAAATGGTCAGGGGGGGAACAATTTTCAGGCTAATCAATGACTATGTAAATGCATTTAATATAGATTCGTTGTAAGTAAATGTATCCTCTGTGGAAATCTGGCATGGATCCATCCCTCTTGGACCTATCGTGAACACTGCTGCGATAGACTGTGATAAACTAGCATGGCTGGAGGTTTTTAATTTGAAAAGCTGGCAGATACCCTTGTGCAGTCCCCCTTTCTTCATAGGAACCTGCTCATTTGTTTCAGGGTGGGCAGGAGAGATGAAAGTTTCTACAAAGTGTCATGATTGATGGCATACATTACACAGCATTATTTAAAAAGCTCCTGCATCTTTCAGTATTTCTTTAGCTGCATAAATGGATGTGACTAAAAATGCCATGGTGACAGCAAGCATTGTTAAACACATGCAAATCTTATTAGGTTCTCTGGTCAACCAGCCAAGCCAACTAGAGTGTGAAGCCCACCTCCTGCCACACATATTACCCTTTCAGAAACTCCACAGTTGTCATTGGGTTGATTATTTTTTCTAAGACCTTGTCGCTGTTTTTAAACATGGCAGGTCTACTTACAGCAAGTTCCACATTGCGTTCCACAGAAGGCCACAAGGAGTTCCACCACTATCCATTCTTTGTTGATGTACTTCGTAAATGGCCCAGAAGGGCCCACCCAACTGCATACTTTCTTAAACTCTAGCAGCCCACCATTGTCACCATGCACTTTTATTTCAACGCCATCTTGCACAGATATGCCACCTCTCCTCACCCCACTTGTCCTTCAGCCATCCCTGAATCTGGCGCTTGTACGCCTTCTCCAAAACAACTCTCTGCATGCAAGCTTTAGCCTCTCCCCTCTGCAGACCTGCTCTCAAAAAGACTGTCACTTGGTCTATTAGACTGCCCCTGAAAGCATTTGAAACTGTAGCTCTCTGTGTAGACTTGTGTGTGTCAGGTACATCATCTCCACATCACTGGTGTATTTTATTCCACAATTCTCTTTTATTACAGGACTTATGTACAAAACATAACAAAACAGTACAAGTCGGCCCCCTTCCTCGAATGTATGTCAGTGACAACATTATAGTCTAACCGAAATATTGTGCACAAAATATAATTTGCAAACTTACTATCCCATTGGGTAAAGATTTTCCCTTCTTAGCTCCAGAGAGCTAATAGTTTTGCAAATTATATTTTTGGACAGGCTAGATTTGTAGACAACATTTAGTTCATAATATTCTGGTCCCACAAGTTCCTGGCCACATTCGACCTCCACTACCCAAGAACCTCTTAGAGTCCTTTCACTACCAACAGCCCAAATCCAGAAACAAATGTTTTGTTTGTTGCTCTCTCCGAGGATTGACCCTGCATTTCCTGCTGACAGGCTAGAGGCCCATCCTTCCCACGCTTCGATTAGATGTTCCTTGGTAACTACCTATGGTGATGCAATGTTTAGCACTTTTGAAGTTTAAAGGAGGAGGAAGCCTGGTAAATATTAGGGTATGCGTATTTTTTGCAGAAAGCACCAAAATCCAGGGGCCTCATTTATGAAAAGTGACGCATTGCTGAGTGAAAACAGCGATGCGTCACTTTTCACTGCGCACTCCTTGCGACACCAATAATGCGTCATATTTAATGTATGACGCATCATGTCGCAAGGAGTTAAAGATACGTCAGTATTTCTGACGTATCTGTAAGCGCAAAAGTGACGCATTGCTGGAGTGTGTCACAAAAGTGACGCAACTCCAGCAATGCGTACTTTCACATGGGGAAAGCCCCATGTGAAAGGGCCTGCGTCAGTCTTATGCCTGCTGTGAGGCAGGCGCAAGATTTTGGCGCAACAGCATCCTAAAAGTGACGCAGTGAAATCTCATAGATTTCACTGCGTCACTATTACGAGGCTTTTTGCGGGGGAACGCACCCTCTGCATACATTATACCTGACGCAGGTATAATGTGGCGCAGGGGTTTAAAAAGTGACGCATCTACTTAGATGCGTCACTTTTTAAATATGGCGCAATAAGGCGCATCTTTTACGCCGCTGGTGCGTCACAAAAAGTGACGCACCGGCGTTGCAAAACTGACGCAAGGCCTTCATAAATAAGGGCCCAGATGTGGTGACCCATTTTTGAGGGCTGCACTATTTATCGCACCCTCACGGCGCATCCGTTTTTCACCGGTGTGATAAACAGCACACCATGCTCCAAGGTGGATGTAATCAAGGCCAAACCAGCTTCTATGGCGCACAGAGCCTGGGCTCTTCCATTTGGACTGCAGCAGCAGGTGGTGGTTTGCCAAGACACAGACTCACTGTGTCCTCCTACAGAGTGCATGTCAGGGCAGCAAGGGTAATGCTATACATTGTATGCACGTGTCCCCACTCTTCTTCAAACAGGCCCATACATATTAGGTGTGGCGAGAGGCAGCTTTGTCTGTCAGAGCTCACGTAATCACCAAAAAGAGCCTCAGGCAGCAGCACCGGTAGAGATGCTTAGCTTCAGCCCGGGCATCTGATTTTCCAGCAGTTGTGTTTGCCCACCTATTTAGTACTTTTATGGTTGGCGAATGATGAAGATATTACTGACGCTGAGCAATTCAATTGTCAGAATTAGTGTCAATGTACTTTGCCCCGTCTGATCCCCGGAAGAGATTTTCCATTGAAAAAGTTTCTGAAACGTACAATAGGAGAGGGTTTTTAAAATAGGAACTGTTATAAAAACGAAGGAAACGTTTTTATAGTGTGACCTTCATGACAAACACAACTGAATGGGGGTTTACATTGCAAACCCCTTGAATAGAGCCGGGGAAAGGTTCTCTAAATGGTCAACTCGGGGAATCTTCACAGTTCTCTAGTTCAGCAAGATTTAGGAAGCTCTGATTTGCACTGTGTACATTTGTGATTTTTAACTGTGATACAAGTATTTACTTTTTTGAAATAGATGTACTGAATGGACATTGATATATTAACTGTTATTTTATTGTTTGCAGAGTTAAGAGAATGACTTGAACTGTTCTGCCCCATTAACCTCAGGGTGAATTACAAAAGGGGTGTATCTGGTGATCTGGTAATTTTGGTGATGTGAATTGGTGATAAATGAATCCAAGTAGTAAACATGGCGGCCGGCTAGCTAGCGGGTCCCGGATGTCTGGTGTGGTAGCGGTGCCGCGTCGTGGGTAACTGTCAGCAACCTACCGTACTGCGTGGATCCAAGGAGGTCTTTACCTGTCCGAGGGACGGGCTTCGCCCGTAGGAGATCTGCAACAAGTTTCCGGGCAATTTTGGAGGCCGTCTGCCAGCCGACTGGTCGCGTTTCACGGCGTATGGCGGAGACTCCAGTTCAGCTGCCAACGGAGAGTGAGGAGGCGGAGTCATATCTTTCTGCGGCCCCGCGGACCCGGAGCTGGGGAAAGGCGGCTCAGGAAATCGGCAGAGGACGCCTAACAATAGCCAGGATTGGAACGCTTGCTAGCGGAGGTCGAGGGAGAGGAGAAGAGAACCTGACAACGTCTGCCTTTGTTTCTTCAGAAGTGAAAGGTGCTGAGGGCTCGTTGGAGTCCACGCAGGCAGCATATTCAGCGAAGATCGATTCGGAGCAAGTAAGGAGTGGGGTGGACACTAAGAAACCGGCGCTGGGGCATCCCAGGTACTTACTAAGGAGTACTAAACTCGACAATAACGAATTTGTTCTGGGGAAGCCCAAAATATTACAAACAAATGTTAAAAAGTGTTCTGTAAAAGATACCAAGACCATTA
Source organism: Lissotriton vulgaris (assembly GCF_964263255.1). NCBI lineage: Eukaryota > Metazoa > Chordata > Amphibia > Caudata > Salamandridae > Lissotriton > Lissotriton vulgaris. The sequence goes on along the minus strand of NC_141699.1, from coordinate 92,508,306 downwards.
AACCAGGAGAGTGTTCTTCAAGAAAAGACAAAAAAAAGGGAAGCAAAAGGGGGCTGAACATAAGCTAGTAGCGACCACATTGTTAAACTCATACTTTAAACCAGTTCCTAAGGTATTGGTCTTGAAACCACATCTTGTGCCTCTAGTTCAAGACCCTACCCTCGCTTCAGCCAAGGGTGGTAAGTTAGCGCAGCCTCTGCCCAAACTTATAGAAGAGCAGGACTAGACTGTACATTTAACTCCAAACCGTTTTCAGGCACTGGCAACTGAGATGGAAGCAAAGGAGGGAGAAAGCACGTTAATGACCACAGAAATGACTAATGAGGAGGGGTCTCAGCAGCTGAATACATTATTAGCCAATGATGGAGTAGCAGGAGCAATAGGAGGAGAAAGTGAAGAAGAGACGGAAGGAGAGGCAGTGGTAGAAAAGAAAATGGGTGATGTTACACCCTCAGAGGTAACAAACAGTATAAACATCGAGAGAGCACTGACATCTCAGGAAGGATTAGAGAATGTGCAGACAGCGCTTCAGCAAAATAACTCCGACACACTAGATATGTCGGTTTTGGAGCTGCTAAGGAAACTGGAAAAAGATATCCATATAGGTTTTGAAGCCTCTAAAAGAAATCAGGAGCGTATAAGTGCTACATCTACTTTACTAGAGGACAAACTTGACAAATTAAGTACTCGCATGGAAGCTATTGAGACTGAGGTTAAAGTTATGCAGGGAAGAATTTTGGATAACCGTAAGGAAATTGAGAATATCAAATTTAAGGATAGAGAGTCTGATGAGAGAGTCGAGAGGTTGGAGAATATGCAAAGGCGAAATAATTTGAAGATCCTAAAACTACCAGAAGGAAAGGAGTGGTCAGATATAAAAAGCTACGTAGTTCAATTGTTGAAAAAGGAATTACAGTTAGTAGAGACAGAAGAAATGTTGCTACGCGACATCCAGAGAGTACATCGAGACCCCTTCCGGTTTAATCCAAATCGTTCTAAGCCTAGGAAAATATTGATTAACTTTTTAACGTATAACCTAAAAGAGAAGATTCTGACAGCAGCCCTCAAGAAAAAGAATATATTGGTGGATAGAATTGCAGTGGATATTAGGTCAGATCTATCGCCAGCTACAGCAAGTACACAGTGGGAATTAGGAAAGCGATTGGCACCACTTAGAGCAATGGGGGCAACTGCTCAGTTGAAATTCCCTGCTTTTTTAAAAGTAATGTGGCAAAATAAAATGTATACGTTTCATACAGTTGAAGAGGCAGATTCCTTTCTGGATCAAACCCAAGAAGAATAGTATTAAAGGGTCTGATTGCTGATTATACCCTTAAAAGAAATGAATAAATCAAATAGAAAAATAGAGGCACCGCTACTGCGACATCCACTGGCCTAGGCCATGAGAGTTTTGGTTGGGTTTTCCAGGGTGGGAAGAGGGGGGGTGATGGTGTAGGGAGGTTTTGGGGTAGGGGTAGGGTTAGGGTTAGGGGTAGAGGTAGGGGTATGGAGGGGGCGGGGAGGAAACAGGGAGTAAAAAAGAAAAAAAATCCTCAGGAGCTTTTTCGCCATCAAATGAAAAAATGGGAGCTATGGGCTAGCATTTATGAGTGGGGCTAAGACTAGGGAGCTGAGGTTCCTTACATGGAATGTTAACGGTCTTCGGGTTAAAGCTAGGAGACTATCGATATTGAAATACTTAGAAGATTCCCTTGCTCATGTGATTATTTTACAGGAGACCCATTTAACTGAGAAAGAAAGTAAGGAAATTTTGTGTGCCCAAAAATGGATTGCTAATGCTTTCTTTACACCTCAAGAGATAGTAACAAAAGGGGTGGCAATTTTGATTAGTAAAGGGGCTGATGTTGTCATTGAAGACAAGTCAGCAGATAAAAGAGGCAGATGGGTGATTGTCAAGTTAAGAATGGCAGGGGAAGTCTTCATAATAGTGGGGTATTATGGATCGAATGTCGATGATCCAACAACATTAGACAACATAGAGATAGAATTAATGGATTTTTCAGGAAAAATAATCATGGCCAGAGACTTTAACACAGTTTTAGATTGCAAGTTGGATAGGACTGGAAACAGTAGGGCGATAGTTAACGGAAAAATGGCGGCTAGGTTAAGGTCGATCATGGCACAGCAAGGGCTATGTGACATTTGGAGATTGAAAGCAGGTCAGCAGTTAGGATTCACCTTTCACAACAAAAAATATAATCACAGTTCACGAATAGATTTCTTTTTAGTAGACATTAGGCTGAAAGATTGGGTTACGAAAGTGATACACTTAGGAGCACATTTGTCAGACCATTCAGCCGTGGGTTTAAATTTAGAATTAGGAACTGACGAATTGAGTTCTATCTGGAGGCTGGAAGGCACCATCCTAGCCGACGAAGATTATTTAGAATCCTTAAAAGATGAGTTACAAGTCTTCTTTGATGTAAACGAAGGATCAGCCAAAGAAGATATAGTTTGGGAGACATGTAAGGCATTCTTGAGAGGGATATTGGGAGCACAGGGTGCAAAAAAGAGGAGGCTATATTATAATAAGGTTTCAAATTTGGAGAAAGAAATACGAGTCTGGGAAGCTAGTCGAAACAGACAAGGGGGAAACGTATCTGAAGAGGAAGTTAAAAATAAGCTTCTGGATTTAAAAATAGAACTCACAGCAGTACTCTCACAAAGAGTTAAAGAAAGATGGGAAGCCAGTCAGTTGGCCCACTTCTCATATGGAGAAGGGTGTGGCAAACTACTAGCGTGGAAAGCAAAGAAAGATCTTGTGCGTAATCAAATAAAAGAAATTAAAAAGGTCAATTCAGGAGAAGTTATCACAGAAAGTAAAAGAATTGCAGAAGCTTTCCACGATTACTTTGTAAATGTCTATACAGAAGACCTCTGTCCAAAGACAACTGAAATGGAAAGCTGGCTACATATGTTGAAACCACTCTCTGCTGACTGGGTGGGGGACCTAAATAGGGAAATTTCGCAAGACGAAGTGGTCAAAGTGATCAAGGAAAGTAAAAGATGGAAAACACATGGCCGGGGCAGTCTCCCGGCTGAGGTATATAAAGTTCTAGTGGATACAATTGCTCCCACAATATGTCAACTGTTTAATAAAGTTTTTAGAGGGGAGGTAACAATACCTAGTTCTTGGAACGAGGCAACAATCGCCCTAATACTTAAACCAGGAAAATCTTCTAGTAGTTTAGACGCATATAGACCTATATCACTCTTGAACTGTGATTATAAAAAAATTTCAAAAATTTTAGCCGATAGACTTAGCAAAGTTATTCATAAATTGATTCATGAAAACCAAAAAGGTTTTATTAAGGGGAGATACTTAAAAGAATTAACATATACTCTGATCAAAATAATAGATATGGCTTCTAGATATGAGTACCCCTTGGCTGTGATCGCTTTAGACGCCGCCAAGGCTTTTGATCGAGTTAACTTTACATATTTGAAAACATTATTGCAATATCTTAACTTAGGAGAGAATTTTACGCAATCTCTTTTTTCGTTGTATTGTTCACCAATATCGCGTGTTCTAGTTAATGGAATTCTTACCCATCCTATTAAAGTAATGCGTGGCACTAGACAAGGGTGTCCTGTATCACCCTTGCTCTTTAACCTATATATAGAGCCATTGGCTTGCAGAATTAGAGCCTCAGACGAGATACCCCCTTTTATAGTTGATGACTTGTAGAGTGCTAACTTATGACACTGCCCCTCTCATTGTTTTTGCCGTCTCCCGGTTTTTACTTGGCATGTGGTGGAGAAGAACTGCCTTTATCCACAAGAAATAATGGACTACTGCTTTCATGCTTTAGTATTCCTTTGATAACCAAAGTTTAATAACTTTTTAATCCTGAAGTATTTATGTTTTATTATTGTGCTTGTACATATTTTATTGCACTTTTATGGTCTTTGACCAAAATAAAGTTATCAAAGAAAGAAGTTGATGACTGGTCAAAAAAACTTGGTCTGTATGCCGATGACATTATTATTTATTCTTCTAATTTGCTGCATTCCTTGGAGAATTTGGTTAAAATAACGAAGGAATTTGGCAAGGTTTCAGGTTATCAGATAAATCCGGATAAGACTGAGATAATGGCCTGGAATCTAAATACGGAGGGGGTAAATACCAAATCAGAAATGAGATATTTGGGAGTTAGGATAACTCAAAATATTGAAGATCTTGCTAAAACTAACTTTGATAGGATTAAAAAAGAAGTGGTGGCCACTTTAAAAGGATGGATGAATCTCCCCCTCTCATTATATGGTCGGACTAACCTTGTGAAAATGGTGATTGTGCCAAAAATCACGTTTTTGTTTGAAACTATCCCACTTGGATTTAGAAAAGAATGGCTGGTTAAACTACAGAGCGAGATAACATAATTTATTTGGGTATCTAAGGGCTTACTGATATCGTGGAAAAAGTTAAGGAGAAGAATCAATAAAGGTGGTCTGGCTGCTCCAGATTTACAAATTTATGCATGGGCTTTTTGTTTAAAAAACTGCAGGATGTTGTTGGGTACCCTATCTAAATCTACGATTGGAGAAATATTTGGTGTGCTGCTGAAAAGTTCTGGATATGATGATTTTGTTTTTTTATATAAGTTTGCAGATCCTAAATTTTTTTAAAAGGTGAGACTTAAGATTTTACGGGATTTGGCGGAGATATGGTACAAAATAAGAAGACTACTAAAATTGCCTTATTTTAGTTATATGGCCCCAATATGAGACTCTCCTGGTGCCCCACTCTGGACAAAAGATGCGTTGGCTCAGCATTTGAAAAAAGAAGATGCTCTGCAGAGATGGAAAGACTTGTTTCAGGATGGTAAACTTTTGCCTTGGGGCTTTTGCCAACAACTGTGGGGTTAGGTCTTCTCGAGATACAAGTATTTACAGATTCAGAGTTGGGAAAATGATTTGTAAAATGTAATTGGGACTCAGAATGATTTTGAGTTGAAGCTTGGAATAGGGATCTTTAAGAAGGAAGTGGCTACATGGTATTGGACGATACTGGAAAAGGAAGATGGACCAATTGTGCTACCGGAGGCCCTGTGGATGGAAAGCTTGCCAAAGATCGCGACAGAGAACCAATGGCAAGTAACAATGTCTATGCTTTAGGGTATTGTTAAACCTGCAAATTTAAGGCGAAATCTTTTGCTTACTATCCATAGGGCATATTGGTCCCCTCGTAGACTATCCAAATTTAAAGCCGGCGGAGTTTTGGGGTGTCCGAAATGTAAGGCCCCAAATGTGGATGACCTTCATATGTTCGTTTCTTGTCCAAACATAAGGCAATTCTGGCTGGATGTAAGTAATTGTATATCCAAATCTCTGAATCTGCGCATTGGGGTAAGCCCTGAATTAATTATAACAGGAAGATATGTTTTAGAAAACAAAAGCATGAATAATATTGTTAGACTTACCTTTTGTGCTATGTTGTTGGCTCGTAGAGAGATATGCAAGTTATGGGTCTCACCATTTAGTCCTAATTTAATGGATTGGACTTTAGCCATGAGGTATATGGCTAATAAGCATGGGCGAATTTTGCGAATCTCGCGTTCACGAATTTTGCGGATTTGCGAACTCGCAATCCGCAAAATCCGCGAATTCTCGCGAATTTGCGGATTTTTTTTGTTTGTGTGTTTGCGCGGGTTTCTGCCAGTTCGCGAGGGTTTTGTACAATGTCGCAAATTGCGAACTTACCTGTCGGGTCGCAAGTTTCGCGAACTTGTTGTTTCTACGTGTCCAGCCTGTTTGGGACACTCTTCTTCATCACTGCCACTCTCTGTCACCACTGCCACTCTCTGACTACTCATGCCACCCTCTGGCCCACCCATGCCACCCTCTGTTTCATCACAGCACCCTCTGGTTGTCCAGTCAGTGTACATTATTGTGGCAACGCAAGCACACCTTCCCTGCCTCAAGTGACCTGAATTAATTTGGGGCTGATTAATGTGTCACAGAATATTTTTTTAGCTGGCACCTGCTTCCTTAGTGCTTCCTGATTAGTGAACTTTTGCACTTGCTAAGTGCTTTCATTGTTGCAAAATTAGTTACAACACCTGCCCTGCCCCAACTGACAATAATGAATTAGGGGCTGATTAATGGATTTGAACTGCCAGCCTGGCTCCTGCTTGTCTCCCTTAGCTGTAATTCAGGACCTTTGTGGCATATGTGTAACTATTCTGAGGTTCAGAGCAGGGTCACATAATAGTTGCAACTGGCAACTGAACTCTGGAGGGGCCCCTCAGCAAGCACTACAGGAAATGGCTACTAATGATGAGCCTGAACTTTTGAACCTGGTAAGTAGTTACTTTCAGTTTGCTAAAATCGTATTTCTGCAATTTTGCACTTATTCGCGGGGCGCGAACTCACGCGAACTCACGCGAACAGTGCGAGCAGTGCGAGCAAAATCCGCTGCTCGCGGATTTGCGGATTTTGCGGGAGATTCGCGAATCTCGCGGATTGCGAATTTCCCGAAAATCCGCAAAATCCGCGAGCGAAACGGATTTTCCGCCCATGCTTAATGGCTAAGCTCAATACTTCAGATCATACTAAGAGAAATCGAGGATTTTGGGTACCCTTCCTTATATGTTTTGGTTGAATAATACTGACTATGATTTCCGATGATTAAGCCCATGCCTATCTCGCTGGTATCCATTATATGGGATTCTAGGACAAAAAATAGAGTAAGAGGAAGACACACTTGATGAGTCAGATGGCCAAGAAGGATCGCTTAAAGAATGGCCAGACTCAAAATAGGTGGAGTTTACGCCTCACTACTCTATCCAGCTTATGAGATAAAAAAGCCCAGTGGTGGATTAAGATAGAAGTTATGGGTGGCGAGACGGCAAATGAGGAAAAAAATAAATAAATAAATAATCCAAGTAGTAAACAGTTAAAATCCAAAAGTAAAATAGCTTCAAAACTTTTGCTCTGCCCCTTTGCTTCTTTACTGGCATTGTATTCTGGAGTGTTTGTTTTAGCCCACCTCCTGTATTGTATTGTATTGTAATTGCATTTATTTAGCGCTTACTACCCCCGACGAGGCATTGAAGCGCTTTTTCTGCGAGTAACATGCTACATCTATGAAGAATTTCAAGTTCATGTTCTTTATTTGAAAGCAATATGCAACCATAAGAATGAAAACACTGCAAGTAATACAAACTACAAAATGATCACTGAAAGTGAGTTCATGCACACTATTATTAAAAACAACATAAACTCAAATATTAGAAGAGCGTGCATTTAAAAAAATGCAATTTGCTAGAAACAAATTACCGATATAAATCACTCAAAGTGCATTGTATTGCGTGAAGAAACAGTTGATCTTAAAAATAAGCTCACATTAAAAAAACATTTGATGTTCCCCAGCTATTGAAGATAGTGCATGGTTGGTCTACAACGCTGGAAACTAAACATCCTAATACACTACAACCAAATGTTTGCATTTTCACTCGTATGGCAGGAGTGAAATAGATATTTCAAGCAAAAAAAGCCCTTCCTCCTCTTCCTGTTTTCTGATTACAGTTCTCAAGAAACAATAGTATTGTAGAAAATTAGGTTACTGATTGCAGGGTAGAGGGTTTTAACCCATTCTCAAGAAGCAATCTCAATTCTTTACGGGGTGAAACACAAGCAAACTCTGAATTAGCCTGTTCTTAACCCTCTGGTAGCTTGTCACAAAATCAGTCAGGCTTAACTTGGACGCAATGTGTAAAGCAATTATGCAGTACTTCAAACAGTAATAAAGTAAAAACACAACACCAGAAACATCCCACACCAGTTTAAATATTAGAGTAACATTAAAAAAAAAATTTGAGGCCATTATCACAAAAATCCAATTAGTAAAACCAGTGATATGCAATTTTAAAAATTTAAGTGAAAACAGTATTTGGAAGAACAAAGTGCCAACTGTGGTTACCTGGAAACACCGGACGTGGAAAAAGTCATAAGTTCAGGCCGACCACGATGGAGAACAGGTCAGATACAGGGACTAAGTTAGGTCAGGGGAACAGAGTACCTTAAATCTTGGTTGTGGAGCGCTGCAGGATCCCACTTCGAGGATGCTTCATGCACCAGCGTTTCTGAAGAAGCTGCAGGTTGTGATGTGAGGTCCTATGTCCACAAAGCGTTGTGAAGCAGCGATTCAGATAAAGCTGTTGATGGGGTTTGTGATGTGAAATTCTGCACAGTCTTTGAGAGTGTCATTGGTGAAGGATGGCGATGCAAAGTCCAGCATCTGGAATTTGCAGTTCTAAGGACCTGCAATGCGAGGGGTGTAACGGGGTGCATCATGCAGCGGCGAAGGTTGTGCCCAAGAGACCACTTCTGGGATGGCAAGGCACCTTCAGGTCCACTTCCAGAGTCCAAGATTGGGGTGGCACCATTGTAAAGGGCAAAACTCACAGTAGGCAGAGTCAAGATGCCGACTGCAATGTGAATTGAGTCTTTCTGCCCCTGCGGCTCTGATCAGGGTGGCCGCCAACTAGCCTTTGGAGTCACTATGGTGGTCCTGAGTTCAAAAGGCAGGTCCTGTCCTTCTTACTCAGGCAGCAGGGCAGCAAAGTAGCAGTACTCCTTGCAGCAGAGCAGCTCAACAGTTCTGCTAGTGAGGCTTCCTCAGGTCCAGATATGTCCTGAAGAATTGGGCCTGAGGGCCCAATATTTATACATGGTGCCAGCTTTGAAGTAGGAGAAGCTTCTAAAGGGTTCCACCCCAGAAATGCTTGGAAAGTTCTGCCACCCTGCCCTGGTCGCAGCCTGTCCGGGGGCACAATAGACTGGTGTGAAACCCTTTGTGAGTGTGCTGAGGCAGAGTCTTTGAGATGTTCATGTGTAGTAGGTGCCAATTCCTTCCAACCTTCAAGTCAAAAATAGCCCATCCTGCCAACACCAGTTCCCCCTTTATCTCACTATATGGGAGCAATTCATCAAGGCCAACTGCCAGCTACACCTTGTCATGAAACTCAGGATGCATGTTCCAGGTACCAAATGGTTGGGGCAAGACAATGCCAGCTTTGTAAATGTGTAATTTTCAGAATTGTGACTTAAAATGCAACTTTAGCATTAGGTAGAGTTTCAAATTACTATTCTTTTTAGGCCAAACTTGACTTTCTTACCTGCACCCAATTAAAAGTTATCACTTTTTAAATGTAATAAGGTAACCCAAAGTTATCCTATGGGAGAGGTAGGCCTTGAAGGAGCGACAAACAAATTTAAGAGAGTTTCACTACCAGGACATGTAAAAATTTAAAGTACATGTCCAGGGGCGTGGCAAACTGCCAGGGACGATGGGCGCTTCTTGAGGCGGCTCCGACCAAGCGCCCGTTTGCTTGAATATCAGTATGTAAAAGATCCATCAGTTGGTGTGTTTCCTCATCGGAAAGTAGCAGAAGGTACTGGGCATCAACAAAGCCCTTCCCCATCGCAGTCCGGTCGGCGGCTCCAGAGATCAAGCCGCTGACGCACTTGGAGCTGTGAGAGGCCCCCTCTCTCGAGGAGCGGACTCTGCTGTGTCACGGCCTGTGGCCCTGTTCTGGCTGACATGCGGCACTTCCACATCTCCACGGTGCTGCGAGGGACCGGTGCTGAAGCCAATGCCTGTTGCGACTGTGGCAGGGTCGGAGCTCGTTGCCCGTTTGCCGACACCCGCCAGGACGCCTGACTGACCCATTCATTACTGCCGGTGAGTGGAAGCTGGGAGCTGCGGCATGCCCCGGCCTGCTGGGGGTGGTGCCTGTGAGCCGCCTGCTGTGGCCGGAAGCCAGCTAGGACTGGGTGTGATCCCCGGACGATGTAGGGGCCGGGCCGGTGTGCTGTGTTTCCACCTCTGGGTCCTTTGATCTCTGAGCTCCACAGGATTTCCCTCGGTTGGCTTCATCTATATTAAGTGACTGCAACCAGGCTGTGAGGATCCCAGAGAGATGAGGGATGCTATATTTGGTTGGTTGTATGGCCCGGTGTGGATTGCTGCCGGACGCTGCGGGAGGGGTGCTGAGCTCCCTTGGCTCATGTGCCTGCCTGGATTGGTTGGATGCATTGCCTTGCAGGGGACACTGCTCCTGGGTATCTCTGCACCCTCCCCCTCCTGAGTCACCTTCCGAGGTATGGCCCTGTTTGAGGTGGTACGAGTGATATCTCGGATGCCCCCCCCCGGTAGCACAGGACAGCTTGCATCTTGTTTTCGATTTGAGTCTGCACCGGCGCGGCCAGTTGGGCCATGGCTGGGAGTCGTAGCACTAAAGCAGCATTGCAGGCTAAACTGAACAAATATGCATGGGACCAGCTGCGCAAAAGAACCGATGCTACAGGACATCATCATGGAAGCCATTACGACCGTGCGCATGTCGCTGGAATCACGCATCAATGCTGTGTCCTCGGAGATGTCCCTTATCCGGACAGACATGCGATCGATGGACTCACGGTTGAAGGATGTTGAGGTCAAATTAAGTTCCCCGGTTGAAGACACTTCTGACCTGCAGCAAAAAATGGATGCTATGCAGGCCCACTTCGTGAAGCTAGAGGTGCAACTGGACGATTATGAGGGGAGCTCTCAGCGCAATAACATTCGTATCTTGGGGGTGCCGAAATTGGCGGAGGGGCCATCGGGGGATCTCTTTGTGGATGACCTGATCACCACCTATCTGAAGCTGACAGGTCTCTCTAATTTCTTTTCGGTTGAAAGGGCGCAACGAGTGCTGGGCTGTCGACCAAGGCCTGGGCCCCGGCCCTTATTAGCTAGGATTTTCAACTTTTCCGATGGAGATGTTATCTTGCAGTGTACCCGCTCAGCAGCTGTCCTGACATGGTTTTTGGCTCTATTTCTGAGTGATGATGACTTTAAGCTTGCTAACATCTATAATCTGTATTCTTGCCTGGTGTTGGCCCTTTTAAGCCCTTTCTTCCAGACCTAGAAGAGGATAGCTGCTTTATATGATGATAGATCCCTTATTCTTGACTCTAATCTATCTATTGCCTATTGGCTTTGACATAATTATGTGTCCTTTGTAGTCCTGACTTTATATTACATACTGGTATGGTTTGTGTAGGTACTCCACTGGACACCAACTTGGCAGTTGCTTTTTAACTGAGTATTCATCAAAATCTGTATCATTTCTCCTGCATTTTGATGCTATTAGGAGTTGAGTGTTTTTTAGTCATGATCACAGTTTTTAAGGTTAATTTTGATGTGAAGGATATAGACAGGGCAGTATCTACATGTAACTTTCCTGTCTTACTTTGCATATTACCAGAGAGGGGCTTCCTCCTCCGAGCAATCAGCCGGGTGAGGTGAGGTCTTTCTCCCACACAAAGCTGGGTAAGTGTAAACCAGATATAACATTATTAAGTTTTATCTAATATTGAACCACGATTTGGGTACTACAGAGGGAGGGCATAATAGTATGTCACGACCAAATGATTGATTGCTTATGCTGCAAGGTGTAGAAATCCCTTTTTAAGTTTGACCCTTTTTGTTTGTATCTTTTAGGAAAGAAGAGGTAGCTCTTACCTACACACATGTACACTACGTGTCCGGTAGGGTGGCAACTGCCACAGACTTACCTTCCTTTATTTATTCTTTAATTACACGCTTGCGCACCAATAGTTTTTTCCTGCAGTAGCCGTTGTTTACATCGAGGTCCTGAAGAAAGCCGGGTCACTTGACCAGTACGGCTGAAACATGTCGACCACATTAGCTTGAGCCAGGAGATAGTCAGTATAGTTTTTGCACTATCAGGCTATTTTAATTATGACACTTGAACAATCCTGAATAAACATATTTTTTGCCAAGTAGCCATTTTTAATTTATCTCACACACTTTAGCACTGCACTTCACTTGAGTCCACTTGGTTTGAACATCTACCTTGGTGAGATGGCACAGGAGCATGGGGACAGGTACCCAGCAGGGCCTAGTAGCTCAGAGCTGTGGGCCTAGACCTGGTTCTCCTTGAGCTCCATATGACGATTCTCCGCCAGTAAGGGTGGGCCGATGGACTCTTTCCTCTAGCCAGGTGATGGGCAAACTTTCTTTCCTTTATTGGGTCCCTACACTGTAGCAGCATCTAGCATTTCTTGTTCCCTCACAATTGACTGAACATCTCCAATTAGTTGTTTATACTGTGATTGGGGAGTGGAGGTGTCTTCAGTCATTAAACAATTCCCCTAAGACCCTTCCATACGTCGTTATTCTTTGCCCTTTTGCATTGTGCCACTTGACGCGCCATCCCGGCCACTAGCCACGTGGTCAGCGGCCATCTTGGCGACAAAACCTACAAACTACACTGCGGGTCTGGTTGCTCCAGACTTGCCCTCGCTCCTGTAAAAGGGAGCACCCACTCTGATCTTGCTGGTCTGAGTGATAAGCCTTTTTCGATTCCTGCGTGGCTTGCATTAGCCAAGGCCTGTTTACTCCAATCAAGTTGCCAACACCGCCAACAGCGAGAAGCCTGCGTGGGACAGCTCGTGATTGACTCCTCGACAACCTCGACCTCTTCGTGTTCACGTGGCTGCAGAGAGAAGCTACACCTCATCACCTGTTTGCACCCGACATCGCCTGGTTCCAATCTGGTTCTACTGTAGTCACTGGCTAGTGACTTTGAACATTGTCCCCTCTGCTTTCAGGTCTTCACCACTTCAGATCCACCCTTGGGTCCACCGGAACTCTTCACATCGAGCCGCCTGTAGCATCTTCAGCTCCAAGCACCATCGACCAGCGTGACGAAACCCAAAACTACTTCGACCCTATGCACCCACGTGCTCTGGGTGAGGTAACTCAGCAACGCCGGTGTTCCCACACTGGTACACACCTCTAGTGTCTGTGTCTTAAGTTTCATTCCTCTAGGTCACTCGGAAGGTTCCTAAATAACTAACTTTGTAACTTTTACGCACCATAGACATTGCATTGGTGAGTGCGTGCACTTTAAACACTGCACCCGAGTCCCGCGGGCCTTTCCCGACTTAGTCACTGCTAGTCCCGATCAGCTCCAGCGATTCCCAAGGCCCTAGGCCTACTTCCTTTTCGATTGGTATCTCTCATACCACTTTCTTAGTATATGGTTGAGGTGGCCCCTAGGGCTCATCCATATTGTGCAACTTTTGTGTATTTTAAACTGTGTTTTGTTTTAACGTTTGTGCTTCTGTGCTCATAAAGAGTATAGGGGATATTTGTAGTTAATAAATATATATATATTTTCAACATATATCTGTGTGGTGCCCTTTCATTTGGTATTCAAGGGGGTTGTATATGGTAAAACAGCTTGCTTCACATGCCTTTCAGAGTTTAGCCTAAGACTGCTTTGTCCACGCTACCACTAGGATAGCTGGTCTATAAGGTTGACTTACAACCAATCATCATAAGGGTTGCTTGGCATGGTACAAGGTGATCACTAGAACTAGTGAGCATCATATACCAGGCCAACTTCTCACAGTCCTCACTTTGTGTCTTTGTGGTGGTCTTCATGTATGGAAGTTGAGCCAATTTGTTATGCTCTGAGTTCTCAATAACCAGGCACCTCCATTTGAGACACTGACAACCCTTGTCTGTGTGAAACTAGTACCCCAAGTCATTATTGAATACACACCTTTCTCACCATGCCCATACTATATCTAGCATATAGTAATCTATTTACTATTCCAACGCCAAGTCCCTTGTATCTTACAGTCCTGAAGAGAACTCCATGCTTCAAACAAGCTTGAGAAGTCATCAAGAGGTCAGCACACTAATTGACAATAGCTGGAATAAATTACCAATATATTATCAGCTCCTATATGTGTTTAGGAGACATATGTTTGAAAGGTGTTTTTAAAAGTGTGATTGATTTACTTCAATGTATTTCCTCCTCACTGGGACACTTCGCACTTTAACCTCTATGCAGCAAAATATTTATCAACTAGTCTGTCCACTTTGGGTCTTACCGAACTTTGGGCAACTCCTATCAGTCACTGCCTCCTTAAAAAATCAACAAAGAAAATAGTAAAGAATCAATCTTGGATTGAAGATAAGGCAGCCCTAACAAGGAGGTTACATGGCTGGATGATCTTGAGTTCCTATTCCTCCCTGGCTGCACAAAAGTATCTAGCTTCGGGTTTTGCCAAATATACAAAAATTCAATTTTTAAAATACAGATTAGGCTTGCTGCCATGCACAAAGCACTTTCCATAGTGGCTGAAAAACCAATCTGATTTCAATTGTCGCTTATGTGGTACATCACAAGAAGATATGTTGCACCTTCTCTGCACATGCAAAGGACTAACAAAGGAAAGGAGACAGCTTTGTAAACCACTTTTTAATCAGAGAGGTTTTCGCACACGGAGCCAAGCTGTGCAGGCATGTTTTGAACCCAAGGACACGCAGCTTAACTGCTGCTTTGTTAAATTATTGAAACAAGTGGAGAAGAAAATGCCTAGTGAGAACAGTAACACAGCTGACAAGGAAAAGTCGAACGCTGCTAAATAACTGCGTATTCCTTTAATGTAAACATTAATTGGTTATAGTGGGTTTTTTTAAACTGGTTTTAATATTTTAAAAAACTGATGACATGTAATGAGATATTTTGTAGCAATGGTTTTAAGTAACTCTGCTAAATAAAATCAACTTGAAACTTGTATGCTGTTGGTTTTTGTATTGATACTCCAACCGTTTCTATTCATATATATCCTGGTTCCTTGGAGATTACACATACCTTCATAAAATTATAAAATTTAAAAATAAGTATTGGGAGAGGTATTTTCTGACTCTGCATTTAATGAGTGCTCTGAATACAAGTTTGCTGTTTCATTTTTTCGTAGATGTAGATAAACCATGTGAACCATTGTGCTTTGTTTATAATAAGATATATGATAGGTTAACTGACACTACATTTTATGAACAGTCTCAGTCATCTATGCTTGTTGTTTTTACAAATTGTCCTGAAAATGCACCATTGTCACATCATCATTTCAAATATATCTTGGGAGGATGAAGCTGCAGCACTACTGGGGATTGTCAGGACTGCTTACCTCACTATGAAAGCTATCCATAATCGCAAATGTATGTGAAAATTGGGCTTGGATGTGATGTTTTTGTAGTGGGTATCGTGGAAGTCCAGGGGTGGTCTCAGAGATAAGGGGCATGTATGTGCTGCATTACTTTAAGCTTGTCTCAATACACAATAGGAGTATTTAAAACCACTGTTCAATTGTTTTCCCTGTTGCTTTGCACTGAGCAGTTTTTTAAACTGTGACCGACTATCAAGCAATATTTTTTAAAAACACATAATTCAGAAAAGTAGGCACAACTAATAGTGCCACATCAGTGCAATAACTTGTGTGTATACATATGTTATGTTATGTTATTCAGAACTGATAGAGCGCAAGTTCACCAACAGGTTTCTTGGCTCTGGTATTTTTCATTGAGGTCACTAATCAGAAGGTCTAGGTCTATCTATAAGCTTGGGTGAAGAGTCAGGTATTCAGCGTCTTCCAGAAGCGAAGGAGATCTGACTCTAGCCTCAGTGGGGGTGGCAGAGAATTCCAGAATTTGGGTTGTAGTATTATTGTATGGTGTATATTGTGTGAATTTAGAATTGCATTGTATCACTTTGTGAACAAGCTACTGTGAAACAGTCTTGTTTTATGGTATCTTATACAACCCTGTTGTACAGCTCACCCATGTGTATGAAGCTATGAGGTTTTTCTTTAATTGCTTATAAATCTATGTACACATACATGCTACCAAGAATGTTCCTTACTTCACACATTTTCCTTTCCACCATCCTGTCTAGCCCACCCCTATCTTTTTTAGGTGGGCACACACAATTGCTTGTTGGAAAACCTCATACTCACCCTCTCCCCCTATATTATTGACGATTAGTTGTTGTTTAGCATTTTAGGACCCTAGTGTAATTTTCCCGATTCATGCCCTTATATAGGTATAAATCACCATGTCTTTATATAGGCATAGAAATCATAACCATATTTAGACATAGCTCATGCAGTCCAAATACGGCATGGCTAGTTCCACTAGTTGCGAAAATCCACAACGATTTCTTGGAAAACTCAGCTTCACCGGTTAGGGACTTCCCTTTGCTTGAATATTGATTTGTCCAAGAACTCATGGAGTTTTCAAAGAACTGAGACTCTTTGATGATGTAATTATGGCCACCTTTACGTCAAACTTGGCACCTTCAAGGTATAAATATGCCCACACTTGCCATAGCAAACACACAGTGGTTTTGAGCAGTTCGACTATCTACTTGCCCGACCCATCTCGCTACAGCAAGTGCCAAAGGAAGCCGATCCTCCAGCAGACGCACTGAGAGCGACGCTGTCTTTTCTCTTGCCGAGAAATCCAGCTCCAGTGTTTCCAAGCTCCCTTGCAGGTTGTTGGGAAATTGATACCAGAGACTGACCTCCTTCATTCTAGACCAAGGTACTGAGCTGATTAGACCCTAAAAGAAATCTTGGATAGATTCTTGGCAAAAGAATACTAAACTTATGCTACACCACACTTACTTCTTCCCTTATAATAGACTTAGGTTAGGTACATGGGGTAGGCGTATTTTAGAAGCACCAGTTGAGTACTTTTTAGTCTTTATTTATGTATGTATTTTATGGCTTAGAAACCATACCATGCTTTTACAGTATTATATTATAATACTCTTCTTGCTGTATGCATTATACTTTACAGCCAGTATCGCGATTGTAGCAGTTCATTTCTTCTGCATGAGAAAGAAGACTGTTCAATAAATACTTTTATTGAAAATGCCTATCTCTCTATTTCTCTGCACCTCTGATGAAACGAAGCATGCACGAATGACTGAGTAAAATATCTATCTATTGTTTCCACGACTCTGAAGATCAGTTTTATCTTGGGGAAACAAAAGATGTCATGTTTATGCGGTTGTCAGAAACTAATCCCTTCTTGTGAACTCGAGAAATGTTCTAGTGCCCTCTGAGCTAGCTGGCACTCAAAATTAAGTTTAATATATTCGATAGAGACCTATTAGACATAAGTTCTACGTCACATCTATTGGATATATTATTGTAATGCGCAGACCCTTTTGGGAGTATAGGAACTACACTACACAGTGGCAAGTAATTAGTGCACAAACACAGTGGACAAAGAAAAAAACAAGATACTCTTGAACAATAGATTTGTGAACCAGAAAGCAGCCTCATAAAGGGACCTGGCAGGCCTGCTTTTTTATAATGATTTAAATACATTTCTTAAGAGGGGTAGGGAACCTCATCTGACCCTGAAATGCGGGGGCCATCATCCTTCATGGGCCCGTATTCAGTCAGAGCCCTATGAATATATTTCAGATGAAGCAGTCTCGCATTCAGCACGAGTCCTGATAGACCATCTCCTGAGGTGGAAGCCGAGAGCATTTACTCGCGCATTCACGTTATTTTAAAATTTGAGTGTCTCTAATAACTTGTATTATTTTAAACTCACCAGCTAGTGAGATCACTTTGAGAGCACTTGCTCGAACTTGGCAGGCACGCACAGCGGATCTTAGCGCTGACGCGCAGCCTCCCACAACACTCCCCCTGACGCCATTACCGGCCACGAGAGAGGCCATGCCCCTTTTTAGGCCACGCCCCTCGTCGCCGAGTACAAAAACGCTGAACACAAGCAACTCGCCAGATAGACCATCTCCTCAGGCGGAAGCCGGGAGTATTTACTCGCGCATTCACGTTATTTTAAAATTTGAGTGTCACTAATAACTTGTATTATTTTAAACTCACCAGCTAGTGAGATCACTTTGAGAGCACTTGCTCGAACTTGGCAGGCACGCACATCGGATCTTAGCGTGACGCGCAGCCTCCCACAACACTCCCCCTGACGCCATTACCGGCCACGAGAGAGGCCACGCCCCTTTTTAGGCCACGCCCATCGACACCGAGTACAAAAACGCTGAACACAAGCGACTCGCCAGATAGTCCATCTCCTGAGGCGGAAGCCGGGAGCATTTACTCGCGCATTCACGTTATTTTAAAATTTGAGTGTCACTAATAACTTGTATTATTTTAAACTCACCAGCTAGTGAGATCACTTTGAGAGCACT
Source organism: Lissotriton vulgaris (assembly GCF_964263255.1). Taxonomy (NCBI): domain Eukaryota; kingdom Metazoa; phylum Chordata; class Amphibia; order Caudata; family Salamandridae; genus Lissotriton; species Lissotriton vulgaris. The sequence continues at coordinate 92,490,238 of NC_141699.1, read as the reverse complement.
TGCTCGAACTTGGCAGGCACGCACAGCGGATCCTAGCGCTGCCGTGCAGCCTCCCACAACACACCCCTGACGCCATTACCGACCACGAGAGAGGCCACGCCCCTTTTTAGGCAACGCCCATCCAATCCCCTCCTTCTGGCTTAAATCATGTGCATCCACCGGAAGCGCAGCGGACGAGCGTAGCGGGAGCGCCTAAGGCAAGCCCGTCTGTGCCCATCCGCGCCAGGACGGGCCTTAGGGCTTGCCACGCTGACCATCCTATCATGTATTCACCTCAATCACTCAGAGATCTACAGAACACTGCCACCACACCATCTCCTACGGCTATGCGTCGCATATCCTCTGTTGGCCTTATGCGCCCTGACCAACTCCATCCTTGCGGACGCTCACCTCCAGCTATGTTGATTAGAAACACCACGTCCATCAGGGTATCATATTTGAATACCCGCTCGCTAGTGAAACACTCCGAGGACATTTTCATCTTGTTATCCAACTCTAATCCTGACATGCTCCTGCTCACGGAAATTTGGCTTACATCAGAATCCCTCCCGGACATCCTGGCTGCCCTCCCCCCTGATTATTATATTCTCCATGCCGACCGCCCCGGTGACCAGCCCGGGGGTGGGGTAGCAGCCATTATATCTAAACGCTTGAATTCGATCTCCTCTTACTCTCTTCCCCTCCCTGAGGTGTAGAACTTACTCATTAGCGTGCAAACCGACACCGGCCCCCTCACTTTCCTCCTCCTATACCGGCCTCCACATTCTATGCCATCTTTTTCCTCCATTATGAGTGAACAACTGTCCACTCTGTTAACGCTGCACTCCCGCTTCGCTATCTTCGGCGACCTAAACTATTGGTTCGTCGACATTAACGCTGGCCCCCATGCCACCGAGCTCTTTGAGACTCTCAAAAATCTGAATCTCACTCAACATATCTCCCAACCCATTCACATTAAGGGACATATTCTGGACCAGATCTGGACCTGCAACCTGGCCCTGTCCCCACCATACATACTTCCTTGTGTCTGGTCTGACCATGACCTGGTGGACACCACCATCACAGTTGCCGGTCAGATTCCTGCCCCCCTGATGGCCGGTGGCCTTTCTCTGAAATGGAGCACATCCGACTCCCAGGGTTTCCTCACTGCCCTGGCCGACTCCCGCCCAGCCTTTCACGACTCAAATGACATCGATGGGTTAGAACAAGACATCGGATCCTGGCTAGAGTCAGCCAGCGACCTGTTTGCTCCCCTAGTCAAATTCCCCCGTACCAGGCACCGGAACTCCCATAGGTGGTTCTCTGACGACCTCAAGGCTCAGAAATTAAAAACACGCCAGTTAGAACGCACCTGGAGACGTGACTACTCTGACTCAGCCAGACAGTCCTACCTGGCCGCACGTAAAGACTTTAAAGCAGCTATTAGCTTAGCCAAAATGGAACACGTTTCCAACAGGATCTCTTCGGCAGCCGACAAATCTAAGGAGGTGTTCAGAGTCTTGAACGAGCTAACTACAGATGACAGAACCCTCCCAGCCCAGACCCCCACCCAGGAGGCCTGTGACACCCTGAACTCCTTCTTTCTGGAAAAGATCACAAAAATCAAAAAATCCATCCCTCCCTTTCCCCAGTCACCCCCACCGGATAACTCCTCTAACAACTCCTCGACTTTTACCACCTTTCCTGCTCTAAATCCTACCTCCCTAGCAGAACTAGCAACCCGCGTGAAATCTGGCTCCCCGAACGACTATTGTCCAGCGTCTGTCCTGCGGAGCATATGTCTTAACCTGCCAGATTGTATTCTACACTTACTTAACAGATCTCTCAGCAGTGGCATCTGTCCTATTTCCTTTAAGGAGGCCATCCTAGTACCCCTTCTAAAAAAAAAACGGCGCTGACGCTGCGGATTATCGCCCCATTTCCCTCCTCCCTGACTTTTCCAAACTTATGGAGGCCCATGTCACCCGGTGCCTGTCAAAATTTATTGAATCTCCTGCTATCTTGAGCCTAATCAGGCCGGTTTCAGACCCGCCCACTCTACAGAGGCCGTCATCCTGGCAGTCCTTGACACACTCAGGAGTAACGCGGATGCGGGGATCCCCCAAGCCCTCATCCTCCTGGATTTGTCAGCCGCGTTCGACACGTTGGATCATAACATCCTTCTCCACCGTGTCGAGCAGGCAGGCATCCAGGGCATTGCTTTTGAGTGGGTCAAGTCCTTCCTTACGGGAAGAACACAGGCGGTCCGCCTGGGTCCCTACACTGCCAAAAAAACTCCCACGTCCTGCGGAGTCCCCCAGGGCTCCTCCCTCTCCCCGCTCCTATTTAATTTATATCTCCGGCCACTGATTCAGTCTCTTCTGAAATGGGACATTATCGCTTATAATTACGCTGACGACTTACAAATAATTTTCTGACTCAACTCACCACATGCCATTAAAACTTTTCACAGAGCCTTGATTCACATCCAACTCTGGATGAACCAGAACCAATTGAAGTTGAACCCCGGTAAAACCGAGCTCCTCCTCCCTGGAGTCAGTCACACCCACTGGGGCCCGCAGTTCTGGCCTCCGGAGTTTGGCGCCCCCCCCCACTCCAGCTAAAACAGCAAAGAGTCTGGGCGTAATCATTGACGCCGAACTCTCCCTCAAAGCTCAAGTTGGAGCGGTAGTTTCATCTTGCATGTACCAACTTCGGAGGATTCGCAAAGTTCGTCATCTTCTTCCCCCCGCGGCACTTACCCAAACTGTCATCTCACTTGTACTTTCTCGTCTGGACTTTTCTAACTCCATCTATCATGGTCTTCCACAATTTCTGTTACAACGTCTCCAAGTTGTCCAGAATCAAGCGGCCCGCTTGATCCATGGAATACCCAGATGGCAATCAGCCAAGCCTTTGCTCATCAGCCTCCACTAGCTTCCAATTGACCAAAGGGCCGCCTTTAAGGTGGCATGCCTCACCTTCAAAGCCCTTCACTGCTCTGGCCCCACGTTCCTTAAATCTCTCATCCGTCCTCACTGCCCAACACGCAACCTCCGATCAGCCCACCGTGATCTGCTAGTCGCCCCCAAAAACAAAACTAAGAAATTCGGCGGTCGCCGCTTCTCCTACCTAGCTCCTGTGCTTTCAATCAAATCCTTCCCTTCCCTCCTGAACTTCAGAAAACTGTTAAAAACGTATCTTTTCCCCCGCCTCAGCTAGAACTCCGCCACCTGTGCTCCCCCCTCACTTGCTCTGTCTATCAGCGCCAGGATGCTTCGGTGTCAGTGCGCTTTACAAATTGCACCTAAGATAAGATAAGATAAGTCCCATCGTTTTGTGTTATGCACTGACCTCTTATGCAGCCTTCTTTGTCTTGTTGCACCAGCAGGAGGTTTGGTGGTGTGTCTGGGAACAGTGGGAGCGTGATCAGCTGCAGCAGGGCCCCCAGTCCACAGACCGACATGAGAAATGGCCACAAGCGCTCTGTCCCCATTGCTTCGCTGTATGAAGACATAATCGATAGTCACTGGCTGGCGGTAAGGCAGAAGAGTGCAAAACACTGGTGCTGTCAAACAGGATAAGGGCAGAAACAGCGTATTTTTTTTTTACCGTAGCCCAATAATTTGTCCAAAGAGCTTCCCAGCAGTCACATATACGGGGCCGGAGGAGTTAATTAAACCACGCAGCTTCTTGGGGGCTATCTCGCCCAGGTACTGAAGGCACACGTTCATACCCAAGCCTAAGGTAAAAACACAAAACAGTTACATGCAGAAGCAGTCGAAGACAGTGAAACCCTCAAACAGGTTGTGTTAGTGTGGTTCAGAGTATATACTCCTGTACATTGCCCTACGTCACCTACCGGGATGCACGAGTGATATAGAGGTTCAGTATATTTGCCCCCTAGTCCCTCAGGCTAGAATTCAGTACTAAGGTACATATACCATAAACGCTTTTTAAAACCTCAATACAGTGCTCCTTTTCGTTCACATTTCAGGACTTTTCACACAAACATTTCTGCCTCTATTTTATGTTTGCTTTTCCTTAGGCCTTTTTGTAGGTTTTCCACCGTTCTGTAACTTGTATTCAACCCTAAACCAGGAAATGACATCAGAGAAGGATGGGACATTTAAAAAGCACATTTATGAAAGAAGCAAAGATGATGAGTCAGAGGTTGTATTTCTTTTCTGTAAATGTAAACGTGATTCATGTTCCAATGCGCAGGACAAAGCTGTTGCATAAGTTACGACTTTGGCATAACTCTACAAGTGGTGCTTTCTCCCCCACGGGTGACATAGGTGAACTTGGTTCAATTCACCAGTGATGAATGTGAATGACAATATATTGCAGACCTGCAAAACACTATTCAATGCGTAATTGACATAGAAATATTGCTTTTGGTTAAATAACACTCCCATAAAGGGATCTGGGACTGTGAAAACAGCAACACACCTTATTTTGTTTTTCACAGTATAACACACTCTACCCTAAGAAGAATAAACACTTTTAAGTAAAATGTTTTAATTACTACTGGAACAATCTGTTTTTCATTACATCTTTAACCCCTTCCCTGCTGCCGTCGGCTTTTGGCCGTCGCGAGCACTACCTCGCTGTTGTTGCGAATGTCCAAAGGCCGACACGGCCCCACCCACTCAGCGGAACTGCTGCGAAATAACGGCCGCGGCTAAAGTGATAACTGCACAGAATATTCTATAAACAATAGCAAGACATGTTCTAAGTAACAAGAGTAAAATGAACATATCTAGCATTGTTAATATGGTATTAAAGTTTCATCTAGAGCCTAACACCCCAATGCCTACTTCTATGCCCAATACAGTGAGAGAATAAAAGGCAGAGCAACTTACATTTTAGAGTTTCTTCGTAAGAAGAAACACACTGCATAACTTGTTGACAGCAAAGGCTGTCTTTATTAGTGCTGTAACAACTAGTTGGTCATCGTTCTGATCTTAGCTTTATCAACTTCAATCTTCAGACGAGATGTATCATCGGCAAAACACGAAGTGCGCTGGCAGCAGGTGTGTCCATCTCTGGCAGAATTACGGGCGATACGCTGGGCAAAGAACCTCTCATGACAAGGAGTCAAGTGGAAGTCCTTATATCCTAAATCTAATCAGAAACTGGAATTTCTGACATAAGTTTAGTACTGTCTGACATAGATTTTGTGCATCAAGATATGTCTCCGAAATATTTCCTTATGAACATATAAAGCAAAAGGACTTCAGTTGATATACAGTATTGTGGTTATATGTCTGTGTGTGTTCTTATAAAACATTGACATAATGAGGAGGAGACATTTGGCCCAAACTAATGTAGCAGTAGATATTGTATCTATGTCATCAGTTAAAGAACTTGACAATATCACAGTTTTTAGAAAGATAAGGCCTGGCGACATCTGCGTTAAAACGCAGACAAGACAATGATTCTGCGTAATTCTGGGAATATGAAGCCTTCCATTGTCTAAGCTAAGGCAGATGGCAGTCTCCACCAACTAAGATGGAGTCGAGCCTACCTAAGATGGAGTCTGACCTTAGGAACTATACGTTAAATCTCACTGCCTAACACGTCCAAAAATGTAAATGAGGTGCATGGATTTTGTTATGTAATTTGATAACTTGATTTACTTACTAACACAGCCCATACCCTTCATATATATATATATATATATATATATATATATATATATATATATATATATATATATATATATATATATATATATATATATATATTCACTGAAAAAAACATAGGTTATAGACCATATATAGTTAGGGATTAGCATTTACAAAACCTTATTTTACTCGCACAAAACCATTGAAATTCGCATATATAGTTAGTTGCACTAACTATATATCGCGCACCCGCAATCTACTGCTGATGATGTCACATATTACATCATTCATGACATGGTCAGTCACATCACTGATGACATCACTGATGACATCATCCAGTGACTGTATGTTTCTGTAAAGTTAAAATATGTCTTACATATTGAAGAATGAGTGGATGTATACGTGTCTGGATGAAGGATTTAAAAGGTGCATGACTGACTGTATGAGAGAGTGATTAAATGTGTCTCACTGAGTGCATGGGTTAGTGACTAAACTGTCTTAATTTGTGCATCATTATGTCTGTTGTTCTGTAAACTGCTGCATGTGTTAATCAGTAGCTATATAAGTAACTACATGGGTTATTGATTGGTTGCCCAAGTATTTGTATGGGAGACTGAGTATGTGTGTGGGTGGCTGGGTGGTGTATGACTCTGTGCATAGATGTGTGAGCAGTTGATTCACTAGATGTATGGGTTCAAAAGTGCATGTGGAAACAGCTGTATGGGCGGTTGACTGTGTGCATGAGTGTATTGGTGAGTGAATGGATATCTCAGTGCTACATGTCAAAGTAAGTACATATGTAAAACACAGTACATGTGAGAGTTGACATATATATATATAACTGTGGATAAGAGCCAGTGAATGTGTGAGTGGCTGTATGGATCATTGTGAGCTTGTATCAGGGATTGTATAAGAGAGTAAATATGTGTTAGTATATGTTTGAATAAGTGAGGTGTGTATAACTGTATAGTTGAGGAAATGGAGGTGTGATTGATTCTTTGCATGACTGACTAGGTGTGTGAGTAACTCCATGGATGAGTGACAGTCTGTGAGTGTCTGTTTACACTGAGTGTATGTAAGGTTATATTAGAGTCTGAAGAGGTTCAACGTATTATCACATTAATGATATCATCAGCGATGTGATCAGTAATGTCAAATGAGATGTCATCAGTGATGTCATCAGTGATGTCATTTGAGATGTCATCAGTGATGTCATCAGTGATGTCACTTACCATGTCATGAATGATGTAATATGTGACATTATCAGCAGTGGATTGCGGGTGCGCGATATATAGTTAGTGAAACTAACTATATATGCGAATTTCAATGGTTTTGTGCGAGTAAAATAAGGTTTTGTAAATGCTAATCCCTAACTATATATGGTCTATAACCTATGGTTTTTTCAGTGAATTTTTAAGGTTTTGTAAATGCTAATTCCTAACTATATATGGTCTATAACCTATGGTTTTTTCAGTGAATTTCAATGGTTTTTTAATAGCAAATATCAAAAGCTGTAAAATGTATTCTTATTCTAATTCAAAAATATATTTTAGATTTTTGTAATATAATTTTTTTATTTATATATTTTTTATTATTTTTTTTTTGTTTCGCTGCCGGTCCGCGAACCGGGCAGCTTCCCGTTAGCTTCATTTTGTTCCGCGACCCGGTCCACGAACCGGTAAACGTTGCGTTAGCGCAACTACCGCGTTAGAAAGCAACATCGTGATGCGTCGCATAAGCGTGACGTATAACTTTACCGCGTAATGCGTCTTATGACGCGCCGTGTTAGCGCACCCGGAAGCGCTCCGGAACACGAACCGAGGCGCGAAGCGCAGCGCCCCGGAAGCGATCCGGGGCGCGGCGCGGAGCGCGTAACGTAAGCATAACAGGTCATGTGACTTGTTTATAAAACTTTTCATTGGTTCATTTTACTTTTGGTTTCCTAATGATGGAAGGCCTGGTCATATGACCTAAAAATAACACTTTTCATTGGTTTAGATCATTACTCTTTTCAGAGCTACCTTAACTATAATTACTCTTTTAAAATTTCGAATGTACCTTTTTTCACTAATTTTCACTTATGTTCGCTTCCCGGTTCACTACCCGGTTCGCGTACCGGCAGCTAACCGCGCGAAAAATTCAATAAATGGTTTTTTATTTGGACATATATGAGCCTCCTCAGCCACCCTCAGAAAACCTAGGGGGTCAGGATACATCTCCTGTGCCCCCTTATACTCATTTCCCCACATTGTTTTTCCGCCATCTTGTGATTAAATTCGACTGAAACACAAAATGGCGAACTCCCGTTTCGCTACCGGTAAGCTACCCGGTTCGCAGGGGCACTTTAATATCCCCCTCATCAATCCTAGGGGGTCAGGAGGGGTCAACCTTGACCCCTTTCATTAAATTCCCCCTTTGTTTTTCTCCACCTCTTGTCTCTCAATCCTACCGAGAGACAAGATGGCGGCCGTTCCGGACTGTTTAGAATGTTGACAGACACCGGAGAGCCAATCAGCTTCGCTTCGCGAAGTTCCGTTACGCGTCAGGTGGCCACCGGGTTCAACAGCACCGATGATGGAGGCAGTCCAATCAAAAGGTCCTAGTCCCGCTCTGCCCTCTCTCAAGCTCCTACCTTTCCCGGTCCTGCCTACATGCACAGTACTTCGAGTCCTCCCCCTCTTGGAGCAGTGATTTCGCTCCCGGCATCTTTAAGGGTGAGAGGAGATCAGCAGCCCCCCCAACCAGCACGAGACCCACTGAGGGCCTGCTGCCCCAACTCTTCACCTTGTGAGCTTGTCTTGCATCTCTTCAAATGCACAGCAGGCTGGCCTGTGGGCCCATCACTCCTCCTCTTGGAAACTGGGTCCACTCTGGTCAGGTCGTCTGTGGGTTTCTTTCCAGGCCTTTTGTCACTGCTGCATTCACCTCAGAATGTTTGTCCCCCCTCTAAAAAGGGCCTCTTCGCCTGGGGGCCTCTCTCGGTTTGTCCACCAGAGGACGGGAAACCGAAGGTGCTCATCATTCTGCCCCCCTTCGGTGGGAGCACCCAAAAGGGTCCACGGCCTCGATGCGCACCGTTGCAGATTAATTTGGAAGGTCGGTAGGCTAAGGAGTGCCTCGCTGGACTCAGCCGCCACCAGGTGGCAGCCCGCCGCACAGCCCTTCCGTCGGCATCACAGGAGCGTCCTTCAATCAGTCACTCCATGCCAAGGCTGGGGAGGGCTGTCGGTTTGCAGGATATGTTCGATGGTGGCAGATTTACAGGGAAGGCTGCGCGGGCTTGGGAGCCTTGCCCACTTGCAAATGCCATGTTGGGCGGCTGCCCACGCCTACCGGTCTGGGTTTAAAATTGGCCAAACAATTGGTGATTTTGGGGGCATATTATCAAGGGGGTTTATCTCCACTTTTTTGGCTTTAAAAGCCAAGAAAGCGGAGATAACATTTTCTCCCTATTACCTAGCTGTCGCTAACACCAGTTAGCGACAGCTACTAGGAGATAGCGACCATCTTGGGCCCCACTTTGCATGTCAGAGAAATTTATCACTAATGACATGCAAAGTGGGCTTGCCAAGATGTTAGTGACTGGAAACAGTCGCTAACATCGCTATCTCCTATTACCAACTTTTGGAGATATTCGCGCTAAGCGCGAATATCTCCAAAAGCTAACACCTGCCCTGAGCAGTTCTTGGTCATGTTATCCAATGGGAGGTGGATAACATGGCTAAGAGCATTAGCTCGGTAATGCATGAATATCGCTGACTTTTCAGCGATATTCATGCATTGCGTCCGATTTTTATCGCATATGCGATAAACCTTGGTAATACCAAGGTTTATCTGCGATAAAAATCGCCGCAGGTCGGTAATAAATGTTTGTCTCTAACCAAGCAAAAGCGATAATTATCGCTATTGCTTGGTAATATGCCCCTATATCCCTTCAATCTCCACTACAATTAGCATCTGTAACTTGGTCTATAGTCTAGTACCATATGTTGTATAGATCCAATTTCAGTTTGAAATACAATTATTATGGAGTCCTTAAGTCATATTCTTTAGATTGGGATTGGATACTGTTGTATTCTCTTATTTTGTTGTAGCGTGCATTTCTCTTTAAATGGAACATTCTAACTTTTCTGATGTCATGATGCAACTTGGTGCTCTTGTGTTTCTAGACTGCCAGTTGCTTCTAAGCCTTTGATGTGAACACCAGCTTTTACTCTGTTACTTATAATAAATTACCTCAACAATTTCTATGGCATTCTTGGCTGTTTATCTTCGATCCCATCCTCGTTACCATCTGATGTAATCAAAGATAAACAGCCAGAATGGTTTACAGTGTGATTTGGTTTCGGATGAAGTGACTTGGTTAAAAGTAGTGAGGATACCATTAGTGGGGACACCTTTATTTTACTGCAAAGGATCAGAAGGCAACCTAGATATCTTCAGGATTTTGTGTGCGATTAAGTTTGTGTGTGGAAAGTGTGGGCATATGTTCATTCATTACTATTGTGGTAGTTCATTGTTTTTTTTTAATTTTTCCAGCTTCTTTTGTTTTTTTTTATTTTAGATTGGAAGGATTGAGGATATATTGTATTCTCTTATTTTGTTGTGGCGTGCATTTCTCTTTAACCCCTTCACTGCGGCGGCAATTCCGCCGCAGTGCTAGGGGGTCGGGTCGCACGGCTCACCTGCGCTTGTGACGGAACCGCTCCGTCACGCGCCTTGGGTGAGCTGTGCTAGTGATGGAATGGTTCCATCACGAACGCGCCCGCTCAATAGAACGCACCGCGCAGGCGCGAAATCAGCGCCGCGCAGGCGCGAAATCAGCACCGCGCAGGCGTGTCGAGCGGGCCATGACGGACCGTTCCGTCACCAGCACAGCTCACCTGAGGCGCGTGACGGAACGGTTCCGTCATAAGCACCGAATGGGTTAAATGGAACATTCTAACTTTTCTGATGTCATGATGCAACTTGGTCCTCTTGTGTTTCAAGACTGCCAGTTGCTTCTTAGCCTTTGAAGGGAACACCAGCTTTTACTCTGTTACTTATAATAAATTACCTCAACAATTTCTATGGCAGTCTTGGCTGTTTATCTTCGATGACATCAGATACCACCATAAATGGACAAAAAAAAGACTCAGGAATGCACTACTGCGGTAAAAACCTATGTACCTGATGTTCTCTGAATGCATTCTAGGGAAACAAAAACCTGCCAATCATTCACTATTTTATTTAACCCCTTCAATGCTGATGACGGAGCGGTTCCGTCATCAGCATCGGTTGGGCTGTGCTGATGGCGGAACCGCTGCGTCATCAGTACAGACCTGCGGGGGAGCGCTGGCGCTCCCCCCTGGTGCATCGATCGTGGTCATTTTAGCAGGGGTGGCAGCGGAAGACTTTCCGCTGCCACCCCCTGGCCCCTCCACGCTTCCTGGTGACGTCAGGGTGCACAGCGCGCTCCGATGTCATCAGGAAGCGCTGGACGTGCTGGAAGCCATTTGTTTCCAGCGCGTCCAGCAGACAGTCGCTGTTTGGTGCTCCGGTGGGGCGGGGGGCCGATTTTCGGTGCTTTGAGGCATCGGGGGGAGGAAACTGTGTTTCCTCTCCCCTGATGTCCCAATGCAGGGCATTCCTGGTGCACGATTGCGCACAGCGTCGCGATCGTGCACCAGAAATGCCCCACTAGACACCAGGGATTGTGTTTTGGCTAATTTATTTGTGCAGGAAGCGACCCCTTGGGCAAGGGTCGCTTCCTTTGGGGGCCATCATAATTTTCAGACTTTTCCGCCCCCCCTGGGGCAGATCGGCCGTTTTTTTGGGCTGATCTGCACCCAGGGGGGGCAGAAAAGCCCACTAGTCACCAGGGATTTGTTTACGTTTGAAAAGGAAACGACCCCTTGGGGCAGGGTCGCTTCCTAGTGGCCCTAATTTTGTTTTTGACTTTTCTGCCCCCCTGGGTGCAGATCGGCCGTTTTTTGGGCCGCATCTGGACCCAGGGGAGGCAGAAAAGCCCACTAGACACCAGGGATTGATTTATATTTATAAAGGATGCGACCCCTTGGGCAAGGTCGCTTCCTTAGGGGGATGAAATATTTTTCAGACTTTCCTGCCACCCCTGGGGCAGATCGGCGTTTTTTTTTGGCCGATCTACACCCAGGGGGGGCAGAAAAGCCCACTAGTTACCAGGGATTTTTCAAAAACACTATATGGACAGTGGACCACTTTTAGCACCCTATAAGCACCAATCCATCTATTGCCAATATATACATTTAAGTTGTCTTTCAGATCGTGTGCAGTAATCAGAATACTCCCTGTCCGGAGAGTATATCCCAACAGCTTTGGGAAACACAATGTTTACAACAAGTTCCGAAATGCACCACTTCGACAGTCAGATTTACACCATGTCGGTGAAGGAGTCTATGTTCAAAAGAAATAATCCAAATAAGAGAACGCTGAGTCCGAAATTGCAAGCAAGTGTTCAGGGTTCCTTTAATATTCCAATTGAAAAGCCAGCCAACGCGTTTCGTTCCGTCAAGCGGAACTTCTTCAGGGCTGCAAATCGTGAATAAACATACAAAAACCACGTGTAAGTACCTACAAAAACCAATATTGTGCTTAATACATAAGAGAAACAACCAATATTAGCATTACCTGGGGCAAGCTAAGATTAAAAACATACTACCATTTAAAAAATGCAGCAAATATATTGTAATACTAAGCATGGGAAAGAAGAGGAATTATCCTGTCATGTTTGTTCGATTCTTTAGCTGCATAAAACATTTAAAAAGGGAAACAATTTTGGGGGTATATTCTCCAGCAACGGCTCCTATTTTGGCCAATGATGTCTAACAATGAAATTCTAAATTGAGACACATAGCAGTTTTCAACACATTCAGTTTGTATATCACAATGTTATCAGGGTTGCAATTAACAGACAACAGCGTTCTCATTACTTGCCCTTTATGTAACAAGATTCGTGACTGCTAAACATTTCCAGATTATACACTTGGTTGATCAGTTAAGAATAGTTCGTTTTGCCACATCAGAAATATCTGGATTGTATATCAAAGTAACCAGCACTATTGCCAAGAATGGAACGATTCCTTCAAGTCTAAAGTCTACTATACCGGTCTGTGACAAATGCGTATAGCAACACCATAACATCCCTACACATATCTCCAAGTCCATTAATAAGAAGAAGCAGGCCCATATATATCTGAGATTGACCCATTACGTATAAAACATACAACTAGGCAAGAATGCACGTAAAACAAAAGTGTGAGTAAGTCTCCTACCGTGATGGTAGTTGACGAATGTAGAGATTTTCTGAGCCGGGATCACAAACTGCCGTAAATATCTGTATCCTATGTCTGGATGTTGGTGAGTAAATGAGGTCACCAGATGTCAGAATCAGAAAGGTAATTGCCTAAAAATAGTATGTAAGAAAGAGAATGTGTATAAAGACATGTATGCCCAAACCACATAGATTCGTGAAACTCTTAAGATTGGATAGCCATAAAGTTTCCAAAGGCTTGTCTGAGCCTTTACTACAGTGGATGCATACAATCAATAGGTACCTTGTATCTTCCAAAAGAAATGCTCCTTACGAAAGCCTTCCTGCTGTTTTTTCTATTTTTTCTATTATTTCTATTGTTTCATTTCTTCATCTTTAGTGACAATAAGCTGTGCAGTTTATTGCTGGATAGTAACCTGCAAGAATGTTTAGTTGCACAGAACTATATCGGCTGCATGACTCATACTTTGTCGAAAAAAACGTCTAGAACACACATGGGGTATACTAGAACAAAGTGACATACCTTAAAATGTATGGAAAGTTCGTATTGTTCACTGTCACTTGTTCGAATTCATAGATCCCTAATCGACTCTGGCGAAGTAGTCACATTCAGGTAGTTACCTAAAAAGAAATATTTTGATATATATAACCATTCTTGCACTCTCTAAATGGAAAACACGAAAGCGGACGTGATGCACCCTTGTTGTTCTATTGTGTTGGAATAGGACGAGACGAAATAATCCCCTATTGCCCAGGTTCATTGAAACATTGTGTCGAACCCTCAGGCGTTTTATGTCTTACGCTCTGTGTCAAATGGAGTGTCGGCATATGTTAGCCCAAGTTGTGGACAAATATGACAGAAGCGGGGTCATTAACGCGCATCCCACGAACAGCCAAAAACGCAAAGTAATGATTGTTTAATGATGGTTGCAAAGTGCAAAGGGAAACTTTGAATATCCGGAAGCTATCTTTCACGGGGAAGAAAATATTGCGTTCAATATTTAATGACATAATGGTCATGTGCGAGCGTAAACGAAAACGAAATGAAACGGTAAGGATCCTACCTGTAGGGGTCCCATTCGATGCCCCCAGTCGGCGTTTCCACGGTACTCGCGCCAAATCTGCTCCGGCCAATATTACCGTACTCTAACGCTGGGAGAGTTTTAAAGGGGCACTTCCTTTCCACGTGTTGGTGGCGAATAGAGCTCACGACCCGAACCACTACTGGAGGGTCGAATATGGCCGCCATTTTAGACTAGTCAAAGTAGGCTGATAGGCAATCATCAAAGAACAACAATAATGTAGATGGGTCAAAATGCTGGAAAATATAACGGGAATTATTAACAAATAAAACACAGGGTGTAAAGGAATATGATAACAGGGTCCATTGTATGGAAAATATATAGGGTCAAAGGACTTGGAGATATGAGAAAATAAAAAGGGTAAAATAGCTAGTGATGCTCGACGTAGGTCAAGACCGGTACTTTGACAACAAAGGAAAATAACTGCTCGATTTGCGTGTTGGGAAGAGCCATGGGGGCGCAGTCTATATATTCAATATTACATCAAATTGGGGCTACATAAATTCCACATCATTCATATGCAAAAACAGTTTAAACTTTTGCTAGGGATAAGCATAATAATACAGTGAGTGAAACCATAGGGAAATTGGTAATCGGAAATTCCAGAGTGGTCCACGGGAAGAGGGGAAGGGCCTATGGACACATACAGTGGATGACAAACATTCATGCTCCGTTTCTGGTTAATCTTCCTCCCTGCGAAGTAAGCCAATGTGTTCTAGTCATTAATGCGATGGTATCCTAAATCAAATAGTAATGCATCTCGTCCTCTGTATTATGTCCCATCTCTACACAACGTAAACAACATATCCAAGCCGCTTCCCTTTTCCTGAGCAAAAGTTCACGGTTTCCCCCTCTTGGGTGAGGTGGTATATAGTCAATACCCTGGAACCATAGTACCTTGCTTTCTTTATGATGTTCTTGCATGTGGTAAGTCAAGGGATACTTGAGGTCATAATTTCTTATGGCACGAGTATGTTCCTGTATCCTCAATTTCAATGGTCGTATGGTACTTCCAACATATATCATATTACAACCACAGCCAATAACATAAATCACATGGCTGGTGTTGCAATTGATATAATGCCTTATCTCATATTCTCTGTTGGTGTTATATCTAAATTTCTTTGTTTTATTCCTTCCTAGTGGACAGACATTGCACCCCCCACATGTATAAAACCCCTTGGGTTTAGTCTGTAACCAGGTGCCTGTCTTTTTCTTCTTGGTGGGATAGCTGGGGCACAAAATGTTTCGTAAGGTTTTCCCTCTCCTAAAGGTGACACTAGGTTTTTTTGTGATGTCTTCCTTTAGGTTTGGAACCTCACACAGTAGTTTCCAATGTTTTCTCAACACCTTGAAAACCTCTGTGCTGTTTTGTGTATATTGGGTGGTGAACGCCATCTTGGGTTTGTTATTCTTTTTGTTGTTCTTTGCTTTTTTAATGAGGGTGTTACTGCGTGACACAGTCAGTATTCTTTTTTCCGCCTTATCTAGGATTTTCTTATTGTACCCCCTGTTAGTAAATCTATTCTTACAGTCCTGTATGGCATGTCTGAAGTTTTCTTCCTTGCTGCAGTTACGTCGAATGCGCACCATTTCGCCGTATGGTATATTGCGAATGGTGGAACTAGGGTGTGCACTCGAGGCGTGCAATAAGCTATTGCACGATGTGCTTTTTCGATATAGATTACTTTGAATTGTGTTGTTTTCTATAAAGAACAATATGTCCAGAAACTCTATTTGTTTGGAGTCAGATTTGATCGTTAGTTGTATGTTATAGGGGTTATCATTCAAGAAACAGTTTATGGGGTGGTGGGAGCGTGAACATGCTTTTGGCAAATATGCCTCCCCCTGGATAGACATGATCATATTCTGGGGGAGGTATATCGACGATATCATCATGCTTTGGAAGGGGAGTAAAGCGCAATTGCATTAATACTTTAATTTCTTGAATGATTACTGCTCTGCTTTTTGATTCTTCCTCTGACCATGGTCCAGAGTCTGACTCTGATTCTGATCCAGATGTGGGAGGTGAAGATTCAGGTAGTGAGTTTTCTCTACATATGGCTTCATCTGATGATGAAGACACTCTGATGCTGATGAAGCTACTTTTGGTGTGGATGATGTGCCTGTGGTTGCGGAGGACATTGCTGTGCCTGTGGTTGTGGAGGACATTGCTGTGCCTGTGGTTGCGGAGGACATTGCTGTGCCAAGCGTGCAGCAAGAGACATCTGGGCTGCAGCCTGGGGCTGCTAGACTTCCAGTTGGTGTAGTGCGACGAGAGGCAGCTGGGCGGCAGCCTGCGGCTGCAAGACTTGACATTGAAAGTTCTGACCTCTGGGTTGCACCAGGCATGGTGCAGCCGGCATTGCCTGAATTTTACTGGTGTTCCAGGGTGCAAGGTGAACACTGAAAACTTTTTGCCTATTGATTTTTTCAAGTTGTTTATGGATGATGTGTTTTTGGCAGAGATTGTAGAGCAGACTAATTTGTATGCTGAACATTTTTTGAGGGTGAACAGTGCCAGCCTTAAGCCCCACGCTAGAGCTACCCGGTGGACTCCCACAAATTTGGAGGAGATGAAAAAGTTTTTGGGGTTAACTTTTTTGATGGGCTTGCTTAGGAAACCATCAATGACTTCATATTGGTCCACTAGTCCCTTGATGGCAACAGCTATATTTCCGGCAGTCATGAGTCGTGATAGGTATTTGCTTCTGCTTCGGATGATGCATTTTGTTGACAATAGTCTTGCTTTGCCACGAGATCACCCTGATTGTGACCGTCTTTTCAAGATTCGGTCTGTCATTGATCATTTTGTTGATCGAGTTTCTGAGATCTTTTATCCTGGGAGAGAAATTGCAGTGGATGAGTCTTTGCTGTTGTTCAAAGGCCGCTTGGTATTTCGGCAATACATTCCTAGTAAGAGGGCATGCTATGGAATCAAACTGTATATGCTGTGTGACAGTGAGACTGGATATGTCTCTAATTTCAGGGTGTACACAGGTAAGGAATCCAGGATTAACCCCCCTGGTTGTCCGTCGACTTTTGGAGTGACTGAGAAAATTGTGTGGGAACTTGGTCGTGGATTTTTAAACAAAGGCCATCATTTGTATGTTGATAACTTCTACACTGGTGTGCGGTTGTTCAGGGAATTGGCCAAAGTGAACACTGTGGCTTGAGGCACAATCCGCTCAAACCGTAAAGGTTTCCCAAAAGAACTTGTTTGTCGAAAGCTTGCTCGGGGACAGCGCAGTGCATTGGGTTGTGAGGAGCTTCTAGCTGTGAAGTTTTCAGACAGGAGAGATGTCTACATGTTGACTACAATACATGATGAAAGCACTGAACCGGTGACTGTTTGGGGTCAGGTTGCAGAAGTGCGCAAACCTGTGTGCATAATGCACTACAATAAGTACATGGGTGGTGTTGACAGAGTAGATCAGAGGTTGGAACCGTATGCTGCTCTTCGTAAGGCTTACATTTGGTACAAGAAGTTGGCTATCCATTTTTCCACTTGGCAACCTTTAATGCTTTTGTTGTGTTCAAGAATTCCTGTCCCCAGTCAAAGATGACTTTTGAAAAGTTTCAGGAGTCTGTAATAGGCAGCCTTGTTTTAGTGGAACAGGCAAGTGTTCCTAGAGTTGGAGTGGTGGAGGATATTGCCAGATTGAAAGATCACCACTTTTCTGATACAATTCCTCCTACAATCTCAAAAGACTTTCCCAGTCGGAGATGTAGAGTCTGTTGGCGAAGAGGTTTGCGGAAGGAGTTTCGTATGTACTGCCCTGACTGCCCTTCAAACCCCGGGCTGTGTGTACCTGCTTGTTTTAGATTGTACCACACGCAAAACAATTTTTGGGAGTATCAATGAGTGGTGAAGTGAACTGGTTGGTCTTATTGTTCAGTTTCAAAGTTTGCATTTGTGTAGTCTTTTTAGTTTAGTTGTTGAGTTAGTAGATTTGTATCAATTTGCAATTTGTTTTTGTTTTTCTTTTATTTAAAAAAAAAACTAAAGTATGATGTTGGTTTGCGTGTAGTGTCCATTGTCTGACGGTGTGCATGGTTTGGCGCTTGGCTGCCGGTGTCTGTGGAATGGTGCTTGTCTGGCGGTGTCTGTGAACTGGTGCTTGGCTGGCGGTGTGCATGGTCTGGTGTTTGGTTGGCCGTGTGCGTGCTCTTGCGCTTGCCTGCTGTTGTGTTTGGATTTGTCCATGACTGGTGGTGTGCGTGGAGTGGCGCTTGGCTGGTGGTGTGCGTGGAGTGATACTTGGCTGTCTGTGCATGAAGTGGTGCTTGGCTGGCGGTGTGTGTGGAGTTGCGCTTGGCTGGTAGTGTGTGTTGAGTGGCGCTTGGCTGATGGTGTGTGTGGAGTGGCGGTTTGCTGGTGGTGTGCGTGGAATGGTACTTGGCTGTCTGTGCACGGAGTGGTGCTTGGCTGGCGGTGTTTGTGGAGTGGCGCTTGGCTTGCGGTGTGCGTGGAGTGGTGCTTGGCTGGTGGTGTGTGTGGAGTGGTACTTGGCTGTCGGTGTGCGCTGAGTGGTGTTTGGCTGGCGGTGTGCATGGTCTGGTGCTTGGATGGTGGTGTGCGTGGAGTGGCGCTTGGCTGGTGATGTGTGTGGAGTGGCGCTTGACTGGATGGTGTGTGTGGAGTGGTACTTGGCTGTCTGTGCACGGAGTGGTGCTTGGCTGGCGGTGTGTGTGGAGTGGTGCTTGGCTGGTGGTGTGCGTGGAGTGATACTTGGCTGTCTGTGCACGAAGTGGTGCTTGGCTGGCGGTGTGTGTGGAGTTGCGCTTGGCTGGTGGTGTGTGTTAAGTGGCGCTTGGCTGGTGGTGTGCGTGGAGTGGCGGTTTGCTAGTGGTGTGCGTGGAATGGTACTTGGCTGTCTGTGCACGGAGTGGTGCTTGGCTGGCGGTGTTTGTGGAGTGGCGCTTGGCTTGCGGTGTGCGTGGAGTGGTGCTTGGCTGGTGGTGTGTGTGGAGTGGTACTTGGCTGTCGGTGTGCATGGTCTGGTGCTTGGATGGTGGTGTGCGTGGAGTGGCGCTTGGCTGGCGGTGTGTGTGGAGTGGCGCTTGGCTGGATGGTGTGTGTGGAGTGGTACTTGGCTGTCTGTGCACGGAGTGGTGCTTGGCTGGCGGTGTGTGTGGAGTGGCGCTTGGCTTGCAGTGTGGGTAGAGTGTTGCTTGGCTGGTGGTGTGTGTGGAGTGGTACTTGGCTGTCGGTGTGTGCTAAGTGGTGTTTGGCTGGCGGTGTGCATTGTCTGGTGCTTGGATGGTGGTGTCGGTGGACTGGCGCTCGGCTGGCGGTGTGTGAGTAGTTACTTTCTGTTGGTCACTACACACACTGCTAGTTGAGTGACACTCCACGCAGTCCATCATTTTGTGTTGTTGCAATGTCAGAAATGTGGGCGTGTGAAAGTGATGGGCCCTTGAATGGCGCTGTCTGCTGGTGTGAGTGTTGAAATGTGATGGGTCAGCAGCTGGCGGTGTGAATGTTTTGTATGTGTCACACGTACGAAAGGTGTATGAATGGCCTGTAAAGAGGTTGGTGCCTTGACGTGGCTTTACAGCTCACGAGCTGTGAGTCAGTGGTTCAGTTTATCATACTTTCAATTATACGCAGTGTATTTCATTTTTGTGAAATTACTTGCGAATACAATTGTATGTACTGAATCATCACTCACCCTCATGCCAAATCCAACCAGAATGTGTGTGTGCTTGCGGATTAGATGGCTGTGCAGTAATGTTTCTCTTTTATCTCTTTCTGAAGTAGGGTGTACCTTGTCCCTTATTGTGATTGTTTTAATGTGTTGCTGTTCCTTCCGGATGGTGTCAATGGTCTGGTTTGTATCAGGTATGAAAGGTGCGTGAATGGCCTGTAAAACGGTTGGTGCCTTGTCGTGGCTTTACAGCTCACGAGTTGCGAGTCACTGGTTCAGTTTTTATGCATTTATTTATTGACAGAGCATTTCATTTTTTGAAATATCTTGTTAATAAAATGTTATGTACTGAACCATCACTCGCCCTTGTGCCAAATCCAACCTGTATGTGTGTGTCTTTGAGGAATAGTTAGCCATGCTTGAATTTTTGACTTTTGAGTAACTCTGTTAAGGTGTACATTATAGCTATAAATAACTTACTAAATTTAGATATTATTGTTTAACCATGGAAGTATATGGTCATGTCTTCCTGGTGAATTCTATTGTTGATTTTTATCCACAATCTCCTGCAAACTTGAAATTGTCTGTCACAATTTCCTTGAATCACACGCTCTCAAATTGAAAACTTAATTCTCCACCGTACGATTTGAACCGTTTACTGTTGCAGCCACTATGCCTACCCACGCAAGTGAGGAACCATTTTTATCGGGAGACCTGGGGGAACGCTGGGTGGGAGGAAATTTGTGTGAGCCCAGTGATGCCACGCTTTCCCACACAAAAAAGTGTGAAAAAACTGATTTTTTTAGCTAAAATTGAGATTTGCAAGGGATTCTGGGTAAAGGAACGTTGGAGGATCCACGCAAGCCATACCTCCTTGGAAGCCCCCGGGTGTCTACTTTTCAGAAATGTGTGGGTTTTGTAGGTTTCCCTAGATGGCCGTCTAGCACGGGACCCAAAACCCAGGTAACCCCTCTTGCAAAAGCTGGTGGTATTGAATGTCAATACCACCAGCTTTTGCAAGAGGGGTTACCTGGGATTTGGGCCCCGTGCTAGATGGCCATCTAGGCAAACCTACAAAACCCAGTAAATGAAAAAATACCATTGCAAGTTGCTGCTCAGTTTTTGGATCTGGGTTTGTCGGGTTCTTTGTGAAACTACAAGCCCTATATATAACCACAACCAGGAAGGTCTAACGGATGTAACGGTATATTACTTTCCAAGAGCTGTCAAAATTAGAAAAAGTTATAGGTGAAAATGTTGAGACAAAAGGCTGTTTTTTTCATCAAAGTTTCAATTATTCCAATATTTAACTGTTAGTTTCTATAAAGAAACCTTCATGGATTTAGACAAATGACCCTTTTCTGAATTTAAAATTGTGTCTACTTTTCGAAAATATACAGATTTCCAGGATCCATTATTGCTTTCAAACTCATTTATACCATTAACTGGAAGGAGGTGGAAAGCTCTAAAAAAAGCAAAAATAGGCTATGTCCCAGAAAAATGTCAAAACTGTGTGAAAAATGTCGGTTCTCTGACAAAAGACTGTCATTCCCTAAAAGCTGAGAAAATGGAGATAACAGCCCCACAAACCCTTTTTTGAAAACATTTTCAGGGAAAAACGCAGAGGCTTTCATTTGCAGCCCGTTTTCCCATTTTTCTGAAAAAAACAAAAATGTCACTATATTTTGGTTAATTTCTGTGACCCCTCCAAGGGAATCCACAAACCCTGGGCGCCTTTAGAATCCACATGATGTTGGAAGAAAAGGACGCAAATTTGGCGTGGATACCATATGTGGTCAAAAAGTTACAAGGGCCTAAGCGCGCACTACCCCAAAACGCCAAAAAAAGCCTTAGCACAGGAGGGGAAAAGGCCTAGCATCGAAGGGGTTAAACCTAAAACAGATTAGGCTGTCTTGCTTCAGATGGTTTAGCTTTACTGATCTGTTTACTTGAAACTAATCTTGGGAGAGATAATATTTTTTAACCCATTGTTCTGATTTGCGTCTTTAAGACGTGACATATTCCTTACCAACATACTGAAGATCATAATTTCTCTTAAACTTTAGGACCAGTTCTAGAATAGTAATATATAACCGCTTTTATATCACTATTTGAATGTGTTATATATAAATTATACATGTATATGGTGATAGCCTTCTGCATGTATACCAGCACATATTGCTAGATATATATAAAATATTCTTCAGCTTAATGAACAGTTACTAAATGATATAAGTTATACATGTATACTGTGATAGCTATCTGCATGTATACCAGCACACATTACCTTACAATGTTGGCTTGTTATTTACCAGGATAAAGTGTTACACCATTTTGTGCTATAAGGATGGGTATCTTTGTATGGAATTTATATGCGCACTATCATTTAAGAACAGACCAATGATTAATTTTTACTCACTAATTTTTCTTGATTCGTTATTTCCATGTTTATTTTAACAGTTTTTTGGTTTGTTTTCATTTGTAGGTTTCTCTTATGATTTACAGTTATTTTCAGTGAATATTTTTGAAAATGCTTGATCTGTTGCATATAATGAATGTCTTGAATGTTTATTTAAAATGTTATTTGTAACCAAGTGTTTTAGATCTGTCAAATTCTAGTCAAATCCGTGTCTTGTGGGTCCTAGTGAAAAGTAGAAGCAGCTTTGAAAAAGACCCAGGTGTATGCACTGCATGGAGCAAAACACATGTTGGCTGGCAACTATTTGTAATGGCTTGTCAAGCATTATATTTAGAGTTTTGTAATCATCAAGGACTACAAGAGTAATAAATCACTATACAAGAATTTGATTACTTCTGGACTCTAATATACATTTTAAATTCAAATTGAAAATTCGATCTATACAATGCTGGGACTAACCAATATACCAAGTTAGAGATCCAGTATTTCCTGCCAAACATAGAAAGGCTTGGTACTACATCCCATATACAACGGTCTCGCCTTTGCAAAAGTTAGAGCTATTGGCATTTTAAATGACAACATTTTTATTTATGTGTTGGCTTTGAAAACAGATAAATAAATGGCATTGTCATTTACAATGCCAATAGCCTAATCTCTCGCAAATGCGACACCTATTGCATTTGAACCCACACACATACACCAAGCATTTGCAATGCATTAGGTCTCGCATTAATTAAGTTTGAGCTATTGGCATTGCGAAATATTGCTACACCAAGGGCAACAAAAGTCTATAAATTGTAAGGCAAAAAAATGTATATTTATTTTTGTAGCAATGGTGACATGCTGCGCTTTAGATGAATATGTTTCTTAAAAGTAAAGTGTGCCATACTGCGATTGCTACAATAGTTAATTGTGGATGCGTTAACAATTGGTGTGTGCACTGATGGCTGGTGGTGTGTGTGCCTGCAGAAATTGTGCACTGATGGCTGGTGGTGTGTGTGCCTGATGGAAGTGTGCACTGACAGCTGGTGGTGTGTGTGCGTGTTGAAAGTGTGCACTGATGGCTGGAGTTGTGTGTGCCTGGTGGTAAAGTGTGCACTGACGTCTGGTGGTGTGTGTGTCTGGAAGCATACACTGAAGGCTGGTGGTGTGTGCGCCTGGTGGAAAATAGTGCACTGACATGTTTAAAAGTAAAGTGCACCATACTGCGATTGCTACAATAGTTATTTGTGGATGCCTTAACAATTGACGCGTGCACTGATTACTGGTGGTGTGCGTGCCTGATGAAAGCGTGCACTGGCAGCTGGTGGTGTGTGCCTGGTGAAAGCGTACACTGACGGCTGGTGGTATGTGTGTGTGCCTGGTGAAAGCATGCACTGACATCTGGTGGTGTGTGCCTGGCGGAAGCGTGCACTGCCGGCTGGTGGTGTTTGTGCCCAGTGAAAGCATGCACTGATGGCTGGTGTTGTTTGTGCCTGGTGAAAGCGTGCACTGATGACTATTGGTGTATGTGCCTGGTGAAAGCGTGCACTGATGACTAATGGTGTCTGTGCCTGGTGAGCGTGCACTGATGGCTAGTAGTGTATATGCCTGCTGAAAGCGTGCACTGGCGGCTGGTAGTGTGTGTACCTGGTGAAAGCGTGCACTGACGGCTGTTGGAGTGCGCCTGGTGAAAGCGCGCACTGATGGCTGGTTGAGTGTGTGTGTGCCTGGTGAAAGCGTGCACTTACTGCTGGTGGTGTGTGTGTGTGGCGGAAGCATGCACTGACGGCTGGTGGTGTTTGTGCCCGGTGAAAGCGTGCACTGACGGCTGGTGATGTTTGTGCCCGGTGAAAGCATGCACTGATGGCTGATGGTGTCTGTGCCTGGTGAGTGTACACTGACGGCCAAAGGTGTGTATGCCTGGTGGAAGCGTGCACTGACGGCTGATGGTGTGTGTGCCTGGTGAAAGCCTGCACTGACGGCTGATGGTGTGTGTCTGGTGAAAGCATGCACTGATGGCTGGGGGTGTGTGTGTGCACCTGGTGAAAGCGTGCACTGACGTCTGGTGGTGCTTGTGTGGTGGAAGCATGCACTGACGTCTGGTGGTGCTTGTGTGGTGGAAGCATGCACTGACGGCTGGTGGGGTTTGTGCCCAGTGAAAGCGTGCACTGATGACTAATGTCTGTGCCAGGTGAGTGTGCACTGACGGCTGGTGGTGTGTATGCCCGGTGAAAGCGTGCACTGACGGCTGGTGATGTTTGTGTGCCTGCTGAAAGCGTGCACTGACGGCTGGTGGTGTGTGCCTGGTGAAAGCGTGCACTGACGGCTGGTGGTGTGTGCCCACCTGGTGAAAGCGTGCACTGACATCTGGAGGTGTGTGTGTCTGATGGAAGCGTGCACTGACGGCTGGTGGTGTTTGTGCCTGGTGAAAGCGTGCACTGATGACTGATGGTGTCTGTGCCTGGTGAGTGTGCACTGACGACCGGTGGTGTGTATGCCTGGTGAAAGCGTGCACTAACGGCTGGTGATGTTTGTTTGCCTGCTGAAAGCGCGCTCTGACGGCTGGTGATGTGTGTGCCTGGTGGCAAAGCGTGCCCTGACAGATGATGGTGTGTGTGTCTGGAAGCGTGCACTGAAGGCTGGTGGTGTGTTTGCCTGATGGAAAAGTGCGCACTAGCATTTGTTGGTAGGCAGATATGTAGACACAAACAATGGCCAATTGAGTCTCGAGGTAGGCGCCTTTTATGAAGCAAACCGAGCTGAGGATCCAATTAACGTCAGTTGTGATCAGGAAAAGGGGAATATCATAGGTTTGGTGGGCTTCACTGGCTAAAGGTTCGATACAGACTGGTCTACTAGAATGATAATTTGATTCACCGTTTTGCTGTAGAAAGTGAAGAACAGGAAATGGAGAACTATGTAGGTGGAGTGTTTGAGCAAGGTGAACATCATTACTGGAAGAGAGCTGAATGTACAGTACGAGTGAGGTTGGGGAGAAAGGGAATGTGTACAAAGATCTCCACAGCCTTTCAAAATGTACTACGTTTTTCATAATTACAAATGAGACTACCATGCTCCCTGCCCCCAACAATTTGATGTCTCAAGTCACAAGCCTGGGCCAAATGGAAAAGCTTAAAAAATGTAAGTAATTTCCAAGGAAAGGTGAAAGGCATAATATACAAAACAGCACGGTTTCCCAGCTTTCACCAGCAGCTCCACAATAGGTCTAGACCTACAGATCGCTTTAGATGTCAATTGTCAACAACCTACCCTACAATACCAGATTTATTGAAATTAAGCACGGTGCCAAGTATGCGGTGACAATGGTGATCTCACAAAGGACGCACTATAAATGAGCGCTGTAGAAACAAGTGCACAATATCTGCGCAGTGCTTGAAGACCAGCGGTAGCAACGTGTTGTGTGAATATGAAAGCCTACAAAATGCCACCCCACTCCCCCCAAATAATGTTTCCATCATTTGCGGGCTATCCATTATTTTGCTCAGAGGGGTGCAATTCTGCAAAACTGTCCATGGGTATCTGCTTTCCAAACGTTTGATGCCAAACGGGAAGAAGAAGCAAGACTCATAACTTGTATAACCAACCCCGCTGGCTGTTCAAAGTCAACACAAAGCTTGCATGTCAAAGCTCACACCGCCAAGCAAAAGCAAATCTGTAAATGCAATAGGTAGATGAAGGGAGTATCGGCCCAAAAAATAAATTACAGCAAGGAAATAGAAGCAAGGAAGCCAGGGACACACGAAAGCTGTCAGTACAGCGAGACTTCGAATTGTGAGGCAGGTGAAGGGACACTGATATCAAATGTATGTCCAAAAGATATATAGGCAAGAGGCTACGCGCGCAAGGCCCATTGAAAATAAGTTTCACACAATGGATTCACCACACACTGTGATTGCAGAAGGGAGGGGGGCACACCCTGAAAACAAATTGCTCCATTCCATTATCACAACGGCACGTAACAGTGGGCATGCGCAATTAAAATTTTCAAAGCTACAAACTCAAAATAAAACGCGGCAATGTGGGCATGTTGCTTTTGTAGCGAACATTCACAGCTTACCTCCCATACAATAAAGGAAGTAGGAAACAAAGGGCTGCGCTGCATATTTAAAAACAACGCCACTGACGAGATGCAGTGAAATGCAAAAAGTGACTCAGGAACAGAACTACGTGGTTTGACGAGGACGCCGGTGCACTGACGTCACATGCCGATTCGCTGTTGAGGAGACTATTCCACGGACTCGTCTTCCGCTTCTTAGTCCCTGGTCTGTATTCCACGAGGGCAAGACGACGGATGGACCTCAGGGCAGGAGCCGAGTAGAGCATACCTTAAGAGCTTGGAGGAGCGGGCAGGGAGGATGTAGGCGTGGCGAGGCCCTAGCGCCGTGGTTGTCTCCCAGCAGGCAGGGAAGCTGCCGGCGTTCGGCCGGTAGGGCTTGCACGCATGCCTTCTTTGAAATGAACCGCTGAAAGAGCCCGGAGAGTGGGGGGTGGGGAGCGAGAGAGGGGGGGGCAGAGAGGGAGGGCATGTGTGTGTGTGTGTGTGTGTGTGCGCGGGTGCCATGTCTGTGTGTGTGTGTGAACAGCGTGCTGAGCGTGGCCATCTCTTGTCTGAATGCTGGTTTGCCTGCAGGACAGGAGATGTACGCGTGGGCGTGCCGGTACGTGCTCGTCCAAATACCAGAATCGCTGCGCGTGCCCTGGGTTGTCTCCGTTGAGAGGCAACTCAGCGACAATAGGTCTCGAGGACGAGACCTAAAAAGATGCATATCCAAGCCCAACAGCTACCATCTGTTAGCCTTGCATGGTATAGAAGAAAAGTATTTTGCAAGCCTATTAATATCTGATTTTGAAGCCTGGGAATCCAAGAAAAATGTAATATGATTTAACCAAACTGGGTTCTGGGACAAAATTGAGTCCCACGGATAACCTGGTTAGCCTGGCAATGTTAATAGAGAAGTCAATGAGGAGGAAATAGTTCATATGCAGCTGCTTCATTAATTTTTCCAAGACATTTGACCACGTCAGTCAGAACTTGTTATGGCAGAATCTGTCATCTTGGAACATTCGGGCAAACTTGCTCCATTTTCTCAAACTGGTTTACACCGACATCTCGGTACAAATAAAGTGAGGTGAAAACTGCGGGGATTAAAACAAGGATGCTTGTGCGCTCCCACACGTATATTTCTTTATTTCTGGCTTGATTTCACTCAGCCGTGGTCCATGCAGGTAACAGTGGTGAGGTCGTGGGGCCGTTTCAGGGGGGATTTTGAGGTATGATGCCAAGGGAAAATTAATAATTTATTACATTTTTCCCAGGCATCCTGCCTCGAAATCCCCCCTTGCATGGACCCACCGCTGTTACCTGCATGTACCGCGGCTGATTTCCCTGCTGGATCAAGCGCAATCTAACCCCTCAACTATAGGTGGCCAGAATCTGGCATCCTTACAGTATGAGATGATGTAGTGCTTCTAAACCAGACTTTCATTGGCCATCACAGGCTTTTAAACAGATTTGATACATGCTGTGAAGCAAACCAAATGTCGATACATTTCAGAAAAACAAACATTTACATTTTTGGCAAACACGTGAACGAGAAAGGGTCACTGGTGCGGGACGCCAGTAAGAAGGAGTAATAGCTACAAATATCTGGAGGTTTGGCTGCAGGATCGTGGTATGCATCTTTTGCACTGCTCTGAAACCCAACCTACCCACTACTAATTCATGCTTTTCAAGTGCTACTCCACAAGTCATCCAGACCATAATTAACTAATTTCTTTGCCTCAAAGCCTTCTTGGACAAATTTGAGTCGTTTTTAAATATTTCTCAAAGCAAGGTATACTGTTTAC
Organism: Lissotriton vulgaris; assembly: GCF_964263255.1. NCBI lineage: Eukaryota > Metazoa > Chordata > Amphibia > Caudata > Salamandridae > Lissotriton > Lissotriton vulgaris. The sequence continues at coordinate 92,462,336 of NC_141699.1, read as the reverse complement.
TATCTCATGCCCCCAACAATGCCTGGCTGGCACAGGTAAGGTTGAAATGTGTCCAGACTGATCAACAAATGACCCAGAAGGTATCGCTGATTAAGTAGTCATTCTCTCTGAGGTATGCAGAAACAGTTAAACCTAAAGTGTTCATCTGGAAAGAGATGCACCTGGGTGCAAGCTCGACCATATGGGTGTTAGAACTGACTTCAGCCCTTCAAATCCTGCAGGCATCAACCTTACGGGAGCAAAATCTGACGCCATGGGTTTCTCCCTTAGTGGTAGTGTCCAAAAAGGACAGTAAAGGTGATATATGCATTGACATGTGTCAAGCAAGCAAGTCAATTGAATGAAAACAGCATCCAGGTCCACACATTGCAGACATGATAACACAAGTTCATGGTGGAAAGGTGTGAGAAAGTGCCATCTTTCTTGCATTGGTATGCCCCCACTTCTTTCTGAACTGCTCATGTGCTTTGGCTGAGTGTGCCCTGGGTTCCTGTTAACCAGGTACCCAGGGCCTGTGTTCCTTCCCTAAAACTATGCTGAAACAAAAGACCCAATTGGCATCTCTGGCTACCTGTCAGCCCCTAGTAAATGGAACCCTAGGTACCCAAGGCATGGTGACCAGAGAAGACCCCTGAGGGCTGCAGCACTTATTGTGCCACCCTCAGGGGCCCTGTACCCTGGCACCCACACACTTCCTTTGCAGGCTGCATGCCTAAGTACAGAACAAAAACAAGAGTCGACATGGCACTCACCCCTGTGTGCCATGCCCACAGAGTGCCCTGGCATACTTCAGTCACCCCTCTAGCTGGGTGCCCTATGCCAGAGGTGAGGGCACAGGTGCATGAGCCCTGTGCCCTTACAGTACCCAGGCCCATTCCTGGGCTATACTGAGGACTGAAAAGTTTGGTACCAAACCTCTCAGCACATTAAACCCACACTGATGTCAGTGTGAGATTTAATGTAAAATGCACCAGAGGGCATCTTAGAGATGCCCTCCAGAACCCGAACCTACAATCCACTTCTGGGCTGAGTGGCTGCAGAGGCTGCCACACAGCAGACATGTTGTTGGACCCCTGGGTGGAGAGCCCCCCGCTCTCCTGGTCCTGCAACAATGCACGTCCTGATTGAGGTGCTAGGTTTCCTCCCCCAGGATGGGCAGGGGGAAGCTTCAAAGGCATGCCGCTTCTGAGAGCTTCTCCAGACCATTTGCTGTACCCAGCAACTGGCCCCCACCAGCTCTAAACCCCACTCTGGCAGGAAGACAGGCGGGAAAAACTACGTCAGGAAGGGGGGTGTGCCAACCTTTGCCAACTCCACCCCTCAGGTGGAAGAGGCGAGCTGAAGCACGATTCCGAGCTTGGTCATCTTGAGGTTCTGCGATTTCAGATTTCGTCCCGTATCTAGCCGCCATTTTGTGTCCTGTCGCCATTTTGTGTTGCCCTCACTCAGGCAGCACGGCGAACAATGTGTTTTTGCTTTTTCAGCTGCTATGTGTCCTTCCTGTTAAAAAGTAACTCTATTGTCCTTGTTCATGAAACCCGATGTCAGGGTCTGGCCGAGTTCGCTAATCCATGTCTGGTTCGATTGATCCCTGTCTCAGCCGACTATTTGTCCTCTCCTATTCTTCCCTTACACTATCTTACTCGACTGGCCTTCGCTATTGTCTCCTTGTATGCTCCTATTACATAACTATCCTTTGAGATACACAAGCATGTCCTGCCACCTGCAAGAGGGGATTGAAAACACCATCACTGATTAATTTGTTGGGGGGGGTGGCACACGGGTCCGAGAAAGAGGCGTATACTGAGACACCTGATAGCTTGTTTTCCAACTTTTCTCATTGGTTTGTTTTGTATGTGTGGGGGGTGGGATATTGTAAATGTGTTTAGTATAAGAGATTGTACGCCACGGATTGAAGTGGCAGTCTCCTTAGAATCCACCCAGCGTGTAACTTCTAGGACAACTGTGCTTAGCTGCAGCTAATAAACCTGGCTTCCACGCTCAACGTAGTGTCTCTTGTCTCTGTTAGTAACAAGGCAGGTGAATCCGGGAATTTAGGCGTGCTGTGCGCCGCCCGGCCCATAAGGCCCGGTTCTCCAACTGACGCCCAACGTGGGGCGGTTTCAGTGGTAACGGTTCAACCCGAGAGTTGTGAGAAGCCCCGCAAGAAAATTCCAGAGGATTCGCGAGCCACACCAAGTGACCCCTGTATGTCGAAGTGGAGCGACGGCTGCTGATGACTGCTGCCCTGACTACCGCCCTGCCTTGGACCCTCTGGTGATGATTGGTATCGCGAGATGTTAGACGGACCTCCGTTGGCGTGAGAAGACCATCTAGTTAAGTATTTGTGGGTAGCGCCCACTTCTTTGTTTTGTTTTTTGTTATTCGCCTGTTGCAATACTCACAGCCGAGGGTTGAGAAATTTTGTACTGTGTTCTTTGCTTTCACTCCTCGAAGTTAGTAAACGGATCAGTGTGCTTAAAATGCCTGGTCTGAGCGGATTTAGGAAACTCTGTTGTTTATGCTGTTCTAGGGATTCCCGGCTTGAAGAGTCATGTCATGTCCGATTCCTCCGGTTGGAACTCCCACTTATGAGCTCTATTCCAAGCATGGTGTTGGTCCTATTTCCTTTACCGATGCATGGATCCGATACACAAAGAGAAATGGTGTCTTACGGTGGCCGCAAAATGGTAGCTTTGAGCCTGACATATTAGATAATTTGGAGTCAATTCTGTTTAAAAGAAAAGCCCGGCCGGCAATGTTTGACTCTTTCCGCCTTTGGCGTAAGGAAGCCAAACAGAGAGAAATTAAACAAGCAAAAAGAGATAGGAAAATGAAAGATATGACGGTTATACAGGCTGCCCAGCAATTTAAAGATGATGAGACTGATCGAGCAATTGGAGTCTCGAAAAGACAGCATCGGATGGCAATAGATAGGTGCTATCCTGTGTTACCCCCACAAAGTAAAGATCTTGATGAAGATCCCTTAATGTCTCATTTACTGAAATTGCCTCCGCCTTATGCGCCAGGCGCTAATGCACCTGTGTTATTGCCACCTGAGCAGCAACCTGTTGTTCCGCAACGAGCTCCCGCTCCTGCACCTTTGGCTCTTTTAGTAATACCACCAGCACCTCCTTTGCCACAAACTTCTGTACCTCAGTCTCCTTTGCCTTTTGTATCTCTTGTACCAGGTAGCCCTTCTCTCCCTTTGCCTAATACTTCATCTCCAGTTTTACTCCCTACTTCTCCAATTCGTATTCGGTTAGTTGATACTGTTTCTGGTCTTTTCTCCCCCCTCTTCGGTTCGTTTAATAGGACTCCTGCTTTTTCTCGAAGACAATCTCGTAGTCAACTCCCAGATTCCGAGGAACGGGTTGTATTTGACTCCCTTGCCCATAGGTGGATGATAAATGGTCCATTATATAGTGTACCCGATATATTGAGTACCTTTCTCCAATGGAATGCGCCTACACAAAGATACATTTCTAATGTTATGTGTGACATCCTCACTAAAGGATGGGAGGATATGGAATTGGATCTAACTTCTCAGGGTCTATTGGAGATACAAGATAAGTTTGATAAGGGACTTATAGTGGGTCCTGATGTTCAGGATGCCATACAGACACTTGTTACTTTTAGGACCTTATATTCTTCCCAAACTATCCCAGAACCTGATCCTGCAGTTAGACACAAAACAAAGAATTATCCTATGAGAGAAGTTCCTCCAGTATGGAGGGAAGCGGTTCCGCAAGTAGGTGCTGCTCAACCTGTCCCTGCTCATTTTCAGCGTGTATGGGTACATGTTCCTTGGAAGCGAGCTGAAGTTTTAGCACTTAAGCAGTCTTTGCCGGACCCTCGTAAAATTCCTGCTGGTTATTATAAAGAGTTGTCCCAGACTGTTGATGCATGTATTATGAATTTGGCTGATGTTGATATGCTGATGGGGAATGTAGTTCCACAAGCATTGTGGGCTCGGATTCGTAGAGAGGACATCGACCAAGCTTTAGGTGGTACTTGGGCTGATATAGTTGCCGCGGATACAGCACAAGTGGGTGGTGCTAAGCCAGATGATTTGATTACACAGTTGCCTAGTATAATTATAACTTTAATGAAGACGATGATGCCTGCCTAATGCGTTAACTGGGATAAGTTGGCTGCGTGTAAGCAGAAGAAAGATGAGAGCGTTTCCGATTTCTTTACTCGGTTTGAGGAGACATTAATCAATCATAGTTGTTAGGACTTGAGTACTCAAGGGGGACTGCGATTGTTTGTGGATACATTTGTTTTCAATTTGCTTCCTGAATTGTCTCATAAGTTAAAAGATTCGGAAAGTTCTTGGGCTATTTCTTCATCTGCTCAAATATTGGCTACTGCTCAATATTATGAGAATAGGGACAAGGAGGTAAAAGATAAGGCTGAGAAGAAGACTAAGGATTTAAAAATGAAAGTTCTTCTTCAGCAGGCTTATCCTCCTCGTTCCGGTCAGCGTCAGTTTCAGCAACCTATTCAGTCTCAAAGGTTACTGCAGAAAAATGAGCCCTTTGTTCCGCGACCTATTGTAAAGAGGAAGGCCATTTTAAGAATAGTTGTCCGGTTTTATTGCAGCGTAATGGTGGATTTCAAGGACAGCGAGGCCGTGGCGGTTTTCAATTGGCACCTAGGGGTAGAGGGCGAGGTGTGTTGCCTCAGGGGCAGCGTTCCTTTCCCCCTCAGAATTCTTCGAATTATTTTGATCAGCAAAATGCTCAGTCTGCGCAATATTACAATGATGATTATCATGTTGAGGGTGATTTTCAGGATTTTCATTCCAGTTAGGACAGACATGGACAAAGTAAGGGAGTCATACCAGTTGCAGTGGATCAGAATAGGCCTTATATTGAGGTAGTTGCTTTGGGTGTTGCAGGGCCATTTCTTTTGGATACTGGTGTAATGAGAAGTTCTATGATCCATTCAAAACTCCCTGGGGCACCCTTGTCTGGCTTAACGAACGTTTCTGTAGGATTTTCTGGCGCCCCAGCTGCTAACCCAGTTTTTTGTCCTTTGCCTCTTTCGATTGGTCCTTACGATTTGGAAGCTCCACTTATTTTAACGACTGGTTGCGGAGAGAATTTGTTGGGTCTGGATCTGTTGAAACGTCTTCATTCAACATTGTACTGTTCCCCCTCTGGTGTGCGTCTTAATTTGGGTAAGAAATTGGTTTCTTCCATATATCTATCGAAGGATAGTTTTCCACCCGAGTTGCAGTCTCTTCCTGCAACGCTTTGGGCTACAGGTCCGAACGATGTTGGTTTGTTACAGATTCCTCCTTGTGTGGTTACTATCAAGCCTAATGTTAAACTGCCATGTATTCTGCAATACAAGATTTCTAATGATGGTGAGCGAGCGAGCGAGCGATCTATGATCTGGTTCAGAAGGGCGTGGTTGAAGAAACAAGAGGCAATGTTTGTAACAGTCCTGTTCTCCCCGTTCTTAAACGCAGCAATCCTTCTCAACCACCAGTGTATCGCATTGTGATTGATCTTCTGGAGGTCAACAAGATTGTTGTCCCCCAGTTTCCTGTTGTTCCAGATATCACTGCTTTGCTTACTATGATACCCGTCTCAGCGACATGGTTTTCTGTTATCGATCTAAAGAATGCTTTCTTTAGTATTCCCATTGCTGAGGAAAGTAGAGATATTTTTGGCTTCACTCTTGGAGGCCGAAGTTTCTGGTTCAAGCGTGCTCCTCAAGGTTATTGTGAAAGTCACTCTATCTACAGTCAAGCTTTGAAATCTCAGCTTGACGCGTTCACTCTGCCCTCAGGTGCTACTTAGATCCAATACGTTGACGATTTGCTGATTGCTGTTGATTCAGAGGATGTTTGTAAGGATGTGACGGTTTCTTTGTTGCGTCATTTGTCTGCTTTACATCATAAATGGTCCCCTTCTAAGTTGCAATATTGTCGCCAAGAGGTTACCTACTTAGGTCAGCTCTTGTCGAAGGAGGGAAGACGATTGACCCCAGAACGAATTCAAGCGATTGCACAAATGTCTGAGCCAACCACACAGAGGGAGGTACATGCCTTTTTAGGCATTACCTCATATTGTAGGCAATGGATTCAGAATTTTTCTTTGTTAGCTAAGGCTTTGCTGGCGCTTACGTTGAAAGATACACCACAACCTCTGCCTTGGACCGATGAATGCCAAAAGAGTTTTTCTGATTTACGTAATGCTTTGTGTTCTGCACCTGTGTTAGGTACTTCAGATTACAGTAAGCCTTTTACACTCTATGTGCATGAAAGAGAAGGTTGTGCATTGTCAGTATTAACACAACAATTTGGAGACAAACAACGGCCATGTGCCTATTTTTTGGCACGTTGGATCCAGTAGCCAAGGCATTGCCTAGTTGTCTCAGAGCTACAGCAGTGGCAGCAATTTCTATTTGTCAGTCTGCTGGATTGGTATTGGACAACACCCTTGTTGTTAAGGTACCACATACAGTAGATACACTTTTGAATAGGACTAAGACACAACACCTTACGAGTGCTCGCTTGTCTGGATATGAGCTAACGCTTTTGGCTAGTCATATACATATAAGCGGTGTAATACTCTGAACCCAGCGACATTGTTGCCCATACTGGTTGAGAAAGGCATTCAGGAACAGCATGATTGTTTTCTTCGAACAGAGGAGGAAACGAAAGACAGAATAGATCTAAAAGGTACACCACTTGTGGATCCGGACGGGATCCTATGGGTGGATGGATCTTGTTTCAAGCTTGCAAATGGAGGGACAACTGCAGCCTATGCTGTTACTACTTTGCATACTGTAGTGGAGACAGCACGTATTGCACAGAATTCAGCCCAAGCAGCTGAGTTAATTGCTTTAACGAGAGCATGTGTCTTGGCGAAAGGAAGGAGAGTAAACGTCTACACCGATAGCCAATATGCTTTCAGTGTGGCTCATAGTTTTGGTCGCTTGTGGAAGGAAAGAGGATTCTTTACTTCCCATGGGACAAAAATACAGCATGGCCAGTTGGTGACTGATCTTCTTGACTCACTTGCTTTGCCTAAACAAATAGCAATAATCAAGTGTAGCGCTCACAAAAAGATTACCGATGATGTGGGTCGTGGGAATGCTTTTGCAGACAAGGTAGCAAAAGAGACAGCGAGAGATGTTACGAGTCGAATGTATGTTGCGGGCCCTGCAAGATGGATCTGAGAAGGAGGAATGTGTGAGGACACAATAGAAAGTGTAAGAATGATTCAAGAAGAGGCTACTGAGAAAGAGTTGAGTAAGTAGACAGAAAGTATGGGAATGTTGGATGCGACTGGGTGTTGGACGGAATTGTCGGAGCCTCAACGATGGCTGTTACCAGACGCCTATGTACTACCTGTAGTTACTATGGTGCATGGTCCAGCCCATATTAGTGCGAAGGGCATTTGTAAAATCTTGGCTCCAGTATGGCAGAATGAGGGAATTCCGAAATGTGCAGAAAACGTAGTGAAGCACTGCATTGTTTGTCTAATGCATAATCCAGGAAAGGGAAACCCGACTTCAGCAGGTCATTTTGCTCCCCCTACGTATCCTTTTGAGGTATTGCAAATTGATTACATTCATATGGATCGTTGCAATAACCTCAAGTATGTTCTGGTGGTGGTTTGTGCCTTCTCCAGATGGATAGAGGCCTACCCCCTAAAGGACAATACTGCCTTATCTACTGCTAAAGTTCTTTTAAAGGAGTTTTTCCCGAGGTTTGGTTTGCCGCGCATTGTCTGGTCTGACAATGGGAGTGAATTTGTCATCATGCAGAAATAATGTGCCGGTCTTGGTATCAAACAGAAATTCCATGCGGCAAACCACCCTCAGTCAGCGGGATTGGTAGAGTGTTATAATGGTACTCTCAAGCTCAAATTGGCAAAGATTCAGGCGAGCACAGGTCTCACCTGTCCTGTCCTGATGCCTTACCATTAGCACTCCTGTCTACAAGAACTACTGCTCATTCCTGTTCAGGTCTAAGTCCGTATGAGGTCGTCTTTGGGTGACCAGCAAATGTCTGGGGAGTGCCTCGACCTAAAAAGTATTCTGATATTCCATACCCTATGCTGATTGATTACTTACATGACCTCACCACTAAATTATGTGTTCTTTACCAACAGGTTCAAATCGCTTTGCCAGAGGCCTCCGCAGACCCAGGTCATTCCATCCAACCTGGCGACTGGGTCTGCGAGAATTTTCAGCAGAAGCAGAATTTGGAACCTCGTTTGGGGCCTACCACGTCAAGTGCTACTAACTATACGGACGGCAGTAAAGGTTGTTGGGAAAAAGAACTGGGTCCATGGCGTGCACGGTAAAAAGATACCCCTGTCATTGCCTTTTGATCAATGGGTTCGTGAGGGTATAGCGGACAACGAAAGTGAATCAGTGCCTAGATTTGTACCATTTAGTAGTGCATGCCTGGACCACACGAACTCTGAGAAAGAAGACAACGACGTGTTACAGGAGGCCGTCCCAATACATCTGTGTTTGAACACTGTTAATCCAGAAACCTTGTTTAAGGACCAGACGATCCCCAATAAGACTCGATATAACTTGCGACCGAGAATGGTCAAGAACAATTGAATTTTTACGATTTTTCTGGTTATACCTTTTTGTTTTGAAAATACATTTTGTTTATGTATTTTCTTCCACTATCCATCAAGTTGCAGGGTCACGGTAGGAGTCTTAAGCTGTGACCTGAGTAGTGACCTAGGTTCCACAGGACTTGCAGTGTCATAGGACGGCTAACAACCACAGCTAAGTGATCTAGGAAGATTATCGTGAGCAACGCCTTTAGAGTAATGGATGCAAAAGTGGAAATTAATGATCAGACTGTAAATATGAAACAGCGATTTAAGAAACTCATGGTTAGTCCATGTGGGATAACCTTATGTTTTTTGATATGCTTATGTACTCTATTAGCGTGTGGAAGTTGGATTGTTAATGTCCTACAGCCGTTACCTGTTCCTACCTCTGTCCCCGTATCTTTTTCTGCTACTGCCTCCTCACACCGGTTCTATACACTTTCAGCACACGAACAGATTAGGAGGACTGAGTACTTCAACAATTTGTTTATTCAGATATTACATCAACACCAGTTAGTAATGAATACTACTGATTGTTGGGTTTGTGGGCTCATGCCGCATAATACAGAGAGAGGCATGCCATATTTTGTCTTTCCATTCTCCTAGGAAGGTTCTGTCTGGGCTTATCTGGCTATGTTTTCTAATCTTTACCAAAATCAGTTGCGATATCCTCCTGGCAGTCCATATGGTGCTGGAGCAAACTTTAGTCATAGTACTTTGATTAAGGCAATTGTGACTATGGCTAAGATTGCTCAGATTAGTAAGATTCCTGTGGTTGAGAAGAGAGCATATGATGGATGGAACATAACACAATATGTTACTAGCCTTACAGAAAAATCTAAACTAAGGAGCTCTCCGCCAATCTGGACTGTACCTCATCGAGGTAATTTTTGCTTACAAATTAATGGTCAGAATGTCAAGAATCAGCCAGAGAGGAGTATCTGTTCTCATACCTATGTCTATACACCTCAGATTCCCTCACCGTTAGGCCATCACAAGGCACCTATTTCATCTGTCATGATAGAGCCTATACATGGCTTCCTACTTACTTCTCGGGAACATGTTATGTGGCTTTTCTTCTTCCCCCAACATATACCGCTCCTTCAAGTCAGTACAAAAAGACACAGCAGGACAGGAGGCAGCTGAATTCATCAAAGGGTTGTTTCCTTTCTGGGGCCCAATGGCCAATAGCAGAGACATCAGACACCTAGCTCGTGTTGTTGAGGCTACCATAAATGAAACTTCCGGAGCCTTGAGTAATGTGACAGCCGAGCTTCAGGCGGATCGTCTTATGACTTTACAAAACCGGATAGTTTTAGATATTATCCTTGCAGATAGGGGTGGAGTCTGTAAATTGATCGGGTCTAGTTGCTGTGTTTACATTCTTGATACTGCCCCTAGAGTATACCAAGCTATATCTAAGTTGCATACCATCTCCGAGTCTATACATCAGGACACGGGAGATTGGTCTGTGATGGGATGGTTTTGGGGACTACTGTCCACATGGGGATGGAAGAAACTAAGTTTCCTTGGAATAGTTTTAGCTATTATCTTCTCTTGTTGCCTTTGTTTGCAGTGTGGACCTGTAGTATGTGGTCTTTGTGCCGCTATGTGTGTCCCGAAGCCTGCATCACGAAAAACAGAGAACATTAGAATGATGTTACATCAACAGCTCGATGACCTCATGGCCATTGATATCGACTCAGATTGACTTGAGTCCCTGATGTATTGCTTGAGTAATGGCAAAAGGAGGGGCTGAGGTTCTGCGATTTTAGATTTGGTCCTGTATCTAGCCGCCATTTTGTGTCCTGTCGCCATTTTGTGTTGCCCTCACTCAGGCAGCACAGCGAACGATGTGTTTTTGCTTTTTCAGCTGCTACGTGTCCTTCCAATTAAAAAGTAACTCTATTGTCCTTGTTCATGAAACCCGATGTCAGGGTCTGGCCGAGTTTGCTAATCCATGTCTGGTTCGATTGATCCCTGTCTCAGCCAACTATTTGTCCTCTCCTATTCTTACTTACACTATCTTACTTGACTGGCCTTCGCTATTCTCTCCTTTTAGGCTCCTATTACACAACTATCCTCTGAGATACACAAGCATGTCCTGCCACCTGCGAGCGGGGATTGTGAACACCATCACTGATTAATTTGTTGGGGGGGTGGCACACGGGGTCTGAGAAAGAGGTGTATACTGAGACACCTGATAGCTTGGTTTCCAACTTTTCTCATTGGTTCGTTTTGTGTGTGTGGGGAGTGGGATATTTTAAATGTGTTTACTATAAGAGATTGTACACCACAGATTGAAGTGGCAGTCTCCTTAGAATCCACCCAGCGTGTAACTTCTAGGACAACTGTGCTTAGCTGCAGCTAATAAACCTGGCTTCCACGCTCAACGGAGTGTCTCGTGTCTCTGTTAGTAACAAGGCAGGTGAAGCTGGAGATTTAGGTGTACCCTGCGCCGCCCGGCCCATAAGGCCCGGTTCTCCAATCTTGTAGATGGGGAGACCTGCCCACTCCCAGCTAGGCTTCTGCCCCCCTCCCACAGGAGAGGAGCAGGCTAGGGGGTGTACCCTAGGATAGGGACCCATTGGTCCCTGTCCGTGCCCTACCTGTAACATCCCTAAATGTAGTATTATAGGGGCTCCCTGAACCTTCCTTCCTCAGATTCCGATACCAAAAAGAGGAAAGAAGATCAAGAAGAAGAAGACCCGCCATGCGGCTGCTAACAACAGGACAAAAACAACTGACTTGGCCCAAGCCCTACCAGCCTGTTGATCCTGGAACCTGTTCCTGCCTAAAACCTGGTGACTACTGCGGACAGCAACCTTGGGACACCCAGAGGACCTGCCTGCCTTGACCCTCTTGAAGATTGGGACTCCCATCAGCAGAGGCTCTGCTGCAACAACCCCTCTGGTGCCAGCCAGGAAGCTCCAGACCGGCCCCTCTGCACCCGCCGAGCCCGGGCTGGGCCCAACCAAACCAAGACCATGAGGACATCCCCCCGGCAACTGGGACCCAAAGTCCAGTGTCCAAAGACCCTCCTCGACGAACCAGCCGACGCCTGCAGAATCAGAACCAGGGGCCACCCAAACCGCGACCAGCTGAGGGTAAGCTTTTCCGACACCCAAAGACACCCCTGCACCTGGTGCCCTACAGCCCCTTGTGGCACCCTTTGGGGTACCGACCTGTGCTCCAAGATCCCAACTTACCTCTCGAAGTGCTTGTCGCCCCTGGAGAGTCTCCGTCCCGGAGCCTGCAGCCTTTGTTTCTTTTTGACTTTTCCCAATGGATAACATTGAGCGCCCAACAGTCCAAAAGCACCCTGCACCCAGCCGCCTGAGTGCCGTCGCCTGTGACCCCTGTGTTCTATCCTACTTCTCCCTTCCCTCATTGGATATCATTGGGCCTACCTACCTCTGCACCCGGCCGCCGCTGTGTCGCTGGGATTGAACTAACTGTACTTACCTGACCCTGGGGGACCCCTGCGTCTATGCCCAGAACCTCAACTTTGCCAACCAAGTACTCACCTGGAAACCGGTAATTTACTTACCTGCCATTGGATAACATTGACCCATTTATAGTTTTGAAAACTGAAAATATTCACAAAAAATCAGCCCAAGTCTGAATTCCAAAGTACTCACCTGTGATCAGGGGAGAAGCCAGTACTGTACCTTTCAGCCCAGTACTGAACCGCAAAAGTAATCCCTAGCAGGGTTACTAGTAATCTATATTTTCGCCATAGGAACCCATTGTCTGCTTTTCTATGAAATTTCTTCTGTCTATTTTTAAAAAGTTGAAATATTCTTTAAAAATCACACGAAATACTTAAACACAATTACCTACCTGTTTTGGGTTAAGACCCCAGTGCTGGCCCAAGGAGACCAGTGCTGGGTTACAAAAGTAACGCGATCGTACTTTACCTGCAACCTGAATTTTCTCCCATTGAATAACATTGTCAGATTTACATTGAAAAGTTTCTAAGTGTGAACTTTTAAAACAACTTTATATTCATGAAAATTCACTACAGTGACTGAAACGTTTTTGCTAATCTGGTTTCAGCTTAGACCCCAGGACTGAATCTAGGATCTAGTCCTGGGACTACTAAAGTAATCTATATAGTAATCAACTGTATTTACATGTGGAACACCCATTGAGCTCAATGCTATAGTGTGTTTTAGGAGTGAGTTGCTTACTGTCAATACTGTATTAATTGTGTGCAAAAACTTTATTGCTCCGTTGCAAAGAAACTACATGAGAGAACTCATAACAAGAAAAGTATATTTTTATAACTGTTGGTTCACAAATAAAACACCTATATCTGTGGATATAAAAACAATTGGCCTGGAGTTCAGTCCTTGTTTGTGTGAAATCTTTTGCTGACAGAGTTTGTACAAGAAATGCTTTACACTGTCCTCTGGTACTGCCTTACTGCTCGACCAAGCTACCACTTTGGAGAATAAGGTCAGTTCTGACTTTAACCTCTGTAATACCTCTTTGGTTGGTGGACTCCATACACACTGTACTTCCTTCTAGTCCAGTATATATAGACCCACTTTTTCACAAAAGGTCTTCCCTTACCTTGATTTGAATAAAGGTTATCATTTTTTTTTTAAAAACTTTATTTTTGGTGGCGAAGAAAATAAAGAGGCACAAAGTATACAAAGGACAAAGCAGTTAACACATATGGACCCGGAAGGTCAGATCCAAAAAGAAGGTACACAGCCAGGTGCGGCCCACATCCCGGGGGCAGGGCGGCACCTCGTTAAACCTGCAAAGCAATGAATGAATTTGCTCTTGTGCTCCCAGAATCCCCTGGGCAATATCAATACCTTCGCCAATTTTCTTACATGGTGCCATACCAATCCAAACAAAAACATAACATAACAAGAACAAGAACCCCATGAATGGCATTTGTGGCATTGATGCAATCACATAAGGAGAGGTAGGCAAGGGCCTACTACAGAGCGATCCTCATAGTAGAATGTGGTCGATGGTAATCACAGTGATCAACAATTGTACGCAACAAGGAATATCGGCATGACTCAGGGGACTGCTACACCACCTCAAGACACTGTACCCCGGATCCCTCCCCACCATCATCAGACTCCGAGGAAGCAGAGGAGAACAGCTCCGCGCTGGTAGCGTCCGAGTCATCCTCCTCCATCCCCTCGATACACATGGCCCTCCAAGCGAGTAAGTCATCCTGGAGTTTCCCATCCCTGCGTGTGCTCTGCATATGTGTCTCCTCCGCTAGGGCCCATTCCCTAGCGTCCCGTAACCAACTAGAGATTTCAGGCGCCCTCTGTCCCATCCAAGTAATGGCCATCCGCCTTCTCGCCAGAACCAACAGGAGTTGCAGTAATTTGTAGGACAGACCCCTCTTCCTGGGTTTGGGCACTAGCGCCAGCAGACAGTGAAGCGGTTCCAGTTGGATCGCAAGGTGCGTAATCCGGGTAATGTGTGCCACCACCTCCACCCAAAAGTCCTGTACCAGGGGGCATTCCCAGGCCAGGTGAAGGAATCCCGCCCGTTCAGCCCTACACCTCGGGCAATTATGGCTCCTGTCCGAGGAGATACGGTGGAGGGAGGCAGGTGTCATATATGTGCGATGGAGGAAATTAAAATGTATCAATTTGAAACGCGCATTACAAGAGACTTTACGAGTCAACATTCCTATGCGCTTCCTCTGGGCTGGATCCAATTCAATCCCCAGGTCCGTCTCCCAAGCCCTCCAAGCAGGCATCAATGGGGGAGTCGAGTCCCTGCGCATTGCCGAGTAAAGAAGGGAAATCAGTCTCCTACCTCTGCCACAGGACAAGATGATGTCCAGGGTATTAGTGAGCTCGGGCGCCTCTGGGAATTGGGGCCATGTCGTCCTGGCTACATCCCGGAGACATCCATAATGCAGGTACTGGCCCTCACGCAGTCCAAATGAGTCCGCTGCTCTCTCAAACGACACAAACGAGTCATCCGGATAGAGATCCGCAAGTGTCTCGCAACCGCCCATGCGCCACTCTCGAAAAGACATGTTCGCCTCCATCTTGAGTATTGGGGCCAGGATCCAAAGGGAGAGCTCCCTATGGAATGGCGCACGTCGCAAAACGCGTTCCACGAAGTGCTGCCAAATGCGGGCCGTATGCCTGACGACATAGGGCAGTGCGTCGTCGGCGCCCCGACCCTGCATTAGAGCTTCCTGTAGCACCCTGTCCGAAGCCACTCCCGCCAACAATGCTAACTCCCAGTTCTCAGTGTCAGCAAACCATCTGGCCGCCGGGAGAAGTTGTGCAGCATAGTAATATAAGTCAAATCTCGGGGCCTCAAGGCCTCCCGCATCCCAACACTGCGTCACCGTACGCAACGCAACTCTGCTGCGACCGCCCGCCCAGAGAAGAGATGTAAGGAGCGAATTCAGTGTGCGGAACACCCGGGGGGGCAACGGGCATAGGGTATTCTGCAGCACATATAGAACTCTAGGGAGCATCACCATTTTGGCAACTGCCAGACGGCCCATAAGGGAGAGAGGGAGCGTATTCCAGAATACAACGGACTTGCGGAGGGCCACAAGAATCCTGTCCATGTTATGGGTTAAGAGAGCCTCATCAGAAGCGGCCACCTGAATACCCAGGTACCGGAACGCCAGACGTTCACACCGGAGGCCCGCACAGTGAGAATCCGGCGTCGGGGTGAGATCGTCAGGAGTCAGTGGGAACACCAGGGACTTATTAACATTTATGCGCAGCCCCGAGGCCGCACCAAAGCGGTCCAAGAGGCGCAACAGAACGGGGAGGGCCTCCAGCGGAGAGGTCAGGTAGAAAAGCGCATCATCGGCGTAAAGGGAGATGACATTAGTAGTGTCTCCCACCACAATACCCAATTCATGTAACTCCTTACGGGCTGATATGGCCAGGGGCTCAATTGCGAGGGCAAAGAGAAGGGGGGACAGTGGGCAGCCCTGTCGGGTACCCCTCCCCAACGTCCATTCATCAGAGCGGGCCGAACCCAGACGCACCCTGGCCCGGGGCGTTCTATATAAGATCCGTATCCACTCTCGAAAGCCGGGACCAAATCCCATCTTGAGAAGTACATGCATCAGGTAACCCCAATGCACTGTGTCAAAGGCTTTAGCCAGGTCAACGGAGACCAGCACATGGGGAGTGTCTCGCCCCTGGACCTCGTGCAATACGTGGTTCAGGCGGCGTAGGTTCATTGCCGTATTGCGACCAGGGACAAAGCCACATTGGTCTGGATGGACGAGCTGAGCTACGTGTGGGGCAAGGCGATTGGCCAACAGTTTGGTCAGGATTTTCGCGTCTGAGTTAATCAAAGTGATAGGACGATACGAAGCGGGGTCTGTGCTGTCACCGCCCGGTTTCAGGATCATACAAACTTCACCCTGATTCAAGGTGGGTGGGAGGTCACCCGTGCGTAAGGCTTCATTGTAAACCTGTAAAAGGAGGGGGGCCAGGGTGTGCCCGAACGTATGATAAAACTCTGCAGGGAATCCATCCCCGCCAGGGGTTTTGGCTCGTGGGAGGGCGGCAATCGCCGCAGATATTTCACCGAGCGTCAGTTTGACATCAAGGTCTTTTGCCGCTGCCTCTGGGAGGGTCGGCAAGCCAATGTTTTCGAGGTATGGGTGGTAGACCTCCTCAGTTATAGACCGGTCAGACTCA
The DNA here is from genome assembly GCF_964263255.1 of Lissotriton vulgaris. Taxonomy (NCBI): domain Eukaryota; kingdom Metazoa; phylum Chordata; class Amphibia; order Caudata; family Salamandridae; genus Lissotriton; species Lissotriton vulgaris. The sequence continues at coordinate 92,446,063 of NC_141699.1, read as the reverse complement.
TACACAGCCCTCAGGTGGTCCCGCAGAACCGTGAGTACAGCAGTTTCCGAGTGGACCATATCGCCATTGGGCGCCCGCAGGGCTACTATACGCTCAGCCGTGAACTCCCGGCGAAGTATCCAGGCCAACAAGCGGCCAGATTTATCCCCCTCTCGATGCAGTCTCTGTCTATATTGGCCCAGCGTAAAGCGATCAAGCCTCGTGAGAATGTCATGGATCGACCCAAGGGCCAGGCCCTCCACACGCCGATCTGAGTCATCCGGGTCAGGGCGGGCTTGGACCCGCAAGAGCTCAGCCTCCGCAGTCTGTAAGTCTGATAGTAGTTGTTTCCTGACCCCGTACGTCAGGCCCATACACGCACCGCGGACGACCGCTTTTAGTGCCTCCCATTTAGTGGAGCAAGACAAGTCACTCCCCGCCCAGTTAAGTTCCAGATAATCGGAGAGGGACGTCACCACATGATCCCGGGCCACCGGATCTTGGAGCAGATCAGTTGGAAGTCTCCACGAGCGGGGACGTTCCGTCCGGTCAGGCCATTGCGCCACGCATGTGACCGGAGCATGATCCGATAGGTATCGGGCCTGGTGTGTGACCGTCAACGTGAGAGAGGAGGGGAGATTGGCCGCCAACACTCTGTCTAGCCTACTGTGAGTGCCATGGGTCGGGGAATAACAAGTATAAAGCTTCTGTGTGGGGTGACACGCGCGCCAGACATCTATCGCCCCTATATTATGCATCACGTCCCGCAAACACGCCGTCATACGGGGCTTAGTTCCCGCCCGGGGTGGGTTACGGTCCAGTTCATGATGTAGCACACAGTTAAAGTCCCCGCACCAAAGTAGGGGCGCGTCTAGGCTAGGAGCCACTAGATCCTGCATCCGGGAGAAAAATGCCGGGTCATCAATGTTCGGCGCGTACGTATTAAAGACCAGAAGGACCTTATCGTCCAATCTGAGTTTCGCCAATATGTACCTGCCTTCCACATCCGCATCAATATATTGGACAGCGCATGGAACCCCAGGGGCCACCCAGATTAGGACTCCCCTAGCGTATGTAGAGTAGGAGGAATGAAATAGCTGGCCTCTCCATTTCTTGGCCAGTCGCTGTGCACCATCATCATCCAAGTGGGTCTCCTGTAAACAAGCAACTGAAATCCCATGGCGTTTTAGGAAGGTGAGGACCCTGTGTCTCTTAGTGCACGTACCCAGGCCACGCACATTCCACGTCAAGAATTTAAACCCCATGACCACCACTCATGCCCAGCCGGGCAACAGTTAACACAGAGCCTAGGCTGTCACCAGTAGGCCCTTGCCACAAAAAAGTTCAAAAATGCATCGCACAAAGCAAGCGCCCCGCTAAGCAGAAGCAACATGCACCAAATGCCAGTGTCATCAGTGTCACACCCCAAACCCCGCCCCCCAACAACCCCAACAGACGAATAAAGGTTATCATTAGTTGGAACTCGTAGAATATTGCACCTACATTACAATCTTACACATGTTGGTGTGTTTTGATACAAGAGACTCAGTTTTAGTGTGTCATCAGCTGCAGAACTTTTCCAAGACGTCATTCGATGTGCCATACAGCCTGTTATGAATGTATTCCATTACAGCAATGACATTGATTTTTTAGAGCTACAAAGATGGAGCATGATAAAGCTTTCACACAAATAAGTCATTTACATACTGATTCAGGCTTGACTGCGAATACAGACAAGTGTGAGTTCCACAAGACAAAGTTAAAGTTCTTTGGCCATATCTTTTGAGATGGGGGTATTACACCTGATCCTGCAAAAGTACAATCACTGTCGAATGCTGATTCCCCACATGACTTTTCAAGGATATTTTCATTTCTGGGCATGGCAAGTTACTGTTCAAGATGCATACAAGACTTTGTTATCACAAGTGCTCGATAACGAGAACAAATGAAAAATGTTTTATTTAAGTGGTCACAAGAATGTGGGAGAAGTTTCACAAAAATCAAACAAGCCATTGAAGCTGCTGCTGAAAAGATTGTTGTTGATGCAAACCCAGTCAGGTTAGGCACTACCCTTGCACAGCGCAGCGAACACCCAATTGCTCGAAAGCATATTGAGGCATATACCACTAGACATTTGTCTCAAACAGAACGTGCTTACTCACAACCTGAGAAAGAAAGTTTAGCCAGGATATAAGCTTATGAACATTTCCATGTATTTCTGTAGTACGGAAAACCTTCTATATTGGTGACTGATCATTGAACTTTACTGACTATTTTTGGCAATCCAAAAGCAAAAAAGACTCCTTACATTGAACAGTGGGGACTACCATTAAATAAGTACAATTATACCACCGGGCATCATCCAGGGAAGGATCAAAACCTTGCTGACTACTTTTCCTGAGTACCTGTACAAAGTCAGGGTAACTACATCCAAGACAGCTGAAACCTACATTAGTTTCATGGTAAAATCAAATATGCCAGCTGCTATATCGTTAGCATAGATTATCCTTGCCATGAGCCATGATAGTGATGGCGAAGTTGAAAGATATTCAAATTACACATCAGTCATGGAAGCGATAGACTCCACCTCTCATCAGTGATGGTGAATATCAAAAAGAGAAAACCATTAGAGATGAACTGTCGAAAACTCTTGAAGGAGTTACACTGCGAAAGTCAAAAATCCTGATTCCCTAGAGTCTCCAGCAAGAAATAATTCCAGTAGCTCACAAAGAACATTGTGGTATTGTTGCCACCTAGGGAGCTGAGAAGGTTTAAAAGAAACACAAGGCCTGTCATCTATGCAACTGACTGCCTTTCTTCAAATTTTCTTCAACATACTCTTAACATGTCAGAACTCCCTAAGGATGCGTGGGAGAAAATAGCCAACAACTTCTTTGGTGTACTTGATAATGGGCATCATCTAATGGTAATTAAAGATGAGTACTTATATTTTCCATTGATAGACGATCTCTCATACACAACTCATGAGTCAGTCATTGTGAGACCAATTGGCATCTTTACGACAAGGGGCATTTCGGGCATTTTGAAATCTGATAATGGCCTGCCTTTTAACAGTCGAGGATTGAAGGATTTCCTGGAGCATCGGAACATAAACCATCAGAAGAGTAAACCTTTATGGCTGCAGGCTAACGGACTCGTTGAGAATATAAGTAAGCTAAAGACTGCAGTACAGTGTGCAACTTATGAGAGTCTCAGTTTAAAAACTGTATTGAATTCTACCCTACAAGCCTATCGTTCACCACCTCACTCTACCACAGGCTAATGTCCTGCCACTTTGCTGTTCGTGAGAGCAATGACAACCAAGTTACCTCAACCGACCAACAAAAAAATTAGGAAATGAAAACACACCTCATGCAAATGACTTGGTTTCTAAGCATACAATGAATGCCTATGCAGACAACAGGTGACATGTAAAGAATATCAAGTTTAAGAAAGAAGATCTAGTGATCGCCCGACAAATGTGACAAAGGAAATTTCATGCTCCATATGATGCTGAACCACCAAGGGACACATGTTGTCTGGCCAGTGTCTGGCAAGTCTGTTACCAAAGACTCTTCTCTATTTCGTCATTTGAGTCATGGTCTTCTGGTCAAGATAGTGAAGGGAATACTGAACCAGAAAACTGAGTGACTGCTGTTACCTCTTCACCATCTTAGAAAATCTCTAACACTTAAGATGACAGCTTCCAGTTTCCCAGTTTCCAGTAACTAAATCAGGTCAAAAAAAGTAAAGCACCAAGAAAGTTGATTGAAGAGATGTAATTGGGCCTGTAGCCTAACTATAAAACTATAACATTCATGTAACCTTTCTTTTTTCATTGAAAAAAAGAAGATTTATATTAATATATACCAAGTTACTGCTTTTTCAGTCAGCTTCTCATTGGCCAAAGCAGACGATGACCACAAAGTAAGAGCTCAGGTTATATTTTACTTGATATCGGCCATTACACGTTTCTGTTCAGCCAGACCTTGTTCACATGATATATATATATATATATATATATATACGCCTTGCTGGTGTTGTCAGAACTACGGGAGGTAGTCTTTTTCGATGACACGCAAAAACGGTGTAGGCACTTCAATCAGGACTTTTGCATCCACCTACAGGGGCAACAATTGCTGTATAATGTTTGCTGGAATTATTGATTGATGGACTCACTGTAGATTAACTTCCTGGCACTACAAGAGCTATAAGGCCATGGGTATGGCCACGCCCACCAAGGCGGGGACTTGGAAATTTAAAAGTGTGCAGGTAAAAACCGCTTCATTTTAGCAAAACCACTGAAGAAAGGAGTTTGATCCTAAAACACGTCTGGCTGGCAGAGAACTCGGATGTTGGTTTCCTCGCTGGGTGCTTGAGTGAAGTATTGTTATCGTGAATAAATGAAGTATTAACCTACCTGTTTGGCTTCTCCCATGGGGTGACTTTTTTTGATGGATGTTAGCGGCTGAGCCCAGCCGCAAAATCATAAAAATTCCTCTGTTATAGTTAGTTCTGCAAGCTATAACTTGCACGCCCGCAATGCACTGCTGATGTTGTCACATATTACATCATTCGTGACATGGTCAGTGACATCACTGATGATATTACTGATGACATCTCAAATGACATCACTGATGACATCATCCACGTGACAATCTGATACACCTCATCATACACTAGTATAACCTTTCATCTCTCACTGTAAAATACAGAGTACCGTATTTGAAACCATTGACACACCAATACCAGTTACTACATACCCACTCACTGATTCCTACGTCTACACACACAACTACCCATTCAACAACAGAATCACTTATACATGCAGTCATTAATGTCATGAATGATGTAATATGTGACATCATCAGCAGTGCATGGCGGGCGCGCAAGTTATAGTTAGCAGAACTAACTATAACAGAGGAATTTGTAACTAACACCTCTGAAACCTATGGTTTTTTGTGAATTTCTAAGGTTTTTAAATGCTGATTTCTAACTGGAAATTCTCTGAAACCTATGGTTTTTTCAGTGAATATAGATTTAGATGTATTTAGATATATATACTGATTTGTATAAAATGTGAAAATGTTGCAAGTTTTATGACAGAAGTTTTATGGCGGGGTGTCCAATGCCTCCCTGGCTACAATTCTATACCTATCAGAGGAGGAATTTATTCGGTTGAGCGGTAAAATTAAAACTGGCTCACCGTTGGACCCTTTGCAGCCATCGCAATTTTTGGAATCCATTTCCATCTTTATGGATCCGCTCTGCAAAATAATCAACTCTTCTTTTGCTACTGGGATTGTTCCGGCCCTCTGGAAACAAGCATGGGTTTCCCCTATCTTAAAAAAACGGCATAGGATCCTACCAAACCAGAACATTTCAGACCTATATCCCTCCTTCCTTGGGTAGCCAAAATGGCAGAGGCACATGTTAACAACGTGCTAACTCAGTTTGTGAATTCCTATAACATTCTGGATCAGTCTCAGAATGGGTTCCGTCCGGGCCATAGCACTGAAACTGCTCTTCTGGCCACAACTGAGCACCTGCGGGCTATCATGGATACTGGTCAAAGTGCAGCACTGTTTCTGTTAGATCTCAGCGCCGCCTTTGACACGGTGTCCCATGGTATACTTCTTCAAAGGCTTGAGGAGGCAGGGATAGGGGGGCCTGGCCCTGGAATGGCTACGTTCTTTCTTGGCCAATAGATCTTTTCGAGTTTCTGTTCCCCCTTTTTCCTCCCAGATCCACTCTATTGATCAGGGGGTTCCCCAGGGTTCGGCTTTGAGCCCATCGCTTTTCAATCTTTACGTCCAGCCTCTAGCTGCGGTCGCCAATCAATGGGACCTTACCATGGTCTCCTATGCTGACGACACTCAGCTAGTTATCACCTTGGCTGAAGGTTCTTCCCCTTCTGTCTCTAGATTTAAAGAGGGTATGACAGCGGTAGCAGAATGAATGGCGGCCAACTGTCTGCAATTAAATGCTGGAAAAATGGAGATTCTGTTGGTGGGAAAAGATGTCAAATTGTGGAACGAGCAGTTATGGCCTACTGCCCTGGGGGCAATACCAACGCCCAAGAGAGTGGTAAAAAACCTTGGAGTCTTTATGGACTCATCTCTCACTTTTCAAGCTCATACTAAGCAAGTCACCGCAACATGCTTTGGCATTTTGCGTGGCCTGCGACCCATTTTGAAGTATTTTGATCCACCAATACGGCAGCTGATTGTTCAGGCTACCATCCTATCTCGCTTGAACTATGCAAGCTCCCTTCTTTTGGGAGCAAATAAGGCGGAAATACTTAGAATACAGCATGTCCAAAATGCGGCTGCCAGAGCTCTGGTGGGGCTCCCGCGCTTTTGCTCTGCCACTAGCACTATTCGGAGGCTGCATTGGCTTCCCGCTGAAAAGCGTATCCACTCTAAGACACTTTGTCTCTCCTTTAAGATCTTGAAATCCTCGAGCCGCTCCCTGTTGGGCAACATGCTTACCCCCTACGTTCCTTCTCGTCCACTCCGCTCTGCCGAGCAACATCTGGCGATTGTGCCTAGATTTAGACTTGCCCGGGCGGGTGGACGTTCTTTCAGCTATCTCGCGCCCAAGCTATGGAACTCCCTGCCCTCACATATCCGGGCCATTGACTGCCTACTTCTTTTTAGGAAAGCTCTTAAGACCGTTCTTTTCCCTCCATTATAGTCGGTTATAGGTTTTTTTTCTCACTACTTGTCAGTATGGTAAATGTTGTCTGTGCCCTCTTCATGGACAGCGCCGGGACTCCCCTTCGCTGGGGCAGCTGTGTGCTTTATAAAACTGTTAACATAACATAACATAACATAACATAACAGAACCCTTTTGTCTCCTAACAGACTCCGTAGAGCTTGGGCGTGGACATCAGAGCGGAATGCAATGAAAGCTTGTTTTAGAATGTTGAGTTCGCAGTTACATGCAGAGGAATAAAGATGTGCAATATTTAGCTCCGTTTGTGGTGTAGTCATTGGCGGGTACCCAGGTTGAAGAGGAGGCTACACTGACTAAACAAATAAAACAGTTCTCTTTGTGGGGGAGACAAGGAGCAAATCAGGAAAAGAAGCCATACTTGGATGACTAATACAACTTGTCGATAAGCAATTATCTTTTGTATGAGAGGTGATTTCCCTATGGCCACCACTTTTTTTATTAATTTCATAGACCAAGCAGAGCGGCATTTAAGCAGACAAAAATGCTAGTAGTTTTGCCAGCGTCTGAGGCAATTAGACCACCTACAACTGTCATTCCTTTCGACCGCGAACCGCAGAGACGATTCTACACATCCAGCCCGGGGATTTCTCTGATACTGATTATTGCAGACAGAAGACAGGTGATTCCTATTGTAGTGCTGTAAATAGCCATAGGGTATATAAGGCAGATAGAATACTGTTATTATATATGAGGGTGGCGCTGTGCACTGTGTGTTGTATTTGCTGATAACATGAGCATTTGTATCCAAATTCCAGCTCGGTTTGATTAGCTCATAGGTTTTATGCTATTTTTAAGGAGGGGCAATATTGCGTGATAATTTTGTAAACAAAGCAGTTTTAAGTCATGTTTACTCCTTTGTTCGCATTGATATGGCAGGTTTAACAAATACCAGAGCTGCCTGTGCTATTTGAGATGTTGGTTTAAGTACTTGACTTTGATAACTATAAGACCATAAAAGTGCAGATAAAATACATACAAGGCACAATTCATTTTAAAACAATAAATAGTGAACAAATCAGTATTAGAGATAAAAATTGTTTAAAATCAGCAGTTATCAAGGACCAAGTAATATAAAATTCATAATTGATCACAGGCATTATACAAAGCTTTTCCTTCTGCGCCACATACCAAGTAGAAAACGAGATACAGCAAAAACTATGGGGGAAGAGGTATCATACATTAGAACCCTACAGGCCTGCATTCAATGCCTAAACCCCAGGTTCCTACATAATGGGATCAGCCAGCATCTTCTTATTGTTACATACACTGGACAGAAAAACATAACATGAGGAACAACTTCTCATTTATAATTACATGCCGGGCAGGCTCCATTCTCCGATTTTGCCCATTTAGAGGTAAATGCCCTGATTGATAGGTTGCCATGCCTTAGTTGAGTGTATAACTTCCTCGCAAGAGGTGGTTGGATTACATCTAGGAATTCCTCTAGTCGTGGTTCCGGTTTTACTAAGAGGAACTCTACGGACAGCCTACCTAGGGTAGCTGATCTCTGTAGTGCTAATAGATTTTGCCGCTTCAGCAGATTTTGGAGTTCCGATCTGGATATCCTCAGGCAGCTCAACTCAGGAGTCTCCCAAAGCTCAGGCAAACCTATCCAGGCACTAAGAACCTTAATGTGAAGCAACCACAGGATATTTTTGCTTTTTAGGACACCCCAAACCTCCAAACATTCCGCCCTATGGGGGCCAGCTCAGGAACTGACCTGAACCTCTCCAAATAGAGCATAGGCTGTGCAGCTACCAACTCCTCTATTGACTCCCGGCCCAAATCAAATCGTAGAGGGATGAGTGGTGTACTTTGTGGTAAACCCACCAGATTCCTCATGAAACACTGTTCCACCCTCAAAAGATTGGATGTATTCTTATGGCCCCAAAGTTTAGCATCATACGTTGAGGCTGTTCTCGCCTGGAGTCAACATATTTCAAGAACCGGAGCTGCCGGTTTGAAGTCTGATGTTCTGTGGAGCTTGCTAATACGCCCTGCTATTTGTGTTAGCCTGAGAGCTGACTTAGAAATTTGGTAGCCTCAGTCAAAATCTTCAGTCAAGGTAATAGCAAGATAGACAAAAGTTTTGATACGTTCCAGGGGGATGCTATTGAGGACAGGATTTTGGGCGGGTCTGTTTCGTGGGATTGAAGATCATAAACTTGCTCTTATCCAAGTTAACCTCCAATCAACGCGAAGCACAGAACGTTGCAAAACCGTCCAGAGTATGCTGAATGCCCGATGATGTTTTGGATAACAGCAAGGTGTCATCCGCAAACATCAGAGCGGGCATCCGTCCGGTAGCCAGCCTGGGAGTGTCATTGTCTATTACACCAATTAAATGGTCCACGAGACCATTGATGTAAAGGCAGAATAACGTGGGAGCCAGGACGCACCCCTGGAGTATACCCTTTGAAACAGGAAAGCATGCTGAGAGATCTTCATACCTCCTACACCTGACTTGGGCATAATTGCCAGTATGTCATCTGTTTAGGATGTTCAATAAATAGGGCGGGAGACCCAAGTCTGCTAGGACTTTCCACAACTTTTCCCTAGGAACGAGGTCGAAAGCGGCCCGCAGGTCAACAAAGACGAGGTAGAGGCTGCCATCCTCCACTCTTGCCGTTTTCCAAAATAAAACCTGCAGCCGAAATATTTGGTCCAAGGTTGAAATGCCTGACCCAAACCCGGCCTGGAGTGTAGTCAACATTTCTTTTTCCTCCATCCACCCTTGGATCCTATCCAAAATGATCCTGGTCTTAAGTTTTTGTGTTGTATCTATAAGACTAATGGGCCTATAATTAGATGGGGTTAAAGGGGAACCTTTCTTATAAATGGGGACGTTCTCGGGTCCCAACCAGGTGCCTGGTGGATCAGTCCTCGCATTAAATAGGACAACCAAATATGGTGCCCATATTTTAGGTTGAGAACAAAATAAATCCCCAGGCAATTTATCGAGGCCAGGGGCTTTGTTGGAAAGTAGCCTTGCTAATGCAAACTCAACCTCCTTCAGAGTGATAATCTCGGGCATTGCAAGATGGCACTCATCCTCAACATCCCTGGAGTCCTGCCACCGTTCGTCGCCCAAGGCCCCCACCAATCGATACTCATGGCAGGGGCCCGGGGCGGCGAACGACGGAGGCACCGTAGCTTCCCCCAAGGCCAGGTACGTCACCCCTACAAATCTATACTCCAGGCAGGGTTCGAGACCTGAAAGGGGCACGGACTCTAGCTCTAAGTTAGCATATAATGCTCCAAAATGTGCTTCCCACACTGAGGGTGCTATATTCGGGGATAGAGCCAAACCTCCCCCACTCACGCCTGAGCAAACAATAGCCCAAAACGACTTAGAGTCCTACATGAGAGCGCAGATCTAAGCTCCTCCCATCTAGTCTCCTCCCAATCCCTCTTTCCCCTAATGATTGCCTTTTTGTAGAGCAATCGTGATATCCTAATTCCTGCTCTGTCTTTGGTTTTAATTGCAGTGAGCAGGTCTTTTTTTGCTTTCCTGCAGGAGGCGCCGTACCAGGGATGTGTCCTGACCCGATGGGGTTTATTCCCACTCACAGGGCAAAACACATCCACTAGCACAACAGCCAACTGCTCATGGATTTCCACAGCTCTACCCTAGGGACCTAAATCCTCCATCTCAGAAATCAGAGGTATAGCTATCTGATATATTTCAGCAAGTTGGATGGGGGAGTCCTGGAAATAAGGCCATTTAACCCTGCGCCTATTGTTGGCTATCATGAGAGGCAGGAGTTCAGAATTAAGTTTGGGGGCAGGATTTGTCAGCCCAAAACTCCCTGGCTTGAGTGTTAGGACAAGGGCATTATGGTCACTGTCTTGTCTTGGGAGAACCCTGAATTCCAGCAGCCTATACCAGTATTTAACCTCCATCATTATATGGTCAATGATGGAAGTTTGCTCTAGTCTGTTAAACGTAGCTGACCCCGGTCTGTCAGGTTCCAGCCTCCCGTTACAAGCCTGTAAAGACGTTGTAAGGGAGAGTGATTTAATTCGGAGGACCATGCCCTGACAGGAGGAATCTGGAGATCGGGAACATGCCAAAACAGGTCCTCATCATCCTGTTCACCCAACTCTGCACTGACAAGGGGCTCAAACTGACAATTAAAATCACCACCAAGCACTATAACAAACGAGGGATCAAGTGCCTGGATGAAGTGTTTTAATGCATCAATTGTTACGTTACGTTACGTTAAAAATATTTGTACCACGCACGTTCACCAACGGTTTCATGGCGCTCTTGACAAAATACGGTGACCAGGGAGGAGGAATTACTCAAATGCTGACTGGAATAACAGAGTTTTTAGCAGTCTGCGGAAGCAGTCGTAGCTGGGGGGGAGACGAAGTGCAGTTGGAAGGGAATTCCAGGTGGAGGGAGCCAGGACAGAGAAGCTCAGCCCTCCATGCTTTTTCCGCCTGCATTTGGGAACTATAAGGTAATTGAGAGATGTTGAGCGGAGAGCTCTGTGGGGGACGTAACGTGTCAGGCAAGATGAAATAAAGGCGGGGGCTGAATCAGAAAGGGCCTTGAAGACGGTACATCCAAGCTTGAAGGTGCAGCGTTTGGAGACAGGGAGCCAGTGAAGGTTACGAAGAAGGGGGGTAACGTGCTGATGTTTCAGCTGGCGGAAAATCAGGCGGGCAGCCTGATTCTGCACCAGCTGCAGCCGGTGGAGGTGGAATGCTGGGATCCCCGCATACAGAATGTTAGCATAGTCGAGTCTGGAGGTGATAAGAGCGATGATGACTAGAATCAGGGCATCTCTGGTGAGAAACCTACTGATTTTGCGAATCCGCCTTAGATGGAAAAAACAGGATGAGGTGACTGAGTTGATTTGTGGTCTCATCGAGAGGTCTTCAGAGATGATCACCCCCAGACTCTTCACAGTGCTCACAGGAGTAGGTGCCGTCCCTAGGGATGAAGGCCAAAAGGTGGCATTCCATGGATTAGTGGAACCCCCCACTAGTACTAGCTCTGTTTTAGTGGGGTTCAATTCCAATTGGCTGTGAAACATCCACTCTGCAATGGCCAGCATGGTGGACTGGAAATTAAGACAGGAGGAAGGGAGGGAATCAATGGGAAGGATTAACTGAAGATCATCCGGATAGTTGAAGATTGTGACCGGGGTATTACGGAGGGAGGCTAAGAGGGGTTGTAAATACAAATTAAATAATAAGGGTGATAGCGCAGAGCCCTGAGGGACCCCGCAAGTTAAGGATGAGTAGGGTGCAGAGAAAGTGGACAGGTGGACTGCCTGAGATCGGTGGTCGAGGAAGGATCTAAGCCAATCGAGGGCCACCCCCTGGATGCCAGCATTGTTGACACGGTCGATCAAGATAGCATGATCGACCGTGTCGAATGCTGCCGACAGGTCCAAAAGGACAAGGGCCTGTGAGATGTTTTTGTCGCCACCTTTCCTGAGGGCATCCATGACGGCTACTATGACCGCCTCGGTGGAATGGAGGGGTCTAAAGCCAGCTTGTTGGGCATCCAGGAAGGAGGATTTCTCGATGAAGGAGCTCAGGCAGCGGGTGACATAAGTCTCCAGGATCTTTCCCAGGTAGGGGAGGAGGGAAATCGGTCTGTAATTGCTTAAGATTGTGGGATCAGCATTAGTTTTTTTTAGGATGGGTAGAACGGCTGCCTGTTTAAAGGAGCAAGGGACTTCCCCAGTAGCTAGAGAGTTGTTGAGCAAGGCTAGTAGGGGGCCAGGACAGGCCAAGAAGGCCTCCCTCAGAATCTGAGGGGGCAGCAGTCATTAGGGGAGCCTGAACTGACTTTATGGAGCAGTGAAGAGAATTCTTTTAGTGAAATTGGCGGAAACTCTGTCAATCGATTAGTGTTCATGGGAGGGAGAGGTGAGGGTAGAGGGGATGAAGGGGAAGGGATGTTTTTAATGGTTGTGATTTTGTCAATGAAGTAAGAGTTAAGGGAATCACACAAGGTTTGGGTTGGTTGGGGTTGAGGTGTGACCCTGTCAGGCAGGGAAAGCTCGTTGACCATGGAGAAGATATCTTTAGTTTTGTTGTTGGAGTCCATTATCTTTTGGGAAAAGTAGGCGGTTTTGGCTGCCAAAATCGATTTTTTTGTAGGACTTTAAGGAATCAACATAAACAAGTCTGAGCTGAGGATCGTAGTTGCGCCTCCAATGGCGCTCTGCCTGTCGTAGAGCAAGTTTATCCGCTTTAAGTTGGTCAGAGAACCACCGCTGGGCGTCATGAGGGCGCTTGGCTTTAATTGTTTTAAAAGGGGCAACATTCTTCGAGGTGAGCAGCCTGGTCAGCTACTGAGATCGAGGGTGTGGGAGCGGTGGAGGCCAATAAGGCATGAAAATCAGCCAGATTTGCTTTTTTCCAGTTACGGGCAGAAAGATTCTTGACAGGGGGGGGAGAGCAAGAAGTATGAAGATGAAGGTAAAAGGATATGGAACAGTGGTCGGACCAGGAACAGGGAAGTACAGAGGGAGGGGAAATATCGAGATTGGACGTCCAGACTTGGTCTAGGATGTGGCCCTTGTGGTGGGTGGGAGTATGAATGTGCTGGTGAAAATTCATGCTAGTTAAAAGGTCTGTAAACTCCGTAGAGGATTGGCTTTCGCAGGCATCAGATGGCCAGTAGTTGAAATCACCAATGATCATGATGTTAGCATGATTAATCGCGAATTGACAGATGAAATCGCCAAATAGTTGGGGGAAAAGAGGCATGTAGTCAGGGGGCCTGTAGGCAAGAACATGGACAAAGGCGGACTTGGCTGAGGAAAATTTAAGGGGGAGGCAGTCAGTTTTGGGAATAGATATCACAGTCAGCTCTGAAAATTTATGTTCAGAGCGAATGATGGCCGCCACCCCGCCGCCGGTCTTCCCGGCATGCCGGTTGGCTTGCATGATATAGTAGCCAGTAGGAATTGCTGCGAGGATGTCGGGGGCTGAGTCCTCAGTTATCCACGTTTCAACTAGGAGGAGAATATCAATGGCGCTCTCGTGTAGTAGTTGAAAAATCTCTAACTGGTGGCTTATTAAGGAGCGGGTATTAAGGTAGTACACTAGTAAGGAAGCGGATTTCTGAGACAGGGAGGGGGAAGGGGCTGGGGAGGAATCGTGATGGGGAAGGGTTTCTGGGGCAGGGGAGTCAGAAGGGACAAAAATACCACAATCCTGAGCAGCCCTGGCAGTGCGGGGAGTAATAGGCCCTGAGGAGTTAAGTCTTTGGAGGTCGGCGGAGGAGTAAGTATAGAAATGGGCATTACGACGGAGCCCTGGGCCCGGTCGGCCGCGGACGGGCGCAGACGGGCTTGACTTATGCGCGACTTCGGCGCGAAGTCGGCGCTCCCGCTGCGCTTCCACCATACCGCCATTATATACTCGAGGTGAGGGAGCACTAGACCGCTAACCTGCGATGAGTAGGTGCAGGGCGGAAGTGGTGTCACGAGCAGGAAGTGACGCTCCTCAAGCTGACCCTCCGAACAAACGGCACAAAGCCGGGGCGGAACGGGGCCACGAGCGAGTGAAAGTGCAGGTGAGAAAGATCTTAGGAAAGTCACAGGGTAAATGCACAAATAAGGATTAAAAAATGATTTTTCAAACGTGCTATTAAAATCAGCAAATTTTAAAATACAACAGCATCCACAGCAACACACATCCGCAGCCTAGATCGCCGCGTTTGTCAATGGGCAGGAGCTGGACGCGAGGACTAAATACCACAGGCTTGGCAGCACTAGACCGCTAACCTGCGATGAGTAGGTGCAGGGCGGAAGTGGTGTCACGAGCAGGAAGTGACGCTCCTCAAGCTGACCCTCCGCACAAACGGCACAAAGCCGGGGCGGAACGGGGCCGCGAGCGAGTGTCAGATTCCTGCCCACATTTAACTGGCCTTGAGTAAATATTTAATATGGCCACCTGGAGCATGTTTTGAGGGGTTCAAATTACACACTGGACATCTAGGGAATTCGTTGGTATTTGGGCGTCCTGGGCTCCCAGGTGCGTACCCACCCATATTGATAGGCCTCCCAATGGTGTCCCCCTGCCCCTGGTTGTTGCCAGAATATCAAAAGTTGCATAACCAGGACTTACACTCTCTTCCAGTGCCCAAGTTTCCTGCATCAAGCAGATGTTGTGCATTGCCATAAAGGAGCCCCACTCAGGCAAGAGCAATTTGTTTTTCAGCCCGGCCACATTCCAGGACAAAATTTTTATACATCCATCAGCTACCCCAACATTTGCTGGCGGTTTCCCCTTGCCTCTATCAGACCCGCTATCACCAGTTTAAAACCTGGACTTTATTGTCCCTTCCCTTGTCTCGCCGCTAGACTTACACTCTCCTCCAGTGCCCAAGTTTCCTGCATCAAGCAGATGTCGTGCATTGCCATAAAAGAGCCCCACTCAGGCAAGAGCACATTTTTTTTCAGCCCGGCCACATTCCAGGACAACATTTTTATACATCCATCACCTACCCCAACATTTGCTGGTGGTTTCCCCTTGCCTCTATCAGACCTGCTATCACCAGTGGAAAACATGGATTTTATTGTCCCTTCCCTTGTCTCGCCGCTAGATAATGCCACATTAAGGGTACGGGCTCCCAGCTGATACACCCTTTCCCCCAATTCCATCCTACACTCAACGGTCGAGTGTTGGGCTGTTATTACATTTTCGGGGGCAGTGGTAGCAACATTACCCTCCAGTGCAATTGCAAAAGTACATAGACTACTGGCAGTTTGTGATATGGAATTCTGCCTCTCAGGGCGTCAATCCACCTGATCCAACACACTAAACATGTTTCTTTGGGGGAATATTGAGAGTAAAGGAATATATGAATGAGAGCCGTCCCAGGTTGTTATCCCCTGTTGCATTCTACATGGTGGTTTACTTTGGCCCAGACCATGCTGGACACCTCTACTCTGACCGATTTTCAACTGGGAAGTAGGATAGAAGTATGACAAATGAAGGGGGAGAATTTGGGTGTTAGACCAGGTTGGAAGTCCACTGCAGATGTGTTCTAAAGCACTAGTGTGCCTAAAATTAATTACAACACAGTTTCCTGCAATAGGTTTAGGTTTAAATACCAGTGTTGGAGCCTGACACACTGTTGGATAGGTATTTTTGGCGTTAGGGGAGTGTGCAACCTATTAATGGTATTGAGGCTAGCATCTTCCCAGACTAGCTTATATAATGATAGTACCATCTTAAGATATTAGAATTGTTTTCGGCGGCGCATGCCTCGTTTTATGGGGGAGAGATGCTGACTGTGGTGTAGGTCAAAATGGCATTGTTTGGCCTTTACACACTTTCGAAGAGGTGATATTTGCATATAGGATTTACAAGTGACTAATGGTGTGAGTTCCGGCATGGCTGACTGATTAGTGCAGTTAACAGTGACCATTCCAAGATGGCGGAACTGCTTGCAGAAATGTGATCCGCCTCTTACTAGGGAGGTACTTTTCCTGGGGGAATGGGCCAAGTATTGTTTGACCCACCCTTGACCTAGGTCCATTATGCCAACGCTTATAATACACCAGTCTGTATATCGGTTCGGACGGACGGGGAGCTGCGCCGTTATAGTGGAGGAAAAAAGCTACTAATTGAGGCTAACATCAAAATTAGATCATTATTGGGACAATGCGGGTTGAGGTTTCCACTAACTCTTTCCCAGAGAACTTTTACTCTATATGAGTTTTTTATGCAGAGACAAAAGTTTATGATTTGGGTAACCACATAAAAAGTTGTGGCTGTGGCTTCATATCTGAGCTCATTTTTGCCTAAATGCGGAGTAGTGGTTTCCACTAACTCTTTACCAGAGAACTCTTACTTTATATGACCTGCTTAGGCAGAAACAAAAGGTTTACAGTTTGGGTAACCACATAACAAGCTGTTCCTGTGTCTACACATTTGAGTGCTTTGGGATAGGATTATCCTGCCTATTAATGGATTCCTGTCCTTGACTTTTTCGTTTCAGACCCTATCAATTGAAGGGTGTGTAGGAATCATGTGTCACAGTATAAAGTTTTAACCAGGAAGCATTATCCCACCAATATAGGACACTATCCTTCAAAGGTTTTGGAGGTATGTTGATATTCACATCACTTTGCCAGTGATTGACTTTCTGGAAGTCCCTTCGTAAACAAGTTATGATGTGTAATATCCCTGTGTTTCTTTTATATTACACTCCCTGACTGTTGAGGAGCAGTGAGGATACTTGTGTTGCACAATAGGAGTATACTTGCGGACTACTTTTTACATGCCGCTTGATCCTAGATGAAAGGTGAGAAAGGTGACATAGGATCATATAAACAAAAACGGGGCTTTGAATACCGCATTACAATAAGATGCTATTATACTTTGGAGTATGCGGATTCTTAGACACTCTTTCTGGTCTCCATTCAGTTTTTTAATGTCAAATTCCAGTGTTGGTAGAAGCATCTGAAATTCCCCAACAAGGAGTTCCAGAGTATAAGTGATTCTTGCACTTTGATGGAATTATCCCTATGGTGCGGTATAGTCCACTTTTGTATGGATCTATAGTGTTCTGCCAATTGGGTGGGACCATGAGCGAATGTATAAATGAGTATGTTGATGTGTCATAGTGAGGGAATCAGAGGTATTTGTTAAAGCAGTGATATCTTGAAAATTGTTAGTGACTTTTGCATCGTTTAGATATAAACTTAAGCAATTTAGCAGACTAATTATGTGGTTGATTCTATATATGTTTTCTTTCTGTATTGTATATTTTTATGTTTTATTTGTATTTGTAATAATTGTATGTTTTTACTTGTAGATATATCGTCAGAAAGTGTTATCTTTAGTCTTGATAAAGATGGTTTAATTCAAGATAATACCATCGAAACACGTTGACGCACTAGTATCATAATCCGTGCAGTGGGCTGTCACACTAGATATCAATTGTTCCCTGTATATCAGGTTCACACACCAATGCTACTCTACACTGATGTGGTCTCTTTATGACAAAGTGCAGTGTCTTTTATTACTCTCGTCTTTATTGTTTTTGCAATCTAATTCGTTTCTTTTGTCAATTTATGGTGTGATTTTTTTAGATTTTGAAAAGTATGAATTCTGCGTGATTAATTGTTCTTCTGTTTCTAACTTCCTACATTTGGTTTAGACGTTTTTAATAAATTGATATGTAATATTTTCAATATTGTTTGTGCGTTGGCACACTGCTTTTTCAATTGTAACTGTGTCCCCCATGTTTGAATCTGTGTGATAGAGATGGTTAAATGAATAAGATTTTACTCAGTATTGGTCAACCAAAGGACAAATTGCTGCTCTTTTCAGATACTATCCATTCATATAACACATTTAGATTTTTCATTTTGAAGCTATTACAATTTGCATTGAAAAAGCCCAAGGCCAGCAGGCCGATTGGGCGAAACACGTGTCGGCTGTCTTTATGTTCACTGGCATTTAAATAAAGTCAAGTAAAAAAGGGTATAAATACAAAGCATTTTATTTCTTCTATCTACAACGGCAATAAAAAAAATTGGGCTTTATTACCCATGTATCCTAAATATTTACTACTAGCATGAACCTATCTCTCATCCCGAACACTTGTAGTACCTTTCGACCTGCTGTTAAAGATGTTTTAAATGCTGGACTACCGGCACACAGCACTTTAGTACTTTGTACTTGAAATTGTTTTCTTACGCTATGGTGCTTTGTCACAGATTGGCTATCAAAGGCTATGCGAACCTTAACTATCTATATTTTAATGGCTAGGTATTGCATTCAGGTCCTTGCGCTTATTGCCTTAGCTTAAAGTATTGCACCAGCTTTCTCTTATGATGTTTTGAATGACTGTCTACTGCTTTATATAGCACTTTACTGTTTTTGTTTTCGAAACTATCATATTGATGCATTGTCACAGGATCGATATTTCTGGATTGTGTATTCCCTAGTTAGTGCATTAAGGAATTTACTCCCATTGCCTTCGTTTAAAGTACTGTATCTACTAACTTTTATGGCATATTGCCACTCGGGTTACCATAAGAGAAATTATTTTTGGAGCCTTTTAATCTCTTCTACTTTAACATTTGTGTGACTGGAGGAGTGTGTGTGCCCTGGGCTGGACTATAAGGGTACTTCATAGAGTATCATGCAATGGAATTTTAGGAAATCCAGCTTGTATTCATAATTTATTTTTTTACTGTATTAAAATTCTACTTTAATTCTGGTTGAATTTGGCAACCAGGATACAAATGCCTGCATCTGGGAGGCCTATGCCCCCTTCAGTTGTTAGACCGAGTAATGTTGCTTTCATAACTTTAGGTGTTTTATCATTCCGCACAAGCACCAATATTTTTGGGGGGATTTGAGCGATAGTTAATATCAGGATCCTGAGTGGCAGCATCTGGGGGGCATATGATAAATGTGGTTTAACAGTCATTTTCAGGCGCACTATCCTCCCCATCCAAGATATTTCTAACTCGCCTCAGTGTGGAGTGGGGGATATTGCTATTCTACAAGTACTTTGTCTTAGGTGATATGTTAAAGTCTAGATAGTTAATGGGATTCCAAGCTCAGATTTTGTACTCTTTTAATCTCCTGTATTTTAACTGTAATAACATTTTACTTACCGGTTAAAACCTTTACGAGTGGATTTATTTTCTCACACGCATCCTCTCCCACCATCCATTTTTATTGATGAAGTTCAAGAGGTCAAAGTCCACTCAATCCACAAATGTGTAGAGGAAGCTACCGTTTCTTATTGACCATAAGGATTACCCTCCTAGAGAGCAATCATGGGAAGCTATTATTCAGTTCATGCTCCTGTGTTGATCTGACAATTTTTTAAGAAATTCCCAAACACACCCACAGCATCAAAAGGGAGGAATACTGTTGTACAGTGGCTGTGGTTCCCGTCTCTCCCAGTTTTTAGACTTGACACATGGGCAGCCACATTTGGGGAAGGAAATATATGATGCATGATGGCTGGAGTTTTCCTCCGCCTCTAACCTGGCAATGCCTTCTTATCTGATGTGCTGCCATCCATCCATGCTCTCTGAGGGGCAAACAGTGATATCAGAGTCTTCTTTTGCCAAGCATTCCATGGGCCAAGTTTCTCAACCTACTTTCCCAGTCCAAGATGGCTGACTTTTTTTCAATTCTGTTATACAGGATTCCAATTGGATGGTCGGTTTGAATCATGGACTACTTCCTGCTCCTCTCCCTATATAACGAGGAGCTAAAGAACACTTCTGAGAGCAGCAGCACTGCAACACATTCTTAAGTGTTATTTTTCAGTTGAGTTCATTGCACCCAGGTCTACTTTTTGTCCTAACTTCTTAAATTTCCTAAGGATTACTCAGTGTCATATTGTAAGTAGCTCCTGCATTGCTCCTTGTCCACCTTAAAGACTTCTTATCACTGGATTTCTGTTTTTTTTTTCCCTTTGCCCTTTTTTACTCCTTAGGGCTCCTTATAAAAATCAATGGGCTTGTGCATTACACCATCATCTCCATGGCTACTGGGAGGCGTCGGCCTTACCATTAACAGATGAAGACCAGAAGACTGAAGGAGACTTGACACCCTGCCCTTGACATATGTTTCTCTTGTTGACAAAGACTCAACTTTTAGGCTAACTTCAGATGAAGCAGAAGAGTAAAAATAAAAAAAAGGTATCTTAATGGACAAAATGGGAAAAATTAGCAGATTTACATCACCCTTGAACTGAGCTAAACCTGAACACTTTGTTCCATCTTGATCTGCTTGAAACACCAATCAACTCCCTCCCGCCAAGGCACAGAGACATTTCAGTCTTTGCACGAGTGCCTCTGTGACTGAATTACTAGCAGTCCCCAATCCCAACTGATGATGCTTTTCTTAGAATCTTCCCTAACAATCTCCAACCTTATAACCAAGCCATCTTCTATAATGCCCTGCTGCTCTAATAGCTAGCACTATATAAGTTCTTGATACAATAGAATATCTGTTAGCCATTGCGAAAGAAGAAGCTGATGGAAATGGCTAAGTCTGTGCTGTGGAAGAAAGATAGAAACACCAGTGGGTTTTGCACTTGTGTTGCTGTAAAGCCATAGCTTTAAGCACCTCTTATACCTTTTCTGGGAAAATTGGCTAAACATTTCCTGCATGGCAAAATAGCACAGTACCTAGTATTTTGAAAAGGGGCTATATTACAAAGTGATTACCACGTTAGGACTCAAAAAGAGGAATACACACTGAAAATGCTGTTTCTGCTCTGATTCCTGCACATTTTCGCAGGCAAAATGTCAGAGTGAAAAAAATAGGAATTGCATGTTTTATGGCACAAATGGTAATGGCATACCTCTAATGTAGGAGAAGGTCAAGTGGGGCATGTGAGCACTAGGAGGACATAGATCCACAAACAACCAAACACAAAGCAGCTGAAACCACAGGGAGAAGAATGGAGGTACCTGCATTTATGCCATAGAAGAAGCGGCCAATAAGAATCATCTCAAAGGATCCTGCCATCTTGCTGCACCCAATGACCAGCGATGCCCCAATTACAAGCAAGTTATTCCACTGCTGGGTTTTCTTCCTGAAAAGACACATAGATGATGTAGTTTCAGCATTCCACTGAAGTCTTTTAACTCAAAATCTGAACATGGAGGTCGAACACAGAGGCTGGATGTATTGCAGCAAAAATAATTTGAGTTACAGGAGTGATATCAGGCGAGACATGCAAGTGGTCATGGTTCTCAAACAAATAACAGAAAAATTCCTATATTCCCTGTGGGGCTGAGGTAGAATCATGTGTAACTCAGTGGGTGACATATGCACACCGGTTTGTGGAATGGTAAAAAAGTGTATTATAGTTTTACCATTGACAAATGGAATTTTGGAGAGATCAAACAGCAGTATATTAAATGTTTCCTAAGGTGCTTTGTATATCATGAGCATGCCACTGTTTGGCTACTTCAGAAGGCTGTGAGACAATGAACTATGTAGCAGAAATACCAAACAGACCTAGTACCCAATCCTCCAACAGCACATGGCCAAAGGCTGTGTGAAGCAGGGGCATTGGCTGCGGATTTCCCAAGGTGGTTGGGCATATGGTTAACTCCCTGCTGCAGGTGACCTTCAGCAGCATGAAGTGGGTGGTTGGCCAGAGGTCCTGGGTGGATTCCCAACCCACTCCACCTCTGAGCGCACCAAGCCCAGCAGACAACCACCCACCCCGCCATCAAGCATGCAACACCCCATGGGTATTCTTTGCACCTAATCTTCAGCAGTATGGAGCAATGGGTTGACCTTGCCTCCAACCCACTTTCGGAGGCCAACCCCTAATGTGCGTGGCTTACGGCATGCCCAAATGTGGCATTTCACAGGATGTGGTCTATGACCAAATGTGGCATTTCACAGGATCTGGTCTATGACACTTTAATATTTTTTGGTACAAAAAGTCTGTTCCTGTGGCACCACAATGATGTCCTGGGTACCTCAGTACCAGTCACTGGCACCTTAGTACTGGAACCCCAAAACAATGATTTATTTTATTTGACTTAAGGGGGCCATCCCTTTAAGACCCCCCCCCATCACATGGTTGTGTGGTCAGGGTGTGTTCACCCTGCCCCTTATGGGCTTTTTCAATTTTTTAACAGGACTCAGGGACGTGTCCCCGAGTCCTGCAAAGGCAGCTGCAATATTTTATTCAGAGTTTTTGTCAGCCAATCAGATCACTTGGTACCGGGGTATTGCTACTAGTACTGCAGAATCAAAATGCTGATGAGAGAAAAAGCTCCCACATACCAATCAGAAGGCCTTAATATTTGGTACTGCAGGACTCCTGTAGGACCAACCATCAAGATATACCTAACGTTTTCTGAGCGTTATTCTGTTCATGCTCAACACAAGCCTCTCTTTGAATGCTACTTTCTCAAAAACAGCGGAACAGATTTACAACAAACCACAACACTTTTCTGAATAAAGATGTCTGTTTTTGCAAAATTGGCTGTAATTCTGTTCAGTAATTTTTTTCTGCATCAAATGTATAATTGCTCATGTCGTTAACATGGGAAATCGCACTTTTGAGAACCAACCCCTGTTTTTGGCCCTGCTTGAAGGATCTGCATTGCTCCTGCCATTCCATAGCAAACACTTTGCTTTTTATCCCCAGGGAGCTGCACGTCAGCAACTCCTTGGGGGTAAAAAGCCATGCCGGCTGCCTCAGGTTCTCCAACCAGCTGGCCATGCCCTGAGGATGTGGTCCCCCTCCCTTTTTCTCTTTTCTCTTTAAAAAAAATGAACTGCCGATGGGGGGTGAGGTCCCCAGGCCACAATTGGCCTGGGAAGGGGGGGCTGCTTGGTCCCCTCCCCTTTCTAACTATAAATAAAAAGAAAGGCTTAACCCTGCGGAATGGGGTCCCTGAGGCCAAAATCGGCCTCAGGAGGGGGGGCTGCATGGCCCCCTCCTATTTTATTAAAAAAAATTAAAAATGCGTCACGGAGAAGTGGTTCCCAGGGCCCAAAATGATCACGGGAAGGGGCAACACAGCCAGTATTCCTTAAACAAATAAAAAATCGAAAGTCAGCAACTAGCCGGAGGCCCTGCCCCCTTTCTCCACCACTCTGTAAATGCACCGCTTGGCGCTATCTTGGTTGGGGGTTAAAGTCCCCTTCGCGGCTGAGGGTCCTTATCGGCCAACTAACCCACCTGTTATCTCCAGAAAGCCCCACATAGTGTTAATGATGTGAAGTGGTGGGAGGACTGGTCCCTTTTTCTACCACTCTGCAAACATGCCTCCTGGAACGAATATACTATTCTCAAAACCATAGACACAGCAATACTAATAAGTACATACTGACTCACTGATCCATAGGTCTACATACACATCCACTCACTCACCCTTAAAGCCACTCACCAATTCAGCCTCTGATATATCCCCTCATATACCCATACAGACACTCACACACTCCCACTCACGCATAGAGCTACTCACACACCTAGTCACTCACCCAAAAAGTCAATCGCACTGCCACTAACTCACCTATACAGTTATACACACACCACCTCACTTATTCATACAGATACTAACACATACTT
Source organism: Lissotriton vulgaris (assembly GCF_964263255.1). Lineage (NCBI taxonomy): Eukaryota > Metazoa > Chordata > Amphibia > Caudata > Salamandridae > Lissotriton > Lissotriton vulgaris. The sequence continues at coordinate 92,422,284 of NC_141699.1, read as the reverse complement.
AAACTCTTATATAATCACTACAATCAATGACACAAGCACACACTCATCACTACAGCCACTCTCACAATCACTCACTAACACATACAGTAACTTATATATAACAAAATAATATGGGGGGCCACGAGAACTCCCTCCTGCCACGCGGGGCCCACCACCACTTCAGGGCACAAATGCAATCACTAAGGGGGTCCAATGTGGACCCCTTGCCCAGGGGACCACTATCTCCCCGGGCAATTAAGATTAAAGGAGGAGGGCCGCCAACCCCCACTCCAGGAGCCCTAAATTGACGCTTCATGACACAATTCGTTATAAGGCTGGAACCCCAGATTACTAATTAACCCTGTGGCATGGGGTTCAATTGCTTTACATTGTTTTATCACAGTTTTGTACTCTGTTAATGACAACATGTACTGTCTTTTATGTGTACTTTCTATGTCAGACTGTGTAGGTTTCATATTGTGTTCTTGTGTTAGGAACTGATTAGGCTGGCTATCTTACATATGAACATTACCAACTAGGTATGTGTTACATTTAGTCTTGCTTTCTGTTTATGTGCCATGACAAACAGAGTCTTTGTATATGGTTTTATATTGTTTTTAACTTTAGATGTAATGAGTTCTTCTTTTTGTATTTCTTTTTGATATAATCATGAATCCCTGTTTTTAGTACTTTCTGTAGCACTATCTCCATGCTGTGTTATGACTGCTTAGTGTCTCTGCGCCGGGATGCTCCTTCGCTGGAGTCGCTGTGCGCATAATAAATTGTTATAACATAACATAACATAACATAACATAACATAAATGGATCTATTTTTTTATTTTATATTGTGACCTTGGGCCTACTAATATATCTCCCTTGAGTGGATGGTCAGAGTTTGAGTTGATGTGGCCAGAAGTATGAATCCTCTTTATAGAACAGTCCAAAGGAAATCACATTCTTGATATTGGCCCTGGGGACCGCCACTCCCCAGGGCCGGCTTCAGCAATGTTCCGAGGTGCCTACCCGTGGGACATTGCTGTTTGCTATGGATTGGCAGGAGCAGCACTTCCACCAAGCCATAGCAAGCACTGCTCCACTTTGTAGAAGCGAGAGCAGTAAACATGCTCTAGCTTTTGTTTCAAATCTGTTTATTAAAGTTTTAAGATGAACAAACGTCATCATAATCAGCATAAATCACTTTTGAAGCTGTGTGAAATTATAGAGCTTCATGCAGTAGGTGTAACATGAGTAGTGTGTAGTTATCATACATCATATGGTACATTTGAGTTAGGAGATTGCTTCATACAATAGATACAACAAAGACAGTGCGTAGATATTATGTATCATAAGGCACATTTGACTGTAGCGTCCGATATAACACCAATGGTACAAGCGTATTTTCCACAGCAGATGATATTGTTACATTAGTGATGACTAAACAACATAACTTGGGAGAGTAAGAAAGAACAGGGAGTGGGGGAGGTATCAAAGTGATGGGGGCTCGAGGGGGTGAGCCCAGGGTGGAATGGACATGATATGGTGTTTAGTGTAAAAGGGGGCTCCTGTCTAGCCTGTGAGTCGGGAAATCTGATTGAGGGTTCCCTCAAGAGTATGGCAGGAGAGTGTCCCCAAAATGTTGGGGGGCCCGCAACCAAGGGGGAGTGTAGCAAGAGTTTTCTAGTTGGCGAAGTGGTGGATAAGTGGTTGCCAAGTGTGGGTGAATTTGGTGTCCGTGTGAGTGAGGCGGGCAGACAATAACTCCATTGTCATGACATGCCAAAAGGGCAGGGCCCATGCTGAGATCAATGGGGGGGAGGGTTTCTTCCATAGAAGAGCTATGGTTTGTCTTGCAGCCCCCAGCATCTGTGCAATGAGATGCCAGTCAGAGTGAGTCATGGCAGTGAGCCAAGAAGGTCTGATGCCCAGTAGGGTCACCATCGGAGAGCTTGGTATTGGAAAGCCCACAAAATCCTTAATATGGCTTAGAACCTCCTTCCAGAACATCAGATTAGGACAGGTCCACCAGATATGGACAAAGTTGCACAGCCCTGTCTGGCATCTCAAGCAGGGAGGGGAAAGGGTTGGGACCATTTTCTGCAGACATGTAGGAGTATAGCGCATAATTAGTTTGTATGCTGATTCACGTTGGGGAATGCTCCTGTAGATTTTGGGAATGTCACGCCATAGTTGTTCCCAGTTTTCTGGCGTCACCTTCTCCCCTGTAACTGTCATCCACTGCTTCGGGTAGATGTGGGGCTGAATGGGATGTGAGTGTTGTATTACATTGTATGTGTGGGAGATTCAGCCGTGGGTACCCTCAAAGGCTCAAACCAGGGCTTCAAAAGAAATAAGGGGTCTGTTTGCTCCCTGAGTATAGCTGGGGGTGAGAAACCAGTGGCAAAGTTGGTAGTATTGAAGCCTAGCAGATTCTGAGATGCGGAAGGATTTCTTGCATTGTTCAAAAGTTTTGACAGTATCCCCCCTCAAAGAAATCTTGTATTATGTGACATTCACCCTCCCTCCAAGAAAGGAATGAGTGTGGCAGTAAAGCTGGTGGAAACATGGGGTTGCTGGCTATAGGGGGTTTGGGGGAAAGAAAGGATGTCAGGTGTCTGGGGACCGCAATTTTGTCCCAGATGTTGAATACTGTTTTTGTGGTGGATGGGTATATATGTACTGCGGGCCGTGCTGATTTGGGAAGCCATTATAAACAAAAATGGTCCTAGACATTGATTCAAAATAGGCACTGTCAAGTTATATCAAACATTCATTTTACTTCTGATCACCATACGATTAAATCCTGTAATGGTTGATTCAAATCAAAACAGAAAACACATATTAGCCCAAAATATTAGTTGATACAACAAACCACACCTGAAGCAAAAAACTGTGTCTCACCAAGGTCCGAGAGACTCTCTTATTTAATATACACTTTAGGAAAAAGACATAATATGCTTCCATACAGTAAAAACTGCAGTTATTTACACAAGAGGTTCACTATCAAGTAATGTGCAAAGAAAAGAGTGAAAATAAGTGCTGGTGAGAGTGAAACGACCAAAGAGGTCTTGAGCGAATATAAAATAAAATACAATAGGGTTTTTAGAGCAGAAACTAAGGTTTCAATCCTTAGTGTAAACAAAAAATGAAAAAATGAGCCTGCTCTTGTTGATATATTTTCAAAAAATTTAACTCTTTCTTGCTGGCACGTAATTGAAAAAAGTCCTCCGTATTCAGATTAGCACAAGGGAAAGGGGCGTTGGAAAGCTGAGGGCCCTGACCTGTAAAATCCTGTTGCACTACATCTGGTATACAGGTCACTGGCAAGTCAGCTGGGATGTTGCTGGGACTGGGGTACTATCGTCTGGCGGCTGGACGTGCCGCCTCCTTGAGGTCTGACCAGCTGGGGAGCCTGCGGGAGACAGAAACTGTTGCCAACCCTCCGGGGAGATGGAGGACAACTGGGGTTGGTAGGCTGGGAATTCATATCCTTATCTGGGAGTGGTACCGGCACTATCGACAAATAGGAGGTGTTGAAGGGCGGGGTCGGGCCTGGGGTCCTGGGTGCCTGTTATTCATGGGAAAGACCTGAGGCCGGCAGGGAGGTGCCCCCGGAGCAGAAGGAAGACACTGCGATGCAGAGGATGCAGGATTTGACGTGTCCACATCCGGAGGGCCTGGTGCAGCAACAGGTGGATCAAATCCTTTAGGCCATTACAGACACTAAAGAAGCACTCCTCAAAGACATTGCCCAGGTGTCGATGGGGCTGGGCCTTCTCCGGGCAGATCATGCGAAGCTGGCGGATTGCGTGAAGCAGGCAAAGACTACACTGGAGGTCCTTGAGCCTTCCCAGAAAACACTGGATATTCAAATGGGAGAAGTCGCTTGAAGGTTGCAGGTGCTGGAGAGGAGAGCTGAGGATGCTGAAGGGCGAAATAGGTGGAACAACATACGGGTGGTGGGCCTACCGGAAAGAGTGGAAGGGGAAAGCTTAATCGACTACCTGGAATAGTGGCTGCGCACTGAAGTCGCTCCGGTGGGCTTGTCATCATTCTACACTTTGGAGAGAGCGCACAGAATGCCGGCCTGCCTGTTGACTCCACTATAGGGACAGTGATCTCTTGCTACACAAGACGCTCACCGCAGGCCCCTATAAAGTGGATAATAGCAATGTGTCGCTGTTCCCAGACTACACTTTTGATGTCCAGCATCACCGTTTCTGGCAGTCAAGAAGGCACTCCAAGATGAAGGCATTCAATATTCTGTGATGTTCCGGGCCCGCCTGAGGATAATACTGTACGGCAAGACATTCTTCCATAATGACCTTGACGAGGCCTGGAGCTGGCTGGAAATGTACTGAGCAGGGACGGATGCGGCAGGGGATGGTGCGGAACTGATTAAGGAGGTGCCACAGCCGCGCCGTACCCGACACACCAGACGACAGCATCCCGGAACACAGAAGCCTTCCACGACACAGACAGAAAGGGAGCGGTCTTGGCCTAGGGCTCCCCCCGTAGTTTCACTTCTAGAGTGAACCCCTGGTAGTTACCAGTGGGGGGTTAGTGGATTGTTTGGATGGGTACGAGCTGTTTAGATCCTGTTCTGGGGAGGGGTGGTGGGGAGTATTTGGGGACTGTTATTGAGGTAATTGGGAGGGGGGGTGAGGAGAATTTGGGAGTTGCCTTGGGGGTAGTTAGAGTCACCAGTGTGCCAATGCAGGGAGTGTTGTTGTGGAACAGGGATAATCCGCACAATGGGCACATCACCTGAGTTCAAATGCATTACGTGGAATGTACGGGGGATGCATACGATGTTGCGAAGTCACAGGGTCCATGCTTATCTGGTGCGTAGAGGGGTACTGATAGCCTTTCTCCAGGAAACCCATATGGACTGAGTTGAAGCAGGTCAGAATTTTCAGCGCTGATGGAGGGGGCAGCTTTTTTATACAACGTACTCTGCTTTTGCTATGGGTGTACTGGTTTGGCTGAGGGCAGGGGTTCCGTTCCAGCCTACTCAGCAGATAGTGGATCCTAAAGGGAGGTTTGTGACTGTTAAGGGGCGTTTGGATGAGAGGGACGTGACATTTTGCAGTGTGTATGCCCCTATTGTGGAAAAGAATGCCTATTTTGCTCGGTTGTCAGGGAGGCTGGCGTCATTCCTAACCGGTTCACTTCTCTTAGGGGGCGATTTAAACTCTGTATCAGATACTGAGATGGATAGGTCCCATCCACCGCTGCCCCAAGCGCCCATACATAGGCTCTCGAAACTCCGGAGGGACTGGCAGGCTGAATGGGGGCTGATAGACACATGGTGTGCGCAGCATGTGGGGGAGCAAGACTGCTCTTATTATTCTGCCCTGCATGATTTACATGTGCGGCTGTGTGGGGTGATGTGTTACCCGGATGTTCATGTGTTGGTTCGCCATAGTGAGTACCTGGTGAAGACAACATTGGATTATAATCCACTGCTCTTGGTGCTGAGATGGTCTCAAGGAAGGCCTGTAATTCCTACTTGGCGATTACGCCCGGAGGCATTGGAAGACCCGGTGTTGTGCACCGGGGTACAGGAGGGTATAGAGCATTATTTCCTTAAGAGCAAGTGGACGGCCTCGACCCGGGCTCAAGAGTGGGATGCATTTAAGGTGGTGGTACAGGGCTTATATATTGCCAAAACAGCAGGGGTGCGGAGGACGTTGTTGCAGGAAATAAAGAGGGAGGAACTGCGGCTGCACCGGGCAGGGAAGGCCCACCCTGCGAACCCGGGAATGCAGATCGAGGTCTTGGCTGCTAGAGAAGGAGTGGCGATGCAGGTGGAGAGGTTGCGCTGCTTTGACCATAGAGAGTATTTGGTGCGGGCACACGCAGAGAGAGATAAGGTGGGCTCGCTCCAGGCATGGCTGGCCAACCCAGTGCCGAGAGGCACGCCCATCCTGGCTTTGTCCACCGCGGAGGGTATTCTGGAGTATACACAACAGGGGTTTAATGGGATGTTTTTGGCATAAAATGCGGATCTCTATGAGAGTAAGTTGCGGGATGCAAGTGATGGATTGAGTGAGTTCTTGGCTGAAATACAACTGCCGCACCTTGAAGAGGACCAGGGGGATACATTGGGGCAGAAGATTACCATGGGGGAAATACGTAGTGCGATAAAACATATGGCGTGCAAGAAAACCCCGCGGGCAGACGCCCTTTCGATTGAATTTTACTCAACATATGTCAATATCCTGGCCCTCAAACTGCTGGCAGTTTATTGGGAGGCTTGGGATTTAGGGAGATTTCCGGTTTCCACTCGCGAGGCTATCATTATCCCGCTGCTGAAACCAGGTAGGGACTCACTGTCTAGGTCGTCCTATGGCCCATTATCAATTTTAACAGCTGATTATAAGATTTTGAGTAGAATACTTGCGACCCGGCTCATCCCCTACATGGCGCAACTGGTCCATACTGACCAAGTGGGCTTTATCCCAAAGTGCACTACCGCGACTAATGTGCAACGCCTTCTACGGATTTTGGGAGAGGACCATTGCGAGACCCCTGCTGCAGCGGTCCTCTCTGTTGATATTGAAAAGGCGTTTGATAGCCTTGGGTGGCCATATTTGTATAGGGACCTTCAGGTGTTCGGATTTGGGGACTTCTTTATAGATCGGCGATGGCGCATGTACAGACAGGTGTGCCGATCTCCTCGGCTTGCCGGGTGGGACGAGGCACACGGCAGGGATGCCTGCTTTCCCCTTTGTTATTTGCTTTGGCCATTGAGCCTTCTGAGGGTTTGCTGGAGGGTAATTTGGGTCGGCCCATACGTGGACTTAGGGGCAGTTTGGCATTTTGGAGTATGTTGCCGTTATCAGTAGAAGGGACAGGTAGCGCTCCTGAAGATGCTGGCGCTTCTGCGCTTATTGTGTTAGTTTCGGACGTTGCCGATTTGGGTGCCAGGCTCCATCTTCCGTCAGCTCCGTTCTATGGCTGGGGGATTTCTCTGGGGGACGGTTAGGCAGCGGGTCATAATGGCTACAATAATGCACCTGAGAGCTGACGGGGGTATGGCGGTGCCGGACTTTGAATGGTACTATCTGGCAGCGTAGCTGCAGTGGCTCACCTGAGCTGTGATTCAGGAGTTCTGGGGCCCGGATGGTCCGGACAGATGGTAGGTCCGACGAGATATCTTATCCTTTATAGTGCTTCAGCAGAAGATGTGTTTTGAACTGCTCACTGCTGAGGGGAGGATGCTGAGGTTATGCTGGAACTGGAGCCAGCGCCGGGCTGGATACACCCGCCTGTATGCCCCAGAGATACCGTTGGGTATGTGTATGGCCTTCCCGCATGGTGCGGATAGGACGGCCCTGGCTCTCTGGGAAGAACTGGGGGCCCGATTCACAGACCTAACTTAAGACAAAATCCTAAACTTACTACTTTTGGTATTCACAGAAGTTAGGATTTTGCCTTAAGTTTGTCTTAAGACAGACTTAAGACAGACTTAAGACTGAAATCCTAACTTAAGTCTGTCTTAAGACAACATCCTAACTTCTGTGAATACCAAAAGTACTAAATTTAGGATTTTGTCTTAAGTTAGTTCTGTGAATCAGGCCCTGGGAATGCAAGTGCTGGGAGACCTCTAAGAAAACTAAACCCTCTTATCGTTTCAAGCCATGCAACATAGATAAGATCTGCCGCGTGGGGATTATTTGCTGCACTCGGGCGCTCGTTTCGGCTCCGCAACGCTACTGGAAGATGGGACTGTCGGAATCACAGACCTCACTGGCATGCCAGTATGTGGTAATGGCCGCAGGTACTGTTAAGGCTATTTCGTGCCTTTATAGATGCATGTCAACTGAGGCTTTGGAACCATTGTGCGTATTGCTTGGGAAGTGGGAAGGGGACCTTGGCAGGGACATTCCCCGGAATGGGGTCAGTTGGTTAGGAGAGCCTCAAAGAGCATGAGTAATGCCAGATTCCAATTGGTGCAATTCTATGTCCTGCATAGAGCGTACTTGACACCAGCTCAGCTTAATCAATATTTCAAAGCGACCTACCTGGAAGGGTCAAGGGTCACTCTCCTCACCGCGCAGCAGCCGGCCCATATAGGGAGGTGGGAGGGAGGAGGAGCTGGGAGGTGGGAGGTGAGGCAGCTAATGGGCAGTCAGGGGGGAGGGGACGCAGCGGCGAGGGGCGACGAAGAAAACAGAAGGCAAAACGGCACAACAATGAGAGGGAAACGAGTGGCACAGAGGCAGAAAGGTCCTAGGAAAGGGCAGAAAAGGTCACAAAAAATGCGGGGAAAAGAGTGGCACAGAGGCAGAAAGGTCCCAAGAAAGGGCAGAAAAGGTCACAAAAAAAGGGGGGAAACGAGTGGCACAGAGGCAGAAAGGTCCCAAGAAAGGGTAGCAAGGTCACAAAAAATGGGGGGAAATGAGTGGCACAGAGGCAGAAAGGTCCCAAGAAAGGGCAGAAAGGTCACAAAAAACAGGGGGAAACGAGTGGCACAGAGGCAGAAAGGTCCTAGGAAAGGGCAGAAAAGGTCACAAAAAATGCGGGGAAAAGAGTGGCACAGAGGCAGAAAGGTCCCAAGAAAGGGCAGAAAAGGTCACAAAAAAAGGGGGGAAATGAGTGACACAGAGGCAGAAAGGTCCCAAGAAAGGGCAGAAAGGTCACAAAAAACAGGGGGAAACGAGTGGCACAGAGGCAGAAAGGTCCCAAGAAAGGGCAGAAAGGTCACAAAAAACGGGGGGAAACGAGTGGCACAAAGGCACAAAAGTTACAAGAAAGCTGCTCCTCCCTCCTACCTCCCCATATAGGCCTGCCGCTGCGTGGTGAGGAGTGCGACCCTTGACCCTTCCAGGTAGGTCACTCCCCCTCCGCACAACACCGCCTGTGCCCGTTCTCTCCCTCGCTGCCCCCGTGTCTCTCTACCCAGTTTCCCTTCTGCTCCCCTCGCTGCCCCTGTGTCTCCCTGCCCGGTTTTTCCTTCCGCTCCCCTTGTGGCCCCTGTGTCTCTCTGCCCGTTTTTGCCTTCTGATGCTTAGCTGCCCCTGCATTTCTGTGACCTTTCTGCCTTCTGTGCCACTCGTTTCCCCCATTTTTTGGTGAACTTTTGCCCTTCCTGCGACCTTTTTGCCTTCTGTGCCACATGTTTCCCCCTGTAGTCTTGAGACATTTTTTGCTCTTTTTGTGACCTTTCTTGCCCTCTCTGCCAATCATTTCCCCCTCAATTGTTGTGCCATTTTGCCTTCTGTCTCCTTCGTCGCCCCTCACTGCCCCCCAACTGCATCCCATGTGGCTCCGCTCCCCTGACTGCCCATTTGCTGCCCCTTTCTCCCGCCTCCCAGCTGCTCCTCACTCCCACCTCCCCACACATGCCAGCCGCTGCGCGGTTGCACCGCTGGCGCGTGGCAAGCCTGTCAGCACCCACCCACGCCTGGACCACGCCCAGTGCCAGAACCCCTGGCCCCCGCACCAATCCACCACCACGACACCAGCACTCTGTACGCTCTTAACCCCGGACGAACCCACAACTGCTTCAAGGCCACCCCGAAATGCACACACGGTTCCTTCACCTGCCGGAATTGCAGCTACATCAGCCACAGAGCCGACAAACCACCCGCCAAGAAAGACCTTAACCACCTCCGATGCATACTACTAAATACCCGCTCCGTACGCAAACACGCCGCCAAGCTTTGGGACCTGCTCAACACAACCTCCCCAGACGTCGCCTTGCTGACAGAGACCTGGTTGAACAACTCCTCCGCGCCCGACATCGCCATAGCCATCTCAGACGGGTACAAGATTACCCACAAAGACCGCACCAACGGCGTTGGAGGAGGAATCGCCATCGTCCACAAGAACAGCATCAAGGTCTCGACTAGCACCGACGACTTGCTCAGCACCGCTGAATTTCCAGATCCGCACAGACCCCAACTCCACCCTCAGAGGCACTCTGGTCTACCGACCCCCTGGACCCCACCCCCAGTTCAGGGACTCCATCGCCGACTTCATCAGCACGCACGCCCTGACCTCCACCGACTACATCCTCCTCTGAGACCTGAACTTTCACCTTGAGAACAACAACGACAACAACTCTACAACCCTGATCGATAACCTTGCCAACCTCGGACTGAGACAACTCATCACAACGCCCACCCACTCCACCGGCCACATGCTCGACCTGTCTTCTCCTCAAACCTGCATGTCTCTGTCAGCCACACCACTGAACTCCTCTGGACTGACCACCTCAGCATCCACTTCACCTTCCAGAAGCCCACCACACACCACCCAACAGATCCACCGCCGCTGCTAGAGCAAAATCACCAAAGACCAACTACATGCAAACCTTGCTCTCAGCCCACCCACCGAACCCTCCAACACCGACATCGCTGCCCACAACCTCAGACGCTAGATCAAGGACCTGGGCCAACACCCTCGCCCCGCTGAAGAAACCCCCCACAGAGACACCAGCAAGAGGCTAGCTGGATCACCCCAGAACTCCTAGATTTCAAACAAGCCTTCCAGAAACTAGAGAAGAAATGGCAATGTGAACAAACTCCAGACAGCCACGCAGCACACAAGGACGCCGTCCGCAACCACCACCACCTCATCAGGGCTGCCAATAAGACCTCCTTCAAATACTGCTTTGACAACAACGCACACAACAGCAAGGAGCTCTTCAACCCCAGCTACAACACCAACAACATCCCACCGTGGCAAGCCCTGTGCGACTCCCTCGCCATCTTCTTTCACCTGCAAGATAGCAGACATCCACAACAGCTTCAACACCCAGACAGCCCCAACAGACAGCAACACAACAGACCCTCCGCACACCATCGACCACATCCCCTTGCTAGCCTGGACCAGCGTGAGCGTCGATTACACCATCAAGACCAATAGCACAATCCACTCCGGCTCACCGTCAGACCCATTCCCACCGCACGTCTTCAACAAAGCAAGCAGCTCTATCGCACCCCAGCTACGCAACGTCAACAATCTCTCCTCGAGACTGCAACCTTCCCAGAAAGCTGGAAACACGCCGAGATCAACGCCCTACTCAAAAAAAACAAGGCAGACCCACGAGACCTCAAGAACTTCCGACCCATCTCTCTGCTGCCCTTCCCAGCCACGGTCATCGAGAAAATAGTTAACAGACTGCTAACCCGATACCTCGAAGAGAACAGAATCCTGGACCCTTCCCAGTCAGCGTTCCGCAGCAACCACAGCACCGAGTCCGCCCTCATCGCCGCTACCGACGACATCAGGACCCTGCTAGACAACGGGAGACTGCAGCACTCATCCTCCAAGACCTCTCTGCCGCCTTCGACACCGTCTGCCACCACACATTACACGCACACCTCCACGCTGCAGGGATCGGAGGCAAGGCTCTGGAATGGACCACCTCCTTTCTCTCCGGCAGAACCCAGAGCATCCCCCGACCCCCTCTTCCGTTCCAAAGCTTCCAAGATCATCTGCGGCATACCTCAAGGATCCTCCCTCAGCCTGACACTGTTCAACATTTACATGACCCCACTCGCACACTTCGCCTGACAGCATGACCTCAACATAATCTCCTACGCCGACGACATTCAACTGATCCTCTCTCTCACCAAGGATCCCATCACTGCCAAAGCCAAACTCCATGAAGGAATGAAGGCCGTTGCCGACTGGATGAAGATCAGCCGTCTGAAGCTGAACTTGGACAAGACGGAGGTCCTCATCCTCGGCTCCAACCTGTCAGCCTGGGATGCCTCTTGGGGGTGAGTGTTTGAGTTGCTCAAACGCTCCGTCCATCATCCCTTTTTGTTTCGCCCTGGTGGCCATTGGCACTGGGGGCAGCCCCGACTCCCACCGACCACGGACGCAACCTGGGAATCATCCTCGACTCAACGCTCTCAATGACCAAGCAAGTCAATGCCGGACCCCTCCTCCTGCTTCAACACCCTCCGCATGCTCCGCAAGATCTACAGATGGATCCCGACAGATACAAGAAAGACAGTCACCCAGGCCCTTGTCAGCAGCAGACTCGACTACGGAAACGCCCTCTACGCGGGAGCTCTGACCAAGCTCATCAATCGACTAAAACGCATCCAAAACACCTCGGCACGACTGATCCTCGATATACCACGACACAGCCACATCACCCCTCCTGAGAAACCTACACTGGCTCCCCATCAACAAGAGGATATCCCTCAATCTCCTCATCCACACACACAAGGCACTCCACAAGACTGGCCCAACCTACCTCAACAGACGGCTCTCCTTCTACACCCCAAACCGCCAGCTACGCTCTGCCGACCTCTCACTCGCCACCGTCCCGCGCATCTGAAGAACAACCACCTGTGGGAGATGCTTCTCCCACCTCGCCGCCAGGACATGGAACACCCTCCCACTGAGCCTATGACACACCCAAGACCTGCTGACCTTCAGGAGGGTCCTGAAGACCTAGCAGTTCGATCAGTAGCGGCCCCCACCTCCCCCCCCCCAGTGCCTTGAGACCCTCGCGGGTACGTAATGCGCTTAACAAATGACTGATTGATTGATTGAAAGCGGCGGCCGCTCAGTGCCCAAGATGTAGATTGGAGGGGGCTGACTTCCGGCATATGATGTGGGGATGGATGAGTTTGGGAACATATTGGGAAGAAGTGCTGGAACTGATGTGTAGCATAACTGATCATACGATAGAGCTAGAACTGGGTATTTGTTTACTGCACTGGTTCCCGCATACTGCTAATATGAAAGTGACAAGTACATTTCTAGACCTGGGCCTAGTCTTAGCCAAGAGGGAAATCACTATGCATTGGAAATCAGCGAGGGGGCCCAGCGTTGGGAGATGGCGGGCGGACTTACTCAAGTGGACGCAGAATGAAGGTACACTTAGGTTGCAGCAGGCCCTTCATGCAAATAATGACAAGGCACAAGAGGCGGCAAGGGCGTGGGAAGCCTTAGTTGCAATATTGCAGGCTCCGGAGCTGGGCTCAGAGGAGGGAACAGGAAGAATGACCCAGAGCATGTTCAGTGGAAGAGTGATTCCTACTGGAAAACTCTCCCCTGTACTACGTTAATGTTGATCGACATTGTTACTGTACTAGATTTAGATGCACCTCATTGTTCATAGGGCAAGCAATAAGGCACACCGGTGGCAGGGGAGGGTTGTGGGTGGGGGATGCAGAAGGAAGCAGTTTGAGATATGCTATGCTTTCACTTATATATTTGATATAATGCGGCTCTTTGTTGTTGATTGTTTGAAAATCAATCAAAACTATTTAAACAAAAAATGAGTGCCCATTCCACTTTATTGGTTCAGTGAAGTGTTAGCTGTCCCCATAGCATGGCAAGGCGCTTCTTTTGATGTCCTGTGGGTTTCATATGATCTATGCAGTCTAGTGCCTTAATGTCTTTGGCTAAGTTTGTTTTGACCAGGCGAACTTCATAAGATCAGGGAATGACGATAGAGGAGATGACTCCCTGAATAGTCGCCTTAAAGGTGTCCCATCAAGTGGAGTTGGTGGGTCTGGGGGTTATTCGTGTTAAATAAAGCTACAATCTCTTGGCAAATCTCATCAAGATCCACTGGATTCCATAGGATGTGGGGCAGGAGCCAACAGCTGATGGGGGTTTCGTGCCATCTAGCAGAGGTACGGAAGGTTACAGCTATATCGGCATGATCCGATAAGGACATGTTGGATATAGTGGCTGTTTCCAGGGACCATATCAGAGAAAGTAAAGGGAGCAATAATCAATGCATGAGTATGAACGGTTCACATGGGAAAAGAAGGAGTAGTCTCGGGTGTCTGGGAAATGATATCTTCAGGCGTCTACAAGATCCAGCTCGAGGGCAGCCAACATTGTCCCCGAGCCCTGGTAGGAGGAGGTGTTGCAATCCACAGCTGGGTCCCAGACCATGTTAAAATCACCCCGAGAATTACTGATCCCTACGGGGATTGCATTTACTCCTTTAACAGAGACCCCAGGAAGGCATCTTGCACCTGGTTGGGCGCATAGACATTGAGATGGGTTTGGCGTTGGGGGCCCAGATGGGCTTGAACCTTTAAGTAGTGACCTTCAGCCTCCCGTACCACCTGGGGGGACCTAGGGGCATATTATCAAGGGGGTTTATCTCCGCTTTTTTGGCTTTAAAAGCCAAGAAAGCGAAGATAAAATTATCTCCCTCTTACCAAGCTGTCGCTAACACCAGTTAGTGACAGCTAATAGGAGATAGCGACCATCTTGGGCCCCGCTTTGCATGTCAGTGATATTTATCACTAATGACATGCAAAGTGGGCGTGCCAAGATGTTAGCGACTGGAAACAGTCCCTAACATCGCTATCTCCTATTACCAACTTTTGGAGATATTCGCGCTAAGCGCGAATATCTCCAAAAGCTAACACCTGCCCTGAGCAGTTCTTAGCCATGTTATCCAATGGGAGGTGGATAACATGGCTAAGAGCATTTGCTCGATAATGCATGAATATCGCTGACTTTTCAGCGATATTCATGCATTGCGGCCGTTTTTTATCGCATTTGCGATAAACCTTGCTAATAGCAAGGTTTATCTGCGATAAAAATCGCCGATGTGCGGCGATAATTTTTGTCTATAAACAAGTTAGAGACAAAAATTATCGCTAGTTGTTGGTAATATGCCCCACAGTTCCTAGTCTATAATGACTTATTATTGCAACCCCCCACTGATTTAGAAGTGGAGGACACCCAAAACAGACATGGGTACTTGGGGTTGGCCATGAGGTCTGTGTCAGTGGATATCCAGTGTGTCTCCTGCAGGAATATGATGTCAGGGTCATGTAAAAGTAAGTATCACCAAACCTGTTTTCTTTTGTTAGGCAAGGTAAGCCCTTCGACGTTAAGTGACAGTAACTTAACAAGTATGCTAATGTTCATAGTGGGAGGAAAGGTGTTTGGAGGCAGTGCTAGGGGCATGGTTTAGGGGGCTGCAGCACCTTGAAGAAGGAAAGTGGAAGATGGGTGTTAGGAGCTGTGTTGCAAGGGCTGGACACGTATGCCTGTGTATATGGGGTGCCCCCAATGTGAAAAATGTGTCAGATGAAATGCACAGAGTTCCCTTTATCTAGCTTGCCCCATTTCCAAGTGTGGGGATGAGGGTAGGGGGAAGGAAAACTGTATTTTGAGCAGAGAACAGCCAACTGGCCCTGTAGGATTTAATGTTGCCCTGGAATACCTCGTAAGTCGAAACAGGAGCCATTCTGAAGAACTCACTCTTCTAAAGGATACTATGGATGTGGGTTGCACCGTAAGTAAGGGCAATAATAGGCTGCTTTCTGCAGACCACGACAAAGCTCTAGAGGAGTTACAAAAGGCACCAGCTATCTGTCTACTTGTGTCTAGGGAAGGAGGCATATCAGTATCTTAGAGTGTGGAGACAGCATTAACAGAAGCCTCCATGTGAGTAAATCCAAGCAAGGCATGAGGGTCACAGTCGGCCAAGTAAGTCAGTAGCGCGATCCATGCATTAGGGTCCATAGATTTCCAAAAGCCAGAGATTGTATGTGGGGGGATCAAAGCACAGTCAATGCTATACTATTCGAAAGCTGCAAAAGACTGGGCTTGTGAGCAAAGTTCGCTCATGTTGTGAAGGTGTTTAATGATATCTTGTTGTGCTTGGGAAGAGTCCTGATCTTTGGGACGAGTTTGGTGTTTGGGAGGGAACACCCTGAACTCTTCTGGCCATTTTGATTCCCTGTGGGAGGCCCAGGGAAAGAGATGCTAGCATCCCTGGGTTCCATCAGGAATGGAGAAGATGCTTTGCTTCCCATAGCAAGCGGAAGACCAGGAATTTGCCCTCCCAGGAGAAGATCAGCACAAAGGGGTAGCCCCATTGATATTTGATTTTGAGATCATGAATCTTATCGGTAACCGGTTTAAAGTCTTTGCATCTACGTAGGGTTATCAGGGCAATGTTTTTGAAAGATCTGGATCGGGTAGCCATTATAGATCAGGTCCGTAGCTCTGTGCACCTTCTGTAGAATAGCTTCCTTCTTGACAAAGAAGTGAACACGTGTGAGGATGCCAAGAGCAAAGTCCAAGTGACCCAGAGGACCAGCTATGCGGTGGACAGTGGGCTCTGTGTAAGGCAGAGGGGGAGGTATCCATATCAGCTCTTATTTTCTGTAGCAAGTCTGCCGTAAAGTTCATAATATCATGATCCTCAGCTTTGCGTGTAACTCATCTAATGCAGAGCTTGTTGCATCGGCTGCTATTTTCGAGGTCCTCCTGCTTCAGTTGAAGATCGATATGCTGGTCCTGTAGCACTGCCATCCTGTGCCATAGGCTCTCATGGTCTTCCAAACGCGCATCCACAGTTCAAGGTCATCCACATGACCCCCGATTTCCGTGATATCCCTTGGGATCCTTCGCAGGCATGTTTTAAACTCAGTTTTGGGGATCCTTCGCAGGCATGTTTTAAACTCAGTTTTGAGGGATCCAATTTCTGATTTGATTTATTGCAGGAAGGTGTTCATGGAAGCCTGCGTGACAGGAGCCGGCAAGGGTTCTTCAGTAGCTATGGTCCCCAGGGGTTCAGAGATAGGCAGTGGGAATAGGTTGGATTTTCAGCCAAGGAATTGTCTTTAGCCTGGGTGGGTAGAGGATCTGCAGGCTGCCATTCAAGTGGTCAGATTAGGATGGACAAAGCAGCGCTTGCAATTCAAGTAAAGTTCAGGTGTAAAGCAACACCAAAGCTGCAGAAAAGAGCACATGCCGCAAGCTGGACCAAGGCGTGGGGGTGTTTTCTAGGGCCTTAGGAATCACATCCATCGAAGAGGAGATAGTCAAGGGGCACTCTCTAGCCCCGGGTGCAGAATTGGAAAAGCAGTGGACAGGGCATAGTCTTCAGTGTGGACAGGGAGGGGTTCTCCAAGTGAGCCCACAAGGCTGGTGTGGTATCCCCCCTACGCC
Source organism: Lissotriton vulgaris (assembly GCF_964263255.1). Classification (NCBI taxonomy): domain Eukaryota; kingdom Metazoa; phylum Chordata; class Amphibia; order Caudata; family Salamandridae; genus Lissotriton; species Lissotriton vulgaris. Next base: position 92,405,397 of record NC_141699.1, on the reverse strand, counting down.
AGCTATCCTCAAGTGCCTATTGGTGGATTACAGGTGAGTTAGGACCTGTGTGGCCCGAGAGGAGGGGGGCACCAAGGCAAGACCTCCAGATGTAATTACTCCCAAAGACCTGCTCCTATTCGCCAGGACTATCCCAAACTTGTGCTTTGAAATCACTCCAAGTGCAGCAGTTGCTCACTCCGGGCTGGATGTCTTATGTGTACAGAGGGCCAGGAGCAGCAGGGAGGGCAGCACACCCTTGAAGCACACTGTGTCGCCAGGGCAGAACACGCGCATGTCGCGCTCCAGACAGTGGATGGGTAAGCCCCTGATGCAGTGCAGGTCACCGTACTCTCCCCTGCACAGCTAAGCAGGCCGGGCCCCAGATCCCAGGGAGAGGCCTATATAGGGTACACCCACAAGAAAAAGAAAATTAGGGGGTGGAGAGCCGCTGCACAATCGTCATAGCCGATCCCCCTTAGCTCAACTGTCACTGTACTCAGGCATGTCGTTGCGCAGGAGAGGGTCGGCAGGTGCAGGCAGAGGTGAGGGCTCAGGCGGCAGGTTGACGATGAGGAGAAGTTTGTGAGCCCAGGCACGCCCAGGATTGAAGTGCTTATGAGCCAAAGCCAGCCGTGTCCTCGGTGGCGGTCACAGGGGGAAAATTCGACCCCACATGAACCACGTTTCAGGAGAATGAAACAGCTCCCGAGTGTAGCGTCTCGCCAGGCCGAGAGTATGGCGTGAATCTCTGCCTATCCACGGGGTCTCAGGAGGGGCATCTCCCTTGGCAGGCCTTGTGGATCAGTCAGCCATCGTCTGACCTTGGCAGAGTAGCACCCCAGTTCTGATGTCTATGACAGGAAGAACAGGGAGGCCTAGGTCCCAGCTCAGGCCAGAGGTGCAACTGCTCAGGAGGTAGCAAGCAGGGGGAGGTGCCTTCTGTCACATGTTTCTGACCGCAGGTCTAAGATGGCAGCACTGGGTGGTGCGGTGATCTCAACTTGAGAAACCAAGTCTATCCAGGGAGTCTCCTTGGAAATTTCACAGGGTGTCTGGGAACCCCACCACATCATAGTAGTAGTAGGGCTTGGATTTCAGGAGCTTGCAGAAGTACTAAAAAAGTGTTGCATAAGATAAGGCAGGCCACGTTGGAGCGGAGTCTCTGGAGCACAAGTCTCACTCCATTTGTGGCTTAGCCACGACCTCCACAATTGCTTTTTGGCAGATGGACCTGCATGTTAGACCATGGGGGCCTTGAATCTCCCTTTTTTTCTCCAACAAGAGGCCCGGTCTTGGGGGATGGAGACTCTGGGGCAGAAGTTGGCCTAGTGAGAGGGTCCACGCCGGTCCCCCACCCCAATTTAAAAAAACAAATATATAAAGGTTTGACATTGGGGGATTAGATCCCCAGGGCCGAAATCAGCCTGAGGAGGGGTTGTGCGGCCCCCTTCCCTTTAAAAAAAAGTATATATATATATAAAGATCTTGCATCGGGATGAGGTCCCTGCGGCCCAAATTGGCCTTAGAAGGGGGGCTGCTTGGCTCCTCTCCTTTTGACTTATTAAAAAAAAAAAGAATAAAGGCCGGACCCTGAAGAGATAAGGTCTCTGGGGTCAAAATCGGGCCCCTTCCCATTTTACTTTATCAAAAACTGGGTCATGCCCTGGGGGATGTGGTCCAAGCGGACAAATAGAGTCCAGGGAGGGAGGGCCTCATGCCCCCTTCCTAAAATGAAAAAAAAGAAAAAGCTGGCATCTCGCCCTAGGTCTCATCCCCTTTCCTCACTACTCTGCAAATGTGCTTCCTGGAGCACTCTTGGTTAAGGGAAGCTGAGGGCCCTTGGGGGCCATCTAGCACTCCTGTTACCTCCAGTATGCCCCATACATTGGGATTGCTGATGGGTGGTTGGAGGTCACACCCCCTTTCTCCACCACTCTGGAATCGCACCTATTGGGGCACTGCTGGTGTGGGGAGGATGTCCCCTTGCTTCCTGAGGGCCTCAGGACTAAAGTGGGCTTCTTTTCCGAAGTAGGAGTGCACCAGGAGGTGCGTTTGCAGATCGATAGAGAAAGGGGGCATGGCCTCTGACCACCTCACAGCAATCTAGCTGGGTGGGCCTAACCGGAGGTAACAGGAGAGCTAGTTGGCCCTCAAGGACCCTCAAGAGGCAAGGGCTCTTCATCCCCAACTAGTAGTGCATCAGAAACTGAGAGCCAGAGAGGCAGAGAGGTTGGAGAGGTCGGACGCCGGAAAAGCTGCTGTCGGTGTGGGACGAGGCAAGCAGAGCGACTCGAGAGAGGGAGACGTGGAGAGACAGCCAACACTGTCAGTGCTACCAGTGCCACCACCGAGCTGAGCCCCCCTGTAGCCCTGCTCTCCTTTGCCGAGGCACGAGCCGCCTGTACCAGCCATCTGTCTCAGCCGCCCCAGCTATCTTCAGCAGTTTTCACAGCTCTGGTGCCAAGGTACGTGAAGGGAGCAGTGCACAGAGAGGCGACTTGTGTTCAAGAATGCCCCCGGCAGTCTCTCCTCAGAGGCAGCGGATCGGAGCAGCAGAGCGGAGCAGGAGGGCACGACATTGATAACATTCCTCGGCATTGCTCTGCTTTGGATGCTTTTGAGGCTTTGAGGCTTCGGAGGCTGTGGGGGATAGCTTTGCCTCACCGCCTTACCAGCTGCTAAGGTTGCCAAGGCCAGCTGGCGTGCTTGGTGGTGGTGCGGGCACAGGCGCATGCACACGTGGCAGGTGCTGGTCGATCCCTCCTCCGCGGTCTGGGGCTTCACGGGGCCACAGGCATTGCTGGAGCCACAGCCCTTTCCAAATGGGCCGCCCCTAACCAACGCCATCTTAAAACATTTATCCTAATGCGGCAAGAACCGCAACTTCTAACCTAACCGCGGCAGGAGCCGCTCTCAGCGCCCTTCCACCCGCCCTTCCAAAACGCGGCTGGGATTGGGGCCTGCCAAATTGCCTAACCACGGCGGGGAGCTCCTTCAACACCTACTTCACCCGCCCTTCTAACGGGCCACAGTATATCTCCGCAAAAAAAGCTCACCACAGGGTAGAGGGAGAGTTCCTTCAGCACCAAAGCCACCACAACGCGGCTGGAGCCACAAACTACGCTACTAGAGTGATTGAAGCAAAAACATCAATTGCAAGGGCTGGTATTACGAGGCATACTCTTTGTTTTTTCCTCTATTTGTTTTTGCTCAGTTGAAAATTGCAAGGCCATTAGAATTCGGCAATAGCCGTAAGTCAGCATTGGAACGTGGCCAAGCAAGATTTAAGCAACATTTAAGCATTACGCCATGCACTAAGGGCGTACCAAGGCAGTTAGTTAAGACCTCCTGGCATTAATAAGTACATCTGCTCCTTCAACAACATCTTTAATACGCCTAATAGCTGGGAGTCGCCGTGACATAGATTCTGGACCTGCTTAGTTGGACTGGCCCGATATCCAGACAGCCTGGTAGTCTTTCAATTTAATCTCATTGATTCATCAACTACCCTAACTATTTCCACAGCCTAAAAAGCCTCAACGAGACTAATTATCATTTACACGATCTTACGCGACTTTAGTGCAACTACAAATATGGAGAACAAGTAACTCAAATCTGGTACAACATCAAGAGAAGCCTCACCCCCACAAATCAGCAAGATGTCAAAAATTAAAACTGTTTTACCCTCTGGGCAGAGGAAGTTCCAAATTAGGGTCAAGCCCCAAGGAGGGCTCTTTGGAGGACCTGCAAACAGGAGGCTTGTTACCAGCCCCAGTACTAGCACCTGCAACTTCGTTAGGAAAGGCTCCTACTCCACACGAGCCCGCGGCTAACATGAACAGTCTTAGTTCTAGAAAAAGAACAACCAGTACAGGCGGCAACAGAGACATAAGAGAATTTCTGCTCCATACAACGCCAAATGGTAAGCTTGGTGAACCTAGAGGAGCAGTGAGATCACCATGTTCAGGACAAACCATCAGTACTGTTAGTCCTCCTACAGACCTTAGGACTCCATTCATCTAGGCCCAAGCCATTCCACTCTCACCGGAAATATTTATGGTTTGGGGGGGCACAACAGTACAAACACATACGGTACCAGGCACGTCTAGCCATAATAGTCCATGCAACTTAGTAACTCAACGACTACGGGACATGCAAATGGGCCACGCGGCTAATGCAGCTAATGGGGCCAATGAAGCCAGCATAGCCAATGCTCATATAATAAGTGCATCAGCAGAGGCATCAGAAACATTAGAAACCTACTCCTTAAACCACAGTGGGCCTGCATATGACAATGATCCCATGATCCCCAGTCCTCTCAGAGGGAGAGCAGGAAAAGAGCAGAAGCCGCCCATAATTGAAAATCATTTTGTTCTAATTAATGATGCCCTGACCTCAATGGCAAATGCTGCAATAATGCATGCAGGTAAACAGGACGTTCAAATAAACATACTACAAACAGTTGCTGGTCTGATTTCAGGAATAGACTCCAAGTTAGAACATTTGAACTCTCTGATTCACAGAGCACAGGCAAACACAACATCAACAGTTAAACAAGAGGGCTGCGGCTGCAGTCCTATATTGCTGAACTTAGAAAAGCTTCCAGAGATAATTAATACATTAATTGAAGATCTCAAGGAAGAAACTACCAGGCAACGAACCATTGAACATTTCAAGCAAAACATCAAGGAGCTTACAATCACTAACAACCCGCAAAACTTGCAAACCAGTGACAAAGAACCCAAGCAAAACACAACTACTAAAAGGGCAGTGGATGAGGACCCATGCAGAGCTGAAAGAAAATACAATAGAAACCAGTCTTAGCTCTGACAATGACCATGAAAACCAAAACACCCAAAAGCCGGCAAGCTCAGATACCCATCATCTTTCCTGGAAAAACAAGAAAAAACAGAAAAAGTTGAATAAACAAAGAAAATATACAATTAATATTAATGGCTCCATTTGGCAGTGGTTACTGCCGGAAAACCAGGAGATCAAGGCACATACTGTTGATCATCATGAGACTAATACTCCCCTCAGACTCAGTACCTAAATGAAAACATTGCATGCTCAGCAATATCAGGCAAAATTAACTTTGAATCTAAGTCTGATGACATTGCGGATGATCACACGGACCATGGATTACAAGGACAGCAAGCCAGGGATGGAAAGCACGACCTACAAAACATCCAGGAACCTAATGTAAAGAGTCCCTCACTGACTAAACCAGTGGATAAAAGTATGAGCAGTATGAACCAAGAAACTATAACAACAAATAAACAAATTGCCATCTTAGCACCAGACCACAGGGCATCCCAAGGCAATAGTGAGTCTGTCACTAATGCAGAGATGGAACCTGCATCGACTAGATTACAGATTGAGATTAAAGTCTAGCAGCTGGTGGCAGCAACAAACCGGGCAAAAGTTAATGTCGATACCCTGGCTCAGAAAACCCTAAACTCCACAAAGGTCCATAAACCGTGGGAGGCTATCATCCAACCAAACCTGCCGTCTATAAAACCTGACGACCAGAAAATATTGCTGTACCCTGAATATGTCTCACAGGGCAAGTGGGACATCCTTCACCGTAGCAATCTTCTAAAACTATGTGCAAATATCCCTGGTCTAGAAAATATACAAACAACGGACATTGAGAGTGTTTCCTTCCTCACTCCAGGACTGGGCAAGACCAACGAGACCACAGAGCTAATCTTCACTAATCAAGCCATGGCTGAGGCTTTGAAAAGAAACAGGAAGCAATTAGAAAACGGGGGCATAGAAATTATGAACCATCCTGTGCTAAAATACCCAATGCTCCTGAAAAACTGCAGCTTGAAGGAACCAACAGTTTCCCAGGAACAGAATACTCAAAAAAAGACATTCACAAATGACTTGCTTTATTTACTGCTACCAACAGTGTCCATTCTTCATGGGATTAAAAGTGGCACAAAAATAAATTTAGCAAGTGATAGCTTAATTAAAAAACCAACAAATCTGGGACAAGGTATTCGGTCTTGCTCAATGAAGGAGAATACTAGCAAATACTGGTCTTGGTTTTCAAGGGCCTTAAATCCCAGTCCCTAATACCCGTCACCCTGCAACCAATGAGACCATACCGCATCTGCCAAAAATCGGCTCAGCCAAACACAGTAATTTGATGGCCATTATTCAAAGATTAAACATCCTGACTTGGAATGTCGCAGGGATTTCAAAGCTTGTGCATAACCCAGCGACACTGGCTTTTTTAGAAGGAGCCAACATAATCAGCACCCAAGAAACGTGGGCAACAAAATCAATATCAATAAGAGGTTATGCGGAATATTGTAAACCAGCTATTAAAGATAACATATTTGGAAGATCATCAGGAGAGATTTCTATATACATTAAGCACTCCCTGAAAATGCAATTCACAGAAATAAAAACAACGTCAAGTATGTTTCTGGCAGGCCCCCTGAAAGGGCTCTTGACAACCTACGGTCCGCTCTCAATACTCTTAATTAATGTTTATCACAACTCCCATGGACCGGGGGCCAAGGACAAGCTAACCCAGCTGATAAGTCAGATAGAAATTCTACTCTTACAGTTCGTTCCTATGGAATCCATCACCCTTGGGGACTTTATTACACACAACATAGCATATTATTCTGGGGCTACAGACGCCTTCAACTCCCTGATGCAGTCTTATAATCTGCTAACAGCACACTCTCTGTTTTTAAAGAACGCCCCAGAGGCAGTCTTTGCTCCCACATATAACAATCAAATGACAATAGACTACATCTTATTAAGCAGAAGAATACAAAACCTCATGGTAAACTATACAGTACACCAGCAAAACGAAAACGACCATGCCGCCTTAATGACCACGCAAAATCTCACAGTAGATACGCACTACACTTTGCGCTGCATTGGGGCATCTAACGGAGATGAATTGCATGTGCTGTCAATAAGAATCAAATGGGGACAAGTGCCAATCAATGAATTTGAAAAATGGAAAAGAACATGGGCTGGCTGGAAATACAGCGCAAACAACAGGGACGTCATAGAAGAATGGGATCGGTCCTTACGCAAATTAGCTTTACTGCTCCAAGGAGCCTCAACAAGCAGGACCCCACCCCCCCATACCCATCACACACTTTTGGCTGCATCCCAGCAATTAAAGAGAGTGCTAAACAATTAAATGCCAAACGTAGGGCCTATCAGAAAACCGGCTCAGAATCTGCCAAAAGGCTACTCATAGAAGCCGCAAACAGCCATTCGAAGGAGGTATAGCTGTGAAACGCGAATGCATTGAGGCAAAATGGCTGAAGATTTTCGACTTACTGAGACCTTGCAAGTCCCAAGAGTTCTGGCGATATTTGAATACTTTAACCCAAGGAGGCAACCATAGAGAGAACTCTCTCGACACAGGCACCTGGGTCGCTCACGTGAAAACATTGTACAAAGAAGATGGAAGCATAACTTTGCCGAATAAAGGCCTTAACGTGAGTGGAGAACTAGACATTATTGCGCACACATCAAAAACCTTGGACAACCGAGCACTCCCAGGAAAAACTCTAGTTCGTATAACCTTGAAAAAGATCAGACACAATGGGGCACCAGGACTCAACGGCCTGCCTGGCTCCCTCTTCAGGGCTGACAGAGACTTCTGGGCAGATAATTTGACCAAGTTATATGCTGAATGCCGGTTCTTGGGGGATGTTCCGGATTCCTGGAGAGGGTAGTTATTGCACCCTATACATAAGAAAGGGCCAAAATGCAACCCACAAAACTATCGCATGATTGCCCTGCTCAAAATTGAGGACAAGGCCTACGCAAGTACCCTCCTGGCGGAACTAATAATAAAATAAATAATAAAATCTGTATTTATGGTTTTGTAAAAAAGAGGAATTTTTTGTAATAAATTCTCTTATATATTTTCTTAAATAGATTGTTTTAAATATGAGAAACATTAGACCAGAAGTAGGTCGACATTTACCGACCGGTAACGGCCGATCCGGCCGTTACCGACCGGTAAATGGCCATTCTAGATGTAGGTGGCCTATTTTACTGATTCGGTAGATTTACCGAATCGGTAAAATACCGAATCAGTATTATTACCGAATCGGTAATTTTGAGATGTAGGTGGGACTCTTCTGAGTCCCACCGGCCTTACCAAATCAGTATTTTACCACCCAATCCAATTGGGTGATAAAATACCGATTCCAGGTGTGCATGCACACCTATGGCATGTGACAGACAGACATGCCCTTAGGGCATGTCTGTGTGCCACATGTCCCACATGCCTGAAATTGGGGTGCTAGAGGGTGTCAAAGTGACACCCTCTGCACCCTTGCAACATTCGGTATTTACCGAATCGGTAAATACCGATACGGTAATGCCCATTGATTCCTATGGGCTTCAATGCCCATAGGAATCAATGGGCATTACCGAATCGGTATTAACCGATTCGGTAAATACCAATTCTTACAGAATCGGTAATTCAATTACCGATTCTATTTACATCTCCCCCCTTCTATTTTACCTTCCATCTGGCCCTTTGTCCTGAAGAAGGTGACCAACGTTTTCACCGAAACACCACGTCAACAGTTTCTTGCTTTTTAAATTGTTTTTTTAATAATATGTAATGTTATGTTTTAATAGATTGTACGGAAAAATTGTTTTTTATAGAACATTGGTGAACAAACAGATCAGATCCTTTTTTGTTATAATAAAATTCTGAATACAAAATGCTAAACCTTTTTCACCTCATTCTTGTTTAAATTGTTTTTAATTAAGAATACTCAAAGGTTGTAACTGAATTGTTTAGATCAATGATAGATTTGTGAATTTGTTATTTTGCGGTGTGGGACTCCAAGAATTGACCATACAAAGGTTACCATAGAATACGGTTTAACAGGGGGACTATTCAGTTAGTCTCATCTGTTACTAAAAATAAAAACCAGGAAAAGGGATCCCTTTGATATTTGTTGACCACAAACCCATTCCCTTTTTCTCTAAAAGGGTGTCCACCAATATACATTTTTTTGTCGCTATAAGTACAGTTTGTCAACTGGGGAGCATTTCCACAGTCTCACATAATTAAGTGAGGTGCCCTCGCTGGCACAGGATTCCCAATTAACAATGGACTCCTTTAAAACATTCAGTTTCTCCGAAGACCATTTCAATAAAGTCAATAATGGTCCAGCAAAAAGCACAAATACAATAGTAATAGCTGAAAACGATGTAGAGAAATGGAAAGAACTATGGAACTTAAAAAAGAAAGCAATAAGGACAGAGCTAGATGGCGATTTCATAGTGGAATACTGCAAAAAGGGCGTCATTCCAAAAGGTCTGCAAGTGAAAAACGAACCCAGCCTGTTCACTAAGAATCATTAATTTATTGAAACATGGACCTTCATAGCGAATAGGTGCAGTCGAGATTGGTTGTTGTTAATAATTGAAACCGCAACATTAATTATTGAGAAACAGGAATTAGATGACATGGAAAAAAATTAAGAGACAATACGTCACTAGAAGATGCCAAAAAGAAATTAGACGAGATTCAGGAAGATCTAAATGGATATAAAGATTATTTAATTAACAAAAAAAGTTACAAATTAAGAAAAGATATTGAAAAATATAATCCCGAAACAATTTATCCATATTTGCAAAAAGACTATTACGATAAACAAAGAGAAGATCCGACATATAGAAAGACTTGGCAAACTAACAGACGTCACTTTCTCTGATACTTCCTACACTAGCACTGAATCAGAGAATGAATCAGCACAAGAAAATCAAGTACCCAGAGAAAAAGAAGTTATTAATAATGTAAATCGGGAAAACCTGTCTTTTTTAGAAAGACGCAAACAGAACCAAGTCCTTAATGGGAGGGGACGTGGGAGAGAGAGAGGCTTTTTTACCCAGAACCAAGGCCAACAGCGTCCGTATATGAAAACACGGAGTCAAAAAAATTGCGATTGAACCCAAAGGAAGTAGTAATAAACCTATCTAGTAGAGAATTAAGTATAGATTAAATAAAACTTTTAGAAAAAGGATTAGGATTTGCTCTGTCCCGTCCACCTGACAAATTTAATCTCGAAAGAGACATTAGGCGTCTTTTCAGAAAAATGAGACTAAAACATTTTTTTGAGGGAAAAGAAAAAAGGATAACAAAAAATAAATCAGGATTAAGACCCAAATTGGTATGGACACCCTCAACATCTATGGGAGGCAAAGAAGTAGAGATATTTGAAAAGGTAGTAGAGAAGGGACTTGATGACATTTCATCAAAAACTAAGTGTACTAAAAATAACCTAACCTACAAAGAAAATACAGCATTAAAAAGCTTAGAACAATGCAGTGATATTACCATAATACCAGGCGACAAGGGTAGCAGCATTGTCGTCATGGACACAATAGATTATGAGAAGAGAATGAAAGGTCTCTTAAGTTATCCAACTCACTACTCAGTAAGTAACAGACAGGAATGTTTGCATCTAGGTAAACTTATGACAAATTGTTTAAACTTTGCCCTTGAAGATGAGGTTATTACACAGGAAGAATTCAACTACATGAGAAATGACACACCTACAATACCGGCCATGTACGGGTTGCCTAAAGTGCACAAAAGCTTAACAGATCCCCTCATGCGCCCCATTGTGTCTAGCCTTAAGTCACTAACTGAACCTTTAAGCTGATATGTAGATAAATGTATTCAACCGTTGGTGATTTCACAACGGGATTACATTAAGGACACAACTCATATGATTGAAAAAATAGAAAATACACCTTTTGACGCACATAGGGAGTGGCTAGTGACCTTGGACATCGAGGCGCTATACACAAATATCGTGCAAGACAACACCATTGCCATGATAAAAAATCTTCTAAAAGGCCAACAAGATGAGCTATCCGATCACTCAAGATTTATAGTAGATTGTGTAGAAATAATCCTGAAAAACAAAAATTTTTATTCAAAGAGGATTTTTATAGACAAACCAAAGGGACAAGCATGGGCGCTAGTTGTGCCCCAAGCTTAGCACTATGTGGCAGCCTTTGAGGAGATACACATCTTCAATGAAGCGGCTCCATTTTTTGAAAACATCGATAGATGGTCCCGCTTCATTGATGACGTGTTCTTTATATGGAGAGGAAATGAGGAGGACTTGATAGCTTTTATCCAGTGGATCAACCTTGGGGACAGTAATCTAAGATTTGCATCATCATACAGCAATGAGACCTGTAATTTTTTAGATATAAAAATTAAAAATGTACAAGGTAGCCTACAAGTTGAACTTTACTGTAAACCAACAGATCGCAACACGATGTTGCACTACGAAAGCAACCACCCAGCCAGTCAAAGACATAATATACCCTTCGGACAATTCCTTAGGGTAAAACGTAATTGTACGAATAGGCAAGAATTTGAAAAACATGCGAAGGCTCTAATTGATAAATTCACTGAAAGAGGATATCCTAAGAAAATGATAAAAAAAGCATATAAGAGAGCCAAATATAATAACAGGGAAAGTCTGTTTGAACCTAAACAGAAAAGAGAAAACGAGGATAACCAACTGGTCTGTGTAACCAAGTTCTCTAACATAACCAATAAGGTGAAAGACCTGATAAATAGGAATTGGAACCTATTGATTAATGACAACACAGGCCCACTACCAAGACCCATTTATGCGTTTAGACGCAATAGAACAATTAGGAATTGTTTAGTACACACTTATCCTGATAAAGGCACTAGAAAACATACAGGAACCCTGGATGGTAAAATTGTTGTAGGAAACTATCCTTGTGGTACTTGTAAAAACTGTAATATGATTATGAAAGGACCCAGCGTGACATATAAAGGAATAAATCACAAACAACAAAGCCTAGTAAATTGCAGAACGCAAAACGTGATCTATATGATCAAATGCCCATGTGAAAAAGCATATATTGGCGAGACTTCAAGAGAAATCAGCCTGAGCCTAAACAAACACAGGTCAGCCATTAGAACCAAACGCCCTAATGCACCCTTAGTGGATCATTGGGCAGTTGAAAAACATAAAGAAGATGAAATCAAATGGTGCATTTTAGAGGCAGTAAGACTCGATAACAGAGGAGGAGACAAACACTAAATGAAGAAAGAGAGAACAATACTACATGTCCAAATTTCAGACGTTTAAAAACGGCTTAAACAGTAGAGAAGAATGGGAGAGGATTCTTTATATACCACTATGTACTGCTATAGACTAAAGGAAACACATTATGAAAACTTGTAAGACAGGTTAAAAGAATTAACAACGTACCAAATATTTAGTTTGATTATGGAGAGTTTAGGGGAAACTGTATAAAATTATACACAATTAATATAAACTGGTAATTTAAATATAAAAGTAAGAGAAAGTATTCAGGAGGGCCTCCTTTGTCACACTGTGATTGGCCCTCCAGTGCCAACAACCTTAAAGAAAAGTTTACATTGTCAACCAAATTAGTCACACAACATCCCATGAAATAATATTCTCTCGTGATGTAATATCGGACACTATGGGGTCCTGAGGCGAAACTTAATATGCAGACATAATTTATATATCCTACAAGATAAGATACAAGTGAGATATAATTTATATAGAATATCATCTCACGGCTGCTCCTAATGTTCTATTACGAGAACATCGTAAATAATGAAGAAATCAATGTGCATTATCAAGTCGCAAATATATGCCCAGGTACTGTATGGGAACACGTTTTAGAAAGACATTCAAGGTGATCACTCATGATGTGCCCATACCAAGAGGGCCCTTCTTTGTAACTAATCACCATAAAAGTAGAACCGTCTTTCTGGTAAACATCGGTAATAATGAACATAGAAGTGCTTCAGTATAAACATCATAAATACCAGCTGACGTATAAGCACATTAATTTGATAATCTATAGGAATTAAACGTTTGATTTTATGTATATCAAAAGACCATCTAAGATGGCGGAAAGGTAAGCCGAGCTGTATTCACAAACCTTCGGCAATGTAAAATGGAAGCAATAACACAACGCGACTCGAGAAACGAAAATAATAGTATAGCACTCATCATAATAATCATTGTAGTAAATGAATATAAGACATTATGGGCACATTTACTAATATTTGCCAGTACCCATAATAAAAGCATAATCATTTTCTGTTAATAACAAACTTACTTTATAAATTAAAGACACATTCCAAGATGGCCGACACGGTAATGCATAAAGGTAGAACCTCGCTAATAATAGGTCGTAATTAGCAACAATTAAGACCCAATTGACCAATTATCAAGAGTATAAAGAGGAGAGCAAACTGAGTAACATTCTCAGTTGTAGCTACTGCATGACAGAGGGCGGTTGTGGAAGAGAACCCAGAAGAGCATAAGTAAGTGCAGCCCACTCTAGCAGCTAGTATAGATACCAGAGGACTAATTGTAATCAGAATCTTTGTCTTTTAATACTAAATCTATAAAAAACCCTTTTCTCCTTGTATAGTATTTCCTGAAAATTCTGAGTCAGGGCAGCATTTGGTGCAGACAGACTACAAACTAGAAGGTCCACCACAGTCCAAACAGAAAGCTCTAAGGTAATATATAGACAATTATTCCATGGCCCCACTGGATAGTATCTAAATAGAATCAGCAAATTTAAACTGATAATAGAAAGTTGTCTTTCAACAGTAAATAACTCTGGGACCACGACTTTCCTGTCAATAATTCGAGTTCAATAAATAAATTAGCACTTGAGGTAAGATTTGTACTTTTAATAAATCTAATATCACTCGTAACCAGAGTCAGAAACAATAATCTCCTTTGTTTTGTAGTTCCCAGAACTGATCAGGAAGCGACAAGGTCAGCTGGGGGAAAAAAATTCTTTACATAAAATTTCTTTTAAGGAGAGGATATTGCAATGACGAGTGAAAAGTATCGCCCCATGATATCCTAATTTAGGTTAGATTTTTGGGGATTCTAATAACTAATACATTTCAATAAACAGTAAAAATAAAATAGTATACAGCATGTATATTTTGTTCCTACAGTGGAATATAACAATCAATACCCACTATCAAAAAAGGAGCAGATGATGCTAGGAGCAAAGGACACATAAAAAGATCCGGCCCTAGAGGTATATCTAAAGTCAATAGAAAATCATCAATTGCACACTTCAATGTCCATCATAAGAGTCGATAATTTATTAAAATCCTTTTATGTTACAGTACAACTGATCAGCTGGAACCAAAACAGGTTTCCGGTACCACATAATTAAGTGAATCCATTCGAGCTGCAACATGAACTTTACCTACGAGTGAGTATTCTTCGGCAAAAAGTTTTTTCGCTATTTAACAGATTGGGTCAAGAATTAGGAGTCTGCAAAATAACAAATAATAGGATATGTAATGATTTAATCCTCATGAAGCCATGTATCACTTTTCCTGCCAATTTTGCAACCCGAAAATATGCTGCATTAGTAATGTACCTAAGAACTGAATGAAGAACAAACATGTTTCTAAAATAATATGTACCCATTGAGTCTAAGTGAATGGCAAATACTCAACAGGAATGTAATATAGTTAATAATAAAATCTGTATTTATGGTTTTGCAAAAAAGAGGAATGTTTTGTAATAAATTTTCTTATATATTTTCTTGAATAGATTGTTTTTAACATAAGAAAGCATTGTCCCGAAGAAGGTGACCAACGTTTTCACCGAAACGCTGCGTCGACAGTTTCTTGCTTTTTAAATTGTTTTTTTAATAATATGTAATGTTATGTTTTAATAAATTGTACGGAAAAATTGTTTTTTTATAGAACATTGGTCACCAAACAGATCAGATCCTTTTTTGTTACAATAAAATTCCGAATACAAAATGGAAAACCTTTTTCACCTCATTCTTGTTTAAATTGTTTTTAATTAAGAATACTCAAGGGTTGTAACTGAATTGTTTAGATCAATGATAGATTTGTGAATTTGTTATTTTGCAGTGTGGGACTCCAAGAATTGACCATACTCACAGGTTACCATAGAATACGGTTTAACAGGGGGACTATTCAGTTAGTCTCATCTGTTACTAAAAACCAGGAAAAGGGATCCCTTTAATATTTGTGTACCAACATGATACACCTTTTAAACCTGCAGTGTTCAAATGTGCTGTTACTGAGTAAAAGGCCTCTTCTTGATGTTCCTTTAGCATAGAGAGGCATTGTTAGTTGTGTACGACCGTCACAAGCGCCATTGTTCCCCCCTCTCAGTCTCCGACTCCTGTGAGGGTGTGGCCATCCCACCTATTGTGGACTGCCTAGTTGAGTACTGGACCCCAACAAACCAAAAAATAAACAAATATGTGAACATGGAAGAATCCAATTTAAGTCCAGGATCGGCAAAACGTATCCCCACGTGTCCAAATAAATATTAATGAGGGGTTCATCTCAGAGGCCAGTCTCCCCTCCCCTCTCCCCACCACCTGCCTAGTCAGCAACTCAGTAGAGAACTAGTGTTGTAACCTTCTTTTCAAGTAATGTCTTTATCGTGCTGCTCTCTGGCCAACGACTCCAGGACTGCCTGGCGTTATAGTGCCATTATGGCAGGGACGGGTTGCATGCTCCCAGCGGCTTCAATAGGATTTGGCATGTCTCCGCAATAAAGCGCAGTTGGTAAAGCTTACCTTCTAGGCATGGGAATAGGTGAAAGCTGTGGCCCCATGGGTAGGCTATCCCCATATTCCGCAGAGGCCTGGCAGAATACTTGATGCGTCTGAAGAGTGATTGTAGCAAGAACTTGAGAAAGAATGGGTGTGTGTCTCTGGAATGATAGTGGATGTTTCTCCCAGGCCTTGCATAAGATCATTTCTTTCAGTTGAAAATCATGGAGGCAAACCAGGATGTCCAAAGGAGAGGCATACGCTGACATCAGCAGTCCGGCCCTGTGTGCATGATTAATTTTTATCTCAATGTCAGGGGAAGCCTCCAGAATAAAGCAGAATAGGTCCTTCAGGGTGAGATCCAAGTCAGAACCATCTGCCGAGGGTGGAACACCCTTAATGCAAGTGTTATTACACCTGGCATGATTCTCCAGGTCTCCTGCGTGGGCCTGGAGGTCAATCTGTTGTTCTTAAAATCAGATCACCTCTTGTTGGATTTGTTCCACTGCCTCATCACTTGTGTGCCTGGTCTTCTAATGCCGAGACTCTCTCCCCGATAAAATCAACATAATTCTGAATCTCCTTGCTATCACTGGGGAGGACATTCCTGAGGTCCTGCAAGGAGGAGAACAAAGCACCAAGGAGGGAGCAGTTAACAGACTCCTCACCCACCTCCACTTCCTGTATTTGGCTTGCATTTGCACCACTTGTCTGTCCCCAGCCGCCATAGTAGGGAGCTTGGTCAACCTATACTTAAGGACAGGTCCTTTTTCACCCTCGCAGATGCCATGCCTGTGGGGGTCACCCTATTTCTTCAGTGTCCCCTTGATGAGCTGTTACCAGTTGCCCAGGTGCAATACTGCTGGTTCGCTGCATTAGGGCGTCGCTATGACCCAGGTGGGCCCTGCACACAGGCCCAGGATCCACCACTGATGCCAAGGGGGTCCTGCGCTCCTCCGTCCAGCTGTCTTGCACTGGGGCAGGGAGGAACCATCAGCTGCCCACAACTCTAAAGGGATGCCCCGGTCTTCAGGGCTCGCTGCTGTGCTTTCCTATTTCTGCCCAGCAAAGGGGCACCCCCAGGGTGTGTGGTGTGGTCTCTGACTACTTCTCAGGACCCAGGGCTAGGTCGCTTGCATGGAGTTAGCTCCACTGTTACCCGGTTGCCTCCTGTCAGGTCCGCATTGGGGTCACCACCACCAACCCCACCAGACGGATCACTGCACTTCTCAATTGGGGCCAAATCTCCTCTTCAGCAAGTCCCCCAATGCGACGAATAGGGCATGTGCCCTACTTATTGGTTCCAGGCTGTGCCCTCACTCCGTATTCCACTGCCCGGGGTATCTTGGGCCATCCAGCCCTCAATGCTCTGTCGTAGGCCTTTGTTGCTTGATGCTAAGGGGGCGAGGGTGGCGGCCGAGACAGCTGTGCACCTTGCAGGCTCACCTCATTACTATGCAGTGCCCTCCTCTTTCTGGGTCCATGTGGATCAATGTGCTCCAGCTGCAAGACTCCCCCAAAGAGACTCCCTTCAGGGATTATCTTCCGCACCCAAGACTCGTTTAAGGGTGCCACTCTGACACTCCTGGATCCCCAGTCAGCTCACCAGTCTAGGCCCTCCGTCGTCTTCACTCCTTCTGCCTGTCCGCCCGTATCTGAGGCAGTGTGTGCACTTATATTCTGCACTGGACCACTGTCCTAGGCCTCTTCACTCGTTCCTATGAATTGGGCATCTGCCCCTGTATTATGCGGGGCACCACCGGGCCCAAGTGTATCCCTGCACCACTTCAGCTTGGTCTCAACTCGATGCTCCCTCTCTCCAAGGGGGGCTGACCCCCAGGCCCGCCTGATCCTCAGGCCATGCATGGCCCCACAGAAAAGCGCACCACAGACTTGGCCATAACTGCCATCTTGCAGTGCAGGCCGCCAGCTCACTCCCCTCAGCTAGTTCCAGATTTTGGCCTCGGGCTGATAGAAAAAGCTCGCAATCCGGACTCCTGCTGGCAGCGATTGATGATCTCGGTGGGCTATTCCGGCTCTGCTTACGGCAATGGCGGGCAGTGGGTATGAGGAGACAAGAAAACACGTCTTACTTACCCACCATCTTGGCCACGCCCCCAGGGTGTGTGCTTTAAACTGAAAGCGTACTCTGTCACTGTCTGACTCCTATCATGTCTCAGGTATGTCTGCACTTCTACTTGTAGTCTGACACGTTTGGTGCAGCTTATGACCCTAACTTAAAATTATACAGTCTATTATATCCCGGCACACATTTTTCCAGAGTTACTTCAGCCTTCAGCCCTGAAATTACAGATCTCTTAGCTGGGCAGGCGTCACGGGGGCACTTGAAAAAACAGCTTCATACCTGGCTGACCAGTATAATGAGCAGAAAGGGATCCATGCAGCTTCCACTATGCACATTTGGAGAGCATGCAGTGTGAAACAGATGTAGGCTTCTTTAAATGAATCATCTTATCCCCTAAAAGGCACTATCACACTCATTCAGGTCTCTAGAAGGGTGCTGACACTCACAAATGTGGCATGAAAGGAATCGGTCTCTGATTTCGGGTTAGGCCTGGCATTGCGAGCTCTGACTCTCTAGTGAAACTGGGAGAGAAAAGTGAGGTTTAAATGATGTTTAAGATATAGTAACCTTTATCCTAATCCAAATAACGCTCTGCAAAGGTACACTGCAACGAGTCCATAATTAGTGGTGTATGGTTTAAACTGAAAGCATACTGAGGTTTGAATGTCTGACTGCTACCATGCCTCACATATATCTACACTTCTACGTGTAGACTGACGTGTGGTGCAGCTGATGACCCCCACTTAAAAACTATAAAGGCTTGTCAGAGCTACTTCAGCATTCAGTCCTAGAAGCACACATAACTCAGCTAGGCAGGCATCATGGAACACACAGCTTTATACCCTGCTGCCCAGTATGATGAGCAGAAAGTGATTCATGCAGCTTCTACTACACACATTTAGAGTGCATGCAGTGTGAAACAATGGTAATCTAGTATTTTTAGACTTCTTTACAAGGGTCATCTTGCCCCTCTTTGAGGTCTCTAGAAAGATGCTGAAGCTCACAAGAGTGGCATGACATGAGTTGATCTTTCATTTTGGTTTAGGCCTTGCATTGCCTCTCTAAAAAAAGAGGTAGAGGAAAGTGAGCCTTAAACAATTATGCTAGATGTATTAACCTTTATCCTAGTGCATATAAGTCTCTGCAAAAGTGCACTGCACGTAGATTGCACAGAGTGAGATGTGTGCTTTAATTCGAAAGTGTACTGTGTCAAATTTAACTGTCTGACTGCTACCATGTGTTAGGTATGTCTGCACTTAAACGTTTAGTCTGATACGTGTAGTGCAGCTCATTACCCTAACTTAAAAACTATACAGTCTATCTACCACTGCACAAAGTTTGCCAAGCCACGTCAGCATTCAGTTCCAAAAGCAGAGATCCGTTTGCTAGGCAGGCATCACAGAGGCATTTGAACACACAACTTCATACCCAACTGCCGTCTATAATGAGCAGAAAGTGATCCATGCAGCTACTACAACACACATTTGGAGAGCATGCAGTGTGAAACAGAAATAGTCCCCTGCCTATATGCGTCTATATGTGTGTCATCTTGCCCCAAAAGAGGCACTGAGACACTTATTGAGGTATCTAAAAAGGTGCTGAGAGCTTCAAGTGGCATGACAGGAGTTGGCCTTTCATTGTAAGTTGGGCCAGGCACTACTAGCTCTGCCTCTGTAATAAAACTGGTATAATTAACAGCAAGTGATGCATGCCGCTTCTACTAGACACATTTGGAGAGCATGCGGCATGAAACAGAGCTAATCTAGCACCTATTTGCTTCTTTACAAAGTCACATATTTCCCTTAAAAAGGCACTGACACAATCATTGAGGTCTCTTGAGAGATGCTGACACTTACAAGAGTGGCATTACAGGAGTCGGTCTTTGATTTTGGGTTAGGCTTGAATTGCGAGCTCTGCCTCTCTAATGAAACTCATAGAGAAAAGAGAGCTTTAAAACTTGTTTAAGATGTACTAACCTTTATCCCAGTCCATATAAGTCTCTGCAACAGTACACTGCCAGTAGGCCGTACCTACTGAGGTGTGTGCTGTAAACTGAAAGCATACTCTGTCAAGTTTTAATATCTGACTGCTACCATGCCTCAGATAGGTCTGCACTTGTACGTGTAGCTGACACATGAGGTGCAGCTGATGACCCTAGCTTAAAAACTATGCAGTCCATCATACCCCTGCACAAATGTTGTCAGAGTTACTTCAGCCTTCAGTCCCACAACCACAGATCTCTTAGCTAGGCAGGAGTCACAGAAACACTTGAACACACTGCTTCATTCCTGGCTGACCTGCATGATAAGCAGAAAGCGATCCATGCAGCTTCTACTGCACACATTTAGAGAGCCTGCTGTGTAAAACCGAAGTTATCTAGCACATACAGGCTTCTTTTCTTGTGACATCTTGCTCCTAAAAAGGCACTGATGCACTCATAGAGGTCTCTAGAAAGAGTGGCACACCAGGAGTTGGCCTTTCATTTTAGCTTAGGCCTGGTCTCTTTAATGAAACTGGTAGAAAAAAGTGAGGTTTAAAAGATTATGGCACATGTTTTAAACGGTATCCTAGTACATTAAGCCTCTGCAAAGGTACACTACAAGTATACTATAGGTAGTGAGGTGTGTGCTTTAAACTAAAAGCATACTGTCTCAAATTTCAATGCCTGACTGCTACCATGTATTAGGTATGTGCGCACATCCACATTTAGTCTGACAAGTATGCAGCTGATGACCCTAACTTAAAAACGATACAGTCGATCATACCCCTACACAAATTTTGTCACAGCTACGTAACCATTTAGTCCAAAAAGCAACAATCTGTTAGTTAGACAGGCGTCACATAAGTACTTGAACACAGAGCTTCATACCTGGCTGCCCTGCATAATAATTAGAAAGTGATCCATGTAGCTTCTACTACACAGATTTACAGAACATGCGGTGTGAAACAGAGGTAATCAAGTACCTATAGGCTTTTTTACATGCGTCATCTTGCCCCTAAACAGGCATTGATACATTGAGGACTCTAGAAAGATGCTCACAAGAGTGGCATGACAGGAGTCAAGCTTTTTATTTTGGCATTGTGACCTCTGCCTCTCTAATGAAAGTCGTAGAGAAAAGTGAGATTTAAAACATGTTGTGAGATGTATTAACCTTTATCCTAGTCCATAAAAGACTCTGTACCAGCACACTGCAAATAGATCATACATAGTGAGGTGTGTTTTAAACTGGAAGTGTACTGTGTCAACTTTGAATGTCTGACTGCTACCATGTGTTTGGTGTGTCTGCACTTCCACGTTTAGTGGTGCAGCTTATGACCCTACCTTAAACACTATAGAGTCTATCATACCACTGTCCAAATGTTGTCACAGCTGCATCCAAATTCAGTTTCAAAAGCACTGCTCTGTTAGTTAAACAGGCGCCATGGAAGCATTTGAACACACAGCTTCATACCTGGCTGCCTTGTATTATGAGGAAAAAGTGATCCATGCAGCTTCTACTACACACATTTAGAGAGCATGCATTGTGAAACAGAGGTAATCTAGTACATGTAGGCTTCTTTATATGTGTTATCTTGTCCCTAAAAGGCACTAGCATACTCATTCAGGTCTCTAGGAAGATGCTGACCCTCAGAACAGTGGCATGATGGAAGTCAGACTTTCATTTTGGCCTAGGCCTCGCATTGCGACTTCTGTCTCTTTAATGAAACTAGTATAGAAAAGTAATGCCAGATGTATTAACTTCTATCCTAGTCCTTATGAGTCTCTGCAAAGAAGGCCATAGATAGTGAGGTGTCTGCTTTAAACTGAAAGCGTACTCTATCAAGTTTGACTGTCTGACTGCTACCATTTCTCGGTAATGTCTCTACTTGCATGTCTAGTCTGACACGTGTGCTGCAGCAGATGACCCTGTCTTAAAAACGTAGTGTGGCTCACTGGTTAGAGCCGGCAGACCCGAGAGCAGAGGACGGCCCGGGACCAGGGTTCGATTCCCGGCGTGGCAGGTTTCTGGACCAGGGTCAGTGGACTCGATAATTCTCTCGCCTCGGTGCCCACTCTGATCAGCGTTCACACTCGGCAACTCTGGGCATTAGCTTGCCTCATCTTCACTAACGGCCCCACCAGACCGCCGGGGATGCCTGGTCTCACCCTGGAGATACCCATTAAGGGACCATCTCTCAGGGAAGCCAGGAAGGGTTTCGCAGCGGTCGAAGCGCCTTGGGACCCTCCGGGTAAGTAGTGCGCTATATAAATGCCTATAATTACATACATACAAAAACTTTACATTCCTCAGGACAAATATTGTCAGAGCTATGACAGCGTTCAGTCACAAAAGCATGGATTGTTAGTTAGGCATACCCTTCTATTTCTACAAAAATGTGGAAGTTCCTATGATTGAAAGGTGTTACACCCATCAAATTCTTTTTTCTGTTGGTCACATGGGTTGCGTGACTCTTGCTCGACCCTACCTCGCCGGGAGCAAAATTCCGTAAAATATATTAAATCTTTAATGCGCTTTAACTCTCTTTTGCCTACCTTGCCGCAGCCGTGAGGGGAACGGCTTGATCTACGCTGGGCTGTGCGGTGTGGGAGACGGCTGGCTTTCCACCTGCCTGGAAAAAGTGCCATGAGGGGAACGGCCAACTACATTCCCCAGAATCCTCCTGACTGGCGCGGGACAGTGACATCAGACCTGCGACACCTCTTCACAGCTAAAAGCACCCCCGCCCCACGGAACGTGGGACGCGCTTTAACTCTCTTTTGCCTACCTTGCCGCGGCCATGAGGGTCAGATTGATCTACGCTGGGCTGTGCCGTGTGAGAGACGGCCGGTTCTCCTCGCCTTCTTGCCTGGAAAAAGCGACATGAGGTGAACAGCCAACTACATTCCCCACAATCCTTTGACTGGCGCGGGACAGTGATGCCAGACCTGCGACACCTTTTCATACCTAAAAGAGACCATGCAACGCAGGACGCGCGTGGGCAGCACCCGGGCCAAGGGCGGGCCGGTCCTTGTCCGTCATCGCCAGGAAGAGGCAGTGCAGGGCCCCCCCCTGACATTCTGGCTACGGGACTTAAGGTACCTTTCGCCTAACATACTCGAGGGGCCCTGTGATGTATTTTTGACAGCATCCACTTTATGAGTTTTTATAATTGTGGTTGTTGCCATATAAAGGTGAAAGCTCCATTTGTACGGCTAAACCCCGCTGAAGTCCTTTTGGTCACTAATATCTACTCCATGGGTAAAAGGAAAGCAATTGAAGGCGGGGGTGGGAATTGGGAGCAAAAAAGGGAAAAAGGCAAAGAAAGTGACCCATGCAGCTAGCAATTGTGTCATTGATAGAATAGAGCTGATAGTCAGTGAGTGTGAAGACATTTTAGGAGGTACTAACACAGCATTGGATGCTGCTTCTAACCCTTTGGGGGTGGCATCAGCATCAGCCAGCAAATCCAATTGAGTAATTCCAGCGATATTCAAGAAACCGATTAATAAACCCCCTAAACTTACCACTCATAGCTCATCGACTGACGGCTCCAAGGAATCTCTTCTAGGTGCATCTCTTTCACAATCTACATTTATATCTGACGCAGGGGATGCATGTGCTAGCGCACCTGATGAGCAATTTCCCCCTATCCCCTGCTGGAATAGGTTTGCTGTGTTGGAGTTCTCATGTGAGGGAACTCCTTACAACCAAAGAACATAACGCTACTGGTATTGGCGATTCCGCATCCGGTTGCAAATGCAGAGCCATAAATGAAGGGTTGGCACAGAAAGTTGAATTACTCTGAAAAGAGGTGGAAGATCTGAGGAAAATGGTAGAAGATTTAAATTGTATGGTCGAGCCCTCCCCTCTAGCCGCCAGACCACTGACTCAGGTTTCTCCCCCCACTCTCCCTTCACCCATGATCAGGTCATTGACTGGTGTTTCTCCCGGGGTGGGTGGTAGGATCCAACCTGAGCACCGAAACCAAGGCAATGCCCCCCCCCTTATGACCTCCACTTTGAGTATTAAGAGATCTTATGCTGACACAACTAAAGCTCCAGGAGTACCAGGCACCTTTCCTAACATTGCTAGATCTCAGGGACAATATCAGCCTCGCACTGGTATAAATATAAAGGCCAGAGTTACTAACTATGGGAACCACACACCCCCTGGGGCAATTCGCCAACAGTATATATGGTCAAAGTTCCCAAATGCTCTTCTATGCAAAGCTTTGAAAGCAGCGAGTCCCTACGTAACAAAGCATTCCATTGGCTGCGTCATGTGAGGGGATGTAGGTTTATAATATGTGAAGGTATTGTTAGAGTAAGAAGGATCTCATCGTGCAACTCTCAGACAGACTGCATCGAGTTATTTCTAACCGATGCTGTACTTGCTGAAAACTTGTTGGCCCTGGAGTTTCATACTTCTTCTCCAGAGCATTCTTCCATTCAGATCAGACGCTCCCCACTCTGGTCACCCCCCAGACCGGTGCATCACGAAGGGCCAGGGAGGTCGGGAGGAGGGTCCGCTTTATACACTGTCGACTGACTAAATAGGGGGCTAACCCAGAACACTATCACCATCCCAGCAGGCGACAGATGTAGGGAGACTAATCCTAGTTTAAGTCCCCCCGGGATTAAAGGACCAAAGGGCCAGGGAATGATTGATGACCAGGCTGGGGTCTCGGTGTGTACTTTTGACAGTGAAATCCCTGAGGCTATGACTAATATGAGGACCCTTAATCTCCTTTCTTGGAATATAGCGGGGCTTCAGAAAAAACTATTGCTCTCTGAGTGGAATGCGTTCATCGAAAAATTCGATGTGTGCTTATTCCAGGAGACTTGGAGTTTATCACCTTTATACAAATCTGGTTTTACCGCTTACTTTATTCCTGCAATTAGTGGAGGCAAGGGTCGTCCTTCTGGGGTATTAACAATTTGGATCAACATCTCATTAAACTGTTTGATTGTAACACGCACTTGTCTGTCACAAGATAATCTCCACCTGACCATCAGCGGGCCAGCCAACGGCACATCGTTAGAGCTATTTAACATCATAGTAGCAGGGGACCTTAACTGTACATATGAACCCCTAAGTGAGGAGGACTTACTGGGAACCGTAGAAGAGGATACTAAATGGGCCATTCCGCCCCTCAATATTGCGCCCACTAAGAAGTGGACACAGAGGGCAATTCAAACCAATGCCCTGACCCTGGAATTTAATTTAAGAGCAGCAAATGGAAGAACACGCTCAGACCCAAGTGGAGCTAATACTTATAATAGGATAAGTTCCCCATCCCGAATAGACTACATTCTTGTAGATGTACGATTATGGGGGGATCTCCAGGATATGGCAGTTAAAACATTCTTTGGATAGCGACCATAATCCACTCTGTTTGCAAATTAACAACGTTCGGTCACTTTCCACGACAGAGGCATTCAACCCCCCGCTAATGTCAACAAGAGAGGTAATACCCTCTAATTGCCATAGGCGCCTTAAGTGGCACAAAGTCTCCCAACAAGAATGTAAACTGCAAAGCATTAGCCATCTCCTTGTCCAAAAAAATAAGGAGCTTGCAATGGTCTATAAAGATGTTGAGAACCGAACCATGTCCCCCCAGTTTTATCGAGAAACATTAGATAAGATTGGCTCTTTTTTATTGTAGAAGGGAAAATGGCAAAAAAGAACCCCTCAGCAAATTGTACTAACCCATGGTATTCATCAGCATGCAGGGAGAAGAGCCAGGTCCCATCCCTAGCTGTCAGAAAGAAAGACCCATCGGCAATTAGAGCAGCTAGAAAGGGCTACTCCAAAACATTAGTGGAATCCAAACGTGACTGGGATGAGGCACATTGGCAGGCGCTCAAATTTGCTTCCAAACAAAGGGACTCAACTCTATTCTGGAAGCTAATCAATAGAGGGAACAGAAAAGGATCTGACCCAATCCCAAACCACATCACAGGGCAACAATGGCACGATCACTTTTCTAATCTATATTCGCAAGCCGAAGGCCCTTTGTCCCCCCAAAACGAGATCTATTCTAGCATTCCTAGTGCCTCCCTGTCGCTGGACTGCTTTAACATCCACAAGGTAGATTTAGCAATAAGCAGTATTTCCTCAGGAAAGCCGGGGGACCCTTCGGGGGTGGCCTCTGCTACATTTGCTGGTGTCCTGCTCTCTCTTTCAAAAATCAAAGCAGTTTTCTGTGGTAGGGTTGGGAGCTTCAAGGGCCGGCGCCTTAACGGCCGTCTGAGCCCTTAAGGAACGAAGCCGGTTTGCGCAGGTTAGCGCCACCAGGAATTAGCAGCGCTGCGAAAAGCGCCAAAGGCTCTCCCCAAGAACAAAGGGAAAAAGGAAGGGGGAGGGGAATATAAGGCGATGCTCCTCCTGGGCAGCACACCTTTTTCATCAGGGAGCTAGGGGAGCGGCACCAACAATTTTGAGTCCCACCCACCCACACCCACACCTAATACAGCAGCATTGCAGTGCTGACAATGCTGACAGGGACGAAAAGAAATAAGGGTGCAATGATTGGCGATTGAGACACACCGGGTAGTGTGTGGAAGGAAGGCCACTCCCTTTGGGATGCCTCACAGCTGAGTGAGGCGGTCTAACAAGAAGGGGTAGCAAATGGAGAAGGCACTCGCAGCCAGCCCTCGCCAGACGGCAGGGCACAAAAGGGTCCAACATCCAACATTGTAGCGAGCTGAGGCCTAACTCCAGAAAGAAGCTACCCTCATGCGATGAGACCACAAAGAGAGTGCAAATCCAACCAAAATTGGCGGAAACAAAAGGTGTATTGGTTTGGTTATGGAAACACACTGACAGGGCGTGTGTAGAAGGCGGGCCACTCACTCTCAGATGTCTCACGGCTGGGTGAGTACGCCTGACGAAAAATTGGGGTAGCAAACTGAAACAGCACTCGCAGTCGCGCCCCCGCCAAAGGGCAGGGCGCAGGAGAGACTAGCAAAGTAGCGAGTTGGGCCGGGCTCCGGGAAAAGGCTAACCCCCACACGCAAAGGGGCGTGGAAAACAACAAAGAACAATCTACAAGCTGTCAGGGTGATTTATGACCCTAGAATATGCAAATGAGCAAAAGACAAACCAGTG
Source organism: Lissotriton vulgaris (assembly GCF_964263255.1). Lineage (NCBI taxonomy): Eukaryota > Metazoa > Chordata > Amphibia > Caudata > Salamandridae > Lissotriton > Lissotriton vulgaris. The sequence continues at coordinate 92,378,610 of NC_141699.1, read as the reverse complement.
ATTTATGGTCAGCCGATGATTTATGGCTGATGATTTATGATGCCCATGCAGAATGATTTGTGATAACAAAATGATGACAGATTTGTGACCAAATGATTTATGACAGCCCGATGATTTATGACCATGATTTATGGAGGCTGATTTCTGACGATCAGGCAGAGCGATTTATGACAACAAGATGATGAATGATTTGTGACAGTATGATTTATGATACCGGATGATGTATGACCCACGAATTTATGATGTCCAAATGACACTGAGCAATAACCAATTGTGATAATGTATGATAAATATTTATGACCACGGCCTGAGAAGGTATCTAGGGGAGTTGTACAAATATGACGTATGTCATGAGTAATAAAACTGCGGCCAACAAACACCACAAAAATATTGTCTGTTGGCTGTGTGTAGTAATACATGCACACGGGTATGTGTTGTGTTTAGTATACTAGTGTCCACTACTGGCCACCGTACCCAATGTGCTCACCTGTGTCCCTGCGAAGACACAGTACCAGCGGTGAGGTCACCAGCTGATAACTGTCAGATCTGACAGTTACCAGCTGATTGTCGAACTGACTGCAGTGTCGGGGATTGGAGCCGTGCTAACACAGAAGGATGAAGAGGGGCTGAATACACAATTGCGTTTGCATCACGTTCCCTAACTTCAGCTAAAGAAACATTTTCAGTGATCGAACGTGAGGCGGTTGACTTGTGTCTGGGCCCTCGAGCACTTCCAACAATACATCTGGGGTAGGAAAGTGCACGAACCACAAACCCTTAACCAAGGTGCTCACTACAAAAGGGTGACATACAGCATCACAACGTCTAGCGAGGATTTCGATGCGTCTATTCGATTACATATATGACATAAAGTATGTTCCAGGTGTGAAGAACGTGGTTGCAGACTTTTTAAGCAGAATGCCACTAGATTCCAAAGGCGACAATGAAACAAATGAAATGGATGATTCATGCATGGCAAATTTGTGGGAATGTTCTAGTGGAATAACTAAAGACGAATGGTTGGAAGAACAAGGCAAAGAGAAGAACTTAGGAATAATAGTACAAATGATCAAAGAAGGTTGGACAAGCAAGGGAAAATTAGACGAACAGATTAAACCTTTCTGGGAGGTGAAGGATGAATTATCAATGGAGGACAGATTACCTATGAGAAGTGGAAGGTAAGTACCTCCAAAAGTGATCAGAGAGAAAATCTTGGAAATATGCCATGAAGGTCATCTGGGCATCACTAAAAGCAAAAGCAGAGTAAAAAGCATGTATTGGTGGCTGGGTGTTAGCCTGGACCTAGAAAGGAAAGTTAGGAACTGCAAGTTATGTATGAACTCTGACAAGACACAAGTAACTTTCAAACCACCTCTGCACCCAATTCAATGCCCATCCATGCCATGGGAAAGGATTGGCATTGATATAATGGGACCAGTTCTTGATGAAAATGAACAAAAATACATAGCCGTCATTATTGATCACTACACTAAGTGGCCTGAAATACGAATCACCAAGAAGGCAGACTCACAGCACATGGTCCAATTCCTAGAGGACACCTTCACATGCGAGAGACTACCAAAACGAGTGGTGAGCAACAATGGTGTCCAATTCACTTTAGAATTATTTAAAGAATACATGATGAAGCACAACATCGAGCACAAAACTACTTCAATCTACCACCCGGCAGGAAATGGAGCCATGGAGAGATTTAATGGGGTTATCAAAGGAAGCATTCAGATAGCCAACTCCAACCATCTCGACTGGAAGAAAGAGATAATAAAAACTGTATGGGCTTACAGGATAACGCCATGTGAATCTACAGGGCACAGCCCATTTGAACTTATGCGCGGGCGAACTCCACTCACGAAGGACAATGTGGGCTGGGTCAAAGCTGTTCGTAGAGTACATTGGTCTTCTAAGATGGTGAAGGAAAGATTAACTCAAGCTCAATCCAAAAGCAAGAGTTTATACGACAACAAGCGCGGATGTAAGGATGTGGTGGTCAAGGCTGGGGATGTCGTAAAGGTGAAGAAAAGTGTACACATTGGCAAGGGTCAGGAAAAATACACCGAACCCCTTATGGTGCGAGAGGTGTATTGTAATTCGGCGTGTCTCAGTGATGGGAAAGTCTGGCACTTCTCTGCACTGTCGGCCCACAAACACCCAGTAGACGGAACAGAGAATGAAACATCATTAGGATCTGCAGAAGAGCAACCCGGAATGCAGGAGGGTGGTCCAGCTAAGCAATATTTTTTGGACACTGAATCTGACTATGAGTTCCCAGCATCCACGAGGGTAAGGAGTGATAACAGTATGTGTGAAAACACCCAACCTGAGGACCGTTTGACTGTTCCGGCCAGCCCGGTAGTTGCAAGGCGCAAATTACCTGCAACCCCGGCAAGTGCGCTTGCACAACCTATTGACAGAAGCAGGGCTGGCAGACTGTTAGGACCTCCTTCTAAACTTAAGGACTATATTTGCGGATAGCGGAGCCTTACGCTCCTCCCTGTTTCTAGTTTAGTTTATTTCTCCATAAAGGAGGAGGATGTGTTGTGTTTAGTATACTAGTGTCCACTACTGGACACCGTACCCAATGTGCTCACCTGTGTCCCTGCGAGGACACCGTACCAGCGGTGAGGTCACCAGCTGGTAACTGTCAGATCTGACAGTTGCCAGCTGATTGCCGAACTGACTGCAGTGTCGCTCCGACGTATGTAGGAGCATGCGTGCTGGCTATGAATAAAAGGAATTACTTAAACTATATGTCTGTAATTCTTAACAGTATGGTAGGGTCCTGGGAATGGGCACAGTGTGGCCGTTATGGCCTTCATAACATATAGTATTGCTGAGATTTGCATCTGTATATTTAAAGTGACAGAAACACCATGTGGTAAAGTTGCATATAGCCATGGAAACATACTGCCTCACTTGAATTATCTATTGCTTGTAATTAAAAGTGGGTAACATAAATAGATGAATAAATAACTGACTCAACCGGTCAAATACTAATTGTATAAATCTTTAAATATCATTGCAATTACACTCTTAGACTACAGAACACCCATACAGCACAATATTAAAAGCCTAAATACATTACATACACTGTGTACTGTTATGGGCAAAATATTGAAATTGGAATACCAATTTATATGGATGCTACAAATGTCACTAATAAAGAATTATTTATTTGGCATTCATGACCAGTGAAAAAGCTCACAGCTTATCATGTCACTTAATTATTAATGTATAATATAGCAGATTGAAAGCAATTATATAAATGACAGTATATATACAAGATTAAAGTTGCCCATATGTCCTATAATAAGTATTAAAAATCAGTGATTAATGGTTCTTGAGGCCAATTTTGTGATTGGTTCTTGAGGCCATTGGTCAAGGATATGCCATCCTTTCATAAGGACACAAATGATTTACTTCGCCTCTTAAATACTATCAGTTTTGGCTCCAAAACTCATCTCTATATAACAGGGGATATGGAGGCATTACATACGAACATTCCTAAAGAACTTCGAGTCATATAGAATCTCCTTAATGATTCTGATGTGGATACCACCACCCCTATTTAGTCTGTAATGAACTGTGTCAGAATGGCCCTGACTTAAAAAGTTTTTGAATGTGACAACACGCTGTACCATCAGATATAGGGGACATCAATGGGCAGTACCTTCACCCAGGTGTAGGGTGCCTCTATATCTACCAGTTTGAGTGTGATAGTGTATACACCAAAATCAATCCTTACAACACTAACATTGTACTATGGCAATGCTCTATGGACGATTGTGCTGATCCTTTAGTGGGGTGACCTTGAAACAGCAAAAAGAAAAATCGCCATAGATTAATACAAGAGATCCATTCTTGAAATGTACCCACACTATTGATAAGATCACTATCACTTTCTTAGATCTTAATATCAAGATTGTAAACAATCAAGTGGATACTAAGGTGAATGAAAAACCCACTGATAGAAATACCCTGCACCAATTTAATAGCCATCACCCAAGATTGCTACAGGAGAATCTACCATTCAGTCAGTTTCTGCATATCAGACACAACTGTTCAAACATAAGCACCGTTGAAGAACAGGTAGAAAGACTGTTGGACCAACTGAAAGCCCATAAGTACCCACCTAGAATCATCAGTTGTGCAAAGAAACGTACGAATAGAACAGTTAGAGTTGTGTCTCAGTTTAACTTAAGTTTTGGTCTTAAGTTTAACTTAGACCCAAACGTTTGGTCTCTATTAAACTTAAGATCAAAACTTAAGTCTTGTCCTGCACAGCAGGGTTGTCCAACTCTATGCTGGAATATCAATATATATGCATTTGCTAAATGTACATTCGATCAATCTTCATCAAAATCATTTACATGGTCCACGGATACACTAATATTTTAGAATTGATCCAGCACTAACAGACCTATGTGGAGTAACTCAGATATATACCCAACATAGGTCTGGTCTTTCTGGCATGCTTCAGCGAAATCAGTCAAATAGCATTGTTTGAGATAATCAACTATCTCCACCTGTTAAACTTGAGCACTCTGTTGATATAACATTCTAGGTTTTGAGATCACATTGCATACTTACATTCCATATTGTCTAATTAGGTAGGCAGACCCCAGTGACCCAAGCAGTCCTCCTAAGCTAAAGATGGAAATGGTGAAGGACCACAGTAAAGTGAGAGTTTCTTCAGGGGCTGGGGAATTGTACCGATCCATCCAGGTTTGGTTGATGAAGGCCTTAATGAACTGCAAAAAATAAATGTTTTATTTAGATAGTCAAACTGTTGTTGAGCTACAGGGCTAACCTTGATACATTGTACCCTCATGAAGCGAGAGGTCTACTACAAAAGGGTGAGTGCCCACTGAGAATGAGTGCAATTGAGTAGCAACAAATCCACAATACAATTGTTGACTATGTGGTTTTTAATTCACAAACAAATGGATGTGTGTTTTAACGGTGCTTAACAGTTAACAGGAAATGTAAGAAAAACTGCATTTGAATCTTGACGTTCATGAGATAGGTGGGAGTGTGGAAATAACTCAACCCCTAATATGAGTTTGCTTGGGGAACAAGGCACCCAATAATCACTGGAAAATGAATCTACAGTGTATAATGAATGCTTGCACACATATTCACCAGCCAAGGCTCCATAAGCAATAATGACTATTTACGCATTATGATACTGGCACATATAGTGCCAGTCCAAAAACTGTTTTTTATTTTCAGGTTGGACACCATAAAGGAAGATAAAAACCGGATTAAGGGCAACTACATAGCTGCCCATTTTAGGTGCAGATTCCTGCATATTTTCCTTAAAAATAGGTAGAATCTTAAAATACCATGGAAGAAAAGTGAATCGCCCAGGACCCAGTAGGGCCAATTCTAAGGGCTGAAAAATGTTGGCTTTAGGGTCATAGGACCATAATATATTCCTCAACCTTTTTCCCACCGTTTTAATATCATCAGTAACTCCCCAAATAAATGGATACCTTGGAGTTAAAGGATGATTTTTCATCATTAAGCCCCGGGTCTACTTCTCCTAAGTGCTCCCTGAAATATAGTTGAGCCCTCCCTGACTTTTAGGAGTCAGGGTGAACCCGATGATGAAGCATGACACTACCAATAAAAAGGATGTGTGAGACTATGCACTAATAAACAAGTGTCGCTGGGGCTCTTCTAAGACAGGTATGGGTGGGGCTAACAATCTGTAAGCAAGTATGATTATGGCTATGTCAAAATAAGCAAGTGCAGGTGGGGCTTCCCATATTGTTCAAATTGTTAATGTATAACACATTCCAGTAGTTGACTGGCAAATTAGTTGCATAGCAATCTACTGAACAACACGGCCTATCCCATCACTCTTCAAATCCATTCAGAATGGTATACACTAATGGCCTGATTCACAAAGGTAAACTTAGACCTGACATCTAAATTTAGTCCTAAAGTGTAAGTTTAGATTTCTCGTCTAAACTTAAGGGGCCAGTAAATTGGGCCCTTCGACTTCAGGCCTACACTTAAACTTCAGGTCTAAACTTAGACTTCTAATCTAAGTTTACCTTTGTAAATCGGGCTCTAGGTACGTTAGCACCACTACATTCAAATGATATTACAAAGAGGTGACTAATAGATCCCCAATGGTGAGTGCAATAAGAAAATTAAAATAAGTATAAAAAACAAAAAAAATCACTCTAGGGATATTTCAAACAATTTAATAATTTACATTTATAAATATCTAAAATAAACTGTAGAAAAAGATGTCTTAGAGAACATCATACTGACTAAAATATTCTAATAAATACCGTTAATATTATAGTAACATCAGTGTATTTGGAGGTAAATTATACAATGCAATACAATAAATAGATTAAAAGGGGGATATTTGAGAATGTGAGGTTCTCCCAGACATATATTTATATGAATATTGTTGTTTTTATCATTAGAATTAGTAGTAATATTAGTACCATTATTACTATGTTTACCCACTGCTAACATTGTTCATTTAAAAATGTAAATAAAATACAAAAAAGGAATAAGAGAACAATAAAGATACTGTAATCATCAAATAAAAAAAATATATAAAATGAGAAGGTTAAGGAATGATGTAACTTTAAAGATATTCAACGTAAATATTTAAGTGGTGGAGTTAGTGATAGTATTAGGGTTAGAGTATGATGAAAAAAACAATCATATAATTATCGAATTTAACAATAGGAAAGGTGTGAGTGTTTTGTTTAGGAAAACATATCATTAGTTTAACAATCATAAATCACCATGCAGTCAAGTAAAAAATTATCAATTACCTGGATTTACAAAATTGAAGTTGAGGTAGTTGCAGGGATGAAGTTGTGAGGTCAGGGTAGTGGTAAAATATGTACACAATCTTATCTTTGCAGTGTGGTGACACATATTGTAGTGCCCCAAATCATAGTGGTAGACAACGTACTAATATGCACCTGTCAGAACTAAATGACAGAGATGGACACACAGAGTGTGACTGAGAGTTAGGTCACCCCTGTGGGATACAGGGAAAATTAATGGGAGGATGAGCTGCGAACTCATTACCCCCTGTAGTTGCAAAAGCAGGCTTTAGGAAGTGTACACAACGTTTGTATAGGCACACACATGATATTCTTCAACTGTGAGGATATGTTCCTGGATAGAATACTAGTCCCAGCAGAGCTGAACTTCTTAAGGTGCTTTTCTTCACAACTCCAATTGAAATCAATGGGTTTTTAGACAACATATCTAGATAACTGTGTTTTAAGTGTAATTGTTTTACTCCAAACAAATCTTCCATTGGACCCTAGGTTAATGCATGGCTAAATGGAAGAAAGGATCTCATGGTGCCTTCAGCATAATACAAGGCCAACACAAGGGAGCCCACTCACCTCTGAAGGGGCATTGACCACTGAAATGTGGAAACCAAAGAGGAACATGGATCCAATGCACAGCACGGAGTTAAGGAGGAACATTAACCAGCACTGGAACTGGAAAGAGAAAAATTGTAATATCATTAGTCTGAACACATTCCTAATTCAGGGGCAGAGACAGGACATATCTCCAGGACTATAAAGTCCCACAAAAACACCCTTAACAGGCCAAATCCAACCCTGAACATGGTCAAAGGTGGAGTGGCTGATTGGGGGACATTATCTAATTTCCAAGCATTCTAATACCACAGCAAGGTCAGTGGGAATGAGGCTCTGTTTGTCACATGGTTGTCTGCTATCAATGCATAACACACAAGATGATGGACGGAATGTTGCACAATGGCAAAACATTCACCCCCAGTCACAGATCTTGGTTTAATCCAGCGTTACCACCTCCTTTTGTACCGCTTTGTTCGCCATAAGTTGGCAGGGTATGCTCAGACGTGAGTCCCTGGCTCACTTTGCCACTGGATTCAAGCAGGCCTGGCTGAAGACAGCTGAAATGCCAGAAACCGGTCCTAGGAAGCTTGTTTCCGGTCCAGGGAAGGCATGGCTTGGCAGTTCGGGCTAGACTCTTCCCATGAGGCACAGAGTCAGACTGATTTGCATATGGTCATGGTAGTTGAAGGGTTCGTTCATTTTCATAAACCAGCTAGAAAAAATAAAAAATGTGGACGTCCCTCAGGGGGTATGGTGACACTTGTTTCAACCAGTTTCGTAAAAGAGACCAAACTAATCAGTTCACTATGTAAATTGCTGCTGGTTTGTAATGTATGTCATCCAGGGACCAAAGGGAAGGATGCCCATCTGATCATCATAAACGTATATATTCAAAGGGGTTCTCAAAAAGGATATGAGAGAGAATTAAGCCTCTTTAAAAAGGATATAATTGACTTGACAGAAAAGTATGAGAAGGATACCTTGGTGATAATGGGCGATTTTAACCATAAATTAAATTTTGGAAGGTTAGATCGTTGGTTTGAGGATATGCTGAGTGCCTATAACATTGATCCAGCAGATTTCCCATTATGTCTAACCTCTAGCCAGGATGAAGCTCTTGGAAAGTTCTTGGGTTCAAAGGGTTTAATATGCCTAAATGGCAGGAAGGATACCGATTGACCAGCTACACAGACCTTTAGAGTGGGAAACCAACAATGCCCTATAGACTATATCTTTATCCAGGCGTGGAACTATGTATTGGCAAAAAAAAAACACGTAGGTAAGCGCAGGGATAGCGATCATAATGCGTTGTTTTGTGAAATTGTAGGTGGGACATTAGGTACATGTGAAAGGGTAATCCCCCAAAATGTGGAATATCCCAAACGTATGACCACAAAACATACGGATGAGTCTGTTGAGAAACTGGCTTTACTACTCTGGCATGTTTTCAACAAAACTTATCAAAGGAAAGGATCGAAGGGCACCAGGTAGCATGGTACGAGGATATAATAGTACAGGTGGTGCAGTGTTTAAGAGTGTACCTAAACGATAAGAAACAGGTCAAGGTAAATACACAACCCAAGAAAGGAAAGCCCAAGTGGTTTAATCAAGAATGTCAGAGAAAAAAAAGGATGATACGAAAGTTAGAGCGACGCCAGAGGATCAGTTATGACCGTGGGAATTTGGAGCTTTTGCTTGGGTTGAAGAAGGAGTACAAATCCCTAGTAAAGAAGCAGAAAGGGATTTTTAAAGAAGAATGCTGGGCAAACCTTTTAGAAACAATTGAAAATAAAAACACAAAAGAGTTCTGGAGGTTGATACAGGATGCTGCAGGAAGGGTACCGGGTACTATGAGCTGTGTTGGGGAGGAGGCAGCGTGGGTAAATTACTTAAGTAACCTTTATAATGCTAAAAGGTCCCCGGAAAGTGAGAAGAATAGAACATCTTGGATAAGGGGTGTAGAAGGTTTAATATCAGACTTCTCTGTAGAGAAAGTAAAAGAAATTATAAAAAAATTGAACTTATCACGTTCAGCAGGCCCAGATAATCTTCCCGCCGTCCTAATTAAAACCCAGATAGATTGGGGGGCAGGATTTTTTCCCAACATGTTTGTGGCAATCCTGGCTTCAGGCCATTTCCCCTAATCCTGGAGAGGTGCCATAATTAGACCCTTGTATAAAAAAGGGGAAAAGAACGACCCTAAGAACTATAGGTTGATTAACTTATTAGATATTGGGGAAAAGGTCTTTTCTAAAATAGTCCTGGGTAAATTGAAAGAATGGGTGGAGCGGCAGTCAATAGTTCCAATAGAGCAGGATGGCTTCAAGCAAAGGCATTCTACTATTGATCACTGCTTCACATTGTGGGCTGTAGCAAGGAAGTCCATGGAGCAACAGGGCAAATTTTTTTGTTGCTTCGTGGACATTCGTGCAGCCTTCGACTTGGTGGATAGGGACTGTTTGTGGGAGACATTGAGAACGTATGATGTCCCTGCTGATCTTTTGCTGATTATCCAAGAACTGCATCGCCATAACTGGGCACGGGTAATTAAAGATACCTCTGGCGGCCTTACAATGGAAATACCAATAAATAATGGGTTGAGGCAAGGTTGTGTTTTAGCCCCGCTACTTTTTGCCATATATCTAGCAGACTTGCCCCTTCTCTTTGGTACAGCGAGAGGTTGCAAGCCCAAAAATAAATGGTAAGCATTTGTCCTGTCTGTTGTATGCAGATGACCTTGTATTAATGGACCAAACAGAGGTGGGGCTTCAGAGGAAGTTAAATGTATTCAATGAATATTCTATCGCAAAGCGACTTACAGTAAACATGGATAAGACAAAAATTCTATGCCTTGGGAAGAAGAGTACGAAGTTTAGCTGGTACTTGGGCCAAACCAAGTTAGATACTGTAAGTGAATATAAATACCTCGGAATATGGTTTGCAAGGTCTCTGAAGTGGGATACCCATTTGGAAGCACAGAATTAAAAGCGCATTTAGCGGTATGCGGGCTGAAAAGATTCAATCATAGCTATGGCGATATGTCACATAAGCCTCTCTTGACTGCCTTTAAGGCTATGGTTCCACCACAGTTCCAATATGGGGCTGAAGTTCTCTGCATTGATGGGAAAAGCACCTGGGATAAAGAGGAGGGAAAATGTTTAAAATCCCTGCTGTCCCTCCCTGGGTCGGCAATGATCCAGGCAGTAAGATTCGAATTGGGCCTAACTGCATGGAATGTCCAGGTGCAGATGAGTCTCCTTAGATTCTGGAACCGTTTGGGTCAGGGGGAAGTCACTAAGGTGTCACAATGGTGCATGAAAGAAATTCAGACCAGTGAGTTAAAGTGGGCGAAGGCAACAAGAAGGAAACTCCTGGCCATTTGTGACCACCTGAATGTGAACATCAACCCTATGACACTCCAAACTAATGTAATAAAGAATGTTCTTAAAGTGCAGGGTAAAGAAACTTCTAGGGCAATAGACCAAATGTATCTGAGAGAGAAAGACTCCGTAAAGTTTATGAGCTCAGGATGGTAGAAAGACTCAAACTTTCCATATATAGACTTGTTACCAACCCGTTGGTTAAGAACAGAAGTTCTTAAATTAAGAATAGGTATTAATCCGTTATTTACAAATAGTGCAATAAACACTGCCTTAACGCACCCTGATGGTAAATGTGTGTGTAAACTAGGAATGAAATGTGATATTTTGCACATCTTACTGGATTGTTATATGTTTTTAAATTTACGCAAACAGTTTCTTCGCCCAATATTTTTAAAATATGATGTTGAGGATCGCACCCAAGCACGGGAGCTTCTAGTTGATATGGAAAATCTTGATATTGCGATAGCCATCGGGGAATTTATGCAGGGGGTATATAAATTCCTGATTTGACTGGAGGCCCAAAAATAGCCAATAGCCCTATAATCCAAATGAACTCTGGTTTTAAATTGTACAAAGGTTGTTTTTAGGATAATATAACTTTTACTGTTAAGAATATGAATTTGTGTTATGTGATTTTATATGATAAAGTATGAACTGTGGTTTATAGATCAAATGGTCTAAATAAACTTATTTTTTGACTGACTGACTGATATGGCCATGTCTGAACTGGGTTGGCAGAGTGGGCTAAAGAACGGTGATGGATTAAACCCAGATCTTTTGACTGGGTGTGAGTGTTTAATTGGTTCAGATGCTCCATCCATCACCACCCCCATGTGTGCCACTTTGCTATCAATGCATGAAAGGTAGTTCTTACAAATCACTCCACCACTGTACCAATAGGCCTTTGGAACACACAAATCAGATGAGCTCATATCTGTTCCTGTTACAATCCCTAAAACATATTGCTATATATGTTTCATGATTTTGTTATTTCTTTAAAATGGGTCTGAATGACAAATGTAATCATGTCCTGAGTTCAGCATGCAGGTTGTTTTACAGAGGGTAGTGGGTGAAAGAGTTACTCAACAACCAGGACCCGATTTTAGAAAATCAATGGACTCATGGTGGAAGTTCTATATCGGGGGAAAATCCAGCAGTGGAAGTTCCTTTAGCACATCAAAACACAACTGTTGCAGCTCTACCGGACCTCACTGTACATAGAAAGAACATTTTCACTCTTTTCAATGTCTTCATCTTACTACTATCTATGCACTTAGAAATTCCCACATTGACTGTATTTCGCTTAGGGGATCATTATGACAGGTGGACATCAGTCCGCCCACCATCGTTGCGGTGCTGGGACTGCCAGCCAGACGTGCGGTGTCCCATCAAACATTCTAGGATGCGCCCATCAGTATGGTCGGCGCATCCAGGGCATTCAACATTGCAGATGGTGCTGCAGGCTGCAGCACCGTTCGCAATGTGAAAACGGTATGCATTGAATTTTCCTGCACTGCGTGGCAGGCACCACGCGGTGCCTGCCACGCTGTTCCAGGAAATGCAGGGAAGTACTATTGGTCCCCCCAGTGCAGCAACACCCCCCAACAAGGGGTGCCCGTAACTGGCCCCCAAACCCAATCCTCGCCAGCCTTTCCATGGCAGCATCGCCGCCATGGAAAGGTCTTTGTTTACCCACATCCTTTTTGGTGGACGGTGCCTGCTAGGCACTGCCCCCATTTTAGGCACCCTACACCCTCCACCAGGCAATCAGGACGATTGCCTTTGGCGGTGAAGTGGCAGATGGATTTTGCGTCCGCTGCTGTACCCACCGCCATCCTAATTGGCTGGTGGGTAAAATGCTTAGTGGTGGTGAAAGGACCGCCATTGCCGGCCCGGCGATGGCGGTCCTTCCGCCGTCCTAATGACCCCCTATTTTTTAAAGTACTCTTACACCCACTAAATATGCCTGCAAAATGAATAAGTACACAAATAAACAAATAAATATGAAAGGTTTGGTGGAGGATATTGCATGGGTGAATTCTTATCTGAGAAAGCGCTTTAGGTTTTAGGCCAGATGTATGAAGCTAGCATTTTGCAATTCCCTAATTGCGAATCACAAGGATTCGTAATTAGGGAATCCCAAAATGCAATGTATGAAGGTGTATAGAACACCTTTTGCGATTCCTAGGGGGGTTGCAAATAAAATACCTCATGAATATTAATCAGATAGGTCACAATTTGCGACCCCTTAGGAATCACAAAAATCACGGGGATGGTGCTGAGATCAGCAGACCACCATGTCTGTGATTGCTTTTCAATAAAGCAATCTTTTTTTTTGTAAAGCAGACCATTTTCCTTAAAGAAAAACAAAATGCTTTACAAAACGAAAAATTTAAAGTTTTCTTTTCCTTTCTTAAGAGCAAACATTCATACATACCGAATTGCATCGGTATGTATGAATGTTTTATGATCGCAATTGCGGTCGCAAACCATTTGATTTTTACCACCTACTTTATTTTTAAGAGCAGGCACTGCCTGCTCTTAAAAATGGTTTTTACAAACATTCACAAATAGGAAGGGGTCCCTTGGGGACCGCTTCCCATTTGCGAATGGTTTACCACCTACTTGAAGTAGGTGGTAAAATTTAAATGTTTTGCTTGATTAAGGCCCCTAGAATATCCTAAAATATTAACCTTAATAATCTTTGAAACAAATAATGGTTTATTAATGACAACAGGATTGCAGTCCTTCTTTCAAAGAGGTTTTGCTTGATATTTTTTAATACAGTTTGTAATTAATTAAATGCTCACCATTGGGTGTTGATATAAATTGTACTTTACAATTTGTTTTCAAAAGGATTGTGGTTTGTGATGACTGCTATTGGGAATGGTGGTTGGTATTTATGTCAAATACAATATGGTAAGATTTTTTAAATAAAGATTTGATGAAAATTGTTGTTCGAATTGCAGATACTAAGCTGTTTCTCGATTGCGTACGCATAGATGGATCATCGACCCAGGGTCACAAAGGGGATCCACCTTGGGTTCGGTAAGGTCAGTGTGTCCAGGCCTGGAACACACGCTACAAGTAGTCACCCCTGACATAGCCGGCATCTTCCTCTGATTTCCACAGGCTGATTGGGGCTGCTATATGGTATTTGTAGACTGGATTGCACCTGTGGTATTGTATACATGGGGCTGTTGTTTTCTCTTCTATTAATGGTGCAGCTGAGTGGTGGCCCCATGGCGTATCCAAATATTCTGGTACTACCATACTTCCTCTATTTAATTGCAGCTCTGTCTACGTAGCTCCCTGGTGGGTTTTATCAGACACTGGATACCATCTTGCTGGCACTATATCAGGGCCCATCAAACTGCCAGTAGAAAAGAGGGAAAAATGGTGGCCCTGGATATTGAGCTTTACTACCTGGCTGCACAATCGCAATGGGTAGCCAGATGGCGGTCTTATTTGTGAGACACAATGGGCCATACAGAATGTGGTCAACCGACCCCAACACTCCTGAACCAAATTCTAACCCAAATTCTGCTGAATCCTACCTCAGTGTCGATGATGTATAAAAGAAATATACTTATTATAACAGCTAGACATTTACCCTAAGGTGTCTTGGTGCTAACTGGAGTTGAACACAAACTGAACTCCCTTAGTTTTGGAAAAGCCAGATTTTAAGTTCTTTCATAAAGGTAAGTAAGGTAGGGATGGCTCTAATGTGAGTGGGGACATGTATGGGCTAGGAAACTACAGACGATGCACACTAAAACCCTTATACTATGGAGCTACCATTACAGGTCGCAAATGGTTGGCTCAATCTGGACAGTAGGGTGGGACTATATTTAAGCATGGGTGAATTTTGCGAATCTGGCGTTCGCGAATTTGCGTATTTGCGAACTCGCAATCCGCAAAATCCGCGAACTCTCGCGAATTTGCGGATTTTTTTTTTGTTCGCAAGGGTTCCTGCCAGTTCGCGAGGGTTTTGTACCAGTTCGCAATTGCGAACTTACTTGTCGTCTCGGAACGGTCGCGACTTTGTTGTTTCTACGTCTGGTTCATCATCACAGGTTCATAGCACCCTCTGTTTCACCACTGCCACCCTCTGATTCACCCATGCCACCCTCTGGTAGATCACTGCCACCCTCTGATTCATCACTGTAGATTATGGGGGGGGGGAAGCAAGCACACCTGCCCTGCTTCAACTGACATGAATTAATTTGGGGTTGATTAATGTGTCACTGAATTTAAACTTCCTGTCCGGCACCTGCTTCCTTATCTGTAATTTGCTTTCTGTTGCAGTGCAATTCTTTTTCCCAGGACCTTTGTGGCCTACTTGTAGCTATTCTATGAGCCTGCTGTGAGGGTCAGAGCAGGGTCATAGAATAGTTGCAAGTAGGCAACTGAACTCTGGAGGGGCCCCTCAGGAAGCACTACAGGGAATGGTTACCAATGATGAGTTTGAACTTTTGCACCTGCTGAGTGCTTTCAGTTTTGCAAAACTCGTTTTTCTGCAGAACAGCAACTGTACGTAGGCAACTGAACTCTGGAGGGGCCCCTCAGGAAGCACTACAGGGAATGGTTACTAATGATGAGTGAACTTTTGCACCTGCTGAGTGCTTCCAGTTTTGCAAAACTCGTTTTTCTGCAGAACAGCAACTGTAATGCCCCAAACAAACTTACTTGTGAAAGTTGATTTCTAATCCAAAAGTGATCCAAAGAAAGTCAAAAAGGCCTCAAATCCAAAAAAGTGCAGGCAAATGTCAACCTGAGAAGTTATTCTGATAAAAATCATCATTTTCAGAAGGTTTATGCTGCTTGCTGGTGGATTTCTTGTGCAGAATTGCAAATTTTTTAATTTTGCGAGTGCGAGATTGTTGCTGCCCGCCGCATCTACATGTTTGCAATTGCGAACTCTCGCGATGCGTCGCCAAACTCCCGCGGGATCCTGCAGCAAGATCCAAAATGGCGCAGCACTCGCAAAATATCAAGAAAAACAACTCGGCAAACGCTGAATGACGGTAAGTGAACGCCGCATGCCGCAATATTGTATCACCAAGCAAAAAAATCCGCTGCGTGCAAATTTTCGGTAAATTTGCGAGAGTTCGCGAATTGCGAATTTACCGAAAATCCGCAAAATCCGCGAACGGAACAGATTTTCCGCCCATGCTTAACTACATTCATGGACGATGCAGGAATTGCCATATTGGGCGACCTATACACGCGGGGCAAATCCACCCCTTTCTGGATCTATGTGCTCTAATGAGCTTTCAGTTGGGAACTTCATTCATTATGAGGCATTGACCGGCAAGGTAGGGGCATGCCGGGGCTCAGGATCTGTGGAGCCTCTGGAACATTAAATTGTTCATTATTTATTGCTCATTACGGGGAATACCAGGGTGGTGACTCTTCTTTATAGGGTCCTCTTAAAGGAAGCTCATATTGACCTGACAACACTACACCAGCATTGGGTCGTGGATCTGAGGTCATCTTTTGATGATGGGTCCTGGAGGAAGACACTGACCAAAAGCCCCAAAGTTTCATGCAATGCTAGGTTCCAGTTAATCCAGTTCTACTTCATACACAGAGCATATCTCACCCCACAGAGACTACACATTTTATTCCTCGGAGCGTCCTTAGAATACCCCGCTGTGCTTCGGAAGATGTGGATTTCTATCAAATGGTGTGGAACTACTCGGTGCTTGCTCGCTGTTGGGATACAGGACTGCAGTACATCCATGATGCCACGGACAGACCTTTTGACCTTATTCCCAAAGTGTGCCTGCTGAGTCTTCTCAAATGCAGCGCTGTGCGTACGTTCACGATCGCTTTTCAGATTTAGCACTGATCCTTGCTTGCACCAGCTGATGATGAGCTTGAAGTCTGCTAGGAGCCCAGATCTATACAAGTGGTGGAAGGAAGTGGTTAAGTGGGTGGATTGCGAGAGGGAGGCGATAAGGAAGGAGGAGGATAGGTGGGTGCATAAGATACTTATGTTACCAGCATGGGGCGCCTGTTCTATGCTGGACCCCCATTGTGAGATAGCTCTAGAAGAATGATCCTCTGGAGAGTCTCCAGTGGAGGAAGCTGTGCCCCCAACCACACTAGTCGACACAGAGACCCCGGAAGTAGAGTAGCCTCCGCTAGTGGGATGATATGGAGCGTGTGGATCTGGATGCACAGGCGAGAACAGCGCAGTTTGCGAAAAAAATTTGATAAGTCTAGAGCTGAATATCTTGTAAAATTAAAGAAAGAGTATACCTTGCTTCTTTATAGCACAAGAAGAGCCCATAAGGATAATTGCTGGGGGAAACTGCTGGAGGCAATAGAATCCAAGAATATACGATTATTCTGGAATCTAGTCCGTTCAGTAACAGAAGCCTCAGCTGCTTCAATGATTTGCGTGGTAGAAGAGGGTGCCTGGGAGGATTAATTGAAAGAACTGTACCCTCCGGGGAGATAAACCGAAGAAGAAGTACAAGGGGACTGGAGAGGTCTAGTAGATGACCTAAAACCAGACTTCTCAGAAGAAAATGTACTTAATACGATAAAAACCCTAAATTTAACAAGAGCCTCAGGCCCAGATAACCTGCCTGCCCTGATAATTAAGTCACGGACATCTTGGTGGGCTAAATTCTTCTCCCAAATGTTTTTAGCAATCCTAGAATCAGGGATAGTTCCAAGCAATTGGAAGGGTGCAATAATTCGACCGATCCATAAAAAAGAGGACGTCAACGCACCAAGGAACTATAGATTAATCAACCTACTTAATATTGGAGAAAAATATTTGCTAAAATAATATTAGGTAGGCTAAAGACTTGGGCAGAAGAGAGAGCAATTATTCCAGTGGAACAGGGCGGCTTCAAAGAAGGCCATTCTACAATAGACCACTGCTTTGCCCTATGGGCTTTGGCCCGGAAATCAATAGAACAAAATGGGAAGTTGCATTGTTATTTCGTTGATTTTTGGACCACGTTTGACTCTGTGGACCGTAACAAACTCTGGGAGGATTTGACAGGATATGGAAGTCCGGATGGCTTATTGATGATCTTGAAAGATCTTCATAGAGGGAATTGGGCCCAGGATATTAGAGATTCGCATGGGTCACTAACTCACAAGATATTGGTAGGGAATGGCTTTAGACAGGGGTGCATCCTGGCACCCCTGTTATTTTCATAGGCAAATAGAAAAAATCACCCTGCCAAAGAAGATAATTAATGGTCCCAAGTGGGATCCAGTTTTGGTTAGGGGGGAGCAGAATTCAATGAATACCCAGGACCAAGAAAACGGATGGACCGCAGTCAGATCATTCTTTGTAGAATATATATATTTTTTATTTTATTTGTTTTGGTGCCATTAGTCATTTTACAAAATAATCAGAAAATAGTAAGTACAAAAATTCATAAAATTATCAGTACTGTTCATCATTTCATGGGAGGAAGTAAATTCATACATGTAATTCTCGTTTGGCCTGCAACAGAAAAAAGATGGAATTGTGGTTGCATGGACACGGGTGCAGCTTGGGGAAGGCAAGAAGGTGAAGTATTGTTGCCGTTCCTGATAGTAACGCCGTAGTAACGCCAACGCGCGTTTCGGTGTGAGTCACCTTCGTCAGGGCTGGCAGAGATGAGGGGGGAGGGGAACACACTGGCTGAGGTAAACGATGGTCGTGAGTCTAGGTAACAGGGTCCTTTCTGAGGGATCAAGCAAGTCGATAGCGAGAATTCCAGGTATAGGAAGAAGAAGGGTCACGCTGATAGGCTGGTGGAGGAAGGATCGCCAGCAAAGATAATCGGTCGATTCAGGCAGGACTATCAATCTGGGGGCTTCCGTATATAGGAGTATGCTGGTGTTGATAGCGTGTAGACTACCGCGTCTGGATACTGGCAATGCAGGGGAGCCAAAATAGGAGCAGTTTTAGGAAATTTGTAGGTCAGTAGGGAAGGTGCTGGAGATAATGGTGTTTAAGCTGCCAAGTAAGGATGAGGGCGCGACAGGAAAACCGTCACAGGAGGCATTTTAGGCTGTCTTTCGGTCGGTAAGGAAGATCCGGGGCGATCTCAGAAGATATAAGAGGGGCGCGAATCCAAGACACGGGACGGCAAAATCTGGATACTAGTTCACAACGTCAATCTTTCTGGCAGATCTCCCTGCGACACTTGAAGTAGAAAGAAGCGCAAGCCCTAGAATGAGTGGGCACAAAGTGCCTTGTCTTTTATACGCAGATGACTTAGTGATCCTGGATCAAACAGAAATAGGACTTCAAAGAAAACTAAATGGTTTTAAAGGTTATTGTGATAGGAAAATTCTGACTGTAAATATGAAAAAACTAAGGTTTTATGTTTTGGAAAGAGCAAGAAGAACTTTAATTGGTATTTGGGTAATGATAAACTAGAGGCAGTCAAGGAATATAGATTTTTAGGCCTCTGGTTTGATAGTGCGCTAAAATGGCGCACCCATTTGGAGGCTCAAAGAGCCAAAGCTTTTTCATCCACATGTGGGTTGAAAAGGTTTAATAAAGAATATGGTGACATGACTCATAAACCAATGATAAAGGCATTTGGAGCAATGATCCCCCCAAGTATTGTATGGCGCTGAGGTGTTATACTTGAGCGGTAAACATGAGTGGGACCAGGAAGAGGGAAAAATCTTAAAAATGTTATTGTCCTTACCAAACTGTACTATGGTTCAAGCAATAAGAATGGAGCTAGGGCTAACCTCATGGACCGTACAATCCCAAATGGCCCTGGTAGGATTCTGGAAGCGCCAAGACCAAGGAGTGACACTAAAGGTCTCACAGTGGTGTAGAGATGAGATCCAAATAAGTAACCTTGTCTGGGCAAAGGATGTGAGTAAAACTCTCCGGAAAGTAACATGGCGCCTTAATGTGAAATTCTCTCAGGACGCCTTGATTAGGGAACAAGGCCAGTCGCTCTCCAGGGCGCAGGACCTAGATTATATGTCAGAGAAAAAATCAGTCCAGTGGTTAAAAAAGTCATGGGTTAACAATGGCTGGTTCCCGTATTTGGACATTCTGCCCAACCAAGTGCTGAGATATGAAATTCTTAAGACTCGGGTTGGGGTTAACCCATGGAAGATAGATGGAAAATTAAAATCTGCACTGATTGGCCCAGAAGGTAACTGTAACTGTGGGCGTGGCGTAAGACATTATATGCTGCACATTTTACTTGATTGCTTATTTGTACACGATATAGGGAAATTGTATTTACGTCCTATATTTCTATCACATAAGATAACTTCCTTTGCCCAGGCGATCTGTTTACTTACCGATATGCCCACGTTGGAAATTGCAACTGGATTGGGTACATTTTTGAAGGGTTTAAAAGAATTTGAAAGGGAGATTTCGTAGGAGGGGCACTGATTTTAAGTCGTTTTAAAATTTTTATAAAATGAAAAATTTTCTTTTTATCCTTTTAGCGATTTTGAGACTTCTGTAAAAATAGGGTGTATTGTATGTTGTGTTTTTGAGGGCGCCACCCTCCTTTAACTTTCTTTTAACAAGTATTGAATTTTACCTATTTAAGATGTAGTAGAATTTTGTCTGTCCGTACTTTTTTTATCCTAATTGCGTGTGTTCTGTACTGTTTAAAAGTTTATGGTCTAAATAAACACGTTTCTCTCTCTCTCTCTCTCTCTCTCTCTCTCTCTCTCTCTCTCTCTCTCTCTCTCTCTCTCTCTCTCTCTCTCTCTCTGTGGAAGCCTCCATGAATTTGGGTGCTTTAGCACTTCAGCTATGTTTGCCTTTGCACCGAGAACTAGAACAGGATTTAGTAGTGGCTGAAAATCCATACAGGTTAACATTAGGGCCACTCTTAGCCACTGCAAGTTTTTCCCTTGGAAAGGCTTGTTCCACACCACTTCCAACATGGAAACGGTGCAGCTCTAGTAAGTGACACAACTTGACAGATGCCAGGCAGAGAAGAGTGAGCAATCATGATGAGTCACAACAGTAGGGTGACACATCCCCCTGAACTGGCAGCAGGTCTAAAAATATTCAAGATGGAGTCCTAGTACAAGAGCCATGGAAGCCTATATTTTAGTCACAATTATTGGTGAGTGAGGGAGGATTATCGACATTACAGATCCACAGTTTGTTCATAATCTAGTCCATAAAGCTTAATGCTTTTAATCCGCTAGGTTTCAATGGGTCCTGCTAGAGAAACTGATAGGGCCAGGCACAGGATAGCCAGGGCAGATTACAGTAAGAACACTTCTGTGTCCCAAAGGTTCGACCCTAGAACCACAATCCCCAACCTCACAGGTGGAGGTGCTTGTAGAGCTTGGTGTGCTTGTATATGAGCCAAGGTGTGTTCCGAAACAGCTGGGCCTGCAGCACTCCAAAAGGGATTCCTATATGTCTTATTAGTCCATGTCCGGTGTCCATAAGTTTAACCCGCCATCCCTATTAAGGAGTTTAACATGCCGATTCCAGCATATGAGCGATCTTTAATAATCAGGTTCAGATTAAACATTTTTCATCTTTTATTAGCAGGCCCAATGGGATGTCACAAAGGAAATGTGTTAGCACCCTGTGGCTGCGACAATTTGTCTCCTCAGGACTTGCTACATTTTATGCTCTTTTGTAAATTTTATGAATTTCCTAGGACTTTTTATTTAAAACCCATTTTTAAAAAGTTAAATTTTGAGCAAGTCCTGAACTTTATAACCTTCAATTGCTAAGACCTGACTGTATCCCCTTTGTGGCCAGTTTCTTGTAATGTGCAATGAAGTACCGAAAAAGTTTAGATTTTTAACTGATCAGAGTATTATTTTTAAGGTCTCCTCCTTTAACAAGTGGACTCCTTATGTTACCCTCCTCACTGTGTAAACGCTGAAGTTAATTTACCCTTTGCTATGTTTAACCCGGATAATGTGCTAACTGTATATTTTAACCTATGAATGCAACGTTTTGTAATTTTTATAACTTTTATGGTTTCTTTTAAGAAAACTGAATAAAGTACTTTTGAATTTGAATTTGAGTTTAACATGCAAAATCAGAAGGCTGGTGCGAGAACACCCAATTCGGATGAAGGCACAAAGTACATGAGGAAGGGCCTTGAAGGACATCAAACACATACCCCACTTTGTGTCATCCACACATGAATGAGCGTAATCTGTCACACTGCATACAGCAAAAAACTTGTATCCCAACTCCGAAGGATATAGGGAAATCACCTTACACTGAGGGCCTCATTGCAATTTCCTAAGGCATGAGAGTACATAGAGCTATATTTATTTTCTGGACTCAATGATGAGTTTTGTTGAAGGATTGACAGGTGAATTTTGATACTATGAGTGCATATTATTGGTCTGTGGGCACAGTACATCCTTGTTCCTGAAAATACACCTCTTCCTTTGCTACCATGTGTGCACAATCCCTTGACAGAGTGCCACTCTTCCACATCAATGCTGCCTTCCTGCTACTTAGAGTTCTGCAAGCAGTGGAACAAGGCTGATCCATCACCCAATTTTACCACATCGAAGTGTGCTTTGCCCACCTTCCTGCCACTGATGAAATGCATCGACCAAGAAACCCCCCAAGATTCAGTCTCAGAAGGTGGATAAGGAGGGGGCCGATACATTCTTGACAACATTACTGAATGAAATTTCCTGTGAGTTAAAATAATAGGAAATATTAGAGACACTTTAACTGCAGTAAACACCTAAAAAATTCCCTTATTCCATTATTATTGTTGTTATTGTGGACAAGGTCTTCCGGACTCCGGACTCTCATCCCACCAGCACAGCTCAAGGGTTCCCAGAAATCTGCAAGGGGTCCAAGGAAACTGTTGGAATCTTCTGTTTGGTATAAGCATCCTCACCATTGATGTTCTTTTCCCTGCTGCTCAGCCAGTGTGTGAGGTCATTAGAATGTTGAGAGTGTTTTGGCCCGATTCACAGAACTAACTTAAGACAAAATCCTAAACTTACTACTTTTGGTATTCACAGAAGTTAGGATTTTGTCTTAAGACAGACTTAAGACAGACTTAAAACAGCTTAAGTTAGGATTCTGTCTTAAGTCTGTTTTAAGACTGTCTTAAGACAAACTTAAGACAAAATCCTAACTTCTGTGAATACCGAAAGTAGGAAGTTTAGGATTTTGTCTTAAGTTAGTTCTGGGCCCTAAGTGTTTCGATGCAGTCAGTTGGAGTGGATGGGCTGAGCTGTAAGGCTGCTGCTCCTGGTGGGGCTTTACTTGTAACCTGTAACTAAGTTAAATAAACCTGCATCTGTAACTTACAAGGATACATCTTTATTTGTAGCACTGTTGCTGATTTAAGAAAGAACATACATGTCATGGGTGAATCAAAGAAGATGATTTACTGAGAGAAAGTGAGGACCCAAGAGTAACCTACTGAGAAACTAAGTGACTTATTTACAAGCCCATATTGCCGACCGTACGTCACTTTTTCCCATGTTAGAAGTGACGCACCAGTGCCACAAGGGGCTTGTAAATAAGCCCCCTACAGTACAAGAAACTAAAGCTTGAAGTGAAGAGGAATGCCTGGTAGCCCCACCAGTGTCCATTACATCTGACAGCCAGCATGCAACCCTGATATGAAGGGCTTTTTGGATCTGTTTAATTTAGGATTGTGTAGTGCCGAAGAGCTTGGAGTTTACAGCTTCTTTAGGAAAAACAAGGGGAACCCAATGTATGGCCAGGGACCATGGGCGTCAAGTATTTTGAAGGAAACAAGTGGTCCTTAGCATAAACAATTAAGTATAAGTGAGGATAATATATAGACCACAATGGGCTGCTATATAGTACAAAAATCCCTTGTCCAGCCGGACAGGGAGTATTTATTCATTTGATAGGAATTTTCAATAAAGAAATAAGACAAGTAACCAACAAACATAAAGGTTACAGTAGGGCACAGTCCTGTGCCTTACGCAAGGAAGAAAAATAAAAAAAAGGGACAGTAAGTGCAGCAAATATCAGGCAAACAAAAGTGAGCTAACAGGCCACTGACAAGAATTCAAATTCACAGTGTATCCTGGAGTGAAACAACCATACATTAATACATTAGATTCCTAAGTATGGGACACTCTAAAAGGAGTCGATGTTTCGATCCCTAGCTCAATTGTAGTGGGATCATCTTCAGGACTTTCACAATCATAACTTTTTTGCCTGAATAGAACCTTTTAACATAAAACCGCCTGTTTTGGAAAAAATGAAAAGGAAAAACAAGACAGAAAACAATCTTTAGTTAAAAAGCCATGTTCAGCATTAGCTCTCTATTTACATTACTCGGAATCGCGGTGATTGGTGCAGCCACAGAAGCATGCACGATCCATGCAGTTTTGTGTGACAACATATTTTTGTGATCGTTTTTCTGTATCTCAAGGTGTTTCTATATTGTGACCTGCACGTGAATGAAGGGGTGAGGTCGTGGTGGTGAGGGAGTGCCCATGGTGGGATTTTGAGCAGTGAGTTGTGAAAGTACGGCAATCGATGGGAGTGTTATTGACATCAGAGCAGTGCCTTAAGAGATCGGTATGCGCTAGAAAATGGAACGTACCAGACTATTGTCTGTAATGATTTTATCCTTAATGGGTCTCCTCTGTAGTTAGGGAAAGCGCCCTTTATCCTGTTGGAATGGGTGATCTTTTTAAGTTTAATAATAAGATACTAACTCGTTTTAACAGGGGATAAGGTATAATAAATAATTTACCATGCTAATTGCTGGACTTCCTTTTTGTGCAGCGAGGATGAGGTTCAGGTATGGTATAACAAAGTCCCGGTTGTTGATCTCGTTGGACTGTGGGGACAGGATTGAAACCATTAAGTAGGGTGTCTTTCTAAATTAGGTACTGGGAAGGGGAATGATTCTATTTGGACATTATCTTTAAAATGGCACTTTGGAATTAAGTGCTGTGCAGTGGGGGCACGCTTATTTAAGGTTGAGAGTCTTTTTGGATTGGCTCTAAAGAGACAAGAAAAAGGGGGGTAGCAATTAATTTGGTTGAGAATGGCATATATTGCTCTTTTGTACATGAGCAAGAGGAAGGTTCTATGATAACCTAAATCGGTGCTCAGCAGATGGTTTTATGGCATGCCGATATAGAAAAACGGGTCTCTATTTTCTTAGAAGGGCATCTCAGTCTGATTCACTGTTGCTTCTAGGGATGGGTGGTTGGATTCTAAAAAAGAAAGGAGTGGGCCATGAGTTACTGCTTAACCGATTTTAGTTAATTTTGGCGGGAGCATTATGGAGAGGCATACTTAACTGCAGTATTTTTCAATTCACACCAAGGCGCTTTTCAATGGCGCTGGTATCCTTCATTAGGGCCAGGAAATTAAAGGTCCGCTGTGGTTTCGAGAGAAAACCATAAATATTTTAGCGCGGTCCAAAATGCTGTTACGATACTCATTATAGGGAATGAGTGTCACATAAGCTTACCTAGAGGAGCTCAGGGCTGCCGATGAGCCGGTGGCGCTTTGTGTTCAGCTCGATCGCTTCCAAGTTCTGAAGCCGAGGGTTGCTTATTGGGCACTTAGGAAGTCACGTGACTGTGAGTTTTCCACAGTCACGTGTTAGGGGACTCACATTGTATTGGATGGCTTTGTGATGTCAAAAGGGCCGACATATTGGAGTGGATAGTTTTTTTTAATAAGGTGTTTTAGCATGCTCGTATGCTTGTACATATAAATATTTTGTAAAAGAATACCACTCTGTTGGTGGTGTTGGGCCAAGGACTTATTTTAACAAGATATCGCGCTCGTTTATAAATGTACACGTTTCTAAATGTACTTTATTAAAGAACCACATTTTTGGGAAGACATTTACGATTGGGCAGTCTACTCAGAGAGGATTTAAGGAAAGTGAAATATTGTAGCATACCATTGTGCTCGTTTACAGATGTAATTCATTTAAAACTAAGCTTTTGCGGTTGCCTAAAAAACAGCATTTGCGATTGCGTGATGTTTTAACCTGCTAATATGCTTATGTGTTGGGCCAGTGAATTAATCATTTTGGCATATATTATGCTCGATTCTAGATGCATTTTATCGAGAGGACACAGCACGTGCGGCTGGACAGTTTCAGAGGTGGAATGAATGAATATTCCAGCGTGATCTTGTGCTCGTTTACAAATGTACTTTGCATACAACTAGCGTTTGCGGTTGCGCAGTAGACAATTATCATTCAAAGACATTGCAAGTAATCAAGCGACACAATACGGTCAGCACAAGAATAAGGGTTGTCTCAGAGTTTTGCAGAGTATGTTCGGGTCCCAGTTCATATTACCCCACTTTCCGTGGGAAAAAACAGTTCAGTGTATGTACTGCGACTACAGAAGGGTGGTCCAATCTTCGCTCCTGTTCAGACCATTGTGGATAGTGTCAAATTGAATAATACTCTTCAGTTCTTCGCGGTTGAAAAGTTGGGACAGATTGCAACCTCTCTGTGGAAGTTTGACTGTCTTTAGGATTATCCATTTGATGTCATCCGCGGAGTGTCCCAGTTCAGTGAAGTGATCCACAAGTGGTGCATTCTGTGTTCCACATCTGATGCGACTTCGATGTTGGCATATACGGGTCTTCGCTTTCTGGGTGGTCTGCCCAACATACATCTTTGGGCAAGGGCACATGATTGCATAGATGACATTATGACTATTACAATTTGTAAAGCTTTTCAGTGATACTGTCACACCATTATGACTGAAATTTCTAGATTCAATGGTGAACTCACAGACCGTGCAGCATCCACACTTAACGTGCCCTAGAATTGCTGGAGGGCCCCAGTTTGATTCAATTGTGGTCATGTTCGCGGGGGAAGGAAGGGCAGCTCTGACCAAATGGTTTAAGTTTTTACTTTTTTTGAAAGCAAAGACAGACCTCTCTAGATGTATTGGACCTGCGTTTAGTGTGGGCCAGTGTTTAAGTATGGATTTTCGGATTTTGTTGGATATAGGGGAGAAGGTGGTTACACACGCTATTCTTTCAGTCTTGTCTCTTGTTTTAGGTGTTAGTAGGGCCTCTCGAGGACAATACCAGGCCCTTTTAGAGGCCGTTTTGATTAGTCTTCTTGGATAACCTCGTGCTTGTAGTTTGTTCGTAAGCGTACCAGCTTCCCTAAAGTAGTCAGCTTTTGTTGAACAGTTTCTCCTGATTCTCAGGAATTGTGAGTATGGTAAAGAATCTTTCAAAGCTTTAGGATGATTGCTGTCATAACTAGGTAAGGTGTTGCGTTCCGTAGGTTTCGTATATAGGCGTGTTAAAAGTTCACTATCTTGATGGAAAATAGTAAGATCTAGGAAAGCTATTTGCTGTTTGTCATACACAAGAGTAAAGTTGAGGTCAGCACAGTTGTTGTTCAACCAATGGTTGAATGAGTGCAGTGCAGGGATATCGAGATTCCAAATGAGAAAAATGTTGTCGATGTAACGACGCCATAAAACAATACCGTCGTAGAAAGGATTGCTTTCTGCCAGGATGACTCCGGTTTCTAGAGCATCCATGAACAGGATTGCCAAGAAAGGGGGCAATATTTGTTGGTAGTAGATGTTATCAAACATGAAGTAGTTTTTGGTAAGACACAATTCGAGGAGCTGAAGAATGAAGATAGTGGGAACCCTATGGGGACGTGGTCGCGAGTCTAAGATTCTTTGAATGACCACAAGAGCGGCTGTTTGGGGGATATTAGTATAAAGCGACTCTACGTCCATTGTGCAAAGGGTGTGAGTTGAAGGCTCAAAAGGGAAGTGTTCTACTAGATTGATCATTTCCATGCTATCTCTCACATAGCAGGTTGTAGTTGGTACGAATTCCTTAATGAAGAAATCTACGTATGCTACCAATGGCTCAAGAATAGAGCCACAGGCAGAGACTATTGGTCTGCCAGGTGGAATGTCAATGTTTTTATGAACTTTGGGGAGAGTGTAGATTACTGGTTGCCGTGGGCTTTTGACGTTGAGGAATAGGTATTCCTTTTTACTCAAGAAACCCTCTGAGACAGCATTTGTTGTGAGTTTTAATATAGTCTCTTGGATGACTTTGGTTGGGTTACCTGGTAGTCTTTGGTAGTGGTCAGTGTTCCCCAGTTGGCGTTTGATTTCTGTTCTGTAGGAGTCAATGTCCTGAAGGACAATTCCTCGGCCTTTATCGGCACTTTTTATCACTAGTCCTGAATTGTTTTTAAGAGAATTTATGGCATCTTTTTCTACTCTTGAGATGTTGTAAGGCACATAAAGTTTTTTCTTTTCTAGATCAGTGAGGTCTTTGTGTACCAGTTTTTCGAAGGTTCGCACCTCTGAGGGTACCATGCTAGCAGATGGAAGGAATGTAGAAGCTGGTCGAAAAGGGGTATTGGCATTGTTTATGGTGGAAGGATGAAGTTGAAAAAATGCTTTTAAATGAATTAATCTGAAAAATCTCAGTAATTCTGTTTGTAATTCCATAAAGTTTGGGCGTATGGTAGGGACAAATGACAGGCCTTTTTTCAAGATGGATATTTCTGGGTCCTGCAATAGATGTTGAGATAGATTGAAAATGGGTATCAGTTCAAAGGACGTATTGGAGGAGGCAGTGGAGGAAGAAGGATGGAGTGAGTCGGTGGAATTTAACAAGGGTGTAAATGTAAATGTAAATGTATAGGCATTTATAAAGCGCACTACTTACCCGGAGGGTCCCAAGGTGCTTCGACCGCTGCGAAACCCTTCCTGGCTTCCCTGAGAGATGGTCCCTTAATGGGTATCTCCAGGGTGAGACCAGGCATCCCCGGCGGTCTGGTGGGGCCGTTAGTGAAGATGAGGCAAGCTAATGCCCAGAGTTGCCGAGTGTGATCGCTGATCAGAGTGGGCACCGAGGCGAGAGAATTATCGAGTCCGCTGACCCTGGTCCAGAAACCTGCCGCACCGGGAATCGAACCCTGGTCCCGGGCCGTCCTCTGCTCTCGGGTCTGCCGCCTCTAACCAGTGAGCCACACTACCTCACGGGTGCAATTGCATCAGGGTGATTCACCACTGATAAAAGTTGTTCCGGGTCTTGCGTTCTCCTGGGGCATTGAACCATCGTTGTGGTTTCTTTGTGCGCCCCCTTTGGGGGGTGCCAGGTTGGCCTCTGCCTAAAAAAGACTGAGCTCCTCCTCCCCGCCTTTGGTTGCTTGCTCCTTCTCCTGGATCGGAACTATCAGAAGATTCTTCTGAAGTATCCGAGAAGCCCACTATATGTTGACGTCTATTATATCGGCCCCAGGGTCTGCTGTTGGGGTTGAACTGTGGCCTGTTGGTGTAAAAATCCTTTTGGAGGTAGGGGTAGGTGTTTTCAACTTTATAGTTTTTAATATCTTTTTTGATTTTATTGGATTTTTTATTTTGTTGGATTCGGTGAAATTCAGCTACCATTTTTTCTACCTGATCCAATAGTTTTTTACACTCTGCAGTGGGGTCTGAATCACTGATTTGCTTTAATAAATCATTGATTTCTATTTCCAAAGATTTCAGAGTTTCGCTGGCTACATCAATGCCTAGTGCCAACCAGTGTCTAGAGCATGTGGTTCCTATATAGCTGAAATTGGAAATGTATTTGGGGTTATCCGTGAAGATGCCTGGAATATTACGGACTTGTAGCCCCACTGGAATAACGTCAGCCTTTAAATAGTCTGTCAACATCAACATCATAAGCTGTAGTCTGACCTGTTTCTTTTTGAGTTTTTCTAATTGTTCGGGTAATGAAGAGCTGGTAGTAGCTGGTACGTCAGGTGTGTCGGACAGTAGAGAGGGACCTGAGCATAATTGCTTAAGGTATTCAGCAGTGTATAGGGGAGCATGGGCTGACATTACTTTTTCGAAAATAGAAAATATAAAGTTAAGGGAGGAAAAATCACAGAGAATAAGGGTACAGTGGCACTAGGATGGCCGACCCCGTGAGGACGAGGAATGGGGATTTGAGAAAAACCCTGCAATCCTGCGATTGCGCTTAGTTTCTTTAGGAAAAACAAGGGGAACCCAATGTATGGCCAGGGACCATGGGCGTCAAGTATTTTGAAGGAAACAAGTGGTCCTTAGCATAAACAATTAAGTATAAGTGAGAATAATATATAGACCACAATGGGCTGCTATATAGTACAAAAATCGCTTGTCCAGCCGGACAGGGAGTATTTATTCATTGGATAGGAATTTTCAATAAAGAAATAAGACAAGTAACCAACAAACATAAAGGTTACAGTAGGGCACAGTCCTGTGCCTTACGCAAGGAAGAAAAATAAAAAAAGGGACAGTAAGTGCAGCAAATATCAGGCAAACAAAAGTGAGCTAACAGGCCACTGACAACAATTCAAATTCACAGTGTGTCCTGGAGTGAAACAACCATACATTAATACATTAGATTCCTAAGTATGGGACACTCTAAAAGGAGTCGACGTTTCGATCCCTAGCTCAATTGTAGTGGGATCATCTTCAGGACTTTCACAATCATAACTTTTTTGCCTGAATAGAACCTTTTAACATAAAACCACCTGTTTTGGAAAAAATTAAAAGGAAAAACAAGACAGAAAACAATCTTTAGTTAAAAAGCCATGTTCAGCATTAGCTCTCTATTTACATTACTCGGAATCGCGGTGATTGGTGCAGCCACAGAAGCATGCACGATCCATGCAGTTTTGTGTGACAACATATTATTGTGATCGTTTTTCTGTATCTCAAGGTGTTTCTATATTGTGACCTGCACATGAATGAAGGGGTGAGGTCGTGGTGGTGAGGGAGTGCCTATGGTGGGATTTTGAGCAGTGAGTTGTGAAAGTACGGCAATCGATGGGAGTGTTATTGACATCAGAGCAGTGCCTTAAGAGATCGGTATGCGCTAGAAAATGGAACGTACCAGACTATTGTCTGTAATGATTTTATCCTTAATGGGTCTCCTCTGTAGTTAGGGAAAGCGCCCTTTATCCTGTTGGAATGGGAGATCTTTTAAGTTTAATAATAAGATACTAACTTGTTTTAACAGGGGATAAGGTATAATAAATAATTTACCATGCTAATTGCTGGACTTCGTTTTTGTGCAGCGAGGATGAGGTTCAGGTATGGTATAACAAAGTCCCGGTTGTTGATCTCGTTGGACTGTGGGGACAGGATTGAAACCATTAAGTAGGGTGTCTTTCTAAATTAGGTACTGGGAAGGGGAATGATTCTATTTGGACATTACCTTTAAAATGGCACTTTGGAATTAAGTGCTGTGCAGTGGGGGCACGCTTATTTAAGGTTGAGAGTCTTTTTGGATTGGCTCTAAAGAGACAAGAAAAAGGGGGGTAGCAATTAATTTGGTTGAGAATGGCATATATTGCTCTTTTGTACATGAGCAAGAGGAAGGTTCTATGATAACCTAAATCGGTGCTCAGCAGATGGTTTTATGGCATGCTGATATAGAAAAACGGGTCTCTATTTTCTTAGAAGGGCATCTCAGTCTGATTCACTGTTGCTTCTAGGGGATGGGTGGTTGGATTCTAAAAAAGAAAGGAGTGGGGCATGAGTTACTGCTTAACCGATTTTAGTTAATTTTGGCGGGAGCATTATGGAGAGGCATACTTAACTGCAGTATTTTTCAATTCACACCAAGGCGCTTTTCAATGGCGCTGGTATCCTTCATTAGGGCCAGGAATTTAAAGGTCCGCTGTGGTTTCGAGAGAAAACCATCAATATTTTATTGCGGTCCAAAATGCTGTTACGATACTCATTATAGGGAATGAGTGTCACATAAGCTTACCTAGAGGAGCTCAGGGCTGCCGATGAGCCGGTGGCGCGTTGTGTTCAGCTCGATCGCTTCCGTGTTCTGAAGCCGAGGGTTGCTTATTGGGCACTTAGGAAGTCACGTGACTGTGAGTTTTCCACAGTCACGTGTAAAGGGACTCACAGTGTACTGGATGGCTTCGTGATGTCAAAAGGGCCGACATATTGGAGTGGATAGTTTTTTTAATAAGGTGTTTTGGAAATAAGGAAAAATGAGGAAAGGGGTAAAGAAATGAAAGAAAGGGGAAAGGAAAGGAAAAAAGGAGAAAAAAAAGAGAAAAAAAGGGAAGAAGGGGAAAAGCAAGGAAAAAAGAAAGTAAGAGAAAAGAGAAAAGAAAGAGGGAAGAAGATACAGAGAAGGAAAAAAAAAGAGAAAAAAGGATTTTTTTTTTTTTTAAAAAGACGGAATACACAAAAGTATGTGTATACTTATGGGACGTTATATAGTTTCGTTATTAAAAACATAAGAAAACTAAACAGTAGGACGAGACAATTAAATATAAGTTTATTAAACATGGAATCTCACACAGAACTTATACCCCTAGCATACTTATCCTCAATAGTCTGGGGGTAAAAGCGTACTGGGTCTTACTTCTAGCTCCTACACTACAGCTCTAAATCACCCTTGGCCACCTAAGTATCTTTAATAGTATAATCATCTTATAAAAGACCTAAAATAGGGCTTTATGAGTCATTACTGCCTTCATCTTAAACATAGTGACCAATAATATAGATAATAGGGCATGGAGCAGGAAAACGTCAGAGACGACAAGCTGGCAACACATCAAGCCAGAGTAAGTTGGGGGGGGTTTTCCAGGGGAGGGGGGGGTGGGAAGGCAAAATATAAAAGTCCTCATAAACCGAATTTTAAAATCATAAAGGATATAGATCCATCAGTATTCCAAAGCGGCGGCTTGGTCAAAATAGCAAGAGTTACAATGAACAACAGGCATTTTTGCAAAAAAAAGTATCAGAGGAGAGGGGAGGGCAACTTCCTTATATATTAATGTCGGACATCAAATTTTTATCCTGGAACGTAAATGGTCTGCGTGTCAGGGCTAGAAGAAATAGAATTTTACAGTACCTACGGGACTCACCCGCGCAGATCATTGCGATCCAGGAAACGCACTTGAACAAACAAGAGATCACAGACATACTTAAGAAGCTCAAATGGGTTGACATATTTATAACTACAGATCACAACACTAGCATTCGTGGTATAGCCATCATTTTTAAAAAAGCAGCAAGGGCCCAGATCACGAGCTGGGAAACAGATTCAAGCAGCAGGTGACTGATAGTTAAGGCTCAATTACATTCGAAGGATGTTACCATCGTCAGCTATTACGGACCTAACCAGGACGACCCTTCTTACTTAAACATCCTGCAGAACCACTTGATTACTTGTTCTGATCCCATAATATGGGTGGGAGATTTTAATCTTGTCCTAGATCCAAAGCTAGACAAATCTCCCACTTCTAGAGCGGTCGTTCATAGTAATATGAGGGATACATTGCTCAGATGTATGTCGAACCTTGGCCTAATAGATCTATGGAGACAAAGGTCCGGCAAGGTTTTGGGAGTCTCTTACCACAACTATAAATACAGACATAAATCACGAATTGATTATGCTCTATTTAGTCGATTTATCAAAGACCTGGTTAAAAGTATAACATACCTCCCTCTACACTTGTCAGACCACTCTGCCATCTTTTTCTCTCTAAAATTAGACCAGAAACCTACCCATCATTCTTGGTCTTTCGACAGTACAATTCTACTGGAGGAGGAGGAGAAAGATTATCTGACGCAGGAAACAGTCTCCTTCCTAGACCAAAATTTAGGTTCTACCTCCGTGGTTATAGTATGGGAGGCTTGGAAGGCCTTCATCAGGGGGTGCATTACAGGGAGGGCCTCATACAGGAGAAAGAAATATGAAGAAGGAATAAGACATATCGAGCAAGAATTAATTCTTTTAGAATCACTAGAACAGCTCCCCTCAGATAATCAAGAGGAGAAAGCCGAATTAAAAGCCAAGCTAGACACACTATTGCAGGAGAGAATTAATAAAAGATGGCAGGCAAGTAAACTTGCCCACTTCGAATATGGGGAATCTGCAGGAAAACTGTTGGCCTGGAAAATTAAAGCGGACCAATCAAGAAATTGCATTAAAGAAGTGAGGGTCACCGGGGAAGCTAATAGTAGGTCAACAACCACGGCCATAGGAGAAGCTTTTAGGGAGTTCTTCCAGAACATATACACAGAGGATTTGAATGTCAATGAAGATGAAAGGAACGAATGGCTGAATAATGTAATCCTCCCGGAACTGGAAAGTTCCCAAACAGAGAATATAGATAAGGAGATCACTGAATTAGAAGTCTATAACACCATCAAGCAATTATCACAGGGCAAAGCCGCGGGACCAGATGGCCTCCCTGGGGAATTATATAGGACACTCAATTCCACCCTTACCCCTGTCCTTACGAATCTTTTTAATGACATAATGATCAGAGGGCAGACACCACCAAGCTCCTGGGGGGAAGCCAATATAGCTCTAATATTAAAAACTGGCAAGGACCCAGCCGAATGTGGATCATACCGCCCAATCTCGCTTCTCAATAATGACTACAAGATTTTTACTTCAATTTTGGCTGCGAGATTGGGAAGCGAGATTGGTTCGATCATTCACCCTGATCAAAAGGGGTTTATCAGAGGTCGGCAATTGGCTGATTTAACCTATGATTTGGTGGGAGCCTCGGATATTGCCTCAACTTTCGGCCTACCCCTGGCTATCATGACCCTCGACGCCACTAAAGCGTTCGATAGGGTAAATTGGGCATACTTAAATTTAATAATGACTAAATTTCACTTGGGACCCAAATTTTGTAGGACTATAGGCTTACTATATAGCAACCCCAGAGCATCTCTACTAATAAACGGTACACGAACAGTTCCTTTTAAAATCAGCCGAGGAACAAGACAGGGTTGCCCCCTGTCCCCCCTTCTCTTTAATTTATATGTAGAACCGTTTGCACAATCCATTAGGGAGGATACCAACATCCCACATTTTAATTTTTCGGGCTGGGAAAAGAAGATTGGCCTCTATGCCGATGACATTCTCATATACACAACTGATCCTACATTGGCATTTCCCATCATTATAAAGAAAGCGGAAAATTTTGGGAAAGTCTCTGGTTACGAAATCAACGCAGGAAAAACCGAAATTATGGTCTGGAATATTCACAATCCTCAACTTCCGACAAAATCCTCAATGAGGTACCTTGGCATCACAATAACTAAAGATCTGGATCACTTGGCTCAAAACAACTTAGCCCGTATTTCCCGAGAATCCCAAATTCTTATGAAAGCCTGGTCTTTTCTCCAGCTCAACATTTATGGGAGAACTAGCCTGATAAAAATGAGTATTCTCCCGAAATTCACTTTTATTTTTAATTCCATTCCATTAATTTTTGACACCAAGCAGCTTGCAAAATGCCAGCAAAACATTAACTCATTCATTTGGGGATATAAATCCAGCAGATTAGCTTGGAAAAAGCTGAGAAGGAGAAGAGAAAAAGGGGGACTCGCTTTGCCAGACCTGGAATATTATGCCTGGGCATTTCATCTGACCCACTCTAGGATGTTACTTAAGCTCCCCTGGGAAAATGCAAATGGGCTTATGTACAAGGCAATGTTATTGGGTTCGGACCTTCCAGTGAATGGTTTTCTCTTCAAGTTCAGCCACCAGAAGTTTTTAAAAAAAATTAGATTAAAGACACTATTGAGTAGCTTAAAAGAATGGTCCCAAATAAAATCTAAGATCGGGATAGGACATTTATCCGAACATGCCCCAATTTGGGACCTACCTGGACTAGCACCACAGGAAGCCAACACAGTCAAAAGAATCCTGCTGGACGCAGGGATCACAAAGTGGGGGGATCTGCTGATGGAAGGAACAATCTTGGGCTGGGATATCTTTAAGCTTAAAGTAACATCACCACTCTCCTGGATAATATATCTACAAATAGGAAGTTGGATTCGGACTCAAATTAAGAAGAAAGGAATGATGGGACAGGAGAGCCCTCTAGAGAATATCCTAGTGGAAAGACCGGCGGGGAAAAAAGAAGTTGCACTCTTCTATTGGCATATTATAGAGGATGGAGAGCGAGACTTTAACCTCCCGAAAAAGCTTTGGGGTGCTGAGGGAGAACCAGATAGGGGAGATATTTGGGAGGAATCTTTTATCCTCCTCTATAAAATCGTCAAGCCAGCATGGCTGAGGCGCAATCATTTCTTCACACTTCATAGAGCATATTACTCTCCTAAACGGTTGTCGAAATTCCAAACAGGGAAGTGCTGTAGTAAATGTTCCTTACCAGCAGCGTCAGACCTGCATATGTTCTGGGACTGTCCGAGTATTGCCACCTTTTGGCATGAAGTTAGAACAACTCTCGAATCTATTCTTAGTGTCACTATCCCGTGGTCATGGTCTTTGGTCATCTTCGGATTAAATCATAACATCAAGGGATCAGAGAGAGATTTTCTGTTTTATGCCATCTTACTGGCTAGAAGAGAGATCTGTAAAAACTGGATTAACATAAATCCCCCAACGCATGCAGAGTGGCTGTCTTCATTATACGCAACTTCAAAGCTGGACTTAATGAGAACATGCAGCCCTCGATCTCTTACATTTTGGCACCTTTTGATCGATTGGAGGAGGGATAGTTAGCCTACCCGGGGTTTTTTTTTTTTTTTTCCCCGGGTCCGATGATTAGGCCTAAAATCTCTCTGTCCAAAAGGGTGGTATCGTACAGCAACTGGACAACTGGCCGAACTGGTCTGAAGGGAGTACGTCTATTCAAGCTCTGCTGGAAGCATGGGGGCCGGCTCTCTGGGCACCTGGAGCTCAGCATTGGGCTCCTTGGTGCTATGGGGGGGACGGTCCTCGTGTCTGAGAGGCTAAGAGCATAGTTGGATCGACTTTATGGCTAATGAGGACAAAAAAATAAAAAAAAAATAAAAAAAATGGCATGCCGATATAGAAAAACGGGTCTCTATTTTCTTAGAAGGGCATCTGAGTCTGATTCACTGTTGCTTCTAGGGGATGGGTGGTTGGATTCTAAAAAAGAAAGGAGTGGGGCATGAGTTACTGCTTAACCGATTTTAGTTAATTTTGGCGGGAGCATTATGGAGAGGCATACTTAACTGCAGTATTTTTCAATTCACACCAAGGCGCTTTTCAATGGCGCTGGTATCCTTCATTAGGGCCAGGAAATTAAAGGTCCGCTGTGGTTTCGAGAGAAAACCATAAATATTTTAGCGCGGTCCAAAATGCTGTTACGATACTCATTATAGGGAATGAGTGTCACATAAGCTTACCTAGAGGAGCTTAGGGCTGCCGGTGAGCCGGTGGCGCGTTGTGTTCAGCTCGATCGCTTCCGTGTTCTGAAGCCGAGGGTTGCTTATTGGGCACTTAGGAAGTCACGTGACTGTGAGTTTTCCACAGTCACGTGTTAGGGGACTCACAGTGTACTGGATGGCTTCGTGATGTCAAAAGGGCCGATTTTCTCAGAGTTTTGTAGAGTATGTTCGGGTCCCAGAACATACTCTGCAAAACTCTGAGACAACCCTTATTCTTGTGCTGACCGTATTGTATCACTTGATTACTTGCCTTGTCTTTGAATGATAATTGTCACTAAAGGTGATCCCAAAACCCTCTCTCACCCGCCCCTACCCCAGAAAATCAATTGGTCCAACACCATCACTGAGTCTACTGCGCAACCGCAAACGCTAGTTGTATGCAAAGTACATTTGTAAACGAGCACAAGAACACGCTGGAATATTCATGGGCCTAGCTCCACCTCTGAAACTGTCCAGCCGCACGCGCTGTGTCCTCTCGATAAAATGCATCTAGAATGGAGCATAATATATGCCAAAATGATTAATTCACTGGCCCAACACATAAGCATATTAGCAGGTTAAAACATCACGCAATCGCAAATGCTGTTTTTTAAGCAACCGCAAAAGCTTAGTTTTAAATGAATTACATCTGTAAACGAGCACAATGGTATGCTACAATATTTCGCTGGCCTTAAATCCTCTCTGAGTAGACTGCCCAATCGTAAATGTCTTCCCAAAAATGTGGTTCTTTAATAAAGTACATTTAGAAACGTGTACATTTATAAACGAGCGCGATATCTTGTTAAAATAAGTCCTTCGCCCAACACCACCACCAGAGTGGTATTCTTTTACAAAATATTTATATGTACAAGCACACGAGCATGCCAAAACACCTTATTAAAAAAAACTATCCACTCCAATATGCCGGCCCTTTTGACATCACGAAGCCATCCAGCACACTGTGAGTCCCCTAACACGTGACTGTGGAAAACTCACAGTCAAGTGACTTCCTAAGTGCCCAATAAGCAACCCTCGGCTTCAGAACACGGAAGCGATCGAGCTGAACACAACGCGCCACCGGCTCATCGGCAGCCCTGAGCTCCTCTAGGTAAGCTTATGTGACACTCATTCCCTATAATGAGTATCGTAACAGCATTTTGGACCGCGCTAAAATATTTATGGTTTCTCTCGAAACCACAGCGGACCTTTAATTTCCTGGCACTAATGAAGGATACCAGCACCATTGAAAAGCGCCTTGGTGTGAATTGAAAAATACTGCAGTTAAGTATGCCTCTCCATAATGCTCCCGCCAAAATTAACTAAAATCGGTTAAGCAGTAACTCAATTTTTGTCTGTTTGTATTTAACAGCCCTGAAGAAGTCCCCTGTTTGGGACGAAACGCGTCGGCTGTACGGTGCTTCATTTATGCTCTTGAAATGAAAGATAACAAATTGAGGAATATCATCCTTCACGACTTTTTGAATATTATATATTGTATACCATATGTTGTGGTGCACCTTTGCTGTTGTGATTAAGGTTTGGAAGAAGTCTCCCGAGGGCTGAGATGCAGTTTTGTTGGTGTACGCGATTATGAACATTTATGGTCAGGTGGCAAGGAGCAGTTCTGGTATTACATGTGTGAGCAACTTTGACTGTCAGGAGCAGCATGGGTACTTTTACAAGATTGCATGTTCGAGAAGTGCTGGGTTTCAATGGATTAATTGGTGGCAAACAGTCAACTGGAAGGTGTTATCATTCAAAGCCATACCTCTGCTGCTCATGAGTCATGTTGACTGCCATGTGCAGCTTCTTAGGCGAGTGTTAAGTACAGTGAGAGTCAGTGGATCCGCTTGAGTGGCTGAGTGATGTCTTCCTGTCATGCTGTTGGGTGGAATGCAGAACGTCTGGCAGAACACTTGAACGTGGACCTCTTCTTCCAATGTGGCACATTGTGTTAGGAGCTCAAGGGAAGTTTCCCAGGGAGCAGCTGCAGATGATGAGTGAGCCCTATGCTGCGTGCAGGAGGGCTGAGCCCTTTTTCACATCATCGTGCCACACATGAGACACTTTCTTGGAACAGGGCATTTGTTATTGAATTGCACAGGACTGTGACATGGGGATATCTGTTTACTCCTTTATTATTTTTTTTTATTGAAAATTCATTGGTACAAAAACAGATACAGCTTAATAGGGAAAATTCCATTATTTCATAATACGTTTCAGTAAGCATTAAAACATCTTAAATAAAGCTAGACATTCAATAAATAAATATGCAGGTGTTTACTTATACGAATAAATATACAAATAAGAGACTCATCATCGGTTGATCAAAGCTGCCCCTCCCTCCAATTTTTAACACCTTAGCTGCGTGTAAACATTTCTCCCCAGTGCTGCGCTGTCCATTAGAACTAGTGCTGAATGGACGTTCAATGGTCGTGCGCAGCACTGGGGAGGTAGCGCTGCTGACGACCATTGGCCGTCAGCAGCACTTAAGGGGTTAAAGGGGTCCCATATCTTATTTCCAAAATCACGCTTTTTCTTACCCTTATAAGAATATAGAGTAGATTCGATGTTGTGAATACCAAGAAGCCTGGTCAGCCACAATTGGAAGGTTGGGGCATTAGGGTCCTTCCAAGCAGCTGATAGTAGGATACGTAAAACTGCAACAGCTAGAAAGATAAAAGCCTCTGTTTCTTTATTCAAAAGGGCCGTTTTACTGCCACTCCCAAAGAACATTATTGTCGGGGATAGGCAGATCTTTAAGCCTAGCAGCCCCTCTAAAAATTTCTCTATCTCAGTTTTAATCAAACTGAGCTGCTCACAGTAAAAGAACATATGTAATAGGTCCCCTGGACCTTTCTGACACCTAGGGCAGTTACTGTCGATCCTCATACCCCAATCATGTAGCTTAGATGGTGTATAATACAGGTTAAAAAGTGTTTTAAAATGCTGAACCTTCAAATTTGAGGATCGAAGTACCTGCTTATCCAAGCTCAGGGCCTTATCGAGATCAGTATCTGGATTTTGAAGTCTAACTGCCCAAGCAACCTCATGTTTCTCAAGATCATCGGGGATTTTTCAATAAGGGCTTGATATATACTGCTAATCCTATCTCCTCCTCCTAGCAAATACCCCAACACAAAGCAAAATGACTCGGGCAAGATATCAGAAATAACCGATTTAAGTGTTTGTGAAACCTGGAAGTACTTAAAGATTTGCTCGTTAGGGAGACCATACTTCTCTTGCAGCCAGTTGAAGCTAGCGGTGCTTCCATTCAACATCACATCGCCCAGAGTCCGAATACCCAACTGCTCCCAGCACTTCCAAGCCCCATCCACACTCAAATTTGGTGTATACCCTGAGTTCCACAGCGGGGTATATAGATTTATCTTAGGGATATGGCACAGTTTCTGCAGATTTTTCCACAAATCCCAGGTGCTTAAAGCCACCTTATAGCGGAATTTTTAAAAAAATCTGCGACTGGTTTTTCTCAACAAAACCCCCACAGCCTCCTTTCCCATCAGTAATTCATAAATTGAAGGCAAAACATATAGATCTGAGGTAGGATCGTTTGTATATCTCCCTCTGGATGCTGGCTCGAATAATATAGACATCTGAGTTAACAAACCAGCCCAGTGGTAAAATCTGATATTTGGAATTGCCAAGCCTCCACGTTCCTGAGGGAGCGTCATAAATTTTAGTGCCCTCCTGGTTTTACCATACTGCCATAAAAAACTGTTAAAGATAGACTCAATCTTTTTTAACATCCCTTCATCAATTCAATATGGTATACATCTAAACAGATAGAGGAGTTTAGGTGGCATGGTCATCTTTAACACGTTGGCTCTCCCAATGAGTGTTAGGTGTAATGAGTCCATCCGCTTTAAATCCGATTCGATTTTCTTAAGAAGCGGGAGGTAATTATCTTGTATAATAGAGCCTATTTCAGGATTAATTACTACCCCAAGATAATTGGCAGAGACTCGACATATCTTTGATCGATTTTAACTATCTCCCTAGAACAGATTACCTGGGTCTTCGACTCATTCAGGCGATACCCCAAATGCATACCAAACTCGCTAGCGATCTCTACCAGTATCTGCACAGCCTCAGCTGGCTTTGGTGTAATTACTGCCAGGTCATCGGCATATGCCAATATTTTGCTCGTAAATCCATTGGTTACTGCCGGCTGTATTCCCCCATTCTCGAGAATCTGCCTAACCAGCGGGTCGATATACAGAGCAAACAGGATGGGTGAGCAGGGACATCCCTGGCGGGTGCCCCTGCTTATCCCACTCCTGTCTGAACTCTGGCCCATCAGCTGTATTCGGGCGATTGGGTCGCAATACATGGCTTTAATGGCCGTCCAGATTTTTGGGCCAAACCCTCTCTCCATCAATACATTCCATAAGTAAACCCACCTGACGCGATCGAACGCTGTTTCTGCGTCGAGGAGGATCATGGCGGATCCTCTCCCCCCAGCAGCATTGGCCTCGAACAGCGAGATTGCTCTTCTAACATGGTCAGCCGTTCCTTGACCAGGGATAAACCCGTGCTGCCATGGGGAGACGAGTCCGCCGATAACCCTCCCCAACCGCATAGCAAGGATCTTGGCATAAAGCTTATTATCAGAATTAATCAAAGATATAGGCCTATATGACCCTGGGTTTTCCCTCGGCTTTCCTTTTTTATGGAAGACTATGATGTTAGTATCTTTCCATGTTTCCGGGATCTTACCCGTACCTATGATGCCATTGAATAGGTCCATCAGTATTGGACCCAGCTCTCCTGAGAGGCATTTATACATCTCGAGAGGGATGCCATATGGCCCAGCAGCCTTGCCAGCGGCCAGGTCAGATAGTGCCTCGCAGATCTCATCCCCCTTATATACAGCTCCAATTTTTCTCTCTCTACTGGTCCCAGTTTAGGCCCATTATCCGGATACCCGCCAGTTGTGCATGTTCCACCCATTTCCTCCTTATATAAGGTTTCATAGAAATTAGCAAAAACTGAGAGGATGCCCTGGGGTTCCACCACATCACGTCCATTCTATCGAATGCTTGCTATTATACTCTTAGTATAATCTTGCCTGATCCTTAGCGCTAATTCCTTACCAGCCTGCTCCCCGGTTTCATATACCCTCTCCCTGTATGTCCAATATTTCCAATATTCTGCTGCCGCCTTTTCTGCAAAGTATTTTTGTAATTCAGCTTTAATTCGGCATATGTTAATTTGGCTCTCTCTACCTTCCCTTCCTTGGGTTATATACTGGCAGTGTTGTTCTTCTGCCTTACCTAGATCCCCCACAAGCTTGGCCCTGGTGGCTTGTTCTTTTTTCCTGGACTGAGCAGAGTAACTAAAAACCTCCCCCTTAATACTGATTTAAATGAATCCCACACAGAATTCCTCGATGCGCTGTACCGATTGGCATCAAAGAATTTGCGGGCCCATTTCTGCATATGTTCAACAAAATGTACATCAGCCAGGAGCTTTCGATTGAATGTCCAAGCCCTGCAATTCCTAACTAGCCCCAAACCTTTGTATATAATTGCCAACGGGTTATGATCCGAGAGGACCTTGGGAAGTTTCCTAATACTGATCTTACTAATTTCTGTAGATGATATTAGGAAATAGTCCAATTTGCTATACCTCTGGTGGGGACAGGAGAAGTATGTATAGCCTGGATCTTTAGGCTCCTTTGCCCCGCAGACATCCATTAAACCGGGCGACAACATCATAGAAAGGAGAGCCATGAATACCCTTGGTTTTTTGCCAGCTTATGAACTTCCCTCAAAAAGATCAGTGGAGATATTAAAATCACCACAGACCAGTATGGGAATCGGCCATGATGACAGTTCCTCTTCCAAATTTTCAAAAACCTCTGGGTTGTCCTGATTTGAGCCATATATGCCACAGATAGTGAGGCCGCACTCCAATTCCACCAGAGCCCATCTACCATGTGCGTCAGATTTAGCCCGTTTTGCCTCCCCAAGAAAGGATTTCCCCAAAATTGCTACTTCCCTTACTGTTGACGTTTGGGTAGAACATGCCAAAATATTGAACCCTCCAACCCTCAGCAGCTGCCTCTTCGCCCATGGTAGATGGGTTTCCTGAAGGCACAGAATATCTACGGACTCGGTCTTGACAAACTGTGCCAATTTTGATCTCTTCGTCCAATCGTTTAGCCCCCCTTTATTTATTGAATATACATAAAGATTTGCCATGCTTATTGTTAAAGGATAGCCTAACTTTCAAGTGAACATCATAATCATAAAAGAAAAAAATTTCCAAAAGAAGTTTACCATTTTCCAAAAACCCCAAAGCTGTAAAAAACATTGTACCACAAATTTTCATTTTTTCTGCTTTTTTTCCCCCCTTACCCTTCCCACCAGTGCCCCCCCAGAGGAACCCTCCCTCTTCCCCCTCCCGCTAGGAGCACTCAGACCTTGGTCTGAGCTAATGATGGTTGTGTGCAGAAGCGCGGAACAAGGGCGAAGATATTTCTTAAGCCCTCACAGTCATATGAACCATATCTTACCTCCCCCAGCCCGTCCCCCCTAACAGACAAAGCAATATCCCACTGTTGAACCAACCAGTTCAGATAGATAGTGCACCACACACCAAAAAAGAAAAAAAATATATATTCAAAATTTTAGACACCTTGGCGGACTTAATACTCCACCAGTCAGACTATTTAAATCACAAAGAGTCCAGGAACTCATTGCCTTAACTTCTGACAAAAAATATATGGTCTTCCCATCTTTCAGTATCTTAAGTTGCGCTGGATTTACTAAATAAGCCTGGGTGTGCTTGTCCTGAAAGGGCTTAATCAGCTGGCGGAGTCTCCACCGCCTCTCCTCTGTCGCATGACAAAAGTCTGGCCTCACAAAGAAAGAAACCCCCTCATTAGATCTTTTAGCATCGGGCGAGCTTTTTCCGATATGATCTGCCAGAGAACAAAGTTACCAAAAAATATTAAGACTGCCCTGGGTTTATCATCACATCCAGCCCCCGGCGAGCTCTAAATGGAGTACGATGAATTCTCTGCATTTCCGCAGCCCAGTTCCACTCAGATAGTTCCGGGAACGCTTTTTTGAACAGGTTTATCATGAAGGCCCAAATATCTGAGCCCTCTGCCCCTTCTGGAACTCCTAAGACTCGGAGGTTGTTGCGCCTCAACCGGTTTTCCATATCTTCCAGTTTCCACTGGATGTCAACAAC
The DNA here is from genome assembly GCF_964263255.1 of Lissotriton vulgaris. Classification (NCBI taxonomy): domain Eukaryota; kingdom Metazoa; phylum Chordata; class Amphibia; order Caudata; family Salamandridae; genus Lissotriton; species Lissotriton vulgaris. The sequence goes on along the minus strand of NC_141699.1, from coordinate 92,334,470 downwards.
CTGAGCGCACTGGGAATCTACCTTAGAAGATGCTGCTGCGGCTTCCGCTTCGGTTGCCACAATCCATTCCTTCAAATTAGTGACTCTATCCCCCACATTGGTACATGCCTTAGAGAGTTTTCTAACAGCCCCCTGCATCTTACGCATTGCTGCCTGTGACTTCCAGGTGTCTTGCCTAGCTTCTTCTCTATGCGTAAGGATGGTCTGATATATGACATCTAACAGTGAAGGGTACGATGATGGGGCCTCAGTATTAGGGTTTCCCTGTAGGGGCGTAGCTGAAGAGTGATCCCAGGTCAAATCCCGCATCTGATGTGCACGGGTCTCACCATGGCCACCAGGTCTTTTGGCCGTACTGGGGGGGTCCCGTTCTAGGTCGCTGTCACTATCCGAGTCCAGGTTGCTCCCATCCTGGGAGCTCCTCTCCTCATCGGACCATTCTGCGTCCTCTGCCACCGAGAAGAAGCACTCACTGCTATCTTTCTCTCTCTCTTGCTCCTTACCCCCTTCATCCGTGAGGGTGGGCTGAGCTAATGGGGAACATAGCGCACTTTCTTTCTCCTTCCCTTTTTCCATACCCCCTTCGGTCACCAAACATTGTCCCACGGCCTCCTCCAGCTGTTCATTCAACAGGTGAACAGGAGATGACACAGTCTCAGTTATCCCCCCATTATCTACTGAACCCCCATCAAATTGTGTATCAGTATCTGTACCTGTAACCACTGGGGTACTTGTGGCTGTCTCTTGCCCCCTTACCTCACCTGTTCCTCTGCCCACGCAGCCATTGACAATGATACATCTTCCTGCCCTTCTACCTCATCCAGGGGGAGGATAATTGCAGCCCCTCCAGTCTCCTTGAGGATTTGCGCCATTGGTTCCTGGACTAGGGGTTGAGGCGTCTCAACTACCGCATTCTTCTGGCTCCTTCCCCAGTGAATCAATAGCTCCGAAATGGAAGGGGACTGCCAGGGATGCTGAGTCGTCTGTTTACCTTTCTTGGGCGGCATTGGTGTTTCATCACCTTCACCATATTTCGGATCCACTGTGGGCTGAGATGTGTCTTCCGTACCTTGATGTACTTGCTCCGAGTTAAAGGGTAAAGCAGGAGCCACCTGCGCCGCCTGCGCCGCTTGTGCTGCTTGGGCTGCCTGGATTTTGTTCTTGGCTGCAGCTGCCGCTTTAGCTGCTGCGTTAGCTGTCATTTTCGGGGCCATTGCCAGCACGTTAGGAGCAAAGTGCTCCTTCAGCCAAAAGAATAATCGGCCGAAAGATTCTGCCTGCTTCTCTGCCGGCTCGCACTGCCTGCCTCGCTCGGCTGCTACCACGCCCCCAACGCCGCGGACGTCGGACCCAGAGCACCAGCAGCCCGTCCGTGTTCACTGACCACCACTGGAAGCTCGCCACTCCGAACCACCAAGGAACGATCAGCATCGGCTCTCCTTCTCTTAGACCGGGGGTCAGCCAGGTAAGCCGCTGCCTCTACGGGGAGAGGGGGGGAACGAGGAGGGTTAGTGCACCTCGCCTCGCTGTTGTTCCGCGGCTCCTCACACAGCCACCATCTTGCTCTCTTCTGATATCTGTTTACTCCTATGTGCCACTTGTACATGGTTGAAATTCATGTGGTAACCAATTTCCTTGACAGTTTCTCAACAATTGAACAAGCTCTTGTGGCACATTAACGAGTGGTTGCTTACATGCACTGAAACTGTTCACGTTTGAAAGAAGCAATGGTGTGGACAGAACTAGTAGCAAGGAGCATCTGACCTGCATAATGTTCATTGTGAAGTAAGTACCTGCAGTGAGCGTAGGGCTGTGGTTCCCAAACTTTTTTGACACGCGGCTCCCTTGATCCATTGGCCATTACCCATGGCTCCCCACTGTTATTTTTTTTGGAGGGAGGGGGGAATGTAAGCCCAGCCTCAAGAGTACTTGCATTTTCCTCCCTGAAAATGACTGGGATGAAGAAGATTACATTGTTATCATATACGCAGGGTGTTTCGTGTTAGAAAATATTATATTATGCCCATGCCTTTTTTGAGTACCATGTCAAACTTTTTCATCCCACTTACAGTGCTAGATAGCACCCCTATGCATGTAGGCCCCATTACCAAGATGTTTCTGCGCTTGAAGAATATTTGCATGCACTTCCATTTCTACCTATGTCATACACTGCCAACAGACCTGTCTCAGTGGGGTGACTCACAATTTTTTAAACCACATAAATCTTTATTTTTGCTCTCTCCTCTCTAAAATTGCCTCCAAATCAATTCAAGACTAATATATTCCTCAGATTTGTTTCTTTCAAATGTCCCTCTCTTTTGCTTCTTGTCGTATATGGTGTTTTACTTCCCTGTGCTCAAGGAGAGAGCAGGTCTGTCTGGAAAGGGGAACATCCATTACAACACAACTTTTACTATACGTTACTATTACATCACATGCGTTACAACGCATGCGATTTTAAAACACGTAGTAAGAACTACGCATACCATTACATTGCATGCGTTTTTACAACGCATGCGATGTAATGGCTATCCACGTCGTTGTGAGGAAACAGGCTGTTTCCTCACAACGACGTGCACCGCCCCTGGAAGCAGGAACTAGGAGCAGAGACGGCGATGCTGGAGAGGAACCATGAGGAAAGAGGAAAGGCTGATTGTGCTTGGGGTGGGGGTAGTGGTTTAGGGTAGGGTAGTGTTGTAATGTTCTAGTGTTTAGGGTAGTGTATTTATTTATTTATTTATTTGATTTATATAGGGCACTATAACCCAGAGGTCTCTAAGCGCTAAGTGTAGGGGTGGGAGTAGTGTGGGTATTGGTTTAGGGTAGGGTAGTGTCATAGAGTTTTAGGGTAAGGGGTAGTGTAGTGGTGGGAGTTGTGTGGGCAGTGTTGTAGTGTCGTAATGTGTTAGGGTTTAGGGTAGTGTAGGGGTGGGAGTAGAGTGGGTAGTGTTGTAGTGTCATAGTGTTTTAGGGTTTAGGGTAGTGTAGTTGTATGAGTAGTGTGGGTAGTGTTGTAGTGTCGTAGTTATTTAGAGTTAGGGGTAGTGCAGGGGTGGGAGTAGTGTGGGTAGTTTTGTACTGTCATAGTGTTTTAGGGTTTAGGGTAGTGTAGGTGTGGGAGTAATTTGGGTAGTGTTGTAGTGTCGTAGTGTTTTAGGATTAGGGGTAGTGTAGGGGTGGGAGTAGTGTGGGTAGTGTTGTAGTGTCACAGTGTTTTAGGGTTTAGGGTAGTGTAGGGGTGGGAGTAATGTGGATAGTGTTGTATTCTCATAGAGTTTTAGGGTTTAGGGTAGTGTAGGGGTGGGAGTAATGTAGGTAGTGGTTTGAACCATGAGGAAAGAGGAAAGGCTGATTGTGCTTAGGGTGGGGGTAGTGGTTTGGGGTAGGGTGGTGTCATAATGTTTTAGGGTTAGGGGTAGTGTAGGGGTGGAAGTAGTGTGGGTACTGGTTTAGGGTAGGGTAGTGGCGTAGTGTTTTAGGGTTAGGGGTAGTGTAGGGGTGGAAGTAGTGTGGGTAGCATTGTAGTGTCGTAGTGTTTTAGGGCTTATGGTAGTGTAGGGGTGGGAGTAGTGTTGGTAGTGGTTTAGGGTAGGGTAGTGTTGTAGTGTTTTAGGGTTTTAGGGTTTACGGGTAGGGTAGGGGTAAGAGTAGTGTGGGTAGTGGTTTAGGGTAGGGTAGTGTCGTAGTGTTTTAGGGGTGGTGTAGGGGTGGGAGTAGTGTTGGTAGTGTTGTTGTGTTGTAGTGTTGTAAAGCTTTAGGGTTAGGGATAGTGTAGGGGTGGGAGTATTGTGGGTAGTGTTGTAGTGTTTTAGGTTTAAGAGTAGTGTAGTAATTCCAGCTTGTAGTGGCACGCGTGGTATTATTATGCTGTCGATGAGTCTCCCTCACACACAGACATGCTGACACACAAAGGGACAAATGTCCACACATACACAAGTTTTCGCTCCCATGGTCACACTCTTACCCACAAGGGCGACCTACATTTAAAAGCTTTTTATTACCTCATCTGCCACTGAATGTCCATTTTTTTGAAACATGCAAAAACTTGGGGTGGCACCATGATGCCAAAAAAAGGGCGAGCTGCACCTGTGTTCTTGGCACCAAATGCTCTACCTCTGAGGCCAGTCAAGGCAGAACTGGGAACTAAAAACAGCTCTGGCAAATGATGACATACCAGCCACCATACTGTGCTGAGTGAGCTCAGTGAATTATCCCAACAACTACAAAGGGAGCTTAGGTAAGGGTGCTAACCAAATTCATTTTAGAAAACAAATGTGGAAAATGGTGCATTATGCCACACCTGTTTCACCATACACTAAAGTCTGCATCTCCTTTTCTGATCATTCCTCTTTTTCTCTCTCATTATTTTTTGAACCCTCACCTCACTTCTCTAACCATAACACATCTATACCGTCTCTCTCCTTAATATCGCTCTCTTGTTTTTACCTCCAAGTTCTTCGTTCTCTCTCTCGGTGTCTGTGCCATTGCTCCCATCACTTTCTCTCCTCATTCGCTGTGATTTTTAATCCTTTTCACCAATATTCCTTCTCTCTCTTGTGCACAGTTGTTCTTCTTCCATCCTTTCTCTTTCTCTGGAAACCTTCCCATCTCTTTCTTTCTTCACGTCCCTCCTCATCTCCCTTTCTGATCTAACCTCCACTTTGCCTTTTGCTTGATCTTCCTGTTTCCCATTACTTCTTTGTCCTTTCTTAACCCTTGAAGGCTCTGGCAATTAGCAAAAGAGGCAGTGTTTGTCAAACTTGCTCTCCTGTAAGGAAGGTTTAGTTTTAGGACCATGTAGAGTTTGACAATATGAACAGGCTGGAGACTGAATGACCATAATTTGCATGGGAGGAATTGTATCGGAGAAATGTATGGATAAATCTAGAGACAAAATAAAATTGGTGTGTAAATAATGGCAATGGATAGAGAGGTGAGCATAAGCCATAATACCTGTTGCAAATGTTTAATGGCGGGCAGGAACATATAAAAGACAAGTTCTGCTGTCTAAATGAAAACGGCAACTTGAAACCAATAAATGTCAGGAGACACTGCCAATAACAAGTTGCATTAGGAACAGGTTTTGAAGTGTGACTGCAATCAAATGGATGTTCCTCGGCAGATCACTAGCGATCAAAATCCATATAGAAGCAACTGTACATTGAACATTTCTCTTCCTGCACAAAAATAATCATCCCCGCATTGCAGGCACCCTTGCACCATGGTGCAAAGGTTCCTGCTTTGTCACACGGCAGCCCATTGTGCGCTAGCGCAGGGGAAAAGGACAGGAATGCACCATATCAGATAGATACAGCACATTCATGCCCTTTTCTTTTGCCAAAGGGCAGTGAAGCAGGAAGGCCTGCGGCGCTGCACTATGGCAAAAAGTCTTAAATGAGGCCCTATGGGCTTTGCTTTCTTGAGGGCTTACAATTGTGCATACTTCCTAAAGCCTGTGCTTTCAATAAACAGGTGGTATCTGAGCTACTCAGGAATGGCCTTTGACAGCACCTATCAACAATGCTGAATTCTAATGGGGCAGTATTTGTATTGGCACGAGAGTCCAAGCCCTTCCTCCCAGCTAATGATCTCAAAGCTGCAACGCTACCCTCACAGGCTCAGCAAAATCTCACCTAGTCCCCATGCAAATCACTCTAAACGCATCAGCAAGGATGGTCACTGGAGCTAAAAGGCACGATCATACCTCCCCCTCCCTGAAAGAGTTCAAATAGCTCCCTATTGAAGCTCAATGCCAGTTCAAAACTGCCTGTCTGACCCACAAAGTCCTTCACACTGGTAAACCAGTCTACCTCGCAGCCAAGCTCACCAAGGCAGGCCAAGCAAGAAACCTGAGGAGCACCAACAACCTACTTCCCCAAAGAAACCCAAACAAAAAGCCCTGGCCTGCTCCTTTTTGGGCAATGCCCCCAAAATCTGGAGCTTTTTTCCAGCAGATCTCAGAACTAACCCCTACTTCGTGACCTTAAAAAAAACCTCAAGGATCTCCTTCTTGCCCTGCACCTTTTACCTTTTGGCTCTACACACCGTTAGCCACCATCTACATTTTGATATGCCATTTGATATGTGTCTGTTTTCTTATTTCCTGTGAAATTGTTGTAAAGCGTTCTGACACCCTCGGGTCCTGCCAGCTCTATATAAAACTCTCTAAATAAAAATAAATAAATAAAGAGGTTGGTTTGCTGGAGATGGAGAACCAGTGTTGAGGCTTGGCGAATGTGGGGACAGGCCCCTGTTCATTCGGTCATTAAGACTGCCCACATTCCATGATAATATAGGAAAGGGGATCATGTGGGACAGGTAGGGGTAGAGCTCAGTTGTAGCACCTCCAGCTTCTTAAGAGGCGTGTCCCCACAGGAAGAAAACTGGAGTCAATGGCTAAGGTTACTAGGTGTCCAGGCCGATAGCGCTTAAAGCACTGTGAACAAAAGACATCTACAACTTCCATTAGAAACATACTAAAAAAGTCAAACTTACCTCTGTAGCAACAACATTTTAGCTCCGCACTTGTAAGTCACAAAAATATAATGACTGTGTGCACTTAGCAGTCTGTATACTCAGGGCCTTATTTATGAAGGCCTTGCGCCACCGGTGCGTCACTTTAAAATGGGAAAAAGTGATGCACCGGTGTCGCAAGGCCTTCATAAATAAGGCCCTCAGTGTGATCTAATGTTGTTAATAAAGGATGAAGTTTCAAATGAATTTCTGAAATGATCCATTGTAGAATAGTAGACTCATATAACGTGTGCATATTAGTGTTTCGATTAATGATGAAATTGTAGCTCTCATATTTAGTTATAGGAATATATTAGGATGTAACACTTATTCAAATATTTTAGTACACGTGTAACCATGCTTTATCATTTTAGAGTGTATTCATATGGTTGCATTGATTTTGTGACCATGCATGTACATATATTCAGATGTCCAGTGAAGATGAATTGTTTTGCTAAGTTAGTGTGACCAAAGGCCTTAACCTCATGGTTCTCAATGTTTAACCTTCAAGGTGAAAGTTGCTTGCTTGCATGTTCTCTCCTCTGCAGGTGCACACCCAAGGCTTCATTAGTTAGTGAAAAGGCATTGTGTATTGTAGTGACAGTAAGGTATGGGAGTAAATCTTTGGCAAGAAAAAGATGCCCTAACAAAGCAGGAGAAAAGTTCTCATAGCTGAGAAAGGGACACTCAAGGTCGATCAAATGTTCTAATTTGAAGGTGTGAGAGTAAGATGTGAAAGATGGAAATGTACTGGAGATAATGACGTGGGTTTCCTTGAATGCTTTGTGTGTTAATAGGCGACGCGTTGTTATTTAGAGGGAAGATACCTTTAGGATATGAAGAGGTTCCAACTTCTTTGCTATATGTCTCATTATGTGGCTTCATGCAATACATTTCTTATAATTGGAGCACTTGTACTGAAGTCTCCCTTATGGTGACACCTTTTCTTGCTGCTCTATTTTATTAGAGTTTACCTATTCTAGGGCCATATGTATGAAGTTACCCATTTGCGAATCTCAAATAGCGATTTTTTAGAAATCGCGATTTGAGATTTGCAAATTGGTATGTATGTAGAAAATCGATTTTTTTTTGCGATTTCTTAAAATTCCTTAATTGCAGTTAGCAAATTACGAATCGCAATTAAGGAATACTTTCCCATTCATTTCTATGGGCCAGGAGGCCCATAGGAATGAATGGGAAGTTATTCTCAATTTGCGATTCGCAATTTGAGAATCACAAATTGAGAATAATTTCAAGGGTGCAGGGGTGTCCAAAGGACACCCTGTTGCATCCCTGAAATTAGCATGGAATAATAAGAAAGGCCCAGGGCTCTAACACTTACCTCACCCCACACTTCCACCCCATAAGCATCCGTAGCCATAGCAAGTCACATATATAACAAAAAACTCCTACTGTATACAAGGGGTGCTATTCAATACCCTCTCACTACGTGTCCAGTAGCAAGAATGTGAGGCTGCATGAATGAATAAAAAATGAATAACTGCAAAGGTAACATTTTGATGGAGGCCCCCCAATTTGTTGCTATAGGTTTTTAAGCACTAGAGAGTGTCTATTCTTTAAAAATTATTTTCTCCAGTTTTATAGATTAGTTTGGGATTTTTGTTGTGTTTTGAGTCTTACTCATTTAATGTATTGATGTTATTAAATGCTTTACACACCTGTCTCTTAAGGTAAGCCTTCCTGTTCTTTGCCAGCTACCAAGGGATGAGCATGGGATTAATTCATTGAGACTCTAACTGAACTTTTATTGTGTTTACAGCCTTAATATTAGTGGTTAGTCACTACTAATAAAACCACTTTGCTTCTTACATTGTATTTAAGGAATCGCAAAATTTGTGATTCCTTAAATGCAATCGCAAAATAAGGAATCACAAATTTTGCGATTCCTTATTTTGCAAGCAGATTTGCTTAATACATACCATTTGGCCAAATTGCATTCGCAAACGCCGAAGTTTGAGAATGCAATTTGGATTGATACATATGGCCCCTAAGTATAGAGTAGGATAAGTTAGATACTTTTAAATTTACTCATGAATAGTCAGGAGAATCTCTTTCTCATCTTTTGTATTGCAGCTACAGAAATTCTTGTACGCTATTTATTGGTTAGACTGAATTTCATTCGGAGATTCAGACTTATTTTGGTGATTTTGTTCTCTACAAAAGGATTTTGTGACTCATTTATAGCAGCTTGTTATTGAGTCTGTAATAAACCCATTTTTTTTTATACTTTATTCACTGGTTTCTGGCATTTATTGTGTGACTAAATGACTTATACTGTTAATTGAATTTGTGAAATTAATGTAAATTCACTTTTACCTCTCGAGCTACTACAAGCCAACAAAGAATAATAAGAAAGGCCCAGGGCTCTAACACTTACCTCACCCCACACTTCCACCCCATAAGCATCCGTAGCCATAGCAAGTCACATATATAACAAAAAACTCCTACTGTATACAAGGGGGTGCTATTCAATACCCTCTCACTACGTGTCCAGTAGCAAGAATGTGAGGCTGCATGAATGAATAAAAAATGAATAACTGCAAAGGTAACATTTTGATGGAGGCCCCCCAATTTGTTGCTATTGGTTTTTAAGCACTAGAGAGTGTCTATTCTTTAAAAATTATTTTCTCCAGTTTTATAGATTAGTTTGGGATTTTTGTTGTGTTTTGTGTCTTACTCATTTAATGTATTGATGTTATTAAATGCTTTACACACCTGTCTCTTAAGGTAAGCCTTCCTGTTCTTTGCCAGCTACCAAGGGATGAGCATGGGATTAATTCATTGAGACTCTAACTGAACTTTTATTGTGTTTATAGCCTTAATATTAGTGGTTAGTCACTACTAATAAAACCACTTTCCAACATTACCTGTAACAGAAGAAAGAACTGTTATACGTCCTAATTTAAAGGGCCAAGTCCAAGGAAGGAAACAATACCTAAAGAAATTAAATCATTCTTATAAAAACGAAGAAGGTGCAATTAAATAATAAAATTGTCTGTCTTTATAGAGGGGAATCAGAGAAACAAATTCCATCAAATTCTGGGAACTTGCTTAGATGGGGGTGCGAGGTGCAAAGAAGAACCTAGAATTAGTGATCAACTGCAGTGAATGGACAAATAATTTTTCTTCGTTTCACCAATTTAAATCTGATAGAACAATGGCTAGGACTGTCAGAGATGAAAATGATATAAACCACAGGGGAAATAAACATTGAATAAGAATCCTGGTAACTACAACGGTTCCTGATCTTGATCTTCCTGACCCACCCCCCATGCAACTTTGATCATCCACACACATGTGGAAGCCACCCGCGCTCTTCCACCGGAAGCATTGCTTAGCCCCTTCCAGCATCCCAAAGGATTCACGGAGGATGAAGTATGACTGGCAATCTTAAGTCAGAAACAAAGATAGGCCAGGCACAGACAAGGTTCCTTTGAACATCTTTCAAAATAATGTATCCCCTTGGGTCCCAGCTCCAGCCGTCCTCATAGAACAAAGTAATAATAAGACCTATCCATGAAAAGGGGAGCTGCAGCAATCCTTCCAACTATAGGGCAATATTATTTCTAGATGCTTTGGAGAAATGTTTTGGCAAGCTGCTGTTAAACCGGCTACAGGACTGGGATGAGGAAATTGAATCTTGTGTGACTATCAGACAGGATTCCAGAAGGGAGAGGGCGCAGTTGACAAATCTATGAGGCTTTTTCTAATCTCCTCACAATACATACTAATCAAAAGGAACCCCTTTATATGGCATTCATCAATCTGATGTCAGCGGTCAACTTGGTAGACCAGCCACTCCTGTGAGCACAGGTTGTCCCAGCAAAACTAATATAAGCCCTTTAAACCTTGCATGAGAAGAACACAGCCAAAGTTTACTTTGGTAGGAGGCGCGAGTGTACTCTTGAAATCAAGGTTGAGCAGGCTGTCTGATAGGGGTGTGTGTTTTAAGCATGAGCGGATTTTGAGGATTGGCAATCCGCGAATTTTGCGGATTTGCGGATTCGCAATCCGCAAAATCCGCGAATTCCCGCGAATTTGCGGATTTTTTTTTTTTTTGTGTTCGCCCGTGTTTCTGCCAGTTCGCGAGGGTTTTTACAATTTCGCAATTTGCGAACTTACCTGTCGGGTCGCAAGTTTTGCGAACTTGTTGTTTCTACGTGTCCAGCCTGTTTGGGACACTCTTCTTCATCACTGCCACTCTCTGTCACCACTGCCACTCTCTGACTACTCATGCCACCCTCTGGCCCACCCATGCCACCCTCTGTTTCATCACTACACCCTCTGGTTGTCCAGTGTACATTATTTTCGGCAAAGCAAAGCACACCTTCCCTGCCTCAAGTGACCTGAATTAATTTGGGGCTGATTAATGTGTCACAGAATATTTTTTTAGCTGGCACCTGCTTCCTTAGTGCGCCCTGATTAGTGATCTTTTGCACTTGCTAAGTGCTTTCATTGTTGCAAAATTAGTTACAACACCTGCCCTGCCCCAACTGACAATAATGAATTAGGGGCTGATTAATGGATTTTAACTTCCAGCCTGGCTCCTGCTTGTCTCCCTTAGCTGTAATTCAGGACCTTTGTGGCATATGTGTAACTATTCTGAGGTTCAGAGCAGGGTCACATAATAGTTTCAACTGGCAACTGAACTCTGGAGGGGCCCCTCAGGAAGCACTGCAGGAAATGGCTACTAATGATGTGCCTGAACTTTTGAACCTGGTAAGTAGTTACTTTCAGTTTTGCCAAGATCGTATTTCTGCAATTTCGCACTTATTCGCGGGGCGCGAACTCACGCTAACAGTGCGAGCAGTGCGAGCAAAATCCGCTGCTCGCGGATTTGCGGATTTTGCGGGAAATTCGCAAATCTCGCGGATTGCGGATTTCCCGAAAATCCGCAAAATCCGCGAGCGGAACGGATTTTCCGCCCACGCCTAGTGTGTTTATACTCCTGCTTTTTACCCTCTTCGTAAATAATATGGGTAAAACCCTCTTGGACGTGGCTCTCGACGTCCCCAAAATAGAAGGAACTAATTGTACATTACCTGCTCTTAGCTGACAATGTTGTCATCTTATCAGAGACCCAGCAATGCATGCATCATCTCCTTCAGTGGTTCGAAAGATATCATCTTAACAAAAAAATCCTAACCATCAAAATCAAGAAGACAAAATGTATGACCATTAAGAAAGCTGAAATTCCTTGAACATGCCATTAATACCTACAAAGCAAAGTCAATCTAGAACAGATCTTACTGGGTGGAACTATGGGGTTATAGGAGTGCTGAGAACCTTAAAGTAGTAAATAATAAATTCCTCCACTGGCTGTTAAATCTAGGCCCAGGCGCACCAATGGTGGCCCTCAAGGGTGAGTTGGGTCTCCTGGGCAGTGCATCATCAATTCTCATCAAGCTTTCCTGTTTGGGTCAGGCTGTAGATGCAAAAATCCTTGTCCCTTTACAAAGACAGACTCCTGGACATTCATGCAATTCATGGTCAAAATAAAGATCCCATGGCTGATCCATGTAGCCACGGCCCTAAAATTCAGTGAATGTCCAGATTTCAGGACCAACCTAAGCACAATATCCATTAGGAGAAACACAATTGCCCAAGAGCATTGAAAGTAGGCATCGTCGACGAGTTGCTCACTCCAGTCATACTCTCTCATCAAGTCAACCTCAATATTTGAGCCATATCTAAGTTCATTTTTTCCAGAGAAGAAACTGATGCTGTTTTTAAAATTCAGACTCAGACTCATCCCAGTCTTGTCTTACAACAAATTATTGTTAAAAACATGACAACTAGCGATGAATGTACGTATAGTAAGGGAAGCCGAGAGACAGTTTTGAATTTCATGCTTTTATGCGAATTTGCTGCTGCATTGCTAAGGGGAATCTTTTGACCATTATTTTCAACCCACAATGCCAGAAGATGTAGTGAGGCCCTGTTAATCTGCCTTCAATAAACTCACTGAAGTATACAAACAAGTGATGGATGGAATGCTTGAATTATTCTCAGCCACTGGGTCCCATGCACCCTGTATCACTGGAACCAACCTACACCCTGTGATGAGTCAGTAAAATGGAAGAAACTGGTCCATGGTTTGCTAGTGTTCTGGTTCCGGGAGGCCCTGGTTTGACAGCTCGGGCTGCACTATTCCAATTGAAGCAGGGACAAGACTGAGCTGCATATAGCTGGGTGCAAACTGAGGTTGCATGGTGTGCAATTGAATGATGGATTAGGGTGGGTCATGAGTAGTTACCAGTGGCTGAGATTAATTCAACTTTCCATCTGTCACTTTTTTGTATACTTAAGTGTGTTGCTCTAAGTGGGGCGTGTATACCCAGACGTGGGTCCTCTGCACACTGTGTCATGGGAACCAAGCAACACCATGCTGATGAGCCCTAACCAAGCTAAAACTGGTCTTGAGTTGGTTGTGATCCGGTACAGGGAGGACCTGGCTTGGCGGTTTGGACTAGACTATTCATGCTGGAGCAGGGTCAAGACTGACTAGGACACATCTCGGTCCAAACCGAGATGGTGTAGTGTGCAAAATAACAATGCATTCCATCCATAACCTTATTGTATACTTTAGTTTTCAGACAGACTCAGCAAACATGTAAAAAAAAAAGTGACCCTTTACATCTTACTTGCTTGGAAATTGACCAGCTCGATTCACCATTATTAACAGGGGCCAATAACACAACTGTGCTTATTTTTTTAGTTCAGATAATTTTATTAGTTTACAACAATACAAACAAAAAAAGGAAAACAAAGCCTTACTGCGAGAGGGCCGCGCACTCCAGGAGATTAGGATCATGAAGAATGAGGTAGCAGGTTCCATATGACAATATCATTGACAGCATTATGTATATAATCATACATGGATGGGAGAAAGCATGGAGGCATCATTTCAAAGTAGACAATGACATTATTATTACATATATTATACACAGTCATAATAGGAAGATATAAAATACAGTGTACCATGAACTTGGTCCTCTGGCCCGAGAAAGAAAAGAGCAATAGAGAGAGAGAAGGAGAGAAGAAAGATGGGAGAAAAGGAAGAGCGATGAGAGATAGATAGATAGATACGGCTACACTGAGGATGAGTCTAGTCTAAAAACCAAATATAGGATGCTTTTGAAATGTAAACATGGCAGGAGTTATGGTGGTTTGTTCTTATGTAGATACTTAATTTAGGATTTAGGGTGTTATCAGCTCTTTTGACTGAGCAAGGTTGGTTCCACAATTTGTCAAAGGGGACAGGAGTGGTGGATTTCCAATCCAAGAGAACAGTCTTGGTACCTAGGGAGAGAAGAAGGTCAATAAGTAAGGAGGTCAAAGTCACCCACCAGAGGATTTGGATGTAGACCTAAAGCTGCTGTCAGGAAATCGATTTCTATTCATATTTGTTTTGGCGCAGAAAGTCTTGAATTTTTATCCATAGTGGGAGAGTCATTTTGCAGTGGTATAACATGAATTGGAAGTCATTGAGTTCTTCCCCACAGCGTCATCTGGAAGCTGAATCCCTCAGCCCCCCTTTGTGAGGTCTGGATGGGGTCCAGTATGTCTTATGGATAGACCAGAATCTGTAATGTGATAGAGCGGAGGAGATTTTATCTGCGAAAGGGGAGCTCCAAATTTTTCACCAAGCCGATTTGTTGATACAGGGAGGAGTCGTCGATGGGGAGCATGGTTCCCATTTCTTTTAAATAGTTGCATAGCCTGTCCATTGTGTGTATCAAGTAGCTTGTTTAAGTGGGAAGTGGCGTGGCCCTTTCTTTTAAGATGACATAATAAGGTGGGGAGATCTGGATCGTGGGGGGTTTCAGTTTGCTGAGCACTCTCTTGAGTTGTAGGAATTTGTAGAAGTCAATATTAGGTAGGTTCAAGTATTTTTGTAGGGTGGAGAAGGGGACCGGATTGGCCTGTGAACCGAGACAGAATATGTTGTTTATACCCCTATGAGGCTATGTATTCCAAAAGAGTGTCCTACCATCCAATTTGATCGAATTGTTACACCATACGTAGGCTAGGGTCGAGTCACATATGTGTTGTTGTAGTCTTTTGTCTAAGAGAAGGAGTGATTTTAATGTGTCCACTATAATTTGACTGGAGTGTGCCAGCCCTGTGATCGTAGTCCCCAAACCTCATACCAAGGGAGGTAAAACAGAGTTACGGTTTTGTGAGGACTATAGAGGACTCAATGCTGTCACCAAGACAGATGTACACCCTATCCCAAGGACAGATGAACTTATTGACAGGGTAGAGGCTGCCATATTCTCAGTACTTTTGATTTAACACCAGAGTACTGACAGATTGCCCTGACCTGGAACAAAATAAAAAACAGCATTTTTGATCCCAGATGGGCCTTATCAATTTACAGTAATGCCATTTGGATTAAAGAATGCCCATGCCACCTTCCCAAGTTTGGTGAACAAAGTTCTTGCCAGGCTGACGCCGTTTTGTGCAGCATATCTTGATAATATTGCTGTCTATAACTCCACATTGCAGAATCACCTGATCCACCTTGGTAAGGTCCTTGAGGCTCGGTAGAATAAATGCCTCACTACCAAGGGAAGCAAGTGGCAGATATGGCAGGACTCTGCTGTATACTTGGGCCACCTTGTAGATGGTAGCCACTTTCCGTCCTTAAACCCAATATCCAGACAATTATGGACTGGTTAGCTCCAACCAACCAGACTCAAGTCTTCCTTGGCTTGATTAGGTACTACTGGAGGTCTCTCAAGGGATATGGGTCCATTGTGGCCCGCACCAGAGAATTGACTTCCAGGAAAATGCCAAAGAAAGTGAATAGGACAGTGAGCTGTCAAAAGGGTTTTGATGCTCTGAAGAAGCAATATGCTCGACACTAATTTTAAAAGCTCCAGATTATTCTAAGCAGTTCATAGTGCAGACAGATGCCTCTGAACATGGGATAGGAGTGGTCCTATCCCAAACAATTGATTGTGGCCATGACCACCTGTTGCTTTCATTAACAGGAGGTTACTCCCCAGAGTGCAGCATTGGAGTGTTATTGTGAGGGAAGCCTTTGCTGTATTTTGGCCCCTGAAAAGTTGCGGCTAATGCAAATTAAAGGTGAACCCCCAAACTGTTGAAGTGGTCCATCTCCCTATGGTGTATAGACTTTATAATGGAGCACAGATCTGAGACTGACCATGCCCTCTAGGACCGGTTTGGTGACCCCTGATTTAGACAATGAAGACTTTCTTGCAAATGGTTAGTCTCATTTTATTTCATTTGTGGGGTAGGAGTGTAGGAAAATGCCCCTTTTTGACATAGTCACCCTCAAGTTTTGCCTGGTATTTGTTGTGATTTTAACTGGAAGTTCACTGGGTTCTTGTTGTAATATCCTCTATATGGTACATTCCGAACCCCCCTCCCCTCCCTATCCCACTTGGTACTGTACTGTCCTCTTTTTGCTAACATTCCACAGTGCATTCCAGATGACTGGAACCTGTGGTGGTGTGAAGATGAATAAAGAAGAGTTCCATACTTACCAACGTATTGTCTTCATTATAACAATGGTGACTATTCACCGGGTGGGGACGGTTCACCACCACCCCCAACGCTTGCTCCAGGTCAGCTGTCCTGATTGCATCGTCTTTCAGTGAGTACTCGCTGTCTTAAGCAGACTGACTCAGAACTCACCTTCTTGCTCGTTGTGCCAGCTTGGCCATTTGTTTGAGGAACATTTCCCTACTTCACCCCAGAAGTACTGTTTCCTGATGTTCCTCCATTGAAGTGTGTTTTTCCAGCCTTTGCAACGCTACTAGACAGTTAAAATATCGTCTTCACAAGGCTTTCTGCTTTCCCCCTACAGTTGCCCCTGTGTGAGGTATCCCTTCACCGCGAGTCACCATTCTCTATTTTGCCCATAGTAAGGTGTGCTCTGTCTCCCTCACCTTTTATCTCCTCTTACCTGACACGGTCCACTCTGGTTGCCCCACGCACTTTTTGTGCCAGCGGGTGTTGTTTCCATTTCAACGCTGTGGCACAATCTTAATTTCACTGGTTCCTGGCTGCATTCAATCCTCTCTAGCTGCCTCTTCCGGCACAAGCTCTATACACGCGTTCCTCACGCCTTCCATCACTCCTCCTCATCCGAGGCTCATCCCTTAGCCTAAGGCATCACTTGTTGGCGTCAGCCACTACTCCTTCGAAGCTGCTCCAGGGTTAACCCTTTCCTGGGCTAACTCTCGTCTTTGGCTCCTCATCTTCGCTGACGAGCACAACTGTTCATGTTTAGGTGTCACAACGGGGGAGCCTGACTCGGTTTTGGAACGGCATTCCTTTTCCCCTCACTTTCCGCTGGAAGACACAGTAGTTTGTGTTGTTCCACACGACTTGAGGAGAAATCCTACACATTTCCCTTACATTGATGGAGCAAGGATTCGCACGTAAAGCGACTTGCTCTTAATCAAGAACCTCGCCTAACTTGTAATCATACTAATTCAACTTGTCCGTCCTTTATTTAGCATTTTCCCCAACCCGCGGGTGTCCCCAGGAGGCTTGCCTGTGTGTCTTTTCATCCTAACAATGCTTGCACTACGGAAATGGCTGCTTCGCAGAAATCCAGTCTGCGCATGCGTCGGTCATACCCATATGATGTGACACACTCGCATTTTGGAGGGATTTTGTGCACATGCGCATTACTGCAAACATGGCCGCTTGTCTCTAACCACGCTCTCGGCTTGCTACTGCTGCTTCTGCCTATCTGTCTTTTTGCACTAAACCTTAATACTATAGATATTATAAAGTAAGGAGTGCATTGAAACTTTTAATGGTGTACAGAATAATCAATTTTACGTGTGATTCTAATTTGTTTTCGCTTACTTTTCATGTACCGCGTACCAAATGGGCCTGGGGGTCGGGGAGCCGAGCCATACTGAAGCCTTTCTAAACCCCGACACGTGACATGGGAAAAACCCCACTGCGCAGAAGCTGAAACAAGCCAGCTGGCTCCTGAAGCTCGATGTGCCTGGGAACCCATCACGAAGATGCTGCAGTCTACCTTGACCGCGATACACTGTTGTTATATACTATGCACTTTCATTGTCTTCTATATTCCTATGCCTGGGAACGTGAACCCAAGGGGCGGGTATGCAAAATTGAATAATAATGATGTGAACACTGAATTATAGGTGGTAACCATGACCTAACCACCTCTCCTGACCAATCATAACATGGGAACTTGTCACTTGCAACATTTGTGGGTGGTCTAGGGGTCCCAAAACAGTATAATTAGGCTAGTTTAGTTTAGAGAAATTGTCCGACTTGTCCGAGTAGCAGACCTGTCACTGACCCTACGAGCTCTATAGGTGATTAATCTAGAGTGCTGCGGAGCACTCTGTCCATACTTTCCACAAACTCCTAGGGGTGGAAATAGTCTTAAGTGCTGGCGAAGCACTTTGCTGGGGAAATTCGAAAACCCAATCGGGGTTAGTGGCGGATTACTTGCAGAGAGAGGGGGTAACGCTGGCGTTGCATCCGAAGCTGTGGGAGTTGGTCGTACCTTGGTGAGCCCAGTCCTGACCCAAATCCTGAGGGGTATCCTGTCTTGACTGTCCGTGAGCTGTACCTGCTCACATTCTGGTATTCCAATCCTTGAGGGTCCTTGTCCCCGTCTTTCCAAACTGACCCGTGGCCAGGGTTAGTCATCTTCCTCGTTCTAGGTAAATATCCTTAGTGGGTGTCTGTCTGACTATACTCTTACTCATTCTTTTCCTTAATAAAGCACTCTTGCCAGAGATATTACTCTATCAGCTTTAAAGTGATTTTATGCAATTGGTTATTAGTGATGTTCCACTTCTCTCCCTACCTATAAGAGTATTGAATTGTCATATTATATTAGTGTGTTCTATTTTTTCCCCTTCCTTTAGTATGGTTGCAGTGAACTTAGAAAGAATAGCATAAGAAGCCTAGTTTAAGTACACATTTTAGGTCCTGTTCATGTCCCATGCCCTAGTTAAACTTGTTTGAATAGCTTGTTCTTCAATTCTCATACCCGTAGTGTTCCCAATTACTCTAATGGTACTTGCCCTAATCCATAGTTACATTGTGGCATTGATATTAATGGTTGACGTGCTAATTTGTATTTGCCTCATTATATTGGCATATTCATTCTGAAACTTTCTTATATAAACTTTAAAACCCATCAGGTGTCTGTGGTCATTTTACAGTATAAAGTGTGGATAAATGTACTAAAGTGTATATGAGTTCTGCTCCTTTTAGGAATCTTGTCACCTGTCCACTGCTAGCTCCTGAATCCATCAGGAGTAATGTGCCTGTGGTAAGTCAGGTACATGAATAGTAAGTGGTGTAAGAGTCACCCCCCGAATTACTCATAGTAGCGTGCAAAGGATTTTACCCGGTTCATGCAAAACACTGTTGTCATATACACGCCAGGGCCCAGTGCGTGGAAATTTGGTAAACTCAGTGACCCGGGTGACCTGCGCGCTCTATCAGTAATTTTCTGGTAGCAGTAGTATGGTTAGGACTAGTTAAGATAGGTAGACAGGAAAGTTGATAAACCGAAAAAATAAAAACGTGCTGCTAAAATTTTTTTTATTATTATTATTGATTGCATTACTTCAGAATATTGCGCAATGTTTTAAAGGATTGTTATATATATATGTAAATGATATGTTTGCATTGCTGCTATAGATGTTATATGTGAAATTAATCAAAATTGTTTGTAAGTGTTCAGTGTAGTCCGAATCCCCGGGGAAGTATATAGCTAACGGTGAGCAGAATCCGGTTAGCTGGTAAGGTCACTTGTTGGGAGTCATTAGTGCAGGGTTAGGAATGCCTGGAAGCACTAATTAGGATCTTTTTGCATCTGAATAAATGATAGCTACGAGTCCTTTGTATAAAACTTCCATTGTGATATCACCTAGTAAGGGTCACATACGGAAGGAGTAGTAGGGTCTCCGAGGCTTGAATGGTAAGTAAAATAGTCCGCTGGTGAAATCCTGACTTAGTATATATCCCGGAAAGAAGTGGATGAGTCAGAGGAGTAACAGGTTCTATATTGCTCGTGTGAGAGGTTAGGCAGAGAAGTCTATCCGGAGTGAATGAAAAGTAGACAGAAGTGGTTTACTTGTAGTGAAAGAAAATTTTTCTATCTGTTTAGAACACTCCGACACAGTGGCAAACGTTGTGTGTTGTGAAACAGTGAAATTTGCACTCGTACTTTAGGAAAAATTAAAAGTTTCCGTTACCTTGTGAAGGAGGGAGTCGGTCGGAAGACTGCTCTGACGTCACTCCGTGCCGCGCTGGTATTGGTCGAGACAGCGGGTGTGTAGTGAAGCTGAAATTGTAAGGGAGGGGTGAGTGCCGGAGCGTGAGACCTCGTCTTGCGAAAGGCCGCGCACCCATTGGACAAGGGCTTTTTGTAATCACTGTGTTGATTGGCTGCCGCGAAATAAAAGTCGCGCTAGCATTGGAAGCACAAAGGTAAACAAAATGAATCAAGCCGAGTTAGAAGCTAGTCTGGAAAGGTGTATGTGGTATCCAGAGTTTATACCTAATCCACAGTACCTAGGATTTCATAAGGATCAGATTCTACGAGGTAGACCGCGCATAATGTACGGAGTAAAAAGAAAATTGTCCTTTTCTGATAAAATAAAGATTTTTTTTAAAACAGACAAGCCCATTAGAACAAGGGAGGGTGTGCTCATTCCTCCACCAAATACTCCTGCCTCCTTCATGATGTTTGAAAAATGGTATCATACCTGTGTATGGTTAGAGAACTGGGCAAAGTATACTACAGATGACGGAGTCCTAGCATTCCCTATTGATGGTACGTTTAATGGCAGGATCCTGTTTAACTTGAGGACCCGCATGAACGAATTACATCCCAGACACAGATTGACCCAATACGAAGCCCTAGAAGAATGGGAAATTGAGGCTCTAGAAAGAGATAGACCCCGGATGGACAAGGGAGTAAGCAAATGGTATCCGAGGGTCCATAGAGAAACCAAAGAGCAGAAAATGAAACAGTGGAGGCAGAACATGATGGTTGAAGGGTTATTTCCCATGATGGGAGTACTTGAACAAAAGAAAGGAAAATGTACAGAGAAAACCCGCCACTTAATGGCTATGGGAGACTCGGAAGATGAACATCTAGAAGACTTGTTGATGAAGAACCCACCTCCCTATGTAGCAGAGTCAGAACCTTTGAGTTCCCCAAACCCGTTTTCTAAATATCCTAAATGTAGGAGGGATAGTGAGACAGATGGAACGGGTACGGATGGTAAGACCAGTGATGGGGATGGGTTTTGCAGACCTCGTTCTACAGTCCCGAATTACCGTCCTTTCGGAGAAGACCCCCCTCGGTTGGTTACTCCGACAGCCCCGAATATTTACCCTACTTTGGTACCCCAAGTATTGCATGACTATTCTGCAGACAAGGCTTTGAGAGAGCGAGAGAAGGAAGCCCCGGCGAAACAGCGAGATGTTTTAATTCGGACCATAGCTCAGATACATCCTCATCCAGATTCACTGACTATCCCAGTAACTATCGGTCCAGCTATTCCTCTTTACGGGGATAGATTGGCCAGTCCTCAAACTCCTGCTATAACCCCGATGGTCCCAAATGCTAGTGTCCCAACCCCGAGAAGAGAGCCACTCATAGATGATGATCAAGAAAGTGAATGTGAGTCGGTGGTCTTGATGGATCTGCCTGTAGGGGAACCTGGACCCAGTGTACCAAGGACCAGAAATCAGAGTAGGGCAAAGGAGGTCGTGATTGAAAGCACATCTGGGGTCAAAAGTGCCACGGTAGTAACTCCAGAAGAATTGGACAGATGGACAAAAGAGTTAGAGAAAGAGACCACCCCCCAACCAAAACCCTTAGAAATTTATAGGCTAAGGATAGAAATCGAAGAACTATTGGCCGGAAATGTAGGATTAGACAGGTTAAACTCCTTTAATGAAGAAGAGTTACTGTTCATCAGCAAGAACCTTACCCGAAACACTAGATTACTACATGAAAGATTAATGGACACCGCTGCTGACATGGGAATAGATGCTAGTAAATCCAAAATCCTTCAGAAACCCTACAGAGCGGATTTTTCCGACAAGGACTTAGAGAGCTTGAATGTAGTAGGGAAACAAATCCAGATAAAAGAGTTACTGAAACTCCTACAGAAATGGGGGGATGTAGAAAAATGGAAAACCAGATGGGCAAAGAAAAAGGAAGACAGTAGGGCAAAATCCCAAACTTCAGAATTCGTGCTCAAAGAAGTAGGTCCCGCAGAAAAATTGTGTCCCATGAGAGAGGTCCCTGGAGGAAAATACGTCCACGTCCCTTGGTCCCGACAAGACATTGTGTCATTTACAAATGACTTTCCAAAATTGCGAAGGAAGCCAGTTGACTGGTACAGACAAGTCGAACGCTTCATAAAGGTTCAGAAATGTCTCCTGAAAGACCTGGATGGGTTTTTCGACATTGTAGTACCTGTAGATTTATGGACCGAATGCAAAATTGAAATTGATTGGCCCAATGATGAATATCCGAGGGATGCCAAAACCGGAGCTCCCTCACCCGAAGTAATGAGGAAGTATGATCAAGTCATACAATACCTCAAGAAAAAGGTGCCCGCAAAGGAAACCGATTGGACCCGGATAGATAGAACTACCCAAGAGCGCGATGAAACTGTCCACTCCTTTTATGAAAGGTTGCTGCAAGTGTTCAAAACTTACAGTGGATTCGATAATGTGGACATGAAGGACATGACCCATTTCAGTTACAGATTTGTGCTGGGACTGAGGCCCGAAATATCCCAATGGATTCGAGATAATAAAATCAGTTGGCAGGGAAAGCCCATAGATGATGTCCTCAAGTACGCCAAGTACTGCGAGGATGAGATAGAAAACAAGAAGAAAGCCCTCAAGGAGAAAGTTATGTGGGCACAAGTGAAGTTGGCTGAACAGCAAGAAAAGCAGTTAAGTAAAATGAATTCTGATAATAATGCCCAGAATCCCAACGCTGGGGGAGGGAGGAAGCCCCGAGTAAAGATGAGTCGAGAGGAAGCTATGAAGAAATTCCCCTGCCACGGGTGCGGTCAGATAGGGCATTGAAGAGACGAGTGTCCACACCTACAGGCCGGTAATGCTCCTGTAAATGGTTTAAATCCACAGGTGCAGAAAGAGGGGACAAGAAAGAACCAGCAACAGGTAAAGCTACCTCCAGTACCTCGCGCTCCTAGACAGAATAATAAGAATCAGGGTCAGCAGAATGAAAGGGCGGAAATATGGGAAGGAGAGAATGAGATAAATGCAGCAATTCCACAATATTTGTTGAATGATTCCTTCCTCTGTGATGGTCAAGATTGACGGGGCCTGAGGGGGGAGGACAAGGAGTGCGTACTTGGCGCCTCCTTACCGGTAGACCAGACTGGACCATACATTGAAGGAAAGGTTGAGGGAAAAGACGTCACCTTCTATTGGACACTGGTGCTACCCGTTCTACTGTAAGAACAGTGGATGTTCCTAACCTACCCCTCTCGGGAGAAGCAATCCAAGTAGTGGGTGTCTCCAATCAGATAATCAGTACTCCAGTAACTGAACCAATGGAAATTTCCATAGGGAATTTCAGAGAAATGCACAGATTTGTGGTCTGTGATTCCAGTCCTGTGAACCTGTTAGGACGCGATTTGTTGTGCAAAATGAACTGCACCATCTTTTGCACACCAAAAGGTGTCGAAATTCAGACCCCCGATGAAGATGGCTTGTACAAATTAATGTTGGTAAGACCTGACACCGAAATTAAACCCCTGTCCGTTGAAGACTTACCTGAAGAGCTGCAATTAAGAGTGGTACCCGAAGTATGGGATTTCACAGGAAAAGATGTAGGCTTAATGGCAAATGTAGATACAGTTAAAATAGCAATAAAAACAAATGCTGTATACCCCAGAACAAGACAGTACAAAATGAGTGCAGAAGTAAAAGCAGGAGTCGCAATTGAAATTAACAGGTTGCTTGAAGCAGACATCATACAGGAAGTAATGAGCAGTCCCTGCAATTCGCACATCATTGGGATTAAAAAGCCTAGTGGAAAGTACCGGGTAGTGCAGGACCTGCGCATGGTAAACCAGATTGTTGTACCTTGCTGTCCCATTGTGCCCAACCCTGCAGTGATACTATACCAGATTCCTTGGAATGCGGAATGGTTCACTGTCATTGACCTGTGCCATGCATTCTTTTCCATCCCATTGCATCCAGAAAGCAAGTTCCTTTTTAGTTTTGAATTTGACAGCCACATCTATGTCTGGAATCGTGTCCCCCAAGGGTACACTGAAAGTCCATCGATTTTCAACCAGATCCTAAAGAAATGCCTTGAATCTCTACTACTGCCAAGAGAGTCCGTTTTGGTGCAGTACATAGACGACCTTTTAGTGGCGTCTAAAACCCAAACTGACTGTGTCACGGACACCATTGCCTTGCTGAATCACCTAGGAAAGGGAGGACATAAAGTATCACCAGACAAATCACAGTTCTGTAGAAACTCAGTAAAATATCTGGGGCACCAGATAGAGAAAGGGATCAGAAAAGTTACTACAGAGAGGATCAAGATAATTCAAACAATGGACCTACCCCAAACTCAGAAAGAGGTAAGAATGTTCCTAGGAGTTGTGGGGTACTGCAGACAATGGATTGTAGGATTCGCAGCTCTAGACAAACCTTTGATAAAAATGACCAAGAAAGGAGTGGAAGACCCAGTCAGTTGGGACGGTGAAAGCATGTCCGCGTGGGTAAAATTGCGAAATTGTCTATGCACCGCTCCTGCATTAGGTATGCCTGATTACTCCAAAAACTTCGAACTGTTCTGTGACACAAGAGACAATTGTGCGCTCTCAGTCCTGACCCAGGAGCATGGGCTAGTCAGGCGTCCCGTGGCCTATTTCTCGGCCACTCTAGATCCAGTGGCTGCTGGATTACCCGGATGCCTGAAAGCAGTAGCTGCTACTTGCGTCAGCCTAGAACAGAGTGAGAATATTGTCATGGGACATCCTGTCACTGTATATGTTCCTCATTCTGTTGTAATTTTACTGACGAGAACCAAGACCCAGTATCTCACACCTAGTCGGCTGACTAAGTATGAGAGAATTTTAATTGGTGCTGAGAATGTAATTATTTCCTGGTGCAATGTCTTAAACCCCGCAACACTGTTACCTGTTCCTCTGGATGTAGAAGCAGAGGATGAAATGGAGCATAACTGCATCGACTTAACAGAGTTCAGCACTAAGCCACGTCCTGACATCAGAGAAATAGCTTTACTTGATGGGGATCTTACAATATTTGTCGATGGCTCGTGTTTAAGACATGAGAATGGAGGTCTGAGTGCTGCCTATGCTGTAGTCACATTGACGACCACCCTGGAAGCATCTTACCTATGCGAAGTGAAATCTGCACAAGTAGCAGAACTCATCGCGTTGACCAGAGCTTGTAAGAGGGGTAAAAACAAAAGAATAACTGTATATACCAACAGCCAGTACTGTTATGGGGTTGTTCATGACTTCGGCCAACTGTGGTTACAAAGAGAATTCATGACTTCCTCAGGTACCCCTATCAGAAATGGAAAGGTGGTACAACACCTACTGGAAGCTATTCAATTACCCAAAGAATTGGCTGTGGTCAAATGTGCGGCTCACAGATCCGGAAATGATGATGTGACAGCCGGAAACAGATACGCTGACCAAATCGCCCAGTTTTGTGCCCGACACCGAATGTCCCTCCAAATTGGGTTATGGGGTGGTGGAAACAGCTGCCAACTGATGTTGTTTGAAAATGTGTCAACGTGGGAAGAATTGAAAGACTTACAACAGGCAACAGACAGGGAAGAAAAAGGCAGATGGAGGGCGAACGAATGCAGAATAAGGAATGATGGTGTAGTGGTGAACTTAACTGGAGTGCCTGTACTGCCCGACAGCCTAGTAGATCCCATGGTCAGAATGATACATGAACCAACACATATGGGAAGAGACGCAATGTGTCGTGTGTTTGACAGGGTGTTCTATAATTCAAAGTTCAGGAACCAAGCGGAAAGGCTTTGCCAGATGTGCCTAGTGTGTCAGCAATTCAATGCAGGAAAGAGGACTGTAGTAGAACAGAGTACCATTGGAAAGGCAGTGGGTCCCTTTGTCAGGATGCAGGCGGACTTTATAACTATGCCCAGGTGCAAAGGATATAGATATGTCCTGGTCATAGTTTGCCTGTTTTCCAGGTGGGTGGAGGCCTACCCAGCAAAGAAAAATGATGCCTTGACAGTAGCCAAACTGTTGCTCAGGGAGTTGATACCTAGGTATGGAATTCCTGAGACGATTGAAACAGACCAAGGTGGGCATTTTGCCAACGATGTCCTAGACGAACTCTGTACGGCATTTAAAATGAAGCAAAGGCTGCACTGTGCATATCGTCCAGAGGCTTCTGGAATAGTTGAACAGATGAATGGTACGATCAAGTCCAGACTGGCGAAAATTTGTGATTCCACCAAAATGAACCAGATAGAAGCTTTGCCCCTTGCGCTGATGAGTTTGAGAAGTATTCCGAATCGAAAAACAGGCCTGAGCCCCCATGAAGTGCTAATGGGGAGAGTGATGCGACAGGCATGGGTACCTGGACACAAACTGCTAAGTATTTCTGATGATTTGGTGCTAGAATACTGCAAGCAGCTGGGTGATCAAGTGCGTTCTATCTCTCACCAGATTGGAGAGACAGCTGACGACTGGCCCAAGACTCCAGCACATAAACTGCAACCAGGTGATTGGGTGGTGTTAAAGAAACACACCCGGAAGAGTTGCCTTAAACCAAAGTGGGGAAAGCCGAGGCAAGTGATCCTTGTCACCACAACTGCTGTAAAGTGTGCTGGTGTACCGAAGTGGATCCATGCCAGCCACACGAAGCGGTAACTGGATAAAACGCGACTGAAGCTGAAGGCAGCCCAGCTGAGGAGACTCCCGAGGAGGGTCCGGATCTCGCTGACATCGAACTGCTGAGCACAAGTCAAGACGTTGATTGGTTCCCTGCCGACGACCAGGTTCTTGATCCAATACGAACCAGAAAATATTCTTACCTAGACAGTGAGTGGGATAGTGCAGGTGAGACAGAACTAGAGGACGAAGGTCAGGTCATCGAGACTCACATCATACCTGATCAGGAAATAGGCCGAGTAGGGACAGAACCAGTCGCTGACACTCCTCCTGAAACCCCAGAATCTGGAAAGGGTCAGATAGTGATTAAAGCTGAAGTTCATGCGGAAGAAAATCAAGGGATCGAAGTGCATGAACAGGAGCAGATAGAAATAGACGAACGTGTTCAGGAAGCAGAAACCAAATCACCTGAAAATAAAGAACAAATACAAATTCAACCTGAACAAGGCCAGCTTAGGGACCAGGCAGAAGAAATAGATGAAAGACCTGGAACTAGTCAGACAGGAAGGGAAATAGACACTGGCAAGACCAAAGTGCCACAACGAAGTGAAGTCAAAAGAGTGCACGAGGAAGGCCAAGTTTCCTCGACCACCGAAGGCCACAGAAGCAAGGGTGCACCTCGATACGTTAAAAGACTGGGACTCCGAATAAAAACAGTTGAAGAAAAACTAAAAGACCGAAAAAGGGCTGAAAGTGAAAGGAAAGCAGCCCGAGGAAAGTCTCTCAGAAAAAGTGACAGAGTAAAGAAACAGAACAGACTGTATCGAAGCCCTGAATGGACATACTTGGTGTTGGAAGAAATTGATGAGCCCAACCACAGTGGCAAAAGTGACGAAGAGTCCATTGCTGATCAGAGTTCCGACGAAGACCCTCCTTGAAATAAAACCCGAGTGAGCCTTTGGTGTAAAGAAACAAAGAGGGGTCGAAAAAGAACCACCTGTAAGCTACAATGTCTGATTCAAGCGTAACTGGAAGATCCAGATTTAGGTGTTGCAAAACTTGTTGTAAAATATGCTTATGTAGTGTAGCTATGTTGATAGTGATATGGATAGGACTAACAGTCTTTATTCCTTTTATGATAAGTAGAGATGCTAACTTGTCCCCTACTGAACCTGAGACGCTAGACACCGACGTTGTACAGACTGAAGAAACACCACGAAGTTTAGAAAAACGTGACAATGCAGTTAGTCTGAGACATACACAACCTAAATTAGAAGCATCAGATGAGGGTGGACTACATTTTCACAAGATGAGAAACCGGACACATTTGAATGTTTTTGCTAACCTTTTAGTGCACTATGTAGAAGCTATGGAAATAGAAGATTGTTATGTCTGCATGAAGCTACCCACTTCAGTAGCTGAAGGTGTGACATATCACCATTTACCCCTAACCTACGGAATTTCCTGTAGTATATTAGCAAGCTTGTTTTATAGAAGCACTTTACAGTACTACTATTCAAATGCTGACGTAATCTTTTCTGAACTTCCTATTAGAGGACACCTGAATCTTGTACATGTTAGAAGCGAGGTAACCCGTTATATGGGAGAATATTTCCTGACTATAGGTGACATAGACTTAAATGAAGCAAGACAAGCTAATCTGACCTGTTCTTTGCAAGAGCAGGAAAAGATGTTTATAAAAATGGCAGACAGAAGGAGGGAAAAATTTCAGAAAAAGGCAAATAACGAAAAGGATAGAGTCCCTAGGTGGGCAGAACATATGGACAACACCTCGCAAGGCGAAGCTAGTCCTGCTTTGTTGCTGGATTTTGAACGGAAAGGGAAGCTTTGTCTCCATAGAGAAAGGACAGAATATTATAACAATGTATTCATCGGTTCCAGCGAGTGTGAACATAATTACAAGGTAATTGGAGGTTGGGGTTTCAAAAATGGGTCAGAACCTGTGTTTCCCGGAATTTATTATGTATGTGGGAACAAGGCTTATTTCAAATTGCCGGATCACTGGTATGGAAGCTGCTACTTTGGCATTGTTTTCCCGAAAATATACCATGTGAATAATGCTGCTGGAAGCAATGAAGCGACTAATGGCTTAGAGCGTAGCAAACGTGAAAGTGTAGGAGAAATTATAGGTGATATTTTTAGTGCACTGATACCTGGAATGGGGGTAGTTCTGAACACTCACAGAATCTGCAAATTGTCTCAGTAGTGGATCGGTTATCAACTGACACTGCTGCTGGATTCCTGCTGGTCAATACTGAAATGGTTGCGATCAGATCAATGGTTTTGCAGAATCGCCTTGCTCTTGATACCTTATTGGCAAAAGAGGGCGGAGTCTGTAGAATGCTGAAGGCGCAACATTGTTGCACCTACATACCTGACAAAAGTATCGAACTTAAGAAATATGTAAAGAACATAACTAATTTGGAAAAGGAACTCAAACCATTGGAGGTTGACAGTGCCTGGACGAGACTGACTGGAGGTCTCTCCTCTATAGGTAGTTGGTTTTCTAACTTAGGTAGAAATCTTCTATGGAAAATACTGATGCCAATAGCTGGAATAGGTGTGATTGCACTGATCATATTCATTTGCTGCAAATGTCAAAAATGCAAAAAGTACACTGTGAATAAGAGAGGAGTGACGAGAAATATTGATGAGTTAGAATTAAAAGAATTGAGGAATCAAATCTATAAAAAGGCTAAGAATCACCACTCACATAGAGAAGCTGAAAGAAAACTCAACAATAAATTCGTTGAGATAGAGATGAATGATATGGAAGAATGAAGTTGGCATCTGTTTCCTTTATAGTGATGATAGTAAATATCATCAAAGAGGGGATTGATGGAGCAAGGATTCGCACGTAAAGCGACTTGCTCTTAATCAAGAACCTCGCCTAACTTGTAATCATACTAATTCAACTTGTCCGTCCTTTATTTAGCATTTTCCCCAACCCGCGGGTGTCCCCAGGAGGCTTGCCTGTGTGTCTTTTCATCCTAACAATGCTTGCACTACGGAAATGGCTGCTTCGCAGAAATCCAGTCTGCGCATGCGTCGGTCATACCCATATGATGTGACGCACTCGCATTTTGGAGGGATTTTGTGCACATGCGCATTACTGCAAACATGGCCGCTTGTCTCTAACCACGCTCTCGGCTTGCTACTGCTGCTTCTGCCTATCTATCTTTTTGCACTAAACCTTAATACTATAGATATTATAAAGTAAGGAGTGCATTGAAACTTTTAATGGTGTACAGAATAATCAATTTTACGTGTGATTCTAATTTGTTTTCGCTTACTTTTCATGTACCGCGTACCAAATGGGCCGGGGGGTCGGGGAGCCGAGCCATACTGAAGCCTTTCTAAACCCCGACACGTGACATGGGAAAAACCCCACCTCGCAGAAGCTGAAACAAGCCAGCTGGCTCCTGAAGCTCGATGTGCCTGGGAACCCATCACGAAGATGCTGCAGTCTACCTTGACCGCGATACACTGTTGCTATATACTATGCACTTTCATTGTCTTCTATATTCCTATGCCTGGGAACGTGAACCCAAGGGGCGGGTATGCAAAATTGAATAAGAATGATGTGAACACTGAAATATAGGTGGTAACCATGACCTAACCACCTCTCCTGACCAATCATAACATGGGAACTTGTCACTTGCAACATTTGTGGGTGGTCTAGGGGTCCCAAAACAGTATAATTAGGCTAGTTTAGTTTAGAGAAATTGTCCGACTTGTCCGAGTAGCAGACCTGTCACTGACCCTACGAGCTCTATAGGTGATTAATCTAGAGTGCTGCGGAGCACTCTGTCCATACTTTCCACAAACTCCTAGGGGTGGAAATAGTCTTAAGTGCTGGCGAAGCACTTTGCTGGGGAAATTCGAAAACCCAATCGGGGTTAGTGGCGGATTACTTGCAGAGAGAGGGGGTAACGCTGGCGTTGCATCCGAAGCTGTGGGAGTTGGTCGTACCTTGGTGAGCCCAGTCCTGACCCAAATCCTGAGGGGTATCCTGTCTTGACTGTCCGTGAGCTGTACCTGCTCACATTCTGGTATTCCAATCCTTGAGGGTCCTTGTCCCCGTCTTTCCAAACTGACCCGTGGCCAGGGTTAGTCATCTTCCTCGTTCTAGGTAAATATCCTTAGTGGGTGTCTGTCTGACTATACTCTTACTCATTCTTTTCCTTAATAAAGCACTCTTGCCAGAGATATTACTCTATCAGCATTAAAGTGATTTTATGCAATTGGTTATTAGTGATGTTCCACTTCTCTCCCTACCTATAAGAGTATTGAATTGTCATATTATATTAGTGTGTTCCATTTTTTCCCCTTCCTTTAGTATGGTTGCAGTGAACTTAGAAAGAATAGAATAAGAAGCCTAGTTTAAGTACACATTTTAGGTCCTGTTCATGTCCCATGCCCTAGTTAAACTTGTTTGAATAGCTTGTTCTTCAATTCTCATACCCGTAGTGTTCCCAATTACTCTAATGGTACTTGCCCTAATCCATAGTTACATTGTGGCATTGATATTAATGGTTGACGTGCTAATTTGTATTTGCCTCATTATATTGGCATATTCATTCTGAAACTTTCTTATATAAACTTTAAAACCCATCAGGTGTCTGTGGTCATTTTACAGTATAAAGTGTGGATAAATGTACTAAAGTGTATATGAGTTCTGCTCCTTTTAGGAATCTTGTCACCTGTCCACTGCTAGCTCCTGAATCCATCAGGAGTAATGTGCCTGTGGTAAGTCAGGTACATGAATAGTAAGTGGTGTAAGAGTCACCCCCCGAATTACTCATAGTAGCGTGCAAAGGATTTCACCCGGTTCATGCAAAACACTGTCGTCATATACACGCCAGGGCCCAGTGCGTGGAAATTTGGTAAACTCAGTGACCCGGGTGACCTGCGCGCTCTATCAACATCTTTGTAGTCTTGCTGATGGGCACAGCTGATTTCTAATTGGTCTTCCTGTCATTGCACGCTGATGGGCACAGTTTCTCTTTATTATCGTCATGCTGATGGGCACAGCGAACTTTCACCATTGTCTGCCTGTCATTTTCACGCTGACGGGCACTGCTTCACTCTCCTTCTCTAACTTTTCGGTACTGTTGAACGATATTTGCTGCCCCTGTCTGAAGCATTCCACCTCTCAGTAGCATATTGCTGGCCATCACAGTGTGCTCTGTTGTTGCTATTGCTTTGGGTGGGATTTTCTATGAGCAGTTGGAAGCACTTTACATGAATTTTGGACTGTTACCTATCACTTTAGGGCACAGTTTCGTAGTGTCAAGTACTCTAGACCTGGGTTACATTTTACTGTATGCTGTATAGTGGACTGCTAAACGTTTGAACTTACCTATTTGGTTTACCACTGCTTACCCTACAAGTGTTTCACCTATGCAAACATGGTATCTGCTAACATGTCACAACCCTCACCCTTCCTTTACGAGGGGGAAGAACCTTTATTGCCATGAAAGCAATGGTTTGGAATATTAGAGTCTTACCTAATTGCTTTCGGTGGGGAGAAATTTTCTCATTTACGCAAACAACACAACCTACTTCACAACTTAGGCATTGAGGGATGTAAGGTTTATGATGATATTTCTGTCACTGCAGATGGGGAAAGTGATAGTAATGATGAGGAGAATGTGTACTTGGTGGCCATCAACAAATCCCATCCTCGTCGCCAATATGAAGATCCAGACGAGGCACACAAGAGGTGAGTGAAATAAATATCTGTTTTATTGAAGAGCATTGAAGAATTAATCCTTTTCATAAGCCTGGGTCTTAACTGTCATCTCTGGAATCACGAGCGTGCAGCGTTCCTGATTCCAGACATGACATCAAGACACCACACACACTTCAGCAAGAAAATAAATGTGGTGTTAGAGAGGCATAAGTTCTTTTCAAGGACACAAGGGAAAAGTGAAAAAGTTAAACCATTCATTGCTGAATTAATGGGCCTAGCGAACACATGTGAGTTTGATTCTCTTCAAGAGTCCCTAATTAGGGGCTAGTTGGTTAGGTGCACTAACAATCCCAAGATACAGGAGAGGCTTCTTGTGGCCAAACCTGACCTCAAATAAGCCATTGACAGAGCTGTGGGGAATGAGCATACATCAGATTGTATGGTTGCAATGAAGGGAGAAGGGGGCAAATCCACAGAGGACAAGGACATAAGCAAACCTGTTATAGTAAAAGATAACAAAAATAAGCTGACTAATACGTTCCCTACTGGAAACAAACTAAAGTAATATAGGTGTGGGAGCCCAAAACCATCTTGCTAACAACCCCATATGCCAAGCCCGTTCTGTCATCTGCCCCAAATTTGGGAAAAGGGGACATTTAACCAGGGTTTGTAATGATCAGCGCTCCGAATTGGTGTTGTCTATTAAACCAGAATCATCTCCTGAGTCTAAGTTAATCTTTAAACTTAAAGATACTAATGATACGGCCAAATTTCCCTCTTGCAATATCACCCTAAACAATAAACCTGTAACTGTCTTTGCAGATTCATGTTCCCCATACACCCTTGTTGATGGCAAAGTATTCTCCAACTTTTTCCCTCATGGCAAGAGTTTGTACAGCTTCCCGACAACCAACTTGGTGATTAAAATGGGGATCCCATACCCTGGTTGGGCATGGCCACCATGGAAATTGGGTTTAAGGGCAAGAACATGGTGGGCAGGATTTATGTCACCCAGAAATGATCTAACTTGCTAGGGCGGAAACATCAAGGTGAACTGGGTTGCAAATTGGATCCCAACAGCCCTGATCAAGTTTTATTGGTGGATCCATCAGTTGGCGGGATGGAAGTATGCAACGATTTCCCCAAAGTCTTTTCTGATGGGTGGGGTTACTTAAGGATTACCAGCATACCATAAAGTTACAATCTAATGCCAAGCCAATGGTACACAAAGTCAGACCTATACCACACATGATGCAAGCACCCTGAACTCGACAGATTATTGTCATTAGGAGTAATTGAACCCATTGAATGCTCATAGTGGTTGGCCCCTATTGTTCTCATCACCAAAGCATCTAGTAAGGACTTCAGGTTGTGTGTGGACCTCGGGGACCTCAATGAGAACATATGGGTGGACAGGCACCCCCTGCCACACATACACGAGGTCCTCACCTTCATCAAAGGTGCCAGTTTTTTCAGCGTCCTGAATTTGTCCTCTGCTTACCACCAGGTAGAGCTGCACCCAAACTCATTTTCCCTAACCTCCTTTGTTACTCCCCTGGGAGCATTCCAATTTTTACGTATGCAATTTGGGTTGGCCTCTGCGGCAGCCGCCTTCCAGAGGATCATGCAGCATGTTCTAAAAGACCTTCCCAGAACCCTCTGCATCCAGGATGACACACTCATATATGGGAAGGATCTGGAGGAACATAATACCCCTCTCAGAATGGTGCTATCCAATTTGGGAAAAGTGGGCCTCACTCTCAAAAAGAAAAATGTTGCATTGGAGTGGCATCCATTGAGTACCTTGGGCACACCATTTCTCAGGATGGTGTCAGACCCAAATTGGGCCTGGTAGAGGCCATTTGAGAAACTGCTGCCCCCATTTGCGTTCAAGATCTCAAGTCATTCTTGGGTCTATCCGAATACTAGTCCAAGTTTGTGAAAAATTATGCTTCCATAGTTAAACCCCTGCAGTGTTTGCTGAAATCCAGAACTCCCCTTGTTTGGTCTGATGACTGTCATGATGCTTTTGAAACTGTAAAAGAATGTATCTGCCCCATCCCCACGAACCCCACTATCCTTTGCACAGATGGAAGGCCTGCGTAGGGTTTGAAAATTGGCAGGAAAATGGCGCTCAAACAGTAGTACAGGGTTTGGTACAGTGGTTTGAGACAGTTTGTCACGGTGCGGCCAGTATGGAGGGATACCCTAAACCTCTCAATGGACCAAAGATACCACTTGGTACTGTCCTCTGGTTGCTAACATTCCACCTCACACTTCAGACCAGGAATTCACAAGTACCCCGGCCGATTAGAGAGACTGGGTTTCTTATGAACACCAGATCCCTCATTAAGAACAATTTTGCCTTCAGGGATTTCATTTCTCCTGTGGTCTAACACAAACAGTAGAGGGTGCCACCCACACAGCTGGACATACTTTGGACTGGGTCTTTACCAACGACCCTAGGTAGAGATCGGGACTCCCCTTCCTCTGTCTTGGTCAGATCACATGGCTATCCCCCTGTACTTCATATCCCCAAACCATGTCACTCCCCTAGCAGACCCCAGTAAATGGGAATTAAAAAGAAATTTTAGAGGGATAAATAGTGACTCACTAGCTCTCCTTTTGTCCAGTTACTGCTCGTCATTAGTAAGGGATACTGACAGCGCAGCTCTTGACCTGCATAATTCCATTCCATTCTTTTTTTTTTTTTTTGGAAAACCTTTATTTGTAACTCAAAGTACACCGCTATTCAGCCGTACATCCCGGAGGCTAGGCAGCATCATAAAGCAACACGGGAGTGTGCACAAAACAGTAAAAGGTTTAATTTTATCTATACTACTATTATAAAGAGAGAACTTGCACCTTTAGGCAAGGTAAACTCGGGAACTACAGCGCCAATCCACACACCCAAGACATCTTAGAAAACCTCAGGGCAAGCAGAAGGACATAGGCTACATAAAAATACAAATAAAACGTTTTTTAAAATATTAATAAATTTAAAAAAGTAGTCCCTCGCAACTAGCGCCGGCCGCGACGTCTGCGTGAGGGGAGGAGCGGCGTTTCCCCAAACCAGGAAGAGCAGACGAAATGAGGGGAGGAGCGGCGTTGACCAGAACCAGGAAGATAACAGCGCCGGTAGGAGCTGCGAGAACCTGAGGAGCAGTGGCAGTGAGAGGTACGTTGCTGAGGCGGGAGGCGGGAGGCGAGAGCCCAGCGCGGCCTTTAATGTTTAAGGAGTCCGGGCGGGAGGCGAGGCGGGGCGGGGGGGCTGCTACTTCTTAAATTAATTCAAGTCCGGGCGGGAGGCGGGAGGCGGGCGGGAGGCGGCCGGCGGGGGGGGAAACGGAGAACATGCTGCCCCAGCCACCTTCTGCCCCGGGGTAAAAATGCAGCCCCCAGCCCCCTTCTGCCCCAGGCAACGCTGGGGCGGGCTGCTAGTATATTATAAAGTGAACTCAGTAAACAAAGTGAAAACCGATAAAGGACAAGAGTAAAGAGGGGATAGGGGAGTAAGAAGGGGAAGAAAGGGAGAACGATGGCAAGGCAGAGGAGCATAAAAGAGCGGTAAGGCACATATCCAGGGGGAGAGGCGGGAACTTCCGCATCATAAAATAACCATACCAAATAGCACACATATGTACGGGGAGTAAGAAACAGGATTACTTCACGTGAAAACCTAGGGTGGAGGGATCAGCTATGGTGAGAGACGAATCTCCGGTTGAACTACCTAAGGGGGGCATACAAATATCACCTCTGTAAGCATTCCAGGCCCCCCAGACCAGCCCCCACATATTGGGCTTACCCCAGGCTAAGTAGACGGTCTTCTCCCGGAGCATGCACCAGTCCATGTTGGTTTTCCAAAGACTCACAGTGGGGGGGGGGGGTCGAAGCACCCCACCTCTGGGCAATGTCCCTTTTGGCCACATTATTCCCCAGTGTGACCCATCGGGTTTGAGCGTTATTGTAGTAAGTCGGACCCCACACATTCAGCAAGCAGCGCCGAGCTTCCGCAGGCAGATCCACACCAGTCACAACACACATAACCGCATGCACTCGTTCCCAATAAGAGGCAATGGCATGGCACTCCCAAATGGTATGCATAAAAGTGGCCAGCACACCACATCCCCTCCTACAAAGGCCGTCCTGAGAAAGCCCCATATGAATCAACCTCGGGCCAGTAACATACACCCTGTGAAGTACTTTCAGCTGGACCAAGCGCAGTCTGGCCGAAATTGCCACTTCCTTAGGGGAGGAAACCGCAGACTGCCAGTCCTCGTCATCCATCTCAATCCCATCATTCATCCAGAAGTCTCGTACTTTCACCAGCAGGTCCGTCCGCACATTGATAAGTTTTTTGTAGGTCAGGGAAATGGTGCTGTCCGGCATATGGCCGTCCAGCACCCTGTCCTCCAGCGGGGATGACTCGGGGACTTTTTCACCTACAGGCAAGGAGGACGTAAGGGCATGCCTCAACTGTGCATATCTAAAGTATTCCGTGTCCCCCAATTGAAATTCAGCCTGTAGAGCAGCAAACGATTTAATTTCCCCCCTGGCCATCACATCCGCCACTTTGGAAATTCCGATGAGGTCCCACCGATCAAACCCTTTGGAGTGCCACAATCTCCCCAGCAAGTCATTGTCGTAAAGGGGAGTATCCATGGTGAGCCTACCCTTCCACCCCAGTGTCTTCGTAACAGCCCTCCA
The DNA here is from genome assembly GCF_964263255.1 of Lissotriton vulgaris. Classification (NCBI taxonomy): domain Eukaryota; kingdom Metazoa; phylum Chordata; class Amphibia; order Caudata; family Salamandridae; genus Lissotriton; species Lissotriton vulgaris. The sequence goes on along the minus strand of NC_141699.1, from coordinate 92,297,618 downwards.
TAAATGCACCGCGGTCCTGGTGGGACCAGTCAGTTTTCGGTCCAGAGATCCAGACTACAGCGCTCTATAGTACATCCCGTCGTTCATGAGCCAGCGATCCATGGCATACCCCGGATTAACCACCGGTCCATAGAAGCCATGATTGATGGCCGCCAGTTGAGAAGCCCAGTGGTACCGGCGTACGTCGGGCAGGGCAATACCGCCGTCATACCACGGAATGGTCAGTTTGACCACGGCAATGCGCGGCCTCCCGTCCCATAAGAGGGTACGCTGCAAGCCTTCGATCTCTCTGAAGTATTTAGAAGAGACTGGGTCCTGCGTGTTTTGAAGCGCATACAAAAATCTCGGCAGGGACATCATTGTGAACAACGCCGCTCGGCCCAACAAGGACAGCGGCAATCTTTTCCAACCCTCCACGTCACGCCGAAGGCGAGCTAGAGGAGGGAGCAAGTTGTTGGTGTACCGTGCCCTGGCATCCGTTGAAATATAGATGCCCAGGTACTTGAAGCCCTGTTGCGAGACCTGTATTGCACAGCCCCTAGGGAGACGTGGAGTGTCCCCGCGGAGCACGTAGAGGTAGGACTTGGACAGGTTGATAACCAGGCCCGAGTATCCACCAAAGGTACCCAGTACATCAAACACCACAATCAAAGACCGACAGGGGGTGGTAAGGTAAAGAAGAATGTCGTCCGCGTATAGCGAAACACGATCTTCAAACCCCGGTGACCACTTGATCCCATCAATATCAGGGTGAGTGCGGATCCAAGCAGCAAGCGGCTCCAGCGCTAGGGCAAAGAGGAGCGGTGATAACGGGCAGCCCTGTCTGGTACCCCTGCGCAAGGCAAAGGAAGCTGACATGCGGCCATTAACCGTTATGTTGGCCATCAGGGAGGAATAGAGAAGCCGATCCCAACTGATGAAGTCAGGGCCGAACCCAAACTTAGACAGCACCGCCCAAAGGTAGCTCCATTCAAGAGAATCAAACGCCATCGTCGCGTCCAGCGAGGCCAGGACAGTTGGCTCACAGAGCATGTGTGCCCGCGCCATGATAGCGTGAAGTCTTATAAGATTAAGGGCAGTGTTTCGGTGAGGTATGAAACCGGACTGGTCTGGGTGGACCAAGTCCGCGATCACGCCCACGAGTCGATTGGCCAGCAACTTAGCCAGGATTTTGGGCTCGGCATTCAGCAATGAAATAGGGCGATACGACCTGCAAAGGTCTCTAGGCTTCTCCTCCTTATGGATGACCATAATGGTGGCCAGGCGTTCGTCCAATGGAAGTTCACCAGCTTCTCTGGCTTCCAAGAACATATTCCTCAGGGGCGCGGCGATAGTGTCTGCTTTGATTTTATACAGCTCCACCGGGAGACCATTGGGACCTGGAGCTTTTCCGGAGCGCAAGGACCGTATTGCCAATGCCACCTCGTCAGCTGTAATGCCCCGGTCCATGTCGTCACGTTCAGTATCAGACAGGCAAGGGAGCTCAATCCCCTCTAGAAGGGAGGCCGAGTCTGATTCAGTCAGAGCGGATACTGATGTATAAACCGTCTCAAAGTGGTCGGCAAAAGCCGCGGCAATAGCAATGGGATCAGTAACAACCAGACCATCATCACCCAAAATCTCAGGCACCACACGGGAAGCCAACTCCTTCTTGTCTAGCCAGGCAAGGAGTTTGCCCGCCTTGTCTCCGGCGTCATAAATCCTCCCTTGCTGTTCCCTGCCCATCGCCTTGGCAGCGTCAGTGGCAGTGGCTCTATATTCCGACTGCTTCAGGGAGAGGGCATGCAACAGTTCGGGTGTCGGTCCCAGAGCCAACTGGGAGTTCAGTCCTGCAATATCCGACTCCAACCGCACCATGTCCTCATCCCTTCGTCTGCGCACCTCAGCTATCAAGGAGAAAGCCTCTCCTCTAAGGACAGTCTTAAAGGCCTCCCAGAGGGAAAGGGCCGACGTTACCGTACCTGTGTTCTCAACGAAGTACAGATCGATAGCTTTAGCAAGGAGGTCTCGAGTCTTGGGGTTGCGGAAATACCAGGGATTGACCGGCGCCACCCTGGTCGCAGCCGCGATGCCAAAGTCAAAGGATACCCAAACCGGAGAGTGATCCGATATACCCCTGGCCATAAGGCGAGCCCCAGAGTCGGTCTGTGCCTGAACCGCGGGTGTCAAAATTTAATCAATTCGAGAAAGACTATCGTGAGCCCCGGAATGGAAAGAATACTGTCGTTGAGCGGGATGTAAAAGTCGCCAACAATCAATAAGGCCCATAGTGCTCATGAAGTCCGGGAGCCATGCTTGTGCGCTGCGTGGATCTCTGGACGGAAAACGATCCAAGGTGCCCGAAACCACAGAGTTAAAGTCCCCGCCCAGTATTAACAGCCCTTCCGGGAGGCCCAAAATGGCGCCTCCAAGATCCTGGAAGGTAGCCGTTTGCAAACCAGGGGGGACATAAACAGAAACCAAAACCAGGGTACGACCCTCCCATCTGCTCACCACGGCAACATAGCGGCCCCTATCATCAACCACTGTGGACTCCACCTCCAGGGGGAGAGACATGCGCACCATTATCCCCACCCCTCGGGATCCCGAGGAGAACCCGGAATGGGCCACCATTTTGAACCCCTTTCTGTTCAGAGCCCTACAAGTATTGCCTACGAGATGTGTTTCTTGCAGGAGGATAACATCGGGAACACAGCGTTTAAACATTTGTAATACAACACCCCGTTTAATACGATCCCCCAACCCATTCACGTTCCAACTAAGCACATTCAAAGTCTTACCCCCCATCATCAAAGATGCCCAGTCCCAGCCATCCCCCCCAGAAAGCAGCCACCGATACGGTGTATCCAGGACAGTAGCAGCCTCGCCATGAGAGAAGTAAGAAAGGAAAAACAGAAGAAGAACACACAAACCAATCGCCCCCCACCCTGCACCCCTACATTAAACTATAAGCCCCCCCAACTAGCAGTGTGCCTGTCGCCCTGTCATGTGCTTATCTAGGTTCCTGATCGATACTGTGACCTTATGCCCCTATTCGGCTATAAATCCATTTATTCCCTATATTGGCATAACCGTTCAAGTACGATTTTCTGAAAAGTCATCTCTGGCCTCACACGAGCAAAGCCACAGAGCCACATTCCAGCATGACTCTCTGCTACTTCCTTTGCGACCAATTAGTGCAATGACAGAGCAGCAGTCACTATCTGATATTCCTAGATAACACTCCGAGTTCTTCAACAAGATAAAAACTTAGCAAACCTGGAAATCCCCGCTTGCTATGTTTTGATTAGTAATAGAACTCTAATGAGCAACTGATAGCTGCCACTTCCTAGTGACATCTTTTATTGACGTCTTATGTCCAGCAAACTTGCGTCAAACCCGGCACCTGTCAGGTATAAATATTACCAACGTTGCCTTAAGCAATGTGGGAGGCCGAAGCTAGCTACTGTTGAGCGAGCTACTGTTGCTGATGCCAGCTGCCTGCATGACCAGTGTTGGTAAAAACTAGCACTCTGTCGCTGCAGCCTGCTATCCTGTGGTGGTGAAGCTACTGATTACCATTATCGCCGCTACAGCGCGAACTGTGGTTCAGTACGCTTGAGGAGCCGTGCAGCCGTCCTCTGCGAAGACATCCAGCCCAGCTGCCCGCGGACGCTGTCACCCCTCCTTCCTCCCGACGCGCTGAAGAAGCCGCTGCCTTTCTCGTGCAGAGAAATCCAGTCCCGGCGCTTCCGGTTTACCCTCGCGGGTGACTGGGATATCGAGAGAGACCCCTGAAGGAGATACCAATCCTCCATCATTCTATTCAGAGGTATGGTGTTGACTAAACCCTTAGAAGAGAATTCTTGAAACAAACCTTGGCAAAACCAACTTAACTTAAGCTACTTACTTACTCCCCCTTCTCACGTGTTAGGCTTAGGTCAGGCACACTGGGGTAGGCTTAGTTAGAAGCACCAGTTGAGTATGTTAGCCTAATGTATATATGACTGTATATATGTTTTATTACTTTTAAACCATTGTATGGCTAAGAAACCATATCAATGCTTTTACAGTTCTATTTCGCTATTCTTATCTTACTGTACGTACTTTTTATAATAACAGTTATTGCAATTGTGGCAATACATTTCTCTTGTATGAGAAGAAAGACTGTTCAATAAATGTTAACCTTTATTGATACACGCCCGTCTCTCTATTCTCTACATATTGTGAAAGTAAACTGCACCAGACTGACTGAGTGAAATCTATGTCTATTGTTTCACACGACCCTAGAGATCGACTCTTGATCTGAGGAGCAAAGTTGTCATGTTGCACGGTTGTTGGAAAACTGAATCCCTTCTTGTCTGTGCCAAGGAAGCTGATCACTTCCTATGCAGAGAAGAAAGTTTCCAGTGACCTCTGAGCTAGTTGGTAACACAACCCAATTAAGTTTAGCATAGTCAGTGGAGGCCTGGAATATCCGCAGTTCCACGTCGATACTACTGTTTATGTTATTCCAATGCGCAGGGCCTAGTGGGAAACTAGGAACTACACTACATGGCGCCCTAACGTTTGGTAAGGCGATAAACTAACGTAAGACTTGTAGAGTAACTCAGTCGTGCATATTTCACACCCCTTTCTCCCGTAAATACTCCAATAGACGTCTGGAGTGGGTGAAAGGTTAAAATCCGCCCGACCTTAGTAGGAAGAGATTCCTATGTAAAGCTCTGGTTTATTCAACGTTGAAGGATACAGTGTTCCAAAATATTGTGCATCTAATCTTTGTCTCCTTGGAGACCTACTCTGCAAACCTGCATTTTTTGAAATGTCAGTAGAAAACAATGGCACCTCTGGGGCCGCAGTAGATGCGACTCAGCAAGGTCCCGAACAAGCAGACCCGGATGCTATTATCATCCCGGTCCAGTTAAGAAGATCTATAACTTTAAAACTTATAGAAAACGGACTGCCACCTCAAGGTGGTACAGTAATTTTTGTGATAGAGGCTCACGAATATCGGCAGACAGAGGTATTCTATTCATGGATAAACCTTCCAGCGGTAAACGCTATAACACAAGAGTTTCACTATTACAAGATAGAGGAACCTCCGGGAGAGTACGCTCCTTTCGAGGAGATTGAAATCCCACTTAAATTTCAAGAGCACCTGCTCTGGTTTAATGGCGCCCTAAAACACAATGATCACATAACCAGGCTCGGTCCACTAGGTAGACCAGGAGCCACGTGGCCGGTTCTAGCCAGCTACACACCACATCCTGACATTGCAAAAATGTCTAAGGAAGAGCTGTTAGGACAGCTAAACACATTAATAAAAATACATAGGCAATTAGTCCAATATGTAATACGGACTGCAACAGTCCAGCCAGCTGTTAATACACCACAGCTGACCCCTCATCAGGGGAACACAAATAAAATTACACCACAGAACATACAGTCATGTCTTGGTAAAACACCCGTAAAACGGGAACAAATTCCTTTCTGGTTAGCCCAGAAAATCACTCAAATAGAGGCAGTATTTCCTGATACTACCCCTATTGAGAAACACAGAATCTTGACCATTTGCCTTCCTATGGGAATCGCACCACACGTGGAGGACTGCGACACTTGGGGTACAGTCTTTGCTTCCATTTACACAAAAACACACGGTGTTCCGTCTATGGCGGTAATACCAGATGTGCTAAAACAGATTCAAAATGAATTCGGTCCAGAGCCCGCTTTAAATCTAGGTATGAAATTACTGAAAGACTTCAAGCAGGTCACGGCTATATTATTAGCCAATGTAAAGGGAGAAGCAGCATCTGTGGCGATCCGCCAGAAGTTGAGGGAAACAGATATAAAAGATCCTGTTGAGCTTGCAAAAATCATAGAAAAATGCTATGAAGAATTAGGTAGAGACAGCTTGGGTGGGAAACCAGTTAAGCCCCAACTGCTCGAAAATCCAGAAAAATTATTTATTAAAAATAATTCAAACACTCCTAAAAAGAGCTGGGATGGAAATAAACAATCCACTCCCAAGGAAAAAGTTTTCCAGTCCAGAGGAAGGTCTCCTCGACGGAGGGAAAGAACTCCGACTCGAGAACGCCAGTCTCCCCAACGGGAGCCCTCTGAGAAAAGATATAACCTTAGAAATAGGGATAATATAAAAAAACCTGATAGATTTCAAAGTACTGATACACGTCCCTCTCGATCTCTTCCACAGAATTCGGAAAGAAGAGGACGGTCAGACCCAGGAGAGCACACCAAGTCCAAAGACAAGGAACCTGCTCAAAATAAGAAATCTCAATTTCAGAAAAAGAAGGTAGCCAGTATTAGAGTAATCAACCATGCCGAGAATACTGAGGACACAGTTGAAAAACGGGGAGTGGGCATTGACAATGTTGGACAGTGCAGCAGAGATCAGTATAGCGCGCAAGAACTTGATGAGTCATCTGGAGACAGTGGACACGAATGAATACATTCAGGTTGAAACTGCCGACGCCAGACTTAGCGAGCCCCATAAAATATACGAAATAACATTGCGTATGGAGGGTGATAAGACTAGGAAAATTAAGGGTCTATTTTGGGATAAGCTCTCAAAAGGCTATGATATTCTGTTAGCTGAAAAAGATTGGCCCCCGGAGTTTGTCAGGGAGTGCCCTCGTGGCGAAGAAGTGATTATGCCTGCCTTCTCGAATCACATACCGATTCATAAAAAATATACATATGCAAGGAAATGGGCAGTGGCCCAGGCACCTGCATTGTATAAAAATCATGTAGGATGGGATGAGGATTCACCGCCTCACAAAATCCAGCTAAAAAGTGAACCAACTGCCCAACGGCAGTATCCCATAAAGCAAGAAGCTAAAAAACAGGTCAGGGAGATCTTAGATCAACTTGAATACCAGGGGGTGATTGAAACATGCACCTCTCAGATGAACAATCCTTTGTTTCCTGTCTCCAAGCCAGACAATTCATATCGTCTAGTTTTGGACTACAGACATCTTAATACATGTTGCAAAACTTTTGCAGTACAAAACTTGCATAGTGCAGCCCTAATGAGTAATATAGTTAGGAAAAAATACAAAACGACATTAGACATTTCTAATGGTTTCTTTTGTCAAAACATTGCACCAGAAAGCAGATACTTGACCGCTTTCTCCGCATTTGGGTCGCAGAAAAAATTCTGTCGACTCCCACAGGGGTTCAAGAACAGCCCAGGACTATTCTCAGCTAGGGTAACAGAGTTACTACAAATCTATGATGATGAAGCATTATCTTACGTAGATGATATTTATCTCACAGATGACGACTTGGATACTCACTTGAAGAGAGTGAACACCATTATACTTGGGTTCGCAGCAGAGGGTTACAAATTCAACTTTAAAAAGTCCCGAATTGCCCATCTGACAGTACTATTTTTAGGGTACGAATTATCAAGTGAAGGGAAAAGCCTAGCGGACAACTTCTTAGAGAAGTGCGCTGTACTCCAAGCTCCAAAAACGCTGAAGAATTTACAATCCATACTAGGTTTTCTGAATTTCGGAAGAACTTACATCCTAAATTACGCAGAGAGGGTTAAACCTCTCTACGAACTAATTAAACCTGATTTAAAACAAATCAATTGGACTCAAAAACACACAGAAATTTTGAGATCACTGCAAACAGACATGTTAGCAAAAACAAAATTAGATACACGTGACAACACACGCGATCTGGTAATCCGAGTCATCCCAGGAAGATGCGGATTCACGTACCTAACCTCTAATGAGGGAGAAAAGGTACCTATTTCAATTAAATCTCACTTGTACACACAAGCAGAAAAAACATTCAGTCGCACAGAAAGAACTGTGAATGCAGTGCAAATCGCATTAGCAAATAAAAGAGAACTAGCACACGGCAAAAGGATTAACATCCTCACAGCGGAATCCGCCTTCGAAGCGCTATTCAGCCCAGTAAACCTGCCTACAGTGTCACTGGATCCAAAATGGATACAGTGCATAGATTCTCTAGGAGCGGAAGATGTGAAATACTATTTCGCCCCGCAATACACAGAACTGAATGATTTAGATTATGAAGAAGAATATCCTCTGCCAATCGAAATCCTGCCTCTCCCACAATACGCCTGTATAATCTATACAGATAGCTTTGTACAGCATTTTAATGTAGAGAGAAAATCCTACGATGCAGCATGTGCGATCATTAAATATCGTTGGCTGTGCGGTAAAATCAAACCGAAAATAACAAAAACTGAATCAGTTAAGTACTGTTCGGCTCAAAGAACTGAAATCAGATCTTTAAAGATGGCGCTCGAAAATGCAGAACGCGAATTCCCCACACTTATAGTGTGCGATTCTCATTTTTGCGTAAATTCTTTCAACAACAAACTGCAGAGTTGGATCGAAAACGACTACAAAGATGACACAGGTGCCACAATAAAGCATAAAAAGCTCTGGAACGAGGTAGCTCTTTTACACAAAGAACTACAAAAGACTCACGTGATTCACGCACAGAGTCTTCAACGTGATGGCGTTCACGTTGCAGGGAATTCATTGGCTAATACAGCCACAGCGGAAGCAACTAACCCGGCTTCCGTAGCCACAAAAAAGCGTACAGATAAGTATATAGACGGGGAAACAATGCTGGCAGTAAAAACGACCGTAAAAGGCGACTGTGCAGCACTACCCGTAAACTATCCACTCAATTATGCATACATAATCGATGCAAACTCCGTTCCTTTTGCTCGAATCCCTGGAGTGGGGGATAGAGTAATTCCAAACAGGAGCAGGAGGGGCTTCCTCTTACTGGAAGCACACATGGGGTTGGGTCTGAAACACCAAACAATCAAAGCCTCTCTGAAAGAATTACAATCAGAGTACTGGTGGCCAGGTATGAGTATAGATATTCAATGTTTTGCTCAAAATTGTGAAGACTGCAACAGAGATCGCAGTAATGAACAGGCCAGTGTAGTTTCAGGATCCCTTATAGACAGCATAAGGCGGTCTATCTGCGCAATCAAAGAAGAGAAGCGCGTCCCAGTGTACAACGTTTAAGACGAAATACACTTAGAAAATGAGTCCTCCAGCACTCGGCTGACGCCTAGAACAGTTATAAAAAGATTAGCGAGTCCATATCGGCATATACGCAATTACCACGTTCCATTCTGACCAGGGTCCTGCTTTCAGCTCTCGAGCTTATGGGGGGGCCATGGCTAGCATGGGAATTGGGTTGCGGTATTCTTGTCCGTCGCACAAGTGTGGTAGAAAGAAAAAACCGGGATATAAAGCAATCTATAACAGCGAAGGTATTAGGTTCAGGCGCTGGGTGGGTCAAACATTTAATAAGTGTCCAGACTAGTCTTAACAACATGCCAAGAAATTCTCTGAAAGGTTTCAGCCCATACGAACTATTGTTCGGAATAAGAATGAACGTTCAGGACCTCGATAGTCAGATGTCAGTGGTACAAAAAGAAACAAAGCAGTTTGAAGTAAAAGACCGTTTGGCTGTTTTACAGGAACTGAATGAAACAAGAAAATCATTAAGCAACATAAAGTTAAAGCAACAGCCAAATACCACTGACGAGGCACCACCCGCAACAGCCCCAGCAAGGCCTGTCTGGATTCCAAAGATTGGGGATCTAGTCAGAGAAAAGATCGCGGTGAAGAAGGAATTTGGGCCTTCTTACAGAAAAGCAGTACCTGTCTTGGCAGTCACCGGAACAAGATCAGTTGTGCTACCGCCCCTTGCTGGTAAAAAGGAGAACAGAATCGTGTCCATCGATCTGGTAAAACCACAAGCATGTGGCCTATAATCAACAGTAGGCCCAGTGGACTCCCAAGAAACAACAGAATACCCAAACTTGCAACAATCCAAGAGGTTCAAACTGAAAGACTAATCACATTCGATCAGCCTGCAGTGCACAATGAAGGACTATGCAATACAGCCATGGAACTCGTGCCTCTTGAAACACAAATTGAAACAGTTCGTCAAGAAACAACACCAGTCTACAATGATGTGGCATCAGAAAGTGCTACCGAGAGACAGATTGAAAGAACAATCCCATCAATTGACAGAACTGCCTCTGGTTATTTCATCAACTTCGACAACTTCTCTGAAGATTTTAACGACCCCGAAGTGATGCCAGAAACAAAAAAGTCTTTTAAAGAAAAAGCAACGGAACTCTTTCATCAACTGAAGGAAATCTACTTTGTTTCCCCTTGGCTAGAGTTCTGGTTCGGTCTAGGTGTATTTTTCCTCCTGCTTTGGCTCATCATGGTACTATGTTTGGGAAAATTCATTGAAGGAAAATATATTACAATGGACACAGCAAGTCAGAACATCAACCTAGTCCTGAAACCACACAGATCATCCCACGTGAAGAAAAGAGAACTGTCAACAGTAAATGTCACAGCAATTCCAATACCTGGTGGGGTAGTATGGGAGAAAACAGACTATGAGATCTATGGTCCGGTCGAAATCCTGAAGTATCCTCATCAACTAAAGGTTTCCTTAAGTGACTTTGTTACACATAGTACATTCTCTGATGATTGGGACTTTAACAGTATTAATGACATGATGTCTGATTTAGTAATGTCAGCTAGATTCACAGATCATGATTATTTACAAGGTTCATCTAGTTATGAGCAGTTATTCTGTTACACCCACTATGGGGATCATTACTTGCATAAATCTGCACAGCCTAGAAATGTTTTTATGTATAATCAATGGGAACATTGTTCTACACCACCTAAAAGCAGTTCTAAAGCATTTTTTGAGAAATTCAAATATTTTTCAGGGTTTAACACCAGTGATGCAGAAACGTTTTATTACAAACTGTTAGAAAAAACAGGCATGAAAACAATGCTGACAAATTCTAAATTGATATATTCAGAAGCATTTTATGACAAAATGATGACATTTGGTTTTGATTATTGGAAAAATAATATTGAAACGAAAACAATTTGGGGTACAAAAGATTGGCAGGTGCAAGGCATAGAAGCACTATTTAGAACCTGCATGATACCAGAACAAATGTTATTTTTAAATGACACTGTACACCAAACATCCTGTCTTGGCCTAGCTAAGAACAAAGACCTTAAAACACCGTCTATACCAAAGCCAATAGCTGAGAATGCAACTGCAGATAATGAGTTAGACGTGTCACACATTTTACATTTCAACAGAACACATCCTGATTGGAAAAAGTGGTTAATCTGGCCTACAGACACAAATAACTGTCAAGATAGGTTCCTGAATAAAACACAGGGTTTAAAAATGACCAGATTAGACTCTAGATATTCCCAGAGACAACATCCAGGAATAATAACAACATACGGTGTAGGTAAACTCTGCCTAGAATGGCTAGCTACATCCACACTGGCTGAAATTAAGCAACACTTGTCTTTATTAAAAGATGGTGCTGATTTGCGCGATTTCATTCTTGGACCACGCAAACAGCGTCAAAAGCGTTTCATAGCGACCAGCATCTATGCTGCTTACAACGAGGCTTGGAAAGTAAAGCAAATTGAAACTGCTGAAAAGATACGAGAAATTGATCGTATTAATTTGGAGAAATCACTTTCTGTGGTAGACAATGGGTTAATGACTCTGTCTTCCAGAATATATTCTTTGGACAATATTGTATCCTCTGCCTTTGATGTGATAGACAGAGATTTGCTAATGTTACAACATGGCCAGTCTCAATTACGCTCTATTATAGAACTAGGCTGGACGCTGCAAAATCTTCGTTCAGGCTATGTGCCTTGGCGTTTAATCAACACAACGTCATTGTTTTCCATTTTTAACCTTACTGATAAACAGATCAGTTTGGCACAGAAAGGAGCAGACTATACAATCTTGAGCATCGAGAAACTCGAGAGATTACCATTGACAATGTCAGAGAGCCCTGTCATTGAATGGATAATACACGGAATTATCACAATTCCGATTACAACTTTCCGATTTCATAAGTGCCTTGAGTACATACCTGCTGGTCAATATGAACAATTGGGTAAAGGATACTTAAAATCCGAATGGAAATTACCATACACTCATTCTTGCTATAGTGACAGCGACAAAAATGTATTTCTTAGTGGTGAGAACTGTAAACACTCACTAAGCGGTATACTTTTGTGTCAGGGTATTAATTTACACGGAGCATGTGATGGAAATTCAAATAACCTTTCATGCCTCCAGCTAGTCACACCTGCAACTCAGATAGAGCCCTTCTTTATGCAACTCGCAAACGGGAGTTACATTCTAAGAACGGATCACAGGTGCTGTGGCCTCGCGCCCGGACTAAGTTATCTAGTAGAAGTAACGTCCATGGTCAAATGCTGTATGCAAGCATTGTTCCCGAGCGGGCCTCCAGACATAGTGACTCCCCTCTGGCCTCGTCTGAATCTCTATTCTATACGAATTGATACATTAAGCAAAATGAAATCTGTGCTTTTACAGACAACAGTGCCTATAACGTCATCCAAAGAGACGTATGATCTTCTAGTCGCAAGGACGGCTACTGAGGTCCATGACCTTTTATCAACAAATTGCCCCGTGCATTTCGTACAAATGCTCGACGAGCTCCTTAACATGTCTAGTGCTACGAGCATCCCAGGCATATTTAAGACAGTCTTTACGGGACTACTAACACCCTTCCAGGCAATTTTGGGAATCTTTCCTAATTTTGTGCACTCCATTTTTGGTGGTATTCCACTATTTTTTGGACTCATCGCAGGGATTCTATTTTTGACCCTCCTGCTTCGATATGGCAAGCCTCGGCTCAGACATAGCTCCCATGGGAATGGAAGAGACAATCCTAGCAATGCGCTACAGGGACAGGATAACTAACGTCCTCGGATTGGCCAGGCTGAGAGATCTAAACATGACCTGGTTCCTTTCATTCAGACCGATATGGCAAAATTGCATTTTACCTGTGCTACGGTGTATGCTTTGCGGCGAGGAATGCGTGTTGGACATCTGTCTTTCACTTCCATCAGCAGTACCAATGGACGTCGATACTTTGCTAAGTCCAATAACGGCTCACGCATTGTGTTGTCCCCAGCGGCTACCAATCCTGATGACGGCATTTGTGGAGACTCCTGTACTACAGCCAAGTGGTAACAGTGGAGCGAGTGACAAAAGCAACATCATCCAGGTACAACGTTCTGTGAGCATTGCTGATCCTGCCTTCGATGACAGCAATCATTCTCACACCTGCCAAGTTTCAGCGCTATCTAATTTGGTTGAACTATCACCTGATTTTGTAGACCAATTCTTTGCGAGCCTGTCTGATACGATGTTCTCACCCATAGAGAAACAATAACTTTTGAAAAGCTTTCCGACACACAGCGTTCCTATGAACTCTGGATTCGGCCTTCAGTTTTGTTCAACAAAAAAACTGCCAGGAGCTTTGGTAAACTGATTTTTCTTTGAATTGGACAATTTTTCAAATATTGACCCTTTTCTTTTTTGGCACGAACAATTCTTTGCTTAACGTAAAAACTATTCTTAGAGAACAGAAGCTTCACACTTCTATTTCTAAACACATCTAGAGACATAACAACATTACACCAGCCTCTAGCACACATATTATTACAATGCATTTTTATGTGATGATTTATCTCGCATTTCTTCTGTCAGAGATACTTCATGTGTAATTCTTTATGCATAATCGTTCATTGATTTCATATGCAATAATTTTTGAATGATTACTATGCTTTAAACTACGTACAGTACCTAAATTCCATGTATTACAAGTACGCCTATTTCGAATGCATTTATGTATTTTGGGGTGGGCTATGTTACACAATGTTACACATGCATCTAATTGCTTAGTTTTAGTAATTTTGATGGACATGAATTCGTGGAGTGGGTGTCATGTGCTTATCTAGGTTCCTGATCGATACTGTGACCTTATGCCCCTATTCGGCTATAAATCCATTTATTCCCTATATTGGCATAACCGTTCAAGTACGATTTTCTGAAAAGTCATCTCTGGCCTCACACGAGCAAAGCCACAGAGCCACATTCCAGCATGACTCTCTGCTACTTCCTTTGCGACCAATTAGTGCAATGACAGAGCAGCAGTCACTATCTGATATTCCTAGATAACACTCCGAGTTCTTCAACAAGATAAAAACTTAGCAAACCTGGAAATCCCCGCTTGCTATGTTTTGATTAGTAATAGAACTCTAATGAGCAACTGATAGCTGCCACTTCCTAGTGACATCTTTTATTGACGTCTTATGTCCAGCAAACTTGCGTCAAACCCGGCACCTGTCAGGTATAAATATTACCAACGTTGCCTTAAGCAATGTGGGAGGCCGAAGCTAGCTACTGTTGAGCGAGCTACTGTTGCTGATGCCAGCTGCCTGCATGACCAGTGTTGGTAAAAACTAGCACTCTGTCGCTGCAGCCTGCTATCCTGTGGTGGTGAAGCTACTGATTACCATTATCGCCGCTACAGCGCGAACTGTGGTTCAGTACGCTTGAGGAGCCGTGCAGCCGTCCTCTGCGAAGACATCCAGCCCAGCTGCCCGCGGACGCTGTCACCCCTCCTTCCTCCCGACGCGCTGAAGAAGCCGCTGCCTTTCTCGTGCAGAGAAATCCAGTCCCGGCGCTTCCGGTTTACCCTCGCGGGTGACTGGGATATCGAGAGAGACCCCTGAAGGAGATACCAATCCTCCATCATTCTATTCAGAGGTATGGTGTTGACTAAACCCTTAGAAGAGAATTCTTGAAACAAACCTTGGCAAAACCAACTTAACTTAAGCTACTTACTTACTCCCCCTTCTCACGTGTTAGGCTTAGGTCAGGCACACTGGGGTAGGCTTAGTTAGAAGCACCAGTTGAGTATGTTAGCCTAATGTATATATGACTGTATATATGTTTTATTACTTTTAAACCATTGTATGGCTAAGAAACCATATCAATGCTTTTACAGTTCTATTTCGCTATTCTTATCTTACTGTACGTACTTTTTATAATAACAGTTATTGCAATTGTGGCAATACATTTCTCTTGTATGAGAAGAAAGACTGTTCAATAAATGTTAACCTTTATTGATACACGCCCGTCTCTCTATTCTCTACATATTGTGAAAGTAAACTGCACCAGACTGACTGAGTGAAATCTATGTCTATTGTTTCACACGACCCTAGAGATCGACTCTTGATCTGAGGAGCAAAGTTGTCATGTTGCACGGTTGTTGGAAAACTGAATCCCTTCTTGTCTGTGCCAAGGAAGCTGATCACTTCCTATGCAGAGAAGAAAGTTTCCAGTGACCTCTGAGCTAGTTGGTAACACAACCCAATTAAGTTTAGCATAGTCAGTGGAGGCCTGGAATATCCGCAGTTCCACGTCGATACTACTGTTTATGTTATTCCAATGCGCAGGGCCTAGTGGGAAACTAGGAACTACACTACAGCCCCGTGTAAACTAACCTACAAAAAGCCCCCAGAGGAGAAAGGAGACATCCTATCACCCCCGTTACCCTCCAAAGTTGAAAAAAAACAGGAGAAATAAAAAGTAAACAAGAGTCAATGAATGATGCCATCCGCACAGCCCATCGCAGAAAGATGACCAACATGATAAAGTTTATTCCTGGGAACCTGGGCCGTCCGACGCCTCTTCCGACAGATCCTCAGGGTTAGTCCGACGCTGAGGCAAAGTGTCCAGCCAGTCCCCCGCAGCATCTGGCAAGTCAAAGAACAGCGTCCGATCACCATGTTCTATTCGAAGTTTCGCTGGATAGAGCATGGAGTACCTCAACCCCATCTCCCTCAGTCTGCGTTTAACTCCCATAAAACTTTGCCGGCGTTTCTGTACAGCCTGAGTGAAGTCGGGGAAGAAATTCACTTCAGCATTCTGGAACCGCAGCGGACCGCCACTTCTCGACGCTTGTAGGATTGCGTCTCGGTCTCTGTAATTAAACAGTCTGGCGATGATGGGGCGCGGGGACGCACCCAACTTCGGTTGGCCACCGGGCAGTCTATGTGCTCTCTCGACCGAGAAGAACTTACTCAAGCCTCCGGGCGCCAAGTGCTTCACCACCAGTTCCTCCACAAACAAATCCGCAGCGTCCTCCTCCGCACCCTCCGGCACACCTGTAATGCGGACGTTCTGGCGCCGTGCCCGTCCCTCAAAATCATCAAGCCGGCGTAAAGCATCAAATTAGCGGCCTTCAGGTCATGAACCTCGGTCTGCACGTCCGACATATCATTAGTCAGACTCGACGTCTTGATGTCGAGTGACTTGACCCTGTCGTTCGTCTTACCGAGGTCGGCCCTGATGAGGTTGAGCTCGATCGTGAGGGTATCGACCTTGTTGGACAGCGCTTCATGCTGTTTATGCATCTCAGCCTTCACGCCAGCAATGGCGCCCATCACATCCGGAGGGTGGGTTCAGTATCTTCCGGGGACACGTCCCGCTGCGGGTCCTTGGTGTGGCCCGATGCACCTGGCGAACCTTTAGAGTGAGAAAATCGTTCAGGGATGGTGGACTGCAAGTGGGAGGGCTTCCTGCTGACCCTCGGAGGCTTCCCTTTGTCTAGATCTCCTCTGCCCGCCATGTTGGGCAACGGGGGTCGTACGATCCAAGAGGGGGCAAGCCAATAACACCACCTCCACTCGATCGAAGTCAACAAGTCCCGTCACCGTCCCCAGGGGACAGCAAGCCTCCAGGGAGGGCAGTATGGCACCCGGACCTTGCAAATCAGTTAGCCCCACTCGAAATGCCGCTGCACAGGGGCTCCGTCACCACGCCAACAATGCCAGGCAGCTATGGCGTCGTCATCACCAGGCTTCCCGACGGTGTAAATCAGTGCAGGAAGCTCAGATCCTCAATCTGAAAACGGGCGCCGCAGCAGCATCGTCACCGCAACTGATTCCCACCGCCGTGGGACAGGATAGTTGACAGGATCAATACGGAGGATCGGAGGGTCTTTGGAGCTCCGAGCTTACGCGGCCATCTTGGTTGCCCGCGAAGCTCCTCCTCCCATAATTCCATTCTTAAGGCAGTGGACAAACTGGCCCCGGTCAAGCAGCCATACTCCGCCAGAAAGCGACCTTCGGCGCCTTGGTACTCTGACACTCTCAGGTTACTAAGGCAGGGATGTAGGAGACAAGAGAGGCTTTGGAGATCTAATCTCCATCGAGATGAATAGAATCAACATAAGCTCTTACATAAAGAATATAAAACTGCGGTGCTTGCGGAAAAGAAAGAACATTTCTCCAAACCGACGTCCTTCCTTCCGTTCCACTAGGGAATTGTTCAAAATCGTCGAGTCCTTGTCGGCTTTGCAATCCCCTGATCTTACAATAGCAACTCAGGAGCTCTGCGATCAGATTTCAACTTTCTTCAGCGAAATGATAACTGACATCCACTCTGGCCTAGAAGCTCTTAATCAAGAACCAGGACCCTGAGCTGTCCCAGTGTTACATCCCGCGAAAGAAGATCCAATAGAGTCATCACAGGGTAATCTTAACAGCTTCCCCCTGCTCACTCTAGAGCAACTCAACCTGCATCTAGACAAGCTTAAATCAGGATCCCCCCTTGACCCTTGTCCCCTGAAGATCTTTAAAGAATGCAGAGAGGTTCTTCTTCCTGCTTTTCTGGAAGTCATCAACCTGGCAATCCAGGAAGGTGTCTTCCCGACCCCCTGGAAAATGGCCATAGTTAAGCCCCTCCTAAAAAAGGCCTAGCTGGATCCTGGGATTTTAAAGAACTTCCAGCCTATCTCACTACTCCCAGCCCCCGCAAAAATGTAAAGGCCTATTTAACCAGCCATCTGAGTGCTTTCTTGGAGAACTCCAGCCTTCTTGACCCCTCCCAGCACGGCTTCCGCAGGGCACATAGCAGTCCGCCCTGACAGTTGTCACAAATAACATCCATGCTAAGGTTGACAGTGGCCAGACCACCCTTCTGGTCCTGCTCAACCTTACAGCCGCGTTTGACACCCTATCACCCTCCATTCTTACCAAACGCCTTAGGGAGATAGGAGTGGACGGGCCGGCACTTAGCCTCCTGAAATCTTTCCTGGATGGCCGTGCGCAGAGGGTCAAACTGGGTGATTTTTTTTCCCCAGCTAAACCTGTGCAGTGCGGGGTGCCTCAGGGTTCGTCCCTGAGCCCCACGCTCTTTAATATCTATGTAACACCGCTCACCAGACTTGTAAGATCATTTGGGCTGGAAGTCCTATCCTACGCTGATGACATCCAGATCATGGTCTCTCTCTCACAAACTGCTGACATCACAGCTTGGAACTTTAGAAACTGCATGGAAGCAGTTGCTGGCTGGATGGTGAGGAATTTCCTCAAATTAAATGGGGAAAAAACGGAGGTGCTGATCTTCGGAGGCAAGGAGGAGATCTGGTCAACGGACTGGTGGCCCTCCGCCCTTGGAGCCTGTCCTACGCCTTCTCAGTCCGCTCGGAACCTGGGTGTTATTTTCGATACCAAGCTCTCCTTTGACAAACAGGTTAGCAGGAAGACTTCCACATGTTGCGGTGTCCTTAGAACCTTGAGGAAATTAGTTCACTATCTGTCCACCGAGGCCCGCAAAATGGTTACGGTGGCCCTAATTTCCTCAAGGTTAGACTACTGCAACGCGCTGTACCTAGGAATTAATAAACTACAGGTACAGCGCCTTCAAATAGTACAAAACGCAGCAGCTCGTTTTGTCGTAGATGCCCCTATATCTGCCTCAGGCACCTCAATTAGGAAGGATTTGCATTGGCTCCCCATCCAGGCAAGAATAGAGTTCAAGATCCTCTGCCTCACCCACCGTGCTTTACACGGTCTTGGATCAGAAGACGTCAGATCCTTGGTGACCCTCTATGTACCCGGCAGGGCACTTCGCTCAGTCAAAAAATATCTTCTTGCTGTACCCAAAATCAACAAAGCCAGATGGGGCAAGAGGGCTTTTTGCTCCTGTGCGCCCAGGATTTGGAACACTCTGAGAATAAGGGGCAAACCTCCCATTCTCTCTTCCGAAGGGCTCTGAAGACCTGGCTCTTCAGGGAGGCATACCTGTAATCGGCACTCTCCACTTTTTTATCACACAGCTTTTTCATCCTCAGCGCCTTGATGCTTACGGGCAAAGTTGCGCTTTACAAGTCCCATCTCAACTCAACTCAACTCAACTCCAGCTGACTGGAACCTGTGGTGGTGTGAAGATGAATAGAGAAGTGTTCCATACTTACCTACGTTTTGTCTTCATTATAACAGTTCTTGCAAACCAGGTCCCGGGTGCCAGATCTCATTCCATAACAGTGTGGAATTGTACCATTATTGACAATACCTTTGTAAGACCCTAGTAAATGGTACTCCTGGTTCATGGGGCATGGGATACTAAAGAAGATCCCTAAGGGCTGCAGCATGAGTTGTTCCATCCTAAGAGACCTTTCACCAAGCACAGACAAACTGACGTTGGAGGCTGCATGTCTTGGTGCAGATAGATAAAAGTGAAAACATGAAATGGCACACAGCCATGTCATGAAATGATACCCTGTACTCAGATTCTGCAAATTACTCAAAATCCTCATTAGGTGTGCAACTCTGTGTCAGAGCCTGCCTGTCTCTGTGAAATATATGCAAAGACCCAGATAACCCGGTTTTGCTTTGTTTGCCCTAAGTTGGCAGGGTATGCCCAGACGTGGGTCCCTTGCTCACTTTGCCAATGGATTCAAGCTAGCCTGGCTGATGGCGGCAGATTAGCTGGAAACTTGTCCCAGGATGCTTGTTTCCGATCCAGGGTCGGCATGACTTGGCAGTTCGGGGTGGACTGTTCCCATGAGGCACAGGGTCAGACTGATATGGCTATGCCTGAACTGGGGTGGCGGAGTGAGCTAAAGAATGATGATGGATTAAACCCAGATCAGTTGACTGGGGGTGAGTGCTTGCAAAGTTCAACACTCCGTCCATCTTCCCCTTTGGTTTTACTTTTTAAAGTCTGAAATCTTTGTGATGGCAAACTTAGGAACTCTGATACAGTGTAAGGTCCACTTCCCAGAGGAAGTGGTCATAAACCGGGTATAGTGAACCTATGGGTAAGTAGACCGTTGGCTTCTACCCTACACTCCCCTAACACCCCTAAATCCAGTATTTAGGAGAGGCCCTGGGACCAAGAAATCAGATCTTGCTGACCTAAAAGAAGAAGGGCCAAAGAGCTGAAAAAGCAAGAAATGTGGATGAAAGAACTGACTTGGCACCAACCCTGCCCACATGTCTGCTGTTCCCAACAAGTGTGCCAAAGTTGACTCACCCTGCCAGCTTCAATGCCTCCAATGCCTGTGAGGACTGCCAGAACTTCTGTCAAAACTCAGGAACACCCGTGAAGCAGCTGAGTTGTTCCCCTGCACCTTTCAGGTATCCAGGAAAGACCTGAGCAGACTCCAAGACCACGCAAACCCGACACCAGTAAGTACCACTGCACCCATCGCTCCAAGCCTGAGTTGAAGTGGGCCAATGGTGCCAGCATGGTCTCCCAGACCTCCAGACAAAGAAGCTCACCTTGGGTTCACCAGCAGGGGATCCCTCAGCGACACCTCCAGCCCTATTGTGCGCCCCCCTGACCACAAGTGACCCAGTGACAAAAACCCAATGCCTAAAGACACCTCTGCACCCCTCACCCCCCCCCCCGTCCATAGCGACGAGGACCAAAGGTGTCCCCATGTCCCAAAGCATCACGACGCCTGAGCTCCCTTGTTTGTTCAACCCGTCCAAACCTGCAGCCTCTTTTCAACTGGACCCATCCCTATAGACTAAAATAGGGCACCCAACGCTGGATTGCACCTCTGCACCTGACCCCCCCCCTCCCCAGTGCCGTCCGATGTGATCTCTTGGTGCTGCCATGAACCTTGCCCCAGACATACCTAAAATCCAGGAGATTTTTCTTGTAAGTCGTTGTGTTATACCTGTGTGCTCTCTTGGTTTTTCCTCCTTAGGATAACATTGTGGATAAAAGTAGTGATTTTTGAAAACTAAAAGGATTTCTATCTCGAGATGTGGTTTCCTGATAGTAATGATTTTGGTGCCTAAATATATATAAAGATACGTGTTATTTTTATAAATTGGTGTGGATCTTCTTATTTGAGTCATGTGCATCATTTATTGACCATGTGTGTATTGCAGATTCTAACAATCCTCTCTGATAAGCCTAAGGATGCACAACCACACTACCCCCTTATAGAGCACCTTGGGATTGTTAGAGCAAGATCGTATCCACTCATAAGGGAATACCTTAACTCTTTACACTGTATAACTCTTTTTGGTATAGTATTTAAAGAGCCAAACTACTCAAAAAGGATAAATAAATAGAAAAGAGAAATGTGAGGCTGATAACGATGAGGTTTTATATAATGGACCTCTACATTTCAATCAATCAACCAAGAGTTTGTTAAGCGGAACTACGCACCAGAAAGGGTCTCAATGTGCTGTGTGGGGGTGGGGGTGCGAGCAGCGCCTGGTTGAGTCTAGGTGATTTGTCGAATAGCCAGGTCTTAAGGCCCTAAAGGAAATTGGAGAGTGTTCATGTTTTGCGGAAGTGGAGTGGGAGGGTGTTCCAAGCCTTTGCTGCGAGGAAGGAGAAGGAGCGGCCTCCTGTTCAGGTCTTCTTGATTTGCTGCACTTTTGCAAGGGAGAGCTGAGCAGAGCAGAGCGACCTTTGCGTTGCGTAGAACGAGAGGCAGTGATTCACGTAGGCAGGGCCGGTGTTGCGGAGGACTTTGTGGGTGTGGGTAAAAAGCTTGTAGGTGTTTTTTTCTTGATGGGGTGCCATTGTTGTGCCCGCAGGTATTGAGTGATGTGGCAGTGTCGCTGTAGATTGAGGAATAGTCTGGTGGAGGCGTTCTGGATGTATTGGAGTTTGCGGTGAGGTTCATGTTTATCCCGGCAGAGTGCATTGCCGTAGTCTAGTCTGCTGCTGATGAGGGCGTGGATGATGTTTTTCCTGTGTGCAAGCAGAATCCAGTTGAAGGTCTTTCGTAGGAGATGGAGGGTGTGGAAACAGGATGAGGTGAAGGCATTGATTTGGCGGGGCAATTTTGAGTTCAGAGTCCAGGATGATTCTGAGGTTGCGTGCATGGTCGTTGGAAGGGGGTGGAATTTCCGAGGGCGGTTGGCCACCAGGTATCATTCCAGGCATTAGGATGTGAGCCTAAGATGAATACTTCAGTTTTGTCTGTGTTAAGTTGTAGGCAGCTGTTGTTTTATCCACCAGGTGACTGCTTCCATTCCTTTTTCAAAATTGTGTTTGGAGATGTCGGGTTTGTTGAATAGGGAGAAGATGAGTTGAGTGTCATCTGCATATGAAACAATGTTGAGTCCATATGATCTGACGATGGATGTGAGCAGGCCATGAAGATGTTGAACAGAGTGGGGCTGATGGAGGATCCTTGTGGAACTCCACTGGTGGTTGGTGTGGGAACCATGAGGAAGGGGGGAGTCTGACTCACTGCGTTCTGCCCGAGAGAAACAAACAGAACCAGTCGAGGGCTTTGTTCCAGATTCCTGAATCGTGGAGTCTGTGGGTTAGGGTGCCATGTGAGACTGTTTCAAAGGCTTCATAGAAGTGAAGAAGGACGAGGGCCACAGACTCTCCTCTGTCGAAGAGGTACAGCTGTCGGTTTTCACGGCGATAAGGGCAGTTTATGTCCTGTAGTTCTTCCTGAAGCCTAATTGGGAGGAGTCGAGGATGTTGTTTTTATCAATGAAGGAGGCGTGTTGGCTGTTGACAGCTTTTTCAATGACTTTCACCAGGTAAGGAAGTAGGGAGATTGGTCTTAAGTTCTTGAGGTCAGTGGAGTCTGCCGAGGGTTTTTTCAGGAGAGAGTTCATCTCGGCATGTTTCCAGTCACCGGGAAAGATGGTGGGTTTGAAGGAGAGGAAGGAGAGGTTGATGATTATTTTCAGCTTGGGGGCGATGATATCTGCGGCTCTATGGTAGATGAGGTGGGGGTAGGGGTCTGTGGGGGCCCTGGAGTGGGTGGTCTTCATAGTCTTTAGGGTTTCCTTGATGCTGAGGGCGGCCCAGCTGTCGAGTGTCTGCTGTGTGGTGCTGGGAGCAGTAGATGTGGGTTCCTTGTGGGAAATGCTGTCATCGAAGTTGTCAAAGATGGTCTCGATTTTGTGATGAAAGGATATGTTGAAACTGTCGCAGAGGTCCTGGGAGGGTTGGATGTCAGTAGACCTACTGTTGGGTTGGGCGAAGTCTTTTATGATGCCTAAGATTTTTTTGCTGTTGTGTGCCTGGGTGGAGATTCTGTCCTGGAGTGCTTTTTTTCTTGATTGTCTGATAACTTTGTGGTGGGTGGTGGTGGCTGCTTTGTAGTTGTCGAGGTCTGCTTGGGTTTTTTTAGTTTCTCCATAGTTTTTCGATGCATCTGTATTTTATCTAGATTCTTGGAGATCGGTGGAGACCCAGATGGCTTGCTTGTCATGTTGGTTGGAGGATTTCTTGAAGGGGGCAATGGTCTTTGCACAGTCGGTGATCCATTTGTGTAGGGTACGGGTGGCGGTGGTAGGTTCGTCATCTGTGGCATTGGGAGCGACGCTACTGAGGTAGGTGGCAAGCTGATCGTCGTAGATCTTGTACCAATTCCTGAGCTGAAACTGCAGTGGGCGGGAGATATCTGCTTTGAAGGTAAAGTGAACACAGCAGTGATCCGTCCTTAGGAGTTCTGAGGTGTGACTGAGTGTGATGG
The DNA here is from genome assembly GCF_964263255.1 of Lissotriton vulgaris. Lineage (NCBI taxonomy): Eukaryota > Metazoa > Chordata > Amphibia > Caudata > Salamandridae > Lissotriton > Lissotriton vulgaris. The sequence continues at coordinate 92,273,953 of NC_141699.1, read as the reverse complement.
ATTTTCCTGCTGTGAAGATGGTGTCGAGGGAGTGCATTGATGCCTTTCTGGGTATCCTGGCACTAAACTTTCAGTGGAAGAGAAGAACAATGAGAATGAGAAAGATGGATAGAATCTAAACTGAAAAACGTTTTTGAGAGACTTAACCACATCGCTGCTTGAGAGTTTCCCCTGCTGTGCTGGACAGCAATGAAAACGGGTGTGGCCATGACGAGCTCAGCTCGTCATGAGCACAGGAGCACTGTGCTGCTTGACGAGCTGAGCTCGTCATGAGCTTGGAAGGGGTTAAAAAACAAGAAGAACATCAGGCTGTTTGTGCACTGATGGGGTAAGGAGATTGCAATATTTAGGATCTAAGTGAGACAAAAAGTAGCCTCCTAATCTGCAACAGCAAACTTTAAGTACAACAAACTGGTTGAGGAATGCTCTACAACGAGAACAAGAATGAATATATGAATTAAGTATTTTTTGTAGGTAGAGATGTCCAGTGGAGTAGAAGGCGTGGTAGAAAAAACACAGTGCTTTGAAAAAAGAGCACTTAGAAATAGCAAGTCAATTAAGTTTGAGAAGAATGTGGGAGGTAGAGGAGTGCTGTGAAAAGTTAAACAAAAGTCAGACTGGCATTTTAGGCCATTTGGAGTTACGATGAATATTGATGAAGACCGAAATAGAGTTGTTTTTCTGAACTCAAAATGGGTGAGAAACATGATTCTTCTCAAAACCCTGATGAATAATAAGCATTTGGCAGAAACCTTTGCAATCTGGTGTCCAATCAAAAGAGCCAATCCAAAAGATGACTCCAAGATTGCAGACAGAACTCGGAGGAGGGTCGAGCTGAGATTGGGAGGCCACCAGGTGTGACGTCCTCCCCAGCCCGGTAGCATACAAATTAATGATGCCACACATAGATGGAGCTCGGTATTACATGACTTTCTTCTATAGAGTCCAGAGGGGTTCCACGCTCTGTAATACACAAGGCACTACAACTACTCCCTTTGTTAAATAAAAAATACAAACAAAACATATATACATCATAGTTCCTCTTCCAGATCTTGTTGGGTAAGGCTGAGGAGATACAGAAGAAGCAAGCTCAGCAAGCAATGATGATATATACAGAGCTGCGGTCCTTTGGCTTTCCTCACACTCTGATGGCAGAGTCCCACTCCTGATGTCTGGAACTGACAGACTCCAAGGAAGGTGCTCGAAATTTGAGGAATTTGTCATAATGAACTTTCCAGGATGGTGAGCAGGTACCATGTGTCCCTTACTAGTCACTATTTGCCACAGATCAACATTGAATGCAGCATCAGATTTATTTTTTCACCCTAATCTGACAAGGACACAATCCCCTTTTCGAAATGTAGTTTGCTGAGCACATTTACGCTTGTCTACATAAGTCTTCATGCTGAACTTGCGAGATGATTCGTGATTCGGACTTTCTCCGAAACTTTTGTTCTGTAGTGTAGTTCCTATATTCCCAATAGGCTCTGCGCATTGGAATAACATAAACGATAGTGTAGACGTAGGACTGAGGTTGACTAGGTCTCTATTGAATATGTTAAACTTAATTGTGTGGGTGCCAGCTAGCTCAGAGGTCACTAGAAACTTTCTCGAGTAAACAAGAAGGTGTTAACTTTCCTGAATAGACAAGAAGGGATTAGCTTCTGACAACCATATAACATGACAACTTTGTTCACCCTGAAATAAGGAATATCTCCAGAGTTGCGGAAACAATAGATAGCTATTTCACTCAGTCAATCGTGCATGCTTTGTTTCAACAGAAGTGCAGAGAAATAGAGAGACGGGCATTTTCAATAAAAGGGTTATTTATTGAGCAGTCTTCTTTCTCATGCAAGAGAAATCAATTGCCACAATTGCAATACTTGTCATAAAGTAAAGTGCGTACAGTAAAATTAGTATTATGAAATAATACTGTAAAAGCATTTATATGATTTCTAAGCCATAAGATACTTAAAATGGATAACATACATACAATGATAAAATAATGACTAAACTTACTCAACTGGTGTTTCTAAGATACGCCTACCCCGGTGTACCTAACCTAAGCCTAGTACTTGGGAAGGAGTAGATGAGTTACAGTTTTTACCAAGAATCTGAATCAAGAATTCTCTAAGGGTCTAATCAGCTCCGTAACTTGGGTATAGAATGAAGAAGGTCTTGTATCTCTCTCTCAGGACTCGATCTCCCAGCAACCCGCGAGGGTGTCAGGGAAACACTGGAGCTGGATTTTCTCGGCAGGAGAATAGACAGCGTCTCTCTCAGTGCGTCAACAGGGAGGGTCGGCTCCCTTCGGCACTCGCATCAGCGGGGCGTCGGGCAAGTAGATAGCCAATCTGCTCCAAACCATCGTGTGTTGCTTAAGGCAGATGTTGGTATATTTATACCTGGAAGGTGCTGAGTTTGACGTAAGGTTGGACATAAGACGTCAATAAGAACTCGCAGTTCTTGCAGGACTCCAGGAGTTCTAGGACAAAGCAATACTGAAGCAGGTGGAATTCCCGGGCTGCTGGAGGCTTGGTTTGTTTAAGAACGCGCTGTGCTTTCTAGGAGTCTATGTGAGTAACCTTGCTGTATTTGGACTGCATTGGCTAAGACTTAATATGGATATTTTTTTTTTTATAATCTTAAAAAGACACCATAAAAGCACATATACATTATACACAAAATTATTTTAAAAAAAGTGAGTTTTCCATTAAAAAAAGGGATATAAAAGTAAAAATTATCTAACACCATAGTTCATTAGGCTAGTGGGACAAGGGGTTAATTAACCAAGGGGTCAGATAATGTTAGAGTCCGATTTCTCTGGTGTTCCTCAGGCGTAGTGCCATCCGGATAAAGTTTATAGTGCAGAAAAGGGTATAAGCGTTGTCAGCTTCCTGTAAAAACCTCAGGGCCAATTTCGCTTGTTTAAACTTTAAATCTTTCAGAATCCCCACCAGAAACTTGCTTCTTGGTACTGCATAAAATGGACACAATAAAACAAAGTGAAGGGTAACCTGCGGAGACCGATGGTCGCAGCCGCAGGTACTCTTCTCTGCCACTGTATGAGTGAACCCAGCCAGAACCGCAAAGAGATGGTGAAGCATATTAAGTCTAAAGCGGGTCATGACATAGCAGTCCTGAGCATTATGCATGACCCTCAGATAAGGTTCCATTCCTTGCTTCGCTGTGAGTTTACTATAAGATAGAACAGTGGGTTTGTGACTTTCTTTCTCAGCCCTTAATGATTAAAGCCGTTCTGGAAAGAGTTTTTTCCCCAGAGCGTTGCTCTCGATAGTTAGAGAGTCTGGGGATGTGAAGAGGTCTATACAATCAATCTGCGCTAGTGAGTTCTTGACGTACTTTAGCCAGGGTATGTCGTGTCGTTTGAGGCAATCCAAGATAATTTGTCTTGTTAGGGCCGCCTCGGGGTTGGTCCATAATTTGACCCATGCCAGGAGAGGTTTAATTTTAATCCGGTCTACTATAAAAGGTTCTCCCACTTCTTCATGGATAATATAAGCCGATACGCTCTGGGGCTCTTTCAGGACTCTTCTCAAGAATTTATTTTCTTCTGCCTGTATTTGCTGTGCTTTGTTATCTATGAAGCCCCACAGTTCTGCCCCATAGGTTACCTTCGCACAGCAAATTGACTTGTACAGGTTCAGTATTTGCTCTGGAGACCATCTTCCTAATCTTTGTCCATACCCCATGATGGCTCCTACCGAAGCTGCCAATTTCATTGAGTGCTTCTCTACCAGGGGTTTGAAGTTGAGATGGTTATCGAACAGTACCCCCAAGTATGAAAAGGTCTTAACCTGGTCAATCTTATGTGGCCCGATGTGGAAGGTAAAGTTCCCTTTTGTCAATTGCCCTGCTGACATGATGTAGGATTTTTCCAGGTTTGTCGCTATGTCCAGTTTATCCATGAACACAACAAAACCGTCAATAAGTGTTTGTAATCCTAGAGGGGTTCTGGCAAGCAGTACCGCGTCATCGGCGTATAATAGTACGGGCACTGCACGATGACCAATTTGGGGTGAGTCCACCTTTAATTTAAGGAGATCTTTTTCCAGCGAGTTGATATATATGGAAAAAAGGAAGGGCGCGAGGATGCAAGCCTGCCTTACTCCACTGGTGCAGGCAAAGGGGTCGGTCTTTTTCCCCTCTTGGTTGTACCTTACGCTTGCAGATGTATTCCAGTGAAGATTTTGCAGGGTGTCCACTAGCGGTTGATCCACTCCTAGTTCAATCAACAGAGACCAGAGCTTTCTTCTGTTTACGCGGTCAAAAGCCGCTGAAAGGTCCATAAACCCCATATAAATGGGCCCCTTCCCAGCGATAGTATATTTAGCTGTCAGAAGATATAAGTTCAAACATTAGTCGGTGGTGGATCTGCCCTCCCTGAAGCCATATTGAATTTCAGAGAGGACCTGGTGCTCCTCTGCCCAATCTTGTAATCGGTGTAAAATGACTCGCCCCAATACTTTTGCAGTCACATCAATAAGTGAAATGGGTCGATAGCATTGAGGGTCGTCACGATTCCCTTTTTTATAAATGGGAACTATGGTCGCTGTTGACCAGGAACGGGGCAGTCCTGCCACCACTGCCTCGTTCAGAACCCTTGTAAGCAGCGGGGCCCATAGCTCGGGACTGCTTAGAAATAAGTCAGGTGGTATTCCATCCGGGCTGGGCGCTTTGTTTTTGCTGAGCCCTGCTATTCCCATTTCAACTTCTTTCAGGGAGAAGTCCAATTTGGCCGGTTGAAAGCTCCCTGGTACATCCCCCTGGGTTAAGTGGCTTGAGTGGTTATATAGACTCTGGAAGTGGTTGAGCCATTGTTCTGGCAAGATAATGTTCATTATTTTTGGTGCTCCTTGGTCCTGGAAACATGGAGAGTTAATAAGTTTCCAGAAGCTTGCAGAGTCTTTCCTTTCAGCAGCGTCCCTTAGGTCCTCCCAAGCTTGATTTTGTAGGCTTTGTTTATGTTTTTTCAGAGCTTTTTTGTATTCGGCTCTGTTCTGTGCGACAATGATCTTGTCCCTTGGTTTGGCATGAAGGCTAAGTTTCAGGTTTTTGAGCGCCTTGGTACAGATCGAGTCGAACCAACGTGGGGCTGAGGGCACTTTGCTAGTTCCAGTAGTCTTTAAGAGGTTATTTACATGTGACGCAATTTCTTCAAATGCCCTGACCACCAGGACACCTTCCACACTTGGGTCAAGGCATATATTTATTGCTTCTAAGCCCTCTGCTATCAGACTTTTGTAAAATCTATCCCCATCAATCCTGGCCCATTTGATTCTTCTTCCCTGGTCCACTGCTTTTTCTATGGTGTCAGATTTCTTTGAACCCTGTTTAAAATCAAAACCTTTTATTGTGAGAATGACTGGATTGTGATCACTGAAGATGCTTGCATCTATTATGATTTTACTTATATTTCTTTTTAATATAGGCGAGACTAGGATATAATCAATATAAGAGTGGCAACCTCTTCCTTTGTATGTTGGGGTTAATTCTCCTTTTTCACCCAACACAACAAGATCTAAAGTTTGAGTTAGATTATGCCTTTTCGTTAGTCTCTCCAGGTCCCATCCATCTTTTGAGTGAGTGAAATGTGGGCCTTTCATTATGGTGCATCCCGACCAGTCTTTATTAAAAGGTTTTAGTTTATCACAAAGGTGACAGTTAAAATCCCCCATAAGTATTAAACTTGGGGGGTTTGGTGTCTTGTTTAAGTTGATCAAATTTTCTAGGCAAGACTCCAGTTCTTTTACGGCTGTTTCCTTTCCCGTCATGCCAGCCGCGTTATACCAGTTGACTAGAAAAAAGTTTTGTCTTGTGGAGACGAACCTTACTACTTGGAGATTATATGAGACCCAGTTAGTGTTTGACCAGGTGCCCTGAATATCTAGGTTGACATATATTACGAGTCCCCCACTGGCTCTCCCCGAAGATACCTTTTTGGCCGGGACGGAGAAACTTTTGTAACCCTCTAGGCTATAGTCATTTAGTTCAGTGGCCCATGTTTCTTGCAGGCATATAATTTGGAATTTGCTTATGTAGCTAAGCCATTCTTGGGATTGAAATTTGGCCGCTAATCCTGCTATATTCCAGGATACAATTTGTAAGTTTTTATGAGTGTCATCCTTGGGAATTCCTATTAGGTCTCTTGATGGGAGCACTGCCTGATTTTCCACTTCAGGTGGTACGTCGGGGCTAGGTTGTAAGCTGCTATGAATAGCTGATCTACACTGTTTGGTGGTTGGCCTATGTTGGGGGGATTTTATCAAGTCGCCTTTTACCCTGCTCATATTCGGAGACTTATTGCCACCTCCCTTATTGGGTACGGGTTCTGGTCTGTTCCCCTCCCCCGTAATCCTTCCTGTTGTGGGTGGTCCTGCCTCCTTCAGCCTTGCCTGATTAGAGGGTTGCTTTTCCCGCCCCTGTCAATCAACCTCTTCCAGTACGCTAAACCTGTTCCAGTGTGCGTGCTGCGCTAGGAATGGATCATAGTATGGGGTCACATGATGTGGCCTTTGCCACTGGGGTAGTCTGTATTGGGGGTCCATTTGGGGCATTCTAATCATTGGAGGTCTATTGCTCTGCATGGGTCTATGAGGTGCAAATGGGTAAAAGTAGGATAGGTGTACAGGATGAATTTGTGAGTGGGTATAACTAGGGGGAGCATTGCAAATAAAATTGACTGCTGCAAGGTCTCTAAAGTTTACCGTAATTATATCCCCTGCTATAGTCTTTGTGCCTTTACCGATCCACTCACCCCTTCTTACTGAGAGAATCTCCCCGTGAATGTTGGGGGGTAGTGGTCTATGTATTTGTAGCCACTGTGCACATTTGTTTTTTAACTCTACTTGAGTTTCCCTCTTGCCCTCTCTTAATGGTGGGACTCCTGTTAAGACCACTACGAAGGGTAAAGCTTCAGGTGGGAGGTTGATTGTCCTGAAGCGGGTTGCTGTTTTATTTTCTTTATTGGTTGCCGATGGGATCGGATTGGTCTTGAGAGCCTCTTTGGGAGTTTGAACGTTGTTTCCTTGAGGTGTTTCAGTGGGTCGAAGGGATGGTTTAATGGTTTCGGTAAATGTTTGTTTATTGGTTTTACCTGTATTCGGTGTGGTAGCAGCCTTTTGTGTATCTTTGGTACTTTTCTTTATAGCTCTGATGGAATTGTTTGCTGCCATGTCCGCTATTGGATTGGCCTTCTCTTTAGTTGATCTTTTAGGTATAGTGCCATCCTGTTTTGTTAAGGCGCCCTCTTGTACTGTTTGGCCTTTAGGGCCAACACCCTTGTTGTTTATAAGAGATGTTAGTCTGTCGATCTTAGCTATCAGAGGTTTTATCAGCACAGTGATGGAGTGCTCAAGGTCCGTTTTAAGGTCAGCCACCATATTGGTAATCCAACACGGTATTCCTGGTGTAGGTGGATTTATAGGCGTCACCAGGTCATGATTTCTTGTTTTAGTTTGGCCTTTTTTACCTCCGCTTTTGAAGCCTTCCTTGGGGCCATTTTTTTCCATAGTATTTAGTTTCCTCTTGTTGTTGTTTATTAGTAAATCCGTTCGCTCCCTACTACTTTTGGCGGGCGCCTGGGCGCATGGAAGATCGACGAAAGAAGAGGGGGTAATCGTCAGACTAGTGTCAGGGTCATCTGCCGAGTCTAAGGAAACTGCAGATGAATTGATAAGAATTTCCTGAGTGTCTTGGATGATAGTTACGGGTGGTAGAGACAGCCTTCTCTCCGTGTTGGCGATGGCATTGGATGCCGCCCCTATAGTTTGTTTAAGCATCTTATCGATGGCAGTTAGTGTTGGTAATGTTTGAGGGGGGTCCACTTTAGGTTTAGGTTTTGTGCTTGATCTTAATATGGGCATCTTGGGCTTCTTAGCAGTCTTCCTCATAGTCTAAAGAAAGAGGGTGCAGGGATGATGGATTGACTTGACTACGTTGAATAGGGCACAGGTAATTACCTGGTGTGGGTAGAGTCTTTGGATGACTTTAGGGGGGTGGCCCAGCCCAGCCTCTTCTGGCCTCTGAGGGCCACAGAGGGCCCGCCCTTTGTCCGGGCTTCGCTCGGCGTCCCGCTGAGCGGAAGATCGCTGTTCTTAAAGGGGGGCGTAGCAGCCGGGGGGCGTGTCTTACTGGGGGCGCGGCCGTGCACACCTGTGCAGCGCAGGGACTCCTGGTCTAGAGAGTCCCTGCAGCTGGCGCCCTCAGTTGCCCCACAATGCTCCCTCCTCCTTCCGTTGGCTCACGAGCACTCCAGCAGCCTCGACCCCACGCCACACACCGCGCAACGGCACCCGCGCAGCGGCACCCGCGAAGCGGGTGCTGCAAGTTGTTAAAAAGCGGCAGGGCGGTCAATCCCTCCAGGGACACGGGGAGGCTGCAAGAGAAGTTGGTGTTTTCCTTGGTGATTAGGCGGCAACCGGCAACGTCCAGGTAGGGTTCTTCACAGAAAAGGATCCCGCTGCAGGCAGGAAGTCTTCCCGCTTATGAGCTTTGGTCAGCCATGGGGCGTGTCTTGCTGGGGGCGCGGCCGTGCACACCTGTGCAGCGCAGGGACTTCTGGTCTAGAGAGTCCCTGCAGCGCGCGCCCTCAGTTGCCCCACGATGCTCCCTCCTCCTTCCGCTGGCTCACGAGCACTCCAGCAGCCTCGACCCCACGCCACACACCGCGCAGCGGCACCCGCGAAGCGGGTGCTGCAAGTTGTTAAAAAGCGGCAGGGCGGTCAATCCCTCCAGGGACACGGGGAGGCTGCAAGAGAAGTTGGCGTTTTCCTTGGTGATTAGGCTGCAACCGGCAACATCCAGGTAGGGTTCTTCACAGAAAAGGATCCCGCTGCAGGCAGGAAGTCTTCCCGCTTATGAGCTTTGGTCAGCCATGGGGCGTGTCTTGCTGGGGGCGCGGCCGTGCACACCTGTGCAGCGCAGGGACTTCTGGTCTAGAGAGTCCCTGCAGCGCGCGCCCTCAGTTGCCCCACGATGCTCCCTCCTCCTTCCGCTGGCTCACGAGCACTCCAGCAGCCTCGACCCCACGCCACACACCGCGCAGCGGCACCCGCGAAGCGGGAGCTGCAAGTTGTTAAAAAGCGGCAGGGCGGTCAATCCCTCCAGGGACACGGGGAGGCTGCAAGAGAAGTTGGCGTTTTCCTTGGTGATTAGGCGGCAACCGGCAACATCCAGGTAGGGTTCTTCACATAATATGGATATGATTCTTATGCCTTTATAAGGATATGATTTGATTTAACCACATAAGGGCATAAATTGGGAATGTTTTAATTTGGGGCCTTGATACATTCACATAACCCACTCCACGTATAATGTCCATCATTACCAATTACTAAGCAATATTAAACATATAACGATGCATGTGTTTTCCAGCCCATCCCAAAATACATAGTAAGCATTTGAAATGGTATATACACGAAAAATGAGTATAATACTGTACGCTTTTAGTAAGCAGTGGTGTCATTCAGATAATGCATATTTTGTACATTTAGAAAGTTGACTGAATGAATCACGAAAATTACAATTATGAAATGGCTCTTAATACAGAAGAGAAGGTCGAGACCATTTCATCACATATTTATACAAGACTGTACATGTGCTAGAGGCTAAGTCAAAATATTGTCTCTAGGTATTTTAAAAATAGAAATCTTGTTCTCTAAGAATAGGTCTACTTTAAGCAGAGTATCATGTACCAAAAAAAAAGGTAAATATTTAGGGATCTGGAGAAAAATAATTTCGCTTTCAGGAAGAAAAATAGTTCCAATGTTTTTTAGCAGTTCTGTTTATCAAAACTGAAGGCCGAATTCAGAGTTCAGGGAACGCTGTGTGCTCGCTTTTTCAAAAGTTATTCTCGTTGTTAGGAGAGAACATTAACTCAGATAGGCTGGTAAAAAATTCGTCCACAACAGTAGGTGAAAGTTGGACCAGGTCAGAAAAAGTAGAAATAGTGCATATGTGCGAAGCATTGCCATCATCGGTGTCTAGATCAGCAATGGTCACGGAAAGTTGTACCTGTGTGCCGCTTTCATCTCGTACCTGACCGCCACCTAATCGTAATGGTGAGGTCTCAACGAATGCCGTCATCAGAATGGGTAGCCGCTGGGGACAACACGTTGCATGAGCCGTTACCGAACTAAGCAAAGAATCACATCCATAGGTACTGATGATGGGAGTGTGAGACAGATGTCTAACATGCATTCTTCTCCGCAAAGCAGGCATTGTAGAACAGGTAAGATGCATTCTTGACAGATTGGTCTGAATGAAAGAAACCAGGTAGTATTCAGATCTCTTAGCCTAGCCAAGCCGAGGACTTTAGCAATCTGCTCTCGGTATTGCATTGCTAGGATCGTGTCTTCCATTGTAGCCTGAGTTTTGTCTGTGACTTGACTTGCCGTATCGGAGCAGAAGGAACACAAATAGGATTCCTGCTACGAGTCCCAAGATGAGAGGCAGGCCGCCGAACACAGAATGTACAAAATTCGGGAAGATGCCCAGGACTGCTTCAAAGGGTGCTAACAGTCCCGAAAAAATTGTCTTAAATACATGTGCGATGCCACTGGTATCTGGCATGTTTAAGATTTGACTTAATATTTCTACAAAATGCACGGGGCAATTTGTTGATAATAATGCATGTATCTCTGCTTCTGTCCTTGCAACTTGCAGATCATACGTTTCTCTAGACGAGGTTAAAGGCACAGTTGTTTGTAAAAGAATAGACTTAATTCTGCTTAAAGTATCAATTCGAATAGAAGAGATATTCAAAGAAGGCCATATTTCCGCCTCCATGTCTGGTTTGCTGTTTTGATAGAATACTTGCATACAGCAAGTGACCCTGGAAGTAACGCTCTCGAGATAGGCCGTTCCTGGCATCATTCCAGCTGTGGTCACTTATTATAACATAGCTACAGTTGGAAAGCTGCCTGAAAAAGGGCTCTATCTGTGTAGCAGGGGTGCCGTGCAGGTGACATGAATGGTTATTTGATGAACCTTCGCAGGCTCCATGCAAGTTAATTCCTTGACACAGAAGTGTACCGCTTAGTGAATATTTACAGTTGTTACCACCAAGAAATACCTCTTTCTTGCCCCCACTCCAACATCTATGTGTATAAGGCAAATTCCAAATTGACTTGATGTACCCTTTACCCAACCTTCCATACAGGCCTGCTGGTATATACTTTTGGCAGTATTGAAACTGAAAAGTCGTTATCGGAATTGTAATGGTGCCATGTATTATCCATTCAATGACAGGCTTTTTGGAGACTGTCAATGGCAATCTTTCTAGCATTTCAATGCTCAGCACCGTATAGTCTGTCCCTCTTTTTGCCAAAGAGATTTGTTTATCAGTAAGTTTAAAGATAGAAAATAATGACGTTGTGTTGATTAGATGCCATGGCACGTAGCCTGAACGCAGATTTTGTAACGCTCAGCCTAGCTATACAATAGAATGTAATTGGGACTGGCCATGTTGTAACATTAGCATATCCTGTTCTATTATATCAATAGCAGATGATACAATGCTGTCCAGTGAATAAATTCTGGAGGACAGAGTCGTTAACCCATTGTCCACTACAGACAGTGATTTTTCTAAATGAATACGATCAATTTCTCGTATTTTTTCAGCAGTTTCAATTTGTGTTACATTCCAAACTTCGTTGTAAGCTGTGTATATACCGGCGTATATGAAACGTTTTTGACGCTGTTTGCGAGGTCCCAGTAAGACATCTCGCAAGTCAGCACCTTCTTTAAGTAAAGTCAAGTGTTGCTTAATTTCGGGTAGTGTGGATTTCTGCAGCCATTTGAGGCATAGTTTTCCTACACTGTATGTTGTTATTATCCCTGGATGTTGTCTCTGGGAATATCTTGGGTCTGGCCTGTTCTGTTTGAACCCCTGTATTTGTTCAGGAATCTATCTTGACAGTTATTAGTGTCTGTGGGCCAGATCAACCATTTTCTCCAATCAGAATTAGTTCTGTTTTGTTTTAAAATATAGGACACGTCTAACCCCTCATCTGTAGTGTTATTTCTATCAGGCATAGGCTTTGGTATAGACGGGTTGTTTAAATCTTTTATCTTGGCTAGGCCAAGACAGGTTGTTTGTTGAATTGTGTCATTCAGGAACATTATTTGTTCTGGGATCATGCAGGCTCTGAATAATAATTCTAGACCTTGTACCTGCAATTCTTTTGTACCCCAGACAGTTTTTGTCTCAATGGTGTTTTTCCAAAATTCAAAACCAAATGTAGACATTTTTTCATAAAACTTTTCAGAATATATCAGTTTAGTGTTTGTCAACATGTTTTTCATTCCTGTCTTATTCATAATTTTAAAATAAAACGTTTCTGGATCAGTCATATTAAACCCTAAGAAGTATGGGAATTTCTCATAAAATGTTTTCGAACTGCCTTTTGGCGGAGTTGGACAATGTTCCCATTGATTATAACTGAAAACATTTCTAGGATAACAGATGTATACAAATAATAATGCCCAAAAGGATTAAAGCATTACATTTCCTCATAATTCGATGAACCTTGTAAATAATCATGTTCTGTAAATTTTACTGACATTTCTAAATCTGACATCATATTATTAATATTTTCAAAGTCCCAATCATCAGAGAAAGTACTAGGTGATACAAAGTCACTTAAAGAAATCTTGAACTGTTGTGGATATTTCAAGAGTTCAACCGGGCCATAGATTTCGTAATCAGTATTGTCCCATGCTACACCACCAGGTATAGGAATGGTTGTGATGTTCACTGATGATAGTTCTCTTTTTTCAATGTGAGAGGATCTGTGAGGTTTTAGAACCAAGTTGATGTTCTGACTTGCTGTGTCCATTGTACTGTATTTTCCATCAATCATTCTTCCCAAGCTTAAAACTAAGATGAGCCAGAGTGGGAGGAAAAGCACACCTAACACAATCCACAGTTCAATCCAGGGTGAAATCAGATATGTTTCTCCAAGTTGATGAAAGAGTTCTGTAATTTTGTCTTTGAAAGCTTTTGTTTGCTGGCTTGTCTCAATGTTCACTTGGACCATCAGAAAAGTCATTGAAATTGATAAAGTAGCCTGATGCAGTTCTGTCTATTGTTGGAATTGCTTCCGGATTTTCATTAATCTTTGGGTTTGATTCTTCCTTTGTCTTATTAGAATAGTCTGAGGCTACATCATTGTAGACAGGTGTTTCTTGACGAACTGTTGCAATTTGGGTTTCAAGAGGGACAAGTTCCATGGCTTTGTTGCATTGTCCTTTTTTATTCACTGCAGGTTTATCAAATGTGATTAGTCTTTCAGTTTGAACCTCTTGTATTGTAGCAAGGTTTGGTCTTCTGCTATATCTTGGGAGTCCACTGGGACTACTACTTATTATTGGCCACATGGTTGTGGTTTTACCAGGTCGATTGATACAACTCGGTTCTCCTTTTTACCAGCAAGGGGCAGTAGTACTACTGATCTTGTTCCGCTGATGGCTAAGACAGGTACTGCTTTTCTGTAAGAAGGCCCAAATTCCTCCTTCACCGCGATCTATTCTCTGACCAGATCCCCAATCTTTGGAATCCAGACAGGTCTTGCTGGGACAGGTGGTTTTTCTTCAGTGGCCGTTGGCTTTAGCTTTGTGTTACTTAGACTTCTTCTTGTTTCATTCAAGTCCTGTAAAACAGCCAAACGATCTTTGATATCAAAAGCTTTTTGTTCCACCACTGAAGTCTGAAAATCGAGGTCTTCGATTATCATTCTTGTACCAAACAAAAGCTCATACGGAGTGATTCCACCCAGAGAATTTCTTGGCAGATGTTAAGACTATGTTGGACACTTATTAGATGTTTGACCCACCCATCACCCGAACCTCATGCCCTCGCTGTTATAGATTGCTTTATGTCACAGTTTTTTCTCTCCACTGCCGCATTTCCCTCATGATGGAATGGACTAGAGTACCCCAATGCAGTGCCCAAGCTGGCCATGGCCTCCTTGTAAGCTCGAGAGCTAAACGCAGGACCCTGGTCAGAATGCAGCATGCCAATTGCGTATGTGTCGATAAAGACTCGCAAATCTTTTATAACAGTTCTGGCGTCAGCCGAGTGCTCGGGCCATATCCAAATAAATCTCGTCTTAATTTTCATGGGATCGCATTTGTCCGGTCGGACGCCTGCGTGTAGATAGTCTAATGCTGTCTAATAGAGGTGTCTGGGCTGGTCTTATTGTGCTCGAGTCAGATATCTGGTCCGGTTCATAACTGCGATCTCAGTTGCACTCCTGACAATCCATTGCAAAGTTATAAACTTGCACGCTCATTCCCGGCCACCAGTATTGTGATTCCAATTCTATTAGAGATTTCAGGATCTCTTGGTGCCTCAGCCCCATTCCCATGTGTGCTTCCTGAATCAAGTAAGCCCTCTGGTTCGTATTTGCAAACGGAACGGAGTTCGCATCAATTATGTATTTATTTCCGAGTGGATTGTTTAGAGGTAACGCCGCATAATTGCCTTCCATTGAGGCTCTTACTGCTAGTAGCGTTTCTCCATCTATTTGTGCTTTAGAACACTTTTTTGTAGCTACGGAAGCCGGTTGACCAGCTGCCGCTGTGGCTTTATTAGCCAATGAATTCCCTGTAACGTGAACGCCATCACGTTGAAGACTCTGCGTATGTATCACGTGAGTCTTTCATAGTTCTTTCTGTAAAAGAACTACCTGTTCCCACAGTTTTTTATTTTTTATTGTGCCACCTGTCTCATCTTTGTAACCATTTTTAATCCAGGTCTCCATGGAATTATTGTAAGATTCAATGCAGTAATGCGAATCGCACACTATTAGTGTGGGGAATTCACGATCTGCATTTTCAAGCGCCATCATCAAAGTTCGTAGTTCAGCTCGCTGAGCTGTACAATGTCTGATTGATTCAGTTTCAGTGACCATTGGTCTGAATTTACCTAAGCGCCAGCGACCTTTAACAATCGCAAACGCTGCATTGTAAACTTTTTTATCCACAACGTAGTGTTGTGCAAATCTATCTGTGTAGATTACACAGGTGTACTGTTCCAGAGGTAGAATTTCGATCGACAGAGGACATTCTTGTTCGTATTCTAGATGTTCTAGCTTTTTCATTTTGGGATCAAATGCGTGTATCACGTCAGTTGTAGCAAGAGAATTAACCCATTGTATCCATTTTGGATCTAATGCCTTAGCATTTGGAATGCTCGGTCTTGTTACTGCTTAAGGGTACTGCTGTTAAGATAGATATCCTCTTCCCATGAGCTAGGGCTTTTTCTTTAGCTACAGCCGTTTGAACCGCAGTTAGAATTTTTCAGTAGAACTGAATTTCATTTTAGCTTGTGTGTACAAGTGTGTTTTATAAGCTATTGATACCGTTTCTCCATCATTAGAGGTTAGGTATGTAAATCCGCATCTTGCTGGGATGACTCGGATTACAAGGTTGCATTAATTTGCGCATGTTTGCAGTTTTGTTTTAGTTAACATGCCTGTTTGTAATGATTGTAACATTTCTGTGTGTTTTTGAGTCCAATTGGTTTGAAATCAGGTTTTAATAATTTGTATAGTGGTTTAACCCTCTCTACATAATTTAGAATGTAAGTTCTTCTGAAGTTCAGGAAACCTAGAATTGATTGTAAGTTTTTCAGCGTTTTTGGAGCTTGGAGTACTGCACACTTCTCTAAGAAGTTGTCTGCTAGGCTTTTGCCTTCACTTGATAATTCATATCCTAAAAATAGGACAGTCTGGTGGGTAATTCGTGACTTTTTAAAATTAAATTTGTACCCTTCAGATGCAAACACAAGTATGATGGTGTTCACTCTTTTCAAGTGTGTCTCCAGGTCATTGTCTGTAAGATAGATGTCATCGACATAAGATAATGCCTCATCATCATATATTTGTAGTAACTCTGTTACCCTGGCTGAAAATAATCCTGGGCTATTCTTGAATCCTTGTGGGAGACGACAAAATTACTTTTGGGCCCCCATGCTTGAGAAAGCAGTTAAATACCTGCTTTCTGGTGCAATGTTTTGACAGAAAAAAACATTTGAAATATCTAATGTCATTTTATATTTTTTGCGCACGATATTATTCATTAGTGCTGCACTGTGTGAGTTTTGTACTGCAAATGTTTTGCAACAAGAGTTTAGGTGTCTGTAGTCCAATACTAGACGATATGAATTGTCTGGTTTGGAGACAGGAAACAAAGCATTGTTCATTTGTGAGGTGCATGTTTCAATCACCCCTGATATTCAAGTTGATCTAAGATCTCTCTGACTTGTTTTTTAGCTTCTTGCTTAACAGGATACTGCCTGTGTGCAGTAGGTTGATTTTTTAACTGTATTTTATGGTGAGGAAAATCCTCATCTCATCCTACATGATTTTTATATAATGCAGGGGCTTGGGCCACTGCCCATTTTCTTGCATATTTGTATTTTTTATGAATTGGAATGTGATTTGAGAAGGCAGGCATAATCATTTCTTCGCCGTGTGGGCACTCCCTAACAAACTCTGGTGGCCCGTCTTTCTCTGCTAGAAGGATATCATAGCCTTTAGATAGATTCTCCCAAAAGAGAACTTTTATTTTCCTAGTTTTGTCCCCCTCTATACGTAATGTTATTTTACATAGTTTATGGGGCGCGCTAACTCTGGTGTCTGCAGTTTCCACCGGAATGTATTCATTCATGTCCACTGTCTCCAGAAGATTTATCAGGATCTTGCGAGCTATGGTCACTTCTGCTGCGCTGTCTAGCGTTGTTTGGGCCCACTCTCCGTTCTTGAGTTGTGTCCTCAGGATCCTCTGCATGTTTTATCTTTATACTTGCTACCTTCTTTTTGGGAAATAGTAATTTTTTACTTTGATGAGCAGGTTCTTTATCTTTGGACTTGACGCACTCTTCTTTATGTTCTGACCGTCCTCTTCTTTCCGATTTCTGTGAGGAAGTCTGAAAAGATCGAGAGGGACGTGTATCAATATCTTGATATCTGCCAGGTTTTCTTACATTGTCCCTATTTCTAAGGTTATATCTTTTTTCAGAGGGCTCCCGTTGTGGAGACTTGCCCCCCCTTTCAGGAGATCTATCTCTTCGTTGGGGAGACCTTCCTCTGGTCTGAAAATGTTTTTCTCTGGGAGTGGTCTGCTTATTACCCTCCCACTTCTTTTTTGGAGTAAATAAATTATTTTTAATGAAAGTCTTTTCAGGATTTTCAGTTAGTTGTGGTTTTAGTGGTTTCCCACCCAAACTATCTCCACCTAATTCTTCATATGATTTTTCAATTATTCCGGCAAGTTCAAAAGGTTAGTCTGTTTCTTTTAATT
This sequence comes from Lissotriton vulgaris, assembly GCF_964263255.1. Taxonomy (NCBI): domain Eukaryota; kingdom Metazoa; phylum Chordata; class Amphibia; order Caudata; family Salamandridae; genus Lissotriton; species Lissotriton vulgaris. Next base: position 92,256,625 of record NC_141699.1, on the reverse strand, counting down.
TTTGGCGGATCGCCACAGATGCTGCTTCTCCTTTTATTTTGGCTTGTAGTATAGATGAGACTTGCTTAAAGGCTTTCAGTAATTTCATACCTAGATTTAAAGCAGGTTCTGGACCGTATTCATTTTGAATCTGTCTTAATACGTCTGGTATAACCGCCATGGACGGAACACCATGTGTTTTTGTGTAGATTGAAGCAAAGACTGTTCCCCAAGTGTCAAACTCCTCCACATGTGGTGCAATCCCCATTGGTAGGCAGATTGTCAGAATTCTGTGTTTTTCGTGAGGGGTAGTATCAGGAAATACTGCCTCTATCTGAGTAATGTTTTAAGCTAACCGAAACGGAATTTGTTCCCGTTTTGTGGGTAACTTGCCAATGACTGATTGAATAGTCTGTGGTGTAATTTTATTTGTGTTCCCCTGGTGAGGGGTGTGCTGTGGAATTTTTATTGCTGGTTGGACTGTTAAAGTCCGCATGACATATTGTACCAATTGTCTATGTATTTTAATTTGTTGTTTTAGCTGAACTAAAAGTTCTCCGCTTGACATTTTTTCAATGTCAATGGCTGGCTAGAACCGGCCATGTGGCTCCTGGTCTACCTAGTGGACCGAGCCCGGTAATGTGATTTTGATGTTTTAGGGTGCCATTAAACCAGAGCTCATGCTCTTGGTATGGTAGTGGAATTTCAACTTCCTTGAAAGGGGAGTATTCCTCTGGAGATTCCTCTATTTTGTAGTAGTGGAACTTGCGTGTCACAGCATTTGCTGCTGGAAAAGTTATCCATGAATAGAATACCTCTATCTGCCGATATTCATGTGCCTCGACAACAAATATGACTATACCACCTCTTGATGATACTCCATTTTCTATATGTTTTATAGTTAGGGTTTTCCTTACATTTACCGGGATGATTATTGCATCCGGTTAATTTTCTTGGAGACTTGTGTCTTCCGCCAAAAGTTGTGTAGCTAGTCTAGCTCTCTACCTTTCTTCGTCACTTTCTGTCATTTTACTGAGTGAAAGTTCGAAGATCAAGTTTCAAGGAAACAAAGATTAGGTGCACAATATTTTGGAACACTGTATCCTTCAACGTTGTCTAAACCAAAAACTAATACATAGGAATCTCTTCCTACTAAGTTTTAGCGGATATTAACCTTTTACCCACTCCAGACGTCTATTGGAGTTTTTACGGGAAAAGGGGTCTGTGTGAAAAGCACGACTGATTTACTCTACTATCTAGCGTTCAATTATCGCCTTACGAAACGTTGGGCGCCATGTAGTGTAGTTCCTATATTCTCAATAGGCTCTGCGCATTGGAATAACATAAGCGATAGTGTAGACGTAGAACTGAGGTCGACTAGGTCTCTATTGAATATGTAAAACTTAATTGTGTGTGTGCCAGCAAGCTCAGAGGTCACTAGAAACTTTCTCGAGTAAACAAGAAGGTGTTAACTTTCCTGAATAGACAAGAAGGGATTAGCTTCTGACAACCATATAACATGACAACTTTGTTCCCCCTGAAATAAGGAATATCTCTAGAGTCGCGGAAACAATAGATAGCTATTTCACTCAGTCAATCTTGCATGCTTCGTTTCACCAGAAGTGCTGAGAAATAGAGAGACAGGAGTTTTCAATAAAAGGGTTATTTATTGAGCAGTCTTCTTTCTCATGCAAGAGAAATGAATTGCCACAATTGCAATACTTGTCATAAATTAAAGTGCGTACAGTAAAATGAGCATTATGAAATAATACTGTAAAAGCTTTTATATGGTTTCTAAGCCATAAGATACTTAAAATGGATAAAATACATAGAATGATAAAATAATGGCTAAACGTTCTCAACTGGTGTTTCTAAGCTATGCCTACCCCGGTGTACCTAACCTAAGCCTAGTACTTGGGAAGGAGTAGATGAGTTACAGTTTTTGCCAAGAATCTGAATCAAGAATTCTCTAAGGGTCTAATCAGCTCCGTACCTTGGGTATAGAATGAAGGAGGTCTTGTATCTCTCTCTCAGGACTTGATCTCCCAACAACCTGCGAGGGTGTCAGGGAAACACTGGAGCTGAATTTTCTCGGCAGGAGAAAAGACAGCGTCTCTCTCAGTGCGTCAACAGGGAGGGTCGGCTCCCTTCGGCACTCGCATCAGCGGGGCGTCGGGCAAGTAGATAGCCAATCTGCTCCAAACCATCGTGTGTTGCTTAAGGCAGATGTTGGTATATTTATACTTGGAAGGTGCCGAGTTTAACGTAAGGTTGGACATAAGATGTCACTAAGAATTCGCAGTTCTTTCAGGACTCCAGGAGTTCTAGGACAAAGCAATACTGAAGCAGGGGGAATTCCCGGGCTGCTGGAGGCTTGCTTTGTTTAAGAACGCATTGTGCTTTCTAGGAGTCTATGGGAGTAGCCTTGCCGTATTTGGACTGCATTGGCTAAGACTTAATATGGATATGGTTCTTATGCCTTTATAAGGATATGATTTAATATAACCACATAAGGGCATAATTCAGGAATGTTTTAATTAGGGTCCTAGATACATTCACAACAGTTCTTTCAGTGGTCCACTGGGGCAACTTGGTACCCATGACTCTACCAAACATCAGGGTGGCTGGGCATTTACCAGCTGTAGAATGGGGAGTAGATAAGTATGGACGAAGAGTAGAATGAAAAACTGAGTTGAGCTGAAGTCCTTCTAGCCCAGCACGCTGTACGGGCTTCTATTGAGTGCTCATAAAACATTCAACAAGACCATTAGCACCTGGGCAGAGAGGTGTGCTTTTCTGATGCTTGATATTTAAATGAAGAAAGTCTTTGAGTTCTCAACCATTAAATGGTTCGCCGTTGTCAGATTCTAGTGCTGACAGAATACACCAGGTTGCAAATATGCCTACTAGTCTTTGAATGAAAGGTATTTCACGAGAGGAAACCCGTAGTTCTCATCTACAATTACCATTAGATAAGGGCCATTCTCAAGGGGTCCAAAGAAGTCAACAGCAAGTTCCTCCAGACATGTTTTGGAAGAGCCTACATATTCAAAGGATGCTGGGTAGTTTTTTTAAATAAATAGTTACATAAATGAAAATCTTGAAGCTCTCATTCAACTTGCTCATCAAGATGAGGAAACCAAACACGGTCTTGAAGGGCTCGCTTATTGGCAACGATTCCACAATGTATCTCATGCGCCACTTTGGTGACTCGTTGCCTTCTGAGACTTTTAGGAATGACTCTTCTCGACCCTTGTAAGATAATCCCTTCTTATGTAACTGACAGTTCATCATTCCAATTCTTGAATTTCTGATATTCAATGTTGACTTCCTGAGGTCGAGCATGTATTCTCCAGGATTTATTCATAATAATGTCTTTACTAAAACGTACTAAAAAAAACTTTATTGAGTGATTTAAAAAAAACCTTTGCAAATTACAAAATATAAAAAAATATTAAAAGTATACATATAAAATAGAATGTGAGTTCCAGTCCAGTGTGGCAGATGGACCTTGCCGAGTTGTTAAGCTAATGGAGGTTCACAGGTTTGGGTCCCATCACAAATTTTTTTCTCTGCTTGATCCAAAAACCTTACTAGGGCACAGTTTAATTTGGTGTTCCGAGGATCAAAGCATGCCAGAACTGCTGCTCTGCACGATCTAGCCATGTTTATATTCCAGTGTTTCCTTAAGAGGGACCGTCTTTCATGCAGCAGGTTTGGACAGAGGCATAGGATATGTATAATGTCTTCTTTATGATTCCCACAAAGTTGACAGTGTTCATGGCCGTGATCTCTTTTCCATTTTGGCAAGTGACACGACAAGTTGATGACTCCCATTCTCAATTTTAAGAAGCTTAGTTTTGTTTGTGCATTGAATAATAATGTCTTTCAGTATGAGCATATTTTTCATTGGTAGCAGCATGTATTTGCTCCATAGATTTGGCTGCTGGGGTACTGGATCTCACAAGGAAGTTAACAGAGCCTCAGCGACTTTAGAAGGGGTACCCTGATACTATAGTTGCACTGAAAAAAAGTAGTTGGCAGGGCTTTGATCCTTTGCTGACCAGTGCACAATTGTGTAGTCATACTCTTGCAGTCGTAACCCTGACCTCTCAGTGCTAGTTGGCATCTTGGCATTTGGATTGCCAAACATAGTGAGTAGTTCTTGGTGATCAGTAACAAGCGTAATATGTCTTCCATACAGAAACCCGTGAAAGTGTTCCCAAGCCCACACAACAGGAAGGCTTTCTGTTTCTGATTGGGAATTAGCTCTGTCAGTTTGTGACAAACTCTGGCTAGCATATGCTGCAATGCACTTTCACACATTTGCATGTTTATTTTGTTGAGGAAAAATCACACCCAAACCCACTGGGTTGGCATACGCAACAAATTCTGTAGGCAATTTTGGATCAAAGTAGGCCATTTCAGTTGCATTTTAAATTGCATGTTTGATTATCTTGAATCTTTGACCACACTCCTGTGACTATTGGTTCCATTTGGTCAAGTCTTTCAATGGAGAACTCACAGTGGCAAAATCACAGGTGTACCTTCTCCAAGGAAAAGAATCAACATGGTTACATCTCTTGAAGGAGAGGTGGATTAAAAAGCCTGAACTTTGGCTGGATCTGGAGTCATCCCCTTATCAGAGAAAATGTGCCCAAAGAATCTTAGCTTTGTTTTGTGAAACTCACACTTTTCAGCCTTCAAAGTAAGACCTGCATCAGCACGTAGACTGCATACTTGGGCAACAAGCTCTAATATGTTCTTTCCGTGTGGCTCCAAATACTTGAAAGCATGCATGACAGGCTGTATAATGCAATTACATCTTGAAAATGTATTACAGCTGAGGAAACACTAAAACACTAAAACTCAATCTTTTGTATCTGAACAAACCAACATGAGTGAAACGGTATTAATGTACTTACAATTTTCTTCCAATTCGATTATACCCTTTTTTCAGATCATTGCGTTAAAAACCTTTGAGGGCTCCCTGCAGCTCAGGGCCCCCTGCATCGCAGGGGCTGCAGAGGCCTGTGTTACACCCTGGCTGTCACACTAGGAACTGGAGTCAGTTCATTGAACTTTTTTGGCTATCATGATATTTATCGACACACTACTGTCTACGATATATGGTATATAGCAACCATTAACCGTAAAAAAAAAATTGAGACAATGTCCAAATAAATTTAGTTAATTCACTTGTCGATTGTTTTTCGACTTGTTTTCTTCTTTGCAAAAAGCCAAACCTACATGCTCACATCTTTCAATAGTCAGCATCGATATTGCGCACCCAGCACACCCAGCTTCTTCAACATTGACTTTGAAGATGCTCTTGATATGGAATTGGATGGCAATTGGCCTCTTTCAGTTTCTACTTGCATCAACTGATGTTGCTTTTTACTTTAGTGGGCGTAACTGGAACACTTCTGAAACTTTCTGACAGCCATTTTGTCTTCACAACATGACACGCTTTTTCTCTCACTTTGCAAACTGTTACAAAATGAATCATCATCACAAGCATTATTTCGACACAAGAGTCATAAAAGCAACATAAAACAAAGATGATACAACCACAAAACTACATATAGATTAAAAAGTGAAAAAGTTACATTGACACAAATACAATTAGACATCATAAATTCTCTTTTCCACAGCCTTTACAGATGTGTACAATGGTAGGACATTTACCTTCATGTGGAAAGGAAAATCCACATTGATAACACAACTTCTTTTTCTTTGGAGACATCACTTTGTGACCTTCTACTTTGTACCTTTCCTTTCTCTTCACATTCAACATCAGTTCACTCTGGGCTTCCTCAGCCTCCATGTTAGCGATTTGCTTGTTGGAGCGTTCTACTGTTTTAGCCGCCATGTGCACACACTCCAGACTAAGCATTTCTCTCAGCTTTGGACATCTGAAGGGATCGGAATGGCAACCATCGATGACTCTCATACGTATGGCTTCTTCATCATTGAATTTATTACATTTGCAGTATTTAACAAGCAAATCAAGTCTTTCAACAAACTTATCAATTGTTTCTTCTGCTTTCTGACACTCTTGATTGAAAATTTGCCTTTCATAATTGACATTTGGCACAGGATTGAATTTGAGGGTCAATGCTGCTTTGAGATCATGATAAGATACTCTATCCACCAGTGGTATTTTATTTATTACATTTGGCACAGGATTGAATTTGAGGGTCAATGCCGCATTGACATCATGATAAGATACTATGTCCACCAGTGGTATTTTATTTATTACTTCCTTTACTCCTTCTCCTGCTATGTTTTTGAGATATTTGTGTTAGATTCCACTGGCCCAGACACTGCAGGAACGATGTATGGCCCAATCCACTACCCTGACTCAAATGTGACTCATGAAGTAGAAAACCATGAGAAGGCACTCGAGTCCAGGACAGGGGACCGGAAAGTAAAACAAAGGGAAGGGACGTCAAAGGTTTCACCCCAAGCTGGACTGGACTACGATATCCGACCACCACCTAAACGCCTCTGTATATAAGAAAACAAGACACACAATATCAGTCCTGAATCCTATTTCTCCTTGTACCCTCCTTTTCCACCCTGTCCCATAACCACACTCCACCATATACAAAACACGATCTCCTTACTTGTGGGTGATACAGGAACCGCTTCGGGAGGTCTCAGCAACAAGGAGGAAGAAACTCCAAAGTGGGTAGGAGCTTCCAGTTCCAGAAAGGGGCCAATTAAAGGGCAACTGCACTCGGGAATCAAAAATCACTAATCTGGGAAACTAGGGGGAAAAAGCCATGTACTTGGGCATAAAAAACCCCCAAACGAATGTCCACGAGTGTCTTTTCCGTCTTGAAATAGGTAGGGTATAACACAACAACTAAATCCCTCTTCCGGGATCGGCAGCGTCTGCAGCTCTGCCCAGCGCGGCAGAAAACGCCCAAGCGGCACACAAAGAGGCGGACCGCCTACACAAAATGCGGAAACCGAGTGCGCTGCTTCAGTGTAACTACCGATATGTCCGGCAAGAGTCTCTTCACAGCGCGCACACAAACACTTCTTCTTCTTCTCCTGGTAGCCGAGTGAACTGGAGCCCCAGTCTACCTCGGATACTCAAACAACAGTAACGAGTCAAAGAGCTCCAGGGAGCAAGGTGATAGACACAGGGAAAGGAAGTGAATATTAACAAAGTAATGAAGGGGAGGGAAGGGCAGGGTATAGAATCAATGCAAAAAGGGGTCCAAAAAACAAGGGAACACGAGCCCGTGAACCCCCGTCAGATTAGAGCTTAGGAACAACAACCCAGCACCTGGAACCCAATCTAAAAGATACCAAGCACTGATTCAAAGGAGGGGCGGTGCTTTAATCCCCTCAAGGCCGATCATGTGATGGTGGAGCATGGCCATAGAGGACAGACTAGACCTGGTTCCTAACAATTTGTTGATCTTTTTGTCATCTTCGTCTCCCGATCGATTGCCCAGGTCGATGGTGTTCTATGGGGCCCTGCGGGTAAGCGAACTAGTGGCTGCCAACAAAAGGGATATCGAGGGGGGTCTTCACAGGGACCACACGCATGTGAGGAGAGATTCCCTGCTTATCACGATAGCCAGGTCAAAGACGGACCAGGAGGCCCAGGGGAATAGCATTGTGTTGCAGCGCGCTCCAGGTAGTCCCTGTTGTCCAGTGAGGCATGTTGAGGCCTACCTAAGACAAAGATTGACAACGTGGGGGGGGCCTTGCTGCGACATGCTGATGGCACCCCGTTAACAAAGTTTCAGTTCCAGAGGGTGCTGGCAATCACGATTGCAGCTGCGGGCTTGAACCCGAGTGATTCTGGGAACCATTCATTCAGGATAGGGGCCGCTACAGAAGCAACGGCTGGGGGTCTGCGGGCAGATAATGTTAAACAATTAGGCTGCTGGTCTTCGAATTGTTTCAAACGGTATGTGCAGCTGCACATGTTGTAAGTTACTGAAGAAGTGAACTCACGCTTGTTGTCTTTTGTTTGGATTACAGTTTCACGAGCCTGTGACGCAGGGCGGAAATTGGGACCGGCCCGGTACCAGCTAACCACCACTTCAGGTACAAGGAATGGAAGACGAGTGGTCTGGGTCGTGGGCCACTCATATGTGAGGCGTGCCACGGACATATTCAAGACAGGTCAAAGGGGGGGAGTCCACGCTGTCCTTCTTACGGATACCCCGCACGGGAACTCGGACGACCTTAAGATGGCGCCGAGTGAAAGGGGGCCCCCATGACAAGGGAAGTTACAGTTGGCTACGAGGGTAAAGTCCTCTGCGCATGCGCCACTCACACGTGAGAGCGGAAATTGGTGATAGGGATCTGACACCGGTTAAGACCTTGCTGTTGGCCCCTAAGGATAGGATGTACAAAATTCGTATGAAATGCATTATGTCATGATGTTAGACTCGGTTAGGAAAATCTTTGTATTAGAGATTTGTTAAGGTTAGCCTGGATACCTGTCTTCATCAAATGTAATGAAAGTTGAATTTTGTACATGATACATGAAACGTTTTAATTTAAAGTTTTAAATTTAGTTTCATATTTTAATAAATACGGCCGGGGGGGTCGTGAGGCCCCCCTGCCTTCCAAAAGTACAAACTGTGTCTGTCTCCTACCATTGGGTTTGGTGGTGGAAGGGGTGGCGGGCATCCCGGACCATATAATAATTCCTATTCCAACTGTTGAAAGACTCCTCTCATTTTGATCATCCTACTTCGACTTTCCCAGGAAAAACATCTATTCTGTGAAGCTGTAGTCTTTTACAAACAAACTCTACAATGTCCGCTCTTTTTGAGACTTCATCAGTACATTCCTCTAAGGAAGATTTTGTTACTGAGCCACCTCAGAAAAAGAGAAAAGAAGCTTCAATTTGGAAGTTTTCTACATTTCCGGAGTGACAGAAAAAGGTGATTGTACCAAAAGTAACATGCAAGATCTGTGAGGTTACACTTTCCAGGGCTGACCCTATTGTGTTTTTATCTAGGAACCTAAATCGATATTTCTATTTTATGCCCTTGTATGGTTATAATCAATAATATCCCTATAATGGCAAAGAAATCATATCCATATTTAGTTTTAGCCCATGCAGTCACATTAAGCAAGGCTACTTTCCCGGACTCCTAGTAAGCACAACGAGTTCTCTAAACAAACCAAACCTCCAGCAACCTGGGAAATCCCCATTTGCTTTTGTTTTGATTTCGTCCTAGAACTCCTGTGAAGCACTGTAAGAACGGCCAGTTCTTAGTGACATATTTATTGACGTCTTATGTCCAACCTTAAGTCAAACCCGGCACCTTTCAGGTATAAATATACAAACGTTGCCTTAAGCAAACACACGGTGGTGATTTTGGAGCCGAGCAGTTATCTACTTGCCCGAGAGCCCAGCTGATGCGAGAGCCCACGGACGCTGCCCCTCTCTTTTGACGCACTGAGAGAGACGCTGTCTTATCTCCTGCTGAGAAATCCAGCTCCAGTGTTCTGAGCCGCCTTCGCGGGCTGCTGGGATATCGAGTCCTGAAAGACAGATACCAGACCTCCTGCATTCTATTACCCAGGTACAGAGCTGACTAAACCCTTAAAGAGAATTCTTGAGTCAGATTCTTGGCAAAACCAACTTAACTTAAACTGCTACTTACTTACTCCTTCCCACGTATTAGGCTCAGGTCAGGTACACCGGGGTAGGCGTATTTAGAGGCACCAGTTAAGTACGTTAGTCAATGTATATATGTATGTATATATTTTATCCATTTTAAAGTATCTTATGGCTAAGAAACCATATCAATGCTTTTACAGTATTATTTCATAATACTCCTTTTACTGTACACACTTTACTTTACATTAAGTATTGCAATTTTGGCAATTCATTTCTCTTGCATGAGAAAGAAGACTGCTCAATAAATTACACCTTTTATTGAAAACGCCCGTCTCTCTTTTCTCTGCACTCTGGTGAAACTAAGTACGCACGATTGAATGAGTGAAATAGCTGTCTATTGTTTTCACACGACTCTAGAGATACACTCTTATTCTGAGGGAGCAAAGTTGTCATGTTATATGGTTGTCAGAAGCTAATCCCTTCTTGTCTATCCAGGGAGGTTAAGCTCCTCCTCGTTTATTCGAGAAAGTTTCTAGTGACCTCTGAGCTAGCTGGCAAACCTTAAGTCTAATATAGTCAGTAGAGACCTAGTCGACCTCAGTCCTACGTCTACACTGCGGAATATATTATTCCAATGCGCAGAGCCTATTGGGAGTATAGGAACTACACTACAACCCCACTAAAAAGTACTCTTTCGGGACAGCCTCAATGGTTCGCCATTTTAAAAATGTGCATCCAAATAATTATGGAAGGATGGCAATACAAAGGTTCCAGGAGAACCCTCAGCCTACAGTTCCTTCTACCACAACTGCACCACCACCTCCTCCGAGCAGTCCGCATCCTATTATTGTGCCTCAGTTTGCAGATCTTACAATTCATTGTAAATTTTGCAGAGAACTCCTTTGTTATGGTGAGCAGTCTATTCACCTCATTGTGAAGAACTAAGAAGAGCACCGTTGCCCAAAACAATAACATTTTTTTACTTTTTTCTTCCTGTTCCACAGTTTTTTTGTTTCCAGTTTCATTTTTTGGTTGAAAAAAAAACCAACTAAAAACTTGCTGAAAAAATACAAAAAAAATAGAAAACTAAAGAAAAAAAAACCCACTTATTTTCAGAACTACCTCCACTGGCTTAAAAAAGAACTATATTTCTATATTAGTGTGTAAAACTTTGTCAGAATGAATGTGTAGTGCATAAGTGAACGAATGAATTAGTAGTGTATGGTGAATGTGAAAGTGCAAAACTATAAGAGAGTGCTACAGCATAAATGTATAAGGTGTTTACCTATACAATACTGTAGTACCTCCGAAGCACTTCAATGTAACACATCCATATAAATATGTTAGAAGTCTATACTTCAATTTGCACTGGGTGAATTTGAATGTGTTAGGAGCAAATTTACAACCCCCTTGTACCGCTTTTACACATCTTTTCTGTCACTTTTGTGATGCAGCGGTGGTGCAAAAGATGTGCCATGGTGTCTGATATTTACAATGTGATGCATATGGAAGGTGCATCACATTCTGAAGCACTGCTCCAGAAAGAGGCTTTCCTGCACAGAGAGGGGGGGAGTGGAGGTGTTCTAGCATAGGAACACCTCCTAAAAGTGATTGAGTGAAATCTATAATATTTCATTCAGTCACTTTTAGGCCTATGCTACGTCAAAACCCTGTGCCTGCTTGAAACAGGTGTAAGGATTGACACAGCTTTGTGAGCATAGAACTGCAAGAGCATTGAGGAGCTGCATTGCACTTGGAACGCAAATGAAGCAATGCACCACCTTCACAACACAAATACATCACATTTCTGTGCCGTTTTTGCTCCATAATACACTACATCATAAATACGGTGCATCCATTGTGCTGGTATCACAGTGCACAATAACTGCCATATCTCTGGGAATGTACCACTTATTGTACATCTGCTGATTACTGTTTGAATGTAGTGAATGGATTACTACACACTAATCAATTAGTCACTACAAAACTATAACAGGAATGCCAGAGTGTTTGGTGGAAGTGGAAGGATAGAGACTGGGGAATCCAAAATATAAAAGGTAAATTTGCAGGTGCATAAAACAGTCCATTCATAGTAAATAGGAGTTTGAAGCAGTCCATATACTAAGGCCTACTTTGCTCCATAATTACTTGGGTACTGACTGCATGATTACAGTTCTGCAAAGAGAGTGCATGACTTAATTTATAAAAGCTTCAGTTTTACCACAGTACATATATAAGGAAATACTGCTGAATGGCTCATCAAAATATTGAAAAAGTAGAGTGAGAGTGATTGTGAAAGTCTAATGATGCAGACTGGACAATTGAATGTATAAAAAACAAATGTACAACTATATAGAAGAGTGCATGCATACTCTATACAGGTTTAAAGCAGTACATGGCCTAAGGCCTTCTTTGCACCATGATTACTTGAGTACTGACTGGATAATAACAGTTCTGCAAGGAGAGTGTCTGTCTGAATTTAGAAGAGCTTCATTTTTAGCACAGTGCATACATAAAGGCATTCTGCTGAATACTTCACTACAATACTGAATCAGCAATCACAAAGAGTTTGCTGGAAGTGTCAGGATATAGACTGGATACTAAAAGCTATAAAAGACAAGTTTCCCATGCATAGAAGACTGCATGCATAGTGTATAGTAGTTTGAAGCAGTCCATGCCCTAAGGCCACTTTGCACCGTGACTACTTGGGTACTGGCTGAATTATTACAATTCTGCAAGGAGAGTGTCTGGAAAAATGTACAGCAGCTTCACTTTTAGAACAGTGTATACATAAACACATACTACTGAATGGATCACTACAATACTAAAATTGCAGTACCAAAATGTTTGGAGGAAGTGTAAAGATACAGACTAGGCAATTGAAAGTTTAAACGCCAAGTCTACAGGTGCATATAAAAGGGCACTTATTATTTAATAACCATCCCAAAGCCCTAAGCGCCAGCACACCTTTCCGAGGTAGTATTACGATTTACAAATGCTAGCATTTTTTAAATTAAGAACTATAAAAATAACAAATATTAAACCTTTTTTTTCTTCTAATGATAACGATATTTTTCTATACGTATTCTATATAGATGCTTTTAATCATGAAAATGCAAAGAACACATTTTACTGAGTAACATTTTTTAAACTCTCCAACGTATGTAGATAATAATACCTTATATGTGTTACTTTCAAAATCGAAACCTTTACAGCTTCACAGTTTGAAACTTTTCCGAACACGTGCAGACGAAAAACAGTTAAAACGTGAGCAGGTGTAAACTGCAAAACGTGCCATCTACATAGGCGGAGCCACATCTTCCTCCCATATACTACTAAACAACAAAAAACTATAAAAACCACACCTACTGTTCAATTAGTTTCGTTTTCCCAAGTTATTTCTGAATCGCCAATCTCTGTTGCAGGTTCCGTTCTCTACCATCTGATTCTCTTTTTGCGTCAACAAACATATTCCGGAGTTGTAAGTTGTTTCAAGATTGCCTAGGCATAGTACTTAGTTATAAATTGTGACTATTTGTCAATATTTAAACATTTATATGTAGAAAAAAATGTATTGCATGTTTTTCGCTTTTTCTCTGTAACGTCAGCAGCTTGTTCTTAGAAACAGATATATTATAACAAATATTACTCCTTTTCTGGCTTATTTTACCTTATATATAGTGACTTTTTATATTATAATATTGATACTGTACTGTGTTGCTAACCCGTCGACGCATATTCTAAACATTTACAATCAATGTGACAATAATACACTTGTTATTATGTTTTCCCCTAGAGATCAAATACTGTTAATATGTATATTATAACATTAACAGTCTTAGTGATCCTAGCGGAATTCACAATCCGTCATCACAAACAGTAACGATAAGTAAGCAACATTACCGGCTTGCGGCTTTCAGTCTATTTTCCCCTTGTGATCATTTGCTGTGAGAATATATACATATTATTATTCTCAACGTCATGATCTCAGAGGAGTTTATGACCCGTCGCCACAAAGATCAAATTTTTTCACCTCCCGGAGAAAAGAAGTTCAGTAAATAATTACCGCTCGAAACTATTTCATTATGAATGTTCTGTTAAATACATAACTTTATTTTCCTTTTTTTTTACTGTAACAATGGTATCAATCGTTATATCATAATAGATTGTCCTATTGCTACAGAAGAAGAATCGGAGATTTTTCAGCGCCATCTGTAATATAATTATCAAATATTTATAAAAACTTGATCAGATATTTTTATATATATTAAAATATAGCTAACATGCATACTTTGTTATTTTAAATATTTAATAAACCCGACTTTTCTGAATGTTATTTTCTAATTTCTATTCTTATTTGCGATTCCTATTCACCTTCTCCCTAAAGAATATATAGGACCTGTACTTTATATTATAAGAGTAACATTCTAATATTCTTTGCTGAGTATGTGATCTATTAGCGGAACAGTCTGCAACTTGTAAACACTATGACAGCACGTTTCTGAATTGTACAGAATACACATTTTTTAGAAATAATAATGCATGCATTTCTAAGTAATATGAAACAATTTAGATTTTACTGTTTTACCTCTCTTGATCTGAGATAATGTAGTGCGGGAGTGTTTGTTGTAGCACTTCTATTCTACTTTATCTAAAAGTAACTGATGCCCTCTTACATCATCAAGAATGTGGGGCAACACATTTACAAGCTGTAGCACAAAAATCAACAATATAGCCTCGCTTAACTGATATTTTATGAAATTCCATTTTTAATTGTCACCCCTTTCATATATACTGCGACAGTTGCTGAAGAAAGTTTATTTGTATTTGCTTAATAAAAACTGTTTCAAACCTAGACTGTTTTTTTGCTGCGCAACCACACCTCACCATCACGAAAGTAAACACCACATTATAAGTAAATAGTACTACTAAGAAGTATGTCACCTACAAACTTGATAAAAGAAAACAGCGCATGACACTGTTATTTTTCCGCCGTGATTTATACACCACACAGCATTTATATAAATGGCCCTTGAAACATCTATAAAAAATTGTTTCCCTCATAATTCCTCTCCACCATCTTATGGGCACTGTACACAGTTAATAGTTTACCTAACCTGCCCTCTACTACTTTCTTTCCCCATAGTCCTTTGGAAAATGCATCACAACATCACTGACAACAGTGAACCCTTCCCACCCAATAAGGAGCAAACTTGTGTTCGGAACACTTTAGCCAATAAAATGTCCATCTTGTTCCAAAGACGAGCAAGGAATGACTGCTAAACCTTCTACTTTTAATACTTTACAGCCAATGAACATTAAACTTTGTAAAGTCCCGCTTGGAGCACGTTACCCTAATACTCCCGAACAGGAAGGAATCCTTAATAAAACTTTTCCACAAACTTCCTCTTCGACTAACGGTTCCTATAAAAAAAAAATATAAAAAATCTCCAGCACAGTAAGTATTTCAATTAGCAACATATTGTGATGAACTTTCTAACCTCTGTACTCACGCAACTGATCCATGAACTGTTACTATGGTAACAGGCAGAAAAGTAGTGACTGTACAAAAAAACTTTATATTTACCTTGGATCCTCTACAAGACAGAAACGAAACCAAAATACCACATTTGCATCCCCTTTGCACAGTTTTTTAAAATAAATAGAGGCTCCGGGGTTAGGGGGGGGATCGAGTGGAGGAGAAAGCGGTCCCTCGAACTCCGGGGGCCATGAGCCCCCCGGCATACATATAGTTAAAGATCTGGGGGTAGCGATCCCCGCGCAGGGGAGACCCTCTAGGCCCCCCATTATGAAAAACAAATTGCCCCAGAGATTTCAACCCCCCCCCCCGAGGCTAAATAACAATAAAGCGGGCTTCACATTCTTTTTTCTTTCCCCCAAAACGCGTACCCTGCGTTTAAAAAAAATGCTTATATATATCGCGCTTGACGTCATGTACGGTGCCCCGTACACGTACTCCATGTAAGATTCTAATTGTTCAACAACATATATTTATGTATTTAATGTACATATTAGGAGAAGACATTATCTGGGATAATCATAAAAATAGTTTTTTAAAACTTTAAAAAAGCGAATATTACTTTTAAAATCCATTACGGAAATATTGCACGTACGTCGTAAGAATAAAGATAGTTTGAAGACTTATACATTTTATAAAACAATATAGTACTGCATACTAAAGAAGAAAAGTCAACACAATTATTGACCCCTCTCCCAACATTTAAAAGCCCCTGGGGGAGGTGGTAAATTAATCGAGACTCAATACGTTAATACAGCCTACTGTGCTTACGCTACCAGGAAAACACAACAACAGTACAAAGCCCAGATTTCCATTGTAGTGATTTCTTAGTTGCAGGTCTAGTTGTCAGATCGACACACACTCTCTCCTGGCTAGTATACACCCACACCACACCTATCCAGCACATCCATCACTACACACGTGACCCTATGTATAAAAAAGACGGGGCGCACGTGTTCAACGCCATTTTAGAGTTGTTCCCAAAGTACTGAACAAGGGGTCCACTGCTACACGCGTGGCCTCTTGGTCACTGAGTTAGTGGTGCCCAAAGCACTGAGCGGGTGAACAACCTGCAATGATAATGATGGGAGCACAAGTACGTCATTAGCCATATACATTTACCACCCATGATAAAAGCATAAGCATAATAATGGCTTTCTGGTGATGGACACGCGTTAATATGGCTGTGGCTTACGTGCTTCAAATTATTTTTTACGTATACATGTGACCAAGTCTGATAACATCGGAGGCCAAAGACAAACACAGGACATCTCATCGATCACTGACAAGACAGGCGGAGGGTAAAATGAAAGTAACAGATATAAAAAAAATGGAGGAAAACTACTAAAATAGCGGAGGGCGGAGTATGTAATCAACGTTTGACGCCGCCGCATTATGATTATTAATATATTACAAAAGTATAGCAGCGATTGACACACACGGCCGGGGAAAAGAAAGAGGCAAATTTAATACCTGAAATGAGGACAGCTTTGCTTGGCAAACTTAAAGAAAAAGAAAGAAACATGGTCTTGGAAACAAGGCTGCTCAGGCATAGAGAGTACAACTGGTGCACATACTATCATAGAAATATAGCTCTTTTTTTCACCAGTAAAGTTAGTTCTCAAAAAGAACTGTGGGCCATGTTATGAAGCCTGGGTGATAAAATTATCGCCGCTTTATCGGCAGGAAACTGCCGATAAAGTGGCGATAATGGGCTTCATAATATGCTCTATGAAATTCCAATCGAAGCTCATGTTAGATGTCCTTTATATCTAACATGAGCTTCGATTGGAATTCCATAGAGCATATTATCAAGCCCATTATCGCCACTTTATCGGCAGTTTCCCGCCCGATAAAGCGGCGATAATTTTATTGCCCAGGCTTGATATTATGGCCCGGATTTTTTAACCTCAATGCCCCACGATCCTCCCCGAGTCCTTCGAGAGCCGGCATTGATTTGTCAGAGAGAGCAGCTTACATGCTGCTCTCTCTATCGAAAACCAATCTGCTTTCCTACTTGAAAGAGAGACCAGATTAACTTGCTCTCTCTTTCAAATAGGAAAGCGGTTTGCTGTGGTAAAGTGGGAACAGCGACGTTCCCGCCCTACCACAGCAAAACGCAGTGTCCAGGTGCTAGGCACCCCGAGACAGTGCAGGAGCTGGCCCTGGGAATCGGTGGTCCCCATGCCCATCAAGGTTCCAGGAGGGGGGCCGCGTGACCCCCCAACATTAAAAAGCCC
Organism: Lissotriton vulgaris; assembly: GCF_964263255.1. Lineage (NCBI taxonomy): Eukaryota > Metazoa > Chordata > Amphibia > Caudata > Salamandridae > Lissotriton > Lissotriton vulgaris. Next base: position 92,239,260 of record NC_141699.1, on the reverse strand, counting down.
CGGGGATGCAGGTCCCTGGGAATGAAAGGTCATTTTACATATTACTGCCCCAGGAAGGTGGCGGTCCCCGGGGCATCTACAGGGGGAGGGGGAGGTGAAAACATATATATTTTTTTAAAACCTGATGGGGTAGCGGTCCCCATGGCTGCTGGGGGCCTAACCACCAATGCGTAACTCCTACTTAGAAGGCGTAACATAAACACTGGAGCTGTGGCCTCTATTGCAAATAGTGTTTTAATTTGTCAACACTACGTCCAAAGCGTTTTGGTGTGCCATTGATCTTCACATTGGTCCCATTGCAGTTAGTGCAGATCGATGGCACACCGGAGGCTAATTAGTGACATTCAAATATCACGCAGAATCTGCAGTTTCAGCAGTTAATGTTTTCAAGTGTTCGCATTGACCCGAGAAGAAGGAGAGATAATTCTCCGAAAGGCGTCGGCCAAAGGACTACCATACTGGATGTAAAGCTGGCTGTCTTTCAATTTATAAAGGATGTTCCTAACCTGCTTGGGAGTGCTGCTTCGATTTGCTGAGCACATTTTGGGTGATATATATGTGTGTGTGTGTGTGTGTGGGTGGGTGGGTGTGTGTGTGTGTGTGTGTTTTAAATATACTGTAAGAGGAAGATGTCTTAATGTTTGGGTTAATAAAATTCCCGCCTGCTAGAGCACTTGAACATATTTGCTTGAGATTGTTTGACTTTTTGAATAGTGGGGTTTCAAGGAGGAGGGAGTCTTAGCTCTGAAGTTGACTGACCCATGAAATCACTAGTTTCAGGGATTAGAAGACTGATCCTTGAGTGAAAAGCCTTAAGGAAAATGCTGGTTAACTTGAAAATATTTATGACCCAACAGAGAGTCAGTTAAATGTGTTTACGGTTGAAGAAATGCAGTCAAAATTCTAGTTTAGTGCGTACAATGGATTTAAGGGGGCTATGGAATATTTAGGAATTTCTACAAGAGATGGAGTTCTATAGCCCATCAATAACTGCTAATAAGGATCCTGAATTTCTTGTTTGAAATTATTTCTGGAATGTAATCTCATACACGTTTGAACTTCTGCAGTGCGCCTTTGGAAGAAAGTGTAGGTTTTCTAGGTTTAAATTCTTGTCCAGGAGGAAGACAAATGATCTGGTACCTCCCTAATGGTGGGCTGGTAGTTCAGGGGGGACCACTTGTTAAGCCAGGTTCAGACTGGAACAGCACAATTTAGCTGATAAATCAAAAGCAACTTTTTATTCATTTCGGTTGAGATGGAGATGGAGTATTATCACCTAGGACCGAATATCAGACAGAAATCAGGAACATATTTTGATGTCATTGGGGCATAAAGTTTTCAGATAGAGCTATAAGTCACCAGCAAAAAAAAAAGTGGTAAGCAATGATTGATTCAACAAACAGATTGGAAATTGTGGGGACCATGAATATAGGGCCTTAAAGGAGTCCTCGCCAGAATACTGAGGGTTTGGAGAGTGAGTTGGACAGCTTTATGTGTTGACAGCAGTTCTCGAGGTAGCATGAGAACCGACTGAGGATAACTTTCCTTAGTCTCAGTTGTCAAAAGGTCCATGAGGTCAATCATTCACCGTTGTCTAGAATGAGAAGTTCATCATTAACTATTTTTAGAATTCCTGTTTCTGTGTAACACAATGCTCCAATGGTAGACTGAAACTAATCCTGGAGCTCTTTTCCAGCTATTTGAAATGTGAATTGAAACTCTATGCAGGTTTTTTGCAGTTTCACAAGGATGGGTAAAGCTGGACACTAGGCAAAAGTTGTTTAGAACTTCATGGCACATGCTTGGGTATTTAAAAGGGAGAAAGCTGCCTTATTTTAGGCAACTGCTGAAGTTAATTTTGATTAGATTTGTTCCAGAAAGCGTAACGGAAGAGTTCATCTCATTAAGACATTTAGATGGGTTCAAGCAAATGAGAGGATGGTTTGCATATGGCAATGGTGTATCACTGATCTGATTTGGGTACTTCTCTGATATATGATCAATTGGTGTTTCATTTTAGGATTTTAGGATGGTGTTAATTCATTCATTGACTGCTGTGTTGAGTCTTGGGGAGATTTCTATTGTTTCACTTTCTGCTCTAAGAAGGTGGAGAACTTCTCATATGTTTCTATGGAGCGGGTGGTGTTTCCCTCTAACAGTGGTGTAGAATTCTTCACTATCTGGAACAGAATTTTAAGTCATTTGCTTTGCCTACTCCCTTTCCCTTTTGAAATTGGAGGACCTGGTTTCAAAAATATGTTCGTTGTATTTCTTTCTATTATTCCTCAGTTTTGCTAAAAGCACAGGTAAGACTTTTCTGTGCCATAAGTGCTCTTGTTACTGTAAGGGCATGATTATGATTTTGGCGGTGCTGGGGCGAGTCCATCCTGCCTCCGCACTGCTAAAGCTGCGGTCAGGCAATCTGCCAGATTAGTAGTTCCCTCCTGTCTGGGGGGCTTTTTTTGCATTCCCATGAGGGTGCCCTGAAAATGGGCACCGCAATGAGAACAGCAAAAACAGTTCCTGCATGGCATAGAATGTAAAGTTCATGCCGTGCATGAATTGGTGTGTATACACTCAGGGGGGCACATGTTGTGCCCCCCTTTGTGCATCCACATGGCGCAGAGGCACAAGGGGGCCATGTACTGCCCCCTTTGTTTCCTCTTCCCCATGGTCCTGCCAAGCATAATACTGCCTCCTGACCGCCGCAATACTGCCACGGAACAGTGATATCCTGGCAGCTGCTGCAGGGCAATGGTGGTCCCACCGCCCCTATTGTAATAAGGCAGTCGTGAGACCACCGCCGCTGCACCCTTATTGCCCCTCCCCCCAGACTTTGGCTGTCCATGGACCAGACACGCAATCAAGGTCTAAGAGTCTTATTTTCTAAATTCAGCTCTTTTGACTCCTTTAAGATTTTATTTTTTTCAGTTTTCTCAGTACTACTGTTTCAATGACTGCAGTTAAAGTCTCCTAATAATGAATTGCATGTGTATATATTCCCTGATCTGATAAGATGGCATCTAGGGATGAAGCTGTAGTATTTACTGGTATTGAAGAATTGATTTTATGCAGGTCACTGTCCCACAGTTCGGTCCTCTTGTGTTGACTTGAGATAAGGACTTATGAGCTTGCCAGCAGCTCGGAGGGCAGATTGGACACACAACTCCAGAGCTCCTGCAAATGAGTCCTCAATGCAAGCCACCATAGCTAACCACGTGGTGTTGTCATCATGCTCATTCCCAGATTGACCTGCACTGACCACCTTGGCAGGTCTCCAATCATTGGGACATGGCTCAGGTACTGAGGTATGTTGGAAAATTCCGAATTGCAAACAAGGTAGCCAGAGAGAGTGACCACAGTTTCTTGAGAATGCAGCAGAAAATATTGCAGGAGACTGAAGTGTAAGATGCTAAGATGTGTGTTTGTACCGTATTGAACTAGAAAGTCAAGTTTTAAATATTGTGTTGCATAAATATCCCCATGAGAACATCCACTGCCACAATATTATGAAGGTAAATATAGAGAGGTAAGCATATATTTAGTATTCTTAACTGCATATATCTATGAGCCTAAATTTGTGCATAGCAGGAATCAGACAGAATATATATCTACTAATAATTATCTGGAATTCATGCCTATTAAGTATTACTTGAGAAATATTCCTGCATACTCACAATTACCCAATGCACTCTACACAAATAATCTATAATGATTTGTGCACAGCATGAATACTCTAGAAATCATACATTGGGAACTCAACCAAGGATGTGTGCTAAGTATGAAAAAAACTATATGTTTATGCACTTTACTGAATTAACCATGCTGTAGGAAGACTAGGTCTTATCCAAGACATTTTCATGCTATATATTTTCCAGGCTTATTCCATACCACGTGTTTAGCAGGAGTTTCATACAATGGAGTAACCCGAAACTGTACATGCTATGATCAGAACCAGATATTTGTATACAATGAGCAAAAAAAGATGTGTGTACATCAATCAGTCAGGATTTTTGCATTCCAATATCTGACTGTTGCAAAGTCATCCTGTGCCATGGGCTCCCCCCGACTTTTTGCTGAATGGTACTGGTGGAAACTGACTCTGACCGACCCTGGGCTCTGCCTAACCAGGTCCAGGGCCAGTGCTATGCTGAATGAGACACATTAGTATACAGTTAAAACAACTACAAAAGACATTTTTGCAATTGTGCAAAGGTTTATGTCCTCCAGTGCTCAGGCTCATGTTGCACCAGTTTCGGAGTACTGGTGCAACATTCTCTCTATGTTTTTTAGGGCAAAATATGCAGTATACAAGATATTTTTGCGGCCCCTCCCAGGGTGTTTACAGTCACCCTGTTGGGCCAATTGGCTGCCGGCCCTGCCAATTCGCTCTCCACTTTTATGTTAATAGATCCTTCCTGCTCACTTAAAATCCTTAAGGCTTTGAAGTCGGGTACACTAAATGACCCTTGTGCTGCCAGACTCCTGGCTGCTGTTGTGGACATCATTAATCCTAAAGGTAATTCAATGGTTAACATGTCTCTTCGCGAAGCCGTTGTCCCGGTGTCTTGGAAGCAATCATTAATTCTTCCTCTTCTAAAGAAGCCATCTCTTGAGCCATTGCTACCCAGTAACTACCGCCCAATCTCTGTGAGAAGGTGGTCACAAATCAACTTACCAATTATGTGGAGGTATTGGCTCTGCTTCACCCGGCACAATCTGGTTTCCGGCCATCATATTGAACAGAATCAGCATTGCTAGAGGTGTCAGAGGCAATCCAGGAGTGTTTGGATGCCGGCGGAAGAGCAGCTCCAGTTATGCGAGATCTCTCGGCGGCATTCAATACTGTGCCCCACTCCTTGCTCCTTGATCGCCTCTCGGAGATAGGCATACCCGGGTCTGTGCTGCATTGGATCAGATCCTTCTTGGAAGGCCGGTCACAACAGGTCTGGCTTCCTCCATATGCCTCAGTGCCTCAGCAGGTGGCCACTGGTGTCCCACATAGGTCATCCCTTAGCCCCCTTCTTTTTAACATTTATGTTACTCCGTTGGTTTATCTAGTGGAATCATTAGAGGCTAAGGTGATGGCCTAAGCTGCTGGCACTCAGCTTCTGTTCTCATGGGTAGGGATGATGTCTCAGTCCTTGCTGCGCAACATTGCCTTTCCTCTGTTTTTCACCGGCTTGCACAGGCACAGCTGAAGTGTAATGAAGGGGAGTCTGAGGTTCTCTTGTATGCTCATTTCCTGCCGACTTCAGAGAGAGGCTGTGGCCCCCTGGCTTCCCCCTGCCTAGTTCAGGGAGAAATGCTGATAAAAATCTGGGCATTTGGTTCAATGAAAATTTGAACTTTTCAACACAGGTCAAGAAGCTGACTGGGACTTGTTTTGGCACTTTCAAAGTGTTAGGAAGTTCCTTCCTCTTCTTCCAAGACCTGCTGGAAAAACGGTGGTCCGTGCCTTGAGCTTGTCCCGCCTGGACTATGCTAATGCACTCTTGATGGGTATCCCTGGCTACCTCCTAAAGAAACTGTAAGTAGTCCAAAACTTGACAGCTAGACTCCTACTGGGTCTGTCAAATAGGTGTAGTGTGCACGCACATTTGCGCACCCTGCACTGGCTCGCAGTGGAGTCTTGAATAAAATGTAAAATGCTGACCATTGCCCATAGGGCCTTCAATGGCTTAGGACCTATCTACCTATAGAAGAGATTTACTTTCTATAACCCAGGAGACAGCTGCGTTCCTCCTCTGAACTTCTGATGCAGACCCCTAGGTTCACCCACCAAAGGCTTGGCGGGAGCTCTTTTGTTCTGAAAGCTGGCCTGGCCTGGAACGCACTGCCATTGGCATTGCGTGGCAACCTGGATCCTATGATCTTTAAGAAAAAATTAAAAACCCTTCTTTTCTAGCTATTGCTTGGCTTTAGTTTCCTTTTCCGCAGCATGCGCCGGGACACTCTACTGAGTAGCTGTCCATGGCACAAATAAATATAACATAACATAACATACTCTAGGGTACACCATGGTATGGTGGGTTGCCCCTGTGATTGGCATGACCTCCCGTGTAGGCCCCTAGTATATAATAGGGCAGGGGGATTGAAACTACCTAGAAGTCCCCAGTACCCTGGGGCATGGTAGGTTAGAGGCCAGCAGCCTTTTTCTGCACTTCCATGTGTGCACTGTTGAAGCTTGAGGTCAGTTTAAAAACAGCCCTGATTGCCAGGACTACTTTTAAAAAGTAAATTGTGCCCAAACTCTACCTTGGTGTTTGGGGCACTTAAAAATTGATGACCTACAATGTTTTGGCATATTAGAGACCTCCAGGGCCTCCCCTAGGTATCCCAGGGGTGGGGGACCAGGTATTTATAAGGTACACCCTTATAAAATTCGTTTTTATATGCCTGGGTAAAGTGAAATGTCACATTTTACTCCCCACATTGTGGTAAAGTGCTGCTCAAATTTGACTTTGATGCTAGGAGCACTGTGGAGAGAGGATCTGCAATATTTCTACAGAATCAAAACCCCTAAAGTCTCCCCTAGTTGCACTTGGGGTGGGGGTCCTGTATATAAGCAAAGTATGTATTAAATATGTTTTTGTAAGTCTTGGTGCTGGAAAAATGGCCCAAGTCCTTTTTACCATTGCAAATCCCCTGCTACATAGGTTAACATGGTAGGAAGTTATTGATTAATAACTCCTGATAGGAGAGGGCTAGAAGTGGCATTCAATGATTTCCCTGAATGGCATTAATACATTCAACTATATGATATTGTTGAATTTCTCCTAAAGTGTACATACAAGAAGTTCTAAGACTTTCTTGTTTTTAAGTCCAGATTCAGCCTTCCAGTGGTCTGCCCTGATTGGTCAGAGTTAAGTGGATTAGCCAGAGTGCCTTGAAGAAATGATAAAGAGCCCCTGGTGTCAGCCAGCTCTGCTGGCAGGGTAGTTTGCTGTTCTCTATGAATGCAAGGCCAGGGGTAGGAGTCGTAAGCTATGTTCTTCAAAGAGGAGAGCAGAGAACGGTGTCATTTATAACTCTGAACTTCCCACCTTAGGCAGATGGCAGGATCAATGAAGGTATGAGCAGATGCAGGGGGGAGAGGCTAAGTAAATTAGCCAACGCAGAGGTGTGTTTAGCCAGCTCTTACCTCCGTGCTGGAAAATCAGCCATTATGGATTTAGAAGATTTGATGCACTCTGGGACAAAATATTGCCACACTCTACAGGATGCGATCCTATCTTGGAGGAGTTACCCTGCTCCGATTGGCCAGAAGTGACCTCCTGCTTGACCCAGAGAACTTGGAATAAGTATCTGAGAGGGACAGAGCCCTCCAGATCTGCTGCTTGAAACTTGCTGAAGCAAGAAGTGCCCTGTTGAGAAGTTTTGCTGTGCAAAGATTCCTCAGGCCTGACCTCTGAAGACTACACCATGTGAAACTACAGTCCTGTGGATTATCTTGCTGAACAAGAACTAAAGAGCTGGACTAGCTCCACTGTGGTCGCTCCCCCACGCTCCCAGCCTCGATCTCCTAGCTGATTGTTCCACTCCTCCTGCACAGTTTGCTGGTTCTGCCGACTGCCTGCCCCAGCCACTGCTCCTAACACCCTTTGCCTGCCTGGGTGAGCGCGCTCCGACGTCGCCTGCATTCCCTGAGTGCCTAGAGGGGAACATAGCGCCTGGTATCGTTTTTTTATGAGAATCTTTCCATTGTATTTTGCGCAGCATTGATTGTTTATTTATTTACTTTACTGACGCTTTGACTGTAGTCACAGTTTCGTTTTCGCCCGTCCATTTTGTGTTGGTCACTCGTGGACCGTGTCTCCTCCCCGCTCCCCGCCTCCCAGCAGCCCATCCCACCCACAAGCAAAGCAGCCCGATCCTCCCTACACCCCTCTGTGACCAGCTGGACTAGCTCCACTGTGGTCGCTCCCCCACGCTCCCAGCCTCGATCTCCTAGCTGATTGTTCCACTCCTCCTGCACAGTTTGCTGGTTCTGCCGACTGCCTGCCCCAGCCACTGCTCCTAACACCCTTTGCCTGCCTGGGTGAGCGCGCTCCGACGTCGCCTGCATTCCCTGAGTGCCTAGAGGGGAACATAGCGCCTGGTATCGTTTTTTTATGAGAATCTTTCCATTGTATTTTGCGCAGCATTGATTGTTTATTTATTTACTTTATTGACGCTTTGACTGTAGTCACAGTTTCGTTTTCGCCCGTCCATTTTGTGTTGGTCACTCGTGGACCGTGTCTCCTCCCCGCTCCCTGCCTCCCAGCAGCCCCTCCCACGCTCCGCCCCCCTCCACTATCTATATATGACAGTAGCTTTAACGCGCAGCGTCCACGCGCAGCGACCGCGCCCCATTCGCGCCGAAGGTGCGCCAAAGGTAAGCCCGTCTACGCCCATCCGCGCCTGGACCGCGCCCAGCGCCAGACCCCCTGGTCCTCGTACCACCCACCTCCCCCACATTACCTACAATGCCACCACCCTCCTAGCCCTTAACCCCGGCCGACTCCCCCACTGCGTCCAAGCCACTCCTGGACACGCCCATGGCCCCTTCTCATGCAACTCCTGCAAGTTCGACGGCAGCAAGATCAACTCCTCATCCACGGACACAAAACAGAGATCTGACTCCAACTACCTAAAATGCATCCTGCTCAACACCCGCTCAGTCCACAGACACGCCATCGAACTTTGGAATCTACTAGACACCATCTCTCCCGACGTCGCCTTCCTAACAGAAACATGGATGAACGCCTCATCAGCCCCAGACATCACCATTGCCATCCCAGAAGGATACAAAATCATCCGTAAGGACCGCACCGACCAAACAGGAGGAGGCATCGCTATCGTCCATAAGAACTCCATCCGCATCTCAACCAGCTCAGACGTCAACCTCGCTAGCGCCGAACACCTTCACTTCCAGATCCACACCGACCCCAAGACCACACTCAGAGGCACTCTCCTCTACAGACCTCCAGGACCCCGTGCAAAATTCAGCGACGTTATCACTGACTTCATCACCCCACACGCCCTCCCCTCCGAAGAATACATCCTACTGGGAGACCTCAACTTTCACTTGGAAAAGAGCAACGACAGCAACACCACCTCCCTTCGGGACAATCTCGCCAACCTCGGACTCAAACAACTTGTCACTACGCCCACCCACATCGCAGGTCACACACTCTACCCTATCTTCACCTCCAGAAAACATGTCTCCTTCAGCCACACCACAACTCTACATTGGACGGACCACAGCTGCGTACACTTTATCTACAATAAGACCACAACTCACAACCAACCTCAACCTACTCTACGAAGAAACTGGAACAAAATCACCATCGACCAGATCTCCTCATCGCTTCTTCAAAACCCCCCTGCCCACTCCTCAAACACCGACCAAGCAGCGATTAACCTCACCCAATGGCTATCCAACAGCGCCGACACCCTAGCACCACCGAAAAAACGTCAAATCAAACTTGGCAGCAAAAACGCCTCCTGGTTCAACGATGATCTTAAGAAATCGAAGAAACTCTGCCGCTCCCTCGAGAAGGCCTGGAAAAAAGACCCAAACACCAGCACCAGGGACGCCTTCAAAAACGCCACCCGCATACACCACCAACTAATCCGGACTGCCAAGAAAGCCGCATTCAAAGACCGACTAGACAACAACGCCCACAACAGCAAGGAACTATTCAACATCGTCAAAGAATTCACCAACCCCTCAGCAAACTCCAATGATATCACCCCCTCTCAAACCCTCTGCGACTCCCTAGCCTCTTTCTTCCACAACAAAATCGCAGACATCCACAACAGCCTCGACAACCAACTCGGAGACCATCCCACCCAATCTCCTGCCGTACCTTCACCCCCCTCGAACATCCTTAACGACTGGAACCCAATCTCCACCGAGGACACCATCCGCCTGATGAACTCCATCCACTCAGGATCCCCCACAGACCCATGTCCTCACCACATCTTCAACAAAGCAGACTCCATCATAGCACCACACCTCCGAGACGTCATCAACTGCTCCCTCAACTCCGCCACCTTCCCGGAAAGCTGGAAACACGCCGAACTCAGCGCCCTTTTGAAAAAACCCACAGCAGACCCCACCGAACTCAAAAACTACTGCCCCATCTCGCTCCTTCCATTCCCGGCCAAAGTCATCGAGAAAGCCGTCAATAACCAGCTCGCCGCCTTCCTCGAAAGCAACAAATCCCTCGACTCCTCTCAGTCCGGCTTCCGAGCCAAGCACAGCACGGAGACCGCCCTCATCGCAGCAACAGATGACATTCGAACTCTACTGGACAATGGAGACACAGTCGCCCTCATCCTCCTAGACCTCTCCGCAGCCTTCGACACAGTCTGCCATAGCACTCTTCTACAGCGCCTCAAAAACATCGGGATCCAAGGAAAAGCACTGGAATGGATCACCTCAATCCTCACCGGAAGAACCCAGAGGGTCCGCCTCCCACCATTCAAGTCCGAGGCCACTGAAGTCATCTGCGGCGTACCCCAAGGTTCCTCACTCAGCCCCACCCTCTTCAACGTATACATGAGCCCCCTCGCGACCATCGCTCGCCAACACAACCTCAACATCATATCCTACGCAGATGACACCCAACTGATCCTATCACTCACCAAAGACCCCAACTTCGCCAAAACCAACCTACATGAAGGTATGAAAGAAGTAGCAGAGTGGATGAAGCACAGCCGTCTGAAACTGAACTCAGACAAAACAGAAGTCCTTATCTTAGGCACCTCCCCCTCCGCTTGGGACGACTCTTGGTGGCCAGAGGCCCTTGGAAAAGCACCCATCCCGACGGACCACGCACGGAACCTGGGCATCATCCTGGACTCCTCACTCTCTATGAACAGACAAGTCAACGCAGTCTCATCTTCATGCTTCAACATCCTCCGCATGCTCAAAAAAACATTTAGCTGGATCCCTACCGAAACCAGAAAAACAGTCACTTATGCACTGGTTACAAGTCGCCTGGACTACGGAAACACCCGATACGCCGGTATCACCGCAAAACTCCAGAAAAAACTCCAACGCATCCAGAACGCATCAGCCAGACTCATACTAGATATCCCGCGTAAAGACCATATCTCTAACCACCTGAAAAACCTTGTGAGAAGTTGGCCTGGTATATAATGCTCACTAGTTCTAGTGATCACTTTGTACCATGCCAAGCAACCCTTATGATGATGGTTGTAATTCAACCTTGTAGACCAGTTATCCTAGTGGTAACGTGGACAAAGCAGTCTTAGGCTAAACTCTGAAAGGCATGTGAAGCCAGCTGTTATACCATACACAACCCCCTTGAATACCAAATGAAAGGGACACCACACAGATATATATTGAAAATATATATTGATTTATTAACTATAAAATCCCCTGGACTCTTTATGAGCACAGAAGCACAAGCGTTAAATCACAAGACAGTTTAAAATACACAAAAGTTGCACAATATGGATGAGCCCTAGGGGCCACCTAAACCATATACTAAGAAAGTGGTATAAGAGATACCAATAGGAAAGTGAAGAGGCCTAGGGCCTTGGGAATCGCTGGAGCTATTCGAGACTGGAATTAACTAAGTCGGGAAAGGCCCACGGGACTCGGGTGCAGTGTTCAAAGTGCACGCACTTTTCAATACAAAGTCTATGGTGCGTAAAAAGCACAAAGTTAGAAAGTTAGGAACCTTCCGAGTGACCTACGGAGCTGAAACTTAAAACACAGGCCCTTGGGATGTGTACCAGTGCAGGAGCACCGGCGGAGCTGAGTTACCTCACCCACAGGAAGCGGGTGCACAGGGTCGAAGTAGTGTCGGGTTTCGTCACGCTGGTCGATGGTGCTTGGAGCTGAAGATGCTGCAGGCGGCTCGATGAGAAGAGTTCCGATGGATCCAAGGGTGGATCTGAAGATGTGAAGACCTGAAATCAGAGGGGACAATGTTCAAAGTCACTAGCCAGTGACTACCGTGGAACCAGATTGGAACCAGGCGATGTCGGGTGCAAACAGGCGTTGTCGGGTAGCTTCTTTCTGCAGCCACGTGGATACCCGGGGTCGAGGACGTCCAGGAGTCGGTCACAAGCTGTCCCACGCAGGCTTCTCGCTGTTGGCGGTGTCGGCACCTCGATCGGAGCAAACAGGCCTTGGCAAAGGCAAGCCAGGCAGAAGGTGAAAGATGCATAACACTCGGACCAGCAAGGTCAGAGCGGGTGCTCCTTTTTACAGGAGCTTGGGTAGGTCTGGAGCAACCAGACTTGCTGTGTAAATCTTCGGGTTCGTCGCCAAGATGGCCGCTGACCACGTGGCTAGTGGCCGGGATGGCGCGTCGAGTGGCACAATGCAAAAGGGCCCCACGCAGATCGTGGAGATGCTGGAGGGCTGATCTTCGGTGCAAGGGCTGCTCCGTGGTGGGGGTTCTCAATCCCCAAAGCACAACGTCGAGGGTGTCTCAGAAGCTGCGCAGTCAGCTGTTCGAGTGTCTTCCAAGAGGTCCGGTCCCACGTCACTCGGTGCCTCCACGGGTCCCTTCTTTGCAGGGACTGTGGATCGGGCTCTAAGAGGTCTGGGAGTCTGGTTCTTGTCGGGCTCTGGGCTCGGTCTCCGGCGGGAGGCGGCGGCAAAGCAGACGTCGGGTCGCTGGTTGGTACCTGTGTTCACAGGGTGGCCACTCCTAGGCCACAAGGGAGATTCTCTTCAGTCTTCTGTGCAGCAGAATGTCGAAGTCCAGTCTTCTTCTTTGTTTAAAGTTGATTTCAGGATGATCTGCTGTGCAATGGCACTGCTCCCGCTCTTATTCCCAATCTGAGGGGTGGATCATCTACTAGGTCCCTCCTCTGGGAGGAACCAGGAAGGGGGGCGGTTACACCCCCTTTCCTTTGTCCAGCTCCTCGCCAGGACTGGGGCTGGAAGGCCCCAGAACCGGTTTGGACTGGCCTATGCACGGGGACAGCTTGTGTGCCCCGGGCATGTCTGATTCTATTCAGCCCTGTCCTACCCAATACACAAAATCCTGTCTGGGGTGGTGCTCGCACCTCCCAAGGCAGGAAACCCTTTGTCCAGGCCACCATCTGCCGAGTTTCGGTCAGCAGCAGGAGGCCAGACTTGTGTCTGTGGTGGCAGCGTCCATTTTGTGATGCTGAGGCTCTGTTTAACTTTAACCGGGGTTAAGGCTACACACATGTCGTGTCCCTCTAGAAGGGTGGAATGCTATCCCCGTCGCCAGAATTGGCGAGGGGATAGTATTCCAATTCGTATGACACCTTACTCGACATGTTTTGATAAAGCCAAACCAAAGATAGCAAATAACCGCGAGGATTATAATGCACTTAAGAGTATATGGTATGGCAATATCCCGGAACAGCTTAGGGAGTGGTTCCCGACAGCTGCAGACAGGCTCAGCTCATGCCAGAGCACCATCTCACATATTTCCAAGCACTCTGCCTCCAGGATTGATGAGGCCCTCCATAGGAGTGGCTGATAGGAACATATGTGTCCAGTTTAGGGTTAGGCACAGACATACTGTACCTAAGTAAGAGGTGGTTACACCGACTTACCCCAGCTGAGCGATCAGCCAGTTGTGTCAAATATGGAGGCCAGGCCAGGGGTGGCACAATACATGCTGCAGCCCCTGGTAGGCCTTGGATGCACCTATGCCCTGGGCACCTAGGGTGCACTTATACAGGGGCTCATAAGGTGAACCAGTTCCAATTCGTAATGCACCTAGAGTGCATTGGCAGTAATTTAGAGAGAGAACAGCAGGCTGTGGGTCTGATTAGCAGGCCCACAGCCACATTAAGTCAGAAACCAGTGAAGCAAAAAGCAAAAATTTGGGGTGACCATAGGATAGCAGACCCTACTCTCCTACAAACCTCCACTGGCTCCCCGTCAATAAGAGGATTACTTTCCGCCTCCTAACCCACGCGCACAAAGCACTCTACGAACTTGGACCCGAATGCCTCAACACACGACTTTCCTTCTACACCCCCCCTCGCCAGCTACGATCTTCCAACCAAGCCCTTGCTACCATTCCTCGCATCAATAAAACCACCATGGGAGGCAGATCCTTCTCCTACCTCGCAGCTAAAACCTGGAACTCACTCCCCACTCACCTACGTCTCACACAGAACCACCTAGCATTCAGAAAGCAACTTAAAACCTGGATATTCGACAAGTAATTCCCATCCCTTCCTCAAGCGCCTTGAGACCCTCTGGGTATGTAGCGTGCTATATAAATTTCTGACTTGACTTGACTTGACTCCCTGAAAGCTAAAGGTTAAAAGAGCTCATTTGGAACATCACTAAATTAATCCACACCTTGGAGAACCACCAGTGGATTTGTAAGTGTTTTGTACCAGTGGATTGCGGGAACTAAAGTCCACAACTTTCAAGGACCATCTTTGAGCTTCCGGACCCGTGGAGTGAGTTTGAAACACTTTGAGACCCCTTGAGGAACTTCAGGAAAAAATTCAAAAGTTTGGAGAACTTTAGAGCAACTTTGAAAAAAAGCTCCATAGAGGGACCGTCTCAACCTGGCTCGCCAGACAGCCTGCCTTCAACCGTGAGGTGGCCAATCCAACCAGGTTAGTCCTGCTAAAAGCTCCATAGGTCGATCTTCCAGAGTTTGACCGGGACTAGAAGAAAGCTGAAGCCGGCGAACCCTCACCGGATCCGGCTACATGAGGAGCATCAAGAGACCCCTCAAGAAAAGCTCCAGAAAAGTGTCTGCTTGTAGAAAAGGTGACCGGGAGCAACTGCGAACGCCAAGCCGCCTGCCTTCCATTGCTTGCCGGCCTGGATTCCTGGGTTGCCCCACTGAAGCGATCTTGAAGGATTTTCTAAGGCTGCTCCAGGGAAGTTGACCGGGACCTTGTCACAGGTCAATCCGGCTAACCCTCACCGAATCCAGACTGGTTGGGAGCCTCAAGGGGCCTCGAGATGAAAAGCTCCAGAGAAGTTTCTAAGTGTGAAGGTAGAAACTAAAACCAGGACCTTCTGCGTGCTGTAGCCGCTCAGAGCTTCATCGCGCCCTGCCTGAAACTTTGGCCGGGTCTATCGCGAGCAGGTATCACAATATGGTGCTATAATCTTCCAAGTGCTATATTTTAATAAATCTTTGAAAATTCATATCTCCGGTTCCCTACATTGGATTTTTGTCATTCTGGTGTCATTTTAAATATAAAAATGTTTCCTATGTTTATAAATTGGTGCTGGACTTTTAATTTGTGTTGTGTCTTATTCAATTCAATTGTGTTTTAAATACTTTACATACCTGTCTTTGAAGTTAAGCCTGTCCGCCTGAAGCCACGTTACCAAGGATTGAGCATAGGAATAATTTTCTAAGACCTTTGCTGAGTCCTTCCATGTGTTAGTGGCCTTATTGCCAGTGGCAGACCTACATTTTCCCCCACCAATAACTCACTTTAGAACACTGACCTAAAGTTTTAGAATCCAAGAATTTTCAAGAATTTGCACATTACATGAATGTTGTCTGATTTGGCCCTCACAGCTTTACTTGCCTCCTCTTTCCTCTAAACATAATGGTAACTCTGTAGTAGAAGTGTGTGAAAGGGGACTGATTTTTCTGGTTCGGTTGCTGCTTTTAACCCCCTCACAGCTTACATTTCATTGAGTGCTCATTATCAGTTTGAGATATTCTGCAAAGCATAATATCATTTGTAATTTTAGTT
Organism: Lissotriton vulgaris; assembly: GCF_964263255.1. Lineage (NCBI taxonomy): Eukaryota > Metazoa > Chordata > Amphibia > Caudata > Salamandridae > Lissotriton > Lissotriton vulgaris. The sequence goes on along the minus strand of NC_141699.1, from coordinate 92,223,564 downwards.
AAATGTGTATTCGCACCATAACAATGTTTTTTGTGATAGGTATATTTTCTATCATTAGTTTCTATATCATATATTCATGCAAAATATTTAGAGGGAAATTAATAGCGCAATTCCTAATTTTGGCGTTCCTTCTCTTCTTGCCTGCCAACTTGCCTGCCAATGTTCATGATGATGAAAGCAATTTATAGCGTGCACAACTACTCCATGGAGTGTCCCGGCGCGCAAAAGCTTAAGTCAGAAGGTGAATGCCAGAAGTTATTCCTGCACAAAAAGCCACAAACCGGATGAGCTCTTGCGTGTTGAGCTCCGGGTATCGCTGCCAAAAGTCTGTTAACAGATCTGAACTTTCTGGTAGGATTATAAAATCCAAACCATTTAATACTAATGGCCACTCTAAACTAGAGAGTGAATCAGAAGTAGATAGCAAAGAGATGGAGGCAGTACTTGCCAGACCTTATCATCATAACCTTTATTTGAGTTTAAATGAAATCATAAAAGTGCAATTGCAGACAACAATACATCATACATAAAACTGCATATTAACGTTCCTACAAATTCCAAAGTGCTAAGTACATAGATTGAAAATAATAGCAAAGTAGAATAAGGTAGAATGTGCAACCAACTATAAAACATCTCTGCTAACAAAAACCTCTAAGGGTCCGTGTTAGAACTGGGGTCATCAATTCCGACATGGTAGCTCGGCGCGAGGCAGGTAGGCTCCCGAAGGCAATGTGTAAAGCAGTGGTGCAGGACACACCCACACGACTCAAGAATGCACACCCAATAACTTGACACCACACCAGGTTGTATTTAAATCAAGACTCTTTATCTCATTTCTTTAGCTCAGACAGGTAACACTTCTTATGTACTAGGCAGATTGAGTAACCATCTCTCAAACATCAATCACATAACAATAACACTTTTAGTATTCGGGGACATCATAGGCAACTTCTCTTATGTAACATTAATGCAGGTAACATCTCCACTGTATTTCCGCAGTGAGGCAACACTTTGAGAAGTGGGAATATAGCACTAAAACATTTCCAAAATCAGGGGGACATCAGAGTAACAGGCACAACATTCATTAGGCTTCCCTCCTAATAAGGGCAAGATTTCCTATGCAGGCGAGTATTATAGGAATAACAGTAACAACTCGGCTCATGTGACGTAGGGTTAATACTTGTCCAGTATTCGGTATTGCCAAGGCAGGTCTTTGTGAGGGGGCTGGTTGGTAGTCTCCTTGGGACACCAGCAGCTCCTAGGAACTCTTCAATTGCTACCTGAAAGGGTCCTTCCCAGAGCGTAAGCCCCAAAGCCCCACAACTCACAGGGGCAGTTCTGACCGACAAAGGGCACCCCTGCCCCAGTCGGCCCGCTCCTCTCTGTACTCTGGCTGGGCAGGGGCGGATGTCTTCCTGGCGTTGCTGGGGAGAAGTCACACATAAGGCTTCCTCCGGTAGCAGAACCCCTCTTGGCTCCCCCTTAGGCCCGTCCCAATCGATCGCGGTCTTATGGGGGAGCCAGCCCCAGGAACCAATAGAAATGCGGCTTCTGGTGGGCGTGGCCGTGCCCGCTAATAGCAGTGTGGCTTACAGGGGGCGCAGTTGATGATACGGCCGGTGCCCCAGTCAGCTGACGCTGCCCGCGCTGATGTCGCAGGCCCAGTGCGGCCTTCTCCGGCCCAGTGCGGCCTTCCCCGCTACTGCAGTGGTCCTCCCAAGCTTCGGGGGTCGCAGCAGGTATCTCGAGCGGCGCCTCTCCTCTCACGCTTCAGGGGCACATCGCCAGCAGCACAGTTCTCTCAATAAAGCGCTTAGGTGGTACAACACTGATTACCTGGTTGATCCCCTAGCAGTGCTCACAGCAGGCAGTCCACTACTTCAGTGCAGCGCTTGTCTCAGGGGGAAGTTTACATAGCAGGTCTCAGTGCAGGTTCAAGGGGTAACATGGGGGTTAAGCTGGCAGGCTTCAGAGGCAGGATGGTTCCCTGCAGCACACTGGAGTTGGTTCCCTGGGTTTCTCCCTCACTGGGCAAAATCAGCAGGCTGGAAGAGTCCCTCATCTATCTTGGGTACAGCAGGGCCTAAGCTCAGTCAGTCCCAGTGGGGTTTCTCCCCTAGGCCCAACCGCCTATACTCCGGCAGAGGTTCCCCCAGGGTCCAGTGGTGCCCCAACTGACTAGTTCAGTTTCCCTCCTTTCCTCTTAGACCCCTAGATCAGGTGACCCTCCTGTAAAGGCGGCAAAGCATAACCCCTCCCAGGGCTGGAAGGTTCCACATGTTGGGCTATGGAACAAACAGGCAGGTTGGCAGAGATAATGTATCAGGATGTCCCAGCCTGCTCCTAACTACTAGTGCGTATATTCAATGGCCACTCTGCAGTAGCAGCGGCCTGTGGCAGCCATGTTGTTGGAAGAGAGCACCTGCGTCCCAGCCCTGATTGGCAGTGGTAAGGCAGCCAGAGACCTAGGTCCAACAAAAGACGGTGGAAAAAATAAGGCGAAAAGGACAAAAAAACAAGTTAAGACCACCCTAGGGCTGACAGGTCTAACAGTCCGCTACACTAGAGAGTTTAAAAGTGAGCCTATGCAGGGAAATCATTGAAAAAACAAAAATATATCCCTATGCTTTTATATAGGGTAAACAAGCTACTAAAATTCTAAGAAGATAATGTAGGAAAACATAAAGTGCAGAATTGTCAGGTTGACAGCACTTGAATTTGCACCTTCATACGTTATCTATTCGATTATAAATATAATCATAAAATTGAGAAAAAAGATAAAATACAATATTGATGCTATCAGTAGTTTCATTTCAAATTTGGTTAGAATTCATAAAAAGGGGGAAAAAATTGAAAAACAGGGACATAATTCAAGTTATCATAGTCATTCAATGTGTCCTCCTATCTACAATACATATGCCTAAACAGCAATTTAGTATAGCCAATAAAGTGCATTTGTTAAGAATGCAACCAATGAAAAAGTCACATAAGGGTTTAGGAGCACTCAAATAGAGTATTGTGCAGGCCTATGGTGGTAAAAACCCTGGTTTTCAAGCGTCGGTAATACAAATTTTGACCTGGGTACTTTATACAATTTACAAAAGACTGAAAAATGTGCCAGGATTTTGGAGGATGATTCATCACAGAGACAGAGTATACTATGTATACTTTGGACTATTGAGAAACCCTGTAGGAGAGATAAGGTGGTTCTGGAAAGCAGTATATGGTATATAAATGATCTGCCTCCTCTACCTTTAAAGGTCGGTTCCCTTTGTTTACTGAGCGGAGAAGCATAACTCATTGCGGAGGATAGATCGAACTTATTAAGCATATCAATGAGTACATTTCCCTGTTTGGAATGCTCAAAATGAAGTCCCGATATCAGCGGACAGCCTAGTGTCCCTATATCGTTATGCCTAGAGTCGCCGCATGGGTGCACGTTAAAATCTCCTGCAATAATCAAGTTCTTCCTAAAAAGGCCACAGCGCTGTTCAACAAAGTTATTCAACTCGGTAATCCCACAGCCCCCTTCTTTATGGACTATTATAAAAAACAAGGGAACCCACTAGGTAGGCAAGGACCTGGGGTATCTATTGCAAAGAAAACAATGGTCCTTGACATAGAAATTGACGGTTACAATAATTATAGGCAACACTGTGTGCACTATAATGACCACAGAAAAGTCCAGCCGGACTTATAATTTATTCAATAGTTAAGTATATTAATTTGAAGAAAACAGTAAAACAGTGGGACACAATCCTGTATCCACAATGCTATACATACATTAAAACAATACAAACATATAGGGTGTTTCAGGCATGTAAAAAAGTGGAGCAAGAAGGAGAAACTTTACAATGCACTTGCTTCACATATGTGGGGAACAAAACAAATTAAGGCACATAATAGTGAACTAGTGTTAAGCCCACATATCATGTCGACGGCGTTTCGATCCAGTCAGAGGTAGTGGATCATCATCAGGACAACCATTGTCTGCCTGAAATAAAGCCTGGTGAGTGGTAAGGGAGTATTTTGATGAGGAATTGATGGGGGATTAGTTACATCAGCGCAAGAACGGCAGGTCTGCTGCGCTGTGTCCGGTTGGTCGGGGAGGGCTGATTCACAGCTAGCTGCCACAGTTGGCTGAGGCGTTAAACCAACCACCCTGAATTGAAGGTGTGCGGTCGGAGGCCCGTTCAATTAGAAAGTAGATTGTGCATCATGGTGGCGGCGATCTGGAATTTTGCGGAGGGTGAGGGGTAGGCTCCACATCTATACCGCGCTCCCAATTGGAGCCTACCCCTCACCCTCCGCAAAATTCCAGATCGCCGCCACCATGATGCACAATCTACTTTCTAATTGAATGGGCCTCCGACCGCACACCTTCAATTCAGGGTTATTGAATAAATTATAAATCCGTCTGGACTTTTCTGTGGTCATTATAGTGCACAGTGTTGCCTATAATTATTGTAACCGTCAATTTCTATGTCAAGGACCATTGTTTTCTTTGCCCTTCTTTATGGACGGCATTGTAAAAATGTATCACATAAAGGTTACTGTCTTTTTGCCCCAAGGAGACAGCCTGTATATTTCTGTTTTCAAAAGGAATGACCCTGATGATACATCTTAAGGCCAGGGAAATAAAGATTGCCAAGCCTCCCATTGCTCTGCCACTGTTGGCTCAAATTGCTGGGACAGAAAAAGCTCTATACCCCACCAGCGAAATATTGCAGTTAACAAGCCACGTCTCTTGAAGACATATTATCGAGAAGTGGCTGGCGAACTGCACCCATAGGGGGTCGGAGACCTTTCCCGCCAGCCCCGCGATGTTCCAAGAGAGCACGTTGTGATCCTGGGTGTACTTATTGCCCATAGAATCATCAATGTGCCCCCCAGGGGAAACAACCATTATGTTCTCAGGTAGGTTTTCTTCCCGTGGCCATACTCCTTGGGTGGGAACGTTTTTTTTCAGAATTGGCTCCACAGACAGAGACTCCGATGCTGGGCTGTAATCTGGGAGATACCAATCAACGGGTGAAGTACTGCTATTTTCAGGGATTATTATTTCTTGTTTCCCACGCAGTCAGTCACAGTCATTAAGACCAGAGAGAGCTGCGTATCTATTTGGGCCCACTGGAAATGGGGAATAGCTTTGTCCACCCCAGGTGTGGTCCACATTTTGTCTCATGGATAGGGGGCCCAGCCTCGATTGATCTCTGTAGTGGGTTTGCCTATCGTGTTGACCCGTGTTCCAGTTATCAGGTCGACCTCTGGTCACCCTCCCGTAAAAGAAACCCAGTTGTAGTATCTCTATACCTTGGCCCCTGGAAGCTGTACCTATCTCCACTTCCCTGCATATCCTTTCTACTGGCGCGGGACTGTTAAAATGTATCACTATACAGTCTCCCGTTCTCGATTTTCTAGAACTTCCCAGCCAGGATACTCGACGGACCATGATAACATTATACACGGCCAGATGTCCTTCTACAGTGTTGCGAGACAACCAGTGGGTTACCTTATTTATGAGTTGACTGTATTCCTCTTTGACTCCCTCAGCTAGAGGTGGTACATTTCCCAATACGTTCACCAGTGGAGTGGATTGTGGGTGTAAGTCAATAACGGGAAGGTTTTCCACACTTCTAGTTGTCTTATCTATGTTTAGATTTCCCTCAACCTGTGTTAATGGTACAGTGCTATTTTTCCAATATTTTCTGTTTGTCCCCTCAGCGCATTCTTTTCCTATATCTCCCATGATTTTAGTTCTTTCAACCTCTGTGCTATACTCCTTATTAATTAGGTTGTATTGCTCCTCAACTACAGTAGTAGGAATTGGACGGGACATCGGTAATCGACTTTTATTGGACTCTGTGTGTTTTATGGGGTGTGAGACAAGGCCCCTAGTTTGTGAGCGGCTGACAGGCTTTCCAAAGTATGTGTGTTATCTAAGGTAGCCTTTTGTAACTTTCACAGTTTCTCATTTATTGCCTTCAGTCTCTATGAGTGGAAGCATGAATGATTTTAATATCTGTTCCACTTGTGGTACGAGGCCTTCAGAGATATGTGATACTGATGTAGGGCGTTTAGGTGGCTGTAGGGTGGCATTAGAGATGGTTATTGTGGGTACGCTCTGCGGAGCATTGAGGGCATTAGCTAATGAAGAATTTACAGGGGGAATTAAGTTTGCCACTATGTTAGATGTTTTGGTTACCTTTGGACGTCTGCCCTTTTGTCGTCCCCCATCCCTCTTTCTTTTCCCGGGTTGTTTGGGGCATGTTACAAGGATTTTTGGTGTGGGATCGACTGGGTCCCTGGTAGAACTTATTTCAGCAGGCCCACTTTCTTCAGATGATATACTGCTGCCTAACGTGATGTTCACAGGGAAGATGTTGTTACACCCAGCTGATCCTGTGCTCACTTCTGGCAAACTAGCCCCGCTATATCTCTGGTTGCCTGGTCTAGTGTTACAGCATTCTTAATGTTGCCCAGTGAGGACAGCTTCGAGCGAAGGGATTCCAAGGATAACCGTTTTTCAGTGAGGGCTATTTCGCGTTCTAAGACAATCGCTGCTCTGGTAATAAAGTTGTCTAGTGTCCCAGTAATGCTGCCCCCTATTGTGTTCAACACTGTCTTCCTCCCCTTCCCCGATCATTGTGCCATGGCCACTGAATATAAGGTGCCTGGGTGGAAACAAAACAAGTACCTGCAATTGGTTCAGAAAACAGTGTTAACAGCCCAGTCCACAAACAATTTCTCTCGCCTGGATTGAGCACACGTTAGAGGGGTGGCCGAGCCCGGCCTCCTCCGGCCCGCGACGGCCTCAGACGGTCCGTCCTTGTCCCGGGCTTCTCCCGGCGCGCTCCTGCGCGCTTCCCGCGGCGCAGAGGTTCACCGTTGTTTTTAAGCGCCACCGGGCACACAGTGATGGCTGGGAGCGGTGTCTAGCCGCAAAGGATTGGGGGATGTAGTCCCTCCTCACGGAGGACGCGCTGCGGTGTCCTGGCGGCTGCGGGGGGAGACCGACGCTGGTGTCAGGGCTTGTGGCGGCAGGCGATGGCTAATGGCTGTTGTCCCAAAGTAGGTCCGAAAGAGTAAAAGTAGAATGATTTAATGTTTCTGATAAAGTTAAGTCGACAATCAAATCAGCAGTCTCCACAATCACAATCGCTAGGATCGCAGGGGGCACCTCAGGGCTGTGCGTTGTTGTTTTAAGCGGGGGGTTGTTTCCTCTTAGAGCTGGTCGGTTTACTCTGTTTTCTTTTTCTTTTCGCCTCTGTGATTGCTAGGTTCCGGGAGACATGCATGTCTGGTAAAATGTCCTTGTTGCTGACCATTACTGGGTGATCTTCAAAGGCTCCATTGCCCTCATCACCCTTATTGCCCTGGTTATGTTCTATGTTGCAATTGCCCCCTAGATTTGGTGAATGCCTAGTGATACTGTTGAATGCATTTGGCATCAGGGGGAGGGGTTAATACAATCTTCTTGTTCCTCCCCTGCCAGAGGGGTGGTCCCTGAAGCCGCCAGTCCCAAGGACAATCGCCTCTCTGTTAGCTCAATCTCATTTGCGACAATATTAACTGCTCTTTCTAGCATGCTGTCTATGGAGGTATAGGGGCAGGAGCTTGTTATGATTGCACATTTCCCCATGTCGTGGTATATCTACACTCACCTCAGCACAGCTTAGAAGTTGGAGCCCTGCCCAGCCTCTTCCAGTCCCTAGCGAGCGCAGACCGGTCCGCCCTTGGCTGGGCACCCCCGCGTGCATCCGGCACTGCAGGAGCCCACAAAGTGTTTAGTGCGCCTCCAGGCGCGGGAAGAGGAGTCTCTGTCCCACGGGCTGCTGGGACTCACAGTCCCTCCTGGTTCTGCTCGCTGTTCCCCTCACAGTGTTGGCGGCAATCTTCCTGACTTTAAGTATAGAATATTGATCTCTGGGCCTGGAGTTTAGGGCATCCCTGAGAATTTGATTTGCAGCCCTGCATTCCCTGTGGAACCCCCTTGGACTAGCACTATCTGCACGTTTACTTATGAGTGTAAAGAGGGATTTAATATAGCTATTGAGAATTTAAAAATAAGAGATTACAGTCATAGATGGGGACCTTTCAGTTGGCAATTGATCTACAATCAAACTCCAGTTTGCCTTGACAACTTGGCTGTAGCACAGGGGATGTCTATCGCTTTCCATTTAAGCCTAAGTACTCCTTTGGCATGGCAGGTAGTTGTTCTAATGGCAGGTTTAGAGTCACTTCTAAGGGGTTATAATCACGATAACCACTAGGTGTTACTCCCCCAGCTGCTACATGATGGAACAAGTCCCTAGTTATAAAAACATAATCTCTGATGGTACCACGCCCAACTAGTAAAGATCGGGATATATAATTTGTGACTCCCCCCTAACACTTCGCAGTCATTATTGAGACAGGAAGCATTGTTTCCAGAAACATACAGTGCCACAATGCACTAGAAAAGCAAAAATTAACTTAGTGGGTTCAGAGAATCTCCCACCCTCTCTTTTCTACTGTACTGGATTTAGCTTCAACCTTGAAGGAATTAGGAATATTCCTATAACATTACTGATATTCCTGACAAGTTAGTCTTTGTGATGGATTTGAAGACCTTCTTTCCATGTGAACCCTAACAAAGGAATATTTTAACTATAACTTGTGCCCTCTCATGCACTGCTTATAACCTCACATATAACATCACTAATGCCATGTTCTATGACATCATTTATGGTATCACTGATGACATCTTCAATAACATTATTGATGACATCACTGTCATTTCTCTACCAACATACAGTTTGCTGTCTTCTGTAGTTGTAAAATCCAAAGCTTTTCCATGACCATTTCCATAGGAAACCACTGCTAATATTGTGCGGGAACACCAGGGGGCAGATTTACAAGCCCACTGCGCCACCTCTAAGTCACTTTTCGTGGCGTACTGGTGGTGCAGGGGGGCTCCTCCATATTTCCAAGGAGAGGAAAAGCCTCCCTGCATTACTTTTTTTCTCCTCGTAAATATGGCCCCTTCACATGCAGTACTGTGTGTGGAAGGGGCGTTCCATGGGTGTTGCTGAGGGTGTTCCCACACAACAACCATGGAACAAGACACATCTCCAGATTTACGAGAAATCGTAAATCTGGAGATGCGTGTGAATGCTACGCCACCCTAGAGGTGGCGTAGCAAGGCGCAACGAGGAGAAATGTTTTAATTTCTCTTCGTTTTTTTCACTTTCAATGCGTGCTGCATTCTACAGCACGCATTGAAAGAGGAAAAAGCCTCTTGTGATTGTTTTTGTGCAGGAAGGTGACCTTTCCTGCACAAATACAATCTCCTCACGATGCAGGCATCCTTGCAAGGGGGCCTGTGCCGGCGCATGGCTGCAGTTTGTGCGCCAGCACAGGGGAAGCACAGAGATATGACATATGCCTGTAAATATGTCGCATCTCTGTGCTTTCCAAACTAACGCAGCACGGCGCAGCAAAATGACGTGCTGCACCGTGCTGCGTTACTTTGTTGTAAATCTTCCCCCAGGTATCCAGAGGTCTTGTGGAGCAATATTGTTGGGCCTTTTAGTTCCTCGGAAATGTCAGAGGCACTTTTCACCATTCTCCATAGGTCTGTCCAGTAATTTTAAAACTCTGAAACTCCCAGAGAATTGTGCACAATTCCACAATTAAGTTTGCCACATCGCTGGCAGTCAGAGGAAGGACATATATTTGTGTCCAGTGCCACCAGTGCATGATTCAAAGCATCTTACTTTTCAATCTAGATTCTTGCAAACATGTATCATGTCTTTAAACGTTCAAGCAGTTTTACACCTGTGTATTCTACCTGTAATCTGTGAGACTGACACTCCTTTAAGTTGGGACACTGCTAGGTATGGGAAGGTTCTGTCTGTTAAGGTTTTGTTCAGCCCTTAGACCACTCCATTGTAGGACTCCATATCTTCAGATATGTCAAGAGTCTAGATTCTGAATGATGAGCTGTGGCTTTAACACTTTACTGGGGCATGGTAATAAATGTTTATTTCACCAAAATTGCATTCCGCTCAATCCAAAATCAATTTGCGCTTCTGCAAATCCGTGAACCTTGCCATCATTTAGAAGTTGAATAATAGTCTTCGCACCTTTAGTGATAAACGTCTGATCAAGTGGATTCCCTGGCTCTAATTTACATGCCAGAATTGCCCCATAGTGGTGCTCCCACATGCATCCAACTACCTTCCTTCAGTGGGTTATGTGCTTTCTGCCAAACATAAGACATGACGACATGACATGCAAGAATTGATAGTTGTGGACTACTCAACTTGTCTCCTTAATGCAAAGTGTTCTGAAACTGCCTGTTACACTCTGGAGTGAATTTTCTATCCGACCCGTCTTGGTCTTTCTATGGTATTATGCATTAAATTGCGGTCTTGAGCTAACTGAAAGTACAGCGATAGTATGTCTCAAAGTTTAGTATTCTTAAACCTCCATATTCTGTGTGCAGTTGGTGTATTTTTCAGGCAGGGTTATCCTCTTCCCCCCACCGCTGAATAACTTAACATATTAGATAAATCCTCCATTATTTTCTTAGTGATCTTCAGGGGCAACATCACAAAACATAGTTAAGATGAGGAGTGATGTTCATTTAAGTCACTTGGGTGGTAAGTTAAGAGCCACCCATCTCATCATATCATGGTGTATCGTGTTGATTAACATGAACAGATTATGTTCCTCCATACTAGCAATAAAGTATATTTAAAAATATCTGCAGTAGTAGATCTGGTTAGCGGTAAGGCCTTGCATTTTCCCCAGTTAAAATGATAATCACAGACTATGAGAATCTTGAGATTAGTGCTATGAGATGTGTGATGGAATTTCGGGGGACTGCTAAAGTTACTAGAATATTTTCCACGAGGAATAGGGGTTTGTGTTCACCCACCAATGTGTTTATACCTTTAATATCTGCAGCCTGCCTGATAGCAACCTCAGGTGGCTCAAGAGAAAGACAAAACTTAACAGGGATATTGAGCAACCTTGTCCCTTTTCCCAATGTTCTCAAAAGGTTGTGGCATTGTATTGCTTTGCCCACTTGCGTAATCTGAACTTATGCACACCACTTACTCACAGAGAAACTCCAACACTCCACTGGAGGCAAAAATGAGCTTCATTAATATTGTAGGCAAAGGCAATAAGTCACTGCAACTAAGAAAGTCTTAGGCACCGAGTGAAAGGCAATAAACAATGAATACACCACACTATATACATAAATATGAAACTGTGAATACGGGTATATAAACAGTTAATGTACAAAGCACCTCACCAGATTCATTTGCAGCACCGGAGACTTCAACATCCCTAGGCCAAGCACTGAACACCAGGTCGGGAACCCGCAGACCGGCAGCTCAGGGAGTAATCTCTTCGGGCACCAAAGTTGTCCCGCGAGTGCGTCCACTCCAAGACTGAGTTCCTGAGCTCCACCCCACAGACCCCGCTTTTTATAGCTTAAATCAACCTGTTCGAGAAGCCTCTAGCAGGTGCTCTCGCCCATCTATTCACAAGTGCTGGCCCCCATCTCTGCATCAGACCCACCCAGACAGACCTGGCCAGATTCTGTTTAGGCGGTGTCGAGGCAAAAGACATTCCTTTCCCACTCTCCGGCCTTGGAGACTGGCACGGCCATCCTCCCTCTGTTCTAGCGATAAGTATGGAATGCATGAAAACACTCTGAAGGTACAACATAACCTCACGAGGCATCCTCACGAGATGCCTCGCACCTGCTTGTACTGGTTTACGTGAATAACATGTTTATGTTACTGCTAAAGTGTAACTCCAGGTCAAGGCAGCTCAAGATGGAAGTGCGATGCAACAAAATGGAAGATCAGAGCATTGCATGGAATCGAGGTCAACATATGATTTAACACGTTTAAAATGGCAAATGCAACACATTCCACCCCTTGACCTTCGATTCACCCATCATACCCCATTGGTCTAAATACCATGGATCTGGGAAGAAAAAGGGAGAGCACCCCTTGACCCTTGAACATCACCATTCACATATATCAAAAATAAAATCACTGAACTAAAGGCACAGCTATGACCGCATCTTTTAACTGCAAAATTAGAATTATTGCAAAGTAACTAGCAACTGAATATCATGATTGAAAAACAAAACTATCATTGGGGCACTGTATCTGGTAACTGTAAAAGCAGTATCAATGTATAATAACCAGCAACTAAATAAAATCTAACTGAAGATCTGATTGTCATTAAAACATTGCATGTCTCATTTAAAGGCAAAACCTTAAAAACTAAATTGTCAGAGTGAAGGATACAAGACTGTAGGCCATATTTGAAAGAGTAAAAACTGCATTACAGAATCAAAAACTTAATCAATAACTCTCGTGTTAAAGTGACTACTCAAAAACATTGAATTCAAAGCAGATCATAATGAACTGGTTTTCTCTTTTTGTTCTTTTTACACTTACTGCATTACTTAAAACAAGAACTCAGGTGAAATATCTAAAAAGAATTCAGCTTGTGTCATTTGAACCTCTAATAATGAAACTGCAAATTATACTGCCAAGGCAGCCAACTGTAGCTCAGAAAATATCTACTCCAATTGCAGCAAAGTGTCTCTACTGAAAAAAAGTGTTCTTTTCTGTGAAAAAAGCAAAACAAAAACACCACTGTCTCTTGTCAGGGTACACAAGCAGTTCTCTTGTGTGAAAGACACACAGCTCTCATGCTTTCACAGTCAGCCTCACTTGAAGGGGACAGTTCCAATTGTAGCACACTCTGCTGATCCCTTCTTCGCTTAGAAAGAAGCAGTCCATCTATGTAGATGACAGCTCTCTGGCATCCATCTTCATCAGTATCCCCTCGACAAGGAAGAACCCCATCTGATCTGGTTCTCCATAGATCATCAGCTCCCGTCTGCCATCAGCCCCAGAACATCACCACCGTCCAATCTGGCTCCAGGCTTGGGGGGGTTTGGGGTTCCACTCTCCAAAAAATAACAAACTAAAATAATAAAAGGGGGGGTGAGGGCCCATGCATACAGGGAGGGCATCACTTGCACCCCGGCACCGCAATCTGAAACAATAAACAAGTATCACATATCTTGCAAAAAACTTCAATTCAAAAACACAATCCGCCATATTCATGAAAATCGGCATTTGCGATTCTGTAATAGCGAAAAAAAGCGAATCGCTATTCAGAAATCGCAAATCCGAATTCATGAAGAATTGCGATAAAAAAAGCAATTCGCACGCGATCGCAAATTCCGTTAGCGATTACCGATAATCGCAGAAAAATCGCTATTTTCGGCTACCCGCGCCGGGATTGCGAACTCGCAAATAGCGATATCGCTATTTGCGATATCGCTATTTGCGAGATCGCAAACTCGCGAGATCGGGAAAACGGGAAGTCGCATTTCGAGCCCAGTAATGACATCACAACCAGGAAGCTGCCCCATTCTCCACAGTGAGGCTGACTGAGAGGGAGCAAGTTGGAGAGCTGCTGCTATACAGGAGAGAACTACAGATCCACAACTCTGCTACAATGTCTGAGGAACCTGAACCTGGCACCAGCAGCTCGTCTGGGTGCAAAAGGAAACTAACATTTTCCAAGCAGGAGCTAGAACACCTGATAGAGGGGGTGGTGGCCAACCATGAGAAACTGTTTGGAAAAGATTCCAGGAGGGTCCCTGAACAAGAGAAACGTCGGATATGGCAGGGGATTGCTGTGAGAAGGTGGCCTGATATGCAGTGCTCACTATTCTAGTGAACACTTTGTATCAGTCCAGCAACCCTTATTGATGATTGGTTGTAAGTCAACCTTATAGACCAGCTATCCTAGTAGCATGGATACGAGCAGTCTAAGGCTAAAGACTCGAGAGGGCGTGTTAAGCCAGCTGTTTACCACACATATACCCCTTGAACACCAAGTGAAAGGACACCACACAAGTGTTATGAAAATAAACAGTTATTTATTAAAGATCACAACAGCCCTGTACTCTTTATGAGGACAGGGTACTAAGCACAAACCAAAACTCTTACAAAAATACTTAAGTTAGCACAGTATATACAAATGCCCGAGGGGCACGGAAAACCATATACTCTGAAAGTGGAATGTGAAATTCCTAGCAGGTAAGTACAGTACTAATAGCTTTTGGAATCGCTAGGACTTGACTAGGGAATCATTAGATTACTTCTAGGAGGCCTAGGGGACTCGGGTGCAGTGTGTGCACTCTCACGCGAGATGCGGACAAAAGTCTATGGTAGCTAGGAATTAGAAAGTTAGTGTTCTCGGGCGAACCCGACCTGGTAGGGAGAAAACGAAAGTAGATTCTGACCCTTGGATAGTGAGGCTATGCTGGGGCACCGAAATGCCGAAGTTACCTAGCCCAGGGGCTGCGGCTGCATAGGTCTGAAAAGACGTCGGGAATCCTCGTAGACGGACCAGGAGCCGGAAGAAAAGATGCTGGCCGGTGACCAGTGAAGAAAGTTCAGTTGGATCCAAGCCTGGATCTCGAAGATAGATGACACCTGAAAGCAGAGGGGACCAAGTTCGAGACTACTAGCCAGTAGTCAGTGGGCACCAGGAGGGCACCGGATGGTAGCCACCTCGACAAGGTGAGTGGGTGACGCTGGAGCTCGAAGATCTCACGGACCAGGAGGCGTTGTCGGCGACCAGGATGGAGGATCGAGCTGTCCCACGAAGATAGAAGCTGTTGGCGTCGCTGGACCCAGGATTGGGCAACAAAACCTTGGCAAATTCAAGCCCACGCGGTGGACTCAAAATGGCGTCTGGAGTGGACCAGGAGGGTCCGGGGTGCCTCTCTTCAAGAAGGAAGCAAGGGCCAGTCTGGAGCAACCAGACCAGCAGTCGTGAAGTCGTCGGGCGTCGTTCAGAAGGCCACAAGCCAGCCGGCTAGTAGCCAAACAACGCGGTGCACAGCAGACAGCAGAAGGGCCCCACGCAGATCGTGGAGATGCAGGGAGGCTGACCTTGGGTGCTGGAGCTGCGCAGGGTCGGGGCTTCTCGGACCCCAAAGCACTCACCAGTGGAGGACACGGTGGGCTTGCAGTAAAGATGTCGTGCAGTCTTGGCGATCGTCGGTCCCTCGAGGTCTCGTCGCACTCACGGTTCTCAGCTTGGCTGTAGAGGTGAGTAGAGGTCAGAGGTGCCAGGGAAGCCGGGTCTCATCGAGCTGGGTCGTCGGATTCGTGATGAAGGACTTGCAGCAGACCGCAGTGTTCTTTAGGATGGTGCCCGCTTGATGCAGGGTGACTACTCCTTAGCCACAAGGGAGAATCTTGAAGAAGAAATCGTGAAGTCCTTTCGAAGAAAGTGGTATCTTGATTCCAAAGATGATCTAATTTGAACAGGGGGCCCGCTCCTATCTTTATACTAAAAAAGGGGGCTGACCCGGTGACTAGGTCCTGCCTATGGGTGGGACCAGGAGGGGGGTGGTTACACCCCTCTCCCCTGCCGGACTTCCCCAGGCCAGGGGCTGGTGTGCCCCTGGAACTGGTTCTGACTGGCCTATGCGTAGTGAGCACCGGGGTGCCACTCAGCAGTCACCTTCCTGAAAAGCCCTGCCTACCCAGGATCCACAAAACCATGTCTGGGACGGTGCTAGCACCGCCCCGGACAGGAAACCCTTCGTCAAGGCCTCCCTCGCTGGAAGGACTCCCAGCAGCAGGAGGTCAGACTCGTGTCTGTGGTGGCAGCATCCATTTTGTGGAGCTGAGGCTTCAGTTAACTTTAACCGGGGTTCACAGTTACATACATGTCGTGTCCCTCTAGAAGGGTGGAATGCTAACCCCGTCGCCAGAATTGGCGAGGGGTTAGTATTCCAATTCGTATGACACCTTACTCGACATGTTTTGATAAAGCAATACCAAAGATAGCATTTAACCGCGAGGATTATAATGCACTTAAGAGTATATGGTATGCGATATCATGGAACAGCTATTAGGACTTGATTCCGCAAGCTGCAGACAGGCTCAGCTCATGCCAGAGCACCATCTCACACGATTCCAAGCACTCTGCCTTCAGAATTGTCAAGGCCTGCCATAGGAGTGACTGATAGGAATCTGTGTGTCCATTTTAGGGTTAGGTATAGGTATACTACACCTACAGCAAAGGGTGATTACACAACTTTGCCCCAGCTGTCATGCAGCCAGTTGTGTCAAATTTAGGAGGCCAGCCAGGGGTGGCATAATACATGCTGCAGCCCCTGGTAACCCTGGGTACACCTATGCCCTGAGTTACAGGGTCTGATAAGGTGGCCCAGTACCAATTGGTAGATGCACCTAGGGTACATGATGTAATTTAGAAAGAGAACAGCCAGGCTGTGGGTCTGATTGGCAGGCCCACAGCCAGAGAAAGTCGTAAACCAGTGAAACAAAAGCAAAAAATCTGGGTGATCATCGGATTGCAGACCCTACTCTCCTACATGACCCCCCCCCAAACTTTGGGACAATAAGCTAACCTTGACCAGGTGAGTCTTCTTGTTCTAAGTGGAAATATCTGGAGAGCCCATCG
This sequence comes from Lissotriton vulgaris, assembly GCF_964263255.1. Lineage (NCBI taxonomy): Eukaryota > Metazoa > Chordata > Amphibia > Caudata > Salamandridae > Lissotriton > Lissotriton vulgaris. Next base: position 92,207,028 of record NC_141699.1, on the reverse strand, counting down.
GCATTGCCATGATCAGTACCAGGTCTATGTTCCACTGTAAAGTCCATCCCCTGTAGGGAAATGGACCACCTAAGCAGTTTGGGGTTTTCACCCTTCATCTGATTTAGCCACAAGAGGGGCTTATGGTCGGTCTGAATCTTGAAGTGAGTGCCAAACAAGTATGGCCTCAGCTTCTTCAGGGCCCAAACCACAGCAAAGGCCTCCCTCTCAATAGCTGACCAATTCTTCTCTCTGGGGGTCAGCCTTCTGCTTATAAAAGCAATGGGCTGATCCTGACCATCAAAATTCAGTTGAGAAAGAACAGCTCCCACACCCAACTCAGAAGCATCTGTTTGGACAATGAATGGTTTGGAGTAGTCTGGACTCTTAAGGATAGGTGCTGTGCACATGGCCTGCTTTAGGTCATCGAATGCTTTTTGACAGCCTGCTGTCCACTGAACCTTTTTTGGCATTTTCTTACTTGTCAGTTCATTTAATGGTGTCACAATGGAACCATAGTTCCTGACAAACTTTCTGTAGTATCCAGTCAGGCCCAAGAAAGCTCGAACCTGAGTCTGGGTGGTTGGAGGAGCCCAGTCCCTGATTGACTGTATTTTGCTCTCCAGTGGCTGAACCTGGCCTCCACCTACAAGGTGGCCCAGGTATACAACCTGTGTCTGCCCTATCTGGCACTTGGTGGCCTTGATAGTGAGGCCTGCTGCTTGCAGAGCCTCTAACACTTTCCTCAGGTGGACCAGGTGATCCTCCCAGGTGGAGCTAAAGACAGCAATATCATCTAGATATGCTGCACAGAAGTCATCCAGCCCAGTAAGGACTTGATTCACCAACCTTTGGATGGTGGCAGGTGCATTTTTCAGACCAAAGGGCATTACCACAAATTGATAATGCCCACCAGGGGTTGAAAATTCTGTCTTGGGCTTGGCATCCTCAGCTAACCTGATTTGCCAATACCCAGCTGTTAAGTCAAATGTACTTAAGTAGTTGGCAGAAGCCAATCTATCTATAAGTTCATCTGCCCTTGGTATTGGGTGGGCATCAGTCTTAGTGACTGCATTGAGACCCATGTAGTCTACGCAAAACCTCATCTCTCTCTTACCATCTTGGGTGTGAGGCTTTGGCACTAGAACTACTGGACTAGCCCAAGGGCTATCTGAGGGTTCAATGACTCCCAATTCCAACATTTTCTGCACTTCAGTTTTTATGCAGTCTCTAACATGATCAGGCTGCCTGTAGATTTTACTCTTGACTGGCAGGCTGTCACCAGTGTCAACCTCATGGGTGCACCAATTGGTCTGACTGGGTGTCAGAGAGAACATATGTCTGAAAGACTGAAGAACCTGTTTACAGTCTTTCTGCTGATGCTCAGAGAGGCTGCCACAAAAGACAACACCATCTACTGACCCATCATCAGGATTCTGAGTGAGCAGGTCTGGGAGAGGGTCACTCTCTTCCTCCTGTCCCTCATCTATGGCCATGAGCAGGCTCATGTCCTTCCTGTCGACATATGCTTTGAGCCTGTTGACATGGAGTACCCTGTGGGGACTCCTGGGAGTTCCAAGGTCCACCAGGTAAGTGACCTCTCCCTTTTGCTCAAGAATTGTGTGGGGCCCAGACCATTTGTCTTTGAGTGCTGCTGGGGCCACTGGCTCCAACACCCACACCTTCTGTCCAGGCTGGTAAACAGTCAGGACAGCCTTTTGGTCATGCCAAGCTTTTTGAAGTTCTTGACTGGCCTTAAGGTTTTCAGATGCCTTCTCCATATACTCAGCCATCCTGGAGCGGAGACCAAGTACATAGTCCATTATGTTGGTTGCAGGCTTTTTGAGAGGTCTCTCCCATCCTTCCTTCGCCAAACACAAGGGGCCTCTCACAGGATGCCCATACAGAAGTTCAAAAGGGCTGTAGCCAACCCCCTTTTGTGGGACCTCTCTGTAAGCAAACAGAAGGCAGGGCATCAGGACATCCCATCTACGCCTGAGTGTTTCAGGTAGTCCATGAATCATCCCTTTTAGGGTCCTGTTGAACCTTTCAACAAGCCCATTGCATTGTGGGTGATAGGGTGTAGTGAATTTGTAATTGACACCACACTCCTTCCACATAGCAGTTAAGTAGCTTGACATGAAGTTTGCACCTCTGTCAGAGACAACCTCCTTAGGGAAGCCCACTCTGGAGAACACTCCAACTAGGGCCCTTGCCACCACAGGTGCTGTGGTGGTCCTAAGTGGTATAGCTTCAGGATACCTGGTGGCATGATCCACTACCACCAGTATAAACTTGTGCCCTGATGCTGTCTGGGGTTCCATTGGACCAACAATGTCAATCCCCACTCTTTCAAAGGGCACCCCCACCACAGGCATTGGTATAAGGGGGGCCTTTGTTGTGCCACCTGACTTACCACTGGCTTGGCAAGTGACACAGGAGCGACAAAACTCCTTGGTATCCTCATTCATGTGAGGCCAGTGAAAGTGTGAGACAAGCCTGTCCCAAGTCTTTGTCTGGCCTAAGTGACCTGCTAAGGGAATCTCATGGGCCAAGGTAAGTAGGAAACCTCTCTGAGACAAGGGTACAACCAGCCTCCTGGTCATGCCAGGCTTGGGGTCTCTTGACTCAGTGTACAGGAGTCCATCTTCCCAGTATACCTTGTGGGTACCTGTGGCGTTCCCAGCAGCCTCAGCAGCAGCCTGCTGTCTGAGGGGTTCAAGAGAAGGGCAGTCTAACTGGTCCTTCCCCAGGTCTTCCCTTGAGGGTCCCCCTGAACCCAAGAATTCAACTTGATCAAGTTCAAACTCTCTAGGCTCAGTTTCCCTCAATTCCTGTAGGTCAGCCTCCTCTGAGACTTGATCCACAACCTGGGGTAAGGGGGAAGGCACAGCCTTAACCCTACTGCTCTTTTTCTTGGAAGGTGTCTGGTCCATTGTTCCAGGATCCAGCACCTGTTCAGTGGGGCATTTCCTGGCCTGTGACCTGGTCACAGCAAACACATGTGCTGGCAAGCCTAACATTTCCAGGTGAGTCCTCTGCTCCACTTCTGACCATTGTGATGACTCCAAATCATTGCCCAACAAACAATCCACTGGGAGGTCTGAACTAACTACAACCTTCTTTTGGCCAGTTACCCCTCCCCAGGAGAAAGCTACAATTGCCATACTGTGGTTGGTAGTGACATTGCTTGCATTGGTCACCAGGAATTCTGTACCTGGCATGATCTGTCCAGGGTCCACAAAGCTAGGTGTCACCATTGTGACACTGGCACAAGTGTCCCTATAGGCCTGAGCCATTTTTCCATTAATGAAAGGTGTCTGTCTGTATTTGCCCAAAGTATTGGGACTGATGTCAGGGGACATATCCATATCCCCTGTCCTGACAAGGACAGCCTGAGTGAGGGTGCCAACTAAGTTGTCACTCCCCTCAGAACCCAGGGTTAACCCTACTAAACCCTTGGGAGGTGCACTACCACTGCTGGCTGTACTAGGGGGCACAGGTGCCTTAGGGGCTGCAGTGGCAGGAGTCTGCCCTCCTCCTTTCTTGGTGCACTCACTAAACCAGTGAGTTTTACTTTTACAGTATTGGCACCACCTTTTAGATTGGCCTTCTTTCTTCTTTTGGGGAGCCTGACCCCCACCCTCTTTGGGTTGTTGGGGACCTGTCGAAGACTTCTGGTCATTTTGTTCCCCCTTAGAATCTTTACCCTACTGGTCTGCTTTCTTCTGACCACCTTGATTCTGGCCCTGGTTCTGTTTAACTCTTGTTCTAACCCATCTGTCTGCCTTCTTTCCCAATTCTTGGGGAGAGGTCAGATCTGAGTCAACAAGATGCTGATGCAACAACTGGTTCTGACAATTGTTTAAAATTTGTTCTCTCATCATCAAATTGTACAATCCTTTATAATCAGTAACCTTACTGCCCAGCAACCAGCCCTCAAAAGCCTTAGTGGCACAATCTACAAAGTCAGCCCAATCTTGAGACTGAGTTTTCTGGGTATCCCTGAACAGCACCCTGTACTGCTCAGTGGTTAGGCCAAACCCATCAACCAGTGCATTTTTCAAGACTTGGTAATCATTAGCATCCTCTACCCTTGTGGTGAGGAGCTTGTCTCTTCCTTTACCTTCAAGGGAGAGCCACAAGATAGCTGCCCACTGACTTGGGGGAACAACTTGCACAGTGCAGGCCCTCTCCAAAGCAGTAATCCATTTGTGGATGTCATCCCCTTGTTTAAAGGGGGGCACTATCTTACCAAGGTGTTTTGTATCAAAACTCCTTTCCCTATTGCTAGGTACAATGCTGCCACCAGTGGGGACTGCCCCACTCAACTGTTGCTCTCTAGCAAAGGCAAGCCTCTCTTTGGCCAGGGCAAGTTCTTCCCTTTCAATCCTCAGATTGGCTGCCTTTTCCTTAGCTACATACATTCTCCTCTGGGGAGATGTCATTCCCCTCTGAGAGGAACGTTGAGAGCCATTGGTATGAAGGGATCTGCCAGAGTCTCTGGATAGAGACCTAGCTCGTCCATTCCCAATGTTAAGCTGACCTGAGAGTGGCCCCAGGGCTCCCCTAGAATCCATCTCATGTCTGCTTAAGTTGGACCTGGTTAGTCTACTGACTTCTACCTGTCCCTTGTCTGCCTCTTCCCCAGACACCAAGTCATCATCCTCATCATCAGCATCATCTGCTTCCTGAAGGGGATGGTCCTGGCTATCAAAGGGACCCTGTAGGGAGGGCATATTGCCTTCTGAAGTAGAAGGGTCTGGGTTACCAGCCCTCCTTGCATCATAAGTCTCTAAGAGACCAATCGGAAAAGCAGTTGTGGGGTTAGACCCCTGCTTAATCTTCCTAGAGGTACATACTTGTCGTAACTCATGGAAGCTAAGCACAGTATATCTTGAAGGGATGACCTGTGGAGGGTCAACTGACACAAGGGGAGACTCAGTGTTTCCACCTTTGTCTGACATACTGTTTCTAGTGTGGTGTAAGTGATGCACCTACCTACACTATGTGTTACCTACTGATCCCTTGCTAGAGTTGTAGCCAAGGTGTGCTAAGCCTTGAGGAGCTACAACAGCTGGTTCAGTAGAACTCAGAGTATTCTAAGCTTTAGTTATATGTACCTAACAGTACTTATGTGATCTTTCAACAAGATATTCTTAGGATACGTGTGGTAAAACAACAGCAAGCTCAAATCCCAACCGCTGCTCACCAATGTGAGAAGGTGGCCTGATATGCAGTGCTCACTATTCTAGTGAACACTATGTATCAGTCCAGCAACCCTTATTGATGATTGGTTGTAAGTCAACCTTATAGACCAGCTATCCTAGTAGCATGGATACGAGCAGTCTAAGGCTAAAGACTCGAGAGGGCGTGTTAAGCCAGCTGTTTACCACACATATACCCCTTGAACACCAAGTGAAAGGACACCACACAAGTGTTATGAAAATAAACAGTTATTTATTAAAGATCACAACAGCCCTGTACTCTTTATGAGGACAGGGTACTAAGCACAAACCAAAACTCTTACAAAAATACTTAAGTTAGCACAGTATATACAAATGCCCGAGGGGCACGGAAAACCATATACTCTGAAAGTGGAATGTGAAATTCCTAGCAGGTAAGTACAGTACTAATAGCTTTTGGAATCGCTAGGACTTGACTAGGGAATCGTTAGATTACTTCTAGGAGGCCTAGGGGACTCGGGTGCAGTGTGTGCACTCTCACGCGAGATGCGGACAAAAGTCTATGGTAGCTAGGAATTAGAAAGTTAGTGTTCTCGGGCGAACCCGACCTGGTAGGGAGAAAACGAAAGTAGATTCTGACCCTTGGATAGTGAGGCTATGCTGGGGCACCGAAATGCCGAAGTTACCTAGCCCAGGGGCTGCGGCTGCATAGGTCTGAAAAGACGTCGGGAATCCTCGTAGACGGACCAGGAGCCGGAAGAAAAGATGCTGGCCGGTGACCAGTGAAGAAAGTTCAGTTGGATCCAAGCCTGGATCTAGAAGATAGATGACACCTGAAAGCAGAGGGGACCAAGTTCGAGACTACTAGCCAGTAGTCAGTGGGCACCAGGAGGGCACCGGATGGTAGCCACCTCGACAAGGTGAGTGGGTGACGCTGGAGCTCGAAGATCTCACGGACCAGGAGGCGTTGTCGGTGACCAGGATGGAGGATCGAGCTGTCCCACGAAGATAGAAGCTGTTGGCGTCGCTGGACCCAGGATTGGGCAACAAAGCCTTGGCAAATTCAAGCCCACGCGGTGGACTCAAAATGGCGTCTGGAGTGGACCAGGAGGGTCCGGGGTGCCTCTCTTCAAGAAGGAAGCAAGGGCCAGTCTGGAGCAACCAGACCAGCAGTCGTGAAGTCGTCGGGCGTCGTTCAGAAGGCCACAAGCCAGCCGGCTAGTAGCCAAACAACGCGGTGCACAGCAGACAGCAGAAGGGCCCCACGCAGATCGTGGAGATGCAGGGAGGCTGACCTTGGGTGCTGGAGCTGCGCAGGGTCGGGGCTTCTCGGACCCCAAAGCACTCACCAGTGGAGGACACGGTGGGCTTGCAGTAAAGATGTCGTGCAGTCTTGGCGATCGTCGGTCCCTCGAGGTCTCGTCGCACTCACGGTTCTCAGCTTGGCTGTAGAGGTGAGTAGAGGTCAGAGGTGCCAGGGAAGCCGGGTCTCGTCGAGCTGGGTCGTCGGATAAGTGATGAAGGACTTGCAGCAGACCGCAGTGTTCTTTAGGATGGTGCCCGCTTGATGCAGGGTGACTACTCCTTAGCCACAAGGGAGAATCTTGAAGAAGAAATCGTGAAGTCCTTTCGAAGAAAGTGGTATCTTGATTCCAAAGATGATCTAATTTGAACAGGGGGCCCGCTCCTATCTTTATACTAAAAAAGGGGGCTGACCCGGTGACTAGGTCCTGCCTATGGGTGGGACCAGGAGGGGGTGGTTACACCCCTCTCCCCTGCCGGACTTCCCCAGGCCAGGGGCTGGTGTGCCCCTGGAACTGGTTCTGACTGGCCTATGCGTAGTGAGCACCGGGGTGCCACTCAGCAGTCACCTTCCTGAAAAGCCCTGCCTACCCAGGATACACAAAACCATGTCTGGGACGGTGCTAGCACCGCCCCGGACAGGAAACCCTTTGTCCAGGCCTCCCTCGCTGGAAGGACTCGCAGCAGCAGGAGGTCAGACTCGTGTCTGTGGTGGCAGCATCCATTTTGTGGAGCTGAGGCTTCAGTTAACTTTAACCGGGGTTCACAGTTACATACATGTTGTGTCCCTCTAGAAGGGTGGAATGCTAACCCCGTCGCCAGAATTGGCGAGGGGTTAGTATTCCAATTCGTATGACACCTTACTCGACATGTTTTGATAAAGCAATACCAAAGATAGCATTTAACCGCGAGGATTATAATGCACTTAAGAGCATATGGTATGCAATATCATGGAACAGCTATTAGGACTTGATTCCGCAAGCTGCAGACAGGCTCAGCTCATGCCAGAGCACCATCTCACACGATTCCAAGCACTCTGCCTTCAGGATTGTCAAGGCCTGCCATAGGAGTGACTGATAGGAGTCTGTGTGTCCATTTTAGGGTTAGGTATAGGTATACTACACCTACAGCAAAGAGTGATTACACGACTTTGCCCCAGCTGTCATGCAGCCAGTTGTGTCAAATTTAGGAGGCCAGCCAGGGGTGGCATAATACATGCTGCAGCCCCTGGTAGCCCTGGGTACACCTATGCCCTGAGTTACAGGGTCTGATAAGGTGGCCCAGTACCAATTGGTAGATGCACCTAGGGTACATGATGTAATTTAGAAAGAGAACAGCCAGGCTGTGGGTCTGATTGGCAGGCCCACAGCCAGAGAAAGTCGTAAACCAGTGAAACAAAAGCAAAAAATCTGGGTGATCATAGGATTGCAGACCCTACTCTCCTACAATTGCCTCCACTGTTAACTCCGTGGGAGTGGCGGACAGGTCCCTAGAGGAGTTAAAGAAACGCTGGTATGACCTCCGAGGCCGTGCCAAGGAGAAGGTGGCGGCGCGCCTTGGTGAGTCATCGGGCACTGGAGGAGGTGGACCAACAGTCCCACCCAGTACTGCCATGGAGGACCAGGTGGAGGACACCCTGGAGAAGGAGGCCTGTATAGGATTCACACGACTCGACTCATCCTGCACCACTCAAGACACCCAAGGTAAGTGGCATGCGACTGCGACCCTGCCCCCTATGAATGTCCATGACCAAATAGGCTCCCCTAATGTCCCATAGGCATGCCATAGTTGCACATCAAGGAATGTCCTGATGCATTGTGGGAGATGTAGTCTGGCCACAATGTTGTAGTACCACAATGCAGCCAGACAGGTCCCAAAGCACACAAAGCCACAGCCATTCAGGGAATGTCACCCAGCATGCATGTAGCAACTGCACATCTGCCAGATACATGCAACTAATGATCCACCACTTACCCCCACAGGTGGCGAAAGCAGCGATAGTGAAAGGCTGCAAATTGATGAGGAGGTCCAGGAGGAGGAGGAGGTGCCACCACCAACCCAGGCACCAGCCCCTGCCGCTGCTACAACACCAGCAGCCAGATCCACCTGCAGTGTCCCCCCTGCGACTGGAGCAGCACCCACAGCTGCTGCCAGGCCAGCTACCATTGTGCCTCCTGCTACCGCTGCACCACCTAGAGCCGCAGCAAGGGCAGCTACCAATGTGCCCCCTGCATCTGGCACACCAGCAACACCAGGTGTCACACCCCCTGCATCTGGCGCACCAGCAACACCAGCTGTCACACCCCCAGCAGCTGTCGCCACAACATCCGGGCCCGCGCCAGTTGCCACACAGCGCCCAGCCACAGACTCAGGCCAGCAGGGCAGGCGTGGCAGGTCATGCCAGCACTCCACTCCAGCAAGCAGGCGGGCCAATGGACAGGGACTGGCGCGTCTCAGCGTTGAAGGACGCATGTTCCGGATACACCAGCGCCAGGCACGACAGCAAGGAGCTATTCAGCTTCAGCTCCATATGATGGGGCGCAATGTGGCCACAGTTGCAGGCCACATGGAAGGCATGAGGGTGGCCATGGCAGGTGTGGGGGAGCGCTTAGACAACATGACTGCAGCCATGGCAGGTGTGGGTGAGGGAATGGCCCGCATGGCTGCAGCCATGGAGGCGAACACCGCTGCGATGTCCACACAGCGCAGTGCAGCACGCCGCAGCCACCGTCAACTTATGAGCCGGCTGGCCTCATACAGCAGGGCGAATTATGTAGCTGCAAATGCAACTTCTCTGTTGGCGCGGCGCTCCCTGACACAGCAGCACCAACTAGTCCAGTGCAGTGAGGACATGACCAGGGTCCTGGAGCACCTCACCACGGCCGTCATGGCACTACACCCTCCAGCAATACCATCCACTGTGGAGGGTGATGATGCTAGTGAGGGGGCATCCAGCGTCAGCAGCCACTCAGCCTCACAAATCCCACCACACAGCCGCAGCACCAGGCCCACGCCAGGTCCTGAAGCCCCGGAGGAGGATGCCCCTCAGAGGCGCTTGGGCGCAACGCGCAGTAGGCGCACCTGAGAACTTCAGACTTTCATTGGCACACGCTGACGTTAAGCCTGCCATGTTCTAATACACAGCAGTATGCTGTAATACTGTTAGTGGGAGTTATTTGTACTGGAACCTTATTTATTTTTTGTGAATTGAACAAATACATTTATTTTGCTACACACATTAGCATTGTGTCATCATTACATTTTGCATGCATTGTTGATTTGTGGGGTGATGGAAGAGGTTGTACTAGAAACTGTTCACTGTGATGTGGTTGCGACGTCTGTGCCCTTCTGCTGGGTTCTCCCCATGTGCATGGCGCGCATGTGCAGGTGGCCGGTTGTTACCCTCAGATTCACTGCCAGAGATGTCAACAGGTATCCGGCGCTTGGTTGCAATGTTATGTAGTATTGCGCAGACAGCCACAATGCGGCAGTACACAGCAGGACTGTAATACATGGCCCCACCTGTCTTGTGCAGTATGCGGAACCTGCTCTTGAGCAGGCCAAATGTCCTTTCTATGCAATTCCTTGTCCGTATGTGTGCAATATTGTAGCGCCGTTGCTGGGGTGTAGCAGGGTTGAGGTATGGGGTCAGGAGGTATTCACGGAGGGCGTAGCCACTGTCACCTAAATGAGAGGAGCAGATGGTGATTGCCTGCGCTGCGCTGTTACATCTTAGCAATGTGACATTTTCAACAAAGTGTACTTACCAAGTAGGTGTCCTTCCCCAAACTCTCCCCTGACCAGTCGTGTGTGGAGGCCGCTGTGCCGGAATATGAAGGAGTCATGGGTACTCCCTGGGTACTGTGCGACAATGTCAGTGATGTATGTCTTAGCATTGCAGACCATCTGGATGTTGAGGGAGTGGTAGGACTTTCTATTGCGGAACATATACTCCATGGCAGCTGGTGGGCAGATGGCGACGTGGGTACAGTCTATGCATCCGAGCACATGTGGAAAATGGGCTACATTGTAGAATTGTAGCTTGGTCATGTCCAATTCCTGTTGGCTGGCGGGGAATTTGATGTGACGGTGTAGCTGGGTGAGCATGGCGTCAACAAAAGTGTGGAGGCAGCGTGACATGGTGGGCTGGGATATCCCCCCAGCAGCCGCTACTATCCCCTGGAAACTCCTGGAGGCCAGGAGGTGCAGGCTACACAATACCTGCACATGTGTAGGCACCGCATTGGTACGGCTTGTTGGGTGCTGCATCAGGGGGTCAAGGTCCTGTATTAGCTGCATTATCATTTCCCCATTCAGCCTGTATTTAGCATATATCTGCTCTCTGGTTTGGCCCAGCAAGGTGACCCGCTGGCGGAATATCCTGTCCTGGATCCTGCGTCTCCTCAGTGCTAATCGCTGTAGCCTTCGACGCCTCACCACCATGTACATTCCTGGCATTGTGGGACTCCTAATGCCGCTGCTGATGATGGTCCTTATGTGTGATTGGTCAGGCCAGAACCTGTTGGTGATTGGACAACGGTTTTTTGAAAGTTTTTTTTGCATGGCTTTTATGGTTACCACCTGCTTTGAGTTGTCCTTATTTTGCGCGGTGCAAACTGCGATTTTTGGGTTTTTCGCTATTAGCGATTTTTCTTGAATACCGATTGCGATTATATAGCGAATTCGCAAACACAGAATAGCGAATTCGCTATTATTTTCGCAGAATCCGTGGTTTCACGCATTTTCGGATTCGCTAATGCTCACCTGCCGGGATTCTGCGAATATAATAGCGAAATCGCTATTCTGTGTTTGCGAATTCGCTATTTTGATGTTGAATGCCGATTACGGAAATTGCGCCCGCAATTGCATTTTCGCAGCGATTGCGGGCGCAATTTTACTTCATGAATCAGGCTGAATGTTCTTTTTACATCTCTCGAAGTCCCATATTTTATTTCTGTCTGCAAAGCTCTCCTCTAGATCTGGGGAATAGTTCAAGAATACTACCTGCACTATATCCTCTAAATTCATTTGGGCAAAATCTGATTTTTCTTTCATAGCCAGAGGGGCTGGGGAATTCAGCTTCACTCCCTTTGCACTCCTAGCTAGCAGACCCCCTCCCTTCGGAGATGTCCGCGTCCCAGGGCTGGCTCAATTTCAACCCTAACAGAGCCTGCTCTCTGCCTCGCAACCCTCCCTTCAAGGAGCTCACATTCCAAGAGCGAAGCGCCTGCCAATTTCTGTCTGCCCTGCCTACCTCCTCATAGGGAGGGGGCATGATGGTGATGAAGCCTGCACCTTTGCAAGCCTCCCTACCTTTCCAATTAAAGGAAGCTTCACAGTCTGAAGAGTGGAATCCCCCCTCCTTTACACTGAGCTCTTCCGCGGACACAATTTGGGTGCTCGCCAAACATAACAAGCAGGGAAGACTCTGCTCCTGTACTCGCTTTTGAGCCCCGCCTTCACAAAATGCTCCGAGGCAGGCTGTGCTATCTTTTTCTTCAAGATCAAAGCCTGTCAGTTCCCAGCCGTTCACAACCTAAAAGCTGTGGAATTTTCCCTTCTTAAATGGAACAGCATGATGTTAAAAAACCCTTTCTTTCGTCTAAGACAAAAAACAGACTCAACCTCTTTTGACCTCCATCAACACCCTGCGTTCTATTTCTAAATGCTCTGCTCTTCTGTTTAGCTAATTCAGGCAAATTTAAACTATCATGTAAAAAACATTGGCAACCTTAAAAAGTCACATACGAAGTCTCACAGTACTTCTGTAACAATATCTGGGACCGCAACAGTCAAAGAAGGTGTTGGTTTAATTTGTAACAGTCAACTGTCATGGGCAAAGAATTATCAAATTTACGAAAACATTTTATTCTTGATATTGATGTTACCAAATCTGTTTCTGTTTAATTCTGTTCTGCACAGACAACCTTCCCTGTCTAAATGGGCCATTTTATAACCAATGCAATCTCCCATAAGCAAATCACATTTTCTCTCATACTGTTCTGTCCAGTATCTTTTAGTGTGCACAAGCACAGATTCATGGGCATTTGTTCTGCATCTAAATTGAAAAGTCCCTGCACTTCACTGTAGCTAAAATGGGCACATTGGTTTTGTGTAATATCACAAAACACACTTTTAAACCTTTTAATTAACCAGTCATACACACTCTGCTGTTGTACACTTTCAAAAACATATGGGTACATTTCTCTTTTAAAGCACCGTTCATCATACACTGTTGGGTCTGATTTATTTCCACCACTGGTGATCGTTAATTCTAAAACACGGGTCTTCTTATCTTTCCTTCCTGACTGAAAACCCTCTTCGGAAGAATTAATTAAAACAGCCTGTGTAATTGGCAACCTGACTAGATTTTCTGTAACATTTTTCACATGTAAATCATGCACGTTTAATTCTGTTGTCAAAGGAATATTTTCACACTGGGCATCAATTAACATTTCCTTCAGCTCTTTTTGCAAATGCTCAAATTGTGGACGCATGTTAAACAACACATTAAAAATAACCCCACTATCTATGTCTGAAATGTCATCCCACCTTTCAGGGTTATATTCTGAGATGTTACATTCACGTTGCAGCTGAGCACATTTTAAATGCATCTTTTACTGAACACTTTTAAAGGGATCCAGCCCTTTTTGCCTAATGTAAAAAAGCTATTCACAAGCCCTTTATACAAAACACATTTAAACACAAAGCAATTCTCGTTCAACCAAACACAATTAGCTCACTCATGAGCCAGAACACCATATGGGCTACCCCCATGCAAATAAATCAACTGATAATCTGAGAGTCTGCTTTCAATTACTAAAAAAAACAATATTTTCCCCTTTTAAATCAACGTTCATATCCTGCAACCGACTACGCCAAAATGTATTGCTTTGCCCACTTGCGTAATCTGAACTTACGCACACCACTTACTCACAGAGAAACTCCAACACTCCACTGGAGGCAAAAATGATCTTTATTAATATTGTAGGCAAAGGCAATAAGTCACTGCAACTAAGAAAGTCTTAGGCACCGAGTGAAAGGCAATAAACAATGAATACAACACACTATATACATAAATATGAAACTGAGAATACAGGTATATAAACAGAGCAAACAAATAAAAATATAAACAGTACAAAGCACCTCACCAGATTCATTTGCAGCACCGGAGACTTCAACATCCCTAGGCCAAGCACTGAACACCAGGTCGGGAACCCGCAGACCGGCAGCTCAGGGAGTAATCTCTTCGGGCACCAAAGTTGTCCCGCGAGTGCGTCCACTCCAAGACTGAGTTCCTGAGCTCCACCCCACAGACCCCGCTTTTTATAGCTTACATCAACCTGTTCGAGAAGCCTCTAGCAGGCGCTCTCGCCCCTCTATTCACAAGTGCTGGCCCCCATCTCTGCATCAGACCCACCCAGACAGACCTGGCCAGATTCTGTTTAGGCGGTGTCGAGGCAAAAGACATTCCTTTCCCACTCTCTGGCCTTGGAGACTGGCACGGCCATCCTTCCTCTGTTCTAGCAATAAGTATGGAATGCATGAAAACACTCTGAAGGTACAACATAACCTCACGAGGCATCCTCACGAGATGCCTCGCACCTGCTTGTACTGGTTTACGTGAATAACATGTTTATGTTACTGCTAAAGTGTAACTCCAGGTCAAGGCAGCTCAAGATGGAAGTGCGATGCAACAAAATGGAAGATCAGAGCATTGCATGGAATCGAGGTCAACATATGATTTAACACGTTTAAAATGGCAAATGCAACACAGGCATGTAACCATTGCACAAAACCAGTGTCATGAAGTTTGAAACAAGCAATTTTACCTACGATAGAAATTCAGTCCCCAGTTCCATGTGTGCCAGTTCACTAAACAAGTAACCCCATTCTACATGATCAAATGCCTCTTTAACATCCAGTGAGATCACAGCATTTTCTTACACCTCATATTGTACCTACCATAACATGAGCTAATGATCTCAAATGGGCTGCCAAAGAGCGATGCAGGACAAAACTCACTTGGTTTGGATGTATCAGGAATAGCGTTTCTACCTTTAACCTGCTGGGTAATACTTTACCTGCTGCCCAGAGGATATAAAAAGAACTCACTGAGTATTGATTCACTTAAAGAAAAGGGCATAAAACCCCTTGCAGTTTCGCTTTGTCATTGGGAAGATTATAATGTGACAGACACATTAAGGTTTCATAGTCTCAGAGGAGGTTTGAGTAAACCTAGGACAATACAAATCTGTATCACAGCATAACCTAAAGTACAGTTTTGGGTGATGTCTGTGTCAGTAATGTAGTTCAACAACGAAGAGATTACTGAGAAATAGCAATCATAATACTTTACAAGAATTCAGGTCTCAACAATCCCATAATCAACTACAATTTCGACGCCTGCCTATATGCCATTCTAAACATACCAAATACAACAAATCGTAACCAATCTATATGTTATTAGTTACCAACCAACAAAATGAAACATTTCAATGGTGGTTTCGGAATCATTCTTTGCATTTGATACATATGCTTAGAAATTCAAAAATCCGTATCATGAACATAAAACATGCCAGCCTCCACATTCATGCTAGTTCTCTCTTTCCCCTGCATGATTACTGCTCCTAAATCATGATATCGACTCTCACCTTGGTTAATGATCCTAGTTGAAGGAATGCCGGGCACTTTCTCCCTTTAGTCGATAAATCTTGTTTGCAAATAGGTAATAGTTTAGACCTATATAAAGAAATTGACATTTAGTCCTCATGCCCCTAATTGGTTGACTACAGCTATCAATAGTGCCTCATTTTTTAACTCACCTATTTATAAGAGTATTGATCTTATTAGTCCAGTTTTTCCTAATAGCTTCCGCTCATGACAATTTTTTGTTTTTTCCCATATACGCTCAAAAACTCCTAATTGATAACAGGAGTTAATATGTTATCTAAAATTGAAGAATCATTTATTAAATATACACTAAGATTTTTCGTGACGTGCTCAAAAGAACTCTTTAAAGTGGTGAACTTATTCTCTCCTAATTCAAGACTTGTACTCTTCCATAGGTCCTATCCGCGCCTGCATCTATCACCATGCAACTGCGGCTATCGCCTGTAATGTACCAAGAAAACGCTCGCTCAAATAACCTTATCAAGTTTTCCATGATATTAAAGACTATTCTGTATTTTAACTGATGCCCAAACACACATTAATTTAAGCGCATTTCAAAAAAAGTTCAGTGAAAATTACCCATCCTCCTTTATAACCACATCTCACCTCAATCTAAAATTCACTCCTTTATCAGAAGTCTCCTAAAGTTGATTAGTCACAGTTATGTCCCAATTCTCCACCTTTGTGATAATCTTTTAATCCGTTTTACCCGCTGTAGTAGCCTGAAAATTGCCCCAAAAAAGAATTTGATTCAGTAAAATTCAGTAAAAGTCCCTAGCTCGCATATTAATTCCCACGCATCATCTTATCACCTTATTATTTATCTCATCTGTGGCGTACATCCTCACATCCTGACAGCCAGGTTCGATAACTCCCGCCGTAAAGCACCCTCCAAGAACAGAGCTATTTGAAGTCCCTTTTAGCCAATCACTACACGTCTTGACTCGCACTCAAGTGTAAGCAATTACTCCATTCAAGTTTTCTCTTTGGTCTGCACTGTAATATATTATTCTTGACACACCTTCTCAGTTTAACGGAAACACCGGACACGCTTAATCTTCCTGTTTCATGTGTGGACCAATCACATCCTATCCTATTCACTCATGCGAGAAAGAGTCCAAACATTTCCTTTTTGGTGCCGTGTAGCCAATCTAAAAGATAGATCTCCCGTCTGTGTGCGTCGATTACGTCAAAAAAATATATATAAACTGTTTTAATCTGAGATTTTCCTCCTATCTAAGGGTGACATTCCGTCCCTTTAATGCAATTTATGCCTCCCTCTTTATCTTTGGCTAAGAAGCATCGTTCGGGTTCTTGTCTACGAAAACAATCATCTGACATTATTTCCTTCTCTTTGTGAAGCCTGTTTAAACAATCACAAGCATGGGCCTTTCTGGGCAGTATAAAAGACAACGTAAAATTTGCTAAAAGACATGGCCTTCCGTCCTATATATCCAAAATACGTTTCCTCCACCCATCCAAAAAATACATAAACTATTTTCTACTAAGGTTTTAGCTCCCATCTAAGGGTGACGTTCCGTTCCTTTGTTACAGTTCATGCCTCCATCTGTATATTTAGCTATAAAGCATCGCTCGTATTGCTATCTAGGTGAGCGATCATCTTACATTAGTTACTTCTCTGAATGTGTCCTGTATATACATTCACTGACATAAGCCTTTATATACAGTGTAAAAAACGCTGTAAAATGGTTAAAGAGATGTGATCTTCTGTCCTACATATTAAAAAGTACCAAGGTATTATATACGTTTCCTCCATCCATTCCACCATAACGCCATTCCGATTTACCGGCCTGATCTTTTCCTACATATCATGAAGACTAATATACTCAATTGACTGACTCCCATGTCTGAAGACCTGGAAAGCAGGATTAGTATGATCCTACCATCAAAAGAAAAAACCTCACACATACGTGACCTTCCTGCTCGAAATCAAATCTCCACATTATATCCCTATTTTAAATATTATTGCTACTTAGTCTCAAAATCACCTCACTTTCCGACACCTTTCAACAGGTTCTTATTCTTGTTTCAAACAAGCCGCCCCATCCCACATCGTGTGTGAAAGAAATAACACCTCAGCTGGTTGTGCTTTCATAAAGCCAATGTACAAGTACTATTTCACCAATCCAATCTTTCCCTCCACTTATATTTTAAACTTAAGCGGGAGTAAGAAGATGGGTAACCTCCACACTTTTCATAATTTATCAATCTTTACACCATTTAAATATATGAGGAAAAATTATTTCCTCCTATCTTATAGATGAACTTGATCCATGACCCCAACTACTAATCTACACTGACCCTCCAATTAGATTTTGGATAACCAAATCCCCTAAATCCTATAGTGTTCATCGTTCTACACTGACCTGTTTGACTGCTGCTTAAGTGGTTCCCACCTTTTTCTTAAATCTCACATAATATTCACATTTTACTGCAAGAAATAATGTAACTTGGAATCACTGTTTAAACACAGTTTTACCGCTCTACACCGGCAAATCCACCAAGCTTCTTGCTGTCTTACTTGTAGCTCCCAATCCCCACCTCTGATTATATGCTCAATTTTCTGAATCCCATGAAACCTGAAATCTTTCAGTGTATCATGATTATCCTTGATGTGTTGAAAGATGGGCGATTTAGGATCCCAATTCATTATTGCTTGTTTGTGCTCTTGAATCCTGATTTTTAATGTTCTCTTAGTTCTCTTAGTGCTGCCGATATACATTTTACTGCAAAGCACAAATAATCACATAAATTACCCCAGTAATGTTGCTGTTTATGAATTCCCTGATCTGGTAACATCTGTCTGTATTGTAACAACATTTCTTTATCCTATTTATCCCCAAATTACAAATACTGCAGGACCCACGTACAAAAAAGCCCATCAGGGGTGAAGGCAGCCAACCGATTGTACTGATTTTTGGTGGCTCAATGTAATTTCTCAGTATCAAGTTGCCTATCGTGGGGCTCCTTTTGTATACTACTTTCGGTTTCTCTCCAATCTCATTTAGTAGACCAGGAACCCCTTTAAGTAAGTGTCAATTTTTTGTTAGACCCTTATAAATGTTATCCCTCTGTGCATTATAAGTTGTCACAAATGCCAGTTTTCTCTTGGTCACTGATTTCATCTTTGGTACTAATGTAGTGTCTCTACAAATCTGGCTTACTCTATTTGAGGCTTTATCCAAGGCCCTTTTCTGGTAGCCCCTATTTATTAATCTTCTTTTCAAATGATTTAATTCTTCCTAAAAACAGCTGTCTGTGCTACAATTTCTCCGAATTTTAATAATTTCTCCAAATGGTATCCCCTTGATTACTGATATTGGATGAGCACTATCCGCCCTCAAAATAGAATCGGTTGCTGTACTTTTTCCGTAAAGTTTGCTTTTGATCAATTCACCCTCTACCCATAATTCCACATCCAAAAATTCTATTTTGTTTACCTCATGATTCAGAGTAAAAGTTACATTAAAGTCATATTGGTTCAAAAATTCAAAATATTCTTTGAGGTCATTCTGTGTGCCTCACCATAGTAACAAAATGTCATCACTAAAACGACCCCAGAAAAGAATAAAATCAGTCCATTTTGCAGTTTGGCTCCAGGCATGCTCCCTCTCGAACCAACCCATGAAAAGGTTGGCGTAAGAGGGAGCACACCTGGATCCCATCACTGTCCCCCTTATCTGGTGGTACCACTCATTCTGGAACATAAAAAAATATTTTTTAAGATGATAGAGCTCATATCAAAAATCATTTCTGAGTGTTCAATCACACTGGCACTATGACTCCCTAAAAAGTGCTTCAGTGCTTGTTCACCTTGGTCATTATGTATGCACATATATAGTGCTACTACATCTAGGGTGACAAAACTCATTTCCTCTTTTCATTTCACATTTTCTAGTTTGTTCAAGACATCCATGGTGGCTGTCACATAAGATGTTAAATTGATCACTAAGGGTTTGAGGAACAAGTCCATATATTCTGAAAAATGTTCAGTCATGCTACGTATGCTAGATACGATGGGCCTACCCGGTGGATTACATCTGGACTTGTGCACTTTAGGCAACATATAGATAAAAGCATACGTGGGATTAGTCACTTTCAGATATTTGAACTCTGCCTCTTCCATTAAGCCTGCTTCATTCCATGAAAATAAGCAGGCTTAGAGCATCTATTGTGGGATTACTATTAAGTTTGCGATAACAATTCTGATCACTTAGCTGTCTCCTAATTTTCTGACAATAATCTGCTTTGTCCTTAACCACAATGTTTCCACCCCCATGTCTGATTCTCGAATAACTATACTTTCATCATTTCTAAGACTCCTAAGGGCACATCGTTATATTGTAAATAATTGTAGGACGCTAGTGTAAATTTTCCCGATTCATGCCCTTATATAGGTATATTTTATCATATCCTTATGAAGGCATAGAAATCACTACCATATTTGGCCTAAGCCTTGCAGCCCAAATACGGCATGGCTACTTCCACTAAGTTCCGAGAATCAACAACGATTTCTTGGAAAAACCCGCCTTCAGCAGCTAAGGACTTCCCCCTGCTTGAATATTGATTTCTCCAAGAAATCCTGGAGTTTTCAAAGAATTGAGTCTTTGAGTGACGTTATTAAGTCCAATCATACGTCAAACTCGGCACCTTCAATGTATAAATATGCCTAGGTTTGCCCAGACAAACACACTGTGGTTTGGAGCAGATCGACTATCTACTTGCCCGACGCCCTGCAGCAGCAAGTGCTGAAGGAAGCCGACCCTCCAGCTGACGCACTGAAAGAGACGCTGTCTTTTCTCTTGCCGAGAAATCCAGCTCCAGTGTTTCCGGGCTACTCTTGCGGGTATCTGGGACATCGAGTCCTGAGAGAGAGATACAAGACTAAGCATGGGCGTAAAATCCGTTCCGCTCGCGGAATTTGCGGATTTTCGGTAAATTCGCAATCCGCGAACTCTCGCGAATTTGGTGAAAATCCGCAAATTCGCACGCAGCGGATTTTTTTGCTTGGGGATACAATATTGCGGCGCGTGGCGTTCACCTACCATCATTCAGCGTTTGCAGAGTTGTTTTTCTCGATATTTTGCGTGTGCTGCACCATTTTGGATCTTGCGGCGGGATCCCGCGGAAGTTTGGCGACCACGATTACGTCATCGCGGCTTGCCACCTTGCACAGCGAGAGTTTGTCAACGCGAGTACGCCGTGATCACGCATCGCGGGAGTTCGCAATTGCGAACACGTAGATGCGGCGGGCAGCAACAATCTCGCACTCGCGAAATTGCAAAATTTGCAATTCTGCACAAGAAATCCACCAGCAAGCAGCATAAACCTTCTGAAAATGATGATTTTTATCAGAATAACTCCTCAGGTTGACATTTGCCTGCACTTTTTTTGCAAGGAGTCCATTTTGGGGAGGGGGGGGGGAAAGGAAGTGCCCCACAGTCTTCAAATTCCTGTTCCTGTCCAGCAGGCTCCTCCCAGGGCTTTCTTCATGTGCTGGTCACTTTCATTCGGATCTTGACCTGGAAGGAATACTTTTTGTGGATGCTGCTGGATATTTGTATTTGAGGCCTTTTTGACTTTCTTTGGATCACTTTTGGATTAGAAATTTCACAAGTAAGTTTGTTTGGGGCATTACAGTTGCTACAACTACAATTTTGGAATTTTCGATTTTTGGGCTGTTGTTGGGGCCTTTTGCCCATGGGTAGTGAGTGGTGCATGGACAGAGTCTTTCTGTGGGGTCTCTTTAATGTAAACATCATGGAGGGCATGGATGGCATGGGATTGGGCTGATTTTTGTCTGTTTTTTGATTTTTTTGGCTGCTGTTGGGGCCTTTTGCCCAGGGGTAGTGAGTGGTGCATGGGCCTAGTCTTTCTGTGGGGTGTCTTGAATTTAAACATCATTGAGGGCATGGATGGCATGGGAATATGGTGATTTTTATGTGTTTTTTGACTTTTTGGGGGTGTTGTTGGGACTGGCCATGTGGGTGGGGGCCATTTTGATTGCTGGTACAGGCAGGCCCTGGCCATGTGCTGGGGGACAAGGGGCCATTTTGAAGGCAGGCAGTGTTCTCAGGCCTGCACCCATTTTGCCTAGCTTTCATCCATTATGCCCAGGGGTACTCAGTGGTGCATGGGCCTAGACTTTCTGTGGGGTGTCTTGAATTTAAACATCATTGAGGGCATGGATGAGATGGGATTGTGGTGATTTTTATGTGTTTTTTGACTTTTTGGGATGTATAACTGATGTTCCTTTGTCTTCCATTACTTTTAGGTGAACAAGAGAACCACCAGTGCCAGGAAGAAGTCCTGCAGCGGTGTGTGCAGCATAACGTCACGCGACGTCACGTGTGGCCACAGACAAGACAACTCTGCAACTCGTGCAACTGCGGCATGCTGTTCTGACATCTGAAGAAGATGGCCCCTAAAAAAGTTCCCCGTAGCTCCTCTAGCAAGAAAGTTGCCAGTAAGGAGCAGAAGAAGCAAGTTACCAAGGAGACTGGTGTGCCGCCTGCCACATTTTTTGGTAATAAAAAAAAAATACGCCTGCCGCAGCAGCGGGATCTGCTGGGGACCAAGCTGGGAGCAGCAACGCCACTCCATTGGGCTCAGTGTCACCACCACGCCAACTTAAGTCCAAGCCCTTGAGTGCTGCAGAGGCACTTAGTCTAGTTGTTCAATCACCATCGACCAGTGATGTTGGCTCATCGTAAGAAAGTAGCAGCAATGTCCCTCAATCAACACAGGTTGTAGTAACTCCTCTGACGAGTGTTCAACAACCACAGCCGCAACAACAACCGCATGTGCAAGTACAAGCCCAAGTACATGTGGTAGGAGAGGCAGCCCAAGGAGATGCACAAGCAGAGGTGCATGGAGGGGTACAAGTGCCCACAATAGTTGTTCCTCCCGAAGTTGGGGCACATCAGGAAATCGACATTCAAGGCGAGGTATCATTTGAGGAAGCCACTCCTCCTGATCATTCATTGCCTTCCACATCTCTAGCAAGGAAAAGATCAAGGATGGTGTCTACATCTTCTTCAAGCCCCCTTCTGATGATATGGATCCAACTTGGGAACCACCACTGCCGTCTGAGAGTGAGGCACACCATGATCTGACAAAGGTAGCTAAGCGTAAAAGGAAGGTCCCTGAAAGACTCATAGTTATGGGGTGTGATGATGACGCTGAAGAAGTGGTGTATACTACTCCTGCTGATGAAGACTCTCACAGTCATCATACACGCCACTCCAGCCTCTGCGGGCATGCAGCAAACAGACATTTTGACCCTAGCCCGAAAAGCTGCTGAGCGTGATGTTGTTGACGAGGAGGCAATGGGACCACCATCATTGGAGGTAAATAGTATACCACCACCTACCGCTTCCATATTTTTTTCTCGCCAGAAGGGACCTCCATCCACCTCGACCTCAATTAGAGGTGGTGCAAGTGCACAACGTAGTAAAGTTCGGCAACACACATCCTCCACTTCATCTGGCATTAGCAGCATGACCAGTTTTGCCTCCTCCGCCCCCACAGACATTGGAAGTCCGCAGTTTGGGACTTCTTTAGTGTTTGCACAAAAAACATAGCCATTTGTAGCATGTGTAAGCTTGCAGTTAGTCGTGGTAAGCTTGGTACCAACTATGGTACCGGAGGCCAGAGAGGTCATCTTGAGAGACAGCACACTGCCCAATGGCATGCGCACCTAAAGGAGATCAAGGAAGCCCGAATTGGAAGTCAACAAACTGTATCCGTTGATGTTTCATCTGATGATGACGAGGAGGAAGAAGCGTCAAACATTTCTTCACTTACACCCAGTATCCCTGTCAGCAGCACACCCCCTGTGAGCAACACTAAGAGTGTGGGAGAGAGTGAGACACCAATGCGAAAAAGTTCATCATCACCGAGCGTAACTGGGTCGAAGAAGTCATCATCATCATCCCGTAAAATCATGGTCCAGCCCACCATTAGAAGCATGTTGTTTTCAGAAGCGCCATTTGAACGCAACCACCCAATGACGCGTCTGTATAACACTAAGCTGGCTAAAATGCTAGCTCTGGACCTTCTCCCTTTTTCTTTTGTGGAAGGGGTTGGTTTTCTTGAATTAGTGGCAATGCTCAGCCCTAAATGGAAGGTTCCTAGCCGGTTCTATTTTGCCAGAGTTGCGGTTCCAGCACTACAGGCAGATGTGCTGGAGGTGATTGGGGCAGCTTTGCAGAAGAGTGCTGTTCACACTATACATCTGACAACAGACATGTGGACCAGTTGCGCAAGCACTGATTACATGTGCATCACTGCACACTGGGACTCTTTTTCAGGAGTTACAGCAAAGCTAAGGGCAGGTGTTGACCCAGACAACGTTTTTAAAGCTGCTCGGAAACATGCAACACTAGCCATGTTTGGCATGGAGTCAAGTCATAGAGCAGAAAAACATTTTTCAGGAGTTTAACACAAAGGTCTTTTAATGTCTGTCCCCAAAAAAACGCAAGATTGGTTATGTTTCCACGGATAATGGCGCCAATGTAGTTAAGGCAATGTATAAGGGTAACTATTTCAGAGTGCCGTGTTTGGCGCACTGTATAGACCTGGTTGTTAAAAAATTATTGAGTGAAGAAAGTCCAGTGTGCGAGTTACTGACCACCTGCTGAAGAATGTGCACATAGTTCGGCAATTCTTTTAAGGCCCGGAAGCATCTGAGGGGCCTGCTATTTGAACGTTGACTGCCAGTGAGAGCACTCATCCAGGAGGTGGTAACACGTTGGAACTCAACCTTCTACATGCTTGAGCATCTGCATGAGCAGTTTACGGTAGTCGATCAGTATTTCTTTACACTGGGTACAGCTATGAAGGACCTGAGGTTACATGCGAAGCAATGGAAGCTAGTTAAAAGCCTGACAGACATGCTTCGTCCTTTTGAGGTCTTCATGCGTGCAGTCAGCAGGGAGGACTGTAATTTGGGAAAAGCTATCCCATTGTTGCGCATGCTAGTGCACCAACTGAAGATGGTGTCTTCTACGATTCAAAAAGATGAAGAAAAGCAAGAAGCTTTTGATTTGGCGGAGAAATTATTACAGCGCCTACTTTGTGATTAACGTCTTCAAAAGATCCACACAGAACAGCATTACATTTGTGCTACTATTCTGGATCCACGCTACAAAAAGGCACTGGCAGGCAGAGCATTCTTTCGTTTTGGTGACGCAGAAGTTTTAAAGTACAAACATTGGCTAGCTGTGTCAGCCATGAGGTTTGAAAGAGAATGGCAGGAAATTGAAGGAAAAGGCAGTACATCAGCATCAGCAGGCCATCCGGAGTCAAAAGAATCTACTTCCGCACCTGTGGCTGTGGCAGAAGTGACCTCTCAGCCGTTAAAGACACCAGCAACTGGATCATCTGCACCAGACACAACAGTAACATTGTGTGAAGAAGAGGATTGGCTAACTCAGCTTGGGTCTGCTTCTCAAAAGGTCCCAGCAAAAAGTAAGCAAAGGGGAGGAACCATGGAGAACCTTGAGTCGATGGTGCAGGACTATCTGAATGACTCAACAGAGGTCTATGTTCATGATGACCCATTGGCGTATTGAGAAGTCTGTGAGTAGGTTATTTAGTGTTCAGAAAATTGGCGCACAACTTGTTACGGTACGATTTAGTTGAAAGGATATTCTGGTAGGTGCTTCTTGGCCAGAGGAAAACCTTAACCTCTGAATTGAAAAGAAGGACAGAGACCTACTTTTCGTAGAATTTAGGCAAAAAGGGTCCAGAGCACACAAGTCTGTATCTGTAGATTGGTTTATCTTAAAATAGTGTTGGTAGGGATAGACTGTACAAAGTGTATAGTTTTCAAAACTTTTATTCACCGACAGTGGGAATCACTGCAAATATCAAACAAGCCGACACGTGTTTCGTCACAACATGTGGCTGTGACTCATCAGGGCTGATCTAATGACCACGAGGCGGGGTCGGTGAACCGGTGATAATTCCAACCCGGTCCTAATCGGGTGGTTTTATTTCTGAAAGGGTGGCAGTAATCGTGTTGATCACGTCGAAAAAGTAAATGGGGAATTTGTTAAATTTTCCAAATTATGTGGATCGGAGGCCGTGGTGAGCCTGAGAAGTTACGTCGGGATCGGTGGGTTGCCGAGTGCGGGAACCCACCGATCCCGACGTAATTTCTCAGGCTCACCACAGCCTCCGATCCACATAATTTGACCCATTGGCGTATTGGCATTGGAAAAAAGAATTGTGGCCAGAGATCTCCAACCTGGCTATAAACTACTTGTCTTGCCCACTTGCAAGCGTGTCTTCTAAACGTGTTTTCAGTACTGCTGGTGGCATTGTAACTTGCAAAAGGACCCATCTCTCGCCCAAAAATGTGGAGAGGTTAACAATGATCAAGATGAATCAGCACCTCATACCAACAGATTACAAAGTACGAGAATACACGCCGGAAGAAGACGAGGCGGACCCCAACTTAGATGAGGGAATTTCTTCTCTGTTAGGTGACCTACTCCCGCCTGAATCCGCAGAGTATGAGGACGAACTCTTCTTCCTTGACACTGAGCCCTGAAAATCAGCCAATGAATCAATAACTTTCTTTTTCGTCCCTATTCACTTTTATTCCTGTGTGTTTGTCTTTCTTTGTTTTGCAAAGTCAATATAAATAAAAACTTTAATCACCTAATCACAAAAATAAGCCCATTAGCAGAACTGTCTTCATTTATTTGCTTATTGATTTAAAGGTGCCGCAGTCTGCATTCCTCAGGTTCACAAGTTCACAAGAACATGCTCCTCTATCCTCCTCCTCCAGACTCCCATTTCCCTCAAAGCAGAGGGCTGGATTATGCCCAATGAAGAAAGACTCTGCACTTGTGGGGGTGTTCTACTTCTTTGCGGGTGACTTGACGCCTCTGGGGCCATTGCTGGGAAGGTCTAATACCGGATAAAAGTGGTTTGGCGAAAATCAGACTTGAAAAAGTTTTTGCCTTTTTGCTCACTGTCATGTTTTCGGGGGCCTGTTTGGGGGGTTCCTGGTGTTTGTGGGTGGGTTTCGGGGTCTGGGAGCACTGCTGGCACAGTCTAATGTTGATTGCATTTGTTTTCCAGGACATCCATGGTGGAAAAGTGGAGTCATGACCTAGCTGCACAACGCGTTTGGACAGAAGGCCGAAAAATGTTGTAAGTATGAGATTTTCCATTTTTGCTTTTTGCCTGTTTGGGGGTGTTGTGCTTTTTAGTGGGTGGGTTGGCGGGTCTTGGGGCATTGCTGGGAAGGTCTAATACCGGATAAAAGTGGTTTCGACAAAATCAGACTTGAAAAAGTTTTTGCCTTTTTGCTCACAATCATGTTTTCGGGGGCTTGTTTGGGGGCTTCCTGGTGTTTGTGGGTGGGTTTCGGGGTCTGGGAGCACTGCTGGCACTAAGCATGGGCGGAAAATCCGTTTCGCTCGCGGATTTTGCGGATTTTCGGTAAATTTGCAATCCGCGAGATTCGCAAATCTCCCGCAAAATCCGCAAATCCGCGAGCAGCGGATTTTATGGCTTGCTCGCACTGTTCGCGTGAGTTCGCGGCTTCCCAGTACAACTTCGCGCCCCGCGAATAAGCGCTAAATTGCAGAAATACGATCTTAGCAAAACTGAAACTACTTACCAGGTTCAAAAGTTCAGGCTCATCATTAGTAGCCATTTCCTGTAGTGCTTCCTGAGGGGCCCCTCCAGAGTTCAGTTGCCAGTTGCAACTATTATGTGACCCTGCTCTGAACCTCAGAATAGTTACACATATGCCACAAAGGTCCTGAATTACAGCTAAGGGAGACAAGCAGGAGCCAGGCTGGAAGTTAAAATCCATTAATCAGCCCCTAATTCATTATTGTCAGTTGGGGCAGGGCAAGTGTTGTAACTAATTTTGCAACAATGAAAGCACTTAGCAAGTGCAAAAGATCACTAATCAGGAAGCACTAAGGAAGCAGGTGCCAGCTAAAAAAATATTCTGTGACACATTAATCAGCCCCAAATTAATTCAGGTCACTTGAGGCAGGGAAGGTGTGCTTTGCTTTGCCACAATAATGTACACTGACTGGACAACCAGAGGGTGCTGTGATGAAACAGAGGGTGGCATGGGTGGGCCAGAGGGTGGCATGAGTAGTCAGAGAGTGGCAGTGGTGACAGAGAGTGGCAGTGATGAAGAAGAGTGTCCCAAACAGGCCGGACACGTAGAAACAACAAGTTCGAAAAACTTGCGACCCGACAGGTAAGTTCGCGTTTTGCGAAATTGTACAAAACCCTCGCGAACTGGCAGAAACACGCGCGAACACAAAAAAAAAAAATCCGCAAATTCGTGAGAATTCGCGGATTTTGCGAATTGCGAGTTCGCAAATCCGCAAAATTCGCGAACGCGAGATTCGCAAAATTCGCCCATGCTTAGCTGGCACAGTCTAATGTTGATTGCATTTGTTTTCTAGGACGTCCATGGTGGAAAAGTGGAGTAATGACCTAGCTGCACATCGCGTTTGGACAGAAGGCCGAAAAATATTGTAAGTATGAGATTTTCCATTTTTGCTTTTTGCCTGTTTGGGGGTGTTGTGCTTTTTTGCAGGTGGGTTGGCGGGTCTTGGGGCATTGCTGGGAAGGTCTAATACTGGATAAAAGTGGTTTGGACAAAATCAGACTAAAATACGTTTTTACCTTTTTGCTCACTATCATGTTTTCGGGGGCCTGTTTGGGGGGGCTTCCTGGTGTTTGTGGGTGGGTTATGGGGTCAGGGAGCACTGCTGGGTATGGATACTTTTGATTGCAAGAGGTTTGAAGAAAATCCATGGTGGCAAAGGGGAGTTGGGGCCTAGTTGCAGAGCGCGCGCAGAGTGATTCTGGAAATTGGCCTGAAAATGACAAAAAAAACCATTTTTGTACTTTTGCTTTTTGGCTGTTTGGGAGTCTTCTACTTGTTTTTGCCTGGGTTGACGGCTCTGGAGCCATTGCTGGGAAGGTCTAATACCGGAAAAAAGTGGTTTGGACAAAATCCATGAGGAAAAAGTTTTTGCTTTTTCTGACATTTCGCTCAATTTAGCCTTTTCGGGGGCCTGTTTGGGGGCTTCCTGGTGTTTGAGGGTGGGTTTCGGGGTCTGGGAGCACTGCTGGGTATGGATACTTTTGATAGCAAGAGGTTTGAAGAAAATCCATGGTGGCAAAGGGGAGTTAGTGCCTAGCTGCAGAGCGTGCGCGGAGTGATTTTGGAAATTGGCCTGAAAATGACTGTCCCCATTTTTGTACTTTTGCTTTTTGGCTGTTTGGGGGTCTTCTACTTGTTTTCACCTGGGTTGGCGGCTCTGGGGCCATTGCTGGGAAGGTCTAATACCGGATAAAAGTGGTTTGGACAAAATCCATGAGGAAAAAGTTTTAGCTTTTTCTGACATTTCGCTCAATTTAGCGTTTTCGGGGGCCTGTTTGGGGCACTTCCTGGTGTTTGTGAGTGGGTTTCGGGGTCTGGGAGCACTGCTGGGTTTGGATACTTTTGATTGCAAGAGGTTTGAAGAAAATCCATGGTGGCAAAGGGGAGTTAGGGTCTAGCTGCAGAGCGCGCGCGGAGTGATTTTGGAAATTGGCCTGAAAATGACTAAGTCCCCATTTTTGTACTTTTGCTTTTTGGCTGTTTGGGGGTCTTCTACTTGTTTTCACCTGGGTTGACTGCTCTGGGGCCATTGCTGGGAAGGTCTAATACCGAATAAAAGTTGTTTGGACAAAATCGGAGGCAATTTTTTTTTTGCGTTTTTGTTCACTTGCTTGTATTTGAGGTGCTCTTTGGGGGGGTTCCGGGTGTTTGTGGGTGGGTTTTTGGGTCTTGGAGCACTGCTGGCACAGTCTAATTTTGATTGCATTTGTTTTTCAGGAAATCCATGGTGGAAAACGGGATTTATGGCCTAGCTGCACAGCGCGTTTGGACAGAATTGAAAGAAGGCCGAAAAATATTGTAAGTATGAGATTTTCAATTTTTGCTTTTTGGCTGTTTGGGGGTGTTGTGCTTTTTTGCGGGTGGGTTGGCGGGTCTTGAGGCATTGCTGGGAAGGTCTAATACCGTATAAAAGTGGTTTTGACAAAATCCATGCTGAAAAGCCTTTTGGCATTTTTTGTAACTTAGGGTTCGTCAGGGTTAGCACTAGCAGCAGTATTCCATGTCTTTGGGGGTGTTCTACATTTTTGCAACTGGGTTCTGGGGTCTTACAGCACTCATGGGAATGTGTAATCTTGGTTGCAAGTGGTTTGAAGAAAATCCATGGTGGGAAAGTGGGGATTTGGCCTAGTTAAAGAAAGCGTTTGCCACTATTCTTAACTTAGGGCTCGTTAGGGTTAGCGCTACAGTATTTTATTGCATGTGTTTGGGCGGGGGTTATAGATTTTTACGACTGGGTGGGGTCTTGGAAAACTTGTTGTAATGTCTAATTTTGATTGCAAGTCGTTTGAACAAAATCCATGGTGGGAAAGGGGGGTTTTGGGCATACTTTCTGAGTGCGTTTTGACACGATTTGAAATTAGGCCTCTGTGAGGTAGCAGCAGTATTCTGCACGTTTTTGGGAGGGTAATGTGGGGTGTTCTAGATTTTGGGGATTGTCATCTCTGAAAGTGACAGTATCATTTTTGCACTACACAGCGTGCCTTACATATTTTTTTCTCCGAGGTGTCTTTAACACTTACTGTTGCATTTTTCCATCATCAATTACAGGCAGGCTTTTACCCTGTGCCATCAATGTACTACTCAGGCTTACAATTAGCGATCCGCAAATCCGCATCAGGCAGGCAGTCAATCAGGTGTGGGGTCCAAGAGGAAAGGGGGGAGCCTGACCCGCTGCGTCCTGCCGGAGAGGAAGGAGCAGATCCAGTCGAGGGCCTTGTCCTGGATTCCTGCATCGTAGAGTCTGCGTATTAGGGTGCGGTGGGAGACTGTGTCGAACGCCGCTGATAGATCGAGGAGGATGAGGGCTACTGTTTCTCCTTTGTCCAGTAAGGTGCGGATGTCGTCTGTTGCGGCGAGGAGGGCGGTTTCCGTACTGTGGTTTTTTCTGAAGCCGGATTGGGAGGAGTCGAGGATGTTGTGTTCTTCAATGAATGTGGCGAGTTGGCTGTTGATGGCTTTCTTGATGACTTTCGCTGGGAACGGGAGCAGGGAGATGGGTCTGTAGTTTTTGAGGTCGGTGGGGTCAGCTGAGGGTTTCTTCAGGAGGGGGTTGACCTCGGCGTGTTTCCAGTCGTCGGGGAACGAGGCGGTCGCCAGGTAGCGATTGATGGTGTGGCAGAGCATGGGTGCGATGGTGTTGGCGGCTCTGTTGAAGGTGTGGTCGGAGCAGGGGTCCGTGGGGGCCCCTGAGTGGATTGACTTCATTGTCTTCAGTGTGTCTTCGGTGGTGAGGGCTGTCCAGTCATCAATCGCTGGTTTCCGGGTGTCGGGGGTGGTTGGTGAGGGTTCAGTGTGTTGGTTGTCTTCATCGAAGTTGTCATAGATGCTCTTGATTTTGTGGTGGAAAAAGATGCTGGATTTGTCGCAGAGGTCTTGTGAGGAAGTGATGTCAGTAGACTCGCTGGTGGGTTGGGCGAACTCCTTGATGATGCTGAAGAGTTCCTTGCTGTTGTGTGCGTGGGTGGGGATTCTGTCTTCAATCGCTTTTTTCCTCGTTTCTCTGATGAGTTGATGGTGGGCGTTGGTGGCGGCTCTGAAGTTGTTGTGGGCTTCTGTAAATTTGGTGTTTCTCCAGGTCTTTTCGAGGCGGCGGCATGTGCGCCTGGACTCTCGAAGTTCGGTGGTAAACCATCTGGCTTTCTTGGCACGGGTATTGTTTTTTTTCTTGAGGGGGGCTATGGTGTTGGTGCTGTCCGAAATCCATCTATGCAGGGTTTGGGCTGCGGTGTTGGGGTCGCAGTTTTCCGCGATGGTTGGGGTGAAGTTGTTGAGTGAGGAGTTGAGCTGGTCATCGGTGATTTTGGTCCAGTTTCTTTGTGGAAGCAGGTGCTGGTGTCTGTGGATGGTGGGTGTTCTGAAGGTGAAGTGGACGCAACGATGGTCGGTCCATGGGAGTTCGGTGGTGTGGCTGAAGGTGATGGAGTTTCCTGTAGTGAAGAGGGGGTCGAGGGTGTGTCCTGTTGAGTGCGTGGGCTTGGTCACGCTCTGGCGGAGTCCAATGTTATGAAGGTTGTCCAGGAGGCATGTGGTGTTGGGGCCCAGTTGATTGTCGAGGTGGAAGTTGAGGTCTCCCAGCAGGGCGTAGTTGGTGGATGCGATGGCCTGCGGAGAGATAATGTCCGTGATGGAGTTGGGGAAGGGTCCGCAGGGTCCAGGGGGTCGGTAGATGAGGGTTCCTCGGAGGGCAGCGGTGGGGCTGGCCAGTACCTTGAAGTGAAGGTGTTCCATCAGTTGGACAGTGTGTCTGGTCACCAAGATTGATCGGCGGAGCATCCGATGGAATGAAGGAGTACCGCGAATAAGAGGAATGGCTGGATGCATCGCCTTCACAAATTCAACGGGACAACTACAAAAAACAGTAACAGTATCCAAAATTCTCCTTATCTTTTAAATGATATTGTTGTGAACTTGAACTTACTTCTACGAGTGTGACTCTGTGTGTTTGTTTGATCTCTGCTTCAAATTCATCCCTCCAGCTATTCGATAAGTCTTTGCTATGTTTAACACTAATTTAATGTTCTAAGTGTTTATTCTCTCTGAGGGCAGAGAGGCAAGTTAAATTGCGTAATGACTGCATCCCAGTACTGTCAACTTGTTTCTTCGTAGTTACCAGTAAGTTGCAGTAAGTAGTAGTACTACTTTTCAGTAACCTAACCATCCATTTACTACTTATGGCATGCAGTAGTGCACTTCCTTTATGTCCCTTTCAAGATTTATCAATATCTTCTAATCCAAAGACTTGTTTCTCTTCATTTGTTGTCTGACTGTCCATGCTGTGATTTTTTTCCTCTCTACCAAACTTTCCCAAAAACCCCCATTCCCATCCAATTTTCAAACCCTAACCCTCTTCCCCCGGGCTGTGTGGTATTTCATTGAGGTGTGAGTGACAACAACAATAAATTCCACACACTTGCTGGGGAGGATAAGGTCAAAGCAACCAGAAATGTATGTGCGCCATCATGAATTGATAAGAACATCCTCCTCCTACACGACGTTAACAGCAATGAAATGATTAATGCTTACCTTACGTTGGCACTGCTTAGGCTAGGGCACTGTTATGTACCGTACTATCTATTGTACTGTTTCTAATGCTGCGCTCAGGCCACTCAATGTTTAATTTCCTCTTTTTTTCATATGGTGATACTGCCAGTGTGTACCACTACTGTTACCAGCACAACAATGATATTGCATCCGTCGAGGATTCAAGTCAACAACCAACCTTATTCACCAACCGTGATTCACAAATCACTGGTAAGATAAGCATATTGGGGAGGTAGTAGAATAATGGGCTAGGACTAAGTTTGGAGGAGAGCAGAGACTTACAGTACTACTAGTAAAGTACAGTAGTAGGGCTACTGAAGTGACTAACTCGGTTACTTGCATTTTGGTACATTTCAGGACAAGATGTTTCATTCATGCTGGTAAGTTTGAAAAACCAAACGTCCAGTAACCACCGCCAACAATAGACAAACAATGTGGAAGTAGTCTTGATAGAAGTTTTTCTTCAATTCAGATTTTATCCACCACGCCCAGCCAACACCTGTTTCGTCAGGACTAGTAGCCCGCGACTTCAACCGCGGACAGCGGTTCCAAAGCTATTGCCACAATGGCTAGGTGCTCTCAGCCGGTTCTAATTCCGACCCGGCTACCGGGTACTGTCGAGGTTCTCGCTGATTCGTCTCAGCCGTCCGTGTGATGGATAATACCAAAGATGCGACACACCATAGGAGTATCCGTGTGAGCGGCAGGTTAAGCCGTACTGCTTTCCAGCGTCTCCGCGTGTAAATGCGGAATAAGCATGGGCGAATTTTGTGAATTGGCAATTCGCGATTTGCGGATTTGCAAATTAGCAATCCGCAAAAATCGTGAATTCGCGCAAATTCGTGGATTTTTTTATTTTTGCGTGTTTGCGGGTGTTTGCGAGGCGCTTTGCGTGTTCCCAAGGCGTTTTGCAATTTCGCGGGTTTTTTTTTCCTGCTTCATCACTGCCACCCTCTTGTTTTTTATGCCCATCTGCCCTCTGTACCACTTGTTTCTGTGCCCTTCTGCCCTCAGCCCCACTTAGAATGGCGCCGGCAAGCTGCCAGCGCCATTCTAAAATAGCTAGAGGGGCGTGGCCAAGATGGCGGAGTGAGAGGATGCTTCTTCTCGCAGCTCCCCGATCCGACTAGGCCCGAGCCTTGAAATATAGCCTTTTCTCCCCTCACCGGAGCTTAACGGCACTGGGAGAGGTGGAGGAACCAGACGGAAAGACACTGGTCTGGTCCTAGTCTCCGTTTAGCCTCAGGACAGCCTGCCGGACGGCGTTGGAGGTCCGGGAAGCTGGAGGTTGAGGAGGCCGATCCCGAAGCACGTCGGCCGGACGCACGCCACGCCCATTGCCGCTTGGAGTGCGCAGCCAGAGGAGGTATTGCACCATCACGCCCGGAAGGCCCTGAATGCCGGCGGAGACCACCGGGCCGGCCCCGTAGGAGCAGCTGTGAGTGGCGCATGAGCTTCGGCCTACTCCACTGAGCACCCGCTGGGAGAGAACCGGAGCAGGAAGGGTATAGGCCCGAAGCCCCACGCTGCATCTTGCTTCCCCGGTCCCCCCAGAGAGGGGGCCCCCCAGCTTGACGGGCGCCCATAAAGCACCGAAGAAAGCCCGGTGGCCTTGGCAGCCCCGGGGCTTGCAATTACGCCTCCTGAACGATCCTCGGCCGCTGGTTCCGTGACACGCGGCATGACTGGGCGGAGGTGGAAGATGGCGGGGACAGCCTGAGAGGCCTCCGTTGGCGACTACGGCTGAGAGGTCCTGAGTCGTACCAAAGGGCCACATAGCGCTTCCCCCATCCGGTGTGATCGAGGTCAAGCGGAGGAGATGATCACGGGGGCGACACCCACGCCTGGCAGAGCCCGCGGCAGACAAAGACCGGCGGGGCCTACGGGAAGAGTGAACAGCATAATGGCGCCTGCCATAGTGGCCACGCCTGGAGTCTAGTGCGGCGGCGCTGGTAGCGCTCTTTTCGACGGTGCTAGGAGCGATCGCTGATGACCGCCGACAGTCCCCTGCCTGGCCCAGGACAGCACCGGCAGATCAGGAAGCGTCGAGTCGAGGGGACGGGAGAGCTGGCCCACCCTCAATCCAAGATGGCGTCAGGCAGAGGCACCAAGTGGGGAGAGCGCACCCTCCCCGAAATGCTCAACAGGTCCCAGCAAAGAGGAGACAGGGGGCAACCATCCTCAAGCCCAGCCGGAGGGTCGCAGGGTGCGAATGGAGGGAAACCGCCTGTCACCAGATCGTTCCTTGAATCGCAGTTCAGCACCCTCAGAGACATTGAAACAGGAAGTGGCGGGTGAAGTTCGGGAGGTGCGTAGAGAGGTGGAAGAAATCGGGGAGTGAGTGGCCACAGTGGAGAGCACGAACCACCGTCTCGATGAGGACATAGTCCTGCTGCGACAGGAGGTGTTGCGCATCAGAGACCAGCATTTAGACCTGCAAACGCACAATGAGGACCTTGAGAACCGGTCTCGACGAAACAACATCCGAGTCCGGGGAATTCCATCCGCAGAAAATGGCTCGGATGCGGCTGGTTACCTGATAGACCTGTTTTGGGCTATCCTGGGTGAACCGCCGGAGTTCCCAGTCCGGATCGATAGAGCGCACAGGGTAGGACTGCCGCGACGAGCATCGGCACCTCCTCCGGACATCCTAGCGTTCCTCCCAGACTTCCCACTGAAGGAACGCATCATGGCAGAGGCCCGGAAACAACCAGCGTTCACTTTTCGTGGTCACTCTGTGGGACTGTATCAGGACTTGTCCGCCATCACTCTTCAAAAACTCTTCAAAAACTGAAATCATTTAAGATCGCCACTGACTTTCTGAGAGAGCACGAAACATCCTATGCCTGGGGTCACCCCTTCCGCCTTTTCTTTAGATGGAAAGGCTTGATGCATCAACTTAGATCGCTACAAGACACGTGTGAGGTTCTGGGGATCACGGTGGAGGAGGAAGACATGGCCACACCGAGCCAGAGACGCAGCCCCAGAGACGGCTGGCAGAGGGTATCACAGAGACGAGTGTCTGCCAGCTCCAGAAGGCCGGACTCGCCCACCATTAGAGCTGGCATGGCGAATGCGGTCTCTGAGGCGGCCAGAGACAATGCTTCCAACAGTGATGTGGCGCTGACAGCATAATGACGCTCCGGCGGGAGAACACCACAGCCTTACTGATGTAGCAGGTTCGGGTCTTGGAGGGAGGGGGTGGAGGGGAGGAGGGAGAGGGAGTAAGTGGCCGGACGTCCACTTTAGTAACTCACCACAGAATTGCCCGTTGGGAATGACTGGGACTGACAATCGCTGGGATCTCAGGGGTTTGCTGGGGGGAGGGGGAGGAGGGTGCTTGGTTGTTTGCATGAGGCGTTTTTTTTGGGTGTAGAGGGGGTTTGGGGAAGAGGGAGGGAGAGGGTAGGTGGTTTGGGAGAAGTACGAAGGGGGTTGGGGGGAGAAACAGGGACAGTCCAGTGCTATTGAACCAGTCATCACAGCTTCACCGAGCTCCTACACATTATCTGCACCGCACCCGCCCCTCTTGGGCTGTGACACACTGCTTGAACTTTGGTTTCACTCACACAGATGACAGCGCTTACAGTAGTCACCCTTAATGTGAAGAGATTAAATAACCCTGTCAAGAGGAAGGCAGTGCTCTCCTTACTGGAAAATACCCGCGTGGACATTTGTCTTCTACAGGAGACTCATCTCCTAGCCAAAGACTGTCAGAGGATGCACTCCCACAAGTTCCCCACGCAATTTTTCTCTTGCAATACTACTAATACCGCTGGGGTAGCAATTCTAGTGTCCAGAACATTTAAAGGAGAGGTCCTCCATAAGTTTGCTGAACAGAAAGGTAGACTCCTCGCTTATAGGGTCAAATACGGAGGATTGACTTTCACCATTGGATTGATGTATAGCCCCAATGAACACCAAGAACGATTCCTTCACTCTGTCGTGGTGGATGTCACCGCCACACCAGACAGGCACATAATCATAGGGGGAGACCTGAACATGGTCTTCAATTCTTCCTTGGACAAGTCAATGCAGAGGTACCCGCAGACTGGGGAGATCTCGCAGACGTGCAAACGCCAATTAGAGGAGTTAGATCTCCATGACCTTTGGCGCCGCTTCCACCCCACCGCCCGAGACTATTCTTATTACTCGCACGCACACAAGACCTATGCACGTCTTGACCACCTATTAGTCACAAAGCCGGTCTGCGACTTGGCCACAGCTTCTGAGATAGGGGTTCTCTCTCTATCGGACCACTCCCCTGTTACGGGGATGTTTCAATTGCCACCGATGTCGCCCAAGCGTGGGGTATGGCGCCTCAGGGATACCCTGTTGTATAAAAAGACGGTGGTGAAGCATATTCATGATTCGATACGGGATTACCAGGAGCACAATGATAATAATGACACCACCCTGGTGACACAATGGGTGGCATTGAAAGCAGTGCTCCGAGGGGAATTTATTGCCATCTCCTCCGCGGAGAATAGGGAACGACAGCAGAAGCGGGATGAACTCAGCAGCAAAGTGCGAGAGTTGGAACAGGTTCACCAGAGGACGGGAGTGCCCAGAATCTGGAAGCAACTTAAGGCTGTGAGGAAACTTTTGTCAGCCTTAGATATGGACAGGGCGGAATATGCTGCATTATGCTTGAAGCATGCATATTATACGGGTGGGGACAAATGCGGCAGGCTTCTGGCACACAAACTCAGGGAAGCACATCAGAGGCACTTAGTGAAGGAGCTATCGACACCTACCGGGGTGTCGGTTACGGAGGACAGCCAAATAGCTGAGGGCTTTCGCCAATTCTATACTGACCTCTATAAAGGCGAACCCCCGTCGGCACAAGCAAAGGCGGACTACCTAGCCTTGGTTGACCTTCCCTCTCTCACTCCGGAACAGGTGCAATACCTCGAAAGGGACATTCGAGTTGAGGAGGTGATTACAGACATTTCCAGGCTTAAACACGGGAAGGCTCCGGGCCCGGATGGTTACACATCCCTCTTCTTTAAAACATTCTGCCCTGCGTTGGCCCCGATCCTCACGCGCCTCTTTAATTCCTTCTCCGCTCCTGGAGCCATCCCCCCAGATCTGCTTCAAGCAACGGTTTCGGTTATCCCCAAACCGGGGAAGGATCGGACGCAATGTAGTTCCTACAGACCGATCTCTCTCTTGGGCATTCTTCAGGCACCCACATTGCCCGCTATGGTGACCGTGAATTATACCGCCCTAGGTTCGAAAATAAAGGAGGAACTGGACAATACTGTCCAGTGAATATATTCTGGAGGACAGAGTCATTAACCCATTGTCCACAACAGAAAGTGATTTTTCCAAATTAATACGATCAATTTCTCGTATTTTTTCATCCGTTTCAATTTGTGTGACTTTCCAAGCCTTGTTGTAAGCCGCATATATACTGGTCGCTATGAAACGTTTTTGACGCTGTTTGCGTGGTCCCAGAATGAAATTGCGCAAATCAGCACCATCTTTAAGTAAAGATAAGTGTTGCTTAAATTCTGCCAGTGTGAATGATTCTAGCCATTCGAGGCACAGTTTCCCTACACTGTATGTTGTTACTATCCCTGGATGTTGTCTCTGGGATTATCTAGGGTCTGGTCTGGTCATTGCTAACCCCTGTGTTTTGTTTAGGAATCTATCTTGACAGTTATTCGTGTCAATAGGCCAGATTAACCACTTTTTCCAATCAGGATGTGTTCTGTTTAGATGTAAAATTTTAGATACGTCTATTTCAATATCTGTAGTTGCATTATCAGGTATTGGCTTTGGAATAGACGGTTTGTTAAGGTCTTTAATCTTAGCTAGGCCAAGACAGGTTGTTTGGTGAATTGTGTCATTTAAGAACATTATCTGTTCTGGGATCATGCAGGCTCGAAATAATGCTTCTAGGCCTTGTACCTGCCAATCTTTTGTACCCCAGATTGTTTTTGTTTCAATGTTATTTCTCCAAAAATCAAAACCAAATGTCATAATTTTTTCATAAAACGTTTCTGAATATATCAATTTAGTATTTGTCAGCATTGTTTTCAACCCTGTTTTATCCAACAGTTTATAATAACACGTTTCTGCATCACTGGTGTTAAACCCTGAGAAGTACTGAACTTTCTCATAGAATGTTTTAGAACTGCTTTTAGGTGGAGTAGCACAATGTTGCCATTGGTTATATTTAAAAACATTTCTAGGTTGTGCAGATTTATGTAAGTAATGGTCTCCGTAATGTGAGAAGCAATACATTTGTTCATAATTAGACGAACCTTGTAAATAATCATGTTCTGTAAATCTTGCTGACAACACTAAATCAGACATCATATTATTAATACTTTCAAAATCCCAATTATCAGAAAATGTACTTGGTTTTACAAAGTCAATTAAGGAAACCTTGAACTGGTGAGGATATTTAAGGATTTCAACCAGACCATATATTTCATAGTCAGTTTTGTCCCATACTACCCCGCCGGGTATTGGAATGGCTGTGACATTTACTGTTGACAGTTCTCTTTTCTTCACGTGGGATGATTTGTGTGGTTTGAGGACTAAGTTGATGTTCTGACTTGCTGTGTCCATTGAACTGTATTTTCCCTCAATGAATTTTCCCAAACAAAGTACCAGGATGAGCCAGAGCAGGAGGAAAAATACACCTAGTCCAAACCAGAACTCTAACCTTGGAGATATAAGGTCAATTTCCTTGAGTTGATGAAGGAGTTCTGTTGCTTTTTCTTTAAAAGTCTTTGTTTCTGGCATCACTTCAGGGTTGTTTTGATCCTCAGAAAAGGTGTCGAAATTGATGAAGTAGCCAGAGGCAGTTCTGTCAATTGTTGGAACTGTTCTCTCAATTTGTCTTTCGGTAGCACGTTCTTATGCCACGTCATTGTAGACTGGTGTTTCATGATGAACTGTTTCAATCTGTGTTTCAAGGGGCACGAGTTCCATGGCATTATTGCATAGTCTCTCTCTGTGCACTGCAGGTTTATCAAATGTGATTAATCTTTCAGTTTGAACCTCTTGGATTGTTGCAAGTTTGGGTATTCTGTTGTTTCTCGGGAGTCCACTGGGCCTACTGTTGATTATAGGCCACATGCTTGTGGTTTTACCAGGTCAATTGATACAACTCTGTTCTCCTTTTTACCAGCAAGGGGTGGTAGTACTACTGATCTTGTTCCGTTGATTGCTAAGACAGGTACTGCTTTTCTGTAAGAAGGCCCAAATTCCTTCTTCACCGCTATTTTTTCTCTGACTAGATCCCCAATCTTTGGAATCCAGACAGTCCTTGCTGGGGCTGGTGGTGCCTTGTCAGTGGTAGCTGGCTGTTGCTTTAACTTTATGTTGCTTAAGGATTTTCTTGTTTCATTCAAGTCATGTAAAACAGCCAAACGGTCTTTGATGTCAAAGTCTTTATTCTTATCTTCTACCACTGATACCTGAATATCTAAGTCCTGAATGTACATTCTAGTTCCGAACAATAGTTCATATGGGCTGAAACCTTTTAGAGAATTTCTTGGCAAATTGTTAAGACTGAGCTGGACACTTATTAAATGTTTGACCCACCCATCACCCGAACCTAATACCTTCGCTTTTATAGATTGCTTTATGTCCCGGTTTTTTCTTTCAACTACACTTTTCCCTTCGGGGTTTGATGGATTAGAGTATCGCAAGCTAACGCCCATGCTGGCCATGGCCTCCCTATAAGCTAGAGAGCTGAAAGCAGGACCCTGGTCAGAATGGAACATGGCAATTGCGTATGTGCCGATAAAGACTCGCAGATCTTTTTTACCCGATTTGGCGTCAGCCGAGCGCTGGTGCCACATTTTTTAAGTGAGTTTTAGTCTTAAATGACATACAATGGGACGCATTTCTCTTGTTTGATTATGCGTATAGATCGCCTTATGCTTTCTATTAGGGTTCCTGACACTACGCTGGCCGGTTCTCCACTGCGATCTCTGTTGCAGTCTTCACAATTTTTTTCAAAATAATGAATATCTATGCTTATTCCCGGCCACCAGTACTCTGATTGTAATTCTGTCAGAGAGTCCCTGATTGTTTGGTGTCTCAGACCCAACCCCATATGTGCTTCCTGTGTGAGGAAACCTCTCCGGTTCGTGTTTGGAATTACCCTATCCCCCACTCCAGGGATTCGAGCAAAAGGAACGGAGTTTGCATCAATTACGTATGCATAATTGAGTGGATAGTTCACGGGTATTGCTGCACAGTCGCCTTTTAAGGACGTTTTTACTGCCAGCATGGTTTCCCCGTCTATGTATTTTTCTGAACGCTTTTTTGTGGCTACGGAAGCCGGTTTAGTTCCTTCCGCTGTGGCTGTAATAGCCAATGAATTCCCTGCAACGTGAACACCATCACGTTGATGACTCAGAGTGTGTATCACATGAGTCTTTTGTGGTTCTTTCTGTAAAAGAACTACCTGTTTCCAAAGCATTTTATGCTTGATTGTGGTACCTGTGTCATCTTTGTAATCATTTTGAATCCAGCTCTGCAACTTATTATTGTAAGAGTTGATGCAAAAATGCGAATCGCACACGATTAGTGTCGGGAATTTACATTCTGCATTTTCAAGCGCCATCTTTAAAGATCTGATTTCAGCTCGCTGAGCCGAACAGTTTCTCACTGATTCAGTTTTTGTTATTTTCGGTCTGAATTTACCGCACAGCCAGCGACCTTTAACAATCGCGCAGGCTGCATTGTAGGATTTGTTCTCTACGTTGAAATGCTGTACAAATCTATCTGTATAGATTATACAGGAGTATTGTTGGAGAGGCAGAATTTCGATTGGCAGAGGATATTCCTGTTCATAAGTCAAATCATTCAGTTTTTTCAGTTGCGGGGCGAAATAGTATTTCACATCTTCCGCTCCAAGAGAATTTACACACTGTATCCATTTCGGATCCAGTGACACTGTAGGCAGGTTTACTGGGCTGAATGGCGCCTCGAAGGCGGATTCCGCTGTGAGGATATTGATCCTTTTGCCATGTGCTAGTTCTCGTTCATTCGCTAATGCAGTTTCTACTGCTTTCACAGTATTTTCTGTGAGACTGAATGTTTTTTCTGCTTGTGTGTACAAGTGTGATTTGTAAGCTATTGGTACCTTTTCTCCCTCATTAGAGGTCAGGTACGTGAATCCGCATCTTCCTGGGATGACTCGGATTACAAGGTTGCATGTGTTATCGCGTGTTTCTAATTTAGTTTTAGCTAACATGTCTGTTTGCAATGATCTCAAAATTTCTGTGTGTTTTTGAGTCCAAGTGATTGGTTTAAAATCAGGTTTAATTAGTTCATAGAGAGGTTTAACCCTCTCCGCATAATTTAGAATGTAAGTTCTTCTGAAATTCAGGAAACCTAGAATCGATTGTAAGTTCTTCAGCGTTTTTGGTGCTTGGAGCACAGCGCACTTCTCTAAGAAGTTGTCCGCTAGGCTTTTTCCTTCACTTGATAATTCGTATCCTAAAAATAATACTGTCAGATGGGCAATTCAAGACTTTTTAAAGTTGAATTTGTAACCCTCTGCAGCAAACCCAAGTATTATGGTGTTCACCCTTTTCAAGTGAGTCTCCAAGTCGTCATCTGTTAGATAGATGTCATCGACGTAAGATAATGCCTCATCATCATACATTTGTAGTAACTCTGTTACTCTGGCTGAGAATAGTCCTGGGCTGTTCTTGAATCCCTGTGGGAGCCTACAGAAATTTTTCTGTGACCCCATTACTGAGAAAGCGGTCAAGTATCTGCTTTCTGGTGCAATATTTTGACAAAAGAAACCATTAGATATGTCTAATGTTGTTTTATATTTTTTCCTAACTATGTTATTCATTAGTGCAGCACTATGCGAATTCTGTACTGCAAATGTTTTTCAACATGAGTTAAGGTGTCTGTGATCCAAAACTAGACGATATGAATCGCCTGGTTTGGAGACAGGAAACAAAGGATTGTTCATTTGAGAGGTGCATGTTTCTATCACCCCCTGGTACTCAAGTTGATCTAAAATCTCCCTGATTTGTTTTTTAGCTTCTTGCTTAATGGGATACTGCCTTTGTGCAGTCGGTTGACTTTTTAACTGGATTTTGTGAGGAGGAGAGTCCTCATCCCGTCCTACATGATTTTTATATAATGCTGGTGCCTGGGCTACTGCTCATTTCCGTGCATATATATATTTAGTGTGAATCGGAATGTGATTTGAGAAGGCAGGCATAATCATTTCTTCGCCACTAGGGCACTCCCTGACAAACTCCGGGGGCCAATCTTTGTCAGCTAACAGAATGTCATAGCCTTTTGAGAGTTTATCCCAAAATAGACCCCTTATTTTCCTAGTCTTATCACCCTCTATACGCAGTGTTATTTCGTATATCTTATGGGGCTCGCTAACTCTGGTGTCGGCAGTTTCTACTTGAATGTATTCATTCATGTCCACTGTCTCCAGATGACTCATCAGGATCTTGCGAGCTATGGTGACTTCTGCTGCACTGTCTAGCATTGTCTGTGCCCATTCCCCGTTTTTCAACTGTGTCCTCAGTATTCTCGGCATGTTCGATTACTCTAATACTGGCTACCTTCTTTCTTTAAAATTGAGATTTTTTACTTTGAGCAGGTTACTTGTCTTTGTCCTTGGTGTGCTCTCCTGTGTCTGACCGTCCTCTTCTTTCCGATTTCTGCGAAAAAGATCGAGAGGGACGTGTATCAATACTTTGATATCTATCAGGCTTCTTCAAATTATCCCTATTTCTAAGGTTATATCTTTTCTCAGAGGGCTCCCTCTGGGTAGACTGGTGTTCTCGAGTCGGAGTTCTTTCCCTCCGTCGAGGAGACCTTCCTCTGGACTGGAAAACTTTTTCCTTGGGAGTGGATTGTTTATTTCCATCCCAGCTCTTTTTAGTAGTATTTGAATTATTTTTAATAAATAATTTTTCAGGATTTTCGAGCATTTGGGGCTTTACTGGTTTTCCACCCAAGCTGTCTCTACCTAGTTCTTCATAAAATTTTTCTATAATTCTGGCAAGCTCAATTGGTTGATCCGTTATATCTGTTTCCTTCAACTTCTGGCGGATCACCACAGATGCTGCTTCTCCTTTTATATTGGCTAGTAATATTGCCAAGACCTGCTTGAAGTCTTTCAGTAATTTCATACCAAGAGTTAAAGCAGGTTCTGGACCGTATTCATTTTTAATCTGTTTTAGCACTTCTGGTATTACCGCCATTGACGGAACACCATGTGTTTTTGTGTAAATGGAAGCAAAGACTGTACCCCAAGTGTCACAGTCCTCCATGTGGTACGACCCCCATTGGAAGGCAGATGGTCAGGATTCTATGTTTCTAAATAGGGGTAGTATTCAGAAATACTGCCTCCATTTGAGTAATTTTCTGCGCTAACCAGAAAGGAATTTGTTCCCGTTTTATGGGTGTTTTACCAAGACATGATTGTATGTTCTGTGGTGTAATTTTATTTGTGTTCCCCTGATGAGGGGTCAGCTGTGGAACATTAACAGTTGCTTGGACTGAAGCAGTCCGTATTACATATTGGATTAATTGTCTATGTATTTTAATTAATGTTTTTAGCTGTACTAGCAGCTCTTCTTTTGACATTTTTGCAATGTCTGGATGTGGTGTGTAGCTGGCTAGAACCAGCCACGTTGCTCCTGGTCTACTTAGTGGACCGAGCCTGGTAATATGATCATTATGGAATTTTAATGGGATTTCAATCTCCTCGAAAGGAGCGTACTCTTCCGGTGGATCCCCTATTTTGTAATAGTGGAACTCGTGTGTTGCGGTGTTTGCCGCTGGAAATTTTATCCAAGAATAGAATACCTCTGTCTGCTGATATTCGTGTGCCTCTATCACGAAGACGACTGTGCCACCTTGTGTGGTCAGTCCATTTTCTACAAGTTTTGACGTTATAGATTTTCTTATGTTGACCGGGATGATTATCGCACCCGGTTCATTAACACCGTTGGGACCCTGCTCAGTCGCATTTACTGCGGCTGCAGCGGTTCCGTTTTCAGTGTCTGACATTTTATTGTCAGGAAAGTTTTGCAGAG
Source organism: Lissotriton vulgaris (assembly GCF_964263255.1). NCBI lineage: Eukaryota > Metazoa > Chordata > Amphibia > Caudata > Salamandridae > Lissotriton > Lissotriton vulgaris. Next base: position 92,162,614 of record NC_141699.1, on the reverse strand, counting down.
CAGGTCTCCAAGGAGACAAAGATTAGGTGCACAATATTTTGGAACACTGTATCCTTCAACGTTGAATAAAACAGAGCTTTACATAGGAATCTCTTCCTACTAAGTTCGGGCGGATTTTAACCTTTCACCCACTCCAGACGTCTATTGGAGTATTTACGGTAGAAAGGGGTCTGTGTGAAAAATGCACGACTGAGTTACTCTAACGTCTTGCATTAGTTTTATCGCCTTACCAAACGTTGGGCGCCATGTAGTGTAGTTCCTATTTTCCCTATAGGCCCTGTGCATTGGAATAACATAAACAGTAGTATAGACGTAGAAGTGCGGTCTTCCAGGTCTCTACTGACTATGCTAAACTTAATTGGGTTTGTTACCAACTAGCTCAGAGATCACTGGAAACTTTCTTGACTGAATAGGAAGTGATCATCTTCCGTGGTACAGACAAGAAGGGATTCAGTTTTCCAACAACCGCATAAACATGACAACTTTGCTCCTTAGAATAAGAGTCAATCTCTAGAGTCGTGTGAAACAATAGACAGTTATTTTACTCAGTCAGTTGTGCAGATTACTTTCACCAAGATGCAGAGAATAGAGGGACAGGCGTTTTCAATAAAATGTATTATTTATTGAATAGTCTTTCTTTTCATGCAAGAGAAATGAATTGCCACAATTGCAAGACTAGTTATTATAAAAAGTGTGTACAGTAAAATGAGGATTGCGAAATAATACTGTAAAAGCATTGATATGGTTTCTTAGCCATACAATGGTTAAAATGAATAAAATATATACATTCATATATACATTTGACTAACATACTCAACTGGTGCTTCTAACTACGCCTACCCCAGTGCACCTGACCTAAGCCTAATACGTGGGAGGGAGTAAGTAAGTAGCAGTTTTAGTTAAGTTAGTTTTGCCAAGGTTTGCTTCAAGAATTCTCTCTAAGGGTTTAGTCAACACCATACCTCTGAAATAGAGTGTTGGAGGTCTTGTATCTCCTTCCAGGACTCGATATCCCAGTCACTTGCAAGAGTAGGCTGGAAACGCCGGAGCTGGATTTTCTCGGCAAGAGAAAAGACAGCGTCTCTCTCAGCGCGTCAAGGAGGAGGAGGGGTAGCGTCCGTGGGCAGCTTGCATCTGCTGGGCTCTGCAAGGGACAGCTGTTCTGCTCCTGTATTCACCACACCAACGCTATCATCGATGTAGTCGCGGCAGCGTTTGCTTAAGGCAACGTTGGTAATATTTATACCTGAAAGGTGCCTTGTTTGACGTACGTTTTTGGACATAAGACGTCAATAAAGATGTCACTAGGAAGTGATCGTCTCTCAGTGCTCATTAGAGTTCTATTACTAATCAAAACATAGCAAGCTGGGCTTTCCCAGGTTGCTGAGTTTTATCTTGTTGAAGAACTCGGAGTGTAATCTAGGAATCTAAGATAGTGGCTTCTGCTGTGTCATCTGCTCTAATGAGCTGCAGAGGAAGAGATTTTGAAATGTGGCTCTGATCGTGTTAGGCCAGAGACGAGTTTCTAAAATATCGCTCTTGATCGTTTATGTCATTATAGGGGTATGAATGGATTATAGCCGTATAGGGGCATAAGGTCACAGTATTGATCGGGGTCAACACCAAGAGGGTGGTCCATATACAAGAGAAATCCTCCCGGATACCCGGGGAGAGGATGCTGCTAGCAGTTGATACGGAGAAACCCTTTGACCGGGTGCATTGGCCATATCTAGAGATGGTTCTAGCGAAAGTGGGTATTGCCGAGAAATTTCGCACTCTAGTGTTCAATTGCTACAAGTTTCCATCGGCAGTGGTGCGAGTTAACGGCTGCAGCTCCCAACAATTCGCGATAGAAAGGGGCACTAGGCAGGGGTGTCCACTGTCCCCGCTCCTATTCGCACTTTATATGGAACCCCAGAGGATACGCCAGAATCCGAATGCCCTGGAATTAAGATGGGGGAGTACACTCATACCATTAGTCTTTATGCAGATGACATCATACTGACACTAGCTGATCTAGGGAGGGCCCTCCCTGCGTGCATTGATGAATTTGAGGCCTTTACTGCCATAGCAGGCTTCAAGATGAACATGGGGAAATCGGCGGCCCTCGACGTTTCGCTAACTCCGGCCACCAGAACTGACTTGCAGGGCCGGTTCCCCATGCACTGGTCTAAAGATCTGGTGCCCTACCTGGGCATTCTTCTGGCACCCACATTGCCTGCAATGGTGACCGCGAAATATACTGCCCTAGGTTCGAAAATAAAGGAGGAACTGTGTTGCTGGAGCAAAGGCACCTTGTCCTGGCTGGGCAGAATTGACGCAGTGAAGATGACCATCTTGCCGCAGGCGCTATACCTGTTTCGTGCCCTGCCTCTGCAGCCCCCGAAAGTATGGCTACTGCAGATTCAGGCGTACATTGCGCACTTCATATGACAGGATCGCAAACCTAGGCTTAAGAGGGCCCTGACTACACTGGCACCTGAGGCGGGGGGACTGGGAGTACCGGACCTCCGCAAATATTTTCAGGCAGCACAATTACGATACCTAGTGGAGTGGAGCAAGGGGGAGTCCGACAAACACTGGCTTTTCCAAGACCAGGCGGTGGCGGGCCGGACTCTGCAGGAAGTGCCCTTTTTACGTAGGACACATCGCCCGCCCAACTTATACGCGTCTTTTATCACGCGGGTCCCGATGAGGGTGTGGGACGCCACGAACGCGACTCACACACTCACCACCTTCCCCTCACCGTTCACACCACTGATCGACAACCCGGATTTTCATCCTGGGATGGAAGCAGGGGCCTTCGCGCGCTGGCGGGCTGCGGGATGCAGAGCACTATTTCATGTATATGGTCAAGACAGCGTCATTCCGTTTCCAGATCTCAGGAAAGAATATCAATTGCCTGAAGTGGAACGGTTGCGCTACATGCAGGTGCACCATTGGGCTATGCAGCCACAGGTACGTGAGTCGGCAGATAGGAAGCTCCTTCCCTACGACAAATGGCTCGTAACAAGCACCTCAGACACGAAACTTATCTCGGATTTGTATAAATTCTTGCGGCCTTCCTCCTTTGACCTCTATAACCCTGGTAGGGAACGCTGGGAAAGAGAACTGGAGAGATCCTTAAGCCACAAGGACTGGGACAACATCGCCTATCGAGCTCGCCACTCCGCATATCACACTGGGCTTACGGAAACATTCACTAAAGTGTCCACATACTGGTATTACACGCCTCAGAGACTGCATGAGATGAATCGCAATATCAACTACACCTGCTGGCGGGCCTGCGGGCAAATAGGCACCCTCACTCATGTTTTATGGGACTGCCCACTGCTGTCCCCCTACTGGAAAGAGGTCCTGGATGAGATTGACTCCAATTTCGATATTGAATTGCCCCGTTTTCCAGCATACGTACTGTTGGGCTTACCCAATGGGCTGATGTATCCTCTGAGGACTCGTAGAGGGAGGCAAATTGCGATAGCACTGGGCTCTGCTGTGCAAAATATACTTATTCACTGGCACACCACCACACTCCCCTCCACCACAGGGTGGTTGCATAGATTATGGCATGTCCTGGGAATGGAAAAATTGTCGCTTATGGTGGCGGGAGAGGTGGAGCAGTTTAATGACCTGTGGCAACCGTTTCACTCACTGCTTGTAGGGGAATTCACAGAACTTACATGCCCTAGATATCTTCGCTTGTTGAGGTTGACTACATTAGCAGATTCAGATGGCCAGCGTGCCTAGACCTGGGAGCAACTGGAGAGGAGGGGCGGTTTGGGGGGCTGAGGCGGGTGAAGGTTTGAGGCACTGGATGGGAGTGGAGGGGGGGGCTTTGTTGGGTCGAGAGGAGTGGGAAGTTTGGGGGGGTTTGTTCACTTTGGAGCATCTTGTTGCAGCATACGCACCAACCATCACATTTGGATGAACGCTACGTTTTGCAGAGCCCTAGCGTGCTGGTGCGCTACTATATGGTTGTATCCGATGCACTGCTTCTTTGTGGCAACTGTTTATTTTTCTTTTCATTTGTGAATGCTTAATAAAATGCTTTAAACCTAAAATAGCTAGAAATAGCTTCAACAGGAAGCACTAATAGATAAAGTAAAGCAGGTGCTCATGTTGAAGGTCAAATTAAGTTGCACAATCATTATTCACCCCAAGTTTGGGGTGATTAATGATTGTGTAACTGAATTTGAGCAGCACCTGCTTTACTTTATCTATTAGAGCTTCCTGTTGAAGCTGACTTTTGTAACTATTTTAGAATGGCTCTGGCAGCTTGCTGGCGCCATTCTAAAAGAGTTACAAAAGTCAGCTTGAACTTTTGACCCAATCCGTTCCGTTCGCGGATTTTCGTTCGCGGATTTTGCGGGAAATTCGCGAATCTCGCGGATTGCAAATTTACCGAAAATCCGCGAAATCCACGAGCGGAACGGATTTTCCGCTCATGCTTAATGCAGATGTAATTTACAATTTACACGCGGAGACGCTGTAAAGCTGAGACGGCTGAGACGAATCAACGAGAACCTCCACAGTACCCGGTAGCCGGGTCGGAATTGGAAGCGGCTGAGAGCACCTAGCCATTGTGGCAATAGCTTTGGAACCGCTGCCCGCGGGAGCCCTGATGAAGTCACGGGCTACTAGCCCTGATGAAACACGTGTTGGCTGGGCGTGGTGGATAAAATCTGAATTGAAGAAAAACTTCTATCAAGACTACTTCCACATTGTTTGTCTATTGGTTGTATTGTTTGATTACCTACAGCATTTACTCTGTAAAAGGCGACGTGGGCACAGATACCTGTTGTAACAGTATAACATTTTGGCATGTATCTTTCTGCCGTCTTTGTAAGCCTGTGACATTACTGGGAATTTCAGGAATTCCACTAACAGCACTATGGGTGGACTCACTACTACATACATAGTCAGAGAGTACTAAAAAAAGGCCTTTTTTACTTGTTTTCTCTTGGGTTGCAAAAGAAATCACTGGTACGTGTACTTGTGCTTGCCGCCATAATGGCAGCTCACTCTGCTTTCACCCAAGAAATACAGACACAGGCCATGATGATGCAGACTCGCAGTACTTTAAGCAGTACATGCAAGTGGGGATCGGAATGTCTTACTTTTCTATAGGGGTGGCACTGCCACTGGCCATACTTCTCCCACTCAGCGTCTGCTCTACTACATCATACAACTCTGCTATCGACGAGGAGGATAAAGAAGATAACATCCAGGCTTCGAAAGTACGTCTATGATTCTTCTTGATGTCTCAAATGTACCAAAATTTATTTTTGTCAAAAACCAACTAACACCCTTTTCATTATATTTTGGAAAGCGCTGTCTTCTTATGTTGAATTGCATTCAACAAAACCATTTTTTACAGTCATAAATATTAAGACTCGCTCGTCCTTCGTTTCACCCTTCTTTAACTTTTCGTTCTTCACATCCGTAAACTTCATCTGTTATGACTTGGCTTCACAAATCACAATAAAAAATTGCCAGCTGAGTTGAAGTGAAATAGAGGGGGCCATTGGTTACCAGAGAAGTACCGCAGCTAATGCTATTAAAAGTCAAGGTTGACTGTCTTCTCTGTGATAGCCCAAAAAGTAGTTCTAAATTAGTAAATGTTCTTGACAGTACAGTGTACTTATACTAGTGTACTATGTATTACTGTACCTGTGCAGTACATCATACACTGCTTTACGTGGCTACTCAAAAAAATTTGAATAAATAAGGAGTATAATAACTTACCACCGTCCGCCACCGCTGAGTCTTCCCCCCAGCTCCTCCTGTTGGCGCCGCCGCATCTTGAGTGGACCCCTCCGCACTGCTGGCCCCGGCACTGGTTGTCATCTGTGCCGCGTCAGATGTTGCGACGTCTAGGACAAACATGTCATATTTTCAGATGCCATACACAACCCCCTATTTTGTCTCATAACGGAAGAAAATGTTACATAACACATTTTTTTTATTACTGGGATTGAAAAAAAGTAACGGTTTTGGGGAGGGTGTTAACCTTTTATATGCTTATTCCATTAAATGCTACACTTGTTCTTATGACAACTGATGAATTGTTGCTTAACGGGAACCATTTTTCTCATTACAGAAAGAAGATTTCATTGCCCTTCTGCCAGACAATTCTCCAACTACTAGTAAGTCATCACCAGCTGTACTTTAAGTACTTTAAAGAAGGTGGGGGCTCCCACACAGTTATTCTAATAATTTCATGTGTCTGTTAACTATTATTAATTTTGAGTCATACTAATTTCATTCATGGGAATGTTGTTGCAACTTTAAAGTCATCTTCATCCATCAGAATACTACGCTATTAAAAATAAAGAAATTGTGTTTTCATTTCTTAATTGAAAATACAACTTTAAAACTAACAAACACTGTGTGGTTTTTGTTTACGAGTGAGTGAGCGGAAAGGTTTGAACTACTGCACTTGGCAGTCATGTTTCAGTAATCCAGATAGGCCAGGACTGGGAGTTAGTCTTCTTCTGTTCTTCTGGGTCATAAAAATCATTGGTCAGACATTCTAGATAGTCGGTCAGGGGATTGGGGGTTCAACTTCTGTTCGGACTGAGGTATGTCGAAAGACGAACTGCACCTATCATCTTGTCCATACTTTTTTGTGTGCAGAATAGTCCCTGAAACACTAGTGGTATGGGATGTGCTCCTCTCAAATCAAAAAGGACACTGCTAACTTTTACTTGGTGTAAACAATTACATTTTGTTGTTGCAAATTGTCAAAGCACTTACATTAAGAAGACTGGAATAGACAGCAAGGGCAACCCAGAGAACTACACTCAGTGCCTAGAGCTATTGCTCTAGGCACTGAGGGTGGCCCGCAATCTTGGAGTTCAATTTGATAATGACTTATCTTTTAAAACCCAGATTCAGAAAGTCACCTCAGCATGCTTTGGGAAACTTCATATGCTAAGAAAAATCTCCCCCTTTCTTCCTAAGGAAGCATTGAAGACAGTGACACATGCCCTAATCACGTCCCACTTAGATTACGCGAACAGTCTATATGTAGGACTACCTGCATCTGCTTCACAGACTGTAGATAGTGCAGAACACCGTTGCCAGGCTAATCTGCAAAGTCCCCTATCGACACTCAATCTCCCCCCACTTGAAGAAATTGCATTGGTTACCGATCACTGCTCGCATTAAATTTAAGGCACTGGTACTAGCTTTTAGAGCTCTCAATGGAAAAGGCCCTAAATACCTGAGTCACAGACTAAAACCAGTCCACTCCTCTCTCAATCTTAGATCGAACCACCTTCACCTTCTGTCAACCCCCCCGATTTCGTTATGCGAGAAAGGGAGGCAGAGCCTTCACAGTGGCAGTATCCAAGCTGTGGAACTCTCTGCCCATCAGTCTTAGGACTATTGACACTGAATCTCAGTTCAGGGGCAAATTGAAAACCTTCCTATTTTCAGACCACTAATTCCTGCCCCCTTGTTCTGCATTCCTCAGCGCCGGGACACCCCCGTTGGGGGTAGCTGTGCGCTCAATAAATGTCTATAATAATAATAATAATAATAATAATAAGAGTTTTGTTTCACACCGTTTGCCGAATGGGCAAGCTGAGCTACCTACACAGACCGACTCATAAGTGTAAATAGTAGTAGCACAGAGAGTTATGGTAGAGGCAGGATAAGAATGTAGAAAGTAGTCTACATTAGAAGAAGATCCAAGACTATTTTGTAAAACATAGAATTATTTGGAACCAGTTTATAATAAATAGGGGCTGTAAAAGTTAGGGAAGTATAAGTATTAAGATAACAATAAGACAACTTACTGGGGCCAGCAGAAGAGCCTGGAAGGGACTGCTCCTGTCCAACTTCTGCCACCGGAGTCTCTGCCGCCGCCGTCGCCTTACTCCTGGGAGTTGCTGGTGATCATGAAATAAAGAAACACAACATGGATGATTGTTTTTGGGGAAATATTTGATTTCTTTGTACTCAATCTAAAATTATGTCGGGGAAACAAATTAACATCAATTGCATCTGATCTGGTCAACTAAGAGGATAGTAGTACAGTATTGCAGGATTCGCAGACCGTCTAATAGGAAAGTTATGTAATTCACTAACTACATCAACAACAAAAAGGTTCTACTATGACTGCCATCACTCAGCAGCACAAGACGTCGCGTGACAGACAGAGTCCGTCATCATGATTTCAGACCAATAACAAATGTCCTAAAACAAGTAATAAATAGTATACTCAACGTATCAATCCACCACTATCTCTTCAAAGTGGCAGCAGCAGGAGTACAAAGAAGGACTAGACTTGAGTCTTCGGTCTCTAGCATTACGTAGTAATGCTCTCAAATGACTAAAAAGTTGCAAACAAGTAAGCATAGTAGCAACGCCAATAACCAGGCGAGCACCTGCAATGACAGAAGCTATTTAAACATTAATTTACCTGCAATGTAATCTAATCAGCAGCATTCGTACTCTTCAGGAAAAAAAAAGATTAGCAATATAACAGAGCAGAAGGAAAAAAAGTAGTTATTAAATAGCTACTTACCAAGCCCAGGGATCTCCACACCAAGCAGGTCGAGCATGTCATGCTCCCGGTCCAAGATGTCAGTCCACCAGTGCGTCACTTGGTGGTAGGTGCGCCAGACCCCAGACTCCTTATACATACGCCGGCACACCTTCTTCCACAGCTGGCGATGCTCCTGGAGGCCGTAACTGGAAGCAATCCGCCCACCTGCTGCCACGGTCTTAGGGAGGTGGACCTGGACAAAAACCAGCGCGGCCACCTCCACCGCAGAAAAGATCTCCCTGGGCTGCACTTCCTCCCCCCTCCAATGCCCGCAAGGGAGCCGGGTACGTGGGGCTGGGCCCTTCCCCTTGCCCTTGTCGCCTCCCTTAGCCATGGTCCTGGGCACAAGAAGAAGGAAAGAAGAATAGGTGTGAAAAAAAATAGGAGAGAGAGCAAAAGAAATAAAGTAGGTAATAAAGTAACAAAAAGTTAAAAAAAACACAAAATATAGATGTAGGAAATTGAAGAGAGAGATAATAAGCAAAAAAAAAACCCAAAAAAGTTCAGAAAAACATAGGATTGCAAAGATGTAAGGTGGATAGAAAGGTAGCATGCCCAAAACCATATCAGTGAATGAAAAACAAGATGGCCGCGCCCATAGATGACCGCATGGGTAAGTTTGCGCGATATTTCCCCCGCGAGCACACAACAACGCCCATGAATACGTAATCGCGTGCCGCATACGACGCGGACTTGCAACGAGTGCCCGGAAACGGAAACACGTCATGCAAACAAGATGGCCACGCCTGTACATGACCTAATGGGCAACCTCGGGGTCGGTGCGCTGCAAGCGGCCCGCGAATAAGCAAAAAACCGCCCGAACTCGCAAAAAAAAAGAAAAACCGCCCGAACATGCAAACAAAAGAGAAATCAGCAAATTCGCACGAATTTGCGGATTGCAAGTTCGATTTCGCGTCCCGCAAATCTCGCGAAATGGAAGAAAAACACATTTTGGAAAACTGAAAGCACTTAGCAGGTGCAAAAGTTCAAACTCATTTGTAACCATTCCCTGTAGTGCTTCCTGAGGGGCCCCTCCAGAGTTCAGTTGCCTACTTTCAACTATTCTCTGACCATGCTCTGACCCTCAAAGCAGGGTCAGAGAATAGTTACAAGTATGGCACAATGCTCCTGTAAAAAAAATAACTGCAACAGGAAGGTCTTACAGCTAAGGAAGCAGGTGCCAGACTTGAAGCACAAATTCAGTGACACATTAACTAGCCCCAAATTAATTCATCTCAGTTGAGGTTGGGAAGGTGTGCTTTGCTTTCCCCCATAATCTACAGTGGTGAACAAGAGGGTGGTAGTGGTGAACCAGAGGCGGACAGTGAGGATCCAGAGGGTGGCAGTGGCAAACCAGAGGGTGGCAGTGATGAACCAGAGGGTGGCAGCCTTGAATCAGAGAGTGGCGGGGATGAACCAGAGGATGGCAGTGGCAAACCAGAGGGTGGCAGTGATGAACCAGAGGGTGGCAGGGATGAACCAGAGGATGGCAGTGATGAACCAGAGGGTGGCAGCCTTGAACCAGAGGGGGACAGTGATGATCCAGAGGGTGGCAGTGGTAAACCAGAGGGTGGCAGTGATGAACCAAAGGGTGGCAGGGATGAACCAGAGGATCGCAGTGATCAACCAGAGGATGGCATTGATGAACCAGAGGGTGTCAGTGATCAACCAGAGGGTGGCAGTGATTAACCAGAGGGTGCTGTGATAAACCAGAGGGGGACAGTGATGATCCAGAGTGTGGCAGTGGCAAATGATAGGGTGGCAGTGATGAACCAGAGGGTGGCAGGGATGAACCAGAGGATGGCAGTGATCAACCAGAGGGTGGCAGTGATGAACCAGAGGGTGCTGTGATAAACCAGAGGGGGACCGTGATGATCCAGAGGGTGGCAGTGGCAAACCAGATGGTGGCAGTGATCAAGCAGAGGGTGGCAGGGATGAACCAGAGGATGGCAGTGATCAGCCAGAGGGTGGAAGTGATGAACCAGATGGTGCTGTGATAAACCAGAGGGGGACAGTGATGATCCAGAGGGTGGCAGTGGCAAACCAGAGGGTGGCAGTGATGAACCAGAGGGTGGCAGGATGAACCAGAGGATGGCAGTGATCAACCAGATGGTGGCAGTGATGAACCAGAGGGTGCTGTGATAAACCAGTGGGGGACAGTGATGATCCAGAGGGTGACAGTGGCAAACGAGAGGGTAGCAGTGATGAACCAAAGGGTGGCAGTGATGAACCAGAGGGTGCTGTGATAAACCAGAGGGGGACAGTGATGATCCAGAGGGTGGCAGTGATGAACCAGAGGGTGGCCGCAATGAACCACAGGGTTGCTAACAGGCTGGACAGGTAGAATCAACATAGTCGCGACCGTTGCGACCACACAAGTAAGTTTGTGTTCCCGAACTTGTACAAAACCCTCGCAAACTGGCAAAAACAGCAAATTCGCAAATTTGCACGAATTCGCGAATGTTGCGAATTGCGAGTTCGCAAATCCGCAAATTTGCGAACCGCGAATTCACAAAATTTGCCCATGCTTATACAAGACCTCCTTAATTCTAAAACCAAGGTACGGAGCTGATTAGACCTCTTAGAGAATTCTTGAAATAGATTCTTGGCAGAGAACTACTAAACTTAAGCTACTCCTCACTTACGTCTTCCCTTGTACTAGACTTAGGTTAGGTACACAGGGGGTAGGCGTACTTTAGAAGCACCAGTTGAGTTGAGTACTTTTAGTCATTATTTATAACTATATGTATTTTATACATTTTATACACTTTTATGGCTTAGAAACCATATCATGCTTTTACAGTACTACTTTATAATACTGTTCGTATTATATGCATTGTAATTTATTACGAGTATTACGATTGTAGTAGTACATTTCTTATGCTTGAAAAAGAAGACTGTTCAATAAATACTTTTATTGAAAACGCCAGTTTCTCTATTTTCTCAGCACGTCTGGGGAAACGAAGCATGCACGATTGACTGAGTAAAATAACTATCTATTGTTTCCACCACTCTAGAGATTGATTTCTTATTCTTGGGAAACAAATTTGTCATGTTTATGCGGTTGTCAAAAACGAATCCCTTCTTGTTTATTCGAGAAAGTTTCCAGTGACCTCTGAGCTAGCTGGCACTCACAATTAAGTCTAATATATTTGTTAGAGACCTAGTCGACCTCAGTCCTATGTCTAAACTACAGTATATATAATTCCAATGTGCAGAGCCTATTGGGAATATAGAAACTACACTACAGTTCGGGACATATTAGATTATTTGTTCTGTTCTTTCTGATATTGTCTTTCCATTCTGAATCCTCCACTCTGTGAAATTCTTCCAAGGTTTTCTGGACAAACATGTCAATGGCCGCATACTGCGAACCTTGAGGTGTAAACTTGGAGGTGTGGTGTAGCCCACTCGTGCGACTATAATCTGTTTCTATGCCCAATAAACTGGCTACAATGTCTACCTCATACAATTCTCCCTCCGTTAATAAACATCAATATTTGAACTTCACGTACATGCAAAATAGTCAATTCAGAACTTTTATTCACAGGTTTAACAATAGTACTTTTGTCCAATATAGAAAAAAAAACTTTTTAATTTCAATTGTCTTGAAAATCTAAACAAGTCGATCTCAAATCAGTAAAATCACATCCATATTGTGGACAAAATGATAAACCTTTTTTAAGTACTGATAATTCATTTTCATTGAGGATTCTATGTGAAAGATTGATAACTTCCAAATCTTTATCTGAACTGTCAATCTCCACGTTCCCACTTTCTATACCCCTGTCTATTTCCTGATTTTGTCCTGGCTCCTTGTTTCCATCCTGAAATTTTCTGTTTCCTCCTCCCCCGTCTTGTGCTCCAGGCACCTTTCTTTTGCCTCTCTTTATTCTTGAAATTTCCTCCAAAAAAGAAGAGTTAGTAACCGCTGTTACTGTACTCCCCCCAGATCCAGGTTCATCTGTAGATGAAATGCTGGAACTGCTGTAGTTCACTGAACTAAGCTCGCCTTGAGCATCGGTGGCTAGTGTTTTACAACCTCATCAAATCCCTTCGCAAAGCTAAAAATTCTACCTTGCTTGTAATCTCTTTCATCTCGTCGGATTTTACTTTGTTTCTTATCCTTAATTTGAATTTGATGTCGATGTATGACATCCTTCAAAATTGCATCGTTTTTTCAGTTGCATCTTTAAGATTCATATCTTCAATCTCTTTCTCTACCTCAGCTATCTGAGTTTTAAGCTTTTCCACCTTTCGTTCAGCAATTTTAATAGGTATATTCATCATTGTGAATGATGAGGTATAGAGATTTTATTTCCAAACCTTGAGAAGATCTGGATCGAGATCACCGAAAGTCAGAAATATTAAAATTCTAAGTCCCATCTGGATCCTTTTCTGATCTACATAGTTTTTTAAAGTCATCCCATCCCACCATTTTGAGAGTTCTGTTTTTCTTAATCTATCTAATTTAAAAAATTTATTCTTGAGACCATCATTAGTTAGTTGAAACACCTCGGCGACCCATTTCTCTCTATCATCCTCCATGTCGATTGTATTTACACTCCCACGTGCTCCACTACCCTTACTACTAATTTTTCCACTAATGACACAATGAGGGTACTACACTCATGTTACAAAAAAAGTATCAACAGTAAGTAATTAAGATCAGTTCTACTGGCGCTCCACTTCCAGTGGCTCACCGTCAAAGCCACTAAAACACAAGTTTCCTCACAAAATGGAAGGAGCATCAAAGTTAACAATAATATTCAGCATAATCAAGTAATGCACTTTAAAGAGAATCCAAAAGAGGTGAATCAAAAAAGGTCCATATAAGTTTCCTTCAGGTTTTTAGTTCAGTTGTTTTATTTTGGTATGTCATTCCTTTTGATGAAGATATCCACCTTGAAGTCATTCATACAATCTGTGCAAACATATATCGTACAACCAATAAATATTCAACAGCCTACACGTTTCATCCCATCCGGGACATCATCAGGGCTGTAAATAAGAGAAAAAGTAAAAATTACAATCTTAAAACTTTACAAGAAATCATGTATCTACAATCCCATAATCAACTCCAATTTTGACGCCTGCCTATATACCATTCTAAACATACCAAATACAACAAATCATAACCTGCCTATATAACAATCTATATGTTATTAGTTACCAACCAACAAAAACAAACATTTCAATGGTGGTTTCGGAATCATTCTTTGCAATTGATACATATGCTTATAAATTCAAAAATCCGTATCATGAGCATAAAACATGCCAGCCTCCAAATTTATTCTAGTTCTCTCTTTCCCCTACATGATTACTGCTAATGAATCATGATATCTCCTCTCACCTCAGTTATGAATCCTAGTTGAAGGTGTGTCGGGCACTTTCTCCATTCAATCTATAACTCTTGTTTGCCTAGAGGTAATAGTTGAGACCCATATAAAGAAATTGACATTTAGTCCTCATGCCCCTAATTGGTCGACAACAACTATCAATAGTGCCTCATTTATTAACTCACATATTTCTAATAGTATTGATCTTATTAGTCCAGTTTTTCCTAAAGCTCCCGCTCATGACAATTATTTGTTTTTTCCAATATGCGCTCAAAAAGTCCTAATTGATTACAGGAGTTATTATGTTATCTAAAATAGAAGAATAATTTATTAAATATGCACTAAGACTTTTCGTGACATGTGCTCAAAAGAACTCCTTAAAGTGGTGAACTTATTCTCACCTAATTCAAGACTTGTACTCTTCCATAGGTCCAATTCCCGCCTGCATCTATCACCATGCAACTGCGGCTATCGCCTGTATTGTGTCAAGAAAACGCTCACTCAAATAACCTTATCAAGTTTTCCATAATATTAAAGTCTATTGTGTATTTTAACTGATGCCCAAACACACATCAATTTAAGCGCATTCCAAAAAAAGTACTCGCTCAAATACCATTGTCAAATTTTCCATGATATTAAAGACTATTCTGCATTTTAACTGATGCCCAAACACACATCAATTTAAGCGCATTCCAAAAAAAGTACTCGCTAAAATAACCATATCAAGTTTTCCATGATATTAAAAACTATTCTGTATTTTAATTGATGCCCAAACACACATCAATTTATGCGCATTCCCAAAAAAGTACTTTGTTTGTCATGCGCTTAAATTGATGTGTGTTTCGGCATCAGTTAAAAAACAGAATAGTCTTTAAAGTTTGATAAGGTTATTTGAGCGAGTGTTTTCTTGGTACATTACAGGTGATAGCCGCAGTTGCATGGTGATAGATGCAGACGGGAATTGGACCTATGAAAGAGTAAAAGTCTTGAATTAAGTGAGTATAAGTTCACCACTTTAAGGAGTTCTTTTGAGTACATGTCAAAAAAAATCTTATTGCATATTTAATAAATGATTCTTCTATTTTAGATAACATAATAACTCCTGCAATCAATAAGGACTTTTTGAGGGTATATTGGAAAAAACAAAAAATTGCATGAGCGGAAGCTATTAGGTAAAACTGGGCTAATAAGATCAATACTATTATAAATAGGTGAGTTAATAATTGAAGCACTATTGATAGTTGTAGTCGACCAATTAGGGGCATGAGGACTAAATGTCAATTTCTTTATATAGGTCTCAACTATTACCTATTGGCAAACAAGATTTATAGACTGAAGGGAGAAAGTGCCTGACACACCTTCAACTAGGATCATTAACAGAGGTGAGAGGAGATATCATGATTTAGGAGCAGTAATCATGGAGGGGAAAGAGAGAACTTGAATAAATTTGGAGGCTGGCATGTTTTATGCTCATGATACGGATTTTTGAATTTATAAGCATATGTATCAATTGCAAAGAATGATTCCTAAACCATCATTAAAATGTTTGGATTTGTTGGTTGGTAACTAATAACATATAGATTGGTATATAGGCAGGTTATGATTTGTTGTATTTGGTATGTTTAGAATGGTCGAAATTGTAGTTGATTATGGGATTGTTGAGACCTGATTTCTTGTAAAGTTTTATGATTGTAATTTGTACTTTTTCCCTTATTTACAGCCCTGATGATGTCCTGGATGGGACGAAATGCATAGGCTGTTGAATATTTATTGGTTGTATGATATATGTTTGCACAGATTATATGAATAACTTCAAGGTGGATATCTTCATCAAAAGGAATAACATACCAAAATAAAAGAACTGAACTAAAAACCTGAAGGAAACTTATGTGGACCTTTTTTTGATTCACCTCTTTTGGATTCTCTTTAAATTACATTACTTAATTATGCTGAATATTATTGTTTGCTTTGACGCTCCTTCCATTTTGTGAGGAGACTTGTGTTTAAGTGGCTTTGACGGTGAGCCACTGAAAGTTGAGCGTCAGTAGAACTGATCTTAATTACGTACTGTTGGTACTTTTTTGTAATATCCCTCAGTGCACATGAGTGTAGTACCCTCATTGTGTCATTAGTGAAAAAATTACTGAGAAATAGTCTATGTGGGGTCACGTGCCATGTGTGCAGGAAGTGAAGGTATATATTCTTGTTCAGTTGGGTGACTTAATCACCATGGAGCAAAGAAGGAGTAAATCACCATTAAGTCACTGAATAAGTGTCTATATCCAGAGAGATATACTCTATGGTGGTCTAATTTTTCCAATAAAGAGTCTGGTACCATGTTGCAGTTGCCACAATTGAACAACTTGGCTTTTGACAAAGGAAGTAAGATTCTACTAACCGCCCTAAAGAATTTACCAAGCCTAACACTATTGTCTGCTGCTGTATGAGGGCTTTTATAAAAACATAATGGCACTCTGAGTCTGTCCATGTGGGCTTCACTCTCAGGGTAATCCTGGGTTTGTTCATGTATGCGAAACTTTCAGGGTAGTCCTTTCTGGATTAGGATGGCAGCCCTTCTTTTAAGTTAGGACTTGATTGTAAATGTCTCAGCATTTGAACATGAACATTTGCACCTGTGGTAATCTTGCCCAACCAAATCTCCATTTAGTTTCTCACCTTATACTTGTGAGAGATGAGTCTCCTGGATCTCAGTGCCATGAGTCCCTTATGGGTGATTAGTCACACTTTACAAGTCACCTGATTGGTTGATTGATCACAGCTTTGTCTGGACTAATATTGTAGTGATACAATATTAATATCTTATGCTTAATATATTAGGTAAGTCCACTGACATTAGGCGAAGTTACTGCTAAATAATGAATCTATACTACTATAATAAAGGAAGAACTTTCAGGCTTTGAGGCGGGTAAACTCGGAAACCGCAGCGCCAATCCACACACCCGATACACCGTTGGAACCGTCAGGGTGTGTAGATGGTTATAGGCTATATAAATAAAAAGAAAAACGTTATTTAAAAAATGTACAGTAAAAAAAAAGTAGTCCCTCCGAAGTAGCGCCGGCCACGAGGTGCGTGCTCACGTCAGGAGCGCGGGGAGGGGCGGCGTTCAGGAGCGCGAGGAGGAGCGGCGGACATGGCGTGGGGGAGGAGCAGTGACGTGAGGAGCAGTGGACAGGCCAGCGGCGGTGCAAGCAGCGGATAGGCTGGAGGAGCGGCGGCTGAGGTAAGGGAGCGGTGGACATGGCGCGGGGGAGGAGCGGTGATGTGAGGAGCAGCAGACAGGCCAGCGGCGGTGCGAGCAGCAGACAGGCGGGAGGAGCGGCGGCTGAGGTAAGGGGACCCATGTCGGGGCAGGCGGGGGTCGGGGCAGGCGGGGGACGGGCCGGGTGGGGGCCCGAGCTGCTGGATAATGTCGGGGATGGCCGGGGGTCGGGGAAGCCTGCTACTCCCGGACAGGGTCGGGACGGACTGCTAGTGTGTTATAGAAGGGTGATGAAAGAAGGCAAAGTAGTCTGGTAATGAATGAAGCCTACTAATAGAAAGCCATAGAAGAGAGAAGTGTGACAGAAGAAGCCCTACTAATGTGCTAAATATGCTTTTAAACAAGACAAAAAAAAAGAAAAACTAATGACCCCCATACTATGAGAATTTTCTCCCATGTTGTGAGGGTCATGTTTTTATTTTTACTGCCTCATCCCAAGGACCGTAAAAAAAAGCAATCCGAACATCCACTTTAAATTGAGTGGGCTGACAGATGACTAACCTCTTACGGTCCGTACTACATTGGCAAAAAGAACAATTGATCGACAGAATGCAGAACAATGTCATACATTCTCCCCAGTACAGAGATCTGGGCCTAAATCCATCGTTTATTTGCTCACCATGCCGTTCCAGTTTGGACCCAGCCATATTCAAATCAGTCTTGACCCTGCGCCCAATGTGAACAGTCCAACCCGAACTGCCAGGCCAGGTCCTCCCAGGACAGGAAACAAGCATCCTAGGACCAGTTTTGGGCTTCCAGCCCTCATCAGCCAGGATAGGTTGACTCCAGTGGCATGGAGAGCACGGTCCCACATCTGGGCATACCTGTCCCACTCGGGGTGACAAATGCAAAAAGAACAATTTATGGGGTCCTGAAGGCGAAACCCTGGAGCTGACCATTTGGTCCAGAGAGTCGGCAATGGAGAATAGCTTGCTTGACCTGTGTGCACCAGGGGAATGATTTGATTTTTGGAAAAAAGGCACCTTGCTTGCACGACACAAGCCTTCGGACCGTGCCTGGTATAGTCTATGGACTGTCTTGTCTTGGAGTTGGTGGGTCTGCGGACCTTTGAGGGACACAAAACCCTTGTGAGCAGTATACCAGGCCAATTGGTAATTGGCTTCTTTCTGAAAAGGTCCTCTGCCAGACTAACTGGTAATTGGTTGTGCTCTTGAAAAGGTCTGGGGCTGAAGGCCTGTCCTCTTGTATTGGTACAGTCTAGGGCTGTCTTGAGTGCAGTTTGCGGACTGCCTTGCTTGGATGACACCGGCCTGTGGGCAATGCATTGATACACTCTATGGACTGTCTTGGAAGACACCAGCTGATGAGCTGTGTCTTGGTGCGGTCTTTTGGACCGTCTTGGTTTGTAATTGGTGGGTTTGTGAACCCTTGGAAAACGCACAGATTGTTTGTGAACAACCTACCAGGCCAATTGGTAAATCGGCTCATGCTCTAAAAGGTCTGGGGCAGTATGCATAACATTTTCCAGACGAGTTGATAATTCGGCACATGTTTAGAAGGTCTGGGGTAAAACCTGTCTTCTTGAACTTGGCGTGGCCTTCGGGTTGCGTTGTGCGGTTTGCAGACCGCTCTGTTTTGCTTTTTGACCATTGTGCTCTTGCTTATTTTTCTTTTTTTCCTTTCTTATTTGTTGGTGTCATATTTGTCCGTTGGGGACAGTGTAAGTGTCTTATATTAAGATGCCTTGTTTCAGTAAGTTTGGGTGTTTTGGATGTCGATGTTGTTCCACTGATACTCGATTTGAAGAGAGCTAGCCTGCACCTCCGGAGGATTCCGCAAATGTTGACGTAAAGTGAAGCACAATATTGGCCCTATTATGTTTAGTACGTAGTGGCATAAATATGCAAGGGACAATGCTGAACTGGAATGGCCACTTGCTGGCTAGTTTGATGAAAAAAACATTCTTATAGGACAAATTGTTTGCTAGAAAAAGTAGGCAATCGATGTTTGATTCGTTAAGAGTGTGGCAGAAAGAAGCGAAGCAGCGGTGCATGAGAGCGGAGAAAGAGGCCAGGAAAAGACAGACACACACAAAAACACAGAAAGCTCTGGCCTAAGAAAGGAAAAAGGTAGTGAAAGGTATAGAATGTGCAGACAGGAAGTTTTGCTTGCAGACGGATAAATGTTATGTTGCGAGGGAAGAAGGTGAAGCATTTGTTGAAGAACTCTTTGACTCTCGTCCCCCGCCGCCTTATGCCCCTGAACGGATATACCCGGCAGTCCCGACATCTCTGGCTCCTAGTGCCACCCTTCCAGATGCTTCTGCATATAGTTCTACTGCCTCTGCCTGACCCCTCATGCCTCCCTTTCCAACACGCCAGTAACTGCAGAGGGCGCTGCTAGCTCCCCTATTGTGTCTGTTCATTCCACGTTGGCTACCACAGCTCTTTCCAAACCTACAGTGCTGTCCCCTTACATGAGGATTCCTGTCTCTGCATCCACTCTTTTCCTCCCTGGTGTGACACCTCAATCGCTACTGAATTATGATAAACCTGTGCGAGGGATGCCTGAAGGAAATTAGGCAGCAGTGCGAGATTGCATGGAGAGAGTGTTGGTGCGTTCTGCAGTGGGTGATGAGGAAAAGACAATGGTGGCAAATCAGGCAGCCCAGTGGGCTCGCAATGCAATTTATACTGAGGAAGATGTGTGGTGTGTGATGAAAAACTATGAACCATTTTTACAGCAGCTTGCTCTTAAGCACATGTCAGCTACCTTAATAGGATTGTGGGAGCAGTGCTTTCAGGGTGTTGCACCACAAATTATATATGATATACAAAACAGGGTCTATGCTATGGGCCTGACTCCAAATGAAGTTTTTGCCAATGTGAAGACATTAGTGGGGTACAGAGGTAGATTGCTCCAAAAGATCCCGACCATAGGGGCACAGCACCCTATGAGGGAAATCCATCCCATTTATCATCCAGAAGTACCAGAATTGCGAGACTTGGATAAATACAGTAATTTGCCCATGGGTTGATACCCGGTTTCAGGAACAGTGGATCTATACTCACTGGAAGAGGAGTGAGGTCCAGTCTTTAAAGAGCAAACTGCCTGACCCTCAGAAAAATCCTGCTGCATATTACAAAGAATTGACAGAGGTGCTTTCTCCACTGTGATGACATAGAATTGTTGTTCGGCTTGTTAGTACCAGCTGATACATGGAGGCAGGTTCATACGCAAGACCATGCACTGCAATTAAAAGGTACCTGGGATGAGATTAAGGCTTGGGATAGAGAGCATAGGCTTGGTGACAAAATCCGAAAGCAGAGCTGTTAGCCTTACCAAGTCAGATTATAACTTACATGCACTACCTTATTCCTCCAAAGAAAGTGGATTGGGATCAGTTGACTTCATGCCACCAGAAGGAGGATGAAAGTGTGTCTGATTTCTTTACTAGATTTGAGGGGGTGTTCTTGGTTTTCAGTGGTCAGAACTTATCGCTGGAAGGTGGTCTTCACTTGTTCGTTAATAGATGTGTTAATAATTTGCTTCCCAAGATTGAAGCTACACTGCAGGCTTCCGAAAGCACTTGGACTATGTCCTCCACTTCAGTGGTTTTGAGTATGGCACACTAATATGAGCATAGAAAGAATGAGGATGAAGAAAAACTGGAGAAAAAGGTGAAGGATTTAAAGACAAGGGTATTGTTGCAGCAAGTTTCAAGGGGCAGAAAAAGGGGCTCATGATCGGCCCAGCGGTTACCTCGGTCCAATAGAGGTGGTGCTTTCTTTTTTTTTTTTAAATTTTTTATTCATCAACATCAAGATTACAATTTCATTTTCATTATGTATTTCACCAAGATAAGAAAATCAGATAACATTCATTATAACAAATTAATTCCTTAAAAAGTTCATAAATTCATACATTCATTTAGTAAATTCTATCCATACTAGTTCTTGCTGACTCAACGTAAAGCAAAATATTATATATCTTACTGTATGCTTACAACTCCCCCAGCCTTTGCTTCCATTCTATTATTGGAGCCCATATTCGTCTCGCAGCTTCTCTTCTTGCCCTTCCCTTTTTTTCATATAAGGCCTGTTCCAAGGTAAAAATCGCCAACAGCCTGGAAACCCATTGTTGTGATGTCGGTGGTCTGGGATCTTTCCATAGCGACGCTATACATAATCTGCTTAGTACCATGGCTATATACAAAAACTTATAATGAGGTACTTCCAAGCCATCCTTAGTTACTCCTAAGATCATTACTTCATCCGACAATGCTATATTCATTCCCAATGAATTATTAAAAAACTGTTCCAATTCTTGTTTATAGCTATCTAAAGCAGGGCATGAAGCAAACATATGAATCGTATCAGCTTGGGTAGATTGACATCTAGGACAGGTTATACCGTTTATTCCACCCCACTCTGCCACCCTGTGGGGGGTATGATACAATTCAAACAATGTTTTAAATTGCTGGGTTTGCAAATTTGTTGTTCTCAGCACAGTATTTGACATTTTTAACGATTTCTCAGCCTCATTCCCTGTCAGTCCCAGTTTAGTTCCCCATTTCTCAAACATTTTTTCCGAGTCATCCTCCTTGTATTTACATATTTCGCCATACAACTGCGATATGGAACACCCTGTTTCTTTTCTTATGTCTTCCATCAAATCTACCTTTTGAATGTCAACATCCCCACCCCGCTTTCTTGATAGGACTGACCTAATTTGTAGATATTTATAAAAATCTCTATGCCTTAAATTATATAACCGTTGCGCGTTCTCATATGTGATTATTACCCCTGCCGCCCCTATAAGGTCTCCTATAGTTCTTACCCCTTGCCTGTCCCAATCTTTCATTATGGAATCATGGAATATTCCTGGGAGCGATGGGTTCCCATATAGCGGTGTGTAGTAGTTCATTCTACCCAATTTTAACTTCTTCTTAATAGTAGACCATATAGTTATTGCAGCCCCCAGGGTCTTAAAGCGTACCTTCTTGTAATAACTTTTCTCATCATATTTGAGCAACCATCTATCCGAGTCCTTAACCAAAAGCTCGTATACATCCGGAATCATATCCCTCCCTCTCCATTTATCCGTTATATCCCCCCCCAGCATCCCTCTTATATATTGTAAAACTGTTGCCCAATAATAAGCTTTGAAATCGGGAAGCATTAACCCGCCACGTTCTCGGGGCAGCGACAGAAATGTTTGACTGCGACGTGTTCTTCCTCCTGCCCATATAAACCTGTTTGTTACCCCTTCTAGCTCCTAAACCATTTATTATCAAATAGAGGTGGTGCTTCCAATGCGCCCCTTGGGCTTAACCAATGTGAGTGTTGCAAAAAGGAGGGACATTGGCAAAATGAGTGCCCGGAGCTGTCGCACAAAGGAGATGCTCCAAGAAGTTGAGGATATAGAGGACGTGGGAGAGGAGGAGGTGGAAGAGAGGGGACGCAGTCGGAATATGTATCGTTTAACACCTTAGCTGCTTTGAACGTTCAGCACCCAGTGCTGAACATTCGAATAATGAGCGCTGGCCCGTCGGCCAACGGTCGTGCGCAGCACTGGGGAGGTAGCGCTCGTGATGACCGTTGGCCGATGGCAGCGCTTAAGGGGTTAATAGACAGAGTGGGAATTATTTTGATGACTCCAGGAGCATACAGTATTGTCATGAAGTTTATGACTGGGTTGTCCCACAGTTAGGACAGCCAGGGACAGGGCAAAGGACCAGTTCCAGTGTCGATCAATCAACGTGGACCCTATCTCACCTCTGATTTGCAGGGTACCACAGAGAAAATTCTAGTTGACACAGGGGCTATGAATAGCTCTGTTTCCCATTCACTGGTCCCGGGGGCAGTTCTGTCTGGCCACAATAATGCGTTGGCTGGTTTCTCAGGTGTGCCGGTGGTTAGCCCCATTTCCAAACCTCTTGAATTGACTATTGGTCCCATTATGGTTAATTCCTCATTTTTATTAACATCTAATTGTGGGGAAAATCTGTTGGGATTGGATTTGTTAAAAAGACTACATGCAACGATCTTTTGTTCTCTTGATGGTGTGTATATGACCATTGGCCCGTAGGTGGCCCATGTCAAACAATGTTTTGCCAAGGATGCTCCGCTTCCTACAGAATTTGAGACCTTGCCCCGTACATTGTGGGCCACAGGGGACACAGATGTGGGATGGCTTCAGATTCCACCGGTGTCCATTCAGCTCAAGGATAATGCCAAATTGTCACGTACCCCTCCGTATAAGATTTCACAGGCAGGTGAAAAAGCTCTCCTACAAATAATCCAGGATTTGATTAGGACAGAGTGGTTGAAGAGACAGTGGTGAATGTGTATAATAGCTCTATTCTACCTATCCTTAAAAGGCCCTTAGATTCTCCTGATGTTCACATAGATGTCAACAGTTTTATTACGACCTGTGAGAAGTTAATAAGATTGTAGTTCCCCAATACCCAGTGGTTTGGGACTTTACTACAATTTTGACAATGATTCCCCGTCTGCAAAATTCTTTCTGTAATAGATTTAAAGAACACCTTTATTAGTATACCATTACGCACAGAGAGCCTATATTCGTTCGGTATTACACTTGCTGGTTGAAGTTTTAGATTCTGTCGAGCTCCTCAAGGCTACACGGAAAGCCCAAGTATATATAGGCAAGCTTTAAAAACTTAATTGAATTCTCTGGGACTTCCTACTGGTAATGTGCTGTTACAATATGTTGACCGCCTTCTTGTGGCCTCAGATATTGAGGATGGATGCAGGGAAGCCACAGTTTAATTACTCTTACATTTGGCACACCATGGCCACAAGGTGTCACTTTCAAAATTTCAATATTGTCAACAAGGGTCACCTACTTAGGTCACCTACTGTCGAAGGAGGGATGCAGACTAACCCCAGAGCACATAGCCACCATCAATATTATGCTTGATCCCAAGACCAAGACTCAATGCAAGGTACTTGCGTTTATTGGATCCCTAACTATTCCCTACTAATAAAATCCCTTCTTTACCTGACCACCAAAGAAGTACAAGAACCCCTGAATTGGACAGCTGCATGCTAGCAAGCTTTCAAACAGCTAAAGGTTGCGTTTTGCTCTGCTCCTGTGCTTAGTACTCCTGATTACCAGAAGCCTTTTGTGCTCTACGTGCATGAGGCAGATGGTTGCGCGCTTTCTGTTCTAACACAGGGCTTTGGTGGTAAGCAGAGACCCTGCACCTATTTCTCTGCCATGCTTGATAACGTCGCCAAAGCTCTGCTGAGCTGTCTGAGAGCTGCTGCGGCTGTGGCAGTTTCTTTCAGGCAATCAACAGGGCTCGTCCTTGATATTGACCTCACAGTATTGGTACCTCAAGCTGTGGATACGCTTTTGAACAAGACAAAGGCACAGCACCTTACTAGTGCACGTCTTACGGGATATGAGTTGACTTTGATGTGCTACTCTGAACCCATCCACGTTACTACCCCTCCCTTTGGAAGAAAAAGATAATGATGTCCATGATTGCCTGTTTCGGACTGAAGAAGAGACGAAGGGATAGGTAGATTTGATTGATGTTCCCTTATCTGACCCC
This sequence comes from Lissotriton vulgaris, assembly GCF_964263255.1. Lineage (NCBI taxonomy): Eukaryota > Metazoa > Chordata > Amphibia > Caudata > Salamandridae > Lissotriton > Lissotriton vulgaris. The sequence goes on along the minus strand of NC_141699.1, from coordinate 92,137,894 downwards.
CAAGGGTCGATGGCTCTTGTTTCAAACTGCTGGATTGCACTACTAATACAGACTACGCAATCACCACCTTACATACTGTAGTTGAGACGTTTTGCATTCCATACCAGTCGGTCCAGGCAGCGGAGTTGGTCGCGCTTCTAAGGGCTTGTGAATTGAGTGAAGGACAGACTGTAAATATTTACACAGACAGCCAGTATGCATTCGGGGTGGCCCATAATTTTGGGCGCCTCTGGGCAGAGAGAGGGTTCCTGACATCACATAGCCAGAGAATACAACATGGTCCCCTGATACTTAGACTGTCATCAGCCCTGCCCCTGCCTGCTAAATTGGCAATAATAAAGTGTAGTGCCCATAAGTCTGTCACAGATGATGTTGGAAGAGGCAATGCGTTCGCAGACAGAACAGCCAAGGAGACAGCCAGATCAAAGATGAATAAGATGTTTGTTGCAGGCCTTGCTATATGTGTCTCAGATAATCGAGATGGGATGGTCGAGAATACTGTGAAAAGTGTAAAGGAAATACAGATTGAGGCTCCTGTAGATGAACTAGACATGTGGGAGGAGAGGATAGGATGCTTGGATGAAGATGGATGTTGGATTGATTTGTCAGGAAAACACAGATGGCTGTTACCCAATGCTTTTGTTCTCCCTGTGGGCACTATGGCCCATGGCCAGGTGCACATTAGTGTGAAAGGTATTTGTAAATTGCTAGACCCAGTATGGCAGAATGAGAATATTTCTAAGGTTGCAATACACTTGGTGAGACATTGTATTGTCTGTTTGAAGCACAACACCAGAAAAGGCACCCCTTCACCTGCTGGTAATTTTGCACTGCCTTCTTTCTCTTTTGAGGTCATCCAGATGGATTTCATCGAGATGGAACGAGTCAACAATCTAAAATATGTACTAGTGGTGGTCTGTGCATTTAGTAAGTGGGTAGAGGCCTACCCTACTAAAGAGAACATGGCTATAGCGACAGCAAAGACACTTTTAAAAGAGTACTTCCTGCGCTATGGATTGCCACGTGTGATCTGGAGTCACAACGGGAGCCACTTCAATGCTAAAGTCATTGAACTGGTGTGTAAAGGCTTGCAAACTGTACAAAAATTCCATGCAGCAAACCATCCACAATCAGCCGGCCTTGTTGAGAAATATAATGGCATTCTCACGCTGAAACTAGCAAAGACTCCTGAAGGCACAGGATTGCAATGGCCAGACGTATTACCCCTAGCACTCATGTCAGCAAGGTTGACTGCACATTCCAGGACTGGATTGTCGCCCTATGAATTGGTCTTCGGGCGCCCTGCTAATGTTTCAGGCATCCCCAGACCTAGAAGTTTTTCAGACATAGAATATCCTCTCTTGATTGACTATTTGTATGCCTGGTCTAAAGATCTCTGTTCTGTTCACCAACAGATATCTGCCACCCTACAACCATTGCCAGAGGGTCCCGGACATCAGATCCAGCTTGGAGATTACATGCTCATCTGCAGTTTCAGTGCAAGTCCTCCTTGGAGCTGCGGTGAAGGGGCCCTACCAGGTGCTTCTGGCCACTAGGACAGCTGTGAAGGTGGATGGCCAGAAGCACTGGGTACATGTCTCTCATGTGAAGAGGGTGCCTCTGCTGCTCCCGTATGATTCCTGGGTGAAAGACAGGATCGCCGAGCAGGAAAGAGAGCTGGTTCCTCATTTTGTTCCCTTTTCTGAGGCCTGGTTGAGAGGGGCACAGACCGACAAAGAGAGTGACGAGATCTTGCTCGAGGCGGTCCCCCCTGAGATAAGGCCAGCCCCGGATACTCCAGCTCCCGCATTGCAACTACCTGAGTCCCGATCCCCAGCAGAGTTTGAGTTCTTACCTTTATTTGTTGACGACGAAGTACCTGGGCACACTAGGTGCAATCTGCGGCCCTGACGGAAAGGCAGTGCATCAGCAGGCCAACACAAGAGTTAGGGAAAGACTTAATTTTAGGGTGCAGGTGCTGTGCTTCTGGTATCTGCTTTAGCTTAGAGTAAAGAGTATTGGTGCACTATCTGGAACACTGGATAGGATCGTTGAGGATAATTTCCCCGGAGGGAGGTTACCCTATCCTGAATGAAGGTTTGTCTACAGCACAGGCTACAATTGTGTTGCAGAGTTGCACGTGTGCAACTCCATCGTGGGGAGACAACGTTGATGAACAACAGAAACCTGCCTGTGAATGTAACTAGCAGAAAGCATTAACATGTTGTGCAACTGACAATTATTCATGTACTAAATGTTTATTAATTGCGCCATTTTACATGTAGGTATATGCATTAATTGAAAGTGCCTCATTTTCCATGCAAATTTGTGAAGCTCATATGATCCTTTCTTATGTTAACTGAATTGTGAAGACCTGAAATGCAGTTCCCTGGAAACTCTTGCTTTAGAATCAACAGTTTGAAGTGTGCTGTGGAAGTTGTTCTTTGTGTTGCAGGTGAAAGAAGAGCTCATGTCAGTTTGAAAAATGTCTTTGTTTTACTACTCAGGCAAGGAGAAAATAAGTTACAATCGTGTGGCATGAGCCGATAAAGGAAGGTCATTGTGCTCACACAGGAGAAGGCCTGGGAACAAAGGACAAAATATATCTAGCAAGGAGTTCTGTTCCATGGAAAAACACCTTCAGGATTGTACCCAGAGCAGATGGCATGACTCGAAACTGCATTCCAGGAATATTACCTACGAGTAATGTGTTATTTGGAGTAGGGAAAGTGCCCACTTCTGATTTGCCTATGGAGAAAGAGCATCTTGGAGCAAGCTCTGTCCCCGTAGCTTTATGCTACATGACCCATTGATCATGAAGAGACTTCTTAGGAAGACTCCACATGCTAACACCTTCTACCCGTCTCCCTGAAAATGCTTAAGTAGCAATACCACTTAGTAATACCACTTTAGTATTAGAGAGGGGATGGATTTACTGTTTTCCACTCAACAACCATCGATGCAGAGAACGTTGAACTCATGTGTAACCTCAGTCACAGGCCTGCACTCTCCCCGGCAGCTCCATCGCCTCTGACGTCGCCGCTGAGCCCCCAGCCTGGGTGTTCTAGGCTGCTGTCTGTCCTGTTGTGTGCTGTGACTGCCCTGTGTGCCGTGATGCGGTAATTACCCAGCGGTTGCATACCTCATTGCAGCTGTCGTTATTGTGTCCATATCTTTATTCTTAACTGTTGTTTTTCGTACTGTGCTCATTGCCTTTTAATAGTGTTATTGCTCTTTTAATTTACTGGTCTTCTTATCCCCTATCCCCTCTCTGTTCCCACCTCACTGCTCCTCCTACTGCTGCCACGCGGCCCCTCCACCCTGCCCTCGCCCATTTCCCACCTCCCAGCTGAGCGTTCCTCCACTCCCCTACATAATGCCGACCGCTGCACCGTCACGCTGTGGATGTGTCGCTGACGCGCTAAAGGCACACCTAAGGCAAGCCCATCTGCCCCCGTCGTTGACCCCAACGCGACCAGCGCCAGGAACCCTGGATCTCCGCACCACCAACGCTACTGCCCAACAGCACTCCAAAACTCAACCCAGACCACAACAACAACTGCATGCTAGCCTCGCTGGCCGACACCCACGGACTCCTCAGTTGTCACTGCTGCCAACAAACCTACAGCCCGGCCAAGTACACGGACCCACCACAACTCGATCACAGGAAAATAACTGAACCAGACACTCTGCAATGCATCCTCCTCAACGTCCGATCCCTCCACAAACACACCACTAAAATCTGGGACCTCCTTGACAGCGTTCTTCACCGAAACCTGGACCAACACCTCCTCAGGACCGGACATCGCCATCGCCATTGCCCAAGGGTACAAGATCTCCAGAAAGGACAGTCATACCCGCCCGGGAGGAGGAATCGCCATCATCCACAAATCCATCCTCTACTAGAGCACACTCCTTGACAAGCCCACAGACATGATGGAACATCTTCACTTCAAGATATAGACCAACCCCACCACTACCCTCGGAGGAACCCTCATCTACCGACCCCCTGGACCCAGCAGACCATTCAACAACTCCATCATGTACATCATCTCCCCACATGTCATCTCATCCACCAACTACACCCTGCTAGGAGACTTCAACTTCCACATCGACAACCAACTGGACCCCAACACCACATCCCTCCTGGACAACCTCCACAACATTGGCCTTCGCCAAATCGTGACCAAACCCACACACTCAGCAGGACACACCATTGACCACCTCTTCTCACGACAGGGAACTCTATCACCTTCAGCCACACCACTGAACTCCCATGGACTGACCACTGTTGCGTCCACTTCACCTTCAGAACACCCACCATCCAGCATCTGCTCCCCCGAAGAAACTGGACCAGAAGCACCGACGACCAGCTGACCTCCTCACTCAGCAACTCCACCCCAACCATCATGGAAAACGATGGCCCCAACACAGCAGCACAAACCCTGCACAGATGGCTCTCCGACAGTGCCAACACCATAGCCCCCCTAAAAAAAAATCAACAAAACCCACGCCAAGAAAGCCAGATGGTTCACCACTGAACTTAGAGAATTAAGACGCACCTACCGCTGCCTCGAAAAAGCCTGGCAGAACACCAAATCCACTGATTCTCACAACAATTTCAGAGCCACTACCAACGCCCACCACCCACTAATCAGAAAAACAAGAAAAAAAGCAATTGAAGACAGAATCTCTACTCTCACACACAAAAGCAAAGAACTCTTCAACATCATCAAGGAGTTCGCCCAATCCACCAGCGAGTTGACTGACATCACTCCCTCACAAGGCCTTTGCAACAAACTTAGCACCTTCTTTCACCACAAAATCAAGAGCATCTACGACATCCTTGATGAAGACAACCAACACATGGAACCCCCACCAACCTCCCGACACCCCGAAGCCAACAATTGACAGATGCACAGCCCTCACTACCGAAGACACACTGAAGACAATGAAGTAAATCCACTCCGGGGCCCACACGAACCCCTGCCCCCACCACATCTTTAACAGAGCCACCAACACCATCGCACCCATGCTCCGCCAACCCATCAACCGCTCTCTGGTGACCGCTTCATTCCCCAATGACTGGAAACACGCCGAGGTCAAACCCTTCCTGAATAAACCCTTGGCGGACCCCACTGACCTCAAAGACTGATCTCCCTGCTCCCGTTCCCAGCAAAAGTTATAGAGTAAGCCATCAACAATCAATCAATCATTACATTTGAAGACCGCGCTACATTCCCATGAGGGTCTCAAGGCGCTGGGGGAGGGAGGTTGCTACTGATCGAAAAGCCAGGTCTTGAGAAGTCTCCTGAAGGCCAGTAGGTCCTCGGTCTGTCGTAGGTCGGTAGGGAGAGTGTTCCAAGTCTTGGCGGCGAGGTAGGAGAAGGATCTGCCGCCGGCGGTGGATTTCCAGATGCGCGGATCTGTGGTGAGGGCAAGGTTGTCGGAGCGGACGCTGCGGGTGGGGGTGTAGAGGCTGAGTCGGTCGTTGAGGTATGCTGGTCTGGCGTTGTGTAGGGCTTTGTGTGCGTGGATGAGGAGTGTAAAGCTGATCCTCTTGTCGACGGGGAGCAAATGCTGGCCTCTCAGGTGGGGTGTGATGTGTCTGCGTCGGGGGATGTCAAGGATCAGTCGTGCCAAGGCGTTCTGGATGCGTTGCAGCCATCTCAGGAGCTTAGTTGTTGTTCCCGTAGTCCATTCTGCTGGTAACGAGGGCCTGGGTGACATTTTTTCTCGTGCCATTTGAAGATCCTGCGGAGCATGCAGAGGGTGTTGGAGCAGGACGCGGAGACGGCGTTGACTTGCATGCTCATGGAGAACGTGGAGTCAAGGATGAACCCCAGGTTGCGCGCGTGGTTGGTGGGTTCTGGGGCTGTTCCTAGCGATGTAGGCCACCAGGAGTCGTCCCAGGCTGATGGGGTGGGGCTGAGAATGAGGACCTTGTCTGAATTCAGCTTCAGCCTGCTGTCCTTCATCCATTTGGCGACGGCCTTCATTCCTCTGTGGAGGTTGGCTTTGGCGGTGTGGTGGTCTTTGGTGAGGGATATGATCAGCTGGGTGTCGTCAGCGTAGGAGATGATGTTGAGGCGGTCTTGTCGTACGACATGGGCGAGTGGTGCCATGTCGATATTGAACAGCGTTGGGCTAAGGGAGTATCCCTGTGGAATGCCGCAAATGATTTCGGTGGTCTTGGAGCAGAAGGGTGGGAGGCGGACGCTCTGGGTTCTGCCGGAGAGGAAGGATGTGGTCCAGGCCAGGGCCTTCTCTTGGATTCCGGCGTCGTGGAGGCGTGCTGTTAGGGTGCGGTGGCAGACCGTGTCGAAGGCTGCTGATAGGTCAAGAAGGATGAGGGTGGCGGTTTCTCCTTTGTCCATGAGCATCCTAATGTCATTGGTGGTGGCGATGACATTAGGATGCTGTGGTTGCTGCGGAAGCAGGACTGGGAGGGGTCCAGGATGTTGTTGTCTTCAAGGTAGCGGGTCAGATGTCTGTTGACGATCTTATCCGTGACTCCACTCAACAGCCAACTCGCAGCATTCGCCAAAGAGCACAACATCCTCGACTCCTCGAAAACCTGCTTCAGGAAAAACCACAGCACGGAAACCGCCCTCCTCACGGAAACAGATAACATTTGCACTCTACTGGACAGAGGAGAAACCATGGCCCTCATCCTCCTTGACCTCTCAGCGGTGTTTGATATGGTCTCCCACCGCACCCTAACCCGCAGGGATCCAGGACAAGGCCCTCGAGTGGATCAGTTCCCTCCTCTCCGGCAGAATGCAGCATGTCAGGCTCACCACTTTCCTCTCAGACCCCACACCAACCACCTACGGAGTCCCTCAAGGGTCTTCCCTCAGCCCGAGGCTCTTCAACGTCTACATGGTGCCGCTCGCCCAACATTGTGTCATATGCAGAGGACACCCAACTCATCGTCTCCCTAGCAAACGAACCCAACACTGCCAGGCACAACTTTCGAGAAGGCATGGAAGCCATCAAGAAATGGATGAAGAACAGCTGCCTCCAACTAAACACCAACAAGAGGGAAGTACTCATCATGGGCCCTAACCCCTATGCATGGAACAACACTTGGTGGTCCCCGCCCTAGGAAAGCCACCCACCCCCTTGGACCACGGCACGCAACCTAGGAATCATCCTGGACTCCGGGCTCAAAATGGACCGCCAGATTAACTCAGTCTCGTCCTCCTGCTTCCACACCCTCCGCCTCCTACATAAGACCTTCCAATGGATCCCCCTTGAACACAGAAAGACCGTCACTCACGCCCTGGACACCAGCAGACTGGATTACACCAACGCACTCTATGTCAGAATGAACAAAAACCTCACCCACATGCTACAGAATATCCAGAACGCCACCGCAAGACTGGTCCTCAACCTGCCAAACCAATGCCACATCTCCCAGCACCTGCACACACTGCACTGGCACCTTCAAGATGCTCACCCACACACACAAGGTCCTCCACGACACCGAACGAGCATACCTGAACAGCCGACTCAATTTCCACGCACCCCAAAGGACCCTAAGATCAGCCCAGATTTCCTACACCATGGTCCCGCACACCAGAAAAACCTGATCGGGAGGCCGCTCCTTCTCCTTCCTCGCAGCCAGGGCCTGGAACGCCCTTCCCCTGAACCTCAGACAGACAGAGTTGTTTCCCATCTTCATAACAAACTTCAAAACCTGGCTCTTCAACTGACCCACTCCTTGATGGACTGGAGCCTGCAACCCCCAACCCCCAGTGCCTTGAGACCATTATGGGTGAGTAGCTGCGCTTAATAAACACTTGATTGATTGATTGATTGATTGCTTTCTGATCTTCTGCATTCTGCATCTTGAACTGATAGTATTACCCATGTTGCTTCGTCTAAACTGGATATGCAGATTTGGCTTCATGCTAATTTCGATGCATTTCTAAACCCTTGTCTTGAGGTATTTTTCTGTTCAGTTACTTTTGGCTTTGCAATATATCAACTAACCAACGTACTCATCTGGTTACAATATGTCCACGAGGATTATTAACTTGTTGATTGGTCATCTATTGACATTTCTCCCCTTTACACTATGACGCTGCAAAAATGAACCATCAGATTGTGAATCTAGGACAGGTCTAGAACATATGGGCCTGTTATGCTGCAACTATCCTTTCTGTCTGTGTCTGTCCACTATGGTCAGCTTGCTGCCCTTGCCTCTTTCCCCTCTGCTCTCTGTTGTTCATGTGCTTGGCCCTGTTCACTCCCTATTGCTTTCCATAGTCTGTTTAATGTACTGCCGTCCCGCTTGCCCTGTGTGATGTATTGTGCTGCTGCAACCCCTGACGCCTGCCTTGTAAAGTCAATTTGGTGCCCCTGTTCATCTCCCTCCTGCCCTCTCTCATCCAAGTTTTTGTCCCTTCCTCATTCCTCCTGCCCTGCGTGATCCAATGTACCAAACTTGCCAACATTCTAAACTTGGTAAGAGGAAGTTTTTGAAAAAAAACCTGGGTAATGGATTATCACAATTGACTTACATTGAAAAGGAAGAGATTTTAAGCAGGAGACAAATAAAATAAAGAGCTGGACTTAAAAACATTGGGAGTCTCCTGCCTGAATTGGGTGTGTTGGCATGTATGGTTATACTATGACTGTCTCTTCCTTCTGCCTTCAATGGTCTTTTATATTGCGATAACCTCTCTTGCCTGTACTGCATGGTTGGTTTGTTGCCCCTGCCCCCATCTCCCCTGCCATCCATGGTCCGTTGTCCTACCACTGACCCTCCCACCTGCACAGCATGGTCCTCTTGTTGCCTCTGCAGTGTCTTATTCCCATAGAAAATATGTTTAGTGCTTTAAACCTCTAAAATGAGGACATATTTTCTGAGTTCTCAAATAGTAACCAAACACTTAAAATAATTTGCTATCTTTATCTTTTTTATCAAGCTGATCACCTGATTATATGTTGCACTTAAGGGAGAGGATGTGGTGTTGAGGCCAGAGCTACAGATTTTGCAACTGGAGAACTAGGTTTGAGTTTCAACATCAGCTCGACATCCCATGATTCAGGTCAAATCACTTAATCTCCCCATGCCTAAAACCAAAATGAATGTGTTGTTGTGTGATACAACTGCTGCTCACGTAAAGCACTCCTATACCTTTGGGTCAAGTCCGCACTGTATAAAACTTTCAAAAAAACTAAATAATTAAGTGTTTTGTATTCTTCTGTCATTGGACTACACTTGAACTATATTTGAGTGATACTTGTGCTATATTTGGGCTTTTTGTTCTCCCGTGCTCATCTTAGGAGACGTATTTGTTATGAAGCTCCCTAATTTTGTTATTTACTGCCGTATCCTCAGTAGAAAATGCTTTCAGTTTTCTACTTTGATTCCAACAAGATGGCATTCATACCTGCCACACCAATGGCACAAATTCCGAATCTTAGCACTCTAGTTGCTCAGTAGAACACTGTAGCAAAACTGCTGATCACCGGGAGTTAAATGGCAATCTGCTGCTGGTGTTGAAAGTGCATGTTTCAGTCTGCATGTGTGCATGTGTTGGAAGTGAATATTTCAGTGCATGTTTTAGTCTGCATGTCAGATTGTTTTAATGAAATTGAAGAGGAAGAAATTTGAGAGCTCACAAAATGTGCCCCAATTTGTTTTTAACCTTGCCCTAAGACCCCGGGAATAAAAGTGATCATTGGAGGTTCCCAGAGGCATTAATAAATCACACTTTTGAACGATCCCCTCACCCAACAAAAACCAACCCGCTCAGCTGTAACTCAGGCATTGCAGCACAGCCTGGTTGCATTTGGCGGCCCAGCTGGGAACCCAATGATGAGGCATGCCACCAACTAGGCGTGGGCGGAAAATCCGTTCCGCTCGCGGATTTTGCGGATTTTCGGGAAATCCGCAATCCGCGAGATTTGCGAATTTCCCGCAAAATCCGCAAATCCGCGAGCAGCGGATTTTGCTCGCACTGCTCGCACTGTTAGCGTGAGTTCGCGCCCCGCGAATAAGTGCAAAATTGCAGAAATACGATCTTGGCAAAACTGAAAGTAACTACTTACCAGGTTCAAAAGTTCAGGCACATCATTAGTAGCCATTTCCTGTAGTGCTTCCTGAGGGGCCCCTCCAGAGTTCAGTTGCCAGTTGAAACTATTATGTGACCCTGCTCTGAACCTCAGAATAGTTACACATATGCCACAAAGGTCCTGAATTACAGCTAAGGGAGACAAGCAGGAGCCAGGCTGGAAGTTAAAATCCATTAATCAGCCCCTAATTCATTATTGTCAGTTGGGGCAGGGCAGGTGTTGTAACTAATTTTGCAACAATGAAAGCACTTAGCAAGTGCAAAAGATCACTAATCAGGGCGCACTAAGGAAGCAGGTGCCAGCTAAAAAAATATTCTGTGACACATTAATCAGCCCCAAATTAATTCAGGTCACTTGAGGCAGGGAAGGTGTGCTTTGCTTTGCCGAAAATAATGTACACTGGACAACCAGAGGGTGTAGTGATGAAACAGAGGGTGGCATGGGTGGGCCAGAGGGTGGCATGAGTAGTCAGAGAGTGGCAGTGGTGACAGAGAGTGGCAGTGATGAAGAAGAGTGTCCCAAACAGGCTGGACACGTAGAAACAACAAGTTCGCAAAACTTGCGACCCGACAGGTAAGTTCGCAAATTGCGAAATTGTAAAAACCCTCGCGAACTGGCAGAAACACGGGCGAACACAAAAAAAAAAAAATCCGCAAATTCGCGGGAATTCGCGGATTTTGCGGATTGCGAATCCGCAAATCCGCAAAATTCGCGGATTGCCAATCCGCAAAATCCGCTCATGCTTACCACCAACAAGGTTGGTGGGTGAGGGTTCTTCTTAAAAATCCATTGTTTTTTTTCTACATACTAGTGTATGACATTGAGTCATCCCTGTTTGTGGATTCCTGAGTGGGTCCGTTCACATTGTTCTCTTTCTGAAAAATTCTAGGGGAAAAGGAAGTACTCCACTTTTTCTCATTAGTTCCTAGGTCTCTCCTTGTTGTTCCAATTTTTCTTTTTACAGCACTAACTATAACTTCTATGACAAACTGAACCCCTTCATTTTGTTCCTTTCAAAATTAAATGTGTTACGTTTTACCAGTTTGATTCAATCAACATGGCTTCACATGGCCATACTTTTGTCATAAGTAACACTGTTAGCGCTCTATTTGTTCTTTAAAACACTCTGAGAGGCTGCAGTAGCACACAAGGGAAGCAGCTGTCAGACTTTATTTTGATATGGCTGATAGTGGACATTTACAGAAAATATGCTCTCATTTTAGCTTCTGGAGCACCTTCCATAACCTCTATTGGGAAAACTGTTTTCTCTCAACCATGATTCTTGAAACCCTAGCAGAAGGCTTTTCACAGGGTAAAATCACCTTAGAATAATTAATAAAATCTGTCATCACCATTTATACGTTCTCCTTTTTGTGACTCCCAAAACCTGCCATTAAATCCAATGCATTTCAATAGCGTGCCACAGAGACCAAAACTGTTGTTTTTTTTTCATTTTCCCACAAAGTCGTAGAGGATCCATGGGAAAATAAAACAAGCATTGTCATAGCCAATAGTTCTCACCTTTGGGATCTTATAAGTGTTTAGGTATCCTGCACAACATCCTTGGTGCAACAACATCAACTATTGCATGGTTAAACACTTATAAGGTCCCAATGGTGAGACCTTTTGGCTATGCCAATGCTGGTTTTCTTTGTTATGGAAGCTTTTCTTGCGTTATTCAATAGCTCCCATTATGGTAAATTAGTAGATATTGTAATGGTGAATTACAACAGTGACATCAATGGCCTATACTGTTCACTTAAAAAAACACAATTAAGCCTATTTCTTGCTTGTCGGGTAGCATCCCTCTAAAGTTCGTGTCTGCACACACCAGCTGGTTGAATGGCCTCGATACATTCAAGATATCAGAATTAATCATTTAAGCATCTGTCACATTGTTAAAGTGGGCCACTTGGCCAGTCTCCCACCGACAGACAGACCACCTTGTATTAAACCCCCAATGACATGGCCTTTGAGATTAGCAAATTATGGTAAAGTTCAAAGATGCAGCTTTGCAGAGCTCCAGAACCTGCAAGCCAACTTCGTTAAAATCCCATGGTATCATTATGGAGAAATTCATTTTTCACAGGAAGTGAGAAGTGCAACCCTCCATTTATACCGTTTCATCTGTTAGAGAATTACATCTCTCAGGTTCCACAGGTCAGTGTGACCCAACTCCAGCAGGAGTAATTTAGCACTGGACTGCTAGGCCATTCTCTCCCATCACAAAACAAGAGCAAACCTAAGCTTACTGTTGCCTAACTGGGCATCACCAGAGAGGTGCACCCTAAATCACTAGTAATTGCATTGCACTGCCACAAAGAGTTACAACCTAATAATTCATAGAAAAGGAGGATAATTGCAGCCTTAAATGTATACAACTTGGAATTCAAATAGAAGGACGCAGCCACCTCAGGTGCCTTCTCTGTGAACGGGACTGTAACAGGGTTTGGTGGCCTGCACATGGACAGGGCCTCGGCATGGTCCGAGGATCCGGGGAAGAGCTAGGATTGAAGGTCATGCTGGGACCAGTCTGCTGTGAACAGTGACGATGCTGGATTCTGCACCCTAAAGCGAGTGAATTGAAATGATACAGTGGGTGCACCACCGACTGCCAATAAAGTAATCGTAAAGCAAATTCAAGCTGGAATATGTAAAGCCGCTGGAAAATTGGCACTAAAACTGGCTCAGCTATGAGAAGAGTGGACTGGCCTAAAAGTCTGCCCCTCTTTGCTCAACATTTTTATTGATTTTTTAAAAACATATAATACTGAAATGAGGCAAAAGTAGCAAACGTTTACTCTGTAAATGGACTGTAGTCGAGTGAGAAAAATATTTTTACAAGAGCAGCAAATTTAAAAAAATGAGAAGCACGTCTGACTAACAAGCTGCATAACAGTCATTAGTTAATATGTGTGTATATGCACAAAAGTGGCTTAAATAAACATTTGATAATCCAAATGTGACTCGAAAGAGTCCTGCCATTTTTAAATTAAATTTGAAGCCTGCTCGGCTGTAGGCTAATCGGGTGGACCATTGCCACTTTAGTACTGTGCAGAGTCTCCAATGTAACATTTGTGTTTGGCAGTTTGTAAGTTGTCATGGAAGATGGCTTTGGAATCTGAGGTAGAGGAGTAGATGTTTGTGAAGTTTCCGCACCCTAACCACTTGACTCTGGAGAGGTTTCTACATCCATGGGTTCGTCCTCCTTTTCCTCCTCCTTCGGCTTGCAGCTGTCATTGATATCAGTCTGAATGCTTTCCTCCGCGGCCTCGCTCTCATTGTGGTCACTGCGAGTGCTAGAGGGAGATGGCTACACAAACTCTTCAGCAGCGGGCAAAGGTGCTGCAGCCTCCTCGTGGTTCATGATTAGCACCAGGGGGCTCTTCGTACAGCTCTTCTTGTGCTCCCGGAAGTCAGTCCACTTGAACAACTCTGCACAGCATTACTCGCACACATTGATTTCTTCACTCCCTCTTCTACTCTTGTTCCCACTGTCACCATCACCTGGAACTTAAAGTGCCTGTTTGCGTTTTGAGAAGTGCTGGGACCCTCGCATGAAATCTACTGCAACAGTGCTGAGAAGTGCAGGTACTCTTACTTTCAAACTGAAAACTCAGTACCTGCCCAATTACTCTTGGCACTTTTGGCGTAGCCCGCTGACGCTGCGTAAACAAGTGGGAGGGGTGAAGAGAGCGCAGCCGAGAGCAGCGACACGCAGTGTGTACCTTGCGGGAGAGAACACAAGGTAAATGCCAAACGTGCATGCGTTGCCCTTGAAGGAAATGCACCGCGTGCATGTTTTTATCCGAAAACCCGAACTGATTACAAGAGGTCTCCTCCCTATGCAGCGCATTCGCGCTGCGTAGGCAAGACCTAAAAAAACATAAGTGCGGTTTCACATGCTTGTGTTCTACTAGCCCCGCTGGATGGCCTGTGTCCCATGGGGAATGCATTATATATAGATAGATGAGGGTTGCATGTGGCACACCTCTGAAGGTCGATTTGACCCCAGGGATCCCATCCATGGGGGCCTGGCCTTTAAAATAATTGGGAGGGGTCCATGCGGCCCACCTCTTGGCCGCTTTTGGCTATGGTGACACCATCACCCGGGCCTGGCTGTGATTTAAAAGGTGTGTCAAGCATCCCACCTCGCAGGCCGATTTTGGCTCCGGGGACCCAATTTCCCGGGTCCTGGTCATAATAATAAGGAAGGCGCCATACAGCCCCCCATTCTCAACACAACCCAAATCCACAATATATGTACCTATATCCCACCAAGACATACACTCCCAGCTCAGACAAAGCACCAGTTTGATCCTGTACTTACTCTTTTCAATACCAAACCTATACTCAGTGTTCCACCATTTCATCCACCAACACACTCCTCCTCTTTTTACCAAAAAAACACAACCACATAACGCTTACATTCTACTGTACGACACATATTACCTTTTCCTTGATCAAATCTAACACACACACTCTTGACTCTTGCGCATCCCCTTTCACACACCACATACACTCTTTTCCAAAGCAAATAACAACCCCTATTACCTTTCAGCTTCCACTCATCAACAGTACTTTACATATAAATACTTCTCAGAAAGTACATCATTTCCTCTCACTACTCCTCAAAATCAAAACATAACTCACACCATCACAACAAACTCTCACAAACATTACCTCATAAACTAGAAACTTACACCCACCCTCCTGATTACACAAATACACACACTAAACCAACTCTACTGCCATGCTTTGTCACTTACCCCACATCTTACACATATACAGCAACTCTCTTTTAACAGCCTCTCACAATTTGACAATTAAGAACCTTACAACATGACCCACATCCTACGCCACCACCCCTAGCTCATAAAACTTCCACCCTAACCAAATGCAAACAAAATAAATGACATAGCACTCTTCACAACTTCACATCTCAATATCTAATGCACAAGTAGTACGACATGCACCACAACTACTAGCAGGCCTTTGGTTTGGCCACGTCCACTGAGGCGGAGTAAGTTGAATATTTAGGTTGGCACCAAAAGTGCCTCACTATTGACTTTGACTCCAGAGCCCTTGAGGAAGGGTGTTTTAACATGAAACGCGTTGGGAAGGAATTGTGTATTTAGTTGGGCTGGTCCTTGGTCCCGTGTCTCTGCCTGCAATAAAGAAAGTGTGGCGAAAATGTACCTGTTTGAGTGGCGTTTTCTACAGCAGGCAGACTTTTGTGTTTGATATATATATATATATATATATATATATATATATATATATATATATATATATATATATATATATATATATATATATATATATATATATATATATATCAGTCACACAGTGCAGGAACCCTTTTGGAGAGAGACCACACACGAAATGGATTCAATGCCTTTTTATTTTCGTTAGCTTGCCAGCAGGTTTCCAGCATCAGTGTCAGCCAAACAGAATTTGCCAGACGCGTTTCGAGAGCGAAGCTCTCTTCCTCAATGGCATGGTTGCAGTCACACGAGAATGCTGTGAATAGCGCACAATTTTTAAACAGTCCCCGCCCACTGGGCGTGTTTCATCACAGCAGCGTTTTATGGGATCTGTAGTGCCGGTATTTACCCAGTGGATGCATTCTCTGTTCAATAAAACCCTGATAAAATCCAAGTGGAAAGGAGGACACACAAATGCGAGATTCCTGCTCCGCTTTGTAGCTGACGATAAGGTGACACGGAGGCCCCCCTGCAGGGCCCCTGGTCGGTTCGTGTCCATGTTGATCCTGGGTAGGTATCAGCGTTGGTTCTGCAAACGCAGCAGGTCTTTTCTCCACGACCGGGACGGCCGTCATAACATCAGTCACACAGTGCAGGAACCCTTTTGGAGAGAGACCACACACGAAATGGATTCAATGCCTTTTTATTTTCGTTAGCTTGCCAGCAGGTTTCCAGCATCAGTGTCAGCCAAACAGAATTTGCCAGACGCGTTTCGAGAGCGAAGCTCTCTTCCTCAATGGCATGGTTGCAGTCACACGAGAATGCTGTGAATCGCGCACAATTTTTAAACAGTCCCCGCCCACTGGGCGTGTTTCATCACAGCAGCGTTTTATGGGATCTGTAGTGCCGGTATTTACCCAGTGGATGCATTCTCTGTTCAATAAAACCCTGATAAAATCCAAGTGGAAAGGAGGACACACAAATGCGAGATTCCTGCTCCGCTTTGTAGCTGACGATAAGGTGACACGGAGGCCCCCCTGCAGGGCCCCTGGTCGGTTCGTGTCCATGTTGATCCTGGGTAGGTATCAGCGTTGGTTCTGCAAACGCAGCAGGTCTTTTCTCCACGACCGGGACGGCCGTCATAACATCAGTCACACAGTGCAGGAACAGAGTCGCTCTCGAAACGCGTCTGGCAAATTCTGTTTGGCTGACACTGATGCTGGAAACCTGCTGGCAAGCTAACGAAAATAAAAAGGCATTGAATCCATTTCGTGTGTGGTCTCTCTCCAAAAGGGTTCCTGCACTGTGTGACTGATGTTATGACGGCCGTCCCGGTCGTGGAGAAAAGACCTGCTGCGTTTGCAGAACCAACGCTGATACCTACCCAGGATCAACATGGACACGAACCGACCAGGGGCCCTGCAGGGGGGCCTCCGTGTCACCTTATCGTCAGCTACAAAGCGGAGCAGGAATCTCGCATTTGTGTGTCCTCCTTTCCACTTGGATTTTATCAGGGCTTTATTGAACAGAGAATGCATCCACTGGGTAAATACCGGCACTACAGATCCCATAAAACGCTGCTGTGATGAAACACGCCCAGTGGGCGGGGACTGTTTAAAAATTGTGCGCTATTCACAGCATTCTCGTGTGACTGCAACCATGCCATTGAGGAAGAGAGCTTCGCTCTCGAAACGCGTCTGGCAAATTCTGTTTGGCTGACACTGATGCTGGAAACCTGCTGGCAAGCTAACGAAAATAAAAAGGCATTGAATCCATTTCGTGTGTGGTCTCTCTCCAAAAGGGTTCCTGCACTGTGTGACTGATATATATATATATATATATATATATATATATATATATATATATATATATATATATATATATATATATATGTATATATATATATATATATATACATATATATATATATATATATATATATATATATATATATATATATATATATATATATATATATATGTGTGTGTGTGTATGTGTGTGTGTGTGTATATATACGTATATATGCAAACGCGTAAGTACATTGATAAAGTTAAAATTATGTAAATTAACTTGCCTTTGAATACATAGGGTTAATACTCCCATGCAGTGTAATGACTCCTGATGACCAGCTTCTGAAGTTTCAAAGTAAAGTCAATTGATAATTCGAAGAGTTTTACATCGGGAGTCATGTACATCTTCCTAAGTAATGTTAACATACCCCTGAGGCACATGAGGATACTTGATGGCTAACAAATATTTTCTGCGCCCCATGACCTAAATGCTACCTAGCGCCCCCTCCTGCATGGAGCCAGCCTCTGCTGTTACCTTTCGTTACAGAAGAACTGCACACAGCAAGGAACACAAAACTGGCTGCTGCCCATGGCTTTTAGTGGGATGAAAAAGGTGGCGGGGAAAGGGGTCTAGCCTCAGAAGTGTAACTGGGAATCCTTCCCAAGAGGTGTGGCCTGTATAATTAAGGGTGTGGCTTAACAGATATTAACTAAAAGTCTGTGCTTCACATAGAGTTCCACCCGACCAACATTTTAGTTCCTCCTTGGGAGCTTTCAGTTATTGCATCCTGTCATAGCACATGGTAACATACATGAACGTGCTACAACCCAAACCTATTGGCTTTGCTAACACTTGTTGGTAGTATCAGATAAATGAGTAACGACAATGATTTTGTTGTGAATAATTAATGTGAAAATGTTTCAATTCTGAAAATATGTTACCTTTGATTAAACATTCATTAAGCCTATGGGAGGGGTTCCATTCACTCCTGTGTTTCCCTCCGTTAGACTTTTTCACCTTTTTTCTGCATATCTTTCTGAAATTATCTCTCTACAAATCTCACATCTTATCTCTTTCTAATTTTTCGTTCTATCCTGCATGTACTGCCTTGCATCGCCTTCACATCACCACCCTGACACAACTCACAAAATCACATGTAAGCACTGCATTCTCATTTATTTTCGGTCTGTGCATTTCGACTGCTGTTCGACATGCTTTAGCATAGATCCACAATTGGCACACATGCCACTTGCTCTGTGCCATCTGCTGAGAGGCCAAGGACTGTATGAGCATATATTCTGAGCACCTACATGAACCACTGATGGGCACTTTGAGAAACTCTCTCTTCCTTCAGCCTGAATTATAGAGGGTTCATGGTCCTAACACACACCCAAAGTCTGAACTCACTCAGACACAGAGAGGCCAGTTCAAGGTGCACACTATACAAGAGTGATAAGCTACATGAAAACACTGCTTTAGCACATCATCTTAGAAAGCACACACTAAACGTAAAGCAAGAATAAGTAAAACGTGCTGTGTCGCTGACAGGGATTAAGGTCATGGTTGTTGCAGTCATAGTTCAAAAATCGATCACTGTTTTGCCCGTAGAGTTCAGGATATGAATATAGGGCCAAACAGACCCCCGTTTCAATATCACTTTTTATGGCTACCAAGTATGAGGCGCCGTCCCACTGGAAGGCTTGAGGCTACCGCTACTCACCAGTTCTGAGAGCATGCTGGCCATCGCTGCTGCGAGCGGCCGCCCCTGGTCCTGCGCGACTCGGGAGAAGAGGCGAGCTCTCCTGACCCTCGCACCAGCCTCGCGCGTGTGCGCAGCACTGGCACAGGGTTCAGTGAGCCCTCCCCCTGCCTGAGGTGGAGGGGGCAGGAGCACTTTCACGAGGAAGTGGGTGGGATCTTGAGACACAATGTGCCCGAACTTTATTTAATGTAGCTTTTTATTTATTAAGATGACAGCCATGTACAGGTTATTCTGAAAAGACCAGAGAACTAAACACGCCACACGCTTTCTTTCCAGGCTGCCTGCTGCTTGAAAGAAACGTACATTTGTATTATTGGTTAACCTGCAGATGTAAAGGCTGCTTGGATGGCCAGGTGACATGTTAGCTTTAATGACGGAGTCACTTACAGCTTTGTGACTGCTAAGATGTAATCGTTTTGAGAGGACACTTACAAATGTTTGCACTAGGTACAGTCTGGTTGCATACTACTAAAATCTATATTATGAAAGCACTTGTCTCTATCCAGGGTCGGATTGGGATCACAATTTGGCCCGGGCACTGACGAAAAAGTGGCCCACATTAAGGGGGCGTGGCCTACATTTAAGGGGCGTGGCCTACATTTAAGGGGCGTGGCCTATATTTAAGGGGCGTGGCCCACATTCGAGGGGCATGCCCTTTCATGAAACACCATTTGGTTACTCTTTGAGGTCTAATTTGTAGACAAATATTTAGTAAATTAAGCCTTTTAAAGCTTACAGAGCAAGTAACATTGGTAAAGACTAGGAGCACTGCAGTTCAGATAATTGAATACTTACTTGCAGTCTTAACGCCCTGCACAATGTCGTTGGATACTCTTTCCTAACCAGCTATGTCCTAGACTCTAATCATCACATAAACCAGAAATCTAGTACAAAGTCAAGGAGAAAGGGTAAGACTGGAATCTCTGGTAATAGAACATGTAATAACAAAAGTAAGAATTCACAAACGAGGAAAAGGCAGTCTGGGGTGTAAAGAATGCTGAAAAAATGTATCTGTACAATCTAGTCATACATTTATTTCACAGTCAGCAGGTGATGTCTATATACAAAAAACACAGTTTTATTCATATCTGTTGCTGCCTTAAAGTCTGGGCCATGGGGAGTGAAATAAAACAATTGCCTAGGATCACATGATCTGATTAAGATACGAAACCAGTATTAATGCCAAGTTGTTGGTATCACATTGAGCAATTCAGAAACTAGATGTATATGCCTCACTTCCCTTACACTCACCTTACCCTCAACTGCAACTCATCCGGTATCAACATAGCTCTTGGTCATAACTCAGACCAGATGTTGTTGCTCCTGGCAAAATGTTTGTGAGCACCTATGTTCAGGCCTACATCATAATGTAATACAATCTGGAATAATGCTGCAAAATCATTCCTTGGGTAAATTGTGTACATTAAATTGCAACAACATTTGACGTGGAATTCTGTGTGCAACCTGCCTATTTCTCACATTTTTAGTGGTAAGGGTGATTTGGTTGTTGTTTTGTGAGCTAGCACACAATATCACAATAAACCATACGGGCATTGTGTTTGCAATTGTAGCTTTAGTTATGTTTACTTATGCCATTCTTTCAGCAACAATGAAAACCAATGCGATGTTCTGAGGATTTTCACCATTCCATTGGAGGAAATCTAATAATTTCCTCCTTATATAGAAGAAGCAATACACACACTCTGTTCTCTGAATCATGGTACAAGAGACCTGCAAACAACTAGTGCTATTGGTTTTAAATATTCCAACCGTGTAACAATCCCTCACAATTTTTCGCATGTCCTCCATGTGTAAGACACATTATGTAGCACCAACTCTGAAGCACGTTCTGGGGCCCACATGCATGATAACAAAACACAACCAACCAGAAAAAGTTGTGCAATACCCTAAAAACTAATCCCACCATGGTCCCTTTAAATACCCCTGCATCCCATAATCATAACCCATCCTAACCCTAAAAATACACCCTGCACCCTAAAACCCAAGCCTATCCCTGAACCCTAAAAATACCCCTTTACCCCAAACCCCAAACCTATCCCTGAACCCTAAAAATACCCCTGTACCTCAAAACCCAAACCTATCCCTGAATCCCAAAAATACCCCTGTACCTCAAAACCCAAACCTATCCCTGAATCCCAAAAATACCCCTGTACCCCCAAACCTATCCCTGAACCCTAAAAATACCCCTGTACCTCAAAACCCAAACCTATCCCTGAATCCCAAAAATACCCCTGTACCTCAAAACCCAAACCTATCCCTGAATCCCAAAAATACCCCTGTACCCCCAAACCTATCCCTGAACCCTACAAATACCCTGTACCCCAAAACCCAAACCTATCCCTGAACCCTAAAAATACCCCTGTACCCCAAAACCCAAACCTATCCCTGAACCCTAAAAATACCCCTGTACCTCAAAACCCAAACCTATCCCTGAATCCCAAAAATACCCCTGTACCTCAAAACCCAAACCTATCCCTGAATCCCAAAAATACCCCTGTACCCCCAAACCTATCCCTGAACCCTACAAATACCCTGTACCCCAAAACCCAAACCTATCCCTGAACCCTAAAAATACCCCTGTACCCCAAAACCCAAACCTATCCCTGAACCCTAAAAATACCCCTGTACCCCAAAACCCAAACCTATCCCTTCACCCTAAAAATACCCCTGTACCCCAAAACCAAAACCTAGTCCTGAAACCTAAAAATACCCTAGTACCCCAAAACTATCCCTGAAACCTTAAAATACCCAATCACCCTAAAACATATACCTCAGAACCCCAAAACATATACCCTATATGCCCATACTTACCTTATCCTAACATATACAAAAAAACATGCCTTTATCATTCATGCATTTACGAGTTTCGTTGTAAATGTATGCGTGGTAAAAGCATATAAAATGTAATGCCATGCGTTATAACGGCATTGCGGAGTCCTAGTAGATTCGTAATAAAAGTATGCGGAGTGATGGTATGCGGCAAGAAAGATTCGGGATAATGGGTGTTTACTGTCAGAATGACCTACAAACTACAAAAAACAAGCATTTACAATGCAATGGTCTCGGCATCATTAAAGGTAGAGCTATTGGCATTGCTCATGACATTTTTTTTTTTATCATAAATAAATGGCATTGTCATTTACATTGCCAATAGCTTAATCGTTAAATAAATGGCATTGTCATTTACAATGCCAATAGCTTAATCGCTCGCAAATGCATGACCTATTGCATTTACACCCACACAGAGCCACACACACAAAGCGACCCACACACACATACAGAGCCACCCACACAGAGCCACTCACACAGTCATTCACATAGAGCCCCCTACACAGAGCTACCCTCACACAGACAGAGCCACCCACACATAGAGCCACCTACAAAAAAAAGCTATCCACACAGAGCCACACACACACACAGAGCCACACACACAGAGCCACAGACGCACACACACAGCCACACACACACAGAGCCACACACACACAGAGCCCCACACACAGAGCCCCACACACAGAGCCCCACACACAGAGCCCCACACACAGAGCCCCACACACAGAGCCCCACACACAGAGCCACACACACACCCAGAGCCCCACACATACACCCAGAGCCCCACACACACACACCCAGAGCCCCACACACACACACCCAGAGCCCCACACACACACACCCAGAGCCCCACACACACACCCAGAGCCCCCCACACACACCCAGAGCCCCACACACACACCCAGAGCCCCACACACACACACACACAGAGCCCCACACACACCCAGAGCCACATACACACACAGGAGAGGAAGCACAGCGAGGGGGCAGGGAAGCAAGCACAGCCAGGGGGCAGGGGAGCAAGCACAGCCAGGGGGCAGGGGAGCAAGCACAGCCAGGGGGCAGGGGAGCAAGCACAGCCAGGGGGCAGGGGAGCAAGCACAGCCAGGGGGCAGGGGAGCAAGCACAGCCAGGGGCAGGGGAGCAAGCACAGCCAGGGGTGGTAACGCAGCACAAGCACTAACTATCATTACACCACCTTATCAAAAGGAAAAGGCAACGAGGGGGGGGGGTGAGGAGCTCAAGCACACACAAGCAACGAGGGGGGGTGTAGGAGCTCACGCACGCAGAAGCCACGAGGGGGGAGGGCGGTGAGGAGCTTACGCACACAAGCAACGAGGGGGGAGGGGGTGAGGAGCTCATGCACACAAGCAACGAGGAGGGGAGGGGGGTGAGGAGCTCATGCACAAAAGGGGGAGGGGCTCACGCACACACAAGCAACGAGGGGGGAGGGGTTGAGGAGCTCACGCACACAAGCAACGAGTGAGTGCACTTCTGAAGCTCCCTTGCTGACTGTGTGTTGGTAACATAGTGTATGTGAGGGGTGAGTGAGTGCACTTTTGAAGCACACCCACCATTAGTGCATGGTATTAAGCCATGTCCTGACCTCACTTTGGCCGCTCACACTGTGTTTTAGTGGGGAGCCCCCTGGCTGACAGTGTGTGGAGAGAGTCCCTACTGAGGTCAGCGTGAGTAAAGACCCCACAGTCCTGTGGAAATTACCCTGTGAGAAACCTCAAGAAAGCACTAGCACGTGAGGAAACTTGCCATTTCAATATAGGCAAAATTATAAGAAAACTCGACAGATGTCTTCTAAAACCTGTTTTTTGGGGAACAAAGGACGGGGAATTTGTAAATTGACTTCTGCCTCCTGCTTTTCAAATGCAGGCTTTCAGTTTTCATAACGGGGGCGCACTTTTAACACTAGCACCCATGCTCGTTTTGCTTTTAAACAGAAGGTCGTGCCCCTGGTTAATCTGCGAGTGCTGTCTCCATCCTGGATTTAAGGGTGCCTAGCTATTAAGCCACAATACCCGCATGCACAACACTCTCCCCGTGCCATATGCTGTGCAATTACAGGGTGTGCGTGCCGTGCCTGGAAAGCAGCAGAACAGGGGACATGCACTTCTCCATCCCAGAGTCCAAGAGTCCAAGACCCATAACGGGGAGGGCGGAGCCGCCTACGTGGTGAGTGATTCGGTGCCCAATGTCTCTCACCCTCTACTTACTCCTTTCCCATCCTCATTGTACCCTCCATGCCCTTCTCACCTGACGCATCTCTTGAAGATACTATTATAGCGCTTTCGGACCCCTCCCAACTCAGCATGGCGAAGCGCCTTTATTTAATTAATATCACCAGCGCTTTCATACCCCTCCCACCTCCAAACTCAGCATGTCAAAGCACCTTTATTTATTTAACATCACTGGTGATTTCAGACCACTCCCAACACAGCACATTAAAGCCCCTTTAGTTAATGAATATCACCAGCGTTTTTAGACCCCTCCCGCCTCCCAACACAATACGTCAATGCGCCTTTATTTATTTAACATCACTGGTGATTTCAGACCACTCCCAACACAGCACATTAAAGCCCCTTTAGTTAATGAGTATCACCAGCGTTTTTAGACCCCTCCCGCCTCCCAACACAATACGGCAATGCGCCTTTATTTATTTAATGACACAGCGCTTTCAGACCCTTCCTGGCTCCCAAAAGCATGGTGAAGCGCCTTTATTGATGTACCATAACCAGCACTTTCAGATCTTTCCCGTCTCCCAACACAGTACGTCGAAGCACCTTTATTAATTTAACATCAACTGCACTGTCAGACCCCTCCCACCTCCCAAGACCGCACGGCGAAGCGACTTTATTTATTTAAAATCACCAGTTTTCCCTATAGTTTACAAAACTGCGAGAAAAGGAGAAAGTTCAGTTTAACTGAGTGAAACGAGTTGGCTGCAACCTGTGCTGTGATTGAAGAAAATCTAATACTTGCAATAAAGTAAATAACTAACATACAAAAGGAACTTTAGATCTTTTGTGGGTGCACCACCCAGTGGCTTATGTTTATGCATCTCTGCTCAGCAGTGGTGTCGAGCAACAACTGGGCCCCACAACACTTAGGAGGTAGTGCACCAGTACTGGAACTGTGTGGGAGGTGTGGTTCCCGAAGTCCGTTGGTGCAGCTGGCGACTGTATAATTATCCTGTTGCACTAATGAGCCTCTGTGCTGACTGACTCCCTGCTTGTTGGCCTACCTCGGGTGTGCTCTCAGGCAACCCCCCCCCCCCCACGAAGAAAAGGCGAAAGAGGAGGGTTGTTGCACCATCAACTCGTAGAACAGGCACCTCTCCTCCAGACACATGCACTTAAGTGCTGGGATTTGGACCTTCACAGTTACTGAGCAGGTGCATTCACCCACCGCGCTGTCCAGGTGCTTTGCATCTATGACTGGAAGATATGTATGTATCTATGTGTATTTATTTGAGTTTCATACGACACACTTGCCATTTGGAAGGCTGTAATCAACAGGGGAAATTGTTGCTTGTTTTATGATAATGGAGTTGACTGACCTCTGAAGGATGAAAGGCTGATTCTATTTGATTCGCTTCTGAGGTAGTGCCCTGCAGATTACCGCATAGTTCAGCAATGAGCGTTCAACACACGGAGTTAAACACTGCAAATCTCTCAAGCCCAGTGGTAGCAGCACAAGCCAGTGGGCTGATGCACCTGCTGCATTAGAAATGCGCATTAACTCACTGAGCTACCTCACTAGCTGTAATAGTGTAGCATCGTAATAAACACGATATTGGCAGAAAAGGATGTTCGGGTCGTTAAAGACACGCTTTTCTAGTGCGAACCTTTTCCCACTGAAGACTGAACTATAGTTCCCGCGCTGTGTGGCCCTATCCAGTCTTATAAAGGGGAATCCCCCTGGGGCGGCGCATATGCAGATGAGATGCATGAGCTCCGACACTGCTCTGTTAAGGAAATCTGCAGGGTCCGCGTGACTGGACAGGCGGGTTTTGTAGGCCTCGGGCTGGAGGCCCGGGTGGCGGGTTCAGCCGTGAGCCCGTTGTGTGCAGGGACGGGCCCTGGGAGCCGTGATCGCTGCCGAGCAGCGTCAGAAGTGCAAAGGTGTGTGTAACAAAACACGACAACAACTGTGCACATTTCAATACACTAGAGCTGAGCTGTTCGAGGCTGGCGAGTGACCCATCGAAAGAGAAAAATGTAAAGCAACATTTTTATCGCTACGTTTACGAATTTTACATGGATTTGTATCCAGTTAATCAAATACCGTGTTGTGCCGCAGGTCACACGGGCAGTCAGTCACCTGACAAGTGCCCTGGTGATGGCACACACTCGTGGCTTTTTGCACTAAAGCAACTCGATTCCCATTTAAACATAAAAAAAACCTCCTTCCCCCGTGAGCGCACTCTTCCAAAGCAGTGATACAGGAATGTTATCTGCTCGTGAGTCCGGTCACAGTAGTGATGAGACAGCCCGTGCTGTGGGAGGGGCTCTAGCCCAGGGGGGCTTGTGGATGTGGCTTATCTCTAGTCCTGGGAGGAAGCGCTTAAGGCTGCATGGGGGCGCTAAGGAGGAGCGAGGAAAGGGGGCTGTGTGTCCGTCATTACCAGCCGGTTCCCCTCTTCTCGAGGGACGGGCTTAGATATGTACTTGAAGTTGGTTTTCTCCCAGACTGCCCTCTAAGCACCCCCTGTTTTACCACCAGTGTCTCTGTTGGATTTCTTTCGGTCTGCGCTCCATCACTGTGCCCCCACGAGCTACCTGTTGGGAAGAGGCTGCTGGCTGCGCCCCCACCCTTGATCTTCCAGGATGGTTCCTGTGCTCCCCCACACCTCGCGCGAAGTGGGCCAAGCATGTGTCAGGAGCTGGTCACGGGCAGGTGGCGCATTGCCACGAGATGCCAACGCCCTCTTCCTACTGCCTGGTTCACTTGGGCAGGGCACAGCGCCTCTTCCCGGTGCTGTGAGTGTAGGCGCTTCCTGCCTCACTTCCTGGCCCCGGGCGTCCAGTGTCCCCGCCATGGCCTCACCCACTCGCCCAGACTCTGACAGTCTCTCACGAGCACCGTCTCGGCTGGCGGCGCTGGGTGTCTCCGTGCAGCATGCGTGCACATTACACAGTAATATCCGGTGTCCTAGTAGCGCTGCGTGGCTGCCGCTGAAGGGGGCGCTACAGGGAAGATTGGGGTGCACTGCTTGTGTACACTGGGCCTCATACCTGTAGCAGCAGAGTGGCGCAGGAGAGCACAGCTATGAACGGCATGGCGCTGTGGAGCAGGCTGGAGCGGCCTTGACAGAGCAGGGTGCGGTGCAAGAGGGAAACAGGGCGTCAAGGGTTAATTCTGTGTGATTGGAGCGGTGGAGTGCTGCTTACCAAGTCTCACTGTAGTTTGGGGTAGAGGTGCGTTGACTAATGCAGGAGGGAGGGGTGGGGGCCGGGGAGCGGCAGAGCACGACGGAGGAGAGCTGCAGCAGAGGGAGGGAGGGGGGGGCGAGAGCGCGACGGAGGAGGGCAGAGGGAGGGGGGAGGCGAGCGGAGCCGAGCAGCTCCTAAAAGCAGCAGGGAAGGGAGGCGAGCAGCTCCGAAAACACGACCACGTTTCTCCGAGGCAAGGAGACAATGCCTCGGGGAAACGCACGCCATTTTCGGATTCGGGGGCGTGTTTTTTGCGCCCTGAGTGACAGACGACGTCACAGGGCTAAAGAATGCAAAAAATCACGCCCCCGAATCCGAAAAAGACGGGGCTTGTTTGAAGTGATGCATCTCTCCTCCAATGGCTGGCCTCCTTTTAGGAAGCCAGCCAATGGTGAGAGACGGGGCAGGGAGGCGGGTTCTGAGGCCCCACTAGAGGTCATTAATTCTCTGACCGGAAGCTGCTTCGCAGCTTCGTCCCGAGACCTAAAAACTAACCAAAACTTACTAAATGATATTTTTGGCATATAGAGAAATATGCCCCTTGTCTGCATTTTGGATTAGGCCTTTAAAATAGAGTTAAATTGTTAACTGGCACATGAAATGGAAATTTTGTATCGGAAAAGCTGTGTTAAAAATATGGACATGTTTTTATGAAGTGTCCTCTTTAATTATCATGGTCCCTTTGCAGAATCATAAAGCATGAACAAATGGTTATTTTTTATAATTTTCTTACCATTTGACAGTTTTATGTAGTGTAAATTCAGCCCAAGACAAAGGCTATTTGAGTTCTATTCATGAGTACCAATTACAGTACACATGATCTGATTTTTTATTTAAGGGCCTGGGCGAGGAAGTGATCTGCCCAGAATCACAGGCTGTTGAGCAGACCCTGGGATTCAAACTTGAATCCCCATCTCTGCAACTCTGGCGTTAGGCCACCTATGCCTATGCAAAGATAAGGAGTGAAAGTGGGAGGGTACTGTTCTTGCGCAGGACACAGGCCCAAGGTGACAATGGCCTACATGCGGAGCAACTAAAAAAACAGCAAGGCCCCTTTCTGTCACAAAATTATTCAAGAACTTCAGTGCAGGAGCACCTGAAAAGAAGGGAAGCCCCTGCTATTACTAACCTACTTAGCTCAAGAGCACATGAACAGCAGTATGGCCCCTGCAATTAGTAAATTAATCAGCCCTCCCCAGCCCTCCAGGCCCCAGGGCAATGTCTTGGCAGGGGAGCACAATGGTAGACAGGGGAAGGCTGAGGTGAAGATGGTGGGAGTTCAAAACATCACCTAGCCCCCACAGCCAGACCCATTCTTCCTCGCCCACTGTGCCCTGAATCTGAGGGGCTGTGGGCGAGGTGTTCAGATTAACACCATTTCTCGGCTGCGTGGGCCCCAGGGGGGCCGAGGTGAAATGGCTCAAGGCCTGAGCAACACCTGGCCCCCAGGGAGGCCGATTTTCGCAGACAATCACGCTCCCCAGCCCACCCTTGGCGTGATTGCTTTTCAGGGGCAGGGGGTGAAGTGAGGCCACAGCTAATAATCACTGCATGGCACACAGTGAAGCGCTTTCATTTCTGTCTCTGTTTCCGTGCGCTCTGTGGGCCGTTTTTTTTTCTCCCCTTCCCAAGTTCACAGAGAGCAGATAGCAGAGAGCACTCTCTGTGAACTGAAAAAGGGGAGAAAAAAACCGGCCCACAGAGGGCACTGAGACAACGGCCCTTCGGCCGTTTCCCGAATGCCCGCCTTGCCAATCCGACCCTGTCTCTATCTAAATCATTTTGTGGCAGCCCATCTTCTACTGTGCCTAATGCAAGTTTTTTTTAAAACGACTTACATATTCACAGTGCTTTACATTCCAAACACATGTCACTATTCCCGACCCCGCCTACCAGGATTGACTTCTGCGGCTCTCTGGACACACACAGACATCTACAGAGATCACACTAACCAACAGAGGATTCAAAACATGAAATAGTACATTTTTCCACTGATTAATTTTCTGATTAATGTAACTTGCATTTATTCTTCCCATGAGGGTGATATTTTATATGCAGTTACCTGAAGGTGAAAGGCCAACATAATAGTTACAGAGTATTTTGTTCCCTTTAGCCAGGCCTGGAAACCGCCTCCAGCTCACTGACCCGCACACAGGTTCACATTTTCCACACTTCTATGCACTTCGACCGCATACTTTTAGGCTGGTTTAGCCAAGACCTGCCACCTATTGGCAGAGGGCATTGGATGCGCTCCGACTGGGTCTTCCAGCGAAGCTCTCTCACCACCCGCAACGGCATGTGATTAGTGTGCAGGGGTCGCTGCGCCCCCTGGAGTCGTGCCAAGGCTGGAGCTGACTCTGCCTTCCGAAAGGAGGGAGCTTGGAGCGGCTCTCTGGGCGCGAGCGCAGAAATTAACGCACCTGGGGGCAGATTTATGAAGGCCTTGCGCCGCCGGTGCGTCATTTTTAACATGGGAAAAAGTGACGCACCGGCGGCGCAAGGCCTTCATAAATCTGCCCCCTGGAGCGGCAGCACAGACACGACTGCGCCCTCCTCGAAGAGCAAGACAAGGGGGTCGACGGGTGCGAGAGATAAAGCATCACGGGCACATGATACGGCCACAGAGGCCATTAATAAGCCCTCACGGGAACGGGAACAATGCCTCAGAGGGGCAACAGTGAGGTACAAGTAATCTGGTGGTGGTCTGAAAGCTATGGCCCAAGGGAGAGCATCACACATGGCGCGAGAGTCCGCGAGAGTCTTAGAGGGCTTGATAAAGGGCCTCAGGGGGTAGGTGGGACAGGATGTTATAGGGTGTGCTACTTATGCCTCGGAAGTGCTTTAAATCAGTGGTCGAAGTGGGGGGAAAAAAGTAGGTGAACTGTTGGTGGACAATCAGAGGGTGGGAATAACCCATAGATTGGGTCAGTGGGCGGAGTCAGAGGTGTGGCAGAAAGAGCTAAATATCCCAATTGACTTGTTTCCCATTTCACTAACCGGTTACAGCTTATTACGTTATTTAATTTAACTAATTTTAATTAGGGTTTAATATTAGTTATTGACAATAAATACATTCACAAAGTTGGATACCTTTCCAATCACAGAATGTACGAAATATCCTTAAAAGTGGAATCGCGAGCCATTTGTCTCCCAGCCATATAGTTCCTGTCATCAGCTTCTCCCTTTTTCCACAAGAGCAGTTCAAACATGAATAGCAAAATATTCTAGTTTGCAAATGTTTTCCACATAATTACGGCTCTGCCATTTTTACCACATAATACATCATCTGCTGCATGATCTTCCGCTTTTAACTGATACAAACGGATCAAAAGTTACTAAAAAAAGTGACTTGTGCTGCTGTGAAGTGGAGGGCCCTTTGCAGAGGTTGACTGGTCATCTTTCTCACTGTTGCAGTTGTATGTTCCACTGGTGCTAACAAGGAAACATCTCCGCAGGGACTGTTAGCATATGTAAAAATGTAAAAATAATAAAGTATCATAAAATGTACAGCACCGATAATACCAGTGTAGGGTGTCAGAGCACTTTACATCACACATATTACACAGAGACAATCAATCATATGTGTGTAAATCACTGTATAGGAAATGTTACATAAGACAAAGGACTACAAGGTGTATGAGTCACGTGACAACCATACTAGTAGGCAGCATAGTTTAATAGTGATTGCTCTGGAGAAATACAAACTCAGAATGTAAAGCGTAATACCATGGCTGGGGGTTCTCTTTAATAATCAGAATTGATTTCTACCCAAATGACCCCTATTTTGCAACATTAAGATAATCAAAGACAGGTTAAAAAAAAACATAACGCTCTTATTTATACCTTGTAGTTTGCATGCAGCTCTTACATGACACTTAATACCTCAATGTTCTATGTTAGGATTTTTACTTTTTAACTGCAAGTAACAATAGGGTCGGTCTCTCTTACAAAAGCTGTAACCTACTGACCTATTTACATTATGTACACTTTGTGATCTGCATGGTACATGTTCTTAGCAGCAGGCACATTAACAGTCTGTGCTTCCTTTCCATGAGTTAAAACTTCCACTAGACATAACACCATCTCACTCTACTAAGTACATAAAACACTGGAGTTATCGTGAAATTGTTATTGTTGCTGAAAATTGTTGGAGGCCAGGTGGGAGTCAGCGAGTGCTTTTAAAACCATATTATACTTGCAAACACAACGCCCCTACCTGAAGTCAGCACCCGGTGCGGTCGCACTGCGCTGGAGCCTCCCTGCTCAAGGGTCCTGTGACCTCAGTGACAGAGTCACTGTCACTCTATGGTATGCTGCTTCATAGGCCTGCCTGCCAGACTGGAGGTGAACTTCAGAATGAATTGTGGTGGACAGGCCTTCAAGGTTACCCCACACTTGTCACAGTTAGGGTCCACCAGGTGGTGCTAAGACATCAGAGCTTTTAAGATCTTGCGGGTCTTCTAAGGTCTAGCATTGGAATGTGCTCCCCCATGGGGAAGTAGTCTGATGGACGGGTCGTGACAGCTGAACCTGGTTCCCCAGTTCCAAATTCAGCAGCTCTTACCATAGTGCCACATCCTCTCCAATGAACACCATACTGCCCCACTGAGAGAAAATTGCACTGCACTGACCCGCCATAAACACCTGGATGAGACTCAATTCAAATAACGCACTAGCAAGAGCAATATGCTGCCTAAAAAAAATAACAATATCCTCGAAAAAGCAAACACTCATAGGGAATGCAAGATTAGGTAAAGCATGTGAAATGTAAGCAGGAACAACAGGGTTACATTTTTCCTTTTACACTCATTATTCAGAAATTAGTGAGTGCTTTTGCCTGAAAAGTTAAGGCCATGACTACAGGGCCCAGAAGGGACCCTTTTCTATGCCCATTGCTCATATCTTTACAATACAATACAATAAATACAATATCCTTACAAAACATAAGCAGTATGTTTTAAAAATACCACATTTAAGAACACGTAGCCACTGCACACATTTTGTTTTCCAATTCACCCATCAAGCAGATATTTCAGTACCTCCCGGTATAGTGCACTTGAGTGGGAAAACAATGTAGCGCTTCACTGGCAAACACTGTAAAGTGGCGCTAATGTGTTTAGGTATGAATAGATCAGTCAATCTGGCCACCTTGCAACCACGCAGTCTCGCTTTAGTAAGTTATTTTTCATATTTTTTAATGTTTTATTTCTATCCACCCCTGGGTTGCTCTTAGAAATTGACAAATGTTCGAAAAAGATGAGGTTTCTTTTTTTTGGATCCATTTCACAGGGGAGCAAATAAACGAAATGAGGAAAGAGAGGGTAATGCCCTTTCTTGAAGTCTCGGTTTTCATTAAATGAGGAGCTACCAAGAGGGAGGAGCTTCGCGGGCGACCAAGATGGCCGCGTAAGCTCGGAGCTCCGTGGACCGTCCGATCCACCGCAACTATCCTGTCCGAAATCCTGACCCACGCTGGTGGGACTGTAATGCTGACGGCCTACGGAGGCGGGGACTGCAATCGGCTTCCAAATCGGTGGCTCCTGAGCAAAGTTACGTCGAGCTGAACTCCGCTCCGTGACGGTGCCATTGTCCCTCCGGACTTCGTCACTTCGTCACTCCGCCTGACCGAACTGTGCGGTGCCCGCCTGCCGCCTCCTTGGTGAAGACACTGCGCTCCTGCCTCGCCCTCGTCAGCCTGGTCGAGACCTCTTGATCCGTCTGCCTCTCGGCTGTGGACCCAGACCTGCTGCCACCTTGCCTTTGTTCTCGCGTACCCATCATGGCGGGCAGAGGCGATCCGGACAGGGCATCGAACAAGGGTGGTCGGGGCAAATCGCAAACTCAGAACAATCGCATGGAGCGATATGTAAACCTCAAGTCGCCACCTACATCTGGGGCCGTCTCTAAAGGGACCCCATCGACTAGCCCGCCGGACGGCTCGGATCCTACCCTCATGGACATCATGGGTGCCATCACTAGCCTCCGTGCCGACGTACAGCAGCAGCACGAGACTTTGTCCCATAAAGTGGACTCCATGGCTATTGACATTACCCTCATCAGGGCCGACTTGGGCAAGACCAATGAGCGTGTGAAAACTCTCGACATCAAGACCGCCAGCCTGACCTCGGATGTCTCTGAACTGCAGACTGAGGTCCGTAACCTGCGATCGACTACTGATCTGTTCTCAAAGCGGCTGGAGGACTTTGAGGGGCGAGCCAGGCGGCAGAACGTCCGCATAGTAGGGGTTCCGGAAGGGTCCGAGAATGGCGCAGCGGACCTGTTTGTGGAGGACCTGGTTAAGACTCATTTGGCGCCCTCTGGACTGAGTAATTTCTTCTCAGTGGAACGTGCCCACCGTGTGCCAGGGGGACCACCTAAAACGGGAGCGTCGCCGCGACCGATTGTGGCGCGCCTCCTCAATTTCAGAGACCGAGATGCGATCCTCCAGGCATCCAGGTCGCACGGACCACTTCACTACCAAAATGCGGAGGTGCACTTCTACCCAGACTTCACCAGGATGGTACAACGTCAGCGGCTGAGCTACGCGGGGGTGAAGAGACGCCTCAGAGACATGGGTCTCAAGTACTCCATGCAGTTCCCTGCGAAGCTCCGTGTGGAACACAGGGGACGTGCCTTCTTTTTTGACTATCCTGAGAACGTCAGCGAATGGCTGGACACTGTTTCGCCTGCGCGTGATGAGCAAGAAGATGATGTTGGAGGCGCCTCGGGCGGAGCGGAGCGGCAAGAATGACCTGGGAGCTGATGCTACCCCTGCCTTGGATGACCGCCGGACTGGTGTTTTTGATGCTTATTATTCTCTCCTTTATTTACATGGTGGGTGGCGGGACGATTTCACGGGGATTCCTCACTCCTCTGGGTCTTTTGTAGAGTAGTTAATGGGGCGACAGGCACACTGCTGGTTGGGGGGGCTTTTTAGTCTAATGCAGGGGTGCAGGGTGGGGGGTTTGTTGGGTACAGTTGTGGTTTGTGTTGTTTTCCTTTTTCTTTCTCTAACGTGGCAATGGGACATTGGTGCTCCTGAACTGTTTTTGATGCGGGTGTCTTTGGGCTTTGGGTGGGGCGGGCAGTGGAGGGATGAGGGGTAGGATGTTAAGAATTCTCAGTTGGAATGTTAACGGGTTGGGTGATCGAATCAAGAGAGGGGTGGTGATACAATTGATTAAACGGCATATGCCAGATATTGTCCTTCTTCAGGAGACGCACTTGGTGGGTAACGCTTGTAAAGCTCTGAATCGTAAGGGTTATAAAATGGTGGCACATTCGGGGTTCTCTTCCGGCTCCCGGGGGGCGGGCATACTTGTGCGCGCGTCCCTTCCCCTAGAGATAGAGATCACTTTGATTGATGATAGGGGGCGCTACGCCGCCGTAGCTGGCAGATGGGAAGGGCGCTCCCTCACGTTGTTTTCTGTGTACGTCCCCCCAGGGCTCCAGTCTAGTACTTTTCAAGACCTTGGTGGTGCCATTTTGTCTATGCCGGCTGGTCGTTTGATAGTGGGGGGTGACTTTAATTCAGTTTGCTCCGGTCTGCTTGATCGCCAACCGCCCCGCGACTTACGTGGCCCGCAGATGTGGCTGCCGTCCTTCCTTGAGTCTACTGGGTTGGTGGACGGGTGGCGACTTTTGCATCCCACGCTCCGTCAATTTTCCTTCCTATCGGGTGCACACGGAAGTCTCTCGCGCATCGATTATGTTCTCACATTGGCATCGGACGCACTGGCTGTTTCCGAAGCCCGCTTTCTAGCGCGGGGCATTTCCGATCACTCCCCGTTGTGGGTCTCCTTTGACTTTGGAGCGACTCTGTCGGACCGCCCGGCAGTGATCAATCCGTGGTATTTTCGTGATTTCAAGACCCGCTCCCTCCTGGCCAAAGCTATTGATCTTTACTTCACCGAGAACATGGGCTCGGTGAGGTCGGCCGTTACACTCTGGGAAGCCTTTAAGACGGTGCTCCGTGGCGAGGCCCAGGCGCTCATCGCTGAGACCCGTCGAACTAAAGACTCTGACATGCTGGCTATCGAGCAGGAAGTTCTGCGCCTTGAGGCCCAACTGGGACCCGAGCCGGACCCCTCTGTCCTCCATACTCTCTCGCTGAAACAAGCAGAGTACCACGACCTGGCCACTAATGCCGCTCTTGTCCTGGCCAAGGAACAGCGAGGCCGTATTTATGATGTGGGCGATAAGGCTGGGAAGTTGTTGGCTTGGCTTGACAGAAGGGAGATGGCCAGCCGTGTGGTGCCCGAGCTCATCGGAGATGACGGTGTGGTCCTTACGGACCCTAGCGCCATTGTTGATTCATTCGCTGGCTACTTTCAGGGGGTCTATGAGTCTGCCTCTGACTTTTCGGAGGCGGACTCAAGCGGCCTTCCTCTCCGGTATTGACCTGCCCAGTCTTTCCGAGGAGGAGAGGGAGGACTTGGATAGGGACATCACTGCTGAAGAGATTGACCTTGCGATCCGCTCCCTAAGGACCGGAAAGGCCTCCGGGCCTAACGGTATACCGGTGGAATTATACAAGATCCGTTCGGACGCGGTCTCCCCACATCTCCGTAGAATGTTCTTGGAGTCCTTTGAGAGAGGCTCTCTCCCCCTGGATCAACGTCTAGCTACCATCGTGGTCATCCACAAGGAGGGTAAGCCACGGGATGTCTGTCGCTCATACCGTCCTATCTCTCTCCTTAACGTGGAGCCCAAGGTCCTCGCCAAGTTGCTGGCTAACCGCCTGATTGGAGTCATTGCCGATCTCGTGCACCCTGACCAGTCTGGATTCATTCCCCACCGAAACACTGCCCTCAACTTGCGCCGCCTCCATGGTGTCATGGCCAGGGCCCACACTCTTGAGGAGCCGGCTGTCCTGGCGTCCCTGGATGCCACTATGGCCTTCGACTCGCTCGAATGGCCGTACCTGTGGGCAGTGCTGACCAAATTCGGGTTTGGGCCCGTCTTTGTGAGCTGGGTGAAGCTCTTGTATGCGGACCCGATGGCCAATGTCACGGTCAATGGTCGCCTCTCGGCGCCATTTCCCCTACGTCGAGGTACCAGACAGGGCTGCCCCCTGTCCCCCCTTTTGTTTGCCTTGGCCCTCGAACCACTTGCTGCTTTATTGCGCTCGCACCCTGACTTACGAGGCATTACGTGGGCGCCTGGCTTTGAAGACAGGGTCTCCCTGTATGCTGACGATATACTGCTTTACCTGACTTCCCCCTGCAGATCCCTCATCGTGGCCTGTGATGTCATCGGACTTTTTGGGCGGTACTCTGGCCTGATTATCAACTGGGCCAAGTCCTCCCTATATGTCCTCAAGGGGGATACTCCGCGTCTCCCTAGAGGTTGCGGTATTCAGATTGCCACGCGAGGTTTCAAATACCTGGGCATTTACATCTCGGGTAATCCCAAGTTAAGGCATGACAACAACCTGCTTCCTCCTCTTCAGCGGCTGCGGCGTGACGTAGACAGCTGGCGCAATCTGCCGCTCTCCCTCCTTGGCCGTGCCGCTCTCTTCAAGATGATGTCCTTGCCCAGGTTCCTGTACGCACTCCAAAACGCTCAAGACCCTGTCCCAGCCCGCTACTTTCGTGACCTTGAAGGCCTTCTCCGTGCCCTCCTCTGGGAGGGTCGCCCCGCGTTGCCTTTCATAAACTCACGCTCCCCTGGTACGATGGGGGCATCGCCCTCCCAGACGTGCGCCGTTACTACAGGTCTTCGCAGCTAGCTGCCCTAAACCATGGCTTCCATGGCCCAGTGGTGAGCCCCGGTTATGCCATGGATAGGTGGCTGATGGGCGATGGTAATTACTATCGGGCCCTATACTCCAAGTCTTTTGACCGACGGTTGACGGGTCCCACCCGCACGACTGTCCGCACCTGGCGAGCGGTTACTAAGGCACAAGGGTGGCAGGGCAGACTCACGAGGTTCACTCCCCTCTTTGATTCCGACATCCTGGGTAGACTATGGCACACCAAGGGATTTGATAGGTGGGACCTTATCGGCATCAGCAGGGTTGACGACATGCTCTCCAAGGGCTTGATTAAGACCTTCCCCCAGTTACAAGCTGAGTACCAGCTGGGCGCGACGGAGTTTTTTCGCTACGCTCAGCTGCGACATGCGCTGCTTTCGGCCTCTCCGCCGGACGGCGTCATTCCCGAAAGTTCCCCACTGGAAGACAGGATCCTAGATGGGCACATGCCGGAC
The DNA here is from genome assembly GCF_964263255.1 of Lissotriton vulgaris. Lineage (NCBI taxonomy): Eukaryota > Metazoa > Chordata > Amphibia > Caudata > Salamandridae > Lissotriton > Lissotriton vulgaris. The sequence continues at coordinate 92,100,539 of NC_141699.1, read as the reverse complement.
AGCGCAATCTCACTCTCATATAAGAAGTTGATCAATGCACGCACGGACCTCCTCCTTAGTTTGAGAGACCAGTGGGTGGCGGACGGCCTTGAATTGGACGACGAGGATTGGCAGAGCGCGGTTTCCTCTCCTAAGGAGGTTGCCATTTCTTCCCGTCTTCGCCTCGTACAGTTTAAGGTCTTGCACCGGGTGTATATGACAGGGCCCCGATTGATGCGCATGGGTTTCTCGCCTGACGGTCTCTGCCGCAGGGGCTGTGGAGCTCCTGCCACTTTTCTACACATCCTCTGGGACTGCCCGGTGATCGCCTCCTACTGGAGAAGGGTGCACCGCGTTATGGAGGAGGTTACTGGCGTGGCTGCCCATGCGGAGGCCCGTCGATGCCTCTTGAGCGTATGGGAGCCTTCCGACCACAACGTTGCACAGACTAGATGGGTTACCCTTGGGAACATGGTAGCTAAGAGGGACATAGCCCAGAGATGGGGTGCGGCTGATGCCCCCCTGCTGGTACAGTGGAAGGCCAACATGGACTGGTGTATGTTTAGGGAGAAGACAGTCTATGTGGCCAGAGGGAGACCTCGAACTTGGACCAAAATTTGGGGAGCATGGAATGAATATAGGGGGGATGTGTGCTTACCGCCTGAGCCAATCAGCCAACATGATAATGCTTCTCCCTAACCTGTGACGCCAACTGGGCTCTAGTGTATTATATTCTCCTGATACCTTCCCCCTCCCGCCTCTTTTCCATTCTGTAACTTATCCTTGATACGTGTTTCCCTGCCTCATTTCCCCACCCATCCCTGACACCCAGCGTCACATACTACGCACTGCCACTTTCGCGCCCACGGGCGCCTGTTTGTTGTATTTATTTAACTTAAAAATAACCTTCGCTGATTCTGTCTCAACTGTTTGACACTATTTTTCTCCTTTATTCTTGCTGCCCTGCCTCCGGGATGTCGGGCTGAATAGCTGTGTGTTCTGGTATTAATAAAGGTTTTCAAAAATTTAAAAAAAAAAATAAAAAAAAATAAAAAAAAATGAGGAGCTACCGAGCGGGACAGAAAGAGAGGGAAGAAAGGGGACAAAGAGAGTGAGGGAGGTGGAGCAGCTGCCAGCGGCAATAGAACTGGAAACTGTTCTTGTCTTTTCTAGGCACAACGAAGGAAAAGATAGTCCTTTTCTGCGCGTCCCCAAGAGCCGAGCCTTGACTATCGGCCTAGGTGATTTCTGCCATCCGGGACGCATATTTGAAATAAGAAAGTAGGGGAACGGACTTGATAAAATTGAAGAAGTAGGGGCACGCCGTACCCTGCCCATCCCGCCCACTTCGACCACTGCTTTAAATAAGCCACTACGGTCTGCACTCTACTGAGTATCTGTACTTCTTTATTTTGAATGGCAAGTACCTGCACTTCTCAGCTCATACATTTAGAACGCATGCACTTACAACGCAGTTTTTACATTGCAAGATCCACTACAACCCATTCCATTACATCGCATGACACTACATCGCATTTAAAAAAAACTACCTTTACAACGCATTCCATTACATCGCATACTACTTTTACAATGCATACCATTACATTGCATTTAAGGTAAGTATTGGATAGTATACGGGTAAAAATTACTATTTTAACTCCAGGGGGTGCAACAGTAGGGTAAGTATTGGATAGAGTAGGGGTAAAAATTACTATTCTAACTCCAATCGTATACGTTGTATTTGGTATGCATTGTAATGCCTGCATTGTAGTGACATGCGATGTAGTGTCATGCGTTGTAATGGTATGCGTTGTAATGCCTGCATTATAGTGACATGTTATGTTATGTTATGTTATGTTATTCTAAACTTTTTAAGCGCACGGGCACCCAGGGGTTTCATGGCGCTAGCAGTGAGGAAAGATTGAAAAGCAGTTAACCTATCCAGAAACTTGCTTGAATAGCCAGGTGTTCAAGGCTCCCCGAAACTCCATAAGATTAGTGCATTTCCTGAGCAACAGAGGGAAAGAGTTCCACACCTTTGGGGCAAGAAAAGCAAATCGACACCTGCCCTGGCGCTTCCGTTTGAAGGAGGGTAGGGTAAGAAGGGACAGATGGGCAGAACGAAGATTGTGAGTAGGCTCACGCTTGACGATTAGGTTATTGATGAACATTGGGCTTTTCCCGTGAAGAGCCTAAAAAAGCCAGACATCCTACTTTAAATTTTACCCTTTGGGCTATGGGTAACTAGTGGAGAGTAGCCAGCAATGGTTTCGCCGAACTCCCACCACAGTGCTTGAACAACATGCGTTGTAAAGGATGTTGCAATGTAATGACTGCACTGTAAGTGTAGTGCGATGTAATGGTTGCGTTGTAAAGGTTGTCTCCCTCAGCAGAGGTGCAGTACGTGGTGGATATCGTGGAGGAACGTTGCCCCACTGTTTTGAGCAGTGTAATGAAAATATAAAAGGATAACTAAAAGTTATTATCATTTTATACTTCCTTCCTTTGCGGGCAGGTGGGCAGGGGAGGAGTGGGTTGCCCACTGCTAAGTGCACAAAGACTGGTCGGCCTTCTGGGTCCACCCAAACCAGTCCTGCGCACTTTCCGCATTCTCCATGAAGGCTGCATTACAGCCTGCATGGAGAACAAGCCCAGGCTGCCATTCCCTGGTTGAGTGTCCCACCAGGATACTCAAAACCAATCACAACACTGCAGTGTTGTGATTGGTATGGGGAGCCTGACTTCCTGACCAATGACGAGAACAGGAGCAAGGAGGAGAGAGGCGATGGCATGATCCAGCAAGGTAAGTGTAATTATTTGTATACTCTTTTGTTGGTTTTCCACTGCGCTACATCGCAATTTAATAGCTACATGATAAACATTCGTAAAAGAGAGGTGGAGGATCCAGGAATCCTGAGTCTAGGTATGAATTCCTTAGCGTCTCGGATGATTGTTGCTCAAGGCTCTGGACCTCCCCAGCCTCATGAGAAACAAGTGAACAGAAAAGTTGTGAGCATATAATCCTCCTATTAAAATATTATGTTCATCCCATCAATGGGTGTATTTTCTTCATAGAAATAGTACAGTACTTGGATGCTTGGAGTGAAAGTAGTTATTTTTATTTATTTATTTATTTATAACAACATTTGTAAAGCGCAAACGAAGGCCCTAGGGCATCTCGGCGCTAAATAACTGCAATGTTTAACCCACAAGGGTGCTGAAGTACAAAGATTAAAAAGATCATAGGTTAAAAAGCCAGGTTTTAAGGTTTTTTTTGCGGAAAGACCAGAGGGAGGTGCTGGTCTTAATTGAGGGAGGAAGTGTGTTCCACAGTTTCGGTGCGGCTACAAAAAATCTTCTGCCTCCCCAGTTGACTGTTTTCGTTCGGGGAACCACCAGATCAGAGGAGCTCGAGGAACGCAGTGTTCTGGAAGGGCAGTATGGGGTTAGATTCTGAGTGAAGAACACTGGTCCGGCATTATGTAAGGCTTTGTATATCAAACATAATGACTTGAACTTAATCCTCTTCTTCACTGGGAGCCAGTGAAGTTGTCTTATGGTGGGTGACACCGGTTGGTATTTAGAAATTCGCCCTAGAAGCCTGGCGGCCGCGTTCTGATTAGCCTGCATTTTCAATAGCACTCTCTCCTGGGCACCGAGAAACAAAGCATTGCAGTAATCTAGGGTAGAGAGAACCAGGGCGCTCACCAAAGTTTTGGCGGCATTTTCGGGTAGAAAGGGCAGAATTTTCTTACTAAGCCGTAGTTTGTAAAAGGCTGAGGAGGAGATCTGGTTGGCGTGAGGTAGGAAGTTCAGACGATCGTCGAACAGCATGCCCAGGTTCCTCACCTTATTAACCGGGTCTGGAGGCTGGCCCATGGATGAAGGCCACCATTGGGGGACCACTCCGGGGAAAGATTGCCAAAAATTACGACTTCTGATTTATCAGAGTTTAATTTCAGGCAATTGTGGGCCATCCAGCTCCCAATTGCCTGCATGCCCTGATTGAAAGTGTTGGCTTTTTGAAGCCCGTCATTCTTGACAGCGAGGACCAATTGGGTGTCATCTGCGTAGGACGTTAGGCTCATCCCGTGTGCCCTGATGACTTTGGCAAGGTCCGACACATAAATGTTAAAAAGTGTCGGACTAAGGGATGAGCCTTGGGGAACTCCACATGGCAGTGACAGGGGGGAGGATTCAAAAGGTCCCACGGTGACAACCTGGGTCCTATTAGCCAAGAAGGAGGCAAGAAGATTTTTGGCGTTACCTCGGATGCCTATACTCTCGACACGGTCGACCAAGGTGGTGTGGTCGACCGTGTCGAAGGCCGCCAATAGATCCAGTAGGATCAGGACAGCTGTGCCTCCCGAATGGATCTGATGTCATCCGTCGCTTTGACCAAGGCGGTTTCAGTTCCATGGAATCGGCGAAAGCCGAATTGCGAATCATCCAGACATTTGTTTTCCTCGATAAAGAGAGAAAGTTGGGCGTTCATAATTTTTTCCACTATTTTCGCTAGTAGTGGAAGACTGGGGATGGGCCTGTAACTTTTAAATTCTTCTTTATCAAGGGAGGGTTTTTTGAGGAGCGGTTTTATGAGTGTTTTCTTTAAAGTATCCGGGTAAGAACTGTGGAAAACATGGAATTGCAGATATCAGTTATGACTGGAAGAACTGCATCCATGATTGGCCGCAGAACCTTCAGGGGACAGGGATCCAGGGCCGACCCCGATTTAATGGAGGATACGGTGTTTAGTGCCTGAGAACAGGTCACCTCTCTGAACTGGTGAAAAATAGGTCCGTCAAGATGGATAGGGGACCTATGGGAGGGGGTTGCGGTATTAGCAAAGACCCGATAGATGTCGTCAACTTTACTGAAGAAGAACTTGGACAGAGCATCACAAAGGGCTTGGGACGGGGGAGGTGTGAGATCGACAGCAGAACCTGCTAATTGTTTGGTGGTCTCATATAGACATTTGTTTGAATTTTGTGCGGTTTCTATTATGTTACAATAATACTTTCTCTTAGCATCAATGATGAGGTTTTTGTATTTTGCTACCGACTCTTTGTACAGAGATTTGGTTTCCTGAGTGTAATCTTTCCGCCAGTGTCTCTCTCTGTTTCGACACTGTTGCTTTTGTGTGCGTAACTCATCCGTATACCACGGGGCCGAGGGGGTAGATCTGTTGCGTGACCGTTGTTTGACTTGAACCAAGTCTTTGGCTGCTAAACTAACCCAGTTGTGAAATTGGGAAGTGGCAGTATTGGGGTCAGGAGATAACATAGGGATGGTGTCTTTGAGCAGGGTTTTCAGCCTGCATTCATGTATGTCGTCCCATGCCAGATAGGGTTGGCGGGGATTGGGGCTGGATTTGTTGACCAAGGAATCGTGTATTTGTAGCGATGCCAAGATGAGATGATGGTCGGACCAGGTTAATGGGAGTATTAGAGTGACTTGGAAGTCCGTGGCATTGGTAAAAATGCCATCTAACGTGTGACCTCCTTCGTGCGTGGGGGAATGAACCAGGGGAAAAAGGCCAAAAGTGTACAAGTCGGCTAATAGCGTGGCTGTATCAGGGTTATCAGGAACGTCAAAATTAAAATTAAAATCACCTAAAATGGTGAGGGAGTTATCAAGTGCAGATGCTTCCAGAAAAGACCTAAAGGCACCAATGAAGTCGTTTCTAGGCCCCGGAGGACGATAAAGGAGAATCCCTTTAAAGGTATAAGAGGGGGACAGTTTAAGTGCAAATTCTATGGCTTCACAGGAGGTCTGTGGAATAGTGGTGAACCTTACAGTGTAGGTGTCCCGAGCAATAATGGCAATACCACCTCCTTTTTTCTTGGTTTGCCTATCTAGTCTATGGGTGGTATACCCCGCAGGAACGGCTGTGACTAGGTCCGGATCGGACGCTTGGCCCATCCATGTTTCTGTTATAAACAGAAGATCTATTTTATGATCATGGATCAACTCATGAATGTCTTGGCTGTGTTTGCAAAGCGAGCGGACATTCGTAAGAGCTATGGTTTGGGTTTTCATGGGGTGGTGCTTACCACCCGGGGCTTTAAGGATAGTAGGTATCATGGTGTGACAGCAGTATATGACTGGGCTAGTGAACAGAGAAGTCGGGTGGAAATTGAGGCAAGTTTGACTAATCGTGGGGCGAAGACGCAGGAGCTGGACGGCAGAGTAATGGATACGTGGAGGCAGAGGGGGCGAACCAGGGGGGGTGGCCCTGGGCCTGGGCCAGGCGTGGAGGGGCGCAGACGGGCTTGCCTTAGGCGCGCCTTCGGCGCGCCGCCGGCGCGCCCGCTGCGCCCGCCCGCTGGGCGGTCGGGCAGATCTGTTATTCATATACATGAATTGGGCGGGAACGTGAGGAGGGTGGGAGGGGCGCAGAGCAAACCGGCCAGCCTTCCCAATGAAAGATGGCGCCCAAAGTGATCGTGAAAGCTTCCCAGCGCCTGAGTAGAGCGGCGCTGTGGGAAGAAATGTGCAAATGCCTCGGCGAATTAATCTCGCCTTAAGGTGGGGGGGCGGAGGTGTAAAATAGCACCTAGTTAAAATATATTACAATGGTTTTAAAAAACGGTTTAGTAATCAATCGTTTTCTGTTGTAATAGTGTGACAGAGTGCAAGTAAGCAAAGCAAACCTCCGGCTTCCGCCTCAGAGGAAAAACATCAAGCAGCTACTGGGAATTAAGGGTGATGCTCTTTAAATACCCTGGGAGGGCGGGAGGGGCGCAGAGCAAACCGGACAGCCTTCCCAATGAAAGATGGCGCCCAAAGTGATCGTGAAAGCTTCCCAGCGCCTGAGTAGAGCGGCGCTGTGGGAAGAAATGTGCAAATGCCTCGGCGAATTAATCTCACCTTAAGGTGGGGGGGCGGAGGTGTAAAATAGCACCTAGTTAAAATATATTACAATTTTTTAAAAAAACGGTTTAGTAATCAATCGTTTTCTGTTGTAATAGTGTGACAGAGTGCAAGTAAGCAAAGCAAACCTCCGGCTTCCGCCTCAGAGGAAAAACATCAAGCAGCTTTTATTTATGCTTTTCCACTTTATTCCATCCATTTTCACTCATTCATATTTTTCTTATTTTTTTCTTATTTCTTCTGTATTTTTCCTTCTCAAAAATGTTGTTTTAAGAAGAGCAAAAAGAACAGCCGACACGTGTTTGGCCCCGCGTGGCGAGTAAAGCTAGGGCTTTCTCAAGGCTATTTGTGTTTTTCCAGGATGATAGTATGTCCGGTACAATTTTCATAAAATATGGCAGACATCATCAGATGGTGACCAGTTTTAAGGTACGATCACCGTAGGGTAATGTTCCTTGTCCTCGGGTAAATCCGCTGTCGGATTGACCCGATGACAAGGAACATTACCCTACGGCAGAGGTATTCAAACTTTTTGATGCAGAGATCCCCTTGTAAAACTTTTTTAGGCGTAAGGACCCCCTTCCGACAAAAGTTTCTAGAAACTGGTACTCCTCATCATCAACAACTATCGACAACCATAAATGTGCCTGTTAGACCTCATCACATCCATCCATCCATTATTCATCCACCCACACTTTCACACATCCATCCATCCACCCTTTCATCCTTTCATACATACATACATCCTTCATCCATCCACCCTTTCATCCTTTGATCCATACATCCATCCTTTACCCATCCACCCTTCCTTCCATCCATCCACCCTTCCTTCCATCCATCCACCCATCATTCATCCACCCACCTTTTCACACATCCATCCATCGTTCATCCATGCAACCTTTTATCCATCCATACATCCATCCTTCATCCATCCACCCTTTCATCCTTCCATCCATACATTCATCCTTCATCCACCTACCCTTTCATCCATCCATCCACCCATCATTCATCCCCCCACCTTTTCACACATCCATCCATGCATCATTCATCATTGCAACCTTTTATCCATCCATACATCTATCCTTCATCCATCCACCCTTTCATCCTTCCATCCATCCATACATGAATACATCTGTCATTGCCAGACGTCACAGTCAGCATGCATCGCTGCCATTGGTAGTTTTCAGCTGTCACTGACCATTGGTGAGGCGCGGCATGTTCCAACTGTCACTTCTTATTGGCCAGGGATAGGAGGCTCCATCAGTCACTGATCACCATTCAGTGGTCAGGGTCAGATTCCTGCTGCTCTCAAAGGCAGCGTGCTCCAGCTATCACAGGTCGCTGTCACAGGCAGCATGTTGTGGATATAACTGGTGATGGTCCGGTGGTCAGAAGCAGAGTGTTTCAGCTACCGCTGGTCAGTGTCAGGCAGTAAGAGGCAGTACCCTCTAGCTTTCTTTGCTAGAATCAGCATGCTACTGATGTCACTGGTCACTACAGCTGGTCAGAGGCAAAGTGCTGCGGCTATTGCCACACGCATCCCTGTTCTCTGCCAAGGGGTCAGAGGTAGCATGCTGCAGCTGTGAGGTGGTCAGATGCTCCATGCCTCAGATATCATTGGTCACTTTCGGTGGGTCAGAGGTTGCATGCTCTGGCTATCACTGGTTTCAGAGAGAGTATCAGCTATCACGGGTCTCTGTCAGGTGGTCAGACGCTGCATGTCCAGGGCTCTCACTAGTTAGTCAAGGAGTCAGGGATAGTATGCTCTTGTCATCACTTATCACACTCAGGGGCTTTCACGTGCAATTACTGGCGGGACCCACAGCTCCAAGCGCGCAACGTCCATTGAACTCAAAGGGCCACAGCCTCCTCCCCCCGCCACCCCACCCCGCTCCCCCCTTGTGTATGTGAGCCGGGCTGAAACAGCTTGAAAACACACAAAGCCACACCTGAGTACTTCACAGGTCTTTAAAAGACCTTTTACTTGTTAATGAGGCGTTGATGTTTTTCACCCCTCTGTGTCAATTACGCCTCCGCCGTGAGCACCCTCAATCAGCCCAACGCCACTAAGGCAAACCAAGGAACTGCTCTAACAGAATCTGCGACCCCTTTCTCAGGACTCTACGACCCCCCTGGGGGTCGCGCCCCACAGATTGAAGACCTCTGCCCTACGGTGTATGAAAATTGTACCGGACATACTATCATCCTAGAAAAACACAAATAGCCTTGAGAAAGCCCTGGCTTTACTCACCCCGCGGGGCGAAAAACGCGTCGGCTGTTCTTTTTGCTCTTCTTAAAACAAGATTTTAATAAAGAAGAAATAAGAAAAAAAAAAAAGAAAAATATGAATGAGTGAAAATGGATGGAATAAAGTGGAAAAGCATAAATAAAAAGAACTACTTTCACTCCAAGCATCCTAGTACTGTACGATTTCTATAAAGAAAATACACCCATTGATGGGATGAACGTAATATTTTAGTGGGAGGATTACATGCTCACAACTTTTCTGTTCACATGATAAACATTCAACAGATAATCCTCTTACTGCAGCAATTGTTTTCTTCATTTCTTCAGTGGATTTTTAGATGCTCATCCTTTGCTGTGTTTCTTTTTATGGGTCAAACTTTGTTTTACATATCAGCTTCTTATGAGAGTCTTTTATTTCTCATTCACAAGAGGCAAACTCTTTTCTTCACAAACTAACATTTTGTTGTGCAGATACATAGTAGAATATTTTTTTCACCAGATTTTTTACTGTTCTTTTGTGTTCTAATATTCTTAAAACAGTATTTTGAAAGAGAGTGCATATGAAATGAAGATATCTCGTCATTTACCGAATACTTGTGCCCATGCCTCAATACTCTTTTAATATATTTATTTAGTTATTTATTAAAGGCTCATCGATTTGCGCCACCCGCAAGTCATGGCGGCCTCAACTGCATTGGAGAGTACTGGCACTATTCAGAAACAATCAGGTACTTTGGTATAGAGTACCTATGTATCTATTTTTCCATTTCAAACACTACTCAAAGGCACAAAACATAATGAGCCCAATGCACAAAGGTTACCTGAGACGAAAGTTTAACTTTACGACCTTCAGTATTCACAAAGGCCATTTACAAGTAGTAAAGTTAGACTTTTGTCTCAGTTTAACTTAAGTTAAATTGAGACAAAGGTCTATCGTAAATGTCCATTATGAATGCCAAAAGTCATAAAGTTAGTGTTAGATTTGGGGGTCTCTAGTTGGCAATAGTATTCACCTTTGTCCAAATAGGGACCCTTACTTATAAGTCAGGATAAGGGGATTACACTCCTTAATAACCCCTACTCACCCCCTTGGTAGCTTGGCATGAGCAGACAGGCTTATCTCAGAGGCAGTGTGTTAAGCATTTGTGAATATACACAGTAGTACAGTGAGAAAACTACAGATGGACACAACACAGGTTTTATAAAAATAAGTATTCTTTATATAGCCTTAAACACAAGGCCACAAACGACAAAAAGCCACAATACTACACTTAAGATTACTTAATAGATGATTAAAGTTGCTTAGCTCAGGTTGTTGGTAAATGCAACAAAGTTCTCAGCAAAGTACCTGGATGCGTAACGCAAAGTAAACAAAAGGCTTGCAAAAGGGGAGATGTGTCGGTTCCGTGATCCGGGGGAGAGGATGCGTCGTGCCTCAATGCTTGCGCAGAGTAGGAGATGTGTCGTGATCCCTACCGGTGTGGAGGTGATGCATAGATTGTCGGCCTGTGGGCCTGTTGCGGTGGGCAAGATGGCACCTTGATGCGATGCGATGATCCAGTTGCGATGCGAGAAGGTGGCGCCCTTGATGCAGCGATGCGATGATGATGCAGTGATGCCCTGGCAGCCTTGCGACGACTCTGTACTTTGGAGCCGTGACGGGCCCTGCAATACGCTTCTCCGGTGATGCGATGGCGACTCTCACGATGGCATCACGCTTCTCCGGTGATGCGACAGCAGGCAGCTTTGATGAACTCACACTTACAGGGAGATGCGGTGAAGGCTCGCTTCTCCGGTGATACGTCAAAATCCGCTGCAGAGTCGACACGCTTCTTCTCGATACGTTGCGCTTCCAGCTCCCAGTGGCACGCGAGTGTCTAGAGTCAGAATTCCCAGCAAAGAAATTCAGTGGGGAGCTGGAGGTGAAGTCTTTCGTCCATGAGACTTCAGCTGGAGGCAAGCACAGTTCAAGCCCTTGGAGAATATTCTGTAGATGAAAGTCCTTACAAAGTTCCTTCTCCTTTCCTTTGGCAATGAAGCAACCACTGCAGGCCAACCCAGCAAACAACACACTGGCAGAGGGGCAGTACAACTCCTGCAGCTTCCTTGGTTCTCCTCATTGACAGAAAGGTTTCTTGTCCAAAAGTGATCTAATTTCTTGGGATAAGGGTCCCAATATTTATACCCCCAAATCCTTTGTTTTTTTAACAAAACCAGTTCCTGAGCACTTTGTTTACGTGTCTCTCTTCTTCCTTTCACTGTGCAGAGCAGAGACATTAGCCTCCCCACAGGAGGTGGAGCCAGCCCAGGGGAAGAAAGATACAGCTCTGGAGCACTCTGTTGACATGATTCCTCCTCTCCTTTCACAGTGCAAGGCAGAGACATCAGACACGCCACAGGAGGTGGAGCCAGCATTGTAGGGGGAAGGCCCAGCCCTATTCAGGTCTCAGGTGCAACTCCTCCCTCCCATCCGTAGAGAAGTGTGGCTCAATGGTTAGAGCAGCAGACCCTGATGCAGTAGTCTGGCCCGGACCAGGGTTCAATTCCCGCCTTGGCGGGTCTTGGGCTCAATTTCCTCTGACCTGATAATTCTCGCCTCAGTGCCTCTTCTGATCATGAGCCCCACTCTGCACCTCTGAGCAATAGCTTGCTTAATCTCTACAACGGCTCCAACAACGCTGAGGATGCCTGACTTGACCTTGGGGGTGCCCAGGGAAAGGCCAGGAAGGGTTCCTCGGCGGTATTCGTACAAGCGCCGAGATGCCTCCGGGTAGTCGTGCAAGTGCATAATTATCATTATATAAGTGCTTAATTATCATCTAGATGCAGCTCTCTCTATTCATCACTGGGCTGCCCCAGCCTGTCTCCTGGAATCCCTCAGCCCTGTCACTCACAAACCCAGACAAGGAATACACAACCCAGCAGAGGCAGGCCTGGATAGTTAGGCAAGAAAATACCTACTTCCTAAAAAGTGGTATTTTCAAACACAGAATATTAAAACCAACTTTACTAAAAGATGTGTTTTATCATTCTGAGTTCGGGCATACTAAATTCGAAATTCCACCATGTTCCCTGAGTCAGTTAGGATTATAAGAATATAATAATCTAAGTGCCCATTCTGGCCTATAGAGAACAGATAGCCTTCAATAGTGAAAAACAAAAATGGCTGTAATTCACTATTAGAACACGCTACACGCAACAGAGCATGCCCTACTTTATACTTACAACGCACCCTGCCATTGGGCCTACCATAGGGGTGTCTAATATGAAACAAAGGAAAGGTTTAGGGACTGGCAAGTGGGTGCACTTCGCGAAGCCGAAATGGCAGTGATAGACTGCACGTAGGCCTTGCAATGGCATGCCTGAGACACACTTTACAAGCTGCTTCTGTGGGTGGCACAACCAGTGCTGGAAGGCCAGAAGCAGCATTTGATTTACAAGCCCTAGGCACATATGGTGCACTGTACTAGGGGCTGACAGATAAATCAAATAACCCAATCATAGAATAACCAATTAGTACATACATTTAACATGTGGAGCACTTGCACTGTGGCACTGATTAGCAGTGGCAAAGGGCCCGAAGCATAAAACTAGCAAAAACATATCAAAACAGAGGAGGCAATCCGTCAAAATGGAAGGGAGACTCACGCCAATGATGTCAGGTCTAACATGTCCCCTCCAGCTGAAATGTGGGGAGAACTACCCTGCCCCAACAGCTGGTGACAATCTTGCTGCTGATCAGGGCTCAGTGTGGCAGAGAGGCTGACACCATCCACTGACCCATCTTGCTCTGTTGCAAACAGGAGGTCAGGAAGAGGCTCGGTCTCCTCCTCCATTCCATTATCTGTTGCTAGGAGCATGCCCACTTTGGACCTTTCTAAGTGGGTCTTTAGGTGGTTAACATGCAGGACCCGCAAGGGGTTCCTGGGTGACCGAAAGTTCACCAGGTAAGTGACATCACTCTTGCACTCTTCCACCTCATATGGACCGGTCCACCTGTCCTCAAGCGCACAAGGCTCCACAGGGGCCATGACCCAAACTATCTGTCCGGGCTGAAGCTCAATCAGAGTGTCATTCTGATTGTACCACCACTTCATTTCCTCCTGGCTGGCTTCCAGATTCGCCTGAGCAAGATCTCTGAAACATCGAGTCTGATTCCTGAAGGCCAGCATGTAGCTATATACATCCTGGGGAGGTTTCCTGGGAGATTGCTCCCAGCCTTCTTTAACCAAACTTAAAGGTATTCTTACCGGGTGACCATACAAAAGCTCAAAGGGGCTGAACCCTAGAGACTTTTGTGGCACCTCACGGTAGGCAAACAGAAGGCATGGGAAGAGGACGTCCCACTTTTGCCTCATTGGTTCTTCAAGACCCATGATCATGCCTTTGAGGGTCCAGTTGAATCTTTCAACCAGCCCATTACATTGTGGGTGGTAAGGTGTAGTGAACTTGTAGGGAACACCACCCTCCTTCCACAGAGACTTCATATAATTAGAAATGAAGTTTGTACCTCGGTCAGACACCACCTCTCTGGGGAACCCCACATGGAAGAAGATCCCAATCAGTGCACGTCCCACCACGGAGGCCATCACTGTCCTGGCAGAATGGCTTCTGGGTACCGGGTAGCATGGTCCACCAAGACCAGAATAAACCTGTTGCCCGTGGCTGTCTTGGGGTCCAGTGGCCCGACAATGTCAATGCCCACCCGTTCAAAGGGGGTACTGTCTACAGGGAAAGGTTGGAGAGGGGCCTTGTGCCTCCTTTCACTTTTCCCAATGCCTGGCACGTTTGACAGGTCCTACAATGAGTATCTGAACTCTTTCACATCTGGGGCCAATAAAAGTGGGAGAGAAGCCTTTCAAAGGTCTTGTTCTGCCCCAGATGACCAGCTAAAGGAACATCATGAGCCAAACCCAGTAGGAAGGCTCTGAAGCGCTGGGGTACCACCAGCACACTGGCTGACCCAGGCTCAGCAACCTTAGGCTCGCTATACAGGAGACCTTTCTCCCAGTAGATCCAATATGATCCAGACTGGCCACTTGCTGTCTTGTTTGTGGCCTGCTGCTTCAAACCCACAAGAGAAGGGCACTTCTGCTGCTCCTCACAAAATTCCTCCCTGGAGGGACCCCCTTCTTGCTGCCAATAGGTCAGATCAGGTAGGTTCCCAAGTTCAGAAACTTGCTCCCCTGTAGGTTCCAGGGCATCCCCCTCAAGGTCTGCCTCCTCCTGGACCATGGGAACAATGAGGGCTGGTTTCCCGCTCCCCCACCTCTTCTCTTTAAGGGAGGTCCCTGGGCCATAGTTTCAGGCTCCAGGGTCTCTTGAACACCATTAGCTTCCAAAGACTGAGTGATCACACATGCCCACTCAGGCAGACCCAACATCTCCAAATGCGCCCTCTCCACCTTAGCCCTAGGGGAAATTTCTAAATCATTGCCTAACAGACAATCAACCGGCATGGATGGCCTCACAGCTACTTGAAGAGTACCAGAGACCCCCCCCCCACTGAAAGGGAACTTGAGCCACCTTGCAATGGCTCTCTGTGTTGTCAGTGGCAACAACTGGGAAGAATGCATGAGGGAATACCTGCTATTCAGACACCAAGTGACACTTGACAGCTGTCACACTTGCTCCTGTGTATCTCAGAGCCTCCACTCTTGTAGTGTAGTTCCTATATTCCCAATAGGCTCTGCGCATTGGAATAATATATTATATAGATTTGACGTAGGACTTATGTCTACTAGGTCTCTATCGAATATATTAGACTTAATTGTGAGTGCCAACTAGCTCAGAGGTCACTAGAAACTTTCTTGAATAAACAAGAAGGGATTAGTTTCCGACAACCGCATAAACATGACAACTTTGTTTCACCCAAGAATAATCGTATCTTCAGAGTCTTAGAAACAATAGATAGATATATTACTCAGTCAATTGTGCATGATTCATTTCATCAGAGGTGCAGAGAAAATAGAGAGACAGGCGTTTTCAAATGAAAGATTTTTTGATCAGTCTTCTTTCTCATGCAAGTAAAGTGAACTGCTACAATCGTAATACTGGCTGCAAAGTATAATGCATACAGCAAGAAGAGTATTATAAAATAATACTGTAAAAGCATTGTATGGTTTCTAAACCATAAATAAATACATACATAAATAACAAAGGCTAAAAAGTACTCAACTGCTGCTTCTAAAATACACCTAACCCAATGTAACAAACCTAAGTCCAATATGAGGGCAGAAGTAAGTGAGGTGTACCATAGGTTTAGATTTCTTTGCCAAGAATCTATCCAAGATTTCTCTTAGGTTCTAATCAGCTCCATACCTAGGTTTTAGAATGAAGGAGGTCTGGTATATCTGTCTCTGGACTTGATTTCCCAACACCCCGCAAGGGGAGCTTGGAAACACTGGAGTTGGTTTCTTGCTGGGAGAAATGCAGCCTCTCGATCAGTGCGTCAGCTTGAGGGTCGACTTCCTTCGGCACTTGCTGTAGCGAGCTGCATTGGGCAAGTAGATAGTTGAGCTGCTCCGAACCACTGTGTGTTTGCTAGGGCAAGTGTAGGCATATTTATACCTTGAAGGTGCCTAGTTTGACGTAAAGTCGGGCTTAATAACATCATCAAAGAACCCCAAGAGAATGGTAGTTCTTTGAAAACTCCATGAATTCTTAGACTAATCAATATTCAAGGGGATGTCCCTGACTGCTTAAGCCGAGTTTTCCAAGAAATCGTTGTGGCTTTTTGGAATGAGTGGAAGTAGCCATGCATGTATTTGGACAGCATGGGCTATGTCTAAATATGGTTATGATTTCTATGCCTATATAAGGGCAATGTGAATTGTACCCATAAAAGGGTATGAATCTGTAAATTTCGCTCGGATCCTAAAATGCCATACAACACCCACTTAAATTTATTATGTTCGATATTACTACATTCTAAGTATTTAAAACATATCTAAAGCATGATGTGTAAAAACCCCTCCCAAAATACATAAAATGCATTTGAAATGGTTGTACACGAAAGATGCCAAAATATATGGAAGGTTCCCCTGGTAATTATACACAGGTAGGGGTAGAGTACTGTGAAAAAGGAAAAACCTGTGCTTTATGGTAAGCTAAATAGAGTCAGAAATACTGACTTGAGCTAGACTATACTAGGGAAAAACTGATTTCTAAAGGTGAATAATCACAATACTCTATGGTATTTAATAAGACTTACACCTCATTATCAATAGATATCTAGAACTGGAGCTCGCCAGTATTTGCCTAGTAGGAAAGCAAAAATAGGCCCCTACATAAGCACGTCTTCCTCCACTTCCATTAGATAACAGGTATAATGTGAGACAATGTTTGTCAGTGTATTTTATTTAGAAAGGTAAACACTGTATAACTATGAATGACTATGTATCGCAGAAGTACATACCCAAAAATGTTTATCTAAAAATGTTTTTTTAAATTCCTAGATAAATTGTGAACCGTCAAAGTGTCCTGAAGAAGGTGTAAAAAATTCTAAACGAACACCGAAACGCAGCGTCGACCTTTGTTACTTTGACCTTTTGTACTTTGACCCCCTTTTGGCTTTTTTTTAAAACTTACCCCACTTCTATGAATGTTTTATTGGATTTTATTTCGATTGTAACCCACATAGGGAGGCATTTTAATAAATTGTGTTTATACCTTTCATATTTTATCTTTGTGTGTTTACCTGTCATACCTTGTTTATTAATTTTCATGTTGTGTGGAGTTATACAAATGGACAGTGCTTGATATCCTAGTCACTACCATAGAGTATTGTGATTATTCACCTTTAGAAATCAGTTTTTCCCTAGTATAGTCTAGCTCAAGTCAGTATTTCTGACTCTATTTAGCTTACCATAAAGCATAGGTTTTTCCTTTTTCACTGTACACGAAAGATGAGCATTTGTGCTGTACGCATTTTAAAAGCAATGTTGTCATTCAAAGCATGTAGTGTGACATTGGAAATGCTATCAGAATGAGACATGAAATAACATTTATGAAATGGCTCTTAAATACAGAAAAAAGGTCATGACCATTTCATGACAGAATATATAAACTGTTTGGGTTGTGGACAAGGTCAAATATTGTCTCTTGGAAGCGTTTCAAAGAATTCTTGTTCTCTAAGAATAGTTCTACTTTAAGCAGATTACTTAGTGCCCAAAAAAAGTAAAATTTTGGAAAAAGTCAAATAGCAGAAAAATAGAGTTCTAAAGTTGGAAGTTTTGTTTTGAAAAGTGAAGGTCGAATACAGAGTCCCATAGAATGCTGTGTGCTAACTTCAAAAGTTTTAAAAGTAAAGGAGGACCCCGCACAGACTCATAGGGGACTGGGGGGATAGTAAATCTTCAAAAAGAGAGACAGGGGCGTCCCCACGAGAAGACAGTCTAGGACTGTATTTCACACCTAGTACATGGACTCCAGGGTGAATATTCTATTTACAAAGAGACATATGTATAGAGCATGCCAATAATACGGCGGGAAAGGTAAAGTTACAGAAATTTTTACTCGATTACTATCTGTGTATGTTGAGAAAAATTATGTGTATTTGCTTTTCTGTTATCTTATATCCCTAAAGATGCCAAATCTTATAGGAGAAAGCTTGTTACCTCACCGTATCGTCAATTCATACAACCATAATAAGATCGACAATTTTTTATGATGATTAACACAATGAACACAAGAGTTAATGTTATAAAAGGATATACAAAAATCATAATTTAAAAAAGATAATTTAAAAAAGAAAGTTTACCACACCATGAGTTGCTCTGTTACACATTTATTATACAGACAAATTTTTAAAATTTCATCATTACAAAGTATACAATTATTTAAGAGAACAATGTTAGCACATTTGCATAAAAAAACATTAAAAACAAAGAATCACAGGTCGACGCGGCGTTTCGGTTTCTTGTATGTCTACCTTCTTCAGGACAGATTCTCAAAACAAGTGGAGTGAATTTCCCCACCAGTCATTATTTTCTGTTCAGAACCTTGTTGCCATCTGATTTTTGGGCATATTTTCGGATTCTGTTTGGTATATTTTCACTTGTATTCACACTTTGTACGCTTGGTCTTGGACTACCAGGAGGAGCCACCGTATTTTCCGTTCTGGGTTTCTTCAATGACCCTGGGAAATATTTAACATTGATAAAATGCTGCTTGTTGCAGTTCCTTGGGTGTTCTGATTTCAAGGCCCCTTGTTGTAGATACCAGAGTTCGTGCTTTTAATCTGCAATCGGCCTCCCTGCTCCTGGGTCCTGGTAGTCTTTCACAGCGTCCTTTCGCCGGTCTGTTATGATCCGTCACGAGAAACGGATCTCGTGACGGATCGTAACAGACCGGCGAAAGGACGCTGTGAAAGACTACCAGGACCCAGGAGCAGGGAGGCCGATTGCAGATTAAAAGCACGAACTCTGGTATCTACAACAAGGGGCCTTGAAATCAGAACACCCAAGGAACTGCAACAAGCAGCATTTTATCAATGTTAAATATTTCCCAGGGTCATTGAAGAAACCCAGAACGGAAAATACGGTGGCTCCTCCTGGTAGTCCAAGACCAAGCGTACAAAGTGTGAATACAAGTGAAAATATACCAAACAGAATCCGAAAATATGCCCAAAAATCAGATGGCAACAAGGTTCTGAACAGAAAATAATGACTGGTGGGGAAATTCACTCCACTTGTTTTGAGAATCTGTCCTGAAGAAGGTAGACATACAAGAAACCGAAACGCCGCGTCGACCTGTGATTCTTTGTTTTTAATGTTTTTTTATGCAAATGTGCTAACATTGTTCTCTTAAATAATTGTATACTTTGTAATGATGACATTTTAAAAATTTGTATGTATAATAAATGTGTAACAGAGCAACTCATGGTGTGGTAAACTTTCTTTTTTAAATTATCTTTTTTAAATTATGATTTTTGTATATCCTTTTATAACATTAACTCTTGTGTTCATTGTGTTAATCATCATAAAAAATTGTCGATCTTATTATGGTTGTATGAATTGACGATACGGTGAGGTAACAAGCTTTCTCCTATAAGATTTGGCATCTTTAGGGATATAAGATAACAGAAAAGCAAATACACATAATTTTTCTCAACATACACAGATAGTAATCGAGTAAAAATTTCTGTAACTTTACCTTTCCCGCCGTATTATTGGCATGCTCTATACATATGTCTCTTTGTAAATAGAATATTCACCCTGGAGTCCATGTACTAGGTGTGAAATACAGTCCTAGACTGTCTTCTCGTGGGGACGCCCCTGTCTCTCTTTTTGAAGATTTGCTAACTTCAAAAGCCATTCTTGTTGTTTGGAGAAGACATCAAATCTTCTAAGCTGGTAAAGAATTTGACTACCACAGTAGGTGAAAGTTGGACCACTTTGTTAAGTAAACCGATTGCAAAAAATGTGAAGCATCGCCGTCAGCGTTAGCCGCATTAGCAATGTTCGAACGAGATGGAGATGGTACCTGTGTGCCTGTCGATCCAAGTATCTCACCGTCAGCAGATTGCGTTTGTGAAACCCCAACGAATACCGTCATCAGGATTTGTTAGCCGCTGGGGACAACACAATGCATGGGCCGTTACTGAACCAAGCAAAGTATCAACATCCGTTGGCAGTGCTGATGGAAATGTTAGACAGATATCCAACAAGCATTCTTCTCCACATAGCAGGCATCATAGAACAGGTAAGATGCTATCTTGCCAGATTGGTCAGAAAGATAGAAATCATGTGGTATTCAGATACCTTAAACGAGCCAAGCCCAGAATCTGTATCATGCTCTCACAACACTTCATTGCCAGAAGAGTTTTCTCTATGGTAATCTCGGTTTCGCTGATGACCGGACTTGCCATATTGGAGCAGAAGGAACAAAAATAGTATTCCTGCTACGAGTCCCAAAATCAGAGGCAGGCCGCCGAACACAGAGTGCACAAAGTTTGGAAATATGTCTAGGACTGCTTCAAAAGCTGCTAACAGTCCCAAAAAACTGTATTAAATACATGTACAATGCCACTGGTATCAGACATGTTTAAGATGTGACCTAACATTTCTACAAAATGTACAGAGCAGTTTGTTGATAATAGGGCATGTATATCTGCAGAGGACCTTGCAACTTGGAGTTCATATGTCTCTTTGGACGAGGTAGGTGGCACAGTTTTTTGTAAAAGAATGGCTTTCATTCAGCTTAAAGTATTAATTCGTATAGAAGAGATGTTCAGTGAAGGCCATAATGCTGACTCCCCGTCTGTCTTAGTTTTAGGAAACAATACTTGCATACAACAAGTGACCCTGGCTGACACAGTTACGAGATAGGCTGTTCCTGACAACATGCCACAGCAGCTGTGATCATTCAACATTATAAAGCGCCCATTAGAAAGCTGCCTAAAAATTGGATCTATCACTGCTGCTGGAGAACCTTGCAGGAGGCAGGATAAGTTGGTCTAAGAACCGTCACAGGCTCCATGTAAATTAATACCCTGACATAAAAGTGTACCACTTAGTGCGCTTTTACACTGTGTACCACTAAGAAATACTTCCTTTCCCCCACTCCAAAATCTTTGTGTATATGGAAATTCCCAGGTTGACTTACTGTATCCTTTACCCAATCGTTCATGCACGCCAGGTGGTATATGTTTCAAACAATATTGAAAATGGAAAATTGCGACAGGCAGAGTGATTGTCCTGTGTATTAGCCATTCTGTGGCAGGTTTTTCCGAAACAGTTAATAGTAATCCTTCCAGTTTCTCAATGCTCAGCACTGTATAGTCTGCTCCTCTGTCTGCCAAACTGGTTTGTTTATATGTAAGGTTAAGTACAGAAAACAAAAGATTTTGTAATGTCCAGTCTAAAAGCATTATAAAACGTAATTGTGACTGTCCATGCTGTAGCATGAGCAAGTCCTATTCCATTATGTCAATGGCAGAGGATACTATACTGTCCAAAGAATACATTCTGGATGACAGAGTCGTTAACCCATTGTCAACTACAGAGAGAGCTTTCTCTTAATTAATACAATCAATTTCTTGTATTCATTCTGCTGTCTCTGCTTGTGTCGCTTTCCAAGCTTCATTATAAATGGCATATATACCAGCATATAGAAAACGTTTATGACGCCGTTTCGCAGGACCTTGTAAAAGTCCCTTAAATCAACGGCATCTTTAAATAAAGATAAGTGTTGTTTTATCTCTGTTAGGGCCCGATGTAGGTAAGTTAATTTTACCACTTCTTAAATACCGAATCATACCGATTCGGTATTTAAGAAGTGGTAAAATGGAGGGGGGGGGATGTAGGTATTTCAGATTTGGTAAATACCGAATCGTTAAGATTCGGTATTTACCGATTCTGTAAATACCGAATCGGTAAAGCCCATTGATTCCTATGGGCATTGAAGCCCATAGGAATCAATGGTCATTACCAAATCGGTATTTACCGATTCGGTAATTACCGATTTTTGCAAGGGTGCAGGGGGTGTCACTTTGACACCCTCTAGCACCCCAATTCCGGACTTGTGTGCCATGTGGCACACAGACATGCCCTAAGGGCATGGCTGTGTGTCACATTGCACAGGTGTGCATGCACAGATGTGCATGCACACCTGTATTCGGTATTTTACCACCCAATTGGATTGGGTGGTAAAATACCGAATCTTAAAGCCCTGTTGCACTCTAACATGTGCCAGCTACATCTGCATTTACAGAATCGGTATTTTACCAAGTCTGTATTTACCGATTCGGTAATTTTACCGAATCGGTAAATACAGAATCGGTAAAATACTGATTCTGTAAATGCATGCCCTACATCTAAAAACCCTAATACCGATCGGAAACGGACGAATTTGGCCGTTTCCGACCGGTATTAGGGCACCTACATTGGGCCCTTAGTGTGGATTTTTGTAGCCAGTGAAGGCACAGTTTTCCTACACTATATGTTGTTATTATCCCTGTATGTTGTCTCTGGACATATCTTGGATCTGGCCTAGTGAGTGTAAACCCTTGAGTCTTATTCAGGAATCTATCTTGACAGTTGTTTGTGTCTGTGGGCCAGATTAACCATTTTTTCCAATCAGGATAGGTTCTGTTTTAAGTAAAATTGTTTTTACGTCGACCCCTCCTTCTGTAGTGTTCTTACTATCAGGTGTAGGTGTAGGTATGGACAGTTTGTTCAAATCTTTTATCGTGGCTAGGCCAAGACAGGATGTCTGTTGCACAGTGTCATTCAAAAACATTATTTGTCCAGGGATGATGCAGGCTCCCCTGCAACTGCCAGTCTTTTGTTCCCCAGACAGTTTTTGTTTCACTGTTGTCACTCCAAAAGTCAAAACTTAATTAGGACAGCTGGGCATAAAAGGCTGTAGAATAACTTTGCTTAGTATTAGTTAACATACTTTTCATTCCTGTCTTATTAACATTTTTAAAGTAAAACGTTCCCGGATTTGAGGTATTAAAACCTGAGAAGTATGGACATTTTTCATAGAATGTTTTTGAGCTACCTTTTGGTGGCGTTGGACAATGTTCCCATTGATTGAAAGTATAAACTTTTCTAGGGTTTGCAGATTTGTGCAAATAATGATGACCATAGTGATTATAACAGTATATGTGTTCATAATCTGATGAACCTTCTAAGGATTCATGTTTTGAAAATATAGCAGACATCTCTAAGTCTGACATCATATTATTAACAGTCTCAAAGTCCCAATCATCAGAAAATGTGCTGGGTGAAACAAAGTCACTCAAGGAAACCTTGAATTGATGTGGAATGTTCAACAGCTCTGCAGGGCAAAAGATGTCATTATCAGTTCTGTCCCATGCTACACCAGGTATAGGAACGACTGTGATGTTTACTGATGTCAAGTCTCTTTGTTCACGATGAGATGATTTGTGTGGCTTGAGGAGTAAGTTGATGTTCTTACTTGCTGTGTCCATTTTACTACATCTTCCATTTATCAGCATTCCCAAACTTAATAAAAGAATTAGCCAAAGTAGGAGAAAAAGTACGCCTAGCACAATCCAAAATTCAACCCATGGTGAAACCAGATAAGTTTTTTCAAGTTGCTGAAAAAGTTCTGTTACTTGTTCTTTAAAAGTTTTATTTGCTTGCTTCGTTTCAGGCTCACTGGGATCCTCGGAAAACGTATCAAAGTTAATGAAAAAGCCAGAGGCAGTTCTGTCAATTGTTGGTATTGCATCAGGATTACTTGAAATTGCTGGAGCTTCTGGATCCTTTGTCATATTAGTATAGTCAGATGCTACATAATTTTAGACAGGAGTGTCTTGACAAACTTTTATTTGGGTCTCAAGAGGCACAAGTTCCATAGCTTCATTGCTTAGTCCTTTTTGCACTGCAGATTCTTCAAAGGGGATGAGTCTCTTGGTTTCAACCTCTTGGATAGCAGCAAGATTTGGTCATCTGCTACATCTTAGGAGTCCACTGGGCCTACTACTTATGATTGGCCACATGATGTGGTTTTACCAGGTCGATGGATATGAACCTGTTCTCCTTTCTTCCAGCAAGGGGCGGCATGAATACTCTTCTTGAACAGTGGATTGCTAGCACAGGTACTGGTTTTCTGTAAGAAGGCCCAAATTCCTTCTTATCCGCAATCTTTTCTCTGACTAGATCCTCAATCTTTGTAATCCAGACAGGCCTTGCTGGGATGGGTGGTTCCCCTTTAGTGGTCGTTGGCTTCTGCAATGTGTTGCTTTGACTTCTCCTTGTTTCATTTAAGTCCTGCAAAACAGCCAAACGGTCTTTGACATCAAAAGGTTTTTGTTCCACCACTGAAGTGTGATGATCAAGGTCCTGGGCAAGCATTCCAGTACCAAAAAGGTTTTTGTATGAAGTGATTCCACCCAGAGAATTTCTTGGCAGATTATTTAGACTACGTTGGACACTAATTAGATGTTTGACCCACCCGTCACCCGAGCCTAATACCCTAGCTGTTATGGATTGCTTTATGTCCCGTTTTTTCCTTTCACTACAGAATTTCCCTCAGGATGCAATGGACTCGAATACCGCAATACAACGCCCAGACTCCAAGAAGCTCCTACCTCAAGCATCTCCTGCAGCCAAGACGTATGCCTGCATCCCATCCTCTGCACAGTGGGCCTTAGACTTTTGGTGAGCTGCTCATGTCCTGTTATGACACCTGTGTCTTCGGCCCATGGGTCCTCTTCAGGGTATTCTTTGGCTCTAATGAGTTCCCCTGCTTGAACGGGCCTGTTTTGACTTACCTGCTCGTGGTGAGTCACTTAGACCTTGCTGGTCCTGACTCAACTCTCGCCTTGGCTCTTGACATCCGATGTATGACAGCTTGTGAATGGCTCCTGGTCCTCCTCTGTGTCTCCTGGTCCGTACAGCTGCAACTTCAAGGGCACAGACAACTCTCCTGCATCGCCAACATCGGTGGGCATTCATCTTCCGTGCCTCCTGGTCAGTCCTCAGTGGCATAGGCTCTGTTCCCTCTTCTTGCAGGTACCTCACAACTAGACTCCACCTTTGGGTTCCACTGGACACATTCACCTTCTTGGCCAGCTGCATCTTTTCTGAAGTCCTCCATTGGAGTATACAGCAGTTTCCGACATCACTATACACCTATCCACCCGGCTTCCCTGGTGTAGGTATCCTGGTTCCTGGGGTATCTACGAGTGGGGTGACTCTTCAACCTTCCATCTTCCACTGAATTTCTTCGGGGTCTGCTGGGAAGGGTTATTTCTCTAAAACTTCAACTTACCTATTGACTAACATTGAGCATGTGGTCATGTTCCCACTCTACAGATGACCTCAGTGGGATCCCTAGATAGCCAACTTGTGTGGCTCCTTGGGTCCCCAGCTCTTTTACATCTTCTGGGTCCATTCTCGACTTAGGTTGGGGTTTGCATTCCACTATTTTAGTATATGGTATGGTCTCCCTTGGTGACCCCTATCTATTCTGTGCTATTTACGAATTCTATGGACAAAGTATTGTGTGTATTGTGTTGTCTCTCTGGCTAGTAGATAATACATGGTGCTATTGAGGGCTAATAATCAATACATATTTTTATAACTACACTGTGGTTCTTTTTTACTTAACCCATACCATAAGTTTAAATACTGTTAAAACAAGCTACTTTACACTCCTTCTGGACTAAGCCTGAAGGCTGCTCCCCAAAGCTACCACTTAGAGAACTTTCTATGGTTGTCAAAGTCCACTAAAATTACCATAAAGGTTGTCTGGATTAGTGCAGGGTGCTCCACTTACATAAGAGAGCACCATTTACTAAATCAACATGTCACACACTGCTAGTGTGGGGGGTTTGATCGCTCATGTATTTTTTTCATCAGTCTCAAGCTTGTCCAGTTTGTCTCTAAGAGTTTTGCAAACCCATGTTGTTTAGCAATGCAGAATCCTTGTACGAATACCTTATAGGCCTCCCAGAGAGTACCAGGAGATTGCCCTGAAAATTAGTTGATTTGAAAGTAGACCAAAATTTCCAATCAAGCCTATCCATAGTTCAAAGAGTTTTCAGATGTTCCTATGCCTGTGTACTTGCATAGTTTTCTGCATGTGTGAGCTAGCAACTTGCAGGGATTTTATATTCAATTTCAGCCCTTGTCCAGCTTCTTCTTGAACTATGCTTCACCATTAATTCATGGGCATTTTGTATGTGTGAGTGTGCAAACCTTGCTTAGATTTCTCATAGATGTATGTTGAAACTGTGGCATGTCAGTAACTTGCTAGGATTTTACATGTGATTGCATACCTTGCTTGACTTTTCCTTACAAATAACACTCATACACAATACTTGCAAAAATACCAATTTTCATTTGAAAATCAAAGTTGTGTAAAATTCTGAAATCTTTACATATTTTTGTAGCTTTTGCAAGAAATTCTCACAGTTTATGAGAATTTTGTTTTGACACTTCAGATACCCTTGATGCAGAGACACCACTTGTATCTATGGTTAATATCCAACAGTGGGAAGAGATGCTTACCTTAAAGCTCATGGCATGTTTGTACACCACTGCTTGGTCACAACTTAGGCTGTGTTTGCAGTCTGTCCGTGTTTCAAAGGTTCCAGCCGTTAAATAGACTTCCCTATATGGTAGTCGACATCTCTTTGAAAAATGGGGGCTTAGTGAATTAGGAAGTGGTTAAAGATGTACAAATGTTATACACAGTCGAAAGGGTATGCACCCTTTGAAGGTGCTTGGAAAAACGAACTGCTACCAGCATTATTTTCCTGATTCCTATATCAAACTCCTAAGATTGCAATCTCATTGCTGAGGATGGGTACTCATACGATTTTCCTAAATGTTTCAGTAACTAAGGCCTACATGGATTATCTTATATCCGTTCACCCCACCCATTATGAATGTGTATCATAATGTCCACAAACAGTTCCAGTGGCGTTTTGAGACTAGGACAACCAGTGAGGCAGGGCCGTTTTAGATATAGTGTTCATTCAGTTAGGTTTACGATTGCTGTGAAAATAAAAACAGCCGAGGAATTAGGACATAATGGCCTTCCTGAGATGTCTACTGGTTTGTGATGAAGAAAATTCTGAACCTATTATAGCAATGCCTCTAAGGATTCTGAGAATTCTGGTAGGGGTTTCCATCTCACTGCACCTCAAAGATCTCCGTGTTTGTGTGACAGAATACTTTTTACTAGAGAACTAAGCCTACCCTTAGAATCTACAACAAGGTGTCAGGGAGGCCTCTTAGACAGCGAAGGCCACAATTTGTATCAACTGCTTTTAATAGCTGACTTGGTTGACAAGTGTATGTTAGCTAGGTTAGTAAGTGTAACAAAATGGGTTCTGTCCATTTAATCCGTCCATGGTGTGTCAACCATGTTAAACAGACTGTGCATGTTTACGGCAGGCCACTGAGATGCAGCAAAGATAAGGGGCAATTACTTGGTGACATGTGAAAATGTGTGGAAACGTGTGAGGGTTGCCCGTGTAAGACTACTATTGTGTGCAGCTCAGTAACTGAGCACATGTAGCCTGGCACAGGGTGGAGTCTGCAGGGATAAATATTGACCTGGGGTAAGCCTTCAAATATTATTGGAGACTCACAGGGAATGTCCGCGTGGTTTAATGTTGTGTCTGCAGTAATTCTTTTTATTATACATGGGGAAACCTGTTTTAGAGTGCAGTATCGCAGCCCTTTGGCCTACAAAATCAATCAATATATCAAAATGGGGTGAAACAAGTACACCAGGATGGATTAATCAAGTCCCAAGAAGCTTTACAAACATCTTACGGGCCATCCAGAATTGTCATATTTCTCGGCTTCAGCTCAGGATCAGAGGCTAGTTATTTTGGTCACCCTGCTGGACCAAGTTAGTTACATTGCTCTCTAGCAGAAGGAACAAAGACCTCCCCACATAAAGTGAGCAATTAAGAGATTCAAGCAGCTACTGAGGAGGAAGTGGAGGGGAAGCAAATAGCTGACGGACTGTACCATGGTTGGAACAAGTCCAGGCCCACGGAACAAAGGAGGGAGCCCAGACCTCTATAGCCAACGCAGGCAGGGGCTCCTCTTTGAAGGTTTGGTGGGAAAGCTCTGACACTGATATCTGTGAGATGCAGTGCTGGGACCCCCAGAGGAAATATAACCAATGACTCCTAGACGGTGCCATCTTCAATTGTCTTATCATGCTGTGCATTAGCATTGTGACGGGGTGGAGAGGTGATGTTACACAGGGGTGCCTGGCTTTCAGGATGTCCCACCGTCACTTAAAAACTCTTGCACAATGGGGAGAGTGGGCATTGTGTTGTAAGTCAACATTGGGACTGGACAGCCACAGCCATGGACAACTGGAAGGATGACCGCTCTGATGCGTTTTGGACTAAGGTCTCTGCGTAAGTTGACCCAAGGACCAGTGGATCTCTCTCCAGAACTAGGGAAGCTGGTCCTCTTAAGCCTCCTATAGACCAGCTGGGGATGAACTGGACTTCTGCATACACACAAGAGGAGAGAAGCACCATAGGACAAGAAAAAAGGAGAAAGGCTGCTGTAGGGAGGAGGTGGAACCAGTACCTGCAAAGTGTGCCACCTTTGATGCTAGGAGGAAAATGCTCCAGGTGGCCCAGGCTCATCACCAGGAGCTAAATAAGCGCATGAATCAGACAATCTGACCAACGGGGCCCTAGATATGCAGGAAATAAGGTTTTGACCTTTGAACACTGCCAGGCCAGCATCAGAGTGCATGGAGCTCCACTGTCAATTCTTCAAATCCACCCCCCCGGGTGGGCTGGGGCCTCGGGGTTGATGCAAAGGATCATTAATTATCAATGTAACCTGAGAGGGGCCACACATGGGCCCACCTGCCCATAGTTCTGGGGGTCCAGGGATCCCAACTCCTGGGCGGGTTCATATACTTGGGGGCCTGGGGCCCCTTCTCTGGACTAGCATCACAACAAGGAACCAGGGAAGTGCTGTTGGGCTGCCCAAGGAAGAGCCAAAGGGTCAGAGATCCCATTTCTGGTTCCCCGTTGTAGAGAGGATCGGGGGACACTGCCGCCCCCCAAACAGAGAGCCAATGGCTCAGGACCCCAGGGTCTGCAGAGAACTAGGAGCACTGTTGCGTTATCTCAGAAGAGGTGGAGGAGCCTGGGAAACCATTTCTAGGACCTCAACTATTAGGATAAAGTGGGAGTACCATTTGCATTATTGCAGAGAGACTAAATCTGATCAATGGAGATAAACCTTTTGTCTTGGCTACCCGCAAGAGGGGGAAGAAGTACAGTTCTGGTACCTTCAACAGCCAGGACAGATACAGGCTCTCTGTAGGATGGCATAAATTATTCCTTGTCCATTATTTTTAGGTCTCGACTATGCAGCGCGCATGCTCTGCATTGGACAAAGACATTTAGGAATCGATTGAGTTTTGCAGTTAATAACGTGCACCATTGCAATACTTTGAATGGCAATGCGTGCACGTTTGGCGATTCCCTTGCGGGAGCGAGCTTTCAAACCATCTGTTTGTAATTAACAGATGGTTCCTGCTCACTCCCGCAAGGGAAACAGGTGCATGTCTCCCCTCCCCTGCTGCCACTCATCAAACTTGTTCTTTTTTTACTTTGAGTGTGAGGTGCACATGCTTGTTCATAATATGCCATATTCCTGTATATGTACTCCGTTGTATATAAATTGCTTTCTTACTCTCAAGTGTATATCGTGAGACACCCTGAAGACCCTCAGAGTCTTGTGCAGTGCTCGTCACATTCAACAGCCAAATAAATAAATAACACGTAAGTGTTGAAAACATTTTGTACTTAAAAGAACTTAGAAAAACAAGCAAACTGCTATACTAACATATAATAACCTCACTGCAGTTTATTAATTACACTAAACTAGCCGAGAGAAGGTTCAAGCTGTGGAAGAAACCTTGTTTCTACTGTGAAACCGAAGAGGGAGGGCGGCTTCGTCCTGCCGAGATCAGAAAAAGGCTTTACTTTCCGCTGTTCTGAAACCAAAACTGAAGCAGGGACGACTTCTTCCGACTGACGTCACAGGGACCAGTCGGTGTCAAGAGACAAGGGAGTAAAGAAGGTGAGCAAAACACACCAGGAAGGTGGTTGTGTTTACGAACAGCGGAGAAGCAGATACCCTCTGCTGTTGTGCACTTCTCTTTCGGAGCTCAGCTGGCTGTGGGCGCCGCGTGGATGCAGGCATTTTTCAGTCTTGTATTCTGAATTATGGACACACAGGAGCAGGGTAGATGTTTGTGGAAGCTCTGAAGGGATACAGTGAGTGTTTTCTATTTTCCCTTTTAAGCATGGCAAGGGAATATGCAAAAATGAGCGGGCTATTCTCTTCATGTTACTGTGATCGACGTTAAGACATTAAAATTAGGGGTGGGCGGAAGTCGCGTAAGGAACTTTCGTGGAGAGGCACGGAGATTGAACCAATCTTTGTGCCTCTCCACATATTTCCGTTACGCGCCTCCCGCCGCCCGCCGCCCGCCTGCCTTATTAAATTATATGTAAAAGCCTAAAATTAAACTTAAATAAAACTTACCTTACTGCGGCTGCATCCTTGCCCATCGCGGCTTCATCTGGAAACTGCACATGCGTGGGAGCCTGTGCATGCACATTCCTCGCAAGGACTGCGCATGCTCAAGCTCCCGCCTGCACATGCTGGAAAGTGGCCGGAAAGTGTTCCGGCCATTGAGTTTGCCTCAATCATCTCTAGTCAGTTCTTTTCCTTAACTAAACCCTAACACCTCATTCCACATGGTACATGTCACACCACTTCCCTCAAATCTGTTGGTATTCCCATGCATGGGTCACTCTTAAAGTCAACGGGTCTCTGGAAAAGTCTAATGTGTGAGTCTCACGCACAATGAGCTAAGACTGTAGAATGGAACAAGTTAACATTTTTTATTCCCCTACCTTAACCACGAGTCTTATCCGAGACAACTAGGATCTTAAACATATGGTTGTTCTGTTACAATGAGATATTCGTGTGATAGTAAATTATGGAAAATGCATTGACAGAAAACAGTTTGTGGAGGTGTATAAAGTCCCCCTGTCAATAGAGCTGAATGACTGCAATAAGGAATCATCAATCTGATCAGACAAGTTATTCGTTTTCAGAAAAAGCCATAACTCTGATTGGACAAATTATTCTTTTTTAGACAAAGGGAAGAAAAAAACAAGCATTGGCATAGCCAATAGGTCTTGCCTTTGGGACCTTATAATTGTTTAGCCATGCAACAGTTGATGTTGTTGCACCAAGGATATTGTGCTGGATAACTTAACACTTATAAGGTCCCAAAGGGGAGGTCTATTGGCTATGTCAATGCTTGTTTCTCTGGCTAAGTCCCAATATTCGGGACCAGGCAGGTCTTGCCGATACTGCTTTCACTGCCCCAGTGGCAGTGCATTTCACTTGGACATTGCTTTGGAAAGCTCTGTATTCCTGTAGGTCCTGCAAAACAATCAAATGATCATTAATGTCAAAAAGAGTTTCAGCTGCCACTGTTCGTGGTCTGGCACCCACATTCTTACCCCGAGCAGGAGGTTGTAGGGCAGAGGTCTTTAAACTTTTTGATGCCGAGACATCCTTGTAAAACCATTTTAGGCGTAAGGACCCCTTCCGACAAAAGTTTCTAGAAACTGGTACTCCTCATTATCAACATTTATCGACAACCATAAATGCGCCTGTTAGACCTCATCACATCCATCCATCCATCCATCCACCCTTTTATCCTTCCATCCATACATCCATCCTTCAATCATCCACCCTTTCTTCCTTCCATCCATCTATCCTTCACCCGTTCACCGTTTCATCCTTCCATCCATACATCAATCCGTCATCCATCCACCCTTTCATCCTTCCATCCATACAGCTATCCTTCATCCACCCACCCTTTCATCTATCCATCCATCCATCCACCCATCATTCATCCACCCACCTTTTCACACATCCATCCATTCATCATCCATCCACCCTTTCATCCTTCCATCCATACATCCATCCTTCATCCATCCACCCTCTCTTCCTTCCATCCATCTATCCTTTACCCGTTCACCCTTTCATCCTTCCAGCCATACATTAATCCTTCATCCATCCACCCTTTCATCCTTCCATCCATACAGCCATCCTTCATCCACCCACTCTTTCATCTATCCATCCATCCATCCATCCATCCACTCATCATTCATCCACCCACCTTTTCACACATCCATCCATCCATCCTTCATACATGCAACCTTTTATCCATCCATACATCCATCCTTCTTCCATCTACCCTTTCATCCTTCTATCCATACATGCATCCTTCATCCATCCACCCTTTCTTCCTTCCATCCATACAGCCATCCTTCATCCACCCACCCTTTCATCTATCTATCCATCCATCCATCCACTCATCATTCATCCACCCACCTTTTCACACATCCATCCATCCACTGTTCATACATGCAACCTTTTATCCATCCATACATCCATCCTTCATCCATCTACCCTTTCATCCTTCTATCCATACATGCATCCTTCATCCATCCATCCATCCATCTTTCATCCACCCACCTTTTCACACATCCGTCCATTCATCCTTTATCCGTCCGCCCTTTTATCCTTCCATCCGTCCATCCATAAAGCCATCCACCCTTTCATCCATACATTCATCCTTCATCTATAAACTCTTTATCCATCCATCCATTATTCATTCAGCCACCTTTTCTGTGCCACTCTCATGGGGCGGGGGTGCAGTATCTCTCCGTGTTTTCTTCCTTCTTCTACCTCTCTCATGGGAGGGCATCTCTGTGCCTCCCTGCTGGGGTCGGGGGTCGGGAGGGTGGCAGACAAGCTGTAACAACATCTCACCATGAAGAACAGACTCTGGCACATTTCTCCCGCACAGGCACCAGGTATGAGGGCTCCAGGGACTTGAACCAATGAGGACCTTTCATGTGCTTTACTGGCGGGACCCACAGCTCCAGGCGCACAACTTCCATTGAACTCAAAGGGCTACAGCCTCTTCCCCCAGCCACCCCACCCCTCCCCTCCCCTCATGTATGTGAGTCCGGCTGAAACAGCTTCACTGGACACACACAAAGCCACACCCGAGTACTTATCAGGTCTTTAAAAGACCTTTTACTTATTAAAGAGGCTTTGATGTTTTTCACCCCTCGGTGTGAATTAGGCCTCCACCTTAAGCACCCTCAATCAGCCCGACGCCACTAAGGCAAACCACACAGGAACTGCACGCTCTGACAGAATCAGCGACCCCCTTCCCAGGACTCCACGACCCCGCTGGGGGTCGCGACCCACAGATTGAAGACCTCTGTTGTAGGGTGTACGACCTCTAGGGATTTTCTTGGCATGTTATTAAGGGCCCTCTGGACCCTGTATAGGGGATTGACTCAACTGAAACACGAGCCTTGTACCCTAGCTGTTAAGGATTGCTTTAAGTCCAAGTTTTTCCCCTCAATGACCGAATTGTGTTCTGAATGGTAGGGGGAGGAATACTGCAAGGCCACACCCAAACCTTCCATGGCTTTTTTGAAAGCCCAAGAGCTAATGCCAATCCCTGGTCGGAATGTAATATGCCAATTGCATATGCCCGATAAAGACTAGAAAATCCTTTATAACAGTTCGGACGACAGCCGAGCACTGGGGCCAAACCCATAGGAATCTAGATCATGAATCCACTGCCACCAAGATGGACTTGTAAGCCCCGTCTGATTTTAAGTGGACGCAGTGATCCAAATAAGCACATGTGTGATGTTTGCGTGTACGTGCTAAGGTGAAACCTTTCATTTGCTGGCAGATTTTGCACTTGAAGAAAAATTCCTTGGTCTGTTTAGTGAGACCTTGCCACCAGTCTCACTGCTTTAGTAATGAAACCATAAAAGCAATCTCTGCATGTGGTGAACCCAGACCCTCATGTGCAGCTGGTATCAATCCCAATCTGTGATCAATGTTTAGTATTACTCTTTCCACCACTCCTAGAATTTGAGCAGACAGATTGTTTTGGGCATCTAACTTGTAGAAGTACTTGAGTGGAAAGCCTTTCGGAGGTACTGAGCTGTTGTGCCTGGCATTAACAGCTATCATAGTTGTTTAATTTATGCTTGTACTAGAATGGGTGATTGCAGCAACGGCAGCAGTACAAACTGTTGCCTTGACGGCTTCATCCGCCATCAAATTCCTTTCAACGTGAATGTCAAACACTGATGACTCAATGTATGGATAACATGAGCCCATGGCAGGCCTTCCTTCAGCTTTGAAACTTGTTCCCAGAACATCTTGTGCCTTATTGTGCAACTCTTGGAATCACAAAACCAATTTTGGCCCCAATAGTGAAGGTATTCATTCTATGACTGGGCACAGTAAAATGAATCAAACACAAAGTGTGGGGAATTTGTGATCCGGATTTTTTAGTGCAGTATCAGGGCTTTTAGTCATGCCAGCTGTGCTGTACAATCCTATAGGGACTGTTTGTGGGTTTAAAAAAAGAGAAACTTTCCATCCTGCATACGCCCTTTCACAATTGCACATGCCGCAGAATATAACTGTTTCGATCCTATGGCAGGTTGAGCAGATCCATCGGTATAAATGATACATTCATATTGATCCGGAGGCATAATTTCATTCAGCAGAGTATATACTTTTATGTATTGCAAGAATGCTTGTGTTTGTAATATAGCATCAAATCTATAGTGTACATCTGTTGCAGTCAGAGAGTTATCCCATTTAATCCATCTTGGATATATTGCTTCAGCATTCAGAATACTTGCTTTCATAAAGGCCTCTAGGGTCATTACTGGGGTAACAACAATTATTCGTCTTGCCTGAGCCAGGGCTCTCTCTCTCGTTACAGCAGTCTGTACAGCTGTGAGAATTTAATCTGTGGGTTGAAAACTCATTTCAGCGTGTGTGTATAAATGTGATTTGTACGCTATAGGTACCGTATCACTTTCATTGAAGTAGCACTACGTGTAACTGGTAATCAGACATAATATCGAAAAAATAATATCGAAGTTTTAATATCGAAGGTAGAAAATAAAGAAATCTAAAAATATTGAATACAAAAATATCGTAATCAGTTAGTATAATAATATATCGAAAGCAAGAATATCGAGAGATAAAATAACGACTATAAAAAATATTGTTTTATAGTAAAAAATAATAATGATGTAGTAAAAAAATGTAATGAGATTTATAAAAAGTAATATCTAAAAATGTTACAATAATTAATAAATATAAAAAGAATTATTGAAATAATTATAAAAAAACATCTAGTTTTAGGAGTGGGTTATTGGGTTAATAGGGGATAAGGGTGGGGAGTATTTTAAAATATATGTAAAAAAAAAAGAAAAAAAAAGAAATTTTTATATCTTTTGTTTATACATTTTTACAAAATCTTATTTATTGATTAATAAAAAAAATTATTATTATTTAAAATAATAATATTTAATAATATTACATAACTATCATTAGGAGCGGGTATTGGGTTTATAGGGGATAAGCGTGGGGAGTGTTTTAAAATATATGTTAAAAAAAAATAATCAAAAATAACATTTAACATTTTTATTTATAAATTAAAAATTATTAATATTTATTGAATTAAACTTTTAAAAAAAATATTTTTAAAAATTATATTTAATAACATTACATAACTATCATTAGGAGCGGGTTATTGGGTTTATAGGGGATAAGTGTGGGGAGTGTTTTAAAATATATGTAACAAAATGATAATTATTTTAATTTATTTACATAATATTTAAATATTCATTAGTAAGAAAAATATAAATTTTATAAAAAAAAATGTTGGTTTAAATTTAAACTACATTCATATTTATTTATTATGAAATAAAAATTATTTAATATTTTATATATTAATATTTGATTAAATTACATAATTAATATTAGGAGAGGCTTATTGGTTTTATAGGGGATAAGTGTGGTGAGTGTTTTAAAATATAGTAGAAAAATTTATAAAATTGGAACAAATATTGCTATTTAATGTAATTTTTTTTTTTAAATAGTATTTAATAAATAATGTACCTTATTATAATTAATATACAATTATATATAATATTTGGAGTGGGTTGTTTGATTTTTAGTGGATAAGGGTGGGGAGGGTAAAAAATATAAGAAATAAAATAAAGAACATTTATAAATAATGTAGTAAATCATATAATTTTTATAGAAAAATAAAGATAAATATATATAATATATGTAATTTTTCACAAAAATTAATGTATTTTTTTTATTTAATGTAGTTTGGAGTGGGAATAGTAAATTACAATTAATTAATGTCCAGCACCTAATTCAATTTTAAGTAGACTTCAGTTGGAATAGTTATTTATTTATAATTAGTGTCCAGCACCTACTTCACTTTAATGTAGACTAGAGTAGGAATAGTAATTATTATTTTATTAGTTTCCAGCACCTACTTCAATTTTATGTAGACTGGAGTTGGAATAGTAATTAATCTTTATTAGTGTCCAGCACCTACTTCAATTTAATGTAGACTGGAGTTGGAATAGTAATTATTAAGTAATTAGTATCCGGCACCTACTTCAATTTAATGTAGACTTGAGTTGGAATAGTAATTAATATTTAATTAGTGTCCAGCACCTGCTTCAATTTAATGTAGACTGGATTTGGAATAGTAATTAATATTTAAATAGTGTCCAGCACCTACTTCAATTTAATGTAGACTGGAGTTGGAATAGTAATTATTATTTAATTAGTGTCCAGCACCTACTTCAATTTAATGTAGATTGGAGTGGGAATAGTAATTAATGTTTATTAGTGTCCAGCACCTACTTCAATTTAATGTAGATTGGATTTGGAATAGTAATTAATAATTAATTAGTGTCCAGCACCTACTTCAATTTAATGTAGACTGGAGTGGGAATAGTAAATTATATTTTATTAGTGTCTAGCACCTACTTCAATTTAATGTAGACTGGAGTTGGAATAGTAATTATTATTTAATTAGTGCCCAGCACCTACTTCAATTTAATGTAGACTGGAGTTGGAATAGTAATTAATATTTAATTAGTGTCCAGCACCTACTTCAATTTAATGTAGACTGGAGTTGGAATAGTAATTATTATTTAATTAGTGTCCAGCACCTACTTCAATTTAATGTAAATTGGAGTTGGAAAAGTAATTAATATTTATTAGTGTCCAGCACCTACTTCAATTTAATGTAGATTTGATTTGGAATAGTAATTAATAATTAATTAGTGTCCAGCACCTACTTCAATTTAATGTAGACTGGAGTAGGAATAGTAAATTATATTTTATTAGTGTCTAGAATCTACTTCAATTTAATGTAGACTGGAGTTGGAATAGTAATTATTATTTAATTAGTGTCCACCACCTACTTGAATTTAATGTAGACTGGAGTTGGAATAGTAATTAATATTTAATTAGTGTCTAGCACCTACTTCAATTTAATGTAGACTGGAGTTGGAATAGTAATTACTATTTAATTAGTGTCCAGCACCTACTTCAATTTAATGTAGACTGGAGTTGGAATAGTAATTAATATTTTTTAAGTGTCCAGCACCTATTTCTATTTCATGTAGACTGGAGTTGAAATAATTATTTTTATTTAATCAGTGTCCAGCACTTACTTTAATTTAATATAGATTGGAGTGGGAATAGTAAGTTACATGTTATTAGTATCCAGCATCTAATTGTATTTTGCCAATAATATTATTGTGAGATCATAGTAATAAAAATACAGAAAAGTATAAACATCTTTGCAAAAAAAATATTTATTGGGTTTTGTATATTTAGCAGAGATAACAATTTAAATAATAATTATTTCATATTTATGAAACATGTATATTTGTGCTAATAATTTGACAACAAAATTACAATAATTTTAACAGAAGAAGAAGAAAATATAATATGGTTATATGTAATATGTAATATCTTTTCTTTATAGTATTACATATTACATAGTAAATACAATAAAAAATTTATAATAATATTATAAATATTATTACTAATTTTTTTACAAATAATTTTTTACATATACGTTTTTAGGATATAGGGATATTGTTTGCAAACATAATTAGTACATTTAAACATTGTGTCACATTTTTTAACATTTCTATAATTTTTTAAATAAATATTATTTCATTCATAATATTTATTTTTACAGTTTTTATACATATTTGTAAATGATTTCATACTAGCAAGAAAATAACATTTTATTAAAAATAGTAGCTATTTTGTAATGTTTTCAGGTAATTTAATAACATTTATATTATATTTTTTACTTTGGACTATTTTATTACTTTTGGGTTCTTTATTTTGTAACCGGGTTAGGTCGTTTTGGGTCATTTGGATGAAGAGCAGCTCGCGGTTGGGAGATACTTCACGTCGCTTCAGGTAAGGTTTGTTTTATATGTTTTATGTGTATTTTAATGTACTTTTGAGAGTAGTCTGCTGCTATTTCGTGTTCTTACATGTGAGTGAGTTGTGTTTTAGATTTTGAAAACGATTATTTCCGTGTGGTAGATACACGTAGTTTTACTTTGTCATAGGACTGTTTACAGAGTAACTATATCTATGTTCTAACCTCATAGCTGCTATTACACATTCCTCCCCAGTGCTGCGCTGTCCATTAGAACTAGTGCTGAATGGACGTTCAATGGTCGTGCGCAGCACTGGGGAGGTAGTGCTGCCGTCGGCCAATGCACCGAGGCAGCACTTAAGGGGTTAAGTTTATGTAGTAGGAAAATAATGTTTTTACTAATGTTAGTAGTTATTTATGTGTTGTTTAATGTGGGTGGGAATGTCTGTTTTCTATGTTTTTGTTATAGGTGTTCGCCATATCGGAAGTTCCGTTTTTTTTTTAAAGGAAGTGTTTGTTGGTTTTATTTACCACTGATTTGCAAACACTTCTTTTAAGTTTTCGGTTTTCCTGGAGCGTTTTTTTGAACTTTTTGCTTTTTTTCGGGTTTTTTATGGTTATTCGACGGCTCTTCACACCATGGATTTGCTTTTTTTGGTACAGTTGTATTTTTGCATTTTATTTTGGGTTAAATTTGCACTACCTGGATTATTTTGGTGGAGAAGGAGGTTATTGGATTTCAAACATGATTGGTAAGTCATTTATGTTTGATCTTTTGTGGGTGGGTAATGTGATTATTAATATTGCATTGTTTAATAGTTCTTATTTTTATTTAATGTGTGCATATATGTGATTAATAAGTATATATATTGCATACATTAAACAGTTTTAAACATCAAAATTCAAATGGTATTATGCATATTTAGGTGATAGTTTTCAGGATTGGTTTGGTGTTGTTATTTATTCAGAGTAGGGTTTTGGCAATTATGTTTAAGTATTCAATGCCTTTTGTACTAGGGTATAATTTCACTTGCTCTTCTAGGTATTTGTGCATTTGCTTATTTTGTTTTGATGTTTTAGGGACTAGTTCAGTTATGGATGGGTCCATTCTGAATTCCTGGTAGCTTTGTTCTTTCTGTAGGCACTTAATAAAATGTTCTAGAGTTGGTTTTGTTCTGCCAGTTGATTGTATAAAGGCATTGTGCCAACCTTCTACTGCGTTGTTAGTTTTTGATTCACCATTTAAGGTGCTTCTGCAAACGTTCCACCAGGGTATTTGGAATTTTGGGTTTCTTCTGTGGCCAGATCTATGGAGTCTGCCTACCCAGGTGTCTTCAAAGAAGTCCAAAAATGGACTCAACTTCGCTTCATTTTGTTTATAGAAGGGGCTGTCTATAAGAATGTTGTAGTGTTCTGCTACGTCTGTTTCTGGAACATAAGCCAGTGCTATGAGTTTTTTAATTTGGTATGCAAAAGATGAGTTAGTTGCAGATTCTATACTTAAGGTAGTTTTTTGTAGATGTCTCCATAGACACTGGTTTAAATGGTAGTAGCAGCCGTGAATGCAGGTATGGGGGTGGATTTTTAGGATGGTTGAAAGCATTGCTTGCTCAAAATCTAGAACTATTTTTTCTGGAGAATAATCATTTGTTTTTTGTTTAATTATATTTAATAATTCCATATATGTGGAACTATTTTTGTTTGGTAGTAGTGCATATAGTAGTGGTATGTTGCAGTTTTGGTAGAGGCCATGTACAGTGTATAATTGGAAAAATGGTTTGGGACAGATGTTAAAAGTCCCATCCATCATCCAATATTGGCTTTGCTGAAGTTTTACTAGATTCATATTGGTCCCAAAAATAATACGTCTTTTGTCATTGTTTTCATTGTCGTAAATTATAAATGGTTGCTTGTTTAAAGTTATAATTTGGTTGGCATTTAAATTGATATCACTATATGTTCTGGGAGCTGGTGTGGTAGTAGTAGTTGCTTTTTTAGTTTGTGCTATAGTTCTTTTTAGTGAAAGAATATTTGGCATCTGTGTTGTGGCAGTTTTAGGGATTTTAGGAATTGCTTCTTTTAATATGACGTTGGTTTGTTTTTGGGAACCTGTGCTTGCCTCTTTTATATTTTCCAATGCTGTTCTAACTTCAATTTCAGTTACATTTGGTGGATGATTGTGTTCCCTAGTATACAGTACAGTAGCTTCTCTTGTTGTTGCCCTTCCATAACACTTGTTAGAATAATATTTACAACATTTCCAATTAACTTTCATGCCATAATGCTTTTCTTGTGTATAAGTGTAACCCATGTAGCACAGTAAGAGCTTTCCTTTCTGGCTGGTTACGAATTCTGCTCCTTCTGTCATTTTGTTGTTTGTATATCTAGAAAACATACATATAATAGTTAATGTCAAGGAAAATGTGTTTATAATTCTAAGTAAGTGATTATTAGTAATGTATATACTTACGTGTTTTATAAATCAGTGAAATCTTTTGATATGCTTTATTCTTTCCTTGTGGATTGTGTTTTTTGATGTTGTTTGAGCTGTTAGGAAAAACAAAAAATGACAATATTATTACTAAAATTTGTGTATATTTAGAATGTCCCTGCTAATTTATACTACAAAAGTGGATACTAATAAGTGTAGGATTTTATTTAAAATAGTTATGTTATGTTATGTTATGTTAAATTAAATTTATTAAGCGCACGTACGCCCGTAGGCTTCATGGCGCTGTGGAAGACTGGCAAAACATAACATGTAACAGAAAGAAACGGAGTTAACTAAGGGTAAGCTTGCTTAAAGAGCCAAGTTTTAAAAGCCTGGTCTTTAAAAAACAGTTCTTCATGAAGCCTTAACGTCAGTGGCAGAGAGTTCCACAGGGAGGAGGCCGAGAAGTGGAAAGATCCGCCTCCCTGGCGTTGTTTCCTAATCCGAGGCACCACTAACAAGTTCTTTTGACCTGAGCGGAGAGCACGAGAGGGGGTGTAACTGACAAGCAGGCTGCTAATGAATCCCGGGCCCTTACCTTGTAGAGCCACTGAAGTTAATGCATCCCGCTTTAAATGCTGCTCTCTGCGCTACTGGCAGCCAGTGGAGACTGGCCAGTCCCGGCCTGATGGACTGCCACTTGGGAATCTTACAAATCAACCTGGCCGCTTGGTTCTGAACCAGTTGAAGTCTCTTGAGCTGCCCCGCTGGAAGACCCATATACAAGCTATTGGAATAGTCCAGGCGGGACAGCACAAGAGCAATGATGACCTGAATCAGAGCAGGGTGGGTTAATAGGTGGGCGATCTTCTTGATCTTACGAAGTTGGAAGAAACTTGCAGATACCACAGTCCCTACCTGACTTTTAAGCGAAAGATCTTCGTTAAAAGTGATTCCTAGGCTTTTTACTGTTTGGGACTTAGCTGGAGGGTTTCCCATTTCTGGAGGCCAAAAATGTGGCCCCCAGTACAGTTCACTCTTCCCAGATAAAATCAATTCAGTTTTGCCTGGGTTGAGTTTCAGGTGATTTAGGCCCATCCATCTTTGAATGTGGACCATGACCTCCCGAAATTCGGTGGCCGCGCCAGGGGAGTCCAAACAGAAGATCAGTTGCAGATCATCTGCGTAGTTGAAGATTAGGGCTCTAAACTTTTTTAGTGAAAATAACAGGGGTCGTAAGTACAAATTAAATAAAAGTGGGGACAAGGACGAGCCCTGAGGGACTCCACATTCGTTTTTGATTTTGGGGGCTGTAAAGGTTCCTAATCTCACTGCCTGGGTACGTTCCGAGATAAATGACTTCAGCCATCTCAGTGCCGAGCCTCTCAGGCCCGCCTGTTCGACACGGTCGACCAAGATGGTATGGTCGACCGTGTCGAATGCGGCCGACAGGTCAAGAAGTACCAGTGCTTGGTGAATGTCCTTGTCTGCATTGCATCTTAGTACATTCTGGACCGCCAGTGTCACCATCTCTGTAGAATGCCCCGGTCGAAACCCTGCTTGATTGGGCTCTAGGTATCCAGTGGTTTCAACGAAGCTAGAAAGACAGCTAGCAACGTGTGCCTCCAGAATTTTTGAAAGGAATGGCAACAAGGATATCAGGCGATAGTTTGATGGATCGTGAGGATCAAGACCGGGTTTTTTAATCAAGGGAATCAGTAGAGCATGTTTAAACCCTGCAGGTACCTTTCCCTGATCGAGTGAGTCATTAAGCAGAGGAAGGATCCCATGAGGGATGGAGTGCCCTATCTCTGTGAAAATGTAGGGTGGGCAGATGTCGTCGGGTGAGCCAGACTTGACCCGTGCCAGGAGAGTGGAAAAAGTTTTA
Organism: Lissotriton vulgaris; assembly: GCF_964263255.1. Taxonomy (NCBI): domain Eukaryota; kingdom Metazoa; phylum Chordata; class Amphibia; order Caudata; family Salamandridae; genus Lissotriton; species Lissotriton vulgaris. Next base: position 92,058,279 of record NC_141699.1, on the reverse strand, counting down.
GGGTCTATAGCAGGAAGGGCATCTAATGTAGTAGGGTTATTAAAAATATCATCCAAAGGAGAAGATTTAGGAGAACTAGCAATGGTGCGTTTTATAGTTACAATTTTCTCTCTGAAGTATTCATTCAGAGAGTTACACAACTTCTGGGTGGGGGCTATTGAGGGAGCTGTCCTATCATCGTCACAGAGCTCATTGACTATGTTAAAAACATCTTTAGTTTTGTTGGAAGAGGTTAAAATTTTTGGGGAAAAGTAGTTGGTTTTATGCTTGAGCAAGATTTTTTGGAACTCCTTTCTTGCGGCACAGTACACTTTCCTGGCTTGAGGGGAGTAACTTTGTCTCCATTTCCGTTCCTTTTGTCGAACCCACAGTTTAAGCTCTTTCAGTTCTTGGGAAAACCATTTGTGGGCTTCATTCCCTCTAATACTAGGGACCAGCACCAGGGGGGCTGAGAGGTCAGCTGCGTGGCGTAGCCAATTAGACATCGCTCTCTCGCCAGTGTCCAGGTCATCGTGCGGCGATAGTCAGGATACTTACTTATTTTTTTTAGGCAGGGTTTTCCAGTATAGTTGTATCTTCTTTTTTCTGGAGAGTATATTGTAGTGTTATCTTAAAAAAAAAGGTACATATGTGTTAGAAAACTCACCATGTTTGTAGGTTGTCAACAAGTTAGCAGTTAATTATGTACTTTAATATACTTACTTAGTGAGTTGTCTTTTTGGTATTTCGAAATTGGAGATCTGAATGTAGTGTTAGCTGTGTAAAAAAAAGATAATTGCAAATAATTAGAACAAGTGCTAATGTTTGTCGTTTTTACAACATTGATTTCTGTTTAGAAATACTTACTTAGTAATATTTAATATAGAAATTGGAATAATGTTATCTGTTCATTTGTAGTGTACTTTTCAGTAGTTGAATCTGGAGAAAAAAAGTACATATGTGTTATAAATGTTATTGTGTGTTTTTGTTTAGAACATTTTACAAGTAAATTAAATGTTACAATTTACTTACTTAGTTATTAGTAACTTTTGTTTTCAGATATTGTTCTCAGTTGTTTGTTTGTAGAATTGTCTCTAGTGGTAGTATCTAAAAAAACATATGTATGTATAAATAATTACAACATGTGCTCAGTTTTAGGGATTGTCACAGTTAATGTAGTTTTAAACTATACTTATTTTGATATTTGTATATTTCTTTAATACGTTTGTAGTATTGTAGTAAGTAGTAGAATTATCTGTAGCATTAGGAGAGAAATAAAAGAGTTAGGATATACACATAAGGAAATTTTTTTTGGAAAGCTTACAACATTAATGTCATATAGAGATAATTGTAAAATTTCTAGTAGTTTTGTGTTTTTAGAAATCAGTAATCTGTTATTTATTAGTAACATGTTCTGTAGTAGTAAAAGAAAAGTAGCACTGGGTATTTAGCAGGTAAGTAATATAGTAGCAGTTAGTTACATTGTGTTTATTTGAGTTACTTACTTGAAATATTTGCTTATATGTTGATAATCTTGATGTTCTTGTTGGTGTGCTGCAATTCATCCAGAGATGTATCTCCGTCCGTAACTTTTAGCAAGTGGTTTGTGTTTTGAGTTTAATTGTTTATATAGAGGAGTGTCATTAGTACTTAGTTTGCTATTGGTTGGAAAAAAAAATCTGTGTGTTGATTGGTTAGTTAGTATATTTGAATTTCAGTTGTGAGCATTATGTAGAAAAAGAAGGGAAAAGAAAATAATTTATATAATAATAAAAATTGGAGACAATAATTTTCAGTGTGTAGGTTATATAATAGATAACATAGATAACATAGAATAGTTGTGAAAAAATGTTTAAATAAGTAGTGTGTATTTAATTGCAAATAACATAATAATATGTAAAATAAATGTGTAAATATATGTATATAAACAGTCGATATATAAGAAATTACGATATTATTGTTCACGATAGTATTGATGTCGATATTTTATTTCATGTGTATGTATTTTTAAGAGAACGATATTTATGTATATCGATATAAAAGTAGTCGATATAAAAGAAAACGGTGTTTTTGTATATCGATATTAAGTATCCGATATATTTGTATGTTTATAATTAAGTATAGGAAGTCGATAATAGTGTAGTCGATATATTTGTTCGGATATTAGTGTAGTAGGATATTGTGTATTTCGATAATATGTCAGACATTCGTGTAGCTATGTGAAGTGCACTTCGCAATACGCGAACTGCGTAGTGCGGTAGGGAAAATGCTGTTCGCACTGATTGCACAGTGCCGGATGCTTGTCCACACTTTGCAATCATTGCAAACGGCATCTTGCACAGTGCAAGTGGTCGTTTTCTGCCGCTCGAGTAGATTTGTACTCGAGCTGCTGCTTTCTCAATGCGGACTGGAAGTTTCTCATCACGAGCGGTCGCGAGCATACGCGACCCACATGCAATGAGAAACCTGACCTCCCAGCGTTGAGAATCTCGCCGGGAAGTTTATTTTCCATGCTCGCAATCGGCAACTTGATTTTGCGGATCGCAAAGGAGGAAAAAGTCTCACTGAGATGTTATTTTGCTTGTGGTCGCCAACTTGACGTTGAGGACCGCGAGCAAGCAAAAAATGCCTGCTACGCTACGCGTTTTTGCACTGTACTACAAGCAATTTGCCTAGTTGGGCAAACTACGCACGCCCCGAGAGCATAGCGTAGTCCTACACCCAGGGTTAATAGGAATACCCTGTTGGTCCAGCAACTATGCAGATTACCAGGGTAGTTGTGTTGACACTTGTGTGTAAATGCCTGGAAGCTAACATATCAGCTTGAACGGTACATAAAATATCAGTATGTTCCTGTGTGCAGTGTTGCACTGAAAAGTCAGTCGTAAAATGTTTTACCCTTTTCTAAAAAATGTGTCACTAGGCTTTTGCCTTCACTTGATAACTCGTATCCCAGAACCAGGACACTAAGCCCAGGTAAACAAACCCCACTATTATGTTGTTCACTGTAGCCAAATGATCCATTAATTCATTGTCCGTCAGATAAATATCTGGATAGGACACTGTGCCTCATCAATTCTTTGAAGTAACAGTCACTCTGGCTGAAAACAGCCCAATGCCTCTGAGACCCTAGCCCTGAGAATGCAGTCAAATATCAATCAATCATGTGTTTGTATAGCGCTAGCTACCCACCCAAGAGGGTCTCAAGGTGCTGAGGGAAGGGGAGGAGGAGGGGGGAGAAGTGCGCAGATCCCGCCAAGGTCACAGAGTTCCATCGAAGACCCCAGTTGTGATGTTCTTTAAGAACTTGGGGAGTGAATGAGTCTGTCGGAGGTGAAGAGGGAGGGAGATCCATGTCTTAGCAGCGACGAGGGAGAAGGAGCGTCCTCCTGCTCTGGTGTTCTTGATGCGAGGTACCGTCGCGGGGGCCGGTGGGTTGAGCATAGTGGACATTGGGTAGCGTGGTAAGTGAAGCGGTGGTTCAGGTTGGCGGGTCCTTTGTTATGAAGGGCCTTGTGAGCGTGGGTGAGAAGCTTGAAGGTGATTCTCTTCTCAAGGGGGAGTCAGTGGAGAGTCTGTAGGTGTTGGCTGATGTGGCAGTGGCAAGTAGGTTGAGGACTAGTCTAGTGGCGGCATTGTGGATGTTCTGGAGCTTGTGTGTGAGGTTCTTATGGATCCCAGCGTACAGTGTATTGCATTAGTCCAGTCTGCTACTGAAGAGGACGTGTGTGACGATTTTCCTGTGTTCAGGGGGGTCCATTTGAAGGTCTTTTGGAGTAAGCAGAGGGTGTAGTAGCAGGAGGAGGTGACAACATTGATCTGGCGGTCCATTTTGAGTTCAGAGTCCAGGATGATTCTGTGATTGCGTTTGTGATCCGTGGTGGGGGTCCCCAAGGCAGGGGCCACCAGGTGTCGTTCCAGGCATAGGGGTGTGGGCCCATGATGAGCACCTTTGGTTTTGTCCGTTTTGAGTTGAAGACATCTGTTCTTCATCCATCTGGCGATGGCTTCCATTTCATCTTGAAAGTTGTGTTTGCTGATGTTGGGTTTGTTGGATAGGGATAGGATGAATTGGGTGTTGTCTGCGTAGGATATGATATTGAGTTCATATGATCTGACGATGGACATGAGCATACCATGTAGATTTTGAACAGGGTCGGGCTGATGGAAGACCCTTGTGGGACTCCGCAGGAGGTCGGAGTGGGTTCTGAGAGGAACAGAGTGAGTCTGACCTGTTGCGGTCTGGCGGAGAGGAACAAGAGGATTCAGTCGAAGCCTGGTTCTGAATTCCTACTTTGTGGAGCCTGCGGGCTAGGGTGCAATGGGAAACAGTGTTGAATGCCACGGATAGGTCGAGGAGGATGAGGATCTACTTACAGGCACTATATTCTGGCAGAAAAAAACATTTGAGATGTCTAGTGTTCTGTATTTTTTCTGCACAATGTTATTCATTAGTGTGGGACTGTATGAATTCTGTACTGCAAATGTGCATGTGGATGCATATAAATGTCTGTAATTTGAGACTAAAGGATATGAATTGTTGGATTTTGTTATGGGAAACAAAGTTTTATTCTTAGATGAAGTGCAATTCTCTATTATACCCTGGTACTCAAGTTGATTTAAGATCTTTCTCATTTGTTTCTTTGCTTAATGTTCAATTACATACTGTCTCTGTGGTTGAGGGATTGTTTTTTAATGGGATCTCGTGATAAAGTGACTCATCAACCCGTCCAACATGATTGTGTATAGAGCTGGCGCTAAAGCTGATGCGCACTGTGCGTTTACATTTTTAACTGATTCTCCTACGAGGTCCGAGAAAGCAGATAAAACTACTTCTTCCCCATTGGGCAATCTATTACAAACTCAGGTCGCCAATCCTTTTTAGCCAAAAGAATGTTGTAACTATATGTCATGTCCTCCCAAAAGAGACCCTTCACCTGTCCTTGTATGTCCCCCTCTATTTGTAGCATTATTTTGTGTAAAAGATGTGGGACACTTATTGTTGAATCAGGTGTTTTTACCGTGATGAACTCACTCTGCGCTACTACTTCCAGAAAAGCCACCAGGTTCTGGTGAGCTATTGTGACTTCTGCTGCGCTGGCCAGCATCGTCACTGCCCATTCAGAAGCAGTGTCCTCAGCAGCCTGGACATTTCTGATATTAAACCCTGCTACCTTTATGTTTTTGAATTGAGGTTTTGTGGATTTCTGTTTATCTTCTTGTTCGATAATGTAGTCCGAAGTGCAATGTGTTTCCCGTTTTGGCTTGAGTTGCTCTTCAGATATTTGCTGTGACCGTTTCCCAGATTGATCCTGAAAGGTAGAAGAGGAATGTGTATCAGTATCCTGATATCTGTCAGGATTCCCAATATTATCATGGTTTCTGAGATTGTATCTCTTTTCAGTGCGTTCCTGTTGAAGAGACCCACTCCGTTATTGTTGTTTATTTTTTTGTTTATTATCCCATTTCTTTACAGAAGAATTGGGTACTTGCTTAGTTATCCTTTTCAGAATTAACCTTTACCACCTGTTTCCCAGGTTTAGCTCACAGTTTATCTCTTCCCAGAGAAGTGTATGTTTCTGCGATAATCTTAGGTAACTCCCTTGCCTGCTATCTATGAGTGGTATAGCCATCCTGTCTACCACCCCTTTTATGTTGCTGAACATAATTGCAGAAACTTGGGAAAAGAACTTGGGGAAAATTGCCTATTACTTTCATCCCTAAGTCCAGGGAAGGTTCTGCCCCATACTCATTCTGTATTTCTTTTAACCTCATCGCTGCTGTTGATATTTTCCCCCTGTGCTGGGCCCCAATGATAATGGGTGTTGTCGTGACGGAACCATTCCGTCATCAGCACAGCTCAACTGTGTCTGATGACGGAATGGTTCCGTCACCAGCATCGAAGGGGATAATACCTATGGTATTACTGTTATTGAAGGGGTACCAAGAGTTCTGGTATAAACAGCAGTGAAGACTGTACCAAAGTGGCACAATCTTCTATTGAGGACTCCATCCCCATTGGCAAGCAAATTGTTAAAATTCTGTGTTTTTCCTTTGGGTCCGTACGGGGGGAAATTGTTTCAAACTGTGCTTTTTTGTGCTATCCGTGAAGGGTACTTGCTCCAGATTGGTAGGAATCTTTCCCATTACGGCATTCAGCATTTGAGGGCTGAAACCCTAGTAGCCATTTGAGGTTGTGCAGCAGGAGCAGCCCTCACAGGTTGAATTATAAATGTTTGCATTATGAATTGTGTAAGACATCTGTAAATATTTACTAAATCTTCATATAGTGTGTGCGTTTCAGCTGCTGGTAACCTTTGACTGTCTAGATGTGGTGTATACGAAACTATGACCAGCCAGGTCGCTCCTTCTTTAATGAGCGAACTGAGTCTCACGTTTCCTATGTTGTGGGGGAGGGCACCTTTAAACCAATGTATATGCTCTAAGTTAACAGGTCTTCAATGTCCACGTATGGAAAGCATTCTTCTGGAGTCTCATCTACAATGTAAGTATGAAACAATTTTTTGCGTGCGTCTGCAGCTGGGAATCTAACCCAATATTAGAATACCTCTGTCCTGAATGATTCATATGCATTGACCAGAAAAGTAACATCTCAACCTGTTGCCAGGAGGCTGTGTTGTTATAATTTCATAGTAACTTCCTGTGTGCAAGTTTCTGAAATATTTAGAGGAGCTACTTGAACTTCAACGTCCTCTCCATGTTCGGACATTGTAGAAAATGAAAAAGTATTTTATGAAAAATTAACTTATTGAGATTCGGTTTGTTCAATATGGGCCTATAGAACAGCTAGCTCACAGTGAGTGCCACGATTACCCCCATAATCTTACCAGGGAGTGAATGGACTCTGGCAACCACTGAACATGACAACCCTGATCACTCATGGATCGTGGAAATAGTGCAGAATCTTGCGCTCAGTCACTCGTGCTTAATTGCTCTCAGAGAAGTATACAGAATACACAGTGGGAAGTTTTCAATACATTTAATGAACCAATGTTATTCTTGTATAAAATGCATGGGCTACAATGATTAGGAGACAGAAGCAAATAAAGGAGATTACAAGCTCCAAGAGAGTGAATAGTAGATACATTTCTACCATCGTGCTGAAGCAATGAATATATGCAGGCATGTATGCAATATGGTAATCTAACATACTCTATGATGCCCACCCTACTCTGAGTGTATCTAGAGTGTGTATGGATGTAAAGCCAAGAATCCCCCAAGAGACAATTCAACACCATTACCTGTTAAGAGTGAGTGAAGGACCCCATCTTGGTCTTGAGTTGGACACCCCTCACGGATTCTCAGACTGTTGCGTGGTGATTTCTCAGCATGCAGGGACATTCAGTGTCAGCAGAAGTGCCTCCTCTCACAATCAATTGGGATGCCTATTGTTTATAATTAAAAGCAGCCTTCACGATGTGCCCTCTAGATTAGTGAATAATGGATATGAAGATAGCGCTCTCGCCCCGTGGATGAGGATAGGACACCTCTTCTACCTAGTGCGTAAAGAAGCCTAGTAAAATATGTTCAAAAAATCAGCTAGGCAGCTTGGGGGGGGGCATTGATAGACACAAAATTATCACCCGTCCTTCTAGGGTGTCTTCCAGTGCTACAATACACCACTGGGAATTGCAGGAAACTCGGGAAACCACTAGGGGAAAGGAACCAACTTTATTTTAACTCTGTTCCAAGTCAAGTGAGTTGGAGATAAAGAAAGCACTGTATGTAAAAAAGACAAAACTTTAGGAGAGAGAAACAAGCACTGTGTAAGAGTGATTCTAGCAGTGCATGATTGAGTGATAGCAAAGCATTAACAAGAGAGCAGGTTTACTGGCATTTTTCCCCTTGTTGCAATTTCTTTGTGGCAGAGTTTCACAAAAAAGTTTTATAAGTTGTCTGCCAGACTGCTTTTCATGACTCCCCCTCGTGACTTTTTTCCCTTTTTGAAACACCTTGATCCTTAATATAGGGGTTCCCTGAGTAAAGTTCTTTCAAATCCAGCACTGGTGACGTCTATATTATAGGGCTACAACCTTTCTTGGCTCTTATTCCTAAGTGTAATCTTCTATATAAATAAAAATGTAAATGTTCGTATGTTCAAAATCGCAAATCTCTGAAAGTTCTTCACCGGTTGCCTTGAAATTTTGACACAACGTTGGATTCGAATACGCGCGTGTTTTTATATACACAACGTTGGATTCCAATACGCACATGTTTTTAATCGAAAGCCCGAACAGAAACATAGAAATATCAATGTTCGTTTGTTCAAAATCTTAAATCTCCAAAAGTTCTTCACCGATTGCTTTGAAATTTTGACACAACATTGGATTTGATTAAGCGCATGTTTATATATACACAATGTTGGATTTGAATACGCGTGTGTCCAATACGCGGGTGTTTTTAATCGAAAGGCCGAACAGACCCTATTGATTTGCTTGATGCGCAAATCTCCAAAAGTTCTTCACTGATGGCTTTGAAATTTTGACACAACGTTGGATTTGAATACGCGCGGGTTTTTTATATACACATCGTTGGATTCCAATACGCACGTGTCGAATACGCACGTGTTTTTAATCGAAAGCCCAAAAAGAAACATAAAAATATCAATGTTCGTTTATTCAAAATCTTAAATTTCCGAAAGTTCTTCACTGATTGCTTTGAAATTTTGAAACAACATTGTATTCGATTAAATGCGTGTTTATATATACACAACGTTGAATTTGAATACGCGCATGTCCAATACGCGCGTGTTTTTAATCGAAAGGCCGAACAGACCCTACCGATATGCTTGCTGCGCAACAACTACAAGGGATGCATAGAGACAATAGTTAAATTTAGGTGTGCACCCCACACCCCCCACTTTGTGTAGAGACAATAGTCTACATTTATTAGGATGGACAGTTGGTGTCAGGATGGCAGACTGGGAAGTGGGTGGAGGGAAGGGGGAGGAATTGATTCACTTTGCAACATTAAGAAAGGACGCATAGAGACAATAGTCTACATATATTAGGATGGACAGTTGGTGTCAGGATGGCAGACCGGGAAGTGGGTGGAGGGAGGGGGGAGGAGTTGGTTAACTTTGCAACATTAACACATGTGTATATACACAACGTTGGATTTGAATGCGCGTGTGTACAATACGCGTGTGTTTTTAATCGAAAGGCCGAACAGACCCTATCAATTTGCTTCCTGCGCAACAACTACAAGGGATCCATAGAGACAATAGTCACAAAAACATATTGTATACCAACAAGCATTGTGAAATTTAACATATTAGAAACGTGCGCTTATCCTTTTAATTCTCTTCCATTTAACCAGACTGAGCCACAGCAACATGTGGCTGGGTACAGCTATTGCATAATATATATAGTAACAAAGCAGCATAGCATAGCAGCTCGGAACTGTACAGGATGGCATCTAGTTACACAGCATTGACAAGCATAGCATTATAATAGACAGAAACAAAACAAAACAGCATCAGTTTAATGTTGCCCTAGATCGCACTGCACGACCTAGCTACGCATCACATGTGCCACAAAACGTGAGCACAACACAACTTGAAGTGGATTGTGTCTCCAAGCGCCACCCCCCCCAGAAAAGGGGGTGCATCTTCCCATCTGTCTCCAAACCTTCTTAGTACATGTCTCCTCTGTGGAATGGGTGAGGCGGTGGGAGCTGGGTACTTCTGGAAATGGAATGAGAGGAGAGCTTGAAGAGTGGGCAGGGAGAGAACGAGAGGCACGAGACACTTAAAAAGGGGGGGTGTTTGAGAAGTGAGAAAATTGGAAAATGTAAGATGAAGAGAGCCATTGAAGAGAGAAGTTGCGTACCTGGTGAGATGAAAAGAGAGGTGGGCAGACAGGAAGGAAGAGGAAGCACATGTGAAAGATAGGAGGCAGTTAGAGAGACCCAAAGGAAGGAAGAGCAGATAACAAGTTAGAAGTGTGAGGGGAAGGATGGCAGGAAAAAGAGAGGGAAGAAGGAGCACAAGGAAGGCGATAAGGAGTGACACAGAGGGAAGGGTAGGGACCAACAAATAAGGTGAGGATTTTCACGCATATATGGAGATGTTATAGAAAAGCCTTGCAAGGATTCACCTCCGGGTGATTGTTGATGACTAAAATAAGTAAAAAAGCTCTATAGCCAGCATCATAGCGCTGTATTTTGTTATTGTAAATGGGGTCTTAGCAATGGGGACGAGTGGAGGCAAGGAGACACAATAGGGTCAGTAGGAGGAGGGAGGAAAAGGGCAAGAAAACACGTGCAACGGAACATAGAGGAAGCGGGTAAGTAACAGGGAGAAAGGGAGGACAGGTGGGAACAAGCACATTTGATAAAATCGGGCACCATGCTGAAAACTAAAGCAGCCACCCTTGTAAGTTTTATGGCATGCACTAAAAATGCTGGCCTCCTGAAGATGCTGTAGAGTAATGAGGCAGAGGGGAAGTGGAAGGGGCTAGAATGTATAATTCAGGACATTTTCTTATAAAATGCATGATGGCAGAAGAGAATTTAAATAAAGGTTTGTTGTTTATTTATAAAAGTAGCCCTCGCGTATAATATCCCCCACAAAACGGCTGAAATCCTCAATGGCACCCCTCTAGTAGAGACACAATAGAGTAACATTATGGATCTCAATGACATTATAGACAATACAGAGGAAAATACACGGCCTAATGATGATAATGAGACTCTAGAGACAATAACAACACTAGCACAACAAACTGAAATATTGATACAGAAAATAACTGCAAACAATGGCCAGAGTGGGCTAGAGGATAACATGGATCCAGTGGATTCATTTTTCTCAGTAACAGACGGGTCAGATGCATCCGAGGAGACATGCTCAGGCTTGGAGGAAAATGGCGGGATTAATACCGATTCAAGCTTGTCTCTAAGTTTGGAAGGGGTAAGCGGATCCTCACCAAAAGGGAAAAGTCAAGAGCCAAGTCAAGAGCCAAGGAAGAAGAGGCTGTCTCGGCGTCAAAGAAGTATGCAGTCACTAGAGAAATCAGGTAGCAGCCGTAGACGGATAAGCGCGGCTAGCACTGAAACAGAAGCAGCTTTAAATTGGGACTACTCAGATACACAGCAGATTTATAATGAAATTGAGATTGAGAAAGAGGACCCTAAAGCTGGGGGGGCGCATGGACAGGCACAGGCAGCGGAACCCACTCTACAGCTAATACTTAACTCAATCAAACAATTGCAGGATGCTACAAAAGTCGAGGGAAAAAAAATGTTTAGCAACTAAACACCTGCAAGGAGCTATAAAGAAGGTTGCGAAGATATGCACAGCCACAAATACGAGGATGACACATTTGGAAGACCGAACGGGGATGATGGAGGATCAACAAGCCAAAGACTCGACTAGATTGAAGGGATATGAAAAACAGATGGTGGATGCCCAGTGGAAGCTGGAGGACCTAGAGAATCGTCAAAGACGAAATAATCTTAGAATCCTGGGTATAGAGGAAGGGGTCGAAGGCGGGGATATTAGAGCTTATGCCTTGAGAATGTTCAAAGGAGCCTTCCCGGAACTGAGCCATTGGGATTGGGACAGGGAAGTGCAAAGAGTGCATAGGTTCCCACTAACTTTAAAAAAGAAAGGGCCCTCCACTACTGAGGGGGCACCAAGACCAAGAGCCATATTAGTATATTTTGGCAACTTTTTGCTGAGGGAAGAGGTATATGCAAAAGCTCGCCCCAACGCCAAACGTACATTTGAGAATCAATCCTTCTTTTCAACCCCAGATTACTGTCACAGTACAGTCGAAAGAAGATGGAGACTGAGAGAGCTACTGGATCCATGTCATAAGATGGGCCTGCAGGCCTATTTAATGAACCCGGCAAAACTAAAGATAATCCACAAGAATTCCACTAAGGTCTTTTTTTCCGAAATTCAAGCAAAAGAATATATGGATATGATTAGAACCAGCGGTGAAACTAGTAGTGAAGCCAGAGACAAACTTTGAAGATTTCAGCGGTGACGTTTTCATTAATTAATATGCTTGCAAAGCAAGAGAAAAGTTGGTCTAAGAAGGGCTCAGCCTTGTTAAATGTATACAAGAGATAGTATTTGATTTAGAGATTACAAGAAATGCAAATTTTGTCTGGGGAAAATGTACGGGCAATATGGACAAATGGAATGAAATGCCAAGACCAATGCTATTTTCACGGGGGGATTTGGTTAAAGGGGTTCTGAAGGAGAAATCAAAGTGAAGTAACTAATCCAGGTGATTTAATTTAATTATAAAGGTCGGTAAAGGGGAGTCGACAGCCAGACTCCATCACAGAGGCCAGCGGCCTGCTTGCTCTAATAGGTGGCGGGGGGCGGGGGGGAGAGGGAGAGGGGGAAGGGGGGAGAAAAAAAAAAAGAAATCCTCAATGGGTTGATGTGGTGGGAGGGAAAGATGGGAGCTGAAATAAACCACAGAAAAGATCTAGCAGAAAATAAATAACAAGTAGGATTAAGGTGGAGAAGGTAGGTGCAGCCCAAAGAGAGGGAACCAGTGTGGGCGTGAGCGAGTTCCAGAGCCTAAACAAGCATTAATAAAGAAAGAGTGCATGTAAAGTAATAACTATCATGACAAGTAAAAGCACATGTAAGAGGGCCAGTCCTCATAGGAGGTTACAAAAGAAGAAAAGAAGGGAATACTGAGCATATTGCCCTAAAGAAAGCAGCCATTTATGAAGGACCATAAAAGGAACCAATTAAAATGATGAGAGGTGCTTAACGCCCCTATTCCAGATACACCATGTCTTGAAGAGGTAGCGCAAGCACTGCCTAGACGAGACTCATGACAAAGTCTGCTCCAAGACAATTTCACTCTGCCACGCCCCATTTAACCGATGGCAAAAAAAAGCTTAATCAGGCATTATTAATCATCAGAGTCAAAAAAGCCAATCCGCATCAGCTCACAGAGTTATGCAATCTGAGAAAATTCTATAAACAATCTTGTGGGATGATTCCAGATTACAACAGGATCTGTATTAGCAGAAACGTATTAAGGCCTGCAAAAAAGCCAACTCAAAGACTTTGGCATATGGTCAATAGCGGTAACAGATCTATGAAGCCACTTCGTATATGCTATATAATGGAAACTGACTGGTTCAAACATCTAACATTATAATTCAGAGGCAGGTATCTGGAGATAGAGATGGAAAGCGGTACAACCAGTAATCTGGGGATATTTGTGGAAGCAAGTTAAACCCCAATTTTACAAAACAGATGTGTACTGTCATACGACAAGGCTGGCAAGATGGTGCACCCAGCCCTAATGGAATTCCTCGAGCCCTATATAAAAATGACTTTGAGCTTTGGGCAGAGAAATTGAGCATATGGTTTATATAGTTTGCAAACCAAAATAATTCTGGAAACCTGGTGAGGTTCGATAAATTGCTAGAAATCCAAGGGTGAAGACAGAACTGGCTAGGCAAATTATTGTCTGATATCGCTATTAGACGTCAAAGCTAAAGATTTTGCTACAGTCATTTAGAAAGATCATACCAGATGGGCAGAGGAGAAGAAGCCAATTCCAATAAATCAGTCGGGCCTGGTAAGTAAGTAAGTAATAGTTTATTGTCTGGTCATTAAAGGTCAATTAAAACCTTTACAATTTCTCATAAAAGTAAAGTTATAGCAGCAAAGTTCATTATTTAAGACGAATTAAAATAACATTTCATAAAACATCTGTGCATTATGCCAACATCAATGATGGAATTATCAATAATTGTCGTCTAATACAGTACATTGATAAGGGGTTTCAAAGTTTCAGTATATTGACAGATTTTCAAATGATTTGCTAATACTGTCCTTTTTCAGTTCCTGAGAATTTTTAGGAAGGAAAAGAAAATGTAGAAGACTTAAAATTTGGTAAAACAAGTACTCAGGTCTCAGTTGAGGGATACGTGTGCAATTATCAGTTGCTTTATGTACAGCTGCAGCAGTATTTTGCTGTTGACTGTTTTGCTGGAGCATATGTTGTCCTGGTGAGGGGCAAACTAAATATGCGTTGTTTTCTGAGAAGTGACACTTAAAAAGTCATTTTCTTGCAGTGCTAAAGTGTTTAACGACCAAGTTTCTCCCCTACCGCTTCCATAAATTGCACAAAATGGCATGCTAGCTGAACGTCTCCACCTCTGAGGCATGCCATCACAGCTTGTCTACAGGCACCTTCCTTACGAAGATTAGCTTTAGTATTTGAAATTGTTCAGCTTGGAGTTCTCCGCAGATGCACAAAAGGTGTAATACACTTTCATTGGCTCCCTCACATAAACAGCATGTTGTCTGACCTGGCGATCGTTTCGAAGGGGAAGGTGCGGCAATGATGGTAAAATGTTCAGTTGGAGATAAAGATATTTTTCTTTCTTCCTCCCATTGAAACCTGCACCTAGGTAAGGTTGCGGGGAGGACTTGACATAGCTTTGCACAACAAACCCTCCGTGGATTCTTTCTGTGAGTACAGTGTTGTCTTCTACTAGGGATAGTTTTTTCACTGTCGTATTTACAATTTGTTTAAAACAATGATAGGACCCTGAGGCAGACCAAAGTTCCTCCAGGCCCAACCGCTCTTTTGGTGCTATCCGATAGCACATAGCTGCACAGTTCCTCTTTCGATATATTTCGTTCCATAGGCAGGAATTCAATATTCCTGCTTCGGCCCTTTTGATCTTGTGCCAGTGCTTGACATAAGCTCCTTTGCGTGCTAATTCTTGGTTTTTTAGCCCCAATTCTGACCTTATTTGGGCCAGTGAAAAATACTTAGGTAGATTAAAAAGCATTCTGGCCGCTGTTGAGACAGTGCTGTCTAATATGGCCGAATCTCTTCCCCTCAGGCACTCACTCCCAAAAGTGATTGCCGGAATGAGCTTTGCTTGCCAGACTTGTAAAAGTGGAGTAAGATTTGGGCCAGTGGTTTTATGTTTGATAGATTCCTCTATTGTCTATTATTACTCCTAAGTATTTATATTGGTCAACTACTTCTATTGTTGAGTTGTCCCGGTGCCAGCAGAAATGAGAGGTGTTCGTTCTTGGATGAAGCCTCATTACCTTAATTTTGTCGTAGTTGATGGTTAAACCATTGTTTACTGAATATCTATTGGTTGTGTCTAATAGATGTTGAAGGCCAATGGGGGTTTTCCTAACCAGGATGAGGTCATTTGCATACAGGAGGTTGGAGAGTGGCAGCCCTCTTATATTTGGTGCATGCGAGTTACAGGTTTCCGGTACAGACTATAGATCAAACCTGTACAAGTTGAAAAGTGTTGGTGCCAAGATGCACCCCTGTTTGAGCCCTGTGGTTGTTGGGATTTTCCGAGACAGGAACATACCATCTCCTAGCTTGACTTAAACCCACGTATTTGTGTGGAGAAGTATTTTTAACTGGTTTAGGAGAGCAGATGGTATTTTTTTTATCCTTGAGCTTCAGTCATAGTTTGCTCCTGTTGATTTTATCAAATGCTGATGAATAGTCAATGAAACACATGAATAGTGTTTTGCTAATTTTGCCCCATCTGCCATTAGGGACAGGGTAAGTATGTTTGTAGTTGTATCCATGCCCTTGCAAAAGTAGGTTTGATTGATGGGTATAATTGATTTTTCTTCTGTCCAGGCAATGAGGTCTTCCAGAAGTAGGCCAGCGTTTTAATAAGCTTGGCGGAATCCTATTAGGGCCCGGGGCACCCTCCCGCTTGCCTTTAGCTATCCTAGCCTTGATCTGGTCAGTTGAGAACGAAAGATGGTCGTTTCCTGGTGTAACATTTTGACTGCAAGGGATTGCCTCAAGGATATAGCGTGTGCTCTCTTTCTGATCGAATTGAATTGATGAAGCAGATCAGAGGACCAAGCTTCCTCTGTGAGGTGTGAGTTGATTCTGGAATGTTCAGATTGGCTAGGCTGTTTATTGTGCGCCAGAATCTTGCGCTGTTGTTTGATTTTGTGTCATGTAACAGTCTAGCCCACAGATTTGCGTCCGAATCACTTTTTGCCTGCCAGATTATTTTTTTCTTTTCTGCTTTGAGTTGCTCTAGTTCCCTTTGTAAACTCGGATCCTGACTTGTACACCGAAGCCTGCGTAATGTTTTGTTTATTGCTGTCTTGAAATTACGGAGATTTGGAGTTTTAGTAATAAGAAAAGGTTTGTCTTGATGGTCTAAAGACCTGTTTGTCGTTAAGGCTGGAAAAGCGCTTGCAGTGTGCTTTGCTCCTAATGGTTTAATGAATTTTTCCCAGTGCCTTATCTCATTTATGTAAGTCTCGTCCCTTTGTTCCCATAATGACTTTCGCTAAGGCCAGTAGTTCATCTAGTTGGTTTGTTTTGAATTTGATCCTCCTGAAATGGTCCGTATGTATGGACTCGGGGTCCACAGCAGGTTGGTCTAGTGGTGATCTAGTTATTCTTGTTGAGATTTCCTGTGGTAGGTGGGTACTTTGATCTTGGGTCCCTACCTGGAAGCCTGTAATACTACTGAAGAGTGATAAAGATACAAAGTTGTAGTCTATTAGCGTGCTAGAGATTGTGCTGTGAAATGTTGCCACTGGGGGCTGATCTCCCTGGAAACGCCCACTTAGTGCCACAAAGCTTAGGTGTTCCAGATCTTTTACAAAGTTCCTAGCAATTACTGATTGTTGCCTCTTGGTACTCAGCTCATGACACAGAATATCCCAGGCTTTGTGTTGTTCCTCAAGTAGCTCGTCCCTCACCTGTGGCCCCATTAAGTGCATGTTGAAGTCACCTGTCAGCAGTAGATTTGAAGTTGGTTCTTTTTCGGAGAGGAGCCTAATAATTTCTGCCTCCGCCATTTGGACTCCTTTAATTTTGGCACAAGGATGTATATAGGTGTTTAAGAGTAGTATTTGTTGTGTAGTATTTCCATCCCGTATACTCACTCTGAGTGTTTTAATTGCATTGGTGAAGGTGTCAACATCTTCAGTCGCTGTTACTGGTTTTATTGATGAATAGATTGTTAGACCACCCTTTAGATGTCCAAATGTGGAGTCTTTCACTGATGGAGTATGAGGGGTTTTGAAACCAGATAAATGTAAGGGTTCTTCTAACCATGTTTCTTGTAGCAGGATGAGATTGAAGCCTTGAAAGTAAACCAAAAGATCTTTATCCGATGTTTTATTGCCCAGCCCGTTTAAATTCCAGGACCAGATTCGTAGGTGATGTTTGCTTGGAGGTGGTTGTAAAGTGGAATGGCAGTAAACATCATGCTTCTCTCCTTTTTAATTGACCAAATAAGGGACAACATGCAAAACTCACATCTCTGTTTCATGGATTTCAAGGCAGCCTTCGATGCAGCAGACATGCATGTCCTATGGGCCAAAATATACACGTTCAGCATCCCTGATACGCTATTAGAAGCTAATGAGCTTCTCTACTCAAAGACATGGATCAGAATAAACCTGTGAGCTAGCGACAGAATAGCGGGAAAAATCCCAACAACGCAGGTCTGCAAACAAGGCTGTTTGGGTACCCTAGTTGTTTATTCTGTTTATGACCGACCTCTCATAAGCTCTGGACAGGGTCATATCACACTCATCTAGACTCAATACATTGGGTATCTCCAATTTACTCTCTGCGGATGTGCTAGCTTTTGTCAGCAAAACCAAGATTGGCTTACAGAAGATAATAAATACAATAGTACAGCATGCTGAAGCATACATGATGGGGTTAAATTACACAAAGATATTAACCTGGTTGATAATAAAGGATAAAAAATGCAACAATACAACTGCCACTGAAAGGATCAGCCCTTAGAAAACGTTGCAAAATATAGGTACCTCGGAGCCATAATGGATGCTAAAGGAATATTTGGAGAACTAAAATCACTAAACACAAGGAAAGGACTGACACTAACGTCAGCCTTTAGAGGTCTCTGTAGTGCCCTAAGAGGCCATAGTATATTACCGATTTTGATGGTGATATCTGCAAAGCTACTACCAACCCTGGCATATGGCTCAGAAGCATTCCTTGGCAGCAACTCAATGGCCATTGAACGAGCCATTCTAAGAACGTATACATTTTGTATTTCCCTCCCAAAATACGTATAACGTTCACAGATACACCTAGAGTTTGGAATTCCAAAACAAGTATTTTCAAGACATGGGGCTTGCTTGAAGATGTTTCGTAGATTCAAATTAGCTCTTAATGGAACTTTAAGTGAACAGTAGGGGAAGTAAAAGTTGGAGACTGTGTCAAGGTGAGAGCTCCTGTTGGTTGTTTGGAGTGGTCAAAGTACCCTAAGCCAATAAGACTTTTTTGCAATTATTTATTAATGCTGTGAAGACAGAACAAGTAAGGATTTGGAATTGTAGTCAAGGAGAAGTGTGGGGACAGGCTGGATTCTAGTTTGAGTGGCGAAAGGGCTGGTGACAATTTAAAAGGTTCTTATGTGCGCATGGCCACCAAAAACATTGACAAAACCTTTATGCTTACAGGACTGCATGAAAAATGTATTGTTCATATGTATCTAATTGTGTGATTTTAGTTGGGAAAGGAGAAGTAGGGTGAATATTTGATTGTGCTTTGAAAGACAAGCAGGGCTCTTGTCAGTTACTGCACAGGTTGTGGCGCTGAACTAAAAATGACATCTTCTTCAACGTGTACATTGTGTGACAGATATATAAAAATTCATGGCAGTGCCTTTCAATAAAAGCCGCTTGACTCCTGTGTTTCGTGCTTCTTCTTCATTGGCTCATTCTGAATGGCATGTGGTTGCCCGAGTTTCAGCTGGAGGAGACCACAGCTGAACCTGGTGTATCCTATAATAGATGGAGCTAGTATCCCATAATCTAGTGATAATTCTCCTGATCAGAGTTTAGTGGCAAGGATAGGAAA
This sequence comes from Lissotriton vulgaris, assembly GCF_964263255.1. Taxonomy (NCBI): domain Eukaryota; kingdom Metazoa; phylum Chordata; class Amphibia; order Caudata; family Salamandridae; genus Lissotriton; species Lissotriton vulgaris. The sequence goes on along the minus strand of NC_141699.1, from coordinate 92,039,434 downwards.
GTCATTGTTCTCCAGGTCCTCCTTCTTTTTACACTTCTGCAAGTTCAGATGGTTAAACGCTTCCATAATCTCCAGATTGGTCTTTCCCTTGGTTTCTGGCAAACACCCCCAGACAAAGACTGTCATCAACAGGGTGTACATCAGGAAAATTAGGAAACAGTATGTCCCCAGCCACTCCTGAAAGAGAAGACAAAAGTTCAAGGAGAATCCATTCTGCCAAAATGCAAGTCCACAAACATTTCACATCTTCTTTACCCTGAAACATAGACTCCACTAAGGTCTTTATACTTGTATCAGCCCTTTTGTGCATCTGGTTAAGTGATAATCCATTCTATTGAGTGCACAGAACATTCTTTGTACAAAGTGCATATGTGCATTATTTTTAGATTGTAAATGCCCTCAGTGTGGTGTTTCTTTCAAAACTGAATTGAAAAGATATGCCATTTTCCCCACAGCTTTTTTACTGGAACAGTGATGGATACAAGAAAACTGTTATTTCTTGGGTGCCTAAAAGCTCAAGACTAAAGTGCAAGTGCCTTCAAAGACATGTGTTAATTCATAACTTCTAAATGTTAACATTTCTGAAACCTGAGGATTCTCCTGTCTCTTAAAGAGAGGTAGCCTGTATCCTGTGTTTTGAGGTGCATTTGGACTGAGGCCTGACTACCAGTGTTAAGCCAACCAGGACCTTATACCTCCTTCTGGTAGCAGTGGGCTAGTCCAGCCTGCTGCTTTGCTCTGGCTGACTGATTTTTTTATATAGGTTTTATGGATTTTCACATCACTAACAAATTGATCATGATATACATACAGGTGCAGGAACAATTTGAAAAGATTCTTACATATATGAAACATCCCAACATCCCTACACCCCCACCTCCTAAGCTGCTTATTGAAGTACACAATAGGTATTCATACTTCTTCAAGCCACTAGGGCAATAGGCATGTGGTGTAGTTATCCCTCCTCATAGTGGAGTTCCACACCTGCAGCTTCAGTGTTCTTATTTTTGCTTGTGAACCACCTATCTCACTGGGACCCACTGCATTGCCTCCCAACTACTACTTGACCTGTCATCCCTACTCCCAGTGTGTTTTATTCCTATGGTACACTATCAGTGCCATTTTTATGTGGTGCTTCACCTTGAAGATCTACCAGAATCTGCCTCCATGCTGCCAAATCATGATCCAAACATTCATCGTGTCTCATGTGTTTAATTCTGACTTCCTCTGTTACCACTCACTCCAACATATCCCTCACCCATTCAGCATTCTTGGAAGGGTGTGCTCCCATCCATTTAATGGTGATTCGTCTTTTGGCGAGTACCCAGTCCAACATTAGAAACTTATGGCTAAGCTTCTTTTTTAATAGAGCAGGGATCAGCCAAAGTAGTATTGCACGTGGGTCGTATGGGACTTCCCATCCTATCATATCATTTAAATATCGCAAGATGTCTCTTAAGTAGGGTATTATTGGGGGGCAAATCTACACCACATGATCAAACCCAAAAGCAGGGGCTCCGTATCGCAGACATCGATCAGACTGTGTAGGATGTATATCATGTAGGGCCTTGAGCCAGAGATACGCACAGACTGTGTCGTTATTTTGCATCAGCTTAAAATGTGCATTAGAACTCACAGTGTGCATCCCTGTATGGACTTTATCCCAGTCTCTTGTAGTGAAAACCTCACCCAACATCCCCTCCCACTGCTTATCCATCTACTATTTTCGGCAGACCCTCTCGGAGTGCACAGTATGAGTGTGCAAATAATCTATGGCCCCTAGACAGTTCTAAGATGCTGGTCAGTGTTTGTGAGGGCTTGTGCATACAAAAAAATGTGTTGGAAATATTCTAAACCAATTAGTGACAGAAAGGACAAATAAAGTATTTCTTCCAATGGATTCTCAATATTATCCACCAACCTTTATAGATTTATGAAGATGACACCCAATAGTAGTTAAAAAAAATTATATAATCCGCTGACGTAATATCGGATGTGGAAAAGATTACCCGAAGATCCTCGGGTCTGAATGAAGCTGGCCCGCCTCGGCCGGGCTTTTACATCTCTGGTGTACGCGATGATTATCGACCTCTAGGAAAGAAAAACGTTGAAGCCTGAAATACGCTCAAACAGTGCTTATTTTGCTGCATTTACAGCTGGAAGGTGGTATAAGAAAGTAGCCCGTGTATCGCAGGGCCCGTAGAGCGCCCTTGAACCTGCATGATTGTTCGACTAAATAGACGGTATTTCATCAAAAGTACAAAGAGTGTTCAGCCTGTGCCACTTTAAATTCAAGAGCTGTCACGGCTGCAATAAATTGAGTTGCCCCGTTGTGGCCCCCCCTTTCGTATACATGCCCTGATGAAGGTGCCGCCGCAGATCGGGCTTGGCACCGAAATGCGCGTTGGCGTGGTGAACATCTGTCCTGCTAATAATATCATATCTCCCCCCAGCAAGCTGCTGAGAGAATACTGCAGGACAACCTCAGTGTAATTGTCTGCGATAGGTAGTGAGGTCCTTGGATTGTGTGAATGTGTATGGATGAACGGAATGTGTAAGTATGGCCTATTGGAATGAGTCTGTAAATATGAATGAAAGATGAGAGGGTGCCCAGGGGCTGTGTATTTTTCTTAACTGTAAGTGCAATATTGTGTTATGTATATATTTAAATGATGATGTCTTTGAACACTTTTTTCATCACTTTGTTATTGTGAAAAATGAAAATAAAAAATATTTATTCTGAAGGTGCGTCAAAAATGTAATGTGTAGTTCGTGACAAGTGAGCTTGAAGTGGTGTATGCTATTACTATAGGACTCTTTATGAGCCTCTTAATTGAAACATATAGGGCAGACATTTTGTTTTCTGCGTCACGCATCTGTGCCGTTTTTGCCCCATGGTGCGCCGTATTGTAAATGCGGCACACCATGGGTGGCGGAGCAGCGGCGCAAAATAACTGGCGCATACATGGGGATGCGCCAGTTATCATAAATCCGCCCCGGAGTGATTTCGGAAGGGTCCCCGGTGGTACGAGCCATGTACAGTGTCTGGTAGTACCGTGTGAACTCTTGTAGAATGTTTTCCTTCGTCTTATGACCATGCCATCATCAGAGCACAGTGTTGCTATGTAGTCCTGTTAGCAGGCTGGGCGCAGTAGGTGCACCAGTGTACGCCCAGATCTCTCGCCGTCCTCGTATCTGCGAGCATTGGCGTATTTACCCATATGTAAGATCTCGGGGTCGGCTAGATCTCTAAATTCAGCTTAAAGATCCCAGCGTTGTCGCCCCTGTATCTGTAGTGTTCTCGTCCAGCTTCTGCAGTTCGGTCTCAATGCGCCTCAGCTGGTTACAGATGTCCCGTAGAACTCCGGTGTTTTTGAAATACACACTCCTCGAATATGCACCTTGAAGTCTTCCCAGAGAGTGGCTTGCATGGGTACTGTGCCGGTGTTTAGTGTGAAATATTCAGTAACAGCTGTCATTAGCTCAGCTCGAAACACAGGGTCGTGCAGGGTATCCCCTTAAACTCGCCAGCTGAAGGCAGCTGGGCATCTGTGTAGGATCTCTAATGTGAGTATAACGGGGCTCTGATCCAACAGTGCATGGGGGGAGTAAAATAATGTTGGTACCCAACAGGGCTGCACTCCTGGATAGAAACCACTAATCTAGTCGGGTTCAGAATTCAGATGGAGTGGGGGTTGAGTAAAATGAATGTCCAGGTGTATGTTGGTGGTGCGCGCCAGATATCTACTAAGAAGTATGCATCTGTTATGTGGCAGGATTTTTCTGTGGCACAAGTTTTATTAGTGGGTTTGGCACTGCTTGAGTCAACCCTCAGACAGTGTGGCATGTTTAAGTCCCCTCCCAACAGTATGTGATCTGCTTCAAGGCCATCCACTTGAGTCAGTAGGCCGTGGAAAAAATCGGGATTGTCTGTATTAAGTTCATAAATATTTATTAATAGAACTCTATGGTCTGCTAAGGTACCCTAGAGTTTGCTTTGTTCACCCTAAACTGGCAGGGTATGCCCAGACCTGGGTCCCTTGCTCACTTCGCCACTGGATTCAAGCTAGACTGGCTGATGAAGGGTGTTACCCAGAAACCGGTCCCAGGATGCTTGCTTCCAGTTCAGGGAAGACCTGGCTTAGCAGTTCGGGCTAGACTGTTCCCATGTGGCAGAGGGTCAAGACTGATTTGCATATAGCTGTGTTTGAACTAAGGTGGTGAAGTGAGCTAAAGAATGATGAGGGACTCAACCCAGATCTGTGACTGGGGGTGAGTGTCTGAAAAGTTTCAGCACTCCATCCATTATCTCTTTGTGTTTGCTTTAATAGTGTGTTTGGCACTGCTTGAGTCAACCCTCAGACAGTGTGGCATGTTTAAGTCCCCTGCCAACAGCATGTCATCCGCTTCTAGGCCATCCACTCGAGTCAGTTAGTCACGGAAAAAATCGGGATTGTCTGTATTAGGTGCATAAATATTCATGAATAGAATTCAATGGTCTGCTAGGGTACCCTGGAGTAGCGTGTAGCACCCATTCGGGTCTGCGTAATGTATCTGCCTAATATACGGAATACTTCTGTGGACCAGTATTCATGTGCTTCTGGAGTAGGAGTTGTAACATGAGTAATACCGGTGAAGACCCCATTGTTTTGCAAAGAGTACAGGTGCATCAATGCTGTGGTAGTGTCTCTCCTTAATGCCTGGTGTCTGGGTCTCCTATGCTCTGTGTATCAAGGTCCCCTGCAGCTGGGACCACCGAAGAGAAGGATCTCAGAGTATCTTTCTCAGGGCCTGCGGTTGACATATTCCGCGCTGGCGAGGATTTTGCCCTGATCTCCTTACAGAAGGCTCCCACTGCTGTTGGCGTGTCCATCATTTTTATGCATCCTTGGCATTCAACTCGTAGGCGCGCATGGTATAACACGGCATATTTGAGTCCTCATTTGCGTAGCGAATTCTTGACATCCGTGAATTTCCATCTAGCTTCTTGCACCATGGGGATGAAATCCGGAACTAACGATATGCTGGCACCTTGGTATCTAAGTGGGCCTTTTTCACGTTCTAGTCGGAGGGCCGTGTCCCTATCCCTATAATTGAAAAGGCGTGCTATGATGTATCATGGGGGGGTGCCCTCTGGGGGCCTGTGACCAAGGGATCGTGTGCTTTCCACAGCGAAGGCAGTGGAGAAGCTAAATCTGTCAAAGAGTTTAACTAGTAAGTGTTCCACGAAGGCCTCGGGTGGCCCGTGTTGGTCATCTTCACGATACCTGCTATATGGATATTATTTATGCGTGACCTGGCTTCATGGTCTTCATTTTTAATGGGCACCTATTTGAGCACACGTTCAATTTTTTCGACATGTTTTTGGGTAGGGACCCATGCATCCTCCAAATCCAATATCCTCTGTTTAGCACCCGCAAGTCATATTGCTTGATTGTCCAGCCGTTCACCTAGTTTGTCTATGCGGCCCGTTAGCGTATCAAATTGGGCGTCCGTTGCGCTGAACCCTGCCTTCAGTTCAGACAAGATGGCTCACATATTGTCATTGCCGGTTATCTGCAGACCTCTGTCCATGGGTTCATCCATATCTGAGTGCACACCTCTGCCCTCAAGGGGTTTTGTGTGATCAAAGGTGAGCCGTCTCTGTTTGGGATCCGTTCTGCCCATGATATAAGAGTTAGGGTGGGACTAGAGCCAGGGAGTCAGTAATGTTCTCTCCGTCATTTCCTTCAATGCAGTTTGGTTGTGTGTATTTGCATTTTCCCTCTATTTGTTATGATTATGAATGATCTACTACCACCAAAGCCTGCCCGGCGTCCCTTCAGTCTCCCTGTGAAAGGTACAGTTTTCCCAGCCGCATGGTGTCCAGAGCACATCTAATGGGAGCAGCTCTTCCCCCCAGGAATGTATCCCAGTGGTTACAACTTTCGATCCTCTCCCTAACAGGATGAGACAGATTGTGAGGAAACACTGGTCCATTCTTGATACTGCCATGAGCAGGATGCCTCCGCCCCGGTTTGCGTTCAAAAGAGCCCCCAATCTAAAAGATAAGCTGGTCCACACACGCATTCCTATAACATCGCAAGCCATCTCACTTCCAGCTGGACACTATCCATGTGGTGGCTGTTCTGTTTGTAACTTGACTCAAACGACCAAAGAGTTAATTTTACATGATGGCAGAAAATGGTTCCTTACAAAATTTTGTAATTGCAATACATCGAACGTGATTTATAGATTGACCTGCAGCTATGGGTTACATTATATTGAGTTGACATCACGCAAGGTGATGGGGCGAATACAAGAACATCTCAGCACAATTAAAGCCAAGAAATTGACTACTCGGCTGGTGCAACACGTTATTGAAAAGGGATATGAGCCTAGGGATCTGAAGTGGACTGTCTTAGAGAGGGTGCTGGGAGAAATATATAATATTGAGAATATATTGGGAAGGAAAGAGGCCAGATGGATTTTCTCTGAACGAGCGGACCGGGAGAGTCTGAATGACTCCATTGAATGGAACAAGATCAGTAAATTTTAACCTGGCCAGACAGATAAGCACATTTCTGATGAGGGATGTTAGTCTTGATAGGATGGGGAATTCATACTTCATACATCATACATCACCAGAGAGGTGGCTTTATCCATCTGGGCACTACTGGCTGGTCTATACTATTTCACCTGTGGCAGTGAATTGGGGCATCTGTGACATGAGTTAGCAATGCAATAATTGCTGGAGATAGGATGAAACTATGGGCAGATATGCATGTCAGAATGACCAGGATTTGAAGTTGTTTCAGTGCATGACCTTTTTTGCCTATGTGTATACAATGGGGCCGGGTTAATGTGCACTGTACTCTAACTGAATTTTACTTGAACTGGTTTTGATGCATAGAAGTACACATGTCTACACACTATGAGATTGATTATCGCCGTTGCACCCGTGGATAAATAGCCCGTTGTGCATACTGTTATTTAAACAGCCCGTTGTGCATATTGTTATTTAAAGACCAAAAAACGTTACGCCGTTTTTGTCCCGATTCAAGATAACTGCCACAGTGGCTTAAGAAAGTCGGTGACGAAGGTACAAGTAAGGACTGTCTCATATTGGTGGTTTATTTAATTAAACGCAAGAAAACACTGGAGATTGCGGTGCCGCGCTCGGGGTGTCAAATTATAACATCTTGCTCGGTGGCTGAATTCAAACATGTTTTGCGCTATAGATATGAGGGGAAATATGGTACTATGCACCTCATAAAATGTGCTGAGAAACAGGCTGGTGTTACAAAGAGTGATGCTTACTATATGTGTAGCATGACACATGGGTAATGTGTATTGGAGTACATTCTGTGCAGTAACATTCCTTCTCAAAGATGTCCGCCACAATTGTAACCAACTTATGACACCGGAACGATGAGGCAACGTCGGGAGGGGGCTAGGGTGACCAACTGGCATTGGTGCAAATTCAGGACGGTGAGTGTAAAAATTCAGGACAAATGGTCAAAATTCAGGACACAAATTCAGGACAGGAGGTCAAAATTCAGGACAAAACTTCAGGACAATTGGATAAGTTTTACAGACACATCAGAGGTCGCGCAATGGTATATAAGTAAGCCCAGCCATATCCAAACATATTCAACCATTTGCAAACCTATCCATCATGTATCCTTCCATCTATCCTTTCACTCATCCATCCCTTCATCCATCCTTTATCCATCCATTCACCCTTTCACCCTAGCCATCTGTACACTCATCCATCCACTCTTCTACCCATCCATCCATTCACTCATTCATCCAGCCATTTACCCTTTCACCCATCCAGCCATCCTTTCTATTACTCATCCATCCACCCAGTCACTCATCCTTCCACCCATCCACCCTTTCAGTTATCCACCATCCTCCCTTTCTCTCTCCATCATCCCTTTCACTTAGCAATCCTTCCTTAAATTCATCCATCCATCCACCCACCCATCCATCCACTCATCCACTCATGAATCCATCCATTGACCCTATCACTCATCCATCCTTTCTCTCATCCATTTATCCTTTTACTCCTTCACTCATCTATTCATCCTTTTGTCCATCTACCCTCCCTTTCACTCACTCATCCATCCTCACATCCACCCTTTCACTCATCTGTCCATCCAATCACCCTTGCACTTATCAATTCATCAATCCATCCATCATTTCACTCATCCATCTACCCTTCCACCCATACATCCAGCTATTTACCTTTTCTCCCTTCCATCCTTCCACCACTCACTCATCAATCCATCCATCCTCTTTTATTATCCATCTATTTAATCTTTCATTCATCCATGTCCCCCTTTCACTAATTCATCCAGCCTTCCACCCATCCCTTCACTTACTCACTCGCCCACCTTTTCATATTAATTTTGAGCTGAGCCTTTTTGAGCTGCAGAAGCCATTCCTGGACTGGGACAGAAGCTAACCAGGGCAGAGACAGGATCCAACACAGGTGTGGGGGAGGGGGAGGGAATGGAGCCATCACTGGGGGTAGGGGGTGGGAAGGAGGGGGACCAGGATGCAACAGGGTGGGCACAGGGGTGGGCATGCGGTATCCTAGTATCATCTTGGGCTCTTCCAGGGTGGAGTAGGGCTCCTCACCCCCTCCTGGACAAGACAATGAGAAGTCAGTCCCTCTTTCCAAAATGTTACTTTTACGAGCCCCCACACTGATGTACAGTACTTAAAGGAGATACTTCGAGAGAACTGATTTAACTGATTGTCCTCCTTACTTTGTTAATCAGTGTGGGTGCGATTGTGCCATTTCTTTATTTTATTACATTAAAGACTGCATGTTTGAAGATTCGAGGTTTGTTTACAATTTAGTGACAGTAATTAAGCTCTGTGCTGTGATGAGAACCACGTGCTGCCTCGGTGTAATCCAGACCGGTTGTAGGATGTTTGGGGCCCTGGGCATAAAGAGAATGTCTTACACAAATTGCAGAGACATGACGCATTCTGGGCTGTTTGTGTCTGAATAGATGCCCCTGCTCCTGAAGCTGTAGCCCCTCCCTCTCAGCCACCTTCAAGCACCTCTTAACAGCTCATCAAGGGCTGGAGGTGTGAGGGGTGGGGGCAGCAGCTTCAAGAGCAGGGGCATCTATTCAGATGCAAACAGCCCTGAATGCGTCATGTCAAGTCAAGAAGGGAGGTGAGTGGAAGCTGTGCCAGCTTTAGGGATGTGCGACCGTGCTCGGTTAAAATTACGGACAAATGGCGTCCGTTAAAGAATCCTTCACGGACAACGGACAGACGGACGAAATTACGGACTGTCCGTGAAATTTACGGACGGTTGGTCTCCCTAGAGGAGGCACCGCATATGTATAAACACACAGCGGTTGAAGCTCGTAGCTGGAGCTCTGAACACTCCGGAGGGACGAGACACAGATAAGGCGGACCGAGCCGGGCAGGAACATGGCCTTGTGAATGTGTCTTGAGTATGTTGTTTCAAAGATAACGCAAAGAAATTGCGTGATTTGATGACCATTTGCAGTCCGGGTGAAAATGGATTGCAAGTGTTGCAGCCCTATTGCTGAGGTATACGAGAGGCATGGACATTATTTTAAGATGAACACAGTGGATGGTGAACCATAGGATTATGTTATGAACACATAATCAGATTGAATGATCTGAAAGAAAGGGGACATGGATAATGGTTTACCGCTGACTACCTATGTAAATCTTGTTTATATACCATTACAGAAGGCCAGACATTGGACGGTCTTCAATGGGATACGTGATCGATCGACAAATTGGTCCTACTGAGGAGGGTTGTAGGTATGCAGTAATTCCGTAACCTGCAGGTAATGATCTATAATAATGTTGCTAGTGAACTGTGTGCCACAAGAATTCTGACCTCTACTATGTCATTGTTGAAGGCAGATTGATTTGTTAACTGGCTCTATGTGTTGTGTGTTGTTATCTACCATCACAGGTTTTCGCTAATACGCAGTAAAGATTGAGAAGGTGAACCCCCAATTGCCCTGATGAAGTTGTGAGAGGATGTAGCAACAAAACATGTTGGCATTATGAAATTAAATATGGTTTGATGGGAACCATTTTTTTATTTGGAGGGCTTGCAGCTCAGAATAAAGGTTGGTTGGCCATCAAGCCTTACTAGTTTTTAATGGTGAGAATGATGTTCATTATTTCTCACAAGGGTTCACTGGGCACGTATACACAATAGTAAGCACAGTTATTTTTCCTTACTATCGCATGTGCTACCACATATATTATTATTATTTTGTTGTGGTTCTCGTAAAGGAGAACAAATGCTGCCTTCCTTCTCCTTTTTTCTTTCATGCAGAGTTGCCGATGATGAGAAGTTGGTAAACTGACGAATGTTAGTCAGCAACCCTGTTGGCGGTTCTACCGTGAGGTACTCTCTCTCTCCCCTCACATTTTTTCAAATTGTAGAAGGTAAGGAGCCATGATGGTAGTATCTGTTGTTTTGTGGTTTGAATAGTCATCGATACACTGTGACAAATTAGAGTAGTTGAATGGATCACACTCGCAGGAATTGGAAAAAGAATTGAAATCCCTGGGCTTGCCATTTTAGTTAAAGACTCTGTGTATTCTAGGTGAGGCCCTTTTGTTGTTTATAATGTTGTGAGTGGGGGGCACCCTCTCCTTTCTTTCCCCCTTGGCTCCGAGTAGATTGAGAACAACTTAATTGTGTCAAATCTGGTTCCAGTGAAAGTTTGTCTGTTGTGCCTCTGTCAGTTCATAAAGCGATCGAAATTTAGCTTTGCTGTAACGACCTGTAAAACGCACTGGTTTACTGAGTGCACAGTTTTCGCTGAGTGACCAGACATTTGCACAGCCAGTTATATTAATAAAACTATGGAGAACAATTAGTAGTGTCAAATCTGGTTCCAGTGAATGGTTGCCTGTTGTGCATCTGCCAGTAAGTACCTTGATTTGTTTTGGCTGGGTTAAAATTATTGCTCCGTCACCCTTGAGGATTATAGAACTGTGCTTTACCTTTTCCTTTCTTCACTGCTGAGTGTGCCTAGTCCGTTCACAGGTACACACTACTTGCCCACCTGCTATGACCCTTGTTGCTTAATCCAGCAAATATACCTAGTTCACTTGTTTTTTTCCCTGGAATTGATTGCCCTCCACCAGACTCAAAGACCTGCTGTGTTTCGGCTTACCTTCTAGCAACTTTGTAATTAAAGTACAAACATTTTTACCTAGCATAGCCAGACAGTCATGCGTTGCCATTGCCCTCACCCATCCTATGCTCTTTGACATAGAGCGTAGAGCAGTGCCATATGGTTGCCTGACACTTTATGATCCGTAGGGGGATAAAATAACTTCCTTTACGGCAATTCTACATGTTGTGCCCTACATCAAACCTGTAAATTATTTACAAACATTTGTTATTAGGTAGAGTCACCGCGTTATGATAACTATTCAACAATAGCCTATTTACGTAAAAGCGATGTTATTGTCACTTTATAATATCTATGCTGTGGAATAACATTTACGCTGGAAATAATATATAACCAAACCATTAATGCTGGTTAGAACATTTCACAACCTATGGGCCAAAACCCTGCCATGGCCAATTTGCCTCAGTTGGATAATGGAATAAACTTATTGCAAACTTGAGCTCTGTGAATGCCCAAAACCAGTTCCAGTCCCCCACTGCACCGCAAAGTACAACCAATCGACATCTTCACAATCGGGCACCGCAGCACCATGGAACGGGGCTGCAGATGCATTGGTCCTGCAGGAACCACTTCACTGCATCATGGTAGGGCTAATTTGTATACCTGGTGGAAGAAGGCGTTTGTAAGCTAGCCCCTACTATACATCCCCAAAGCTGTTTCCACCTGACCCAAAGATGTAGGATCAAATAAAACGGATTCTTCAGAACACAATAGAATCAGTCCTTACTCCCTCCTTAAATCTCTAGTCTCACAAAATGTAAACCGACTTGAGGTGGCCGAACCTTATTTCTAATTAAGTAAACAAACAAACCAAATCAGAACCGGGTGAAACCCAAGACCGAACCCTCCCACCCGCCAACCGTGCCTGACTGCTCCTCAGATCACCATGTGGCCAGAGGGCAGCGTAAAAGCGGGAGGAGCAGAGAAGGAAGAATCAATGCAAGCTAGGACATGCAAACGTCGCTCTCCTAACCCCTTGCTATGGAGGGCCAAAGTATTGCTGGGGCCACATATGAAATTCCCCTAATTTAGAATAGCAATTGGCATGGGAGAACCATCGCTTACCACAAGCAATGCACTTTTAGAAATCATTTTACGTTTATAATCCACCCCCTCACGGCCATAATCAGACAGCACAGACTCAACATAGTATCCTACGCTGACGACACCCAGCTCACCTTCTCCCTCACCAAGGACCCCGTCACTACCAGAGCCAACTTCCAGGACGAATGAAGAACGTTGCAGCCTGGATCAGCAGCAGCTGTATGAAACTCAAATGGGAGAAGACAGAGGTCCTTGTCCTCTGCCCCTTCCCCTCTGCATAGGACAACACCTGGTGGGCCCCCCTATCCTCAGCAGCCCTCCCACCCCCCACACACGATGCCCAGAACCTCAGCATTGTACTCACCTTCTCCCTCTCCATGACCAGACAGGTCAACGCCGTCACCTCCAGCTGCTTCGACTTCGACACCCTTCACACCCTCCGAAGGACCTTCAAGTGGATCCCTCATGAATCACAAAAACCGTCACCCACGCACTCATAACCAGCAGACTGGACTTGGGAAATGCCCTCTATGCCTGAATCAACAAATCCCTGCTCCACAAACTCCACACCATCCAGAACACTGGAGCCAGACTCATCCTCAGAATCCCAGGACATGAACACATCCCCAGCACCTGTGCAACCTACACTAGCTCCCTGCTGAGAAGAAAATCACATTCAAGATACTCACCCATGCCTACAATTGCCTCCACAACATTGAACTCCAATAGGTCAACGAGAGGATGTCCTTCCATGTACCCAAGAGAAACCTCCATCTGCCGCCCTCACCCATGCCGAAACCCCACACATCCGCAGAGCCAGAACACGGGGGAACAGCTTTCTCCTACATAGTGGCCAAGACCTGGAACGAGCTCCCGGTAGACATTCGACTCGCGCCCTCTCTGAACATCTTCAGGAAGATGCTCAAGACCTGGCTCTTCAAATGAACGGAGTTGCTGCCCCCACTTACTCCCCCAACCTTGGGACCCTCACAAGTGAGTATCACACTTACAATCCCCCTGATTTATTGATTGACCTTTGAACAAGGAAACTTTAATCAGTGGACACCCCTTGCAAAACAAAGGATGGTAGACCGTCCCCACACTGGGACACTGTTTGCAAGCAGGTCACTATCCCTGCAACACTGTGGCTTCCGTGAATCTACGGCAGTGTAACCAGAATGCCCCCCGCAACCGCACATAAAACTGTTTTGTGGCCAGGCCTGTTTCCTGCCATGAGTGGGCCCTACTTCCGAGCCAGTTTGACGCCTGCTCAGACACTCGCAATATACTAAACGCAAGGCCCCCACTCTGCTGCACCTTTACTCCCCCGATCCCGAACCACACTATTGAGCCACACTGGAGGCCGAGTAACTGCCCCCAAAGAGAGGGGGATTGGTGCTAGCAGAACAACAGGCCCTGTAGGCCCAAACTCACCACAACCAAACAACGAATGCTATCTCGAACCCGGAACGCAACGTGACATGACCGACGGCATGACCAGGAGGAACCAAACGGACGGACAGATGGGCAGGGGTACCTTGCCCCAACCCTCTGATGTGCCGGAAGTGACACATAACCGGCGTCTGACTATGGGGACTCCCAGGGGGTCACCGCCGCTAGACGTGTTGATGTGCCTAATGTGACGCTAAGGTGACTGCACTCTTGAGTGGGCACTGCATGTACTGCGGGCAGCCTCATTTTTGCCTTTTCAATCTAGATGCTCACACTGAGAAAGCAGCCTGCCGCCCTTTTAGGATGAGGCAGCTCTTCAATGTATTGTAGAATGAGGCAGCACTTAAATCATTCAGGTGTTTAGCGGGATTAATGCCCCCCCCCCCCTAAATCAGGTATTTAAGGTTTGCTATTCTAAAGCAGTCCTTAATCTGAACTCCTCCTTTTCATTCCTCTAAAAATCTCTCCACCCTTCCACGTTTGTGCCTTACGAAATGTCATAAAAATATCTCACCACAAGGAAAGGGAAACCAAGTCCTAAAACGAACATTCCCAACCAGTTCATGAATCCGTACAAGGTGAGAGAGGCTGGTCTGTAAGTCTGCAGGAAGAGCTCTGTGGGTAGCGGGCAGGATACACTACCTAGAAGGGGAATTCCAAAATGAAGAAGAATGTAAAGAAATCTCTAGATAAAGAAACACTGCCTGGCTTCTGTCATTTTAGAGGGTGTGACTGTTTAAACTAGTGGTTTGTAGATTACAAGACCAGCAAGCAAAATTACACTTTTATGGATTAGATATTCAATTAATCAAATCGAAAATATGTAATCTATTTTTTTCCAGACTAGCCTTACCTCATTACAAAAAAGTAAAACCAAAATTAGTCATGGTCTGAGCACAATTATTACATCATTATCTATAGGTATTCCTCAAAAAAATACAAACTTTAAATAACAAGAAGAAATTTCCACGGGTAATATAGTTAACAAATAATACTCTAGACTACGAAGGAAATTAAAATGAATAATACATTCACCATTTACATTGGGTACTCAATCGTGCTTGCTGAGTAACATCTAATCAACTCTAAATCTTATGCACACTCAAAAGTAAAAAAAACAAAAACAATTTTTATTAACATTTGTATGACAAACGAGCGGTCCAGAAAATAATAAATTGACATACCTAATATTGATATTTCCACAGTACATGGTTTTGTTGACCAATATCATCAAACAAGCACACAGTATGCCTTGGTATGCTTGACTGGATATTATCCAGACACACCACTTTTTCTATTCAGCATCATGTTTAATATTTACACAATTAATCCAAAACTGTTAACTACTTCATAGCAGTGAAAATGCAGATTTTCCCTCAAGAACCATCATATGGTGTTAAAGTCTCTCCTTTACCGAACGTCTTCTAAGGTCAGTACCATGCAAGAATGTTTTATAATTGGCCCAGTCTTAAGCTGAGGAAGTCCCCTTCTCTACCTTGGACATTTTGCTTGTTTTAAGTAGCAATCTAATCTACATTCCCCTGTGTATGTGACTGCTATATGTGGAGTATGCCCGTTAAAAAATACACAGAGGTGCATATTCTCAAGGACTTATCGCCGAGTTATCGGCACTTTATCACAGCCAAAGTGCAATAAATGTATTGCCCTATTCACAAGCTGGCGCTACCAGCCTATATCACTAGTTTTCCTGTGATAGCAGCCGCAA
This sequence comes from Lissotriton vulgaris, assembly GCF_964263255.1. Lineage (NCBI taxonomy): Eukaryota > Metazoa > Chordata > Amphibia > Caudata > Salamandridae > Lissotriton > Lissotriton vulgaris. Next base: position 92,024,011 of record NC_141699.1, on the reverse strand, counting down.
AAAACATCGCCACAGATGACCCCGGCAACAAACGCTAATGAGATGCAGAGTAGGCGTTCCCATGAATAAAGAGGCAAAAACACCACTTTGCAACATTCTCAATGACAATAAGATCCCACTGACCCTGCTTGAAGGCCAAGTCATCCCCTACTGCCGAACAGCACCACCTGTGTGTGCTCGCCCCGCAGCTGCCGCTCCTTGCGTGTGTTCGAGTCTTCGGTGCCCCAGTTCACCGCTGTACACTGGTTTTCCCTAATTTGCCTTTTTAACTTGCCTTTTGTATTGAGTTTGTCCTATCTTGTATTTTCTTCCTGTTATTCTGTGTCCACTTGCTCCGTTTTTCTCGCTGTTGCCCAGTTCGCTCCCCCACCCCCCTTTTTGCCTTTTGTTTCCCGCTTTCCCGCCGCTGCCCCCTGCGGCCACGCACCCTCACCGCCTCGTTACCGCCTCCCAGCTTCACCTCCCTCACCCGCCTTAAATGGCGGCCGCTGCCCGGCCGTGCAACGGCCGCGTGCAGCGGGCGCGCCGCTGGTGTGCCGAAGGCGCGCCAAAGGCAAGCTCGTCTGCGCCCGTCCGCGCCTGGACCGCACCCGGCGCCAGATCCCCTAGACCCCACGCATGCCACGACGCCAGACTCCGGTATGACGCCGACACCCTCCGCGCTCTCAACACCAACCGAGACCACTGCTGCTTCCAGGCTGCCCCGAAACGAACCCACGGACCCTTCTCCTGCCACACCTGCCACTTCACCTGCGACAGAACTACCAAACCTCCCAGGACCGGACCCAACAACAACCTTCGCTGCATACTCCTCAAAACTTGCTCCGCATGCAAACACGCTGTAGAGCTCTGGGACCTGCTCGACACCTCCGCCCCAGATGTTGCCTTCCTCACCGAGACCTAGTGGAACGACTCCGCGGCACCGGACATTACCATAGCCATCCCGGACGGCTACAAGATCTCCAGCAGAGACCGCACCAACGGAATTGGAGGAGGAATAGCCATCGTCCACAAGTCCACCCTCCAGGTCCACACCCTCGCAGACGACTCCCTCAACTCTGCCAAACACCTTCACTTCATGATCCACACCGACCCCAACACCACACTCAGAGGAACACTCATCTACAGACCCCCCAGACCCCAGGCCCTCTTCAGTGCCTCCATCGCCGACCTCGCCAGCACCCACGCACTCGCCCCCACAGATTACATCCTGCTCAGGGACTTGAACTTCCACTTCTAGAACAACAACAATGCCAACTCCGCCACCCTGATCGCCAACCTCGACAACCTCGGCCTCCGACAACTCGTCACCGAACCGACCCACGGCGCCGGCCACACACTCGACCCTGTCTTCTCTACAAGCACCGACATCGCCTTCAACCATACCACTGAACTCCACTGGACCGACCACCGCTGCATCCATTTCACCTTCAAGAAACCAACCATGCACCACCACACCCAACAGCTGCCCTGCCGCTGCTGGAGCAAAGTCACCTAAGACCAGCTGACCTTCACGCTCGCCGATAACTTGCCAACCGACCCCACCAACACAGATGCCGCCACCCGAAACTTCAGACAGTGGATCGACGACTGCGCCAACACCCTCACACCGCTCAAGAAACCCTCCATCAACCACCCCAGCAAGAAAGCCACCTAGTTCACCGAAGAACTCCAGACCTCCAAACGTACATGCGGGAAGCTGGAGAAGAAGTGGCTCCACGACCGCACACCAAACAGCCACGCAGCCCACAAGGACGCCACCCGCAGACATCACCACCTCATCAGATCAGCCAAGAGATCTTCCCTCAAAACCCGCCTGGACAACAACGCACACGACAGCAAAGAGCTTTTCAACATAGTGAAGGAATTCTCCAACCCCAGCGCCAACACCAACGACATCCCGCCCTCGCAGGATCTACTGGCCACCTTCTTCCATCGCAAGATCACAGACATCCACAACAGCTTCAACACATCACCCGCCCCGACCGCAACAGACCCCACCCCGACCCTCTCCGGCACCAACCAGCTGATCTCCTGGACCCACGTCAACGACAACGAGACACGCAAGGTCATGAACTCCATCCACTCAGGATCTCCGTCAGACCCTTACCCACGCCACGATTCAACAAAGCTGATGCAACCATCTCACCCCAACTACGGAAGATTATCAACATCTCCTCTGACACAGCGACATTCCCGGAAAGCTGGAAGCACGCCGAAATCAACACCCTCCTCAAGAAGCCCAAGGTGGACCACAAAGACCTCAAGAACTTCCGGACTATCTCCCTGCTCCCCTTCCAGGCGAAGGTCATCGAGAATATCGCCAACATACAGCTCACCCGCCACCTCGAGGACAACAACATACTAGACCCTTCCCAGTCCGGATTCAGACAAAACCACAGCACCGAGACAGCCCTCATCGCCACCACAGACGACATCAGGCGCCAACTAGACAACGGCAAAACTTCAGCCCTCATCCTCATGGACCTGTCAGCAGCCTTCGACACGGTCTGCCACTGCACACTAAGAACACGCCTCCAAGAAGCCGGAATCCAGAAGAAGGCCCTGGACTGGACCACGTCGTTCATCTCTGACAGAACCCAATGAGTCCACCACCCACCCTTCCGATCCGAAGCCACTGACATCATCTGCAGAGTACCTCAGGGCTCATCCCTTAGCCCGACGCTGTTCAACGTCTACATGGCCCCCCTCGCACAAATGGCTTGCCAGCATGACCTGAACATCATCTCCTATGCCGACGACACCCAGCTCCTCCTCTCCCTCACCAAGGACCCACACACCGCCAAAACCAGCCTCCATGAGGGAATGAAGGCCGTCGCCGACTGGATGAGGAAAAGCTGCCTGAAGCTGAACTCGGACAAGACGGAAGTCCTCAACCTCGGCTCCACCCTCTCTGCGTGGAACGACTCCTAGTGGCAGACCGCACTGAGAACAGCTCCAACACCCACGGTCCACGCACGCAATCTAGGATTCATCCTCGACTCCACCCTCTCCATGTCAAAGCAGGTCAACGCCGTCTCCTCCTCCTGCTACAACACCCTCCACATGCTTCACAGGATCTACAAGTGGATCCCAACCGAAACCAGAAGAACAGTTACCCAAGCCCTCGTCAGTAGCAGGCTGGTCTATGGCAATGCACTCTACGCAGGAATCCTGGCCAAACACTTGTGATGACTACAATGCATCCAAAACGCCTCAGCCCGACTGATCCTCAACATCCCCCGCCGCAGCCACATCACCACCCACCTAAGAGACCTGCACTTGCTCCCCATCACCAAGAAGATCACCTTCAAGCTCCTCACCCACGCACACAAAGCACTCCATAACACCGGACCAGCCTACCTGAACATCAGAATCAACTTCTACACACCCGCCCGCCAGCTCCACTCCACCAGCCGTCGCCCTTGCCGCCGTCCCACGCATCCGACGAACAACCGCTGGCGGCAGATCCTTCTCCTTCCTCGCCGCCAAGACTTGGAACAGCCTCCCCACCCATCTGCGGCAGACCCAAGACCTACTCACCTTCAGACGGCTCCTCAATACCTGGCTCTTCGAACTGTAGCAGCACCCCCTCAGCGCCTTGAGACCCTCGTGGGTAAGTAGCGCGCTTTACAAGTTCACTGATTGATTGATTGAAAACAGGTGATAAGGCGCGTTAGCAGCAGGAAGTTAACCCCTGGTCTTACCTGGTGTAAAGTCAGACGACAACCTGCACCATAAAATGGAGGCCAGCCCAGGGCCACACCAGAAGAACAACAGATGCCATGGAGCTACTGATCATGCAGCTCAGAGCCCCAATAGGGACACAACACCCACTGCCACCACCACCAGGCCTGCAACCCCCCCGGACTCACCCCCTGCCCCCTCAAACTACCACTGAGGCAGCATAGACAAAGACAGCGGACCTTCAGAAAATGCACCAGCCTCACAGACCTAACACCAGAGGATGTCATTGCCCACTACAGGCTCAAAAGAACAACCATCCTCCGCATCCTGAACATCATAGCACACAGGCTGATGGTACCAACACAGCGGACAACCAACATCCCTCCGCAGACAAAGATGCTGGCTGTGCTGCAAATGTTGGCCTCTGGTACCTTCCAACCAACAACTGCCAGAGTCGGAGGAGTCTCACAGCCAGCCCTATCAAAGTTCCTCACAACTGTCTTGGATGCCATCATCATCTTGGTACCCCAGTACCTTCACTTGCCTCACACTGCACAGGAACATCTGGAGAACAAGCATGGCTTCTATGCCATAGCCGGCTTCCTGCACGTGTTGCGGTCAATTGCCTGCACACATGTCCTACTTGTGCCCCCTGCCGACACAGCAAACAATTACCACAACAGAAAGAACAATCATTCCATCAATGTGCAGGCAATAGTGGCCCACCGGGGACTCTTCACCAGAGTCGTCGCCAACTACACAGGCAGTGTGCATGATTCCTGCATCTTCCGACAGTCCATCATCAACCGGTGCTTCCAGGATGGCACCTATGGAAATGCTCTGCTCGTTGGTAAGTTCCAAATGAACACACCACACACCCCAAATCTACAATCATGCAACTCACAAATCTGGTAATGAACACATTACAAACTCACATAAAACATGCCAAACAACATGACCACCCACCATACATGACAGCAAAACCTACTGTGGTAACCTGGGCTAGCCATGTACATGAGCCATCAATGGCATGGCACCTCAGCCACACAATAGAAGAATGTGGGGAGATTTGGGAACCAGGCATGTGCAAAGGAGGCAAGTGACCCATGAGTGGAGAAGTGTGGCTCACTGGTTAGAGCAGGCAGACCCTGAAGCAGAGGTCAGACCCGGGACCAGGGTTCAATTCCCGACGCGGCAGGGTCTTGAGCTCAAATGTCCATGGACTCGATAATTCTCGCTTCGGTGCCTGACCTAATCATGGGTTCACACTCTGCAACTCTGGGCATTAAGCTTGCTTAATCTCCACAACGGCCCCCACCGCGGCGGGATGCCTGGCTTTCACCTTGGGGATGCCCTGTAGGGGCTATCTCACAGGGAAAAGCCAGGACGGGTTCCCAAGGCAAGCGCGGAGATACCCCTTAGGGGGTCGATTCCGGCGCTATATAAGAAACATAATAATAATAATAATAATAATGAGAACGTACAGAATGCCAAATGTGGCGTGGATGTGCTGGCCAGACTGCAGTATGCAGACCACGGGCATATCCATGTCGACATATACTGCTGGTGTTTGGAGCATAGTGGACATTGGACGCAACCATGTCACCCCAGCCAGTGGAGAAGATCGCAAAAATGTAGCTTGTTACGTCCCACCCTGTAAGCGTGAGCGGAGTGGGCTGGCCCTGCGTATGCCAGGCCAGGGTAGGGGTGTGAATAATAAGCACGTAGCTCTGGGCGTGGTTATCTTCCAGAATGCCAAATGTGTCTGCCAGGGCAGCGCCTCTCACCTCGCCACAAGGCTGATGCTTTCGCCGTAAGCGGTGGTGCCTGCGATCCTGTGCGCCTACCGCAACCCGTCTTGGCTGCCCCTGTGCAGCCAGACCTCACTGTTCACCTGCCGACACCGGCGTTTGTCAAGGAGGGCCCACCACGTGCCAGTGCAAGCTCCAAGCCCGAGGCCCGAGACCTTGGCAGCCTCCTTAGACCATCACGGCCTCCGCGACACAGGCCCGCAGTATTCGTTTCTCGTTGACATACTCCACCGCTGCCTCCGGCCTACACTGCAGTCTAGTAGGTCACATATTTGGAACTGATTCTTGATATCAAGTTTTCAAGTTTAATGTGTATTGCTTGATTAATTAAAATCATCACAATTCCCCACCCCTACATAAAAAAAAGAATAAGTTTCATCTTCTCAAACAACTAGAGGTGTCATATATACAAAAGTGCAACTGTGCTCTGACTCCCATACATTTCAAATGTGTAAAAAATCTGTTATTTTAAAATCATTCTAAAACTATATTTAGATCAAGTTGCAGCAAAAAATTTGAATTATGTACCCACCACTTTAAGAGGTATGGGAGTTTGTTACGTACAATTATGATTAAAGATCATCCGCTTGCAATAAGCAGCTGTTGACTAATCTCATAAACTTGACTCCTCGGCAAGCCAAGATGCATGACGAACCCTCCAGCCACCTTATCACTGCTTGTCTGCTAGAGTGAATGTTCAGGTTCATAAAAATCATCTTTAGGTATTGTCTCCTTTGGGTTAACATGACTGGGCATGCGCACAGCAAATGGGCCAAGGTTTCCTTTTGGTATCCGCATAAGCAACAGTGTTCTGAGTCGAAAACTGTCAACCAAGAGGGGAATAAGTCCTTGGAGACGTACACCCCCATTCTGAACTTCAAAAAGTGCATCTTCAAAAAGGAACTAAAATTGGCAGATAAGTAGGTTTGTGGCTTCAAAGACTTGTATGAGTTCATAACTGTCCATCCATGCCGTCTCTTTGTGAGTGCAGATTTGTCTTCCAATATAGATTTCTTTTTACTTGCGACATTGGCGATTTTGTTAAAGGACGCTCGGTCCATCTTGTTGTTCCATGCTGATTGGAATTCCAAAGTGGCCAAAGATGTACTCAGGTAGCTCCCCCAAGAGTTTGGGGTTTCTTGCTCTTTCTGTGACCTTACTTCATCCCAGCAGAGTCTATTTAGAGTGTCCACTTCGGATAACTGGAAACGTTGCACATTTCCCTGTATTTGGGGTCCTGAAGCCCGAATTCCAGTCTTACCTGGGCGGGTGAGGCACATTTTGGCAAATCAAAAACTACTTTATAGATTTTTGACTGCAATTCATTCTGGAAATGCGAATCTTTGCCACACCAGGGGATAAGACCGTATGACAAGCTTGGTTGGATTTGAGCAGCCATAACTTTTAACAAATGCGAGTGGTTAGGGCAGTCCAATTTTCTACGGGATCTGTAGGCATAAATCAGGGACTGGGTCTTTGCTTTGAGGGACATTTTGTGGTCCTTGTGACTTGTGCCCTGCCCGATAATTATGCCCAAATATTTGTATGAACTTATTTCTTCCACGTGGGCCCCCTTAACCCTCCATTTAAACTTTAGTTTCCTACTGTCAACCAGACGAACGATTTTTGTTTTATCTTTGTTTATCTCTAGCTGATTCGAATCCAAGTAGGATGCCAGGTTGTTTATTGATCTTTGTAGTCCCACTGGGGTTTGGCTTAGCAGGACTATATCGTCTGCATATTGGAGAATTGCGACTGGCTTGTTGGCCAGTTTCGGGGGGTGGCAATATGGGTTTTCAAAGTATCGAGCAATGTCCGATAAGTACAGATTAAAAAGACCTGGGGCCAAGACACAGCCTCGCTTCAGACCACTTTGTGTTGGAATACTTACAATGGTGCTTGACCCGTTTCCTAGCTTGACTCTTATCCAGGTGTCGGTGTACAAAGTTACAATGGCGGTGAGGAGTGCATTTGGTATGCCCCATCTTTTAAGTTTGCTCCATAAAGTATTCCTGTTCACTCTGTCAAATGCTGATTTGATATCCACGAAACAGGCTAGGAGGCGGACTTTACTTCTTTTCGTCTGTTCCATCAAGAGGGCTAGGGTTGCAAGGTTCGATTGAGTGCCCATGCCTTGCCTGAATCCTGTTTGGAAGTTGGGGATGATGTTTTGTTCCTCCATCCAATGTTGCAGATGGTTCAATAGGCACGAGGCATATAGTTTGGCTTCCACGTCAATCAAGGAGATTAATCTATAATTCTCTGGCTTACCATGATCTCCCTTTTTATATTATATATATATATATATAGATTCTTGATATCATTATGGCCGAGTTCATATGTCAATGGCTGCATTTACATCAATATACTCCCTTCGGTGTGGTGCCACCAACTCTGTGCATAGCATTCCAACCACGCCGGTCTGTGGTCCCTTGCTGACTAGTGCCTTCAGCCCACACTGTGGTCAAGTAGGTCAAACATTTGGAACTGAGTCTTGATTTCTCAATGGCAGAGTTCATATCATTGCACGCAAGGAGAGGTGTAAGAGGAAGACACATTTCAGTCCGGAGGAAAAAAGGACCATCGTCATGGAGGTGATGGAACACTACCAACAACTGCTCTGGTGTCACTAACTCTGTGCATCGCAAGCCAACAACATGTGGCTGTGTGTCCCTGCTTTCCGCTGCCTCCGGCCTACACTGCGGTCGAGTAGGTCACTCATGTGGAACTGAGCCTTGATTTATTTATGGCAGAGCTTATATCACTGTACAGGCCTCATCGCAGACTGAATACCCTTTTAGCTCCGGTGCCACAAAGTTTGTTCCCCGACATACATGGACTCTCACTGGTTGAACTTTGATGGGGTCTTAGTATATGGCCTGGGGGTTGTCCTCATCATCATGTAGCCGATACTGACCTGGTGGTAAAAATGAGTCTGTAGCATTCATCTCCTCCATATTGCCTGTTTCTGCTTGGTTCTATTCTCTGCATCATGCCCTGGAAGAACACCTTCCACTGTCCCCCGCATCCCTCCACGACATTCACCTTGGACATTGACGAGGGCCCACTGAGCCTGTGTGGCCCTACTTCAGTGCACCGCAAATCACCGTCCCGTGACTGTGTGCCTGTGCCAGCCGCAGTGCATCCAGGGCCACTAACTCTGTGCAGCTCAAGTCATGGACCCTTGCTGTTTGAACTTTGAACTTCTTATTGTCTGATCACTGTTGTAGTTGTTGCCAGCACCAACCAGCCCCTGACGGCTGGCTTACACTCACCCCACACACATCCAGCACAGGCGTCACTGGACATGTGACCCGGGCAATAAAAGGGACCGTACGCGTGTGCCCGTACCCGTTCCCACAAACTATCTAAGTGTGTCTGTGTGGTCATTATGTATGCATGAGGGCCCCGTGCCCTACCACATTACATTGTACTGTGTACAGCAGACACAACTATGTCGCCTCAGGCACTAGGGTTGACCTGGGCTACTTTGCTGTGTCGTACCCCCCTGTCAGCGTAAGCGGTGTGGACTGGTGTATGACAGTCAAGTGTAGGGGTGTGGTTGATCAATCTGGGGCACTGGGCGTGGTTAAGTTATGACCTTGCCAAGGAAGTAACCAATGCGTGTGTCTCTGTTGTAGTGTCAGCGACCCCAGTCCCGCAATGGACAATGTTGCAATGTATCATTCACCCGGAGTGCGTGCTCGGCCGACGGGGTAAGTGAGGGAGCGCAAGCCCGCTGGGGATCAGGGATCATACATGCCAACTGTTGTGTGTGTCACTATTACCCCTGCATAAGCCAAGGTCTACCCTCAATCGCTTGGCAAGTTCAGCCAGCTATGAACTCTACATCTGTGCCACTCTATCCTTACCATAGGCCTACACACATGTGGCCGCCCACCTTCAGCGGATGTATGACGTTACAACGCAAACTTTTACAACGCATACCTTTACAACGTATTTTTTACAACGCAACATCCATTACAACGCATTCCATTACAACGCATGCCAGTACAACGAAATTTTAAAACTACATTTACAACGCATTCCATTACAACGCATAATACCTTTACAACGCATACCATTACAACACATAACATTACATTGCATGTTTGGTAAGTATTGGATAGTGTAGGGGTAAAAATTACTATTCTATCTCCAGGGGGTGCAACAGTAGGGTAAGTGTTGGATAGTGTAGGGGTTAAAATTACTATTCTAACTCCAGGGGGTGCAACATTGGGTAAGTGTTGGATAGTGTAGGGGTAAAAATTACTATTCTAACTCCAGGGGGTGCAATAATAGGGTAAGTGTTGGATGGTAATGTTATGCGTTATAATGGTATGCGTTGTAATGACTGCGTTGTAATGACATGCGTTGTAGTGGTGTGCGTTGTAGTGTCATGCGTTGTAATGGTTGTGTTGTAATTGCATGCGTTGTAATGGATGTTGCGTTGTAAAAGTTTCATTGTAATGGTAGTGCGTTGTAAAAGTTGCGTTGTAAAGGCTGTTTCCCCCTTCAGCGCACATCACAGTGTCGTTGTCAGGCTTGTGGACATGCGCAGACAGGCATGACAATGGTGTGTCATAGGGGTGCAAGTGATGCACCCGCACTAAGCACACTAGTAATTCGGCCTGGGACAATGGAGGAGCAGCAATGAGGCTACGTAATACACATTGATGCCGCTCATTTGCTTCAAGCAGTACATGTCAAACAGGAATCACTATGTCACAACATATCACCAATGTACTAGTGAGCCTGCCGACACATCATGCAGACTCAACTATTGACGCAATGTCTCTCTGCACTTTCACAGGTGGTCAAGGATATGCACTCTGCTCTTAGATTATGACACCCCTCTGAGCCCCGAACACACAGGCCAAGACGCAGCACAATTTGGCCACAAACGCACCAAGGGCATCGTGGAATGCACATTTGGCGTGTTGAAGTCGAGTTTCAGGTGCCTGAACATCACAGGTGGAAGGCACCTGTACAGCCCAGACATCATGTGTAAGATGATCGTTGCATGTAGTGTGTTGCACAACATATGTGTACGCACCAATTCCCCATGGATCCAAGTGCCAGATGTTCCGTACGATGATGATGAATATGAGGCAGGTGGACCACACCCCACTGCAGACGCAGCAGGAATAGCTCGTAGGAACACCATCATTGACAAAAGGGGAGGTTTATCTACTTTCATAACAAATGACCTAAACTGGAAAACTGAATCGCTCGATCCAGGGGAGAACTGGATACAAGTTATCAAATTAGAGAATAAAGCAAGCAAAGACAGTTTAGGATGGAAATTACTAATCATAAATATATACATCCATCCAGACAAGGCCACAAAAGTAAAAAAAACTACTAACGCTAATAAATTTGATAAAAACCTTACTAAAAACTCACCAATTCCATGGGATGTTTATCTCAGGTGATTTTAATTGTAATATAACAAGAGCCATGCAGGACAAAAATAACATCCAAAAGATATGGAACGAGCTGGAATCACTAGGACTAACGATCTTAAATGGAAACATGAAGGGAGATCGACCTGCAAAAACCACCTTCTCCAGTGGAAAGAAAAATTCCACACTAGACTTCACTCTAATTAGTAAAGATCTAATAAAAATGGTGGATCATTTTGAAATTGGAACCCGACAGGAGAGTGATCACTTTCCACAAGAGACTACACTGAGAATAAACATTGAAGAAAAAACAAAGATAGAATTTTTAGCCGCTGTTCCGGAAATACACAAATTGAAGAAACTTAAATGGAAGGATCCCAAAAAAAAATGAGATAATGGAAATGGTGCTCGAACAAGTAAAAGCTATGGAGGCCCTTGAAAACCTATAGCTCGAAATCAAATGGGAGAACTTACACAAACTTGTGCTAGGAAAATTCTCGGTAAAAACATCAGTAAAATATGGACAAGAAGCTAACAAAGATCCATGGTACACCACTAAATTAAGAGATGAAAAAAGGGAAATCGCGAAAAAACTAAGAACAAAGGCTGCAGAAAAGAGGTTGGGAAAAAAAGTAGACAATAGTGAAATACTGAAAATGAGAAAAGAATATAAAGAGGAATGCAGAAAAGCGAAAAGATCGCACATGGAGACAATCTGGGAAGATTTGCTAAGGACGAGCAAACTACCAAATAGTGGTGAATGCTGGAATATAATTAATAAATTATCAAAAGGAACGGGTGGACAGTATAACATTGGAATCAGCGAAACAACATGGGTTCAATATATTGAAAGCCTATATAATACACACAGGAATCAACCCCACAAAGAAATAAATGAAGACTTCAAAAAAAGTTTGGTTCAGAGAGAAGCAGAAACCGGACAAAGAACAGATGATCAACATGAAAGTACTGACCTAGAAGAACTCACTCTTCTGACAACAGTTTAACAAACAACCGCCTTGATAAAAAAACTGAAAGCGGAAGGAGCAGCAGGCCCCAATGGGATTCGAAACGCCCTATTCAAATATGATCCCGATTTTTGGGCAAAATACCTGACGCCGCTATTTAATCATCTCTATAAGGAAAAAAAGATACTGCAGTCCTGGCAGTGTAACATCTTCCACCCAATATACAAAAGCGGGTGTAGAATGGAACCCGGGAATTACAGATTGATAGCCCTAATTGACGTAGAGGCAAAGCTCTCCGCATCTTGTATATTGATTCACCTCCGACAATGGATAAATAAAAACAAAATAGTACCAAAATTCCAAACGGGTTTCATGGAAGGCACGGGTTGCACAACTAATCTTTCAGCACTGGCACTGCTAATCGAAGGAGCAGGAAAAAAGAAGACCGGACTACTTGCCTGCTATTTAGATTTGAAATCCACCTTTGACCGAGTTCCAAGACACCGCCTATGGAAAAAACTTGAAACATGGGGTCTCCCGCTGACTTTAATTGACATTATAATAGCCTTACATAGCGGAACATGGGCAAAAGTAAAGCTTTGTGATGGGAGACGAATATCCGCAGAATTAAAAATAAGAAATGGCCTCAAACAGGGCTGATTGCTCTCTCCAGGCCTTTTTAACATATATTTGGCAGATTTAGAAAGTCATCTGCAGAATGTGAACGGACACCCACCAAATTGGCCAACGAATGCATCCAGTTCTTACAATATGCAGACGACATTGTGGTTTTAAGTCAAACACCGATAGGTCTCCAAAGAATAATATCCAAATTAACGGAGTACTTTGACTGTGAAGGTCTGGAATTAAACATCAAAAAAACGAAAGTGGTGAGATTGGCGGGCTCAAGTAGACGATCATTCCAATGATATACAAAGGACAAACATATTGAGGAAACAACATCATATAAATTTTAAACACACTCCAGACAAAAATGTATAAATCAGTGTTTAACCTTTACAAAGGATCAGCTCCAGCACAAATAAGATTGGAATTTGGCTTGCAAAATGAAACATATCAAAGGAAAGCGGTCTTAGCGAAATGGTGCTGGAAACTTAGATCACCAGAATTAGGATCACTAAATAATCTATGTTGCTAGAAATTAAAAAACAATATGATCAACAAGAACCCAATTCTTGGGGTGGCAATCTGCGCACAACCTTAGAAACCCTTAAAATAGAGGAGATCTGGAACAGCCAACTGGAAGAAGCATCCTTTAAAAAGATTTGCAAACTAAATGCAAAAGCTCTATCTCTGATAGAAGACAAAAAGACTTTGGCCAAACGTCGACACGCATGGACTGTATTAAATTCATATAAACAATTATACCTGCAACCTTACCTCGTAGCACACTTTCAGCTATCTTTAAAAATGAAATTCATGGCTTTTAGACTGGGCGACCATTCCTCCAAAGACTTGATTCCATCATGGAAAAATACACACCAAAAGTCAAGATGTAGACTATGCGGGTGCCATACGGAAACCTTATGCCACCTACTGTGTACGTGCGAGTCAATAAAAGATGAGAGAAGAATTTTGTTGAAACCAGTCCTAAATACCCTTCAGATCCGCACCTGCAGGCAGGCTGTCATCAGCTGGATGGGAGCGGGTTCGAACATTTTAATATGTCGCGGGGTAAAATTTATGAAAATAGTAGAGACTTTGTTTTTAAAAGCCAAAACAACCTAAAAGTGGGGTCTGGAAAATAATGTTTTACTTTTTAAGAATCGGAAAAATATATTTTAAGAAAATGAATGTTATCCTTTTTCTACTAAATTGAAATTTGCATATGTATACTTTATGGTTGTGATAAACCAAATAAAGTTAATTTTTGACTGACTTTGACATTGACAATTTCTTCACATAAGCGCTTCACTTTGTGACAGTCCTTAGCAATCATGGGACAGTACAAAATGACCACAGGCACAGCATGTGAAAATAAATGCATTACAACACACATTACCTGAATGCATGTCACTCATCTGTACAAGCACATCATTCAGACAAGTGTAAGTGCAACATGTAGTGCTAACAGTTTCATGATTTGATAATAGAAGGTGTGTGCGTCACCTCTCTACAGAGGTGCTGTTTATTGTGTCACGTATTTGAAGTGCCATGTTTGTGTGTCACAGATAGTATGGTATCCCACTCTTCGGCATTTCACATGTGTCCCACATCATTACATATTAGTAGTCATTTGTGTCCTACAAGTGATAACAGGGCTTCTTTTGGGGTCACATTTGTACCACCATGATGCAGGGTTGCACTCTGTGACTCAAGTCCCACAACATGAGCAACATGTACGTAAGGGGAAGTCACTGCCCCTACATTCGTCCATGCTTTCATACTTGATTAATCATAGACATGTCACGTCTGTGTGCAGGAGGTATTTATTGTCCCTCTGAAATATAAATGGGAGATGCGGTTTCACAGTGTGTTCCATGTATGTTTACGCATTGGCGTAGTTTACATACAGACTGCATGTCAATGTACATTGTGACTGTTTGTGAGGAGATGCCTATTTTATGGGGGACAATGGACATTTGTTCTACATCACAGATGTGAGGTTGTACTCATACATTGTCATCTCACAGTTTTTTCCTCTGCTGTTATGGTGCATTTTCTCGCAGGACGTATAGAAATTACAGGCCTGTCACTGGTTATCGCTGATTTTTGTTTCGCAGTTTGGGACATCGCAGCTTTTTTCACATTTGTGTTTCGCATTTTTGTGGCGTCACATTGATTTTGACGCCTCATTTGATGCGTTATCGTGAGACTATCTCATGGTACCGCCGTGTTGAGAATACAACGTTAACACAGCGTTATTTTCCCATGTTAGACTGCGACGTAATTTTGCAATAATTATCACACGTTCTTGAGAATAACCCCCATAGCTTGATGTGAATCACTTCCTAGCCTCTTGCCTGTAAAATGTATGTAAGACATACCATTCTATGTAAGGTGATATAAGACAATTTAACATAATAAAACATGCTAAACCATAATATGTCAGCAAATGTAATCTATAACCGTTCCCTGAGTGGACTTTAAGGGGGGCTACATTTCATAGCAATGAAGTTGACCAATTTTCATATCCCTATTAGGTCTCATTAAAAAAGAGACTTTTAAGCTACTTTGCCTGACACATGAAGCTAACCAGGCTCATGCAGCACCTACTTACTTTAATTAGTTCCTCATTATGCCCTACAATAAACACTGTGATCCACAGTTGTGCGCAATATCATCAGAAACATCACAACCAAATGCAAATAGCACCTTAGCCATCTGAGGTTTAGTTTCTAAAAATGAAAGGCCCACTGGTCACCAAATGTTCCCAGAACTGACATTGTCTCCCTTACAATGATAAAGCACCTGTTGAATATTGTTCATGACCAGTGTCTTTGCTTGTGTGACCAGGTAGGGAGAGTGACACACTAGAAATCCTAAATGTAAATAGAAAATGCATAACACACCCCAAATTGCGGAGTTCATAGTCGCTTAAATAATATGTGATTACCCATCTGAATGGCACCCCTTTTATTGATCTTGGAAGTATGGAAACTGAATCATCTCATCAGGATTCAAATCTGTGACATGTAAGTAATACAACGATTTCTGCAAGAAGCGCCTTAGCCCAATAAGCTAATTTCAGTTTTTTTAATGATTTTTGAGACTATGGAGAATACCATCTTTTACTGTAGCTCCAGATTATGAGTACTCTTTGGGATGGTCGAGGAAGGCTGAGAAAGAACCAGGCATACAAGGAGTTGGATAGGCAGCTCCGACATTAGGTTGGGTTGATAACTATGGTAGTACTTGTTTACTTTTTCTTGTTCCCATATGTCTCAGACAGGATATCTAAAAAGGATGGACATGGTGCTGACACCAGCAGTTGGCTTTTTCCATGGGTTGTGATCTCAGTGGTCCTCAAGCTCTCTTCTTATTAGGTGTAGGTACATCCTGTGGTGATCACAAAACTTGTTGCTACCCCAGTTTGTGCTACTGGGAGTGTCACAATGGCCATGAAAGGTGAGGCGGTAGAAAGAGAAGAGATACAAACCTGGTCCTAGTCCAAAACTCAGGATGAATAGGAAGATGAGCACAGTGGAGGAATAAGGCATCCAAGAGTACATGTCCTGTAGAGGAAAGGAAGATACAGTTAGTAAACAGTGCCTGTGACACTGCTAATGCTACCACAGGTGACAATCACTCATGAGCCAATAGTACTAGTTCCAAGCAAAGGAATATTTTGTGTTTTGTTTCATAGTTGTAGAGTTAGTAGGTTAGAATCCCACATCACTGCCACGTTAGTGAATGGATAAAGGCCATCATTACTCCATACCCTTAATTACTGTACCAAGCACCCCAGCCACCACTATGCAATTACAAGTTAAACTCAGTAGTAGTTAGCTCAAGTAACAATAACTTGTGCACAGTTGTTAGAAATTGGGTTACTGGTTGACAGTGGTGTGAACTCTGGTCAAGCAGCAACCACAATCCTTGTAAGTGTAAGTCACAACCCCCATATTAGCCTGTTGTCATCCTTTGGTAGCTTGGCACAGCGCAGTCAGGCTTAACTAGGAGGCAATGTGTAAAGTTTTTGTGCAATACTTAAACAGTGAAAACACCACATAAAATACCTCACACTAGGTTCAAATAATAGACCTGAATGTAATAAATACAACAATACCAAAATGACAAAAATCAAATTATTAGAATCAGTGTTATTGATTTTTAAAGTGTATAGTGAACATTGCACCAAAAAGAGCACAGCACTATTGGGGATATATGGTTGTGCCAGGCCGGGACAAAGTTACAAGGTGAGGCCGACAACGATGGAGCCCAGGCTGGCTACAGGGACCCAGTTAGGCATGCTGACCAGAGTACCTTAAATCCTGGTTACCTAGCTTTCCGTGGATCCGGGTCGAAGATGCATCACGCAGCTGAGGAGATGAGTCGGTTCTTAGATGCATTTGAGGTACTGTTGCGTCGACGTTGAAGATTCAACTGGGTTTGTAATGTGGAGTCTGGTGTCAGGGATGCGATGCGCAGTCGTGGCAATGCGTCAATTCCGATGAGTGGTAAAACTGCATTGCAAAGTTTCATCGTCAAAGCTATCATCGATAAGAGATGCGAGGAGCTGAGCCAGGGAAAATGTTGTGCAGCAATGGTTCTGAGGCCAATGTATTGGTCCCAAGATGCGAGTTGCCGTGGCGATGCAAGTCTTTTGCGATGGGTCCAATCCATGCAGCAGCGGCAATGCTGAATTGGTGCTCAGTATGTGAAGCTCACTCGAGGGGATGAATTGGTTTCTGCTCGGAGGTGCGCCGCTCATCAGAAAAGATGCCGCTCATCAGAAAAGATGCATCACCCTGCTGGCAAGCACCTCAGACCCACTTCCAATGTTCCAGGACTGGGATGGCACTACTTGGCAGTGCAGACTCACAGATGGCAGTGTCTAGATGCAGATGCAAGTAGGTTGGTTGTCTGTTATGTCTTTGAGGCTCCAGATCAGGAGGACAGCCAACTAGCCCTTGGAGTCACTCTGGGTTCTGGGTTCAAGAGATGCAGGTACAGTCCTTCTAAACCAGGCAAAAGGGAAGATGGCAGCAAAGCAGGAGTCCAGCAGAGGGCAGTCCAGAAGAGTGGCAGTCCTTCTGTAGTACAGCGGTCCTTCTTCCTGGCAGAGTATTCACAGGTCCAGAAGTGTACTGGCATTGTCGTGTCTGAGGTTCGGTATTTATACTCAAGCTTGCCTTTTAAAGTGAGGGTGTTTTTAAAAGATATGCCTTTTAAGTGCACAGATGTCTATCTTTCCTTTGCCTGCCTCCAGGCTAGGTACAAAGGGTATGCAGCCTTTCGTGTGGGGACAGGACACAGCCTATTCAACTGTAAGTGAGTCTGTGTCCAGCTCCTTCCTCCCATCCAGCCAGTGATGGCACACTGAGACACACCTAAGATCCCATTGTGTGTGGCCGTCTTGGAGGAATACACAAAGCCCAACTGCCAACTTCACCTAGTCATGTGACAAGAAACAGCTGGAGGCATCAAATGTCTAAGGTAAGAGAATGCCAACTTTCTAAAAGTGGCATTTTCAGAAATGTAATTTCAAATTCAACTTCACCATAAGTTAGGATTTTAAATTAGGATCCAGAGACACGAAACTTGAATCAGTTATATCTTCACATTTGTAAATTACTCTTATAAGATATAATAAGCAACCCCAATGTTATCCTACGAGAGAAATAGGTCTTACAATAGTGAAAAGCAAATGTAAATTCAAGTCAAGTCAAGTCAAGTCAAAGGATTTATATAGCGCACTACATACCCAGAGGGTCTCAAGGCGCTTGAGAAGGGGTGGGGAGTTACTTGTCAAATATCCACGTTTTGAGTTGCTTTCTGAATGCTAGGTGGTTCTGGGTAAGGCAAAGGTGAGTGGGAAGAGAGTTCCAGGTTTTAGCTGCCAGGTAGGAGAAGGATCTACCTCCCATGGTGGTCTTGTTGATGCGAGGTACAGTGGCAAGGGCTTGGTTGGAAGATCGAAGCTGGCGGGAGGGGGTGTAGAAGGACAGTCGTGTGTTGAGGCATTCTGGTCCGATTTCGTAGAGTGCTTTGTGTGCGTGGGTTAGGAGCCGGAAAGTGATCCTCTTATTGATGGGAAGCCAGTGGAGGTTTTTCAGGTGACCAGAGATATGTTCTTTAGGCGGGATGTCTAATATGAGTCTGGCAGAGGCGTTTTGGATTCGTTGGAGTTTTTTCTGGAGTTTAGCGGTAGTCCCGGCGTATAGGGTGTTTCCGTAGTCCAGGCGGCTCGTGACCAGTGCGTGGGTGACCGTTTTCCTAGTTTCCGTGGGGATCCAACGAAATGTTTTTTTGAGCATGCGAAGAATGTTGAAGCAGGATGAGGAGACGGCGTTGACTTGACTGTTCATTGAAAGTGACGAATCCAGGATGACGCCCAGGTTCCGTGCGTGGTCTGTCGGGATGGGTGCCTTTCCAAGGGCTTCTGGCCACCAAGAGTCGTCCCATGCGGAGGGGGAGGAACCTAAGATGAGGACTTCTGTTTTATCAGAGTTCAGTTTCAGACGGCTGTGTTTCATCCATTCGGCTACTTCTTTCATTCCTTCATGTAGGTTGGTTTTGGCGGTGCTAGGGTCATTGGTGAGTGATAGGATCAGTTGAGTGTCATCCGCGTAGGAGATGATGTTTAGGTTGTGTTGGCGGGCGATGGCCGCGAGGGGGCTCATGTATACGTTGAAAAGGGTGGGGCTGAGTGAAGATCCTTGTGGTACGCCGCAGATGACTTCAGTGGCCTCTGACTTGAATGGTGGGAGGCGGACTTTCTGGGTTCTTCCGGTGAGGAACGAGGTGATCCATTCCAGTGCTTTTCCTTGGATTCCGATGTTTCTGAGTCGCTGTAGAAGGGTGCTATGGCAGACTGTGTCAAAGGCTGCGGAGAGGTCGAGGAGGATGAGGGCGACTGTGTCTCCATTGTCCAGTAGGGTACGAATGTCGTCTGTTGCTGCGATGAGGGCGGTCTCAGTGCTGTGTTTTGCTCGGAAGCCGGACTGTGAGGAGTCGAGGGATTTGTTGGCTTCGAGGAAGGCGGCGAACTGGTTGTTGACAGCTTTCTCGATGACTTTGGCCGGGAATGGAAGGAGCGAGATAGGGCGGTAGTTTTTGAGTTCGGTGGGGTCAGCTGTGGGTTTCTTCAGGAGGGCGCAGAGTTCAGCGTGTTTCCAGCTTTCCGGGAAGGTGGCGGATTTGAAGGAGCAGTTGATGACGTCTCGGAGGTGCGGTGCTATGATGGAGTCTGCTTTGTTGAAGATGTGGTGAGGGCATGGGTCTGTGGGGGAACCTGAGTGGATGGAGTTCATCAGGCGGATGGTATCCTCAGTGGAGATTGTGTTCCAGTCATTAAGGATGTTTGAGGGGGGTGAAGGTCCAGCAGATGGTTGGGTGAGTTGGTCTCCGGGTTGGTTGTCGAAGCTGTTGTGGATGTCTGCAATTTTGTTGTGGAAGAATGAGGCTAGGGAGTCGCAGAGGGCTTGAGAGGGGGTGATGTCGTTAGAGTTGGCCGAGGGATTGGTATATTCCTTGACGATGTTGAAAAGTTCCTTGCTGTTGTGGGCGTTGTTATCTAGTCGTTCCTTGAAGGCGGTTTTCTTGGCCTTTCGGATCAGTTGATGGTGTATGCGGGTGGCGTTTTTGAAGGCGTCCTTGGTGCTGGTGGTTGGGTCTTTTTTCCAGGCCTTCTCAAGGGAGCGGCAGAGTTTCTTGGATTTCTTAAGATCATCGTTGAACCATGAGGCCTTCTTGCTGCTGAGTTTGCTTTGTCGTTTTTTCAGTGGTGCTAGGATGTCGGCGCTGTTGGATAGCCAGAGGGTGAGGTTGGTGGCGGCTTGGTCGGGGTTTGATGAATGGGCTGGGGGGTTAAGAAGAAGCGATGAGGAGATCTGGTCGATGGTGATTTTGTTCCAGTTTCTTTGCAGAGTTGGTTGGGGGTGGTTGTTGGGTTTGGGCTTGTTGTAGGTTAAGTGAACGCAGCTGTGGTCAGTCCAAAGGAGCTTCATGGTGTGGCTGAAGGAGACATGATTGCTGGAGGTGAAGATAGGGTCGAGGGTGTGACCTGCGATGTGGGTGGGGGAAGTGACCAGTTGTTTAAGTCCGAGGTTGGCGAGGTTGTCCAGCAGGGTGGTGGAGTTGCTAGTAGTTCATGATCTAGTAGTTCACAACTAGATCATGTAAAACTAAGAGTACATGTCCTACTTTTTAAATACACTGCATCCTGCCCTCTGGGCTGTACAGGGCGTGCTCTTATGGTGACTTATATCCATTAAAAAAGGAAAACTTGGACCTGGCAAAAGGTTTATTTTGCCAGGTCTCAATTGCAGTTTAAACTGCACACACAGCCTCTGCAACGGCAGGCCTGAGATGTCTTTAAAGGGCTACTTAAGCGAGTGGCACAACCAGTGCTGCTCACCCCCTAGTAATATTTAATTTACAGGCCGCTCGTAGCTGCTTCTGTGCGCTTGTGTTGCAGAATCCTCTCTAGCCCACTGATCATCTGCTGCCTGTTGTTCCAGGAATCTAAGGAGACAGGCTCCGTCACCTTCACTCGTCGGAGGCTGCCTGACAGGGGACGGGACTGCGAGACCCAGGGTACTGCGCGTGGAGACCTGAGCGCACCTGGAGTCTCTTCCCGCCCCTGCTCCGCCTCTACTGATTGCCTGCTGACATCTGATTGGACGAAAGCGCTACAACAGCTCGCGGCCCCCGCTTCGCGGGAGCCGCTCGTAGCTGCTTCTGTGCGCTTGTGTTGCAGAATCCTCTCTAGCCCACTGATCATCTGCTGCCTGTTGTTCCAGGAATCTAAGGAGACAGGCTCCGTCACCTTCACTCGTCGGAGGCTGCCTGACAGGGGACGGGACTGCGAGACCCAGGGTACTGCGCGTGGAGACCTGAGCGCACCTGGAGTCTCTTCCCGCCCCCTGCTCCTACTTAAGACACACCCTCCACGCTACGCGGGACGCGAGCGGGACGCCGGGCGAAGCCCGGGCAAAGGGCGGGCCGTCTGTGGCCGTCCGGGGACGACCGAGGACGGGACGGGCCAACCCATTAACATCCACGCCTTAGTAAACATCAAAAAGTGATCACCGTAGAGCCATACTCTTAAAGAAAGATTACGGCCTCTTTTTACGTCTCCCTACGTCCAGAGTTGCGATACTAGTGGCAACCTCTTTATAAACAAAAAATGGGTCTCAAGAAACTACGTTCCCGAACAATTTTTATGAAGCGAATGGGAACCGAGGAAGCCGTTAGAAAATCCACTGACAACGGAATTAAAGCTGGTCGCAGCAGCTTGACCCCAGCAATCAGTGAATATTTCTCGTCATTGTCGGCAAAAAAGAAACCGGAAAAAACAACGTCTGCTTTCGAAAATAAAACACCAGGAAGCTTGGACGATAGATCTTGCCTATCGGCATCCCCCCATCTGTCTCATAATGTCAGCGACACTGTGTTTAACAATAATAAGTCTACACACACAATAAGAGATCAACAACCCGAAAATTCAAATACTAGTGCGGTGAAATCATCAACGCCTATAAAAAACCATGAGGGTGTACCCAAACCAGACGACTTGAGTATCTTAAATTATACAGCAGAACAAAAAAGTCTGATCTCTGAAATTTTCATGATAAAGGGTAACGGGAGCCCTCAAACACAAAAAGACTCATGTTTACTCAACCAAAAAGATGGAGAAAACAGCCCAGAGTTAAAGTTAACAAACACAGTCGCAAAAAAACTCTCTATACACAAACAAGAATCCTCTTTAGATCCTTTTTTAATAGAAAGTAATAACCTTGAAAAATCGGCTATTCCCATATCTAAGGCTCTCTTCACATTACAAGAAATTCTCGAATCAGTTCTCTCCTTCCTAGGAAACATCCTTGAAAACTCTGATCAAACTTTGGATGTACAAATCGGCATTTTGAAGTTTTTAGTTGAAGAGAAAAGGAAAAAAGAGTCCTCAAAAAACACAGAAGGAAGTCTAGATGATAACAATCAACAACCAAATGAAAATAAGCAAATCTTCTGTCATTCATCTACTCAGACAACAGATGATAATTTCAAATCAACCGATAACATGAGAAAGAATGACCATCTCAATGAATCCACTCTATTCTCTCTGAAACGTCTGTTTAGAGAAAATCCCCCAAAAAAGGAAAAACAATACCCGATATTCAACAAAAAAACGGGAAGGGGAAGACCTGACAAGGAATCTGCAAAAGAAGGCGAGGAATCAAAGGTAGATGTCAAATCAGAAAAATCCTCAGGAGAAATGACACCTAACTCTACTAAGGATGATACGCTTAAGAAAAATAAAAGGAAGAAAAAACCTATGAGAAGGATTCAAAAAAAGCAAGCACGAAAATTAAAATTAAAATTTCAAAAAAATACAATACCACAAAAAGATCTACAAGCAAAAGACGACGAGAAAAGTACTCCGCGAAGGAGTAAAAAAGAAGAATCCCCCAAAAGAACAACAACAGATAGCAAGAAAGCCTTGAACCCAAGGGCGGAGGTATATCTCCCAGTAAATTTGGTTACTACGACAACAGAAGAAAACACTGTGAAACTCTTTTCTGAAAAAGAAAATTACTGCTGGAATGCCACACAAACTAAGGTACTTCAATTTGAAGAACTATTTCCCACTGACAATATCTCTCTTAACAGAAGCAGGATTCTACACCTCTTACAAAACATAAAACCTCTTCAATCCATGACTAGCAGCGACATTGACCTAGTATCACTTCCAACGCGAGGTCAAAGTAAAATCGCAATAGTCTCATTTTGGTCTCCAGTGATACCAAGTATCATTTTGAAAGAAAAAGAGATAATATACCGTTTTGGTTATGACATCATAGAGAAACCGGAGTATAAAGGAAATAAAGAACAACCAACCTTTAATAGTAATACGACTCTCTTTTCTTCACTTCAATTGAAAGAGGGGCAAAGACCCTCGGGGACCTTAAGACACCTTGAGGGTATGCAAAACAGAGATATAGAACAGGGAGAAGAGATACTAAGAATTCGAGTAAAAAAAGGGGAAAGGGAAGTGTGGCATATGGAACCAAAGGAAGAACACGCAGAAAATAAGATGGAGAACTCATGGACCTGGCTACCAGGGATTTTAAACTATAATAAAGGTTTTACCCACCAAAAGCACCCCGTTTAACCAAGGTCTAAAGATCATTTCGTGGAACATCGCTGGAAGAACAAACATAAAAATGAAGGAAGTCCTCAGAAACCAGCCCGACATACTGACCTTGCAGGAAACCTGGGCAACAGAACCCTTCTCACAAAAAGGTTACTATGTGTATAATATAAATGCGAAAGCCTCTAACCGGGGCCATGCCAAAGGGGGACTGGCTTTTTTAATGAGAGAGGACTACTCGTGGGCACAAGAGATAGTGGAAACCAGCAGTGAGAACGTGCAATGTATGAAACTGTCTCTGAAAGCCTCCAATCTGACTATAACCAAACCAACATTGCTTTTCAACGTATATGCTCCTCCAGGAAAAAACCACGACAGCTTAAATGACGATACCCTGCAAATTATCATACAAATAATTGAAGCCCACACATCTTTACCCTATTTAATCATGGGAGATTTTAATGGGAAAATTTCTAATACAGAAATAAAAAAATGGGGAAAAATCCTGGAAGAAGAACGCCTGGAACACGTAATCCCCCAATTCCCCAACGATATTCGATCCAATAAAAGAGGGAAAACACTGTTATCTGTATTGCTTGCCATAAACGGAACAATTCTTAACGGGAATGTGGAAGGCGATATCCCGGCAGGGTATACAAGACAAGGAAATGGGAGACCATCTATAATAGACTATATCATCTGTGGTAAAGACCAGCTTGAAACAATGTCCCATCTGTGTTCCAATTTTACCCCAGAGAGCGATCATGCCGTCCTGCAACTAGTTACCAATTGGTCGGCTCTGTCTGAAGAAGAAGGCTTGATGACCCTTGATAGAAAGGAAACTTTGGTAAGCAGCGACCAGAGACGAATCTTCTGGAACCCCACCTCGTTGAGTAAAATAACAAACTTGGTCGATCAACAACAGTTTTTAAGGAATCAATACTCAGAAGACCCTATCGAAAACTTCGAGACCATGCTCATCGAGCTCAAGGAGGTAATAACCGAAAGGAATCTTCAAAGAACTGATACAATTCCAAAAAGAAAAAATAACAACAAAACAGGGAATTCATTGACAAAGAAAACCCTAAACAAATTGATACGCGCGCAATACTTACATTTCTCTCCTACTAAAAAGAAAGAAATAAATAAATTGAAAAACCAACTCAAGAGAGAAAAAATACGCGAGAGAAAATCCTTTGAAGACCGAAACTGGGTTGAATTACAAAACGCTGCCAAAGAACCAAACCAAAGAACGTATTGGTCTATAATAGCCAAGATATCTGGGACAAAAAAGAAATTACACGCAGTACCTGTTCCTCCGAAAGAGTGGGAAATTTACCTGACAGAACTGTACAAAAAAAACGAAGACAAATTACTGACAAACAGTCCAGATAAGGTAAAGGAAAAATCTATGGAAAAAACAATCCCGAAAACTACAACTATAATGGTTGAAACACATATTCGGAGGGCAAGAAGCTCAGGAGCCTTTGGTCCAGACCAAATCCCTATAAAGGCCCTACAAATAAATTCCAGGGAATGGAGCCTTTTTCTAACTCCACTTTTCAACCATATTTTTTCCACTGGTCAGGTTCCCAAGTCATGGCAAGGGAGCACTATAATTCCTATCCACAAAAAAGGTTGTAAAAAGGTAGCAGGCAACTACCGCCAGATAGCCCTGATGGACGCCACCGGAAAAATCTTCGCGGCAGAGATATTATTGCAATTAAAAAACTGGGCCTTTTCGATGGGTCTGATCCCTATGTTCCAGGCAGGTTTCAGACCCAAACACTCTGTCACGGACAATATTGCAATAATCCAGTTCTTTCTGGATAAATACGTCACAACAAGAAAACAGACGGTCTACATGGCTTTTATAGATTATTCAACCGCATTTGACCGTGTGGATCGTCCTACTCTATGGAAAAAATTGAGGAGCCTGGGAATTAACGAGCATTTGCTACAGGCAATAATAAGTCTCCATACAACGACATGGTGCCGTGTTCAAATGGGGGGCCAAAAAGGACTAACGAAAACAATAGACACCGAAAACGGACTTAAACAGGGTTGTCTACTTGCACCCATGTTGTTTTCGCTATATCTCAGCGATTTGCCAATACAACTGCAAAAGGGCTCAAGTCTGCCCCCAAAAATTAACCAACAAAGAGTTCACCAGTTGCTCTATGCGGACGATATAGTCCTCTTCGATCTTACTCCATACGGCCTCCAAAAAACTCTGGATATTCTGTTTAAATATTCAAATGACAATTATTTAATACCGAATGTAAGAAAAACCAAAGTTGTAGCCTTTTCTGGGAGGAAGAAAAGTGCCAAATATATTTGGAAGCTAGGTGAGGAAAAAATCGACGAAGAGAAAGAATATATCTACCTGGGCAGGATTCTCACCAAGAATCTAACAAATTCACAACACATCGATAAGCTAATGAATAAATCTGAAATACACGCAGGTGCTCTAACGAGATTATATAACGCCACGGGGAGCAGACATTTTTCCTCTCTAATCAAAATTTACAAAGCTAAAATACCAGCGGTCTTGTCTTACGCTACGGAATGTATTCCAATCCAACAATGGGGCTTCATGGACCGTCAGGAGGGTAAAATCCTGAAAAAAATAACGAAGGTCCCAACTGCCACTCCAGTTCAGGTCCTACGGCTGGAATTTGGAATCACTAGTGCTTTTGCCTCGGCCGTGGCGAACATAATTAGATGGGCCTACCAGCTACTTCATGCTACGGAGGGAACTCTTCGGTTTTTGTTACAAAAAGAGACTTTCGGCACAGATATCGTTAAACATACTTTCTTAGTGAACATGTCTGCGGCGTTCCAAATGGCTGAAATTTCGAGTGAAATCCTACAGACTTGGTCCACTTCACAATTGAAATTATTCCTTAAATCTTTTACACCAAGGTTAAGTTATGATTTGGACTATGCTCATAGCTATAGGCTAAAAACATTCAAGCCATTTACAACAGTAATTGAGTATAAACATATACAGCCATATATCTCTTTCTGTCTCTCTCATAGTGCAAGGAGGGTAATTTTCATGTACCGAGCTGGGATTTTACCTGTTCAAGTCTATAGAACAAAATGGTTACCCGGAGATCGCTCCAACTTATGCATGTTATGTCTAGGGGGTGAGCAGACTGTGGAGCACTTAATGTTCATTTGTCCTAACTCTAAGGTGGTAGCAGCTCGCGCCCGGTATATTTCACCGATTTACAGATCTTGCAGGCTAATCAAGGAAAAAGATTTTCTTACAATGGCCATAAATCCCCCAAATGAATATGTATGTTATAATTTGTACAAATTTTTTAAATCCATGTTAGTTTTATATTGATTATTGTGTACCTATTTTATGTAAAGTTTACCTTTTATCTTATGTTATATTTGTGGTCCTCGGTTGAGTACCAACACAAATAAAATCTTTTGACTTGACTTTGAATTTACAGGCCCTACATACATATAGTATCACTTTACTAGTGACATTTAATTTACATGCCCTACATACATATAGTATCACTTTACTAGTGACTTCTAAGGACATTAAATATGGCATTTAGGGATAAGCCAATATTGCCATGTTTAGAGGAGAGAGCACAAGCACTTTAGCACAAGTTAGCAGTGGTAAAGTGCACCAAGTTGTAATGCCAGCAAAAACGAGGTCCGAAAAAGTAGAGGAGGAAGGCAAACATTTGGGGGAAAGACCACCCTAAGGCTCTCACGTCTAACAACAATGTTGTCATAAATGATTTCATTTCAGATGTTGCAGTTGTATTATCAATGATGTCATGGAACATTGTCATGAGTTATGTAATATGAGAGTAAATGCATAAATTATAGCATACATATTCAGAACCATGCACAGAAGAAACATGTCATCATAGACCACCTACAGTGAGGCTGAGCACCCTTTGGAGTCACAAGACTCTCACCAAAAACAGGGGTGGCATTAAAGCATATACAGAATACAAAGGACAATAGAAGGGGGAGAATTGAGTGGCTATTGCAACCTAAGGTGGATCAAGGAGGTCACATGAGTCAGAGAATCAGCCCTGCAGGATGGGATGGATCAGGGGAGCAATCAGGAACATGGTCATCCGGGGTCAAAATTACATATACAATTGGTGGTGAAGCTCACAGCAAAGAGACAGCGATAAGGTAGGAAGGGTGACAGGATGGCGCAGCCCACAGTGGTCAGGATAACGGGCCAGGATAGAGAGTCCCCAGTGGTTAGAAGGGGCATCAGCCATTTAAAATGGACACCGTACCCCAAAGGATAAACTGAAGTGGAGAGAAGTACCTGTGGAGAACCATTGAATAGTCCAGGGTTGAAAGGGATGAACATCATGGTAAAGGGCCTCAAATGACCGCAAATAAATATTTCTGGTCATTTAATCAGTAGAGCAGCTGTTTATTTATCACCATCTTCACCACACTTTGAAGACAGCCCCCTAGGGGGAAACAGCAAAGGTGGACCACCAGCAGAGGATACACAGCTTAGCTGCAGTCAGTAGGGGGAGCACCCAGTAATCTTTACATGAGGTAAGTGCCAGAAGGTCCCTTTTGTCATTCAGGATTGCCAAAGGGTGCTTGGAGTTGGGTGGTGTAGCCATGCGTATCATACAGGAAATAATCATCCCTATTCCAGGAGAGTGTGAGCTCTGTGCAGGGCAAAAGGATGTGCAGGATGTCACAATTTGAAGTCTGAGAGCGTCAACAAGCCAACGTAGGTGCAAGCCTCACTTTGTGTAGCTTAGCCATGGACCACTGCCAGCCGTGCATGATTTCTGGCCACTCGCAGCCCCCTAGCATGGGATGCCAGAAGGAGTGGCCATCGTTCCAGGGAATAGTCAATTTGGAAATGGTTCTCCCATCGAGTCCAAAGGAGGCATTTCAGGGATGCAGAGAACAATTTGGACACAGCAGTCCATGAAGGCCAATGATCAGTTTTTTATCAGAGCTGCATTCAAGCAGGAAAGTTGAAGGTAATGCCAGAAGTGGAAAGAGAGCATGCCAGACAGATAATTGAATTTGGGGGCTGTCACCATTTTGACTGTCCACACTCTTGAAGGGTGACCACTTGGCAAAGTATTGTTTCGTCGGTTCCCGGAGTGGGAGGAATTTGTCCTGTACCACAGGGCAAAAGTCCCTGTGTAGGGCGATGCCTAGGTATCTGAGTCTGTTGTGGAGCCAGGTCACAGGCTATTGGGCCAGAGAGCGTTCCATGGTCTGACGGTCAATAGACCTCTGTGTTGGCCCAATTGACCTCATAGCCCGAGAAATTGGCAAAGGAGTCTAAGAGGTCCACAACAGCTGGAATCTACACTCCTGGGTTGGCCAATGTCAAGAGGATATCCTTCATATATGGCACAAAAGGGGGTGGTGATGGACGGAGCATCAGAACCAATCAAACACTCACACCCAGTCACCAGATCTGGGTTTAATCCATCACCGTTCTTAAGCCCACTCTGCCACCCCAGTTCAGACATGGCCATATGCAAATCAGTCTGACCCTGTGCCTCCTGGGAACAGTCCAGCCCGAACTGCCATGCCATGCCTTTCCTGGAACGGATTCAAGCTTCCTGTTTCTGGCATTACAGCCGTCTTCAGCCAGGCTTGCTTGAATCCAGTGGCAAAGTGAGCAAGGGACTCACGTCTGAGCATACCCTGCCAACTTATGGTGAACAGAGCGGTTCAAAAGGGGGTGGTGATGGAGGGAGCATCTGAACCAATCAAACACTCACACCCAGTCAACAGATCTGGGTTTAATCCATCACAGTTCTTTAGCCCACTCTGCCACCCCAGTTCAGACATGGCCATATGCAAATCAGTCTGACCGTGTGCCTCATGGGAACAGTCCAGCTCGAACTGCCAAGCCATGCCTTCCCTGGACCGGATTCAACCTTCCTAGGACTGGTTTCTGGCATTACAGCCGTCTTCAGCCAGGCTTGCTTGAATCCAGTGGCAAAGTGAGCAAGAGACTCATGTCTGAGCATACCCTGCCAACTTATGGCGAACAAAGTGGTACAAAAGGGGGTGGTGATGGAGGGAGCATCTGAATCAATCATACACTCACACCCAGTCAACAGATCTGGGTTTAATCCATCACCGTTCTTTAGCCCACTCTGCCACCCCAGTTCAGACATGGCCATATGCAAATCAGTCTGACCCTGTGCCTCATGGGAACAGTCCAGCCCGAACTGCCATACCATACCTTCCCTGGACCGGATTCAAGCTTCCTAGGACCGGTTTCTGGCATTACAGCCGTCTTCAGCCAGGCTTGCTTGCATCCAGTGGCAAAGTGAGCAAGGGATTCACGTCTGAGCATACGCTGCCAACTTATGGCAAACAAAGCGGTACAAAAGGGGGTGGTGATGGACGGAGCATCTGAACCAATCAAACACTCACACCAAGTCAACAGTTCTGGGTTTAATCCATCACCGTTCTTTAGCCCACTCTGCCTCCCCCGTTCAGACATGGCCATATGCAAATCAGTTTGACCCTGTGCCTCATGGGAACAGTCCAGCCCGAACTGCCAAGCCATGCCTTCCCTGGACCGGAAACAAGCTTCCTAAGACCGGTTTCTGGCATTTCAGCTGTCTTCAGCCAGGCCAGCTTGAATCCACTGGCAAAGTGAGCCAGGGACTCACATCTGAGCATACCCTGCCAACTTATGGCGAACAAAGAGGTACAAAAGGGGGTGGTGGTGGAGGGAGCATCTGAACCAATCAAACACTCACAGCCAGTCAACAGATCTGGGTTTAATCCATCACAGTTCTTTAGCCCACTCTGCCACCCCAGTTCAGACATGGCCCTATGCAACTGAGTCTGACCCTGTGCCTTATGGGAACAGTCCAGCTCGAACTGCCAAGCCATGCCTTCCCTGGACCAGATTCAAGCTTCCAAGGACCGGTTTCTGGCATTACAGCCGTCTTCAGCCAGGCTTGCTTGAATCCAGTGGCAAAGTGAGCAAGAGACTCATGTCTGCGCATACCCTGCCAACTTATGGTGAACAAAGCGGTACAAAAGGGGGTGGTGATGGACGGAGCATCTGAATCAATCAAACACTCACACCCAGTCAACAGATCTGGGTTTAATCCATCACCGTTCTTCAGCCCACTCTGCCACCTCAGTTCAGACATGGCCATATGCAAATAAGTCTGACCCTGTGCCTCATGGGAACAGTCCAGCCCGAACTGCCAAACCATACCTTCCCTGGACCGAATTCAAGCTTCCTAGGACCGGTTTCTGGCATTACAGCTGTCTTCAGCCAGGTTTGCTTGAATCCAGTCGCAAAGTGAGCAAGGGACTCACGGCTGCGCATACCCTGCCAACTTATTGCGAACAAAGCGGTACAAAAGGTGGTGAAGGACGGAGCATCTGAACCAATCAAACACTCACACCCAGTCAACAGATCTGGGTTTAATCCATCACCGTTCTTTAGCCCACTCTGCCTCCCCAGTTCAGATATGGCCATATGCAAATCAGTTTGACCCTGTGCCTCATGGGAACAGTCCAGCCCGAACTGCCAAGCCATGCCTTCCCTGGACCGGAAACAAGCTTCCTAGGACCGGTTTCTGGCATTTCAGCGGTCTTCAGCCAGGCCTGCTTGAATCCAGTGGCAAAGTGAGCCAGGGACTCACATCTGAGCATACCCTGCCAACTTATGGCGAACAAAGCGGTACAAAAGGGGGTGGTGATGGAGGGAGCATCTGAACCAATCAAACACTCACACCCAGTCAACAGATCTGGGTTTCATCCATCACCGTTCTTTAGCCCACTCTGCCACCCCAGTTCAGACATGGCCATATCCAAATCAGTCTGACCCTGTGCCTCATGGGAACAGTCCAGCTCGAACTGCCAAGCCATGCCTTCCCTGGACCGGATTCAAGCTTCTTAGGACCGGTTTCTGGCATTACAGCCGTCTTCAGCCAGGCTTGCTTGAATCCAGTGGCAAAGTGAGCAAGAGACTCATGTCTGAGCATACCCTGCCAACTTATGGTGAACAAAGCGGTACAAAAGGGGGTGGTGATGGACGGATCATCTGAATCAATCAAACACTCGCACCCAGTCAACAGATCTGGGTTTAATCCATCACCGTTCTTTAGCTCACTCTGCCACCTCAGTTCAGACATGGCCATATGCATTTCAGTCTGACCCTGTGCCTCATGGGAACAGTCCAGCCCCAACTGCCAAACCATACCTTCCCTGGACCGAATTCAAGCTTCCTAGGACCGGTTTTTGGCATTACAGCTGTCTTCAACCAGGCTTGCTTGAATCCAGTCGCATAGTGAGCAAGGGACTCACGGCTGAGCATACCCTGCCAACTTATTGCGAACAAAGCGTTACAAAAGGTGGTGAAGGACGGAGCATCTGAACCAATCAAACTCTCACACCCAGTCAACAGATCTGGGTTTAATCCATCACCATTCTTTAGCCCACTCTGCCACCCCAGTTCAGACATGGCCATATGCAAATCAATCTGATCGTGTGCCTCATGGGAACAGTCCAGCCCGAACTGCCAAACCATACCTTCCCTGGACCGGATTCAAGCTTCCTAGGACCGGTTTCGGGCATTACAGCCGTCGTCAGCCAGGCTTGCTTGAATTTAGTGGCAAAGTGAGCATGGAACTCACGTCTGAGCATAACCTGCCAGCTTAGGGCGAACAAAGCGATACAAAAGGGGATGATGAACGGAGCGGTTGAGCAAATCAAACACTCACCCCCAGTCAACTGATCTGGGTTTAATCCATCCAGCAGAGGAGGCCGGCAGTAGCGAGAATGGAGGAGAAGTGCCCTGTGGTGTGTGGCCTATAAAAAAGGTGCCAAAAAGGCTGTCACTGGGTTGCGGCACACAAGGACAGGTCGGGGTCCTAATTTTTTCAGGAGGACTCACCGCAGCACCATTGCACAAAGCAGAAAGCTGTTATAAGGAATTCAGGGTGGCGGCGTGCTGGGTGGGGAAACCCACAGCATCAGCACCACTCTGCCAAGGGCAAGGTGGTGGTGGGAAATTGCGACCAGTTGGTGGCTTGCCAGGTGGAGTACATCAGCAGCACCTCCCGGGCCGTCAGGCCATGGGAGGCCCAAGTGGGAGGGCGTGACCTACCACTGTGCGGGAGTATGATGCTGCCCAGGAAGTGTAGAGCCCTCTGCTTTGTGGAGTAGTCTTCAGGCATATCGGTGGGGCCACCTGAGGTTGGGAAGGTGGCAGGGAGACACTCCCCGGCCCTAGGTAGGTAGCGACGTGGAAGAAAACACAAAGTCTGCTCCCATCAGGGGCACCTAGAGTCAGATGACATGTCATGCTTCACCATACTTAATTGTGTATAATAGGCCCTATATAAGTATTTTAATGGATCAGGCAATATTTTCTATTATGAGAAACATCTTTGCTAAGAGCACAGCAGAAAGACCATTGCTTATCAGTAATGTCAAGGCCCATGTCCACAGGCCATTCCGAGCATGCATCCTATTCTGACTGTGAAGAGGTCTGGGACACCATAGTGTACATGTGGGTGACAAGCTGTTTGACTGAGGGATTTGTCAACAGAAAAGACGGGACCTCCCAGTCCACTGGGGCATCCAGGAATTGAGGGAGCTGCCATTTTAGGATGTTTGCGGTTATAGTAGTTGATCACATGCAACATAGGTAAGGTGGCCGAGACAAGGATGTCATCCAAATAACTCAATCAATTCAAATTTGTAGAGTGTGGTTAATTTCCAGTAAGGGTGTCCAGGTTCTGGGATGAAAAAGCAAGGGGGCCAATTCACAAAGGTAATCTGATACAAAGGTCGAACTTTACGACTTTTGGAATTCACAGTAGTCATTTACGACTTTTGGTATTCACAGAAGTCATTTACGAGTCATATTTTCACGTCCTCAGCCAGGCCGTAATCTCCACACCCGGACTGTACTCTCTGCACCCGGACCGTACTCTCCGGCTTGGGCCGGATAAAGTGTACTCAATGGGCTGGAATGTAATTTTTACAAAAAGGAATATGTGGAATGTGTATGATAAATGATAAAGAAGGTCATGAAAAACTATTTGGGCAGGGAAAAGGTATGGCCAGAAACTCATCATAACCCAGAAAAGTTTGCTCAGTTGTATCAAAAGTCACAAATTACTTCTGTAAATACCCAAAGTCATAAAGTTAGACTTTTGTCTCAGATTACCTTTGTGAATCGGTCCCAAGGAGAAAGCAATGAAAATGAGGGAAAAGCAAAGAGAGAGCACTAAGAAAACAGGGAGAAAATAGTGAAAATTAGGTAAAAGCAAGGAGAATAAAATCAGGGGAAAAATCACGGAGGGAAAAGCAAGGAGAAGGCAGTGAAAACAAAGGATAAGTAAGGAAAAGGCACTCAAAAAACGGGGCAAAAAGAAAGCAGTGAAAATGAGAGAAAAACAAGGAGAAAGTAGTGAAAATGAGGGGAAAGTAAGGAGAAAGCCCTAAAAAAACAGGGAAAAAGTGAGAAGACAAGAGCAGTCTGGTACTACAACAACATCCACTGGGACAGCTGCATCCTCCTTCGTGCGGGCTGCCAGCCAGCGCAGTGCTCCAGCGGTACGGAGCCGGGCTACCAAAGCCAAACGCCACCGCCGAGCAGCAAAGATAGCAGCTGCCCCCACAGGATTTGCAAGGCACGACGGCGCCGCTTATGCCTCAGACTGTCCTACCTGGAGCAGGAGGTCCTTAGCTATAAGAACTTGGTGGAGGGCCTCCGCTTCGAACATGCCCCCCTCCGCAAGGAGCATGATGCCCTGGCTGCTAAAGTCAACAGCACCCTGCCGTAGTGTCCCTTGCCCCTTTTTTTAGAGACTTTTGGGGGGTGGGAATTGGGAGTTGGGTTTTTTGGGGACTTTTGAAGGACAATCGTTGGGGTTAGGGAGGGTCTTGTGGGAGATTATTTTGTTAGGGCTATAAAAATATACTTTTTGAAACTTTATCTGACCATACCTGTTTTTTACTGCTTTTGAGTCTGGTGGTTGGGGGTTTAACAGTAAGTTTGTTTCCCTGAATAGTCCTAGGACTTTAGTAGTACTACCGTCAATCTCTCGTCTCTCCTAATACTCCATTATACTACCTCCAACCAAACGCTTATCTTACCTGTAATTTGTGTTTGAAAGTAGGGCTAGGCCCAGGGCTGGCTCCACGGGAAATGGCGATTAAGGTTGGCAATCCAGGGCGGATGAAATTTCCTCCTCATTGCAGTGGTACTAGTGGTGTGACACAGTGGCAGTTGCATGGCTATGGAAAAAAAGAAAATGAAACCTGGTTTGTCCTTACTGTAGCATTACAACGGTACGATAGAGAATATAGCAGGTGACAGTACACTAGACTACAACAGTGCCACAATGTAGCCTAACAAATGGTAAAGTATTGATAGTATAACTTGTACTTGTGTAGGATTTCTTTGACATTTGCTACTACTACAAGAAATAGTACTGAAGCTGAGTAAGTCTAGAATATATCCTCGGATTCCTTCACCAGCCTGTTGCTATGACCTTATCCTCCCCAGCAAGTGTGTGGAATTATTGATGTCATATAGTCACACATCAAGCAAAACCACACAGTTCGGGGGAAGAGGGTTAGGGTTTGTAAAATGGATGGGAATGGGGGTTTCTTTTTGGGTAGGTTTTGTTGAGAAAAAAAAAAAAGCACAGCATGGACAAACAATAATTGAACATGAAAACATTTTTGGGTACAAAGCTAACCATAAATCTTTTACGTGACATAAAGGAAGTGCATGCACTACTGAATGCATTGTTACTGAAAAGTAAGTAGTACTTTCGACAACCGTGAATGACAGAATGCGACAGTACAGGGCTACATTAAATTAGGTTTAAAAAATAGCCGAAGTAAAACCTATAGAATGGCAGTAGCGATCAATTTAGAAGCAGAGAGAGATCCAAGAAATGCAGTCACACTCATAGAAGAAAAGAATGGATACTGTATATGTCTGTATGTTGTTGTAGTTATCCTCCTGTTGAATTTGGTAAGTAAGTTGCATGCAGCAAACAATTCCTCTTATTAGCGGCACTCCTCCATTCCAGCTGACGCTTCGTCCATCAATGTTGGTGACCAGAAGACACCCTGTCCACTGCCTGCCTGGCGGATGCTGAATTGCGGCTCGCTAATGTGAAGCCTGACTCCATCCTTTTTTCCCCATTGCACAGACTGAAACCCGGCCTGTAATTATTGAACGAAAAACAGCACTGATAGATAAATATAAGGTATGTACGCTGTGTAGTGCAAAAAGTCACACTTTGATTTTCCTAATAGACAGTACAACATTTTTGAAAGTGCGTACTCTGTCTGAGTCACCTTTTGAAGGATAAATAAGTATGGGTAAATTAATTTAGCAGATCTTTCCCCTCAAGCTAGGTGTACTGTAAACTGTGTTTTAGAACAAAATTAGACCTTCCCAGCAGTGCTCCCACCCAGACCCTTACTAAAGCCAGCCGCAAAAATGTAGAAGACCTCCAATCAGATCTCAAAAAACGAGGCCTAGCAGAAATTGGTGACAAAACGTACTTCGAAAGTAAAAGTAGGCCCAAATACCCCCTTACCCACCATGGATTGTATTCAAACCACTTGCAAGCAAGCAAAAGTATCCATAGCCAGCATCGCTCTAAGACTCAAAAACCCCCCCACCCAAACACATGCAATAGAAATATTGCTAACCCTAACGAGCCCTAAGTTAAGAATAGTGGCAGAGGCTTTCTTTAACTATGCCAAATCCCCCCTTTCCCACCATGGATTTTCTTCAAATGACTTGCAACCAAAATTACACATTCTCACGAGTGCTCTAAGACCCCAGAACTCAGTTGCAAAAATCTAGAACACCCCGAAACACATGCAATCCTGCTGCTAGGGCTAACCCTAACGAACCCTAAGTTACAAAAAGTGCCAAAAGGCTTTTCCTTATGGATTTTGTCCCAACCACTTCTATCCGGTATTAGACCTTCCCAGGAATGCCCCAAGACCCGCCAACCCACCCGCCAAAAAGCACAACACCCCCAAACAGCCCAAAAGGAAAATCTCATACTTACAATATTTCTCGGCCTTCGGTCCAAACGCGCTGTGCAGCTAGGCCATAACTCCAGTTTTCCACCACGGATTTCCTGAAAAGCAAATGCAATCAAGATACAGAGTGTCGCAGCAGTGCTCCCAGACCCCAAAACTCACCCACAAACACCCGGAACCCCCCCAAAGAGCACCTCAAAGGCAAGCAAGTCAGCAAAAACACAAAAAAAATTCCACCTCCGATTTGGTCCAAACCACTTTTATCCGGTATTAGAGCTTCCCAGCAATGGCCCCAGAGCCGTCAACCCAGGAGAAAACGAGTAGAAGAATCCCCAAACAGCCAAAAAGCAAAAGTACAAAAATGGGGACTTAGTCATTTTTTTGCCAATTTCCCAAATCACTCCGCGCGCGCTCTGCAGCTAGGCCTTAACTCCCCTCTGCCACCATGGATTTGCTTCAAACCTCTTGCAAACTAAAGTATCCATAGCCAGCAGTGCTCCCAGACCCCGAAACCCACCCACAAACACCAGGAAGCCCCCCAAACAGGCCCCCGAAAACGCTACATTGAGCAAAATGTCAGAAATAGCAAAAAAAAATCAGCGTGGATTTTGACCCAACCACTTCTATCCGGTATTAGACCTTCCCAGGAATTCCCCAAGACCTGCCAACCCCTCCGCCAAAAAGCACAACACACCCAAACAGCCCAAAAGGAAAATCTCATACTTACAATATTTCTCGGCCTTCGGTCCAAACGCACTGTGCAGCTAGGCCATAACTCCAGTTTTCCACCACAGATTTCCTGAAAAGCAAATGCAATCAAGATTAGAGTGCCCCAGCAGTGCTCCCAGACCCCAAAACTCACCCACAAACACCCGGAACCCCTCCAAAGAGCACCTCATAGGCAAGCAAGTCAGCAAAAACACAAAAAAAGTCTGCCTCCAATTTGGTCCACACCACTTTTATCTGGTAATAGAGCTTCCCAGCAATGGCCCCAGAGCCGTCAACTCACCCGCAAAGAAGTAGAACACCCCCACAAGTGCTGAGTCTTTCTTCATTGGGCGTAAACCAGCCCTCTGCTTTGATGGAAATAGGAGTCTGGAGGTGGAGGATAGAGGAGCATGTTCTTCTGAACTTGTGAACCTGAGGAATGCAGACTGCGACACCTTCAAATCAATAAGTAAACAAGTGAAGACAGTTCTGCTGATGGGCTTGTTTTTGTGATTAGTTGATTAAAGTTTGAATTATATTAACTGTGCACAACAAAGAAAGACAGACACACAGGAATAAAAGTGAATAAGGACGAAAAAGAAAGTTATTGATTCATTGTCTCATTTTCAGGGCTCGGTGTCAGGGTCCAGGAATAAGAATAAGGCTTTGTCATCGTACGCTGCGAATTCAGGCAGGGTGAGCTCAGTGTCACCTGACAGAGAAGAAATTCCCTCATCTACGTTGCTGTCCACCTCGTCTTCATCCGGCGTGCTTTCTCGTACTCTGTAATCTGGTGGTATGAGGTGCTGATTCATCTTGATCATTGTTAACCTCTCCACATTTTTGGGCGAGAGGCGGCTCCGTTTGGAAGTTACAATGCCACCAGTAGCACTGAAAACACATTCAGAAGGCACGCTTGCTAGTGGGCAAGACAAGTAGTTTAAAGCCAGGTTGGAGAGCTGTGGCCACAATTCTTTTTTCCCATGCCAATACGCCAATGGGTCCGCATTAACATAGACCTCTGTTGAGTCATTCAGATAGTCCTTCACCATCGACTCAAGGTCCTCCTCCAAGGTTCCTCCACTTTGCTTAGCTGTTGCTGTGACCTTTTGAGAACCAAACCCAAGCCGAGCTAGCCAATCCTCTTCAGCCTCCAATGTTACTGTTGTGTCTGGTGCAGATGACCTGGTTGCCGGTGTCTTTAACGGCTGAGAGATCACTTGTGCCACAGCCACAGGTGCAGAAGTGGATTGTTTTGACTGGGGCTGGCCTGCTGATGCTGATGTACTGCCTTTTCCTTTAATTTTCTGCCATTCTCTTTCAAACCTCTTGGCTGAGAAGGCTAGCCAATGTTTGTACTTTGTAACATCTTCATCAGCAAAAGGAAAGAATGCTCGGCCTGCCAGCGCCTTTTTGTAGCGTGGATCCAGAATAGTAGCACAAATGTAATGCTGGTTTGAGTGGATCATTTTAAGACGTTCATCACCTTGTAGGCGCTCTAATAATTTCTCCGCCAAAACAAAAGGGTCTTGGTTTTTTTCATCTTTTTGAAACACAGAACACAACTCCTTCAGTTGGTGCTCCAGCATGTACAACAATGGGATAGCTTTTCCCAAATTACAGTCCTCCTTGCTGACTGCACGCGTGAAGACCTCAAAAGGACGAAGCATGCGTGTCAGGCTTTTAAATATGTCCCATTGCGCCGCACCCATCCTCAGGACCTTCTGAGCTGTACCCTGTGTTAAGAAATAGTGATTGAGCACCGTATACTGCTCATACAGACGCTCAAGCATGTAGAAGGTTGAGTTCCAACGTGTTACCACCTCCTGGATGAGTGCTTTCACTGGCATTTGACGTTCATGTAGCAGGCTCCTCAGATGCTTCCGGGCCTTAAAAGAATGGCTGAAATGGTTGCACATTTTTTGGCAGGTGTCCACTACCTCGTACACTGGACTGTCTTTATCACTCAAGAATTTTTTGACAACCAGGTTTATACAGTGCGCCAAACACGGCACTCTGAAATAGTCACCCAGCTCCATGGCCTTAACTACATTGGCGCCATTATCCGTGGAAACATAACCAATCTGGCGTTTTTTTGGGGACAGCCAGTCAAGGACCTTTGTGTTAAACTCATCCAAAATGTTTTCTGCTGTGTGACGTTTCTCCAAACCAAACATGGCTAGTGTTGCATGTTTCCGAGCAGCTTTAAAAACTTGGTCCGGGTCAACACCTGCGTTTAGCTTTGCTTTCACCCCTGAAAAATAGACCCAGTGTGCAGTGATGCACATGTAATCAGTGCCTGCGCCACTGGTCCCCATGTTTGTTGTCAGATGTATAGTGTGAACAGCACTCTTGTGCAAAGCTGCCTCAATCACCTCCAGCACATCTTCATGTAGTGCTGGAACCGCAACTCTGGCAAAATAGAACCGGCTAGGAACCTTCCATTTAGGGCAGAGCGCTGCCACTAATTCTAGAAAACCAACCCCTTCTACAAAAGAAAAAGGGAGAAGGTCCAGAGATAGCATTTTAGCCAGCTTAGTGTTATACAGACGCGTCAGTGGGTGGTTGCATTCATATTGCGCTTCTGTAAACAACATCTTTTTAATGTTGCCCTGGACCAAGCATTTACGGGATGATGATGATGATATCTTCGACCCAGTTACGCTCGCTGATGAACTTTTTCGCATTGGTGTCTCACTCTCTCCCACACTCTTAGTGTGGCTCACATGGGGTGTGCTGCTGACAGGGGTACTGGGTGTAAGTGAAGTGTCAGATGAAACATCAACATTTTCTTGACTTGCACTTCGGGCTTCCTTGATCTCCTTTAGGTGCGCAAACCATTGGACAGCGTGCCGTCTCTCAAAATGACCTCTCTGGCCTCCGGTACCATAGTTGGTACCAAACTTACCACGACTAACTGCGTGCTTACAAATGCTACAAATGGCGAGGTTTTCCTTTTTTGGGCAAACACTAAAGAAGTCCCAAACTGCTGACTTGAAATGTCTTTGGGGGCCGGAGGAGGCGGCGATACTGGCGGTGGTGGTCCTGCTGCTAATGCCAGATGAAGTGGAGGATGTGGATTGCCGAACTTTAGTACGTTTTGCACTTTCACCACCACTAATTGAGGTCGAGGTAGATGGAGGTCCCTTCTGGCGAGTAAGAAATATGGAAGCGGTAGGTGTTGGTGTACTAGTTAACTCCAATGATTGTGGTGTTTCTTCCATTGCCTCCTCGTCGACAACATCATCATGCTCAGCAGCTTCTCGGGCTAGGGTCAAAATGTCTTTTTGCTGCATGCCCGCTGGCGCTGCAGTGACCTTTATGATGACTGCGTCGTCGTCGTGAGAGTCTTCATCAGCAGGAGTATCCGCCACTTCTTGTTGAGCCTCATCATCACACTCCATAACTATGAGTCTTTCGACGAACTTCCTTTTACGCTTAACTACCTTTGTCAGATCATGGTGTGCCTCACTCTCAGACGGCAGTGATGGTGGTTCCCAATTTAGATCCGTATCATCAGAAGGAGGTGGGCTTGAAGAAGATGTAGACCTCACCCTTGATCTCTTCCTTGCTAGGGGTGTGGAACACAATGAATGATCATCAGGAGGAGTGGCTTCCTCAAATGATACCTCGCCTTGATTGTCGATTTCCTGATGTGCCCCTACTTCGGGAGGAACAACTATTGTGGGAACTTGTGACCATCCATGCACCTCTGCTTGTGCATCTCCTTGCGCTGCCTCTCCTTCCACATGTACTTGGGCTTGTACTTGCACATGTGGTTGTTGTTGCAGCTGTGGTTGTTCAACACTCGTCAGATGAGTTACAACAACCTGTGTTGATTCAGGGACATTGCTGCTACTTTCTTGCGATGAGCCAACATCACTGGTCGATGGTGATTGAACAACTAGACTAAGTGCCTCTGCAGCACTCAAGGGCTTGGACTTAAGTTGGCGTGGTGGTGGTGATGGCACTGAGCCCAATGGAGCGGGGGTGCTGCACCCAGCTTGGTCCCCAGCAGATCCCGCTGCTGCTGCAGGCGTACTTTTTTTTTTACTCCTAAAAAACGTGGCGGCCGGCACACCAGCCTCCTTGGTAACTTGCTTCTTCTGCTCCTTACTGGCAACTTTCTTGCTAGAGGAGCTATGGGGAACTTTTTTTGGGGCCATCTTCTTTAGAGCAGGTCAGAACAGCAGGCCGCAGTTGCACGAGTTGCAGAGGTGTCTGTGGCCAGACGTGACGTCGCGTGACTTTATGCTGCACACACACACAGCTGCAGGACTTCTTCCTGGCACTGGTGGTTCTCTTGAGTCTTGTGCAGCTAAAAGCAATGGAAGACAGCGGAACATCAGTTCAGTTACACACCCCCAAAAAATCGAAAAAACAGAAAAATCAGCACAATCCCATGCCCTCCATGATGTTTAAATTCAAGACACCCCACAGAAAGACTAGGCCCATGCAACACTCACTACCCCTGGGCATAAAGGTTGAAAACTAGGCAAAATGGTTGCAGGCCTAACAACACTGCCTGCATTCAAAATGGCCACTTGCCTCCCAGCACATGGCCTGCCTGTACCAGCACTCAAAATGGCCCCCACCCACATGGCCTGTCCCCATGAACAGGCCAAAAAAACGAAAATCACAGAATAATCAGCACAATCCCAAACCATCCAGGCCCTCCATGATGTTTAAATTCAAGACACCCCACAGAAAGACTAGGCCCATGCAACACTCACTACCCCTGGTGAAAAGGCCACAACAACAGGCCAAAAAAACGAAAATCACAGAAAAATCAGCACAATCCCAAACCATCCAGGCCCTCCATGATGTTTAAATTCAAGACACCCCACAGAAAGACTAGGCCCATGCAACACTCACTACCCCTGGGCATAAAGGTTGAAAACTAGGCAAAATGGTTGCAGGCCTAACAACACTGCCTGCATTCAAAATTGCCACTTGCCTCCCAGCACATGGCCTGCCTGTACCAGCACTCAAAATGGCCCCCACCCACATGGCCTGTCCCCATGAACAGGCCAAAAAAACGAAAATCACAGAATATTCAGCACTATCCCAAACCATCCATGCCCTCCATGATGTTTAAATCCAAGACACCCCACAGAAAGACTAGGCCCATGCAACACTCACTACCCCTGGTGAAAAGGCCACAACAACAGGCCAAAAAAACAAAAATCACAGAAAAATCAGCACAATCCCAAACCATCCAGGCCCTCCGTGATGTTTAAATTCAAGACACCCCACAGAAAGACTCGGCCCATGCAACACTCACTACCCCTGGAGATAAAGGTAGAAAACTAGGCAAAATGGTTGCAGGCCTAACAACACTGCCTGCATTCAAAAGGGCCACTTGCCTCCCAGCACATGGCCTGCCTGTACCAGCACTCAAAATGGCCCCCACCCACATGGCTTGTCCCCATGAACACCCCAAAAAATCGAAAAACACAGAAAAATCAGCAAAATCCCAAACCATCCATGCCCTCCATGATGTTTAAATCCAAGACACCCCACAGAAAGACTAGGCCCATGCAACACTCACTACCCCTGGTGAAAAGGCCACAACAACAGGCCAAAAAAACAAAAATCACAGAAAAATCAGCACAATCCCAAACCATCCAGGCCCTCCGTGATGTTTAAATTCAAGACACCCCACAGAAAGACTCGGCCCATGCAACACTCACTACCCCTGGAGATAAAGGTAGAAAACTAGGCAAAATGGTTGCAGGCCTAACAACACTGCCTGCATTCAAAAGGGCCACTTGCCTCCCAGCACATGGCCTGCCTGTACCAGCACTCAAAATGGCCCCCACCCACATGGCTTGTCCCCATGAACACCCCAAAAAATCGAAAAACACAGAAAAATCAGCAAAATCCCAAACCATCCAGGCCCTCCATGATGTTTAAATTCAAGACACCCCACAGAAAGACTAGGCCCATGCAACACTCACTACCCCTGGTGAAAAGGCCACAACAACAGGCCAAAAAAACGAAAATCACAGAAAAATCAGCACAATCCCAAACCATCCAGGCCCTCCATGATGTTTACATTCAAGACACCCCACAGAAAGACTAGGCCCATGCAACACTCACTACCCCTGGGCATAAAGGTTGAAAACTAGGCAAAATAGTTGCAGGCCTAACAACACTGCCTGCATTCAAAATGGCCACTTGCCTCCCAGCACATGGCCTGCCTGTTCCAGCACTCAAAATGGCCCCCACCCACATGGCCTGTCCCCATGAACAGGCCAAAAAAACGAAAATCGCAGAATAATCAGCACAATCCCAAACCTTCCAGGCCCTCCATGATGTTTAAATTCAAGACACCCCACGGAAAGACTAGGCCCATGCAACACTCACTACCCCTGGTGAAAAAGCAACAACAACAGGCCAAAAAAACGAAAATCACAGAAAAATCAGCACAATCCCAAACCATCCAGGCCCTCCATGATGTTTAAATTCAAGAATGAAATAATAATTTAACACTCACCCTCTGTGCCCATACAAGTTACCTCAGAACTGTAAGGGGATTCAGGTGCTCTTCCCAGTCTGTGCTCAGTGGTCAAGCTTGCCCGCCCTGGTCCGACTCGGTATCCAATGCCGTTGAGCGGAGGGCGGGGCAGGTGAGAGACAGACACGCCCAGCAACCCCGAGGCAGTCGAGCGGTTAGCGCTCTAGTACCTAGTTCGAAGGACTATTTAGGCGGGAGGAAGCCTGGGCTCATTGTGGTAAGGGCAGGACAGTGGCAGTGTCTCCCGACCCCGCTTGGTACCAGGTAAAAACTCCACAGAGCGGAATTATTGCTGTCATAGCTTGTGGTATTTTAAATTGATTACGAATTTTTAAAATACACCTCACTTGCGCCGCATGTCACTTGATGCTTGATTTTAAAACGCACGCTGTGTAAAATTGAAATAATAATTTAACACTCACCCTCGGTGCCCATACAAGTTACCCCAGAACTGTAAGGGGATTCAGGTGCTCTTCCCGGTCTGTGCTCAGTGGTCAAGCCTGCCCGCCCTGGTCCGACTCGGTATCCAATGCCGTTGAGCGGAGGGCGGGGCAGGTGAGAGACAGACACGCCCAGCAACCCCGAGGCAGTTGAGCGGTTAGCGCTCTAGTACCTAGTTCGAAGGACTATTTAGCCAGTCGTCAGCCCAAGCGCGCAGCGGTTGCGCGCAGAGGGGCACCTTCGACAGCGCCAAAGACCAGCATAAGACCTGCCCATCTGCGCCCGTCCGCGACAGGACGGGACCAGGGGCCATGGAGGTCTCACAATATGCCCCGCATGAACCGATCACAAACAGGATTACCTATTCAGCACAGGTAATTAGGGATCTCCAGACAGTTGATTGTCAAAGAGATACCAACTACATAGTAGAAGGGCCTTTCGCATGCCTGTATTGC
Source organism: Lissotriton vulgaris (assembly GCF_964263255.1). Classification (NCBI taxonomy): domain Eukaryota; kingdom Metazoa; phylum Chordata; class Amphibia; order Caudata; family Salamandridae; genus Lissotriton; species Lissotriton vulgaris. The sequence continues at coordinate 91,979,190 of NC_141699.1, read as the reverse complement.
AAGTCCCAGTTCTCAACTCAACTGAAGGGAAAAAGTCTTGAGAGACGCGTGATAACCCATACACCCTCTTTAAAAACTTCCAAAGTCACCAGCCAAAAAAACATCCTCTGCAACGTACGATCTCAACCTAAACACACTTCTGAAATATGGGACCTCATTTCTACGAACAAGCCTGACTTCTGTTTCATTACTGAAACTTGGCTCAAACCTCATTCCACCACCTCTATTGCGCTGGCCATTCCAACAGGATATAAAATAATCAGGCTAGATAGACCTAAGAAAATAGGTGGAGGAGTTGCAATTGTACATAAAAATAACATCAACTGCTCCGTTTAAGCAGAACTTAGCACCCCTGAGATTGAACTATTGATCTTTAAAACAATTAATTCCTCTAAACAAACCAGATTGGGTGCTCTGGTATACCGTCCTCCGGGACCAAGTTCAAACTTTGTTAACATACTACTTGAAAACCTAGCACCATATGTTCACAAAGACAAAGAGTTCCTGTTAATAGGAGACTTCAACCTACATAGCGAACTCACAGATTGCAAAGAAGCACAATCATTTTTAAATGATCTCTCATTACTAGGTCTCGAACAACACAATGTGGGCCCAACTCAGGTGGCAGGACATACCCTAGACCTTATAATTACAAATTTTTCCAGTGTCACATGCCTACCCCCCCACACAAGTCAGCTGGACTGATCATTTTATCCTTGAGTTTAACACTCCCTATCCTGTAACCACCATCCTTGAACCTACCAACATTCCTAAAGTATGGCGGCAATGGCACAAAGTTAATGAGACCACTTTCTCAGGGAAATTTGTTCAACCCTTTTCTACGGCTCCTGAAGATAGTGACAATGCAGTTGATATGTTTACAAAAGCTACCAAAATGGCCATTGATGAGATAGCCCCCATAAAACAATTTAGACCTCGACCAGCCAAAAAACAAGAGATCTGGTTCTCTGAAGAGCTCAGGAATCTAAAGCAAACAGCCAGAAAATTAGAAAAGAAATGGAGGACCACCCATCTTGTAACTGACAGGAGACATTACTGGGATGCATTAAGCATTTACCATAAAGCAATTAGAACTGCGCGGAAAGCCCATATTACCTCCCTTATCACAGCTGCAGACAATTCCCCTAGGGTTTTATACCAGGTCTTGCAGTCCTTTACCAATCCTGCAGCATGTGAGAGTCCTGACACTTCTTCACAAATACTCTGTGACAAAATATCTCTATTCTTTTCTAACAAAATAGATATCATTTATGCAAAAATAGTCAACTCCAACAACACGTTGACTACCAATGCAGTATCCATCTTTCATGATTCAGAGTTTAATAGCGGCCCCCACACCTTAGACATCTTCCCCCCTATTACTCCTAAAGATGTGTCTCTACTCACTATGCAGATTAAAAGCGGAAGTCCTGATGACATCATCCCAGCAAGACTCATGCCCACCTTGTTGGAAATTCTATCCCCCAATTTTGGAAAAACTTATCAACCTATCCCTGAGTACAGGCTCCGTTCCCAAACAGTGGAAACAGGCCTTAGTTAGGCCCATTAGGAAGAACACCGCAATTCCCTGGACCGATCTATCAAACCTTAGACCAATCTCTCTGTTACCATTCTTAGGAAAGCTCACAGAGAAATATGTCAATCGTCATTTATCCAGCTACATTGAGATAGCTGGCGCCCTAGACTACTCTCAATCTGGGTTTAGGCCGAAACACAGTACAGAGTCCACCCTCCTGTCTGTTACTGACGACCTGCATATGTTCCAGGACAAAGGCTACTCGGTAATTCTGGTGTTATTAGACCTGTCGGCAGCGTTCGACACCGTGTCACACAACATCCTTATTGACCGGTTGTCGAACGTAGGGATTAAGAACAAGGCCCTTGCAACACTCACTACCCCTGGGCATAAAGGTTGAAAACTAGGCAAAATGATTGCAGGCCTAACAACACTGCCTGCATTCAAAATGGCCACTTGCCTCCCAGCACATGGCCTGCCTGTACCAGCACTCAAAATGGCCCCGCCCACATGGCCTGTCCCCATGAACACCCCAAAAAATCGAAAAACACAGAAAAATGAGCACAATCCCAAACCATCCAGGCCCTCCATGATGTTTAAATTCAAGACACCCCACAGAAAGACTAGGCCCATGCAACACTCACTACCCCTGGTGAAAAGGCCACAACAACAGGCCAAAAAAACGAAAATCACAGAAAAGTCAGCACAATCCCAAACCATCTAGGCCCTCCATGATGTTTAAAATCAAGACACCCCACAGAAAGACTATGCCCATGCAATACTCACTACCCCTGGTGAAAAGGCCACAACAACAGGCCAAAAAAAACGAAAATCACAGAAAAATCAGCACAATCCCAAGCCATCCAGCCCCTCCATGATGTTTAAATTCAAAACACCCCACAGATTGACTCAGTCCACCCACCACTGAGTACCCCTGGGCAAAAGGCCCCAAAACAGCCCAAAAATCGAAAATTCCAAAATTGTAGTTGCAGCAACTGTAATGCCCCAAACAAACTTACTTGTGAAATTTCTAATCCAAAAGTGATCCAAAGAAAGTCAAAAAGGCCTCAAATCCAAATATCCAGCAGCATTCACAAAAAGTAATCCTTCCAGCTCCAGATCCAAATGAAAAGTGACCAGGAGATGGACAAAGCACTGGGAGTAGCCTGCTGGACAGGAACAGGAAGTTGAAGACTGTGGGGCACTTCCTTCCTCCCACCCCCTCCCCAAAATGGACTCCTCGCAAAAAAGTGCAGGCAAATGTCAACCTGAGGAGTTATTCGGATAAAAATCATCATTTCCAGAAGGTTTATGCTGCTTGCTGGTGGATTTCTTGTGCAGAATTGCAAATTTTGTATTTTCGCGAGTGCGAGATTGTTGCTGCTCGCCGCATCGGCAAGGTCGCAATTGCGAAGTCCTGTGATACGTGATCACGGCGTACTCGCGTTGACAAACTCTCGCTGTGCAAGTTGGCAAGCCGCGATGACGTAATCGCGCTCGCCAAATTCCCACGGGATCCCGCAGCAAGATCCAAAATGGCGCAGCACTCGCAAAATATCGAGAAAAACAACTCGGCAAACGCTGAATGACGGTAAGTAAACGCCGCGCGCCGCAAAATTGTATCACCAAGAAAAAAAAATCCGCTGCGTGCAAATTTGCGGATTTTCGGTAAATTCGCGAGCGTTCGCGGATTGCGAATTTACCGAAAATCCGCAAAATCCGCGAGCGTAACGGATTTTCCGCCCATGCTTAGTTTTGGCGCAGGTAATGGATTAGTACATGGTGCTGAATGGGTCACTAGAGGTGGAGTGTAAGGGGGGTGATAGGGTGTATTTCGTGAAGTAGCGCTACGCATAGCTACGCGAAGTGCACTGTGCACTACGCGAGCTACGCGTGGCACTACGCGTACTGTGTAGTACCCTGTTTGCACTGTGCAAGATGCCGTTTTTAATGATTACGCAGTGTGGACAAGAATCGGGCACTGTGCAATCTTTGAAAACGGCATCTTGCACAGTTCGAGCTGTAATTTTCTGTAGCTCAAGTAGATTTTTCCTCGAGCAGTAGCTTTGTCAATGCGGGCTGTTAGTTTCTCATCGCGAGCGGTCGTGAGGATAAGCGACCACTCGCAATGAGAAACCTGACCTCCCCACATAAAGAATCTCGCCAGGAGGTTTTTAGTTTCTACGCTCGAGATTGGCAACTTGATGTTGTTGTTCACGAACGAGGAAAAAGTCTCGCTGGGATGTCTTTTTGCTTGCGCACGGTCACCAGCTTAACGTTAAGGACCGCGAGCAAGCAAAAAAATGACCGCTGCACTACGCTACGTGTGTTTGCACTGTGCTATGTGCAATTTGCGTAGTCCAAAGTAGCGGAAACTTCGCAAACTATGCGAGCGTAGCGTAGTGCTTTGCCCAGGGGTAATACTTACTGGGGAACTGAAGGTGTGAAAGACAAGTGTGTAGGTGGTTAAAGGACTGCATGCATAGTGGATAGGCGTTTGAAGAAGTCCATGTGCTAAGGCCTTGCTTACTGCATGAGTACTTGGGTACTGACTGAATAATTAGAGTACTGCAAGGAGATTGCCTGGGCGGATTTATAAGTAGTTGGGTTTTGGCGCAGTGAATGTATTAGTACATGGTGCTGAGGAGTGACAGGGTGTTTAGTGGAAGTGTATGGATACTGACTGGCGAATTGAAGGTTAGAAAGACAAGTGTGTAGATGGTTAGAGGACTGCCTTCATAGTGGATAGGTGTTTGAAGCAGTCCATGTGCTATGCCTTGCTCATTGCATGAGTACTGAATGATTAGAGTACTGCAAGGAGAGTCCCTTGGTGAATTTATTAGTGTTTGGGTTTTGGCGCCGTGAATGGATTAGTACATGGTGCTGAATGGGTCACTAGTGGTGTGCAAGAGGAGTGACAGGGTGTTTCCTGGAAGTGTATTGATACTGACTGGGGAATTGAAGGTGTGAAGACAAGTGTGGAGGTGGTTAAAGGTCTGCATGGGTAATGGATAGTGTTTTGAAGCAGTCAATGTGCTAAGGCCTGGCTCAGTGCATGAGTACTTGGGTACTGACTGAATGATTAGAGTACTACAAGGAGAGTGCCTTGGTGAATTTATAAGTGTTTGGGTTTTGGCGCAGTGAATGGATTAGTACATGGTGCTGAATGGGACACTGCGGGAGTGCTAGGGGAGTGACAGGGTTTTGCTGGAGTGTATGGATACTGACTGGGAATTGAAGGTGTGAAAGACAAGTGTGTAGGTGGTTAGAGGACTGCATGCATAGTGGATAGGTGTTTGAAGCAGTCCATGTGCTAAGGCCTGCATTCGTGCATGAGTACTTGTGTAGTGACAACATGATTAGAGTACTCCAAGGAGAGTGCCTGGGAGAATGTATAAGTTTTGGGGTTTTGGTGCAGTTAAAAAAAAATCAGCTGGGTACTGGTGTTAACTGACTCTGACTAATCAGTCCTAGAGCCAGTTCTGTGCTAAAAGACACTAAGAATAGAGTTAAAACATCTACATAAACTAGGGAACACTGTCATTTCTGGTACCTATGTGATTAGAATGACCTCCTCTGTAAGCCCCTAGGACATAATAGGGCAGATGAATTAAAACTACCTCTTAAAACATGCCACAGGGCGCGTTTGCACACTGGTAAAGGGAGGGGGAGCTGAGCTGATGTGCGCAAACACGCCCTGTGGCCATTTTGAATTGGGAGATAAAGTCCCCTTGAATCCTGAGTGTCCCTTGGGTCCACCAGGTATCTCCAGTTAGCACCACAGAGAGGTATAAAAAGTGGCACGGCCTGGACCACATCTCTGCAACGCAGCGTAGTGTGGCTTACTGGAAGCACCTTGTGGACTGGTTGCCTCCCAGGGGCCCTCAGGATTGAAGACAAATTATTTCCCCATTTCAAAACGTGCCACAGGGCATGTTTGCACACGTCACCTCAGGCCCCATCCCCTTCTGCCACCACTATGTAAACGAGCCCTGTGGCCCTTTAAATTTAGGAGATTAAGTCCCCTTGAATCCTGAGAGTCCCCAGGGTCCAAGTAGCCCACTAAGTATCTCCAGTAAGGGCCACAGAGCTGCAATGCAGAGAAGTGTAAGAAAGGGCACAGCCTGGACCACCTCTGTGGTTTAAGGAGGCAAAGAAGCAAAGTCAGCACACGCACTTGGGATTTAATCACTGGCACTACAGATCCCACAAGGCCACGGTGGTGAATATGCCCAGAGGGGCAGGACCTGTTTATAGCAGTGTGCAAGACACAGTGCTTCTTTGCCTCCTTAAACCCATGCCGCTGATGAAGGGAGTTTTATTTCCCAAAACACATTTGGCGTTTTAAATTTTGTTGCTGACATTTGGGACTGAGATCCTGCAGGCAAGCTGCTTATAAATCACAAGAAGCCTAATTATGTTCGAGTGGCCTTATTTTGCATGGGTTTTCTGCATTGGTTGATGTATTTATGGCTTGCTCAGTCGGGAAAAGAGGCCCACTGCTGAAGCGGGTCCATGATGAAAACCACTGGGTTCATCAACGGAACGAATGATCTGGCGCCCTGAATGGGGGTTCCAGTGAAGCTTCAATTGGCAGCTACAAAGCAGGGCAGGCCACCGCCCTAAGTGTACCTCAAACCCACTTGCCTTTATTTTGGTATAATTTGGAGCAACTTCAGCACACCCACTTGGGATTTAATCAATGGCACTACAGATCCCACAAGGCCACGGTGGTGAATACGCCCAGAGGGGCGGGACCTGTTCACATCAGTGCGCAAGACACAGTGCTTCTTTGCCTCCCTAAACCCACATCGCTGATGAAGGGGGTTTTATTTCCCGAAACACGTTTGGTGCTTTTAATTTTGTTGCTGACATTTGGGACTGAGAGCCTGCTGGCAAGCTGCTAATAAACCACAAGAAGTCTAATCTGTTCGAGAGGCCTCATTTCGCATGGGTTTTCTGCATTTGTTGTGATATATATATATATATATATATATATATATATAAAAGGAATCCCAACCTGTCAGTGGATGACAGGCAGCAGCAGGGTGCAGACCTCAAAGCGCCACGGCAGACAGCCAGATGTAGAGCTCACAAACAATCCAAACTCAAGTGAGTAGCAGGTTTAAACGTTTATTTGGAAGTAACGCGTTTCACTCCACTAGGGAGCTTGTTCACACAAATGCACTCAGAAAAATATATATATTCACTGAAAAAACCATAGGTTATAGACCATATATAGTTAGGAATTTGCATTTACAAAACCTTGAAAATTCACTGAAAAAACCATTGGTTATAGACCATATATAGTTAGGGATTAGCATTTACAAAACCTTAATTTACTCGCACAAAACCATAGAACTTTGCATATATAGTTAGTTGCAATAACTATATATCGCGCAACCGCAATCCACTGCTGATGATGTCACATATTACATAATTCATGACATGGTCAGTGACATCACTGATGACATCACTGATGACATCTCAAATGACATCACTGATGACATCTCAAATGACATCACTGATGACATCACTGATGACAACATCCAGTGACTGTATGTTTCTGTAAAGTTAAAATATGTCTTACATATTGAAGAATGAGTGGATGTATAAGTGTTTGGATGAAGGATTTAGTAGGTGCATGACTGATTGTATGAGGGAATGATTAAATGTGTCTCGCTGAGTGCATGGGTTAGTGACTAAACTGTCTTAATTTGTGCATCATTATTTCTGTAGTTCTGTAAACTGCTGCATGTGTTGATCAGTAGCTATATGAGAGACTATATGGGTTATTGATTGGTTGCCCAAATATTTTTATGGGAGAGTGAGTGTGTGTGTGGGGGTGGCTGGGAGGTGTGTGACTCTGTGCATAGATGTGTGAGCAGTTGATTCACTAGATGTATGGGTTCAAAAGTGCATGTGGAAACATGTCATGAGTGATGTAATATGTGACATCATCAGCAGTGCATTACACGCGCAAGTTATAGTGAGTCCAACTAACTATAATGTGGAATTTCAATGGTTTTATGTCAGTAAAAATTTCCAGCTAACTATAACTGGTGTGAAACCTATGGTTTTTTCAGTGAACTTAATAGGTTTTTTAAATGCTAATTCCTAACTATAACTGGTGTGAAACCTATGGTTTTTTCAGTGAATTTCATAGGTTTTTTAAATGCTAATTCCTAACTATAACTGGTGTGAAACCTATGTTTTTTTCAGTGAATTTCAAAGGTTTTTTTAATGCTAATTTCTAACTATATAAGACCTGAAAGCCCACCAGGAATCTCCAGTATGCGCCAGGGGACTGCATTGCGGAGAGGTGTAATGAAGCCACGACCCTTTTTACACCTCTCTGCAACGCAGCCCCCGTGCATGTTTGAAGAGGGGGAACTAATTCCCCTTGCATACTGGGGGCCCCTGGGGGCCAACTAGCCCACCTGGAACCTCCAGTATGCGCCAGGGGGCTGCATTGCAGAGGTGTAATGAGGCTATGCCCCTTGTTACACCTCTCTGCAACGCAGCCCCCTGCCGCGTTTGCAGAGGGGGAACTAATTCCCCTTGCATACTGGGGGTCCCTGGGGCCCAACTAGCCCACCAGGAGCCTCCAGTATGCGCCAGGGGGCTGCATTGCAGAGAGGTGTAATAAGGCCACACCCTTTTTACACCTCTCTGCAATGCAGGCCACTGGCGCGTTTGCAGAGGGGGGACTAATTCCCCTTGCATACTGGGGGTCCCTGGGTCATATCTGCCCAAACACCGATATTCCCAACGATTGAAAATGACTTTTCTTGAGAAACATTTGGATTTGGATTATCATGTCCTATACTTCGGAATTTTTGAAAGACTGACTTTGAGGATGTTATAAATTACTCAAGTCTGCCCGAATTGTGTGGGTAAAATTGATACCTAGTTACTTTGAATAAGAATGTACTTACGTCTCGTCTAACATTTGGAAGAAATATCTAGTTATATGACAACAGGATACTGACATAACTTGAAGGAAATAAGAACGCCCTGAAGAAGTTCTGTTGTACAGAACGAAACGTTTCGGCTGGCTGTGGTACATAAACTTAAGGAAAATAAAAGCATTTGAATATACACCAAGATTCAGCGCTTCAATAAGGACTCTAAGTGATATAATTTGATTGGACTCATTGTGCAAGTGGTGCTGTGCCAAACTTTGGAATATTCTCCACTACTCTCTACTACTTACTCTCTCCTACTCCACTACTCTCAAATACTCACTCTCTACTACTCATTCTCTACTACTCTACTACTCTCTACTACTCTCTCTCTACTACTCACTCCCTTCTACTCGCTACTCACTACTCCCTATTACTCACTATCTACTACTCTTTACTACTCACTCTCTACTACTCTCTCTCTACTACTCACTCTTTACTACTCACTACTACTCTCTACTACTCACTCTCTACTTCTCACTCTCTACTACTCTCTACTACTCACTCTCTACTACTGTCTCTCTACTACTCACTCTCTACTACTCACTCTACTACTCACTCTCTACTACTCTCTACTACTCTCTCTCTACTAGTCTCTACTACTCTCTCTCTACTAGTCTCTACTACTCACTCTACTAGTCACTCTTTACTACTCTACTACTCACTCTCTACTACTCTCTACTACTCACTCTTTACTACTCTCTACTACTCACTCTCTACTGCTCTCTACTACTCACTCTACTACTTACTCTCTACTACTCTCTACTACTCACGCTCTACTACTCACTCTCTACTACTCTATACTACTCACTCTACTATTCACTCTACTACTCTCTACTACTCACTCTCTGCTACTCTCTCTATTGCTCTCTACTACTCTATTCTACTCACTCTCTACTCTCTATTACTCGCTCTCTACTCTCTACCTCTCTACCTTTCTCTACTTCTCTCTCTACTAGTCTCTACCTCTCTTCCGCTACCTCTCTACCTCTACCTCTCTACCTCTACACCTCTACCTCTCTACCTCTCTCTACACTCACACATATACACATATATGCATATATATGCATATGCATTTATATATATGTATGTGTATGTATATATATATATAACAAAAAAATATATATATAGCTACTTTTTTTTAAAAACTGTCATTCTTTTTCCCCATGGTATGCTCCCCGGTATGCTCCCCGGTGCGCGTACCGGGCGCTCCCCCCACGAAAATAAAAAATAAAAAAAAATTTTTGCCCCGCGGGGCCCTTTTATGGCCCCCACATCAAACCTAGGGGTCAAGGGGGGGTCTACTCTGCCCCATTATGGTCAATTCCCCCTTTGTTTTAGCCACCTCTTGTGTCTCGATCCTACTGAGACACAAGATGGCGGCCGCTCCGGACTGTTTGGAATGTTTACAGACACCCGAGAGCCAATCAGCTTTCCGCACGCAGGTCGCGTAGCGCGCCCGGTACGCGCCCCGGTGCGCGTACCGGGGCGCTGCTATAGATATATATATTTTTTTGAACCTAAATTACTCAAAAACCACTGGAGCACATATCTTGAGACATAAACAAAGGCACATCTGGCTACCAGTCCCTACAATTTTGCCAAGTTTGGTGGAAATCCATTCAGCCGTTCGGGCTAAAAGTGAGTTTGACCGCCCTATGGAAATTAACATGGGGAAAACATGTTTTGGGACCCCCCTTTTATCTCGGCCCCCGCTCCACGAATCCCCCCCAAACCTTCAAGGAAGGACGGGAGCTCTGCGAGGCCAATTTGAGGAAATTTCAGGCAGATTCGTGAACCGGCGCCAAAGTTATTCCAAATAGAATTTTGAGATTTTGCATTGAACCGCCAGTAGGTAATATATATATATATATATATATATATATACATATATATATATGTGTGTGTGTGTGTATGGCAAAATACTCAGCTTTGGCACTTGTTTCTGAAAGTACAAAAGTACAAACAGGAGCAAGGACCACAGGTTGGTGCAGTACGTAATTTTATTTACGCTCTTCTTCCAAACAGCAGGCATGACACGTTTCGATCCTGGGGGGCCTCGATCATATATATATCGCCAGTAGGTATATATAGTTAGGATTTTTTTGAATAGGGATTTCTGAAAATTCTATGTTGAATACCTTTGCCGTTGATGGACGGAATTGGCTGAAATTTACAGGAAAATGGCACATTTTGTTTTTGAGCATCCTCTGAAAGTTTGGGGGGGTTTCGTGAAGTGGGGGCCGAGAAAAAAGGGGGGTCCCAAAATGTGTTTTTAACATTGAGTTTTCCATAGGGCGGTTGGACTCACTTTTAGCTCGAACGGCTGAATGGATTTCTATGAAACTTGGCAAAATTGTAGGGAGTGGTAGCCCGATATGCCTTTGCTATGTCTCAAGATATGTGCTCAAGTGGATTTTGAGCAATTTAGGTTAAAAAAAATATATATATCTGTAAGCGCGCCCCAGTACGCGCACCGGGGAGCGCACCGGGCGCGCCACGCGACTTGCGCGCGGAAAGCTAATTGGTTCTCGGGTGTCTGTAAACATTCTAAACAGTCCGGAGCGGCCGCCATCTTGTGTCTCGGTAGGATCGAGACACAAGAGGTGGCCAAAACAAAGGGGGAAATTACCATAAGTGGGCAGAGTAGATCCTCCCTGACCCCCTAGGTTTAATGTGGGGGCTTTAAAAGGGCCCTGCGGGGCAAAAAAAAATTATTATTTTTTTCGGTTTTTTTGCGGGGAGAGCGCCCGGTACGCGCACCGGGAAGCGGTCCGGGGAGCGTAATATGGGGGAAAAAGAATGAAAGACTTTTCAAATATTGCATGTTTATTGATTGTTCTTTTTTTTTTTATTAAGTAGCAACATGTAGGTACCAATGCAGAGTCTAAAAATTAATATACACAGTCTCCTTTGTAGATATCTTGCATGTTGTTTCAGAAGTTATTGTGGTATATGGAATTCATACCATAGTCTGTCAGGAAAGCAGAAACAATATGGAGGCAGGAGATGTTAAAGAGATGATAAATACACATTGGAGATAATATAGTTGGAGAAAGGAAGTAACTATGAGCAAACTTACTATGTAACACAAAAAAAGTTGCACAGTATATTTTAAGTCTCACTTTATATTATATGTTTTTGGGTACTATTTCATGATTTTCATATAAAAAAGAATAATGTCTCAAACAATTTTAACTTTTAAAATTTAAATTTATTGTTCTGATTTTTCAAAATCTAAAAGAATTTGTAACATTAATTCATCTGGTATGTCCTCCTTTTCATTCCATGATTCACATTCTTCAACACATTTAATTAATTCTTGGTCTAAAGTGTCATCCAAAAAGTCAATTTCTTCATTTTCTTCCTTAGGATTGTTTTCAATCTTAGTTTGAAAGGAAATATCATTTTCTTTCTGTTGTGCTTCCATTTTCTTGCTGTAAATTGCATAAAAAATAAATATATCAGTAGAGATAGGGCACTATTGGGTTTAAGTTCTGACAGGTACTTGTGAGTTTTTAACAGTGAAGTTATCTTTGGGCACTGTATGGTTTCAGGCAGGAAGTAGAACTATTAAAAAGTGCCTGTGATGAAGCCTAAGTAAAATTCATAATTATACCAGAGAAGCCTAACTCAATCCATAATTATAACAGAGAAGCCTATCTCAATCTCTAACTCTTACAGAGGGACAGTATATAACTATCTGAAAACGTTTTCCCAAATTAGCATAACATAGTTCTCCTTTCAAATTTTTAAAATAACATCTTACCTTTCAAAAAGAAGTTTAAGTTGTCAGTGAAAATGCTCTTGAAATGTACTTCAGGAAGTAGTAGTCAAAATGGCTGTGTTTCTCTCTCTTTATATATATCCAGGTACATAACCAATCAAATGTCATGAAATAATAGTAGAAAATGAAAGTAACATTTTAATTGGTTGTCAATTCTAACACTTCATATGTGTTTTTGTCATGTAATTTACCTCAGGATATTTAGTCAGGCCTACAGCATAAATGTCTCAATGGAATTCCATCAAATGTGGGTAAATGGTAGGGACTGCTATGCAGTAGGGCCTATTCTATATTTGATGAAAGTGTCTCCAGTGGTTTTTCTGTAAATTACTTTCCCACCTTTTTTTATCGAGCGCTTACCGGTGCGCGCCCCGGTACACGTACCGGCAGCGTTACGGGAGTCCTCCATTTTGTGTTTCGGTAGAATTGAGACACAAGATGGAGGGCAAAGAATGTTCGGAATGGGTAGAAGGGGGCACGGTAGACACTTCCTGACTCTCTAGGTTTTCTGAGGAGGGCTTAGGACGCTCATATAGGCAAAAAAAAAATCGCGTGGAGAGCGCCCGGTACGCGCACCGGTAAGCGTACCAGGGAGCGTACTTTAGTGAAAAATAGTGATTTAGAAAAAGATAAACGTTTAGAATGATCAGAGGTAGGGTAACTCTGAAAAGAGCTATTGGGTTCTGTGGCTGATTTAGGTACCTACAAGTAGGTTCCAATGCACAGTCTTAAATTCAGGAGGAATATTCTATTCCCCTCATCTGAGAAGTGCACACCATCTCCTCTGTAGATGTCTTGCATGTTGTAACGCAAGTTATTGTTGAATATTGAACCCATTGTAAAGTCTCTCATGTAAGCAGAAAGATATTTATTCACATGTTTCCGTGCTTTCTGAAATTGTGGACAAAATTGGTTGGACCAGTTCCATTTCTGTCTTTGGCATATATTGGAACATAACAAGGCAGTTTTGGGAAAAAGTGTCATCAATTGATGAAAGGTGTCCTTTAAAAGCCTTTCCAGACCAACCCCAGTCATAGTGCCCAAATCATTTCCACCACAGTGCACTATTAAGAGGTCAGGGTTTGGCAGATGCATAAAAAAATTATATTAAAAACATATAAAATATATTTTTTCCTTTAAAAGAATAATACATTTTACAGCTTTTGATATTTGCTATTAAAAAACCATTGAAATTCACTGAAAAAACCATAGGTTATAGACCATATATAGTTAGGAATTAGCATTTACAAAACCTTGAAAATTCACTGAAAAAACCATAGGTTATAGACCATATATAGTTAGGGATTAGCATTTACAAAACCTTATTTTACTCACACAAAACCATTGAAATTCGCATATATAGTTAGTTGCACTAACTATATATCGCGCACCCGCAATCCACTGCTGATGATGTCACATATTACATCATTCATGACATGGTCAGCGACATCACTGATGAGATTCAGTGCACTTGAAAAACAAAGAAATGATTGGTGGTCCATGATAATTTAACATTGAAAACTAGGGTGAATACTACTGTTTTTTTTAAAGGAATAATACTATTGGTTTAGAAAAAGTCATTGAAAAGAACATTGCACAGGATAAGCTGGAATATTGAGAAGTCAAACACACTTGCTGCTTTGGTTTGCAACATTGAGAGATGAACTTTTCACCTTTTGAGTTCAGTTAGGTGTTCTATGGAGAGTTACCATGGTAACAGACAGAGAGAGCAGTGGGGGAAGTTTGATAGTGTTGAAATGTACAACCAATTACAATGTTAGTTTGGTTTTGAATTAGTGTCGGAAGAAATTTAATTGGTCAAGTACAGAAATGTGTGAAAAATGAGAGGGAATCAGGGCCATTTTGTGGGTTCAGTGTCTGAGGTACATTTCGGTGATTCTGCTTAAGAAAATCTGGTGTGGGATTGACACTGTTCTAAATCTTCAAAAGCATTTTTAAAGGTGAGTTATTAATTTGTAAGGGGATATATGTTGTGCGGTGTAAGTTAATAATAAAAATGTGTTCTAATGTGGAAGTAACTCACTTTCTCTCACTTTCACTCTGTCTCACTGTCTTCCTTTCTCTCCACCACTATTGTTTTTTCTTCCTCTCTTTTTCTATGAATCCTTCTGTTTCACTTACTCCTTTATCCTTTTTCTTAATATGTTTTTTTTTCTCTCACTCTCCTTTCCTTACCCTCATAACTCTTTCCTCACTGTCCTTTACTCCTCTTTTCTAACTCCCTCTCTCCATGTGATTTACTCCCTCTTTCTCTCTCCCTCGCCTGCATTATCTCATTTTCTGCCTGCACCATCCCTCTTCCTCTGCCTGTAACCTCTGCCTGCACCCTTTCATGTGCTTTCTTCATAATACTCTCTATTTTATTAGACCTCTTCTTAGCAATGATCCACTTAATATAGAAGGAGTACGGTATACACTCTTGGGCAGATTTATAAGCATATTGGGCCTCTTTCATTTTGCATTGTGTCTCATGTTTGGATGTAATGCTGTCCAAAAACTAATGATGCATATTGGAAATGTATTTTGGAAATGAGTCTGGTTTCTGCACTGTAATGTAGTGCTCATTTACATGGGCTGTGTTCTGTCTCTTAAACGATTTACTGTGGTATATGGTTTTAACATTTTTTTTTCTCAAAAACCTTTATTGCACCTTTGAATTTACACAGCTGTAGGCCTACAACCCGTGGGGCTGGCAGCCATCACATTCTTACAAACGACATGCAGTAATATCCAACTGGGATCCGATTGTTATGTTATTTATTGTCCATTAGTACTGCTTTAAAGAAAAGGTACTGCGTGTTCATTATTCAGCCAATTAATACAGGTTTTTGGTTTTCTATTTTTTGCAAAAACAAGAACAGAACAAAAGAAACTTGAGGAATCACATTGTGGTCAATCATTGTTGGTTATCAGTCGCCTTAGCTGAGTAGGGAAGCGCCCCCCCAGTGTCACCTCCATCCGAATCTTCCCATACTACCCCAGAACATGTTATTGTGTTTGTTCAGGTCTCCTCAGACGCTACTCCCTTGGTACCACCCCTGTCCATCTCTCAAGACTAGTCTGTAAAGCCTTGGTTTATCCTGAGTTTGGTGGCCACTCTTCCCCTTGGACTCTGTGAGGTCCATTATCCCATTTCCTCTTCTTCATCCGACATGTCCTGATCGTCTTCCGGTAAAGGATCACAGATCTCTCCTCTATACACGTTCCATTTGGTCCAGATTTTATTCCATTTCCCCGGACAGGCTCTGCTAGAGTACACCACCCTTTCTGTCACCATAACCCTGTCCATGTTGAGGCACCATTGTGCCTTTGTTGGTACTTCTGTAGCTCCCCACCTCTGTGCGATGTCACGTTTAGTACTATCAAGCCCACCGTGACCCAGGTTTGACCATGTCTGGACACGTCAGTGGCCTCCCACACATTTAGGAGGCACCTCCGTGGATCGGGCAGCAGTGAGATCTCTAGTGTTTGTGATATTGTTCGCATTATTTGTCTCCAAAACTCCTGGATACGGGGGCACACCCATATAGTGTGAAAAAACGTGCCCTCCTCCCCGCACCCACGAAGGCAGTAAGGGTGTTGTGCTCTGTTAATGCGGTGGAGCTTAGTCCTAGCGTAATATACCCTATGTAAAACTTTCAATTGTACAAGTCTCAGTCGTGCGGAGATGCCCACATCCCTAGGTGATGCTATCGCCTCATTCCATTCATGGTCGTCCATCTCACAGGTGTCTCCCACCCATTTCTCCTTCAACCGGGTCTGTGGGTCTGGTAGATTGTTCAGTAGTTTGTGGTATATAAGGGAAGTCGCACGCTCAATCATATATTCAGTGAGAAGCCGGTCTTCAAGTGGGGATGAGTCCGGCAATTCAGTGTCCGGAGGTATGGCAGCTAGCAGTGCATGCTGTATATGAATGTATCTGTATAATTCCCTCGCTCCCAGATCGTATAGCTCTCTCAATCCGTCAAAAGGTACTACGCCGCCCCTTTCCCAGAGATCCCCAACTGTTGATATCCCTATAGTATCCCAGTGGGAAAAGCCTCTGCTGTTCCTCATGTTGCCCAAGGCTCGAGAGTCCCACAGTTGTGTAAGCCTTGTTATTCTCCCCTTCCAGCCCAATGCCGCTGTCACTGTATGCCACAGCGCTGCGGTTAGTCTGGTGCGCCCCTTCAGTTTACGCATTTTGCTCTGGTCATATAACGGAGCTAGTAGACTATTCGTGCCTTGTTGTGCCCTATCTGCCTGAAATGCTGGCTCGTTTTGCCGAGTATGTATCCAGTGGTTAATAGGTTTCAGTTGTGCCACCCAATAGTACAATTTCAGATTAGGCAACGCGATTCCGCCGTCATACCATCCCCTGTGCAGTTTGTCTTGCGCAATACGTGGCGGGAGGTTCCCCCATAGAAGATTTGATACCAATGCCGCCACTTTCAGAAAAAATCTAGGAGCCAGTGGATACAGAGTATTTCCAAGTACATACAGAAATCGGGGCAAGGACATCATTTTGTATAGTGCAGCCCTCCCCAGTAGTGTTAAAGGCAGCCCCGCCCAAAACTTAACATCCTGTTTAAGTCGCTCCATGGGAGGCACCAGATTTTTATCCATGAACTCCACTGGGTCCCTTGTGTGTGGATACCTAAGTATTTAAAGGAGGATCCGGCGGTCTTTAGAGGGCATTCTACACTCAGCGCTGGAGTCGGACCCTTCAGGACATACATCTCTGATTTGTTCCAATTTAACGTGTACCCTGATATTTTACCGTGGCTGTCACAGAGATGGAAAAGTGCCGGCACCAATTGTTCTGGATCTGTTAGGTATATCAGCATGTCGTCCGCATAAAGGGAGAGCCGGTCCTCCCAGCCCTCTGCCCAGTGTATTCCCTTCAGGAGTGGCGTGGTCCTTATTAAGGTGGCTAGTGGTTCCAATGAAATTGCAAACAGCAATGGCAAGAGCGGGCACCCCTGACAAGTGCCTCTCCCCAGAGGGAACGTGCGCGAGATATGGCCGTTAGCCACCACCTGTGCAACTGTGTCAGTGTATAATAGTCTAATCCATGCAATAATCTTGGGGCTGAATCCCAAACGAGACAGAACTTCAAACAAGTAGTTCCACTCCACAAGGTCAAAGGCCATCTTGGCATCTAGTGCCAGTATTACTGCTTGTGTTGGGATCGATTCCGCCTGAGCCAGCACCCCGTGTAACCTACGCAGATTCAGCGCCGTGTTTCTACGAAGCATAAATCCAGATTGGTCCGGATGTATAAGAGTTGGCAGATGAGGTACAAGTCTGGTCGCCAAGAGTTTGGCGAGGATTTTGACTTCCGAATTAAGTAGCGAGATGGGGCGGTAAGAGGAGCAATCCTCTGGTGGTTTCCCCGGCTTGGGGATGGCTACTATAGTAGCCAGTCTCTGGTCTGGTGGAAGTATTCCCCTCTCTAAACATTCCCTATACATTGCTAGTAGATGTTTGCTTAGTATCTCAGGTGTCGATTGATACCATTCTATAGGTATGCCGTTCAGCCCAAGCGCCTTGCCTGGATTCAGCGCATTAATCACCAGCTGTATCTCTTCTGCAGTTATGTCCGCATCCAGCTCCGTAGCCACCTCTGCAGGAAGTGTCTGGACCTCGATCTGTTCTAACGCCGTTCTGGCCATTTCAGGTGTTACGCCTCGCTCAGGGGTGTTTACCTCCTCAAAGTGGGCCGCGATCGTCTCAACTATTTGTTCTGGGCTTGTGTTCATCTCCCCCTGTCTGTTCCTCACTTGTTGGATGCCCCTAGAGCTACCTCCTCTCTTATCTAGCCAGGCCAGCATCTTACCCGCCTTGGCCCCTACTTCATAAACCCTATTCTGCATTTCAGCTATATGTCCCTTAACCTGACTCCGTAAATGGTCCGTGTAGAGTTGCTGTTGGATGTTAAGTGTGTGTGCAGTTGCCGGTGTGGGTTGCTTTTCATGTGCTGTTGATAATTCCTGTAATATTAGTTCCAATTTGGTTAGCTCCAAAGCTTTTTCCTTTTTGTGGCCTGTGATTGCGTTTATGGCTTGCCCCCTGAACACCGTCTTATATGCCTCCCATAGAATCTATGAGGAGCGTACTGAATCCACATTCTCGGTGAAATACTGTGTCGTCACTTTTTTAAGAGCCTTGCGAACTTGGGGGATCTTCAGGGACGTAGCATGTATAGGGAATATTCGTTTGCGCGTCTTCTCCTGAGTGGAAATCGTTAGAGTAATCGGGGAGTGGTCCGAGATTCCCCTAGGGTGAATTTCTATGGTGTCTATGTGTTGGATACCATTGACGAGGGCCAGGAAGTGGTCAATTCTCGACAGGCTACTGTGTACTGTGGAGTGGAAGGTGTACTGCTGGGCCTGGGGGTGGATATGCCGCCAAATGTCAATTAAACCCATGGCTGTTAAAAAACGTTGGAAGCTGGAAGGTCCCCCGGCGGAGCCCACCGCCGGAAACTTATCCAGCTGAGCGTCCACAATGGCATTGAAGTCACCCCCCAAAACAACGTCCCCCTCGGGAAGGGTCAGCAAAAAGTCAGCTAGTTTCGGGAGCTGCACCGAGTGGAGCGCTGGGGGAATGTATACGGAAACCACATTGAGGAGTCTACCCTCCCACTGTCCTTGCAAGGCCGCAAAGCACCCCTGATCATCAGTCTTAGTTTGCAGTGGAATGAACTTTGAGGCTTTCTGTAGTAGGATACCAGTTCCCCTGGACCCAGACGTAAATTCTAAATGGACTATCATTTTACACCCTTTCCTATCCATGGCCTTGGTTGCCCCTCCCATTAAATGTGTCTCTTGTAGTAGTGCTATAGTGGGTTTCTGTCTTTTCAGTGCGGTCAGCACCTGTTCCCGTTTGACCTTATCCCCTAACCCTCGCACATTCCATGTCAGTATTCGTAGGGGCAAGCCCCGCAAATTAGGGTCAACCTCACCCGTTTTGACTGTTTGGTTGTCTATCATTTATGAAGTCGTTAGTGTGTTGAACCTGATTCGTGCCCCGAATGTCATCTCTACACCTGTTCCGCAGACTGCCTTGAATTCTCACAGAAGAGCTAGACCGTCGTCATACATACCAAACTTTTGTTACATCACCTGACTGCCCAACAGTATTCCTCGACCATACATGTGTATTCCTAACAACATCAAAACAACCCCCCCCTCACCCATCTCCCTGCCCCCCTGCTTATCGGACTTCCAACTGCCCGCCTCCCCAACTGAGGAGAGTGCTTTACCCATCCCAAAACCAGAGTACTTGCGTGTAGGGGGGAGAGCGTCTCCCCAAGCAGGCGGCATCCCTGCTCATATCCGAGGCAAACCAAGCCAGCGTCCAGTTGCAACTGTAAAACATTAGTTCCATTAACAAGAGAAAGTGACCATTTTTGTCCCTTCTATTCCGAGTCATTTGTTTCCGTCTGCCTCCGCGAGGTCATGAGTCGGGGATCGTCCCGGTCTTCCTCTGCCTGACGTTTGTGACCCCGTCCGGCTGTCATCGTGATGTCCGTTATTCGGTCTATGAGTCCTCCGTGTCCTGTCCGTAGTGTGCCAGCCCTCAAGCCAGTCTCTGACCACATCAGGGGAGTCGAAGAACCAAACTTTTTTATCAGCTGCCACTCGGAGTCGGGCTGGGAAAAGCATTGAGTAGGGCAATTATTTTTCTCTTAATGTTTTTTTCACCTCAAGAAAGGTTCTCCGCCTCCGCGAGACCTCCGCCGTGTAGTCTGGGAAAAAGGACACCTTAGAGTTTTGGATCTGGATGGCCGGAGCCACCCTGGCCGCTTGTAAAATGGCGTCCCGGTCTCTGAAGTTAAAGAGTCTCGCTAGTATCGGCCTTGGTGGGCCTCCTTTCTTCGGCTTTCCCCCTGGCACCCTGTGAACCCTTTCCACTGAAAAGAAATGCGAGAGGCCTTTGGGTTGTAGTTGATTTTTGATCATATCCTCCACATAAAGGTCCATTGCTCCCGTAGTTTCCGATTCCGGTACACCTAAAATTCGGACGTTATTCCTTCGTGAACTCCCTTCTTGGTCATCCAGTTTCTCTTTCAGTAGTTTGTTATCCGCTCGCAATTTACCCATTTCGATTTGCAGTTCCGACACATCCTCAACTAAGGATTTGGTCACCACTTCGACCTGTTTCACTCTCTCGTTCATCTTCTGGAGGTCCGCGCGTATCAGGGTAACTTCAGTCGCCGGCGCCCCCACTGTCTCCTGCACCTGAGCCAATGCCGCCAGGACGTCTTCCAGTGTGGCTTTCTTCGACCCCTCCGTGTCTGCCGTTTTCACCGCGGGCCTGCGTTGCTCTTGCCGGGGAGTTTGTTTGTCGTAGGCGAATTTGTCGAGTTTGGCCTGTGTGGAGTTGTGTCTGGGGCCTCTGTTCGCCATGTTGTTCAGCCAGTGAGTGTTCTGTCCGCCAACAGGGGTGCGCCACCTGGTCAGGGAAGAAATTCCACACGTAGATCTTGATACCGGCCTCCCCACATGTGCACTGGTCCGCTGGATTCTTCCACTGTGTACAAAGCAGGTTTGGGTAGGGTCCCTTGCAAGCTGTTAGCACTCAGGGTATTTCTTATGTCCCTTTCCAAGTGCTGCGGATCATGTGCCCCTTTCTGCTGCCCCTGAGCGGTGTCTCAATGAGGTAGTCCTTCTGACCCCCGGAGGACACACAGTTTAACAGCCGGTCTAATGAGAGTTTGTGGCGCCTGCCCCCGGTGTTGCTCAGTATGTGGGTGTGGTACAGGCTCGGGGCGCAAGCACACAGGAGGCAACGGAAATGGGGGGGCCCCGGTTCCACGCGGAGCCCCGCGTCCTGCTGATGGCTCTCCCCGGATGCCTGTGGAGACCGCTTACTGCTCCTCACACCCCCATCGTCTTCCCCCCGGTCCCGCAGCCTCAGGCTTACCCGCTCAGGGGGCTTGTGTTTGTTTTACTGGGTTCCGCTTTCGGGACATGTCTGCTGCCCAAGATGGCGGCCCCGCCTCAGGAGCTGCGGTGCCTTCTGCTGTGTTCCGCGCCCGCTTTTTATGGCAGCGTCTGCTATATTCACCCACCGCCATTCCGTTGGTATACCTAGGAGGCTTTTTGTTTCTTTTCCGACGTTGCGGTCGGAGGACCGAGACTTCCGGTTGATGGCACCCGCCGATGCTCCACTTCCGCCCGGGTGCAGTCCGCCAGCCACTTCGCTGCGTTGATGAGGACAGCAGGCCCCACCTCGCCGTTCCGCCAATTGCCGGGCCGCCGCTGCTTCAGAACTGCCTCGCTGGGTGCCGCACGGTCACCAGACCCTGTCCGCCCCGACAGTGTAAGGAATTTATCGGATAATAGTGCCGGATTTATGTGGGATGCCGCCTTGCCGCGGGAGCCTCCCTAAGCTGCTGCCGCCATCGTTGGCTGCTAGCCACGCCCCCCCGGTTTTAACATTTTTGACTAGGATCACACTGAGTGTCTGTGTTAATTAAAGAATTATATTTGCACCTTTTTCTTTAATGTCACCTGTGTCTCCTCACAGTTTGCATCTCTCTGCTTACAGGGTACTTTTTATTTTGATATAGTGTCTCATGTTTTGATTAAATGCTGATATAGAGATAGTGCAGTAATTTGGAAATGTATTTTCTGTCTGCACTATCCCTCCTCCTCTGTCTGCACACTCTGACTGCACCCTCTCATGTGCATCTGCAGAGGCCTATTATGATATGGCTGTTGGTGTGTATTAGACAGCGCTTACATGTTAAATCTTTTCCTTCTCTGCCTGTAGTCTCGCACCCTCTGTGTGTACCATTTTATCTCTGTCTTCACTATCTCCCCCTCTGTGTGCTCCAATTAGCCTCTGCATGTAACATTTCTCTCACTGTTTCCAGCATGTATTCTCTGTTGTCCCATTTAATCCTCTGTGTGTACCATGTCTGTGTCTGTTTGAACTATCTGTGTTTCTGATTGAACCCTCTCATCCTTTCTCTGCATCACCTTTTCTCTCACTGCACCATCTCTCCCTCTGCCTGCAGCCCTGCACCGTCTATCCTCTGATTGTACCAGTTTACTCTCTGCCTGCAGTACCTCATTTTCTGTCTGCACCAACCCTCTCCCACTGCCTGCACCCTCTCATGTGCATCTGCGGAGGCCTATTATGATATGGCTGCTGGTGTATATTAGACAGCGCTTACATGTTACATCTTTTCCTTCTCTGTCTGTAGTCTCGCACCCTCTGTGTGTACCATTTTATCTCTGTCTTCACTATCTCCCCCTCTGTGTGCTCCAATTAGCCTCTGCATGTAACATTTCTCTCACTGTTTCCAGCATGTCTTCTCTGTTGTCCCATTTAGTCCTCTGTGTGTACCACGTCTGTGTCTGCTTGCACTATCTGTGTTTCTGCTTGAACCATCTCACCCTTTCTCTGCACCACGTTTTCTCTGAATACACCATCTCTCCCTCTGCCTGCAGCCCTGCACCATCTACCCTCTGATTGTACCAGTTTACTCTTTGCCTGCAGTATCTCATTTTCTGTCTGCACCAAACCTCTCCCACTGCCTGCACCCTCTCATGTGCATCTGCAGAGGCCTATTATGATATGGCTGCTGGTGTGTATTAGACAGCGCTTACATGTTACATCTTTTCCTTCTCTGTCTGTAGTCTCGCACCCTCTGTGTGTACCATTTTATCTCTGTCTTTACTATCTCCCCCTCTGTGTGCTCCAATTAGCATCTGCATGCAACATTTCTTTCACTGTTTCCAGCATGTCTTCTCTGTAGTCCCATTTAATCCTCTGTGTGTACCATGTCTGTGTCTGCTTGCACTATCTGTGTTTCTGCTTGAACCATCTCACCCTTTCTGTGCACCACTTTTTCTCTGACTGCACCATCTCTCCCTCTGCCTGCAGCCCTGCACTGTCTATCCTCTGATTGTACCAGTTTATTCTCTGCCTACAGTATTTAATTTTCTGTCTACACCAACCCTCTCCCACTGCCTGCACCCTCTCATCTGCATCTGCTGAGGCCTATTATGATATGGCTGCTGGTGTGTATTAGACAGCGCTTACATGTTAAATCTTTTCCTTCTCTGCCTGGGGTCTCGCACCCGCTGTGTGCTCCTTCTCTCTGTACCATTTTGTCTCTGTTTGTACTTTCTCTCCCTCTGTGTGCTAAATCACCTAAATCATGAACTGAGTCATGATTTAGGTGATGTAGTTGTAGAAAGTCCTATGCAGTATGTGTTTCAGACCTCTTAATTTTCAAATTGTGTTTATGCTGTGCAATGTAGAAGCTGGGTGTGCTGTTTAAATGCAAAAGCAACTGTGTCTGTAGCATGTAGTAATCATTTCACTGAATTTTCATTTGTACATTCTCAGTCCCACCTTGACTCACTATACTGCTTGAAGTTCACTTCATTGTCCTAAACCCTGAAACTCCATTCCTAGAAAAATATTCTAAACTCTTGCAACACAACTGCAGTGTTGTAAACCCTAAAAGAATATTCCCATCAAGACTCCCTTTCATTGTAGTAATCATTTTACTGAATTGGAAGGGATAGTGTTATCTGTCTAAGATCACAGTGTGAGTCAGTTTTCATTTAGAAGAATGTTGCAGAATAATTTGTGTAGTTGTTGTGTTTAAAAATATGGGAATACATGTACTTATAAAATTGATAAAGGTAGCTTTTTATTATCTATTAGTGAAAATGATATAATTAAGTGTTTATATTTTTTTGCAAGGTCCAGCAAAATTATTATATATATAAAATGGCTCAAAATCAGGAGAACTTTGCAGTCAAATTTGACATTTCGTATGAAGTAATAGAGGACTTAAATGGACCTTTTGGAGAGGACATTGATGAAGAAAATTGAGTTTTCTTTGATCAAAGTGTGGACCTTGAGTTATTAGAAGCAGTGGAAGAAATTGAATTTCAAGATGCAATAATATCATATGAAGTGCTGTTTGAGGTTTTATTGGAGTATGAAATGTTTGATGAATACATATTTGATTTATAATTGCAAATTATTCGAGTGAGTCTTTTTTAATATTGTAATAATTTGGTTTGTTGATGTGTTTAAAAATATGAGAATACATGTTCTGATGAAGTGAGTCAGGGTTTAGGATATGTAGTACTAGAAACTGCTATGCAGTAAGTCTGTCATACCTCTTAATTTGCAAATAGTATCTATGCTGTGTATTGAAGATCCTGGCTGTGCTGTAGAAATACCATACTAACTTTTTTTATAACATGTAATAATCAATTCAGTGAATTTCAAGGCATATTTCTATCTTTTTTTCATTTGGAAAGCAAGTGAATGTGTTTTTTTTAAATATTGTGTCAGAATCACTTGCTCTGTATATGTGTTTTAAGACATGGGAATACATGTACTCATGGACTGAGTTAGACTTTACGACATCCAGTGGTTTTTACTTGTGGGCCTTGCTTGATACCATACACTGTGTACACACAACTGTATTGCTCTAAAGTCAGAAATATCAATCCCACCATGACCCCCTACACTGCGTAAAAACCACTGCACTATTCTAAACCCTGAAAAACTATTCTCAGCAAATTCCCCTATAATGTTGAAACACCACTGTACTGCCATAAAGTCAGAAACAGCACTCACTGCATGATTTCCTACTCTGTTCAGACACTGTTGCAGTACCTTAAACTTACTTATGAAGTGAACCAGTTTACATGATATAGTTGTTCTAATTGCAATGTAGTATGTTAGTAGTGGTCTATAACATGTTTTTTTTTCTTCACAATAGATTGTTATTATCTACAGAAAGAAAAACCAACATGCCTACAAAGGATGCCAAAAGAAGAAAATATAAACAGGCTTACATTTCCAAGAAAACACAATTACAAGATTTATGTAAACAACATTGTACAGAGAAAACGAAGAATGCTTCTGGTAAGACAACAAAGGATTTTATAAGGAAATTAACTGAAAGAAAAAAAAGTGTGGACAATGTGGAAAAGATAAAAATATTATCTGTAAGAACAAAGAAAAAGCAGATTAAAAAGAAGAATGTTGGAAAAGTGTGTGGTGATGAAATTGTCTATAGTAATAGACGTAAAAATCAGTTGCCTCAAGTTTGCAAGAGAATGTTTTATAACAGATTTGTATTAAATTTGTTAAAAAATGTAAAGACTTCTAAAAGGAAAACAGCTTTTTATAAGCAAAAAAATAGAATAGAAAGTATTGTTGATCAGGCTTTTGAATTGAAAAATAAATTGTTTATTTTAGTAATCAATAGACTTCGTACACTAGACAAGGCAATCAATTTTTTGAAAGCGAAAAGTAAGTGGAAAAGACCAATTAATAGAACTAATTTTTGCAATGTTTTTTCTGGAGAATGGAAGCATTGTTCAAGTTCTGAGCCATTTTTTAATGAACAGACTTACTTTCAGACTAATGATTTGTTGCATGTAGTTGACACCAGTGGTCGAGCAAATGGGGTGAAGGACGGTTGTCCGGTTGAAAAAGAGAAAATTGTCCCAAGAAATGCAGAAGAGGTGTTAGCTGATGAAGTTTTAGGGAGACGTCCTAAGACTCCAGTGTACACTTGGAATTGTAGTAGTATTTGTAGTGTACAACAGGATTCAATTGAGTTGTTTTGCAATTTCTTACGTAAGTATACTAAGAAAAGTCTTAAACAAAAGATTAAGATATTGCAAGAATTGGAAAGGGGCGACCATTCGGTCCCCCCGAACGTATGGCTGAGTACCACGAGCCCCCCGGGAAGCCATTTTTTGGGCGGGAGGCGAGCCTCGGCTGGTATGCCCGAAGCGGCGTAGCCGGGGCGCGCTTTTTCCCGCCCTAGAGTGGGCTGGCCTAGACACTGACGCGGACGGCCACGCCCTAGGGGCAGGCAGGGGCGGGTTTTACGCCCGCCCTGAAGACGGATAAAAGGAGCAACAAGCCAAGAACGCATCCTCTTGTTCCTGTGCTCTGAAGCTGCACCCCTTCGCTGCACGTGAGCTCGAGACGGAACGAAGAGCCAATTTTGAACGTTTTGATCTTTCTTGTTTGTTTTACAGATATTCTGTTGGAGAATGCCTAAGAAAGTTGGAAAGCGAATGACTACCGACCAGATGCTGCGTGTTCTTATGAAAGAGGTGACCGACTTAAAGAAGAGAATGGCGGAGAAAGATGGGGAAGAGGGACCGAAACGTCCGTTGGCGGGAGCAGCTCCGGGAGGAAAAGGCAAGAGGCCCAGAAGGGGAGCAGCTGGAGGGGACATCCCGGTTCCCTGTGCCCCACTCGAAGAGCCAACTCCGGTGCCGGCGGAGGGGAATCCGATTCCCGTGGTGGTCACCCCCGTGTCCGGGGAGGATATGCCGCCCGAGCTGGCAGCACAATTAGCAGCGTGGTTGGGTAAAAATAACGAGGGCGCCACGGCTGACGACGCACGGGTTTTGATGAGGCAACTGCGCGAAACAAGGGAGGCGGCTAAGGCACCACCGCCAGTCATCACGCCGGCCGCGGCAGGAGGAAAGCCACCTGGGATAGGCTCAGCCGCAGATACAGCTTCCGGTTCAGGTAAGCGGCCATTGCCGATTGCGAGGGATGAGTCTGCCCCGTCAAGAAGGGAAAAGTTGGGTCAACATGTCCCTCTAGTTATTAAGGAGAAGATATGGGCAGATGAGTATGTGAACATCTTCTCGTTACTTACCGATCATTATGAGATGGAATATGTTAAGAGCCAAAAGGAGCTCATGCATCCGAGTGTTTGGCGCGCAAAGATGGCCGCCTTCAAGGTAAATGAGAACATTGGCAATTGGGGCAAGGCGTGGGGGATTTTTACATCCATCCTGGGCGAACGTAGGCCCGAATTACTGTCTGAATTGCCGATTTATCAGTCACGGATCATGGGGTATTCTGTGTCACATGGGGGCAATCAATGGTTCTGTTACGATAATATTTTCAGAAAAGCGAAAGAACATGATAAAAACTTAACTTGGGATTGTTACGATTCTGTGTCATGGTCAAAAATGGCGGATACTGGTATGTTGAATTTGCCATTAGTAGGGAGTAGTGTGGGGGAGTCCTCCCGCCAATATTCTGGGACCTCCTTTCGATCAGGCGCGAGTAACGAATACCAGTCCAGGCCGAACGGCACCACAGGTAAAAAGGGGAGTTGTTGGACCTTTAACAGGGGTAAATGTACGAGGCCCCAGGGGTCATGCAAATTCAGGCACGAATGTAGCGGGTGTGGGCAAGCGTCCCATCCTGAGTCCATGTGCAGAGCCAAAACGGGTGATAACGGGGGTAGAGGAGGCGCCAAACAGGTCTGAAATAGTCCGAGGGGCGCCTTTACCTACCCCGATTGATACCATGGCAATGATTCCTTGGCTCAGCGAATACCCGGACTACGCTTCCGCTGGGGTGCTGCGGAACGGGTTTTCATATGGTTTCCGCATCCCAGTGGGGGAGTTTCAGGGTTTGGCGAAATGTAAAAACCAAATATCAGTCTTGCAGCACACGACCGTGGTACAGGAGAAGATTGGGAAAGAGGTGGCTCGAGGTCGAGTCGCCGGTCCGTTTAAGGTGCCACCGGTTGCTAACTTTGTTTGTTCCCCCTTAGGGGTGGTCCCCAAGAAGGACCCGGGTGAGTTTCGGCTGATACATAATTTATCAGCCCCACGTGGTCTTTCCGTAAACGATGCGATAGACCCGGCAGTGTGTTCAGTACGGTATGCATCTTTCGATGAGGCCGTAGCCATTTTGAATCGCCTAGGGCCCGGTGCGCTGATGGCAAAATCTGATATTGAGTCAGCGTTCCAGTTGCTCCCGGTACATCCAGACGATCAGCGTCTTCTTGGTTTCACGTTTCAGGGACACTATTACATGGATAGATGTATGCCAATGGGGTGCTCTATATCTTGTTCCTATTTCGAGCAGTTCAGTTGTTTTCTGCAATGGGTCTTCACAAGGAAGACGGGGTTTCATCAGGTTATGCATTATCTCGATGACTTTTTGTTTCTAGGGGCAGCCGGGGATCCGGAATGTGGTCAGGCTTTGAATGAATTTTGTGTCTTAATGAACCATTTTGGTGTGCCACTGGCACCCGGTAAGACGGTGGGTCCTTCCACTTGCCTCGAGTTTCTGGGGATCGAGCTCGACTCAGAGGAGGGTTGTTTTCGTTTACCAAGAGGAAAAGTGCTTAGGTTCAGGGCATCCCTGGAGACGTGTATTAGTCAGTCTAAGGTTAAGTTGCAGCAATTACAACAATTGGTGGGACAGCTGAATTTTGCCCTGAGAGTAATACCGATGGCCCGCCCCTTTTCCAGCTCGATCGCTCAGGCCATGGTCGGCCTGAAGGAGGGTCACCATCGCACGAGGCTCTCGGCCGAGGTTCGCCAGGACATGCGCATTTGGTTGGCATTTCTGGCGGATTTCAATGGTCGAGTTGTCTGGAACAAACCGGCGGTGTCCTCCGAGGAGCTGGGGCTGTGGACAGATTCGGCAGGGAGCATTGGTTTTGGTGCCATCTTTGGCACACAATGGTCGGCTCAAAAATGGCCGTCATGGTGGCATGAGGATGGGTTGACGAGTAACATTGCTTTTCTTGAACTGTTCCCCATTCTGGTGGCCCTGAAAACTTGGCCTGAGGGGTTTAGAGACCACTCTGTGGTATTCTGGTCTGATAACATGACCGTGGTTGAGTGTATCAATAGCCAGGCGGCACGATGCAAATGGATCCTGAGGCTGTTGAAAGAAATTGTCTTGTTGTGTATGCAATTGAATGTCCTATTTAAGGCAAGACATGTGCCGGGGGTGATGAACCAAGCGGCTGATGCGCTTTCTCGTTTCCGTATGCAGGCCTTCTGGGGTTTTCTGCCCACAGCGGACCCGGTGGCGGCACCCTTCCCCGAAGCTCTCTGGTCTCTCGGTGCCCCGAACTACGAAACCTCGTGGGAGAGAGTTTAGCACCCAGGACAGGGAAGGCATATGAAGGGGCGTTCCGTTCCTATTTGGCCTTTTTGGGGACTGCTGGAGGGGAGCTTTGGGGCCAGGAGGAGTGGGTAGTAAATTTCCTGCTGTCTCTACATCAGGCAGGTAAATCTGTGGCTACCGCCCAGAGGCATCGGGCAGCCATTTCCTTTATGGCTAGGGCTTATGGGATCCAGGACCCGACAGCGTCTTTCGTTGTACAAAAAGCGCTACGTGGGTGGCAACGCCTTGAGGGTCGCAGAGTAGATGAAAGGCGCCCGATAGGTCTGGATAGGCTGGCCTTGTTATTATCTGTACTCCCTTCTACGTGTTCGTCCCAGTATGAAACAGTGTTATTCCGAGCCGCTTTTGCGCTGGCATTCCATGGGGCTATGCGGGTAAGCAAACTAGTGGCGAGGAACAAGCGGGATGTGACGGGGGGACTGTGCCGAGAGCACGTTCAGGTCAGAGGGGAGACAATGTCCATCTCGTTTGTCAGGTCCAAGACCGACCAGGGTGCGATGGGGGACTGCATAATCATACAAAGGATTCCCGGGTCCTCCATGTGCCCGGTAAGTTGCGTAGAGGAATATTTAGCGCAAAGGGTGGCATCATGGGGGGGGACATTGTTGCGACACGCTGACACCACCCCACTGACGAGGTTTCAGTTTCAGCGGGTGCTTGCGATGTCAATCTCCGCTGCGGGCTTGAACCCCGGCGAGTTTGGGACCCATTCCTTTCGGATAGGGGCTGCTACAGAGGCTACAGCCAGGGGTCTGAATGTCGAACAAGTTAAACGTGTGGGGCGTTGGTCCTCGAACTGTTATAAAAGGTATGTGCGGTTGCACATGTTGTGAAGCTGTAATGATGTACTCACGCTTCTTGTTTTCTTTGGTTTTTCAGTTACGCAAGCCTACGAGGCGGGGCGGACTGTGCAGTCGACCCAACACCGGGTCAGCGGTCAGACATCACCGGCTGTGAAAAAGGAGGTGTGGGTCGTGGGCCACTCATACGTGAGGCGTGCCGCGGACGTATTCAAAGCAGGTGACATGATTCACGTGGCTGGGGAATACGGGTACAGTGTGTCCTTCTACGGAAAGGGCGGGCTCTGTATTGACCAGTTTCAATCATTTTTTGAGGGTTTGTTAGGGCGGACGAGGTCACCGCCGTCTGTAGTCATAGTACATCTTGGGGGCAATGATTTGGTGACCACTGGTAGACGACTTCTTCTTGAGGCGATGCTTTCCACGGTAAGTTGGTTGGCGAGAAGAGTTCCAGGGTGCACAATTGCATGGTCCCATATGATCCCACGGAAAGTGTGGCGGGGGGCTATTTCTGTCTCTGCTCTGAATCATTCAGTGAGAAAAATTAATAATAAAGTGAGTAGATTGTTCCGTTCAAGTACACTGCATTCTATTTCGCATGGTTGTATTAAAGGGGACAGTATGTATTTGGGGGATGGTGTTCATTTGTCCCGGGTGGGGAACGAGTTACTCATAGGAGACCTGATAGCTTGGCTGGGGACTTTAAGACATGACCTTTAGGTAGGAGTGTGTGGGGGGTCCGGATAGCCGGTCAACTATCCGGCCTGTGGCGGTAAGGTCATGATCGGTGAGCACTAATTGGTAGATCCCTATGAGTGGGCGTCACCCATTACGGATGGGAGCGCTCGAGGGAGGTGGCCATTGGCCCCTCAACGGGTAGGCGGTCCCTTCTAAGGATGGGACGCCGAAAGGAAAGGAAAGGCGGTCAAGGCCCCTTCCTGGGTAGGAGGGGCTACAGCCCCCTCCTGGGGAATTTCCCGGGGCCAGGATATCTGCGACGGCAGATGTGGTAAGTTGTGTGGGGTTTGGGAGGGGGTCTACGCTACCTTCTAGATACCTCACACGAGTCCTCGGACGACCTTTAAGTGGCGCCGAGTTTATTGGGGCCCCCGTCAAGTCAAGGGAAATTGGTAGTTGCACTTGAGGTACACCTCTGTGCGGTCGCCCCTCATAAGTGAGGGGGATATTTCTGGTTTAGGGATCTTGACACCGGTTACGACCTTGCCGTTGGCCCTTAAACGTTAGGATGTACAATTTCAAAATTTCAAGTTAATGTTTTGTAGAATGTTAGTTCGGCTAGGAGAACCTTTGTATTAGAGAATATGTTAAGGTTAGCCAAACATCGCAATGTGGTAATGAAATTGTACATAATATGAAACTGTTATTTTAATGTTTTAATTTTGTTTCATATTTTAATAAATACGGCCGGGAGGGTCACTCCCTCCCGTCTTCCAAAAATTCAGAACTGTTTCCGGTTTCCCATCCTTGGGGAGTGTGTTGAGAGGGGGTGGCGGGTATCTCGGCCATATGGAAAGGGGCGACCATTCGGTCCCCCCGAACGTATGGCTGAGTACCACGAGCCCCCCGGGAAGCCATTTTTTGGGCGGGAGGCGAGCCTCGGCTGGTATGCCCGAAGCGGCGTAGCCGGGGCGCGCTTTTTCCCGCCCTAGAGTGGGCTGGCCTAGACACTGACGCCGACGGCCACGCCCTAGGGGCAGGCAGGGGCGGGTTTTACGCCCGCCCTGAAGACGGATAAAAGGAGCAACAAGCCAAGAACGCATCCTCTTGTTCCTGTGCTCTGAAGCTGCACCCCCTCGCTGCACGTGAGCTCGAGACGGAACGAAGAGCCAATTTTGACCCACCCACCTGCCCCTGAGGACAGCCAGTTGTTTTGAATAAAGTTTTGATGTGGTGATTCTAATTCTTGCAGGTGATGGTGATCGTCGTATTATTTTGAGTATGCAATAAAGAATGGTCAGCTACAGTATGTTTTGTGAATAAAGTAATTCTGCACTAGTAATGATCAGTTATCATACGCGAAATGTTTATGGTTGTTGGTAATTGAGTGAATTTAGTTAAAATTGTCGTATTTATTTTTTGGTCGGGCGGTAAGGTCATGATCGGTGAGCACTAATTGGTAGATCCCTATGAGTGGGCGTCACCCATTACGGATGGGAGCGCTCGAGGGAGGTGGCCATTGGCCCCTCAACGGGTAGGCGGTCCCTTCTAAGGATGGGACGCCGAAAGGAAAGGAAAGGCGGTCAAGGCCCCTTCCTGGGTAGGAGGGGCTACAGCCCCCTCCTGGGGAATTTCCGGGGCCAGGATATCTGCGACGGCAGATGTGGTAAGTTGTGTGGGGTTTGGGAGGGGGTCTACGCTACCTTCTAGATACCTCACACGAGTCCTCGGACGACCTTTAAGTGGCGCCGAGTTTATTGGGGCCCCCGTCAAGTCAAGGGAAATTGGTAGTTGCACTTGAGGTACACCTCTGTGCGGTCGCCCCTCATAAGTGAGGGGGATATTTCTGGTTTAGGGATCTTGACACCGGTTACGACCTTGCCGTTGGCCCTTAAACGTTAGGATGTACAATTTCAATATTTCAAGTTAATGTTTTGTAGAATGTTAGTTCGGCTAGGAGAACCTTTGTATTAGAGAATATGTTAAGGTTAGCCAAACATCGCAATGTGGTAATGAAATTGTACATAATATGAAACTGTTATTTTAATGTTTTAATTTTGTTTCATATTTTAATAAATACGGCCGGGAGGGTCACTCCCTCCCGTCTTCCAAAAATTCAGAACTGTTTCCGGTTTCCCATCCTTGGGGAGTGTGTTGAGAGGGGGTGGCGGGTATCTCGGCCATATAGACCCTTGCAGACTGAGAGAAAAAACGGGTTTGCAAGGGCATTCTCTGGCTTGTCTTTCTAGAAAAGTATGCCAGAGTGTTTTTCACCATATTAGGCAGTTAGCAGTGCATCATACTGAAGTGAGGAAATTAGTGAGAAGGTTTTATTATGCAAAAAGTCCAGCACTTAAGCTAAAACAGTTAAACAGTGTTCTTTTGCATGGATCTGTATTAGATGTAAAGAACATTTGTGAAGAAATTGAGGTTAGTTACTTTCGTGAAAAAGAGGACAGTGCAGAAACTGATACAGTAATAGAAGGAAATGTGGAAGAAAATGTACAGAATTTTAGTACCAAAAATTTTGACCAAGAAATTACAAGGTTTAAGGTCATTTCAGGTGAAAGGCCAAACTTTTCTTGTGTGTGTTGTCGACGAACTCATTATAAGAATCAGACTAGGTTAGTTGATTTATATGTAAAAAGTGAAAAGGAAAATAATGAGTGGAAGGAT
Organism: Lissotriton vulgaris; assembly: GCF_964263255.1. Lineage (NCBI taxonomy): Eukaryota > Metazoa > Chordata > Amphibia > Caudata > Salamandridae > Lissotriton > Lissotriton vulgaris. Next base: position 91,945,782 of record NC_141699.1, on the reverse strand, counting down.
TTTGCAACTTATTTGTGTGTAGAGAATTGTTTTGATTTGGGTTCTGATCAACGTATTTGTAAATATTGTTATAATAAATTAAATGAAAACAAAATGCCTGCTAGAGCTGTGCATAATAATCTTGAGTTGGTAAATATTCCTTCTGAACTGATGGATTTAAATACCTATGAGTCTATTCTTATTCAATGTGTGCATCCATTTCAGGCTATTGTTCGTATGGAGCCTAAGACAGGGAAATTGTCTCCTTCTGATTTACAGAGAGGATTAAAGGGAAGAGTTGTATATTTGCCTCTAGATTTAAAGAAAAATATTGAAACAATTGGTGTTGAAAATGTGGAAGAAGAACCTCTAGTTATACTAGTTAATGGCGTACCTTCGAAGAGTAAGAAAATCTGGCAAGAATTAGTGGATGGTAGAAAAGTGAAAAAGGCAACGTTGTATTTGATAAAAAAAACAACCAATACTACAAACATGTATATGTAGGAGAAGAGGAAACAACTGTGGAAGAGGACAGTGATTTGTCAGCTGGACAAATTGAAAAACTTAGGAACTCCTACATGGTTCCTTACACTAAGCTGTGCAGAGTATGCTTGGGAAGATTTACTTCAATTTCTTCGAGAGGCAAATGCTAACATAGAAAATATAGAATACAAGACACCCGGAGAACTGTGCACTTTGGATCCAGTTAATGTATACTGGTATTTCATAGATTTGAAGCTATGTCTTTTATCACAAACAAAAAAAATCCTCCTCTTGGCGAGGTTCTGGATTTCTTTTGGAGAAAGGAGTATCAAGCAAGAGGTGCTCCTCACACACATATGCTGCTATGGATAAAAGATGCCCCCAAATTTGGAACAGATTGAGATGACACAGGGATGAGTTTTATTGAACAATATTCTACATGTGCTGTACCCAAAAGTACAGTAGAAAAGAATTTAAGACATCAAGTCTTACGGTTTCAAACCCATCGTTGTGGAAAATACTGTTGTCGAAAGTACAAATCTAAGGATAAGTACTACACAAAATGTCGATTTGCATTTCCACGTCCAGTATTATCAAAAGGAAGAGTGAACAATTTTATGTCATCTTTGCGACATACTGTCACAAGAAAATCACCGAAAAATACCTACAACTTAAAAAGAAATGAAGAGTCAAAATACAAAAATGACTATAACCCAGTCATTTTGTCCATGTGGAATGCTAACATGGATATTCAATATGTTGCAGACAACTCTATTGCTGGGGCACGGGAATGCTACGGTGGAGTTCCACGCCTCCACGTAGCTCCTGGACGTCCGGTTCCTGGCTCCTCCTCCCCCCCACACGAGGCTGATGGCGGATAGCGGTTAGCCGTTACTCAGCAGTTCCTGGCTCCTCCTCCCCCCCACACGAGGCTGATGGCGGATAGCGGTTAGCCGTTACTCAGCAGCATAGCTGTGCGTGTGCTTTGTGGCGGAATGGCGGTGTCTGAGTAAGGTGCTAAGACGGGGAGAAGAGCTGCTCATATTGCTGGACGGTGTAAAACATCTGAACGTGGCCGCATCTTCATTGCATAAAGGATTCTGCCGTCGGCGCACCTGCAGGGGCTGAGTTAGCCGCGGAGCTTGGCGCTGAGCTGAGCGGGAGACGTATATAGACTTATATAGATGAACTGGACTCTTCATCCTTCGTCCTGAGAATCGGAGCCTGCAGCTACACAATAACAGCAGTTATACAGCTGGCGGTAATATCTCTGGAGTGAGGTGCGAGACAGCGCAGGCTGCATTATTTTTTTAAATTTTTTTATACTTAAATGACTCATTCACACGGACTGTTACACGCCTGCTGTAAGCTTCGTCTTTTTCACTAAACGCCACAGCTGCCTTTTCTTTTGAAGTTTGTATCCGCTTTATAGTACAGAGACATTGTGGCAATTGGCGGAATACATAGTCAGGAGAGACTTGTGTTGGCGAAGTCAGATCAGCAGGATTAGACCACATTGCAAGTAGAATTGTTTATTCACCTTTTAGCCACCGCTCCACATAGCACCTGGGCTTCCTGTTCCTTGCTCCTCTCCCACTCGGCTCCTCGAGGGTGATGGCGCTGGGGGTGGTTTTATGGCATTTCTGCGGTGCCGGTGGCGTTTGATCTGGTGAAGGTGCAGCGAGGATATGCGCTGTATTTCTGATTCGCTGTGCACGCTGTGGCGCTGGTCGACCCAGGAGTTTTGGAAGTGGTTCACGTAGGAAGGGAGCGCTTTCCCAAAGTACATTCGCTTAAAAAAGAAGGTCGTTTGGTGGAAAGTGCATGTCTTGTGGATCTTGAATATTCATCGGAAAGTGACTATTTTTGCCAAAACTAAGACACTGGAAGTTTCAGCAGTGCTCGCATTGGTGGGCCTGCAGGGCATTCCTTTCCATTGTAGATGTTTGGGGCAGAACGTGATAGTCGGTGGTATCTAGGACAACAAACTTTGTGATTAGCTATCTCTGTATAAACGTTTTTTAGCGCTGCAGTGGCTCAAAACTTTCAAACTCTCTCTGAGGCTCGGTGTGGGAAAAAACTACAAGTCCCAGCATTCCTAGTGATCTGAGAGGCTATTGGACTAATTCTGATCCAGATCATTCTGCCCTGCCGCTTCCGCAATATAGCTTTGTGTTGCAAGACTTCGAATAAATTGGGGTCCCGCCAGTGATTGAATTATCGTAAATCTCAAGTTCTAGCATCCCTGACGCCCTGAATTTCTTTGGTGTTTACTAGACTTATTCTGTTCTGGTCAAAGATTGGAGTTCGGAAACTTTGAGGTGAGAATACTTCGTCTCGCTCTCTGATTATGGGCAAGCAATTGACGGCTAGGACCAGAGCGATAAAAAACGTCAACAACTGAAAGATAAATCAGAAAAGACTAAACTAGAGGGATCTGCTACAGAGAAGGAAAACACTTCTGCTGAAAATTCGGAGAGCTCTGAAGAGGGTGAAAACAATCTCCCAACCGATAACAAGGGAAAGGAGGTATTAGAGCTGCCAGTGATTGGAATGGATATGGCCTGGTCAAGTTCTGTAGAAAAATCACCAGGAATGGTACAAGGTGCGAATTTTACAGAAAGATGCCCTGGCTATTTCAACTTCTACTTCTAAAGTGTCTAAACAATTTCCGTTATTTGAGCGGAAGGGCGTGGCGCATATCACTACTATTGCAGTCGGGACCCGGGCAATTTTGTCAGGGGCTCCAGTCCCCTTAAATTCCACAGATTCAATGACGCCAACAAACAATGTAGTCAACTTAATAGATTCTTCGTCCTCAGATATAAAAACTGCATTTTTGAGTGAGAATGAAGTCTCAATTTTTCCTTCTATGGTTGTTCCTCCTGTTGTGTCTTCTACTTTGCCACAATCTAAATTAGATCTGAATGACGATGCTATGGCACATGCAATGGCACAAAGCCCGATTTTGGAGATGGACACTAAGACTACTGGGGACTTCCAAATCTCAGTGAAAGACATGTTAAACCTGATACTAGGAGAAATAAGAGAGATGAAGCAATTTCAAAAGGCTGGATTGGCAGTAATTTGTAATCGTTTGGACAAAATAGAATATTCAATGGCATCTTTTACAACTCGATTTCACGAATCCGAGACTACAATTTCAGGGCTGGAGGACAATACGACTACTATGCAGAAGGAGGTGTCTACAATTTGCAATTCTTCAAAAGCCTTTGAAAATAAATTGGATGAGTTAGAGAATTACAATAGAAGGTCAAACCTTCGAGTAGTGGGTGTGCCAGAGAATATTGAAGGCTCGGATATGATGCAATGGATTACTTCCTTTTTTTCACGTGAGGTAATCTCTGAGTTTAAGGGAGATCTACCAATCACACGCACGCATCGAGTTCCAGCTCGTCCATTTCTTAACTCCTTAATTATTGTTAACTTTGCTGACGTACGTGTCAAAGAGACAATCCTATCACAGGCCTTTAAGCAAAGACAATTTCATGCCAATCCAACTACTAAATGTCGGATTTTCTCCGATATGTCGGCTGCTGCTGCTAGACGGAGAAAAGACTTTGTAAAGATCTTGCAATTATTCAAAGAAAAGGGTGTCCAAGCGTCAATGGAACAGCAGGCCAAGTTAAAAGTTCTGATAAAAGGCAAATTCAACTTGTTTACTGATGTTGATGAGGCGCGGGAGATGCTTAACCAGCTGCAGAGTTAAGCCCTAATAAGACATTGATGTAACTAGATATGATGGGGGAGGAGGGTAGGTGAGGAACAGGGGGATCACAGGGTCAGGGGCGCAACACCAAGGCGCCTCCATGAGAAGGGTGTGTGTCAGGTGGCCAGCGTGGGGAGGAGGTGAAGGTGTAGTGCAGGGCCACAGGGCTAGGTGCTGGAGGGGTGCACCTGAGGTGGGGTGTGGGTGGGGAAAAAAAAGAAAAGAATTGAAGTTCTTGTGGGATTTTGATGAAAAAATAAGTTGGCAAGATGTGTGCATTAACGGATTATCAATGGTTTATATAAGTGTTTATTGGGGGGCTTAGAGTGATTTCCTTCAACGTTAATGGACTGAATAATAAAAAAAAATGCGAGGAATTGAGTTCTGGATTAAGTCAGAACGACCAGCTGTTGTAATGCTCCAAGAAACTCATATTTCTACTGCCAATATTAATTCATTCTCTATGTTTAAAACCTGGTCGTTATATAGAGGGTTTTATAGAGGGTTTTCATGCGCTCAAGAATCTAAAAGCAGGGTTGCCATTTTTCTAAATCAGAATCTAGATGCAGAAATTGTCCAGTATGAAGACGGGGGGTGGGGCGGTGGTGCTGGGTCACGTGTTTAATAAAAGATAGGAAAAGACCAATTACTTTTGTTAGTTTTTATGCCCCAGTGGAAGACCGTGCCCCAATCTATGATGAGTTATTTCAATCTTTGTTGTTAGTTAGGGGGGGCATAGTGATAGGCGGTGATTTTAATATCCTCATGGATATAAAATTAGAATCCACTGGTGTGTCAAGGAAACAATCTAAACCAAAATCTAGAAGGTCCATTATGCAGAATATATCATTATTGGATCTTTGTGATCCTTGGCGCACTACATTTCCTCAGAAAAAAGAATTTACGTGTTGGTCTGGGAGACATAGATCCTCGTCCCGATTAGATTTTTTTCTGGCTTCAAGGTTATTAAAATTCTCCTACCAAAAACTTTTTCACAATGGTTTTTCAGACCACGCAATGTTGTTAATTGAATTTGAAATAGGCGAAGAGATTAAGCCATCTAAAAGATGGATATTTAAAAAAATGTATCTGCAGGACAATAATTGGATCTCTTTTTTAAAAACTGAAATTACTGAGTTTATAGCACGTGATCTAGATACAGCCCTACTCCATATTGTATGGGACTCATTAAAAGCTTTTATTCATGGTATCATAATTAGTAAAGATGCAGAAGAATGGCGCACTATTAAACAAACTAAGACCTCACTTTATCAAAAAATCCATTCACTTACTTTGCTGCGCCAAGTTAATCCTTCCAGTGATGTACAAAAGAAATTAAATGAGGCTAAACGTGAACTTAATACGTTTTTTTTTTACACAGAGCGAACAGCAATTCTCAATAAAATCTCAGAAGATCTACGAGGAAAGTAATTTCTCTGGGAAACTTCTTGCATGGCAGGCAAAAGAGCAAGTTGCCACAAAGTTGATCCACTCCTTAATGTGCCCTGTCACTCAAGTTGAAGTATCTCAGACTGATGCTATTGGCACTATTATGCTGTGCCACTATAAACAGACTTACAGTCAACAGCAAATAGTAGATCACTCCAAGCTCTCAGATTTTTTATCCAGATACAATATGCCCTCCTTAACACAGGTAGACAGTGATTCAATGCAGCGTTTATTTTCCAAATCCAAACTAGAATTAGTGGTTAAGAATTTACCAATTGGTAAAGCTTGTGGCCCGGATGGCTTTCCGGCTGAATTTTTTAAGAGTTTCTTTACCGTCTTTTCTGATTTATTATTTCAATTATTTATTTTTATATGTTAATGGGTGGTCAAGTATCGGATTCTTTCGGGGTGGGGACTGTTGTTAGTTTTCCCAAAAAAGGTAAATGTTTAAAAGACCCTAACTCGTATAGGCCTATCACATTACTTAATACCGATTATAAGATCCTCACTAAATTACTGGAAATTTTTAATTCAATTGCAACGGATCTTATTCACTTAGATCAGAATGGCTTTGTGGCAGGCCAGCAGTTACTGACCAATACCCATTTTCTCACGGAAGCTCTAGATTATTTTCAGGTTAAAAAAATTCCGGCTTTAATTTTATTATTGGATGCTGAGAAAGCTTTTGATTTAGTGGTGTGGTCAACTTTATTTGCTATTTTAAAACATTTTGGTATCCCTTCACAAATTACTAGTTTAATTCAAAATTTATACACGGGTGCCAGAGAAAATATAATTAATAATTCTGTTTTGGCAGGCACAGTATCGGTCCATCGAGGCACTAGGCAGGGCTGCCCCCTATCCCCTATCCTTTTTTGCTTTTTTTATTGAACCGTTAGCCACAGTAATCCGTGAATCTGTAAATATCCCTCCACCAATTACATCTATGGCAAAAATTAAACTCTATGCCGATGATATCATGTTGATAATTAAGACGGATATCCAATCTCAAACTGCTGTTTTGCAGCTCTTTGAAGAATTCGAGGCCTTAGGAGGTTACCGAATTAATAAAAAAAAAACTGAAATATTGGTGTGTGGTGGGGGGAGGTGGATCTACATGCAGACTTAGCTGGTTGTATTAACGTAAGACCGAAACGGTATTTAGGGGTTATGTTTTCTACCTTGCTATCAGATATAGTTAAGCTGAACTTTGACCCACTTTTTAGAAAAGTGCAATCCTTATTTACTAGATGGGATTCACTACCATTTACTATTATGGGACGGGTGGCACTCATAAAGATGTCTGTACTTCCACTATTTAATTTTTTATTTTCTGCTATTCCGTGTTTCTTACCTAGTAGTTTTTTTTTCAAAAGAAATTAATCCAAATATCTGCTAGGTACAATCTTTGGTCTAACACTATCTTTAACTCTAGATGCAATAGACAAATCACTCTGTGCAAAGTTATTAGAACGATCTGTGAAATTGATTACCGGTCTTTCTTGGTTAACAAGAGGATCTGAAATTTGCAAATTATGCGAATCATTAGCACCACTACACCTAGCCACCCTATACACATTCCACACTCTTCCATCTTGGGTGACAACACTATTTTTAAAAACTTTTACAATTTTGATAGGAGGAAAGAATTTAGAAAACCCTTTGACAAGAAAACCAGGTTTTCTTATTCTCACCCATTCCCCCACCACAAAATCAAGAACCTTTGCATTCATCTTGGAATCAAATAAAACCTTCATTTTCTGCTGTCTATCCTCCACACGTTTGGCAACACACTCCAGATCAACAGCAGAACTATGTTTAATTTTTTAATCCACCAGGGACAAATATCAGAAGAAGGTTCCCTTCCCTTAAGTAGCTTGAAAGGACTTACACCAGTTACAGAATGAGGTGTGATGCGATATGTCCACAGCCTTTTCCTCACAACATCCAACCAATCATCACTTGAAGACTGCACACCCCCAATACAATCTTTAAGGACACGGTTGAAACGCTCGACCTGGCCATTTTCCCTAGGTTCGTATAAAGATGAAGTATAATGCTGAACATTACAACCCTTGAGAAAATCCTCTACCTCAGCAGAAATGAGTTGCGAACCATTATCAGAAACAAAGGTTTCCGGGAAACCCTCTCTGGCAAAAACCTCTTTTAAGAAGACAATAACCACCTGTGAAGAGACACTCCCACAAACTTCACCTCTGGCCATTTAGAGTGGTAATCAACCAAAACAAGAGCATACCGAGCACAGGAGGGCAAGTGTTTAAAAGGTCCTGAGATATCAAAAGCAACCTTTTGCCAAGCAAAATCAGGCCAACTCACAGGTTTTAGAGGAGCAGAAGACAAATGAAGCATTTTACCACTATTGATACAGTCGGGGCAGTCCCTGACCATCCTGTCCACCATTTTATCCACACCAGGCCACCAAACATTTTCTCTAATAAGACGTTTCATAGATGACATACCGATGCGACCCTGATGAGATAACGACAAAATTCTCTTCTGTAGTGAATGAGGAGGAATCAGTTTGCCAAATTTAAATAGGAGACCACAGAACTCTTCAATCTCAGGCGAAACCTGGCAATACGAAGCCAAATCTGCCGAAATGCATCTAGTACTTGGCCAACCATTTCTTACAAATTCAAAAATCTGCTGACAAACAGCATCTTTGCCTCATTCAACCAACCATTCTTCCTCACCCAAAGCCAAAAACTCATGAGAAACACAATCGCTAATAGAAGCAATGACATCTGCATCTTGTTCAACACAAGCAACATCATCATTATTGCAGGGCAGTCTAGACAGAAAATCAGCAGTAACGTTACTCTTTCCTGGCACATAAACAACCTCAAAGTCATACTCCTGCAGACGTGAAGTTAAACGAGCTATCCGTGCAGTCGAGTTCCAGCCACCCCCAGGAGATAAAATACCAACCAACGGTTTATGATCTGTTCGTAGAACAAAACGGCTGCCCGCACAAAATTCCTAAAGTGTTCTACAGCCCAAATGCAAGCAAGAAGCTCTTTTTCAATAACAGAATACCTCCTTTCAGCAGAAGATAAAGTCCTAGAGGCGAACGCCACACACCACTCATCTTTGCCAGAAGACTGACTCAAAACACCCCCAATACCATATAAACTTGCATCCACAGTAACAATACACTTCTTATTAATACAAAAAGACTTTAACGTGGGTGCATTGACAATATCATCCTTGATCTGCTTAAAAGCAAGATCCCGTTCATCCGTCCAAATAAACTTAGCAGAGCTCCTGGTTAGCTCCCTAAGTGGTTCCAACTTGTTAGCAAAATTATGAATGAATTTGCTATAATACTCACAAAGACCCGCAAAAGAGAGAAGCTTCTCTTTACTGTCAGGTGCGGGTGCTTTAACAATGGCATCAACCAGATTTTTCTTAGGAACCACACCATCTCCAGAAAGCGAATGACCAAGATACTCCACAGTTTTGCAAAAGAATTTGCATTTGCTAGCCTTGATAGTCAACCCAAAATGTTCCAACCTGGTACATACCTCTTTAAGATGAGTGTGATGCTCCAAACTATTTTTCGAAAACACAAGGATATCGTCCTGAAAACACTTTACAAAAACTGCCAGGTCTTTAAAAATATGGTTCATAGCCCTTTGAAAGACAGACGCGGCTGAAGCCAAGCCAAATGGCATTCTCCTAAACTGAAACAAACCATGCGGTGTGATGAAAGCTGTAAACTGTTTAGAGTCTTCTGTAAGCTCGATCTGGTGATAGGCAGATCTAAGATCCAAAGTCGAAAACACACATGCTCCATCCAACATGCACAACATTTCATTTATGTTGGGAAGAGGGTGACAATCTGTAACCAAACACTTATTGAGAGCTCTCAAATCCACACATAACCTAATAGTTTTATCAGGTTTAATTGCTAAAACAATGGGGGAAACCCACTCTGAAGATTCCACTTCTTCAATAATGTTCTCTTTCACCATTGTACCCAACATATTTCTCAGCTCATCTCTAATACTGATTGGAACCCCTCTAAGCTTTTGCTTAACCGGTACAGTGTTAGGTTTGACTTTAATCTTGTGACTAAAACCATTCAATTTACCTAATTTTTCAGAAAAAAACCTTGGGAAATTTTTTGAAATTTCCGTGGACATAACTGATGCATCAAATTCCCCATCAGATATTGCAATGACAGATTCAGGATCCTTTAACCTAGGATTCAACGTTACCCCTAACTTTGCCTGATCCCTCCATCCTAACACATTCACCCCTTTATAAGCAACATACATTTTTACCATTGCAGAATTATTCTTGATGGTAATGAGTACCTCCTTAAAACCAATAAAATTGATTGGAGACTTATCGAAATTATATGCAATTATATCAGGTTTACAGAGAGCACTGATGTCAATCAGATCCCCAAAAGATTCTTCGCAACAATCACGAGTGATAATAGTCCATGGAGAACAAGAGTCCACCATCAGTTCTAAAACGTTTCCTAAAATACTTACAAAACTTTTCGGAGATGACAAATTATCAGCTAGTGGAAAATCAAAACAAGTTTGTACAGATATAACAATACCCGTTTCCCTGATTTCAGAATCCTTTCTATCATCATCAGCCACAAACGATACACTCCCACTAGGACGTTTTGAATTCGAAAATTTTGCAACCAGAAAAGGTTTTACAGGAAACGTGCACATTTTTGAAAAATGCCCTGTACGTCCGCATTTGTTGCATTGCTTATTGACAGCTGGACATTGTGGGAAAGAAGCAATGTGGTCAGGGTTACCACACCTGAAACAATAAAACTGCTTGCTCTTACTATCATTCTTATTAAAATAACGAGTTTTTGAATCTTGGGAATTAACAGTACTTACTTCACTGCTAGAGGTGGAAGCAGTAGAACTAGAAGACGAAACAGAAACCTTATCTAATGACTTAATCCACTTGTCAGACTGCTCCAGAGCTTTTGCAGTACTGATAGCCACCTCAAGACTAGGGTCACCCAAGATCCATAATTGTTCTTGCACCTTTTTGTTCTTTACATGTACAATAATCTGATCACGGATCATTTCATCCGTCATAAGACCAAAGTTACAATGCAAAGAAAGGGCACGTAAAGCAGTGAGAAATTCATCAAAACATTCATTTTCCTCTTGTTTTCTAGTATAAAATGTAAACCTGTTGAGGGCTATACTAGTAACAGGTTTAAGTCTACCCTCAATTCTTAAAATGGCTTCATCATACACATTCGTGTCACCACTTGACCTAACAGGAGGCAAAGTTCTAAAAACTAATTGTCCCTCCGAACCGAGACAATGCAAAAATATGTTTTTTTCCTCTCCGCTGACATTCTATCACCATCCATAGCTTTAAGATACGTAAAAAATTCTTCTTTCCATCTCGTACATGGAATTGGTGGATCACCTTTGGACTGTAAGAATTTCGATGGAGGATCAAATTGCATGTTGAATGTGACACACTTTACTTCCTTGTAGTGTTAAATTTTAAATCAATCCTAAATTAGTTAACTAAAACTTCTTTCAATTTATGAAAATTAAATAAAATATAATTTCAGTTTCCAAAGTTAAGAAAAAAAAATAGTCTTCAAACTTGCATTCAAACCATTAAAATAACACTTCTTAGAAAGTGCAAACTGTAGTAAATATCCCAATGTCATGCAAAAACAATCAAAAAACATCCACTAGATGGCAGTCACGTATAGCTGACTTAAAACACTTTTCCTCTATTCGTCGATCTTTCTATGTAAATTTCGTATTCCAGTGGCTTGAAATCCAAATACTTTGGAAGGAAAGTTAAAATAATCCAGAAATAGACCGAATGTCTATTCCAAAATGTTATGTCAGAGTAGTTAAAACTTCTCAGCTAATTCGATACAGTAAAATATACCTTCAACAAAACTTCTTTGAATTAAGCAACAAAATCACGTTGTTGAAGATGAATAAGGCACTTCCGGAAAGCGTTTGTAATGCAAACACGCCACACTTGTCAGTAAGCATGTAAACTGTACCTTTATTCCACCGCAATTTAATTTCCTCCTTCAGTCTCTCTCCGGTAACCTCGTACCACTGGTTACCATGGAGACTACAATATGGCTGCCTGACGTTATGCGCAATGACACACTTGCGCAAAGCAACGTCGATTGTGATGCGGCAGTGAACCAAGTGACGTTACCAGTGGTGACGCTCAGAGGCTGACGTGTAAATCCTGTCTCGAGCCTCTCTCCACGAAAATCACCAAAAGACATTAAAAGTCAAAACTTCCGATTCCTTCTGCTCACAACCACCGGAGGAAGTCTTACGTGCAAAATAAACTTCTTTGCTTCTCCCGAAGGTAAATTTCCAATACTTGAAGCCTTTGAAGACTTTCAATCCGGGTTCTTTTAATATCTGCTCCTGTGCTTCTCCAAAACGTGGCAGATATTAAATAAATATCGCTCGTGGACAATATTGAAATGAGGAATGTCCCAAAAATGCAAAACTCTGTATATTTATTTGAAGATATGAGACAGAAGCACAGCACGTTTGTTTCTATGTAGATCCAGTGAAACAACTGTTAGGTATGGAATCTGGAACCCCAGATGTAAGATGCAGGCACGCATCATACAATCCAGGCACCAGAACCATAACAAAGAACAGACATAGAAGAAATAATAAATACAAAGGAATGTAACACTGTGGTGTTCAGATTGCTTACAACGTCAAATTAATACTTTATGGTTATGATTCTGATCTTGGATTGTCAGAACAGATGGTAAAATTATTATTTATTGTGATGGCAGTAGCAAGGTCTCTGGTGCTCCAGAACTGGAAATTATTACAAGCTCCTTCGTTTAATACCTGTCTTCACAAAATGAGAAATGTTAGAATGAGTGAATTTCGTTATGCACAGCGAATTGGGGGGTTGAGGAAATTTGACAAAATTTGGAAATCGTTTTTTGAGTAATTTTGGAAATTGTATTCTGTAAACTATGATTTTGTATTCTTGGTTGTCAATATATGCATTTTCTGTTTATTAATTGAAATTATGATACAAGAACTTCAATAATAAAAAGTAAAAAAAAAAAACTCTATTGCTGGGGCTCGATATGTAACGTCTTACATTACTAAATCTGAAAAGACAGAACTAAAGGAAATGTGGGAAGAAATTTCTCATGAAACGAGCCTAAGTAAGAAATTGTACAGCTACAGTTTGAAGATGTCTCATCGAGAAATCAGAGCATATGAATGTTCAGATCGTTTATCATCTGCAAGTCTATACTCCAAATCTAGAACAATCTTTTAGGTGAGTTTAGGTCTTGCAAGAACACGAAACCGAGTTTTGAAATCTGTACAAGAAATTGAGAATTTAGCAGAGAGAGAAGCAGACAGTACAGATGTTTTGAAGACCAATATGTTGGATACATACTATCCAAATAGAAGTAATCATCTTGAGAACGTTTGTCTCTATGAAGTACTGCAAAGCTATACTTTTAAGAAGAATATTACAGAAGATATCAATAAAGGAGTATATGCTATGATTGGATCTGAAGGATGTTTAGTGAAACAAAGAAAAGGACATTTGATTAATCACCGAAAACTGAGTTGCGAAACTGATGACAAAAAGGAATTTTACTATTTAGCTCTTTTGCAACTCTTTAAGCCACGGCAAACAGAACTGGAACTACTTGGAGATTTTGACAGTTATGAAGATTCATTCAACGCAACTAAAAATACTATAGAATGTCCTGCTTTTACTAATTATCTGAAAATGTTGAACGACGAAATACAGCAAGAAGCTACAATTGCAGCAGAGATTGCTAGAAACAGTTTTCAAGACAGTCTAAGTTCTCCTTCGTTGAGTCAGGATCCACTAGGAGAACCAATTATTCAAAATGCAGTAGCGACTGCCATGGATGAGGTGGAAACAGCAATGCAACAAGCTCAAGAGGATATAATAAACTTAGAAGAATTGGAAAAACAATAAATGTTGAGCAAAAACAAATATACAATCAAGTGACAGAACAGATTGAGCATGGTTTATATCACGAGAAAAAAGAGTGCTCATGTACGTGATTTAAACCGGTCCGACTGTACGTGAGTGGAGAAGCAGGAACTGGAAAAAGTTTTCTAATTAAAGCAAATGCAACTTATCTACAGAAAAGAGCTGAGTTGTCACTCTCTTGTGTTGTTACTGCTCGAACTGGGTTGGCAGCACATAACATTAAAGGTATTACTTTATATCGTTTATTGATGCTGCCAGTAGAGCATGAAAATAAATTAGAATACCACAAGCTACCTGGAGAAGCTTGTTCTGGAGTTTCTAGAGTCTTGAAAAAAATGAAACTTCTCATTATTGATGAGGTAACCATGGTATCAAATTTAATGCTTGCCTTTGTGCATTTAAAAATGCAAAAAATCCTTAAAACAGAGTATGATGTGTTATTTGGAGGCAAACACGTCATAGTTTTTGGAGATCTACTACAACTAACTCCTGTGAAAGGACAGCCAGTATTTAAAACAGTTATACATGAAGACACCAGAAAGTGCCTGGGAAGCATTGGAAAGTTAATATTTGGTCATATTTCTGGAGAAGTGTGGCTCAATGGTTAGAGCAGCAGACCCTGATGCAGAGGTCTGGCCCGGGACCAGGGTTCAATTCCCCGCCTCGGCGGGTCTTGGGCTCAATAATTCCATGGACCTGATAATTCGCGCCTCGGTGCCTATACCAATCACGGAGTTCCACTCTGCAACTCTGGGCACTAGCTTGCTTAATCTCCACAACGGCCCCCACAACGCTATAAGGATGCCTGGCCTCCACCTTGGAGGTGCCCAGGAGTGGACGCCTCACAGGGAAAGCCAGGATGGGTTCCACAGCGGTATTCGTACAAGCGCCTTGAGACCCTTGCATGTGGGTAGTGCGCTATACAAATACCAATTTAAATTTTTTATTTCGAATATTTACTCGATTATTAGAACTCGATGGTTTCTCTTATTTCATCAGTACTTTACTCCCAATGGTACATCTCGTCTCGAGATGTACCCGAGAGTCGAGATGTACCCGTCAGAGTGAATTACTGATGAAATAGGAGAAACCATCGAGTTCTATTAATCTGCACCAGGACGCGATTGGCGGTCCGGAAAGACAGTTTAACCACGGGGAATGAGGTGCCTCTTACATTTGAAGGAACCTACATGAAACAATCTGGAGTATCGAACCAGTAGCTGTTAGGAGCAAAAGAATAAAGAACTGCATACACAGTCTTTTCTTCCAATAAGTAAAGGACCATTTGATTACCACGTATGATGAAATGTGAGGCCTGTTGAACATAAGGAACCATACGACACACTCAAGAGAAAGGAAACGGTCGTTTGATTTTGATGACCCCTAACAAAAAACTGTCCTGATGAAGGTGTGACCACATCTACGGACTACAACACCAAAACGCGTCAACGCACTTTTCCACACAGAATTCAAACTAACCTTGGGGATCCTAGAGATATTTTTATTGTACATTACTGGAAGTCCCCAAGTATTCATGTAATGGTTATTGAATTGACTAATCTGTAGCAATATCAAGTGCTGTATTGAAATTAAGGGGTTTTGTTGTATGTTCTTCTTCATTGATTTGTGATACACTGTATGATTAGTCTTGTGGACTAAGAAAAATGTATTTTGTTTTCTACTTTTAATGTGTTATATATATGCATTGTCTTTTTTAATATGTTTTACATATGATTTGTATTATGTTTTCTTTTTTAAAAATAATTCTTTCACATTATGAGATGTCTCTGTATTGATGTATTCAGTAGATTCAAAGAGAATTCTTACTGAATTTTTAACGAATATATTTTTAATAAAATAGAGTGTAAATGATATGATCTAGTTTGTGGCCAGTGATTTAGATTACATATTTAGTGCTTGTGGTGAGTGAATGTAATAAGAGTACGATATTCTGGCAGTAGTTTTTTCTGTCTATAAATCTGTCTAGGGATAGCCCTTTGACTTTCAGTGTTAAGAAAGGGTAGTCTGATGTTGAAAAGTACTTTGAGAGTGAGGGTGATGAGGTCCAAAAAATTATTGTAGTTGACATAGAGGTAGTGTAAGTGTATCAGATAGTGGGTGATGGGGCTATCACAGGAGATGTTGATCATCAGTCAGGCAGAGGTGTTTTAGATTTGTTGTAGTTGTTGGAGATGTTGCTGATATTTTTCATTCCCCTGTAGAGGTTTCTTTTAATGGTATACAGCTCCTTAGTAAGATAAAGGATGAACAGAGTGTGATCGGCATACCAGATGATGTTGAGGTTCTCATAGAATGCTAGTTGTTTAAGGTTCTATGTACATGATAAATAGCATCAGGTGGAGGTATAACCATTGTTAGATGGTCCAAAAGATGTTGGTGCTTTTGATTCAGAAGGTTGGGAAACGGACAGTTGAGAGTACTATTAAGTAACTTCCAAAGGATTTCACACATACTATTTGGCCATGAGGAATGGTATCTGAAACAAAAAATGACTATTTCGGGTAAATGTTGTTAGCATATGTTTGTATATAACTTTATTTAGAGTGTATAAGAAAGAAGTAATAATGCTTTGTTACTTTGTGATTGTTGGTAATATCCCTTACTTACGTAAAAAATTGTTGTTCGAAAAAGACATTTAAGATATGTTTTTTCTAATTGTTACATTCTTAATGAAAATGTTGAATGGGTTTTTTAAAGACAATCTTATTGATTGTCTTTTTTTTGGCCGCTGTTATATGATGAATACTATTGAACTCACTGTTTTCAGTGAAATTCAATTTATTCATAGAACAGCAAAATAAAATACAAAACATATTGTACATATTATTTTGTATTGTGAAATATATATTATAACTCAATTTTTTCTTCTCTTCCATCCGTCTCTAAGTCTCTTCCTCTGTCTTAGTCACTATAACTGACTTACTCCCTAACAGTCCCTCACTCTCCCTCTGTTTGTCTCTCTCACTGTCTCCATCTCTCTCCACCAGTCTTCCTTTTCTTTCCTATCTCTTTCTATAAATCCTTCTCTCTCACTTACTCCTTTTTCCTTTCTCTTAATATGCTTCTTTTTCTAACACTCACCTTCCCTCATCCTTATATCCCTTCCCTCAATGTCACTGCCCTTCACTCAATCTTAGTCCTCTTCCCCCACTTCATGTTCTCCTCTCTCTGCACCACTCCCGTTCCCTTTCTCCTGCTCCCATTCCCTCACTCCCCCTCACTCTCTTTCACTCACTCCATCCGTCAATACCCTTCCCTTATTCCCCTTTTCTCATTCCCTTTTGGTAACTCTCATTCCTTTAGTCTCTCACTCCCCTTCACTCCATTTCTCTCTCCCTCTCTCCCTCTGTCTCACTCAGTCTAACCACTTCACTCCCTGTCAGTTACTCGCTCTCCCTCTCTTTCTCTCTCACTATCTCCCTCTCTCTCTCTCCCTCACCCTTCCTTTCATTCCCTTTCTGTTTCCTTCACTCCTACTTCCTTTTGTATTATGAAATATATTATTATAACTCCGTTTTTTCTTGTCTTCCAGAGATACTATATTTACTAAAAAAATTACTATTAACGTGTCATTCTTTATAACGTATGTATAACATACAAAAAATACTTTTTCATCACTCTCTTACTTCTCTTTCTCTCTTTCCCATTCCTTAATCTCTCTCTTATTACCCTTCCTTTGCTCATCTTACTCACCTTTCCTCATTCTCATCACTCCACTTCATTCTCCTTTACAGTCCATATCTCACTATCGGTACTCTTTCTTCATCCTCACTCACGTTATCCAACTACCTCTTTCCCCTTTCTGTCCCTGACTTCTCTTTCCTATCTTCCTCCATTACTATCTTTGTCGCGCTCTATCCCTCAGTCTCTTCTCACTCCCCCCTCACTCTCTGTCCTTCACACCATCCTTCACTCACTTCCAGTCACTTCACTTGTCTCACTCCCTTACTCCCTTTCGCTCACTCCCCTTCCTTTATTCCCTCACTCACTCTCCTTTACTCCATCTGTCTCTAAGTCTCTTCCTCTGTCTCAGTCACTATAACTGACTTACTCCCTCACAGTCCCTCACTCTCCCTCTGTTTGTCTCTCTCACTGTCTCGCTCTCTCTCCACCAGTCTTCCTTTTGTTTCCTCTCTCTTTCTATAAATCTTTCTCTCTCACTTGCTCCTTTTGCCTTTCACTTAATATGCTTCTTTTTCCAACACTCACCTTCTCTCATCCTTATATCCCTTCCCTCACTGTCACTGCCCTTCACTCAATCTCAGTCCTCTTCCCCCACTTCATGTTCTCCTCTCTATGCATCACTCCTATTCCCTTTCTCCTGCTCCCATTCCCTCACTCCCCCTCACTCTCTTTCGCTCACTCCATCCGTCAAAACCCTTTCCTTATTCCCCTTTTCTCATTCCCTTTTGGTAACTCTCATTCCTTTAGTCTCTCACTCCCCTTCACTCCATTTCTCTCTCCCTCTCCCTGTCAGTTACCCTCTCTCCCTCTCATTTCTCTCTTACTCTCTCCCTCTCTCTCTCTCTCTCTCTCCCTCACCCTTCCTTTCTTTCCCTTTCTATTTCCTTCACTCCTACTTCCTTTTTGTGTTATGAAATATATATTATAACTCCATTTTTTCTTGTCTTTCACAGATACTATATGTATACATTTTTTTTACTATTAACTTGTCATTTCTTATAAGGTAAGTATAACAAACATAAAATACTTTTTCATCATTCTCTTACTTCTCTTTCTCTCTTTCCCATTCTTTAATCTCTCTCTTAACCTCTTGGCTGCTAAGGCATTATTTGAGTTTGTATTTAATTTCCATTGAAATCAATGGAAAGTCCATGACGAGTTACCCTTGTCATTAGCAGCCAAGAGGTTAATACCCTTCCTTTACGCATCTTACTCACCTTTCCTCATTCTCATTACTCCACTTCATTCTCCTTTACAGTCCTTCTCTCACTATCAGTACTCTTTCTTCACCCTCACTCACGTTATCCATCTACCTCTTTCCCCTCTCTGTCCCTTACTTCTCTTTCCTATCTTCCTCCATCAGTACCTTTGACTTGCTCTATCCCTCAGTCTCTTCTCACTCCCCCTTACTCTCTTTCCTTCACATCATCCCTCACTCACCTTCACTCACTCCTCTTCTCTAACTCCCTCACTCCCTTTTGCTCACTCCCCTTCCTTTATTCTCTCCCTCACTCTCCTTTCCTTCATCCGTCTCTAAGTCTCTGTCTCAGTCAGTATAACTGATTTACTCCTTCACACTTCTTTACTTTCCCTCTGTTTGTCTCTCTCACTGTCTCCCTCTCTCTCCACCACTCTTCATTTTCTTTCCTCTCTCTTTCCATAAATCCTTCTCTCTCACTCACTACTTTTTCCTCTCTCTTAATATGCTTCTTTTTCCCTCCCTGTCACTACCCTTCACTCAATCTCACTCCTCTTTTCCTACTTCATATTCTCCTCTCTGTGCATCACTCCTATTCTCTTTCACCCGCTTCTATTCTCACACTCCCCCTTACTCTCTTTCCCTCACTCCTGTGGTAAATTTCAATTACCTATACTTAATTTATGCGGTAAAGTTCAATAAGAATAACTCAGTCAAAAAAGGAGAGACAGAATCCGTGGTATTTGAGGTTTTAAAAGGGGTTTTATTCCTTAAAAAGGAATTGGTTATATGGTTCGAACCATGGCAAATCGATTTCAGTCGCCACTAAGGCTCGGGAAAGGATAGACAATACTTTATTGACAAGTTAACATATATATAGTCAATGCATTACAATAATGACAGATGCAGGAGGCGTAACAGCTGAGAGGAGAGATAAGAATACACATACGTAATGAAAAAAGGCGTTACAATAGGCGTGCATGAGGGCAGGTACTAGAAACGTCATTATGTGATGTCACAGGTGGGTGGATCCACAAGAGAATCCTGCAGTGTCAGCAGAAATATATGGCAGAGATGCGCGCGCAGGCAGCATGACGTGTGATTGACGTGTAACTGGAGGGTGAAGGGGACTTGACATTTAGCCCTACATGAGGAGACAGAAGTCTGGGGTGTCAGAACAACCTAATCCCAAATCGTATCTAATATATTGTGTTTAGGGAACTGTATTATCTGAATGGAAAAGGTCTCTCGGGCAAAAGGCTATTCTATACTGACTGCTAATGCGTGCATATGCGTCTACGTGTCTGCATGAGATGCGAGGGGGCATGGGCCTACCATGGTAACAGGAGCTATGAATTACTTGCATGGAGACAGTGAGGCCGGGCCCTTTGCTCTGCAGCTGGAAGGATGTTTTCCTTAACTACCAGACAGGAATGTATTTTCGAGGAGCGGAGCAGATAACTCGAAAGCAAAATACCGTTTTGGCAGGCAACAGGCTGAGCCAGGCACCGTTAGCCGCACAGGGAGTAAGACAAAGGTCATGGATACAGATGCTCATCCAAGCTGGAGCATTCAGAGGCAGAGAGCAGGAAAGAACTCGATGACAGGAATCAGGGCCTAAATCGCCTGAGCCAGGGAAAACGTGAAATGTGCACCATGAAAAGATGTTGGCAAGGCACACTTAGGAACAGAATATCTGACCCATTCATGGTGGATCTGAAAGAGGACATGTTAACGTTGGACGCAAATGTATTTGCGTCTTCATAGCTGATACAGGAGGGAAGTTACATGCACATTAAGCTCGTACATGGAGACGAAGGGGTAGACGTTAGGGAACATTTCTGACCATAAAATTTATATTTCCTCATTCCCTCCTTGTTCCCTAAGGACCCTTCATGATATATCGATACTCATAAGTCTGTCAATCTGCTCACGTAGTATCATTTGCTCTTCTTTCTTCTTATGACGTTTGGAATGAGAATTTGAATGGGGAATACATGATGTGGCGCACAAGCCGCAAATCGCCGGCCCACATTGTAGACATAGGCAACAACTGAATACTATGAGAAGGGCTATACCTAGGAAGGATAGGATCTTCCATCCCCAGGCTGACAACGTTGTCCAGAACCAACCGGACCAAGTCCAGGTGCCTGGATTCTGGTGTATCTGACTTGCAATTTTATGAAGATGAGTAATGGCTCTATATACTGATGGCGCGTTTTCTGGAATGAAAACACAGCTGCTCGATCCGATGACTCTACAGGCTCCGCCCCAATCGGCCAGGATGACGTCAAGGACGAGACGATTTTGAAGAACAACAATCCGCATCGCAGACTGCTCCTCTGTTAAGTTACCTAGGGCGGAAGTAGTCTCATTCACTACTGCTTCGAGGGTTCTAGTTAACTTGCGTATCAGTTTACTATTAAAGACAGCACCTAAATAGGGAAAGAAACCTTTATTGAAGTCTGTGTATTGCTCCCATGCCGTTTCAGTATAGTCGACAATCGGGAGATCTCTCTGGGGTCTATTGTGTACTAGATGGGTATTCCTATGATAATCAGGAGGAGCTAGGAAAACAGTGTAGTGTAGTTCCTAGTTTCCCACTAGGCCCTGCGCATTGGAATAACATAAACAGTAGTATCGACGTGGAACTGCGGATATTCCAGGCCTCCACTGACTATGCTAAACTTAATTGGGTTGTGTTACCAACTAGCTCAGAGGTCACTGGAAACTTTCTTCTCTGCATAGGAAGTGATCAGCTTCCTTGGCACAGACAAGAAGGGATTCAGTTTTCCAACAACCGTGCAACATGACAACTTTGCTCCTCAGATCAAGAGTCGATCTCTAGGGTCGTGTGAAACAATAGACATAGATTTCACTCAGTCAGTCTGGTGCAGTTTACTTTCACAATATGTAGAGAATAGAGAGACGGGCGTTTATCAATAAAGGGTTAACATTTATTGAACAGTCTTTCTTCTCGTACAAGAGAAATGTATTGCCACAATTGCAATAACTGTTATTATAAAAAGTACGTACAGTAAGATAAGAATTGCGAAATAGAACTGTAAAAGCATTGATATGGTTTCTTAGCCATACAATGGTTTAAAAGTAATAAAACATATATACAGTCATATATACATTAGGCTAACATACTCAACTGGTGCTTCTAACTAAGCCTACCCCGGTGTGCCTGACCTAAGCCTAACACGTGAAAAGGGGAGTAAGTAAGTAGCTTAAGTTAAGTTGGTTTTGCCAAGGTTTGTTTCAAGAATTCTCTTCTAAGGGTTTAGTCAACACCATACCTCTGAATAGAATGATGGAGGATTGGTATCTCCTTCAGGGGTCTCTCTCGATATCCCAGTCACCCGCGAGGGTAAACCGGAAGCGCCGGGACTGGATTTCTCTGCACGAGAAAGGCAGCGGCTTCTCTCAGCGCGTCGGGAGGAAGGAGGGGTGACAGCGTCCGCGGGCAGCTGGGCTGGATGTCTTCGCAGAGGACGGCTGCACGGCTCCTCAAGCGTACTGAACCACAGTTCGCGCTGTAGCGGCGATAATGGTAATCAGCAGCTTCACCACCACAGGATAGCAGGCTGCAGCGACAGAGTGCTAGTTTTTACCAACACTGGTCATGCAGGCAGCTGGCATCAGCAACAGGCAATGCTCATTGCTTAAGGCAACGTTGGTAATATTTATACCTGACAGGTGCCGGGTTTGACGCAAGTTTGCTGGACATAAGACGTCAATTAAAGATGTCACTAGGAAGTGATAGTTATCAGTTGCTCATTAGAGTTCCATTACTAATCAAAACATAGCAAGCGGGGATTTCCAGGTTTGCTAAGTTTTTATCTTGTTGAAGAACTCGGAGTGTTATCTAGGAATATCAGATAGTGACTGCTGCTCTGTCATTGCACTAATTGGTCGCAAAGGAAGTAGCAGAGAGTCATGCTGGAATGTGGCTCTGTGGCTCTGCTCGTGTGAGGCCAGAGATGACTTTTCAGAAAATCGCACTTGAACGGTTATGCCAATATAGGGAATAAAAGGGCTTTATAGCCGAATAGGGGCATAAGGTCACAGTATCGATCAGGAACCTAGATAAGCACATGACACCCACTCCACAAATTCATGTCCATCAAAATTACTAAAACTAAGCAATTAGATGCATGTGTAACATTGTGTAACATAGCCCACCCCAAAATACATAAATGCATTCGAAATAGGCGTACTTGTAATACATGGAATTTAGGTACTGTACGTAGTTTTAAAGCATAGTAATCATTCAAAGGGTATTGCATATAAAATCACTGAACGATTATGCAAAAAGATTTACACATGAAGTATCTCTGACAGAAGAAATGCGAGATAAATCATCACATAAAAATGTATTGTAATAACATGTGTGCTAGAGGCTGGTGTAATGTTGTTATGTCTCTAGAAGTGTTTAGAAATAGAAGTGTGAAGCTTCTGTTCTCTAAGA
The DNA here is from genome assembly GCF_964263255.1 of Lissotriton vulgaris. Lineage (NCBI taxonomy): Eukaryota > Metazoa > Chordata > Amphibia > Caudata > Salamandridae > Lissotriton > Lissotriton vulgaris. The sequence continues at coordinate 91,922,745 of NC_141699.1, read as the reverse complement.
ATAGTTTTTACGTTAAGCAAAGAATTGTTCGTGCCAAAAAGAAAAAAGGTCAATATTTTAAAAATTGTCCAATTCAAAGAAAAATCAGTTTACCAAAGCTCCTGGCAGTTTTTTGTTGATCAAAACTGAAGGCCGAATCCAGAGTTCATAGGAACGCTGTGTGTCGGAAAGCTTTTCAAAAGTTATTGTTTCTCTATGGGTGACAACATCGTATCAGACAGGCTCGCAAAGAATTGGTCTACAAAATCAGGTGATAGTTCAACCAAATTAGATAGCGCTGTAACTTGGCAGGTGTGAGAATGATTGCTGTCATCGAAGTCGGGACCAGCAATGCTCACAGCACGTTGTACCTGGATGATGTTGCTTTTGTCACTCGCTCCACTGTTACCACTTGGCTGTAGTACAGGAGTCTCCACGAATGCCGTCATCAGGATTGGTAGCCGCTGGGGACAACACAATGCGTGAGCCGGTATTGGACTTAGCAAAGTATCGACGTCCATTGGTACTGCTGATGGAAGTGAAAGACAGATGTCCAACACGCATTCCTCGCCGCAAAGCATACACCGTAGCACAGGTAAAATGCAATTTTGCCATATCGGTCTGAATGAAAGGAACCAGGTCATGTTTAGATCTCTCAGCCTGGCCAATCCAAGGACGTTAGTTATCCTGTCCCTGTAGCGCATTGCTAGGATTGTCTCTTCCATTCCCATGGGAGCTATGTCTGAGCCGAGGCTTGCCATAACGTAGCAGGATGGTCAAAAATAGAATCCCTGCGATGAGTCCCAAAAATAGTGGAATACCACCAAAGATGGAGTGCACAAAATTAGGAAAGATTCCCAAAATTGCCTGGAAGGGTGTTAGCAGTCCCGTAAAGACTGTCTTAAATATGCCTGGGATGCTTGTAGCACTAGATATGTTAAGGAGTTGGTCGAGCATTTGTACGAAATGCACGGGGCAATTTGTTGATAAAAGGTCATGAACCTCAGTAGCCGTCCTTGCGACTAGAAGATCATACGTCTCTTTAGATGACGTTATAGGCACTGTTGTCTGTAAAAGCACAGATTTCATTTTGCTTAATGTATCAATTCGTATAGAATAGAGATTCAGACGAGGCCAGATGGGAGTCACTATGTCTGGAGGCCCGCTCGGGAACAATGCTTGCATACAGCATTTGACCATGGACGTTACTTCTACTAGATAACTTAGTCCGGGCGCGAGGCCACAGCACCTGTGATCCGTTCTTAGAATGTAACTCCCGTTTGCGAGTTGCATAAAGAAGGGCTCTATCTGAGTTGCAGGTGTGACTAGCTGGTGGCATGAAAGGTTGTTTGAATTTCCATCACATGCTCCGTGTAAATTAATACCCTGACACAAAAGTATACCGCTTAGTGAATGTTTACAGTTCTCACCACTAAGAAATACATTTTTGTCGCTGTCACTGTAGCAAGAATGAGTGTATGGTAATTTCCATTCGGATTTTAAGTATCCTTTACCCAATTGTTCATATTGGCCAGCAGGTATGTACTCAAGGCATTTATGAAATCGGAAAGTTGTTATCGGAATTGTGATAATTCCGTGTATTATCCATTCAATGACAGGACTCTCTGACATTGTCAATGGTAATCTCTCGAGTTTCTCGATGCTCAAGATTGTATAGTCTGCTCCTTTCTGTGCCAAACTGATCTGTTTATCAGTAAGGTTAAAGATGGAAAATAATGACGTTGTGTTTATCAAACGCCAAGGCACATAGCCTGAACGAAGATTTTGCAGCGTCCAGCCTAATTCTATAATAGAGCGTAATTGAGACTGGCCATGTTGTAACATTAGCAAATCTCTGTCTATCACATCAAAGGCAGAGGATACAATATTGTCCAAAGAATATATTCTGGAAGACAGAGTCATTAACCCATTGTCTACCACAGAAAGTGTTTTCTCCAAATTAATACGATCAATTTCTCGTATTTTTTCAGCAGTTTCAATTTGCTTTACTTTCCAAGCCTCGTTGTATGAAGCATAGATGCTGGTCGCTATGAAACGCTTTTGACGCTGTTTGCGTGGTCCAAGAATGAAATCGCGCAAATCAGCACCATCTTTTAATAAAGACAAGTGTTGCTTAATTTCAGCCAGTGTGGATGATGTTAGCCATTCAAGGCAGAGCTTCCCTACACTGTATGTTGTTATTATTCCTGGATGTTGTCTCTGGGAATATCTTGAGTCTAATCTGGTCATTTTTAAACCCTGTGTTTTATTCAGGAATCTATCTTGACAGCTATTTGTGTCTGTAGGCCAGATTAACCATTTTTTCCAATCAGGATGTGTTCTGTTGAAATGTAAAATGTGTGACACGTCTAACTCATTATCTGCAGTTGCATTCTCAGCTATTGGCTTTGGTATAGACGGTGTTTTAAGGTCTTTGATCTTAGCTAGGCCAAGACAAGATGTTTGGTGTACAGTGTCATTTAAAAATAACATTTGTTCTGGTATCATGCAGGTTCTAAATAGTGCTTCAATGCCTTGCACCTGCCAATCTTTTGTACCCCAAATCGTTTTCGTTTCAATATTATTTTTCCAATAATCAAAACCAAATGTCATCATTTTATCATAAAATGCTTCTGAATATATCAATTTAGAATTTGTCAGCATTGTTTTCATTCCTGTTTTATCTAACAGTTTGTAATAAAACGTTTCTGCATCACTGGTGTTAAACCCTGAGAAGTATTTGAATTTCTCAAAAAATGCTTTAGAACTGCTTTTAGGTGGTGTAGAACAATGTTCCCATTGATTATACATAAAAACATTTCTAGGCTGTGCAGATTTATGCAAGTAGTGATCACCATAGTGGGTATAACAGAATAACTGCTCATAACTAGATGAACCTTGTAAATAATCATGATCTGTGAATCTAGCTGACATTACTAAATCAGACATCATATCATTAATACTGTTAAAGTCCCAATCATCAGAGAATGTACTAGGTGTAACAAAGTCACTTAAGGAAACCTTTAGTTGATGAGGATACTTCAGGATTTCGACCGGACCATAGATCTCATAGTCTGTTTTCTCCCACACTACCCCACCAGGTATTGGAATTGCTGTGACATTTACTGTTGACAGTTCTCTTTTCTTCACGTGGGATGATCTGTGTGGTTTCAGGACTAGGTTGATGTTCTGACTTGCTGTGTCCATTGTAATATACTTTCCTTCAATTAATTTTCCCAAACACAGTACCATGATGAGCCAAAGCAGGAGGAAAAATACACCTAGACCGAACCAGAACTCTAGCCAAGGGGAAACAAGGTAGATTTTCTTCAGTTGATGAAAGAGTTCTGTTGCTTTTTCTTTAAAAGACTTTTTTGTTTCTGGCATCACTTCGGGGTCGTTTAAATCTTCAGAGAAGTTGTCGAAGTTGATGAAATAACCAGAGGCAGTTCTGTCAATTCTTTCAATCTGTCTTTCGGTAGCACTTTCTGATGCCACATCATTGTAGACTGGTGTTGTTTCTTGACGAACTGTTTCAATTTGTGTTTCAAGAGGCATGAGTTCCATGGCTGTATTGCATAGTCCTTCATTGTGCACTGCAGGCTGATCGAATGTGATGAGTCTTTCAGTTTGAACCTCTTGGATTGTTGCAAGTTTGGGTATTCTGTTGTTTCTTGGGAGTCCACTGGGCCTACTGTTGATTATAGGCCACATGCTTGTGGTTTTACCAGATCGATGGACACGACTCTGTTCTCCTTTTTACCAGCAAGGGGCGGTAGCACAACTGATCTTGTTCCGGTGACTGCCAAGACAGGTACTGCTTTTCTGTAAGAAGGCCCAAATTCCTTCTTAACCGCGATCTTTTCTCTGACTAGATCCCCAATCTTTGGAATCCAGACAGGCCTTGCTGGGGCTGTTGCGGGTGGTGCCTCGTCAGTGGTATTTGGCTGTTGCTTTAACTTTATGTTGCTTAATGATTTTCTTGTTTCATTCAGTTCCTGTAAAACAGCCAAACGGTCTTTTACTTCAAACTGCTTTGTTTCTTTTTGTACCACTGACATCTGACTATCGAGGTCCTGAACGTTCATTCTAATTCCGAACAATAGTTCGTATGGGCTGAAACCTTTTAGAGAATTTCTTGGCATGTTGTTAAGACTAGTCTGGACACTTATTAAATGTTTGACCCACCCAGCGCCTGAACCTAATACCTTCGCTGTTATAGATTGCTTTATGTCCCGGTTTTTTCTTTCTACCACACTATTCCCTTCGGGATGCGACGGACAAGAATACCGCAACCCAATTCCCATGCTGGCCATGGCCTCCCTATAAGCTCGAGAGCTGAAAGCAGGACCCTGGTCAGAATGGAACGTGGCAATTGCGTATGTGCCGATAAAGACTCGCAAATCTTTTATAACCGTTCTAGCGTCAGCCGAGCGCTGGGGCCACATCCATATGAACCTCGTACAGGAATCCACTGCTACCATGATATATCTATAGTTGCCGTCCCTTTGTAGGGGACCACAGTGGTCCAGGTAAACGCATGCAAATGGTTTATCCGAGATGAGAAGGGGTGTCTGCGCTGGTCGTTTCACTGTTGATACCTTTATCCTTTGGCATATGTCGCATTCTAATACATACTTTTTAGTTTGTATTCTCAAGCGAGGCCACCAATATCTTGGTTTTAATAGTGATATTGTTGCGGAAACGCCAGCGTGTGCAGAAGCAAGCCCTTCGTGTGCCGCTTTGATTAGTCCTAGTCTGTGTTCCCTGTTTGGAATTACTCTATCCCCCACTCCTGGAATTCGAGCAAAAGGAACATTATTTGTATCCGTTAAGTACAAGTACTTTTTAGGAAAGCCTTTCGGGAGTGTTTTCTTATCATCTTTTACTGACGTACTGACAGCTTGTAGAATATCGCTGTCTATTTTTGTTTGTGACCGAGTTATCGCAGCTACGGAAGCCGTTTGCACAGCTGCCTTCGCGGCTTCATCAGCCAATGAATTCCCTGCAACGTGAACGCCATCACGCTGATGACTCAGTGTATGTATCACGTGAGTCTTTTGTAGTTCTTTTTGTAAAAGAACTACCTGTTCCCAAAGCATTTTATGCTTTATTGTGCCACCTTTTGCATCTTTGAAACCATTTTCCACCCAATTCTGCAAGTATTCATTATAAGATTGTACGCAATAAAATGAATCGCACACTATTAGTGTGGGGAACTCGCGATCTGTATTTTCTAGCGCCATCTTAAATGCTACTAATTCAGCTCGTTGAGCCGAGCAATCTCCTAGAGATTGTGTTTTAGTGACCAATGGTCTAAATTTTCCTTTGTGCCAGCGACCTTTAACAATCGCGCACGCAGCACTGTAAGCTTGCTTACCCCCAACTGCGGGTTGTGCTGATCCGTCAGTATATATAATACTTCCGTATTCTTCGAGAGGCAGGATTTCAATTGGCAGAGGACATTCGTATTCATATTGTAAAAATTCCTGTGTTTTTAAGTTAGGATCAAATTCGTAAACTACGTCTGTTGCAGCAAGAGAATTAACCCACTGAATCCATCTCGGATGCAAAGCTTTAGCATTAGGAATGCTTGCTTTAGTTACCGCTTCCAAAGCCGGTATGGGTGTTACGATTATTATTTGTTTACCTTGTGCTAGGGGCCTTTCTTTCGCTACAGCAGTCTGAACCGCAGTTAGAATTTTTTCCGTTGAACTGAATTTTATTTCAGCCCTTGTGTACAAATGTGATTTGTAAGCTATTGGTACCTTTTCTCCCTCATTAGAGGTATGATACGTGAATCCGCATCTTCCTGGGATGACTCGGATTACAAGATCACGTGTGTTGTCACGTGTGTCTAATTTTGTTTTTGCTAACATGTCTGTTTGTAGTGATCTCAAAATTTCAGTGTGTTTTTGAGTCCAATTGATTTGTTTTAAATCAGGTTTAATTAGTTCGTAGAGAGGTTTAACCCTCTCTGCGTAATTTAGAATGTAAGTTCTTCCGAAATTCAGAAAACCTAGTATTGATTGTAAATTCTTCAGCGTTTTTGGAGCTTGGAGTACAGCGCACTTCTCTAAGAAGTTGTCCGCTAGGCTTTTCCCTTCACTTGATAATTCGTACCCTAAAAACAGTACTGTCAGATGGGCAATTCGGGACTTTTTAAAGTTGAATTTGTAACCCTCTGCTGCGAACCCAAGTATGATGGTGTTCACTCTTTTCAAGTGAGTATCCAAGTCGTCGTCTGTGAGATAAATATCATCTACGTAAGATAATGCTTCATCATCATAGATTTGTAGTAACTCTGTTACCCTAGCTGAGAATAGTCCTGGGCTGTTCTTGAACCCCTGTGGGAGTCGACAGAATTTTTTCTGCGACCCAAATGCGGAGAAAGCGGTCAAGTATCTGCTTTCTGGTGCAATGTTTTGACAAAAGAAACCATTAGAAATGTCTAATGTCGTTTTGTATTTTTTCCTAACTATGTTATTCATTAGGGCTGCACTATGCGAGTTTTGTACTGCAAAAGTTTTGCAACATGTATTAAGATGTCTGTAGTCCAAAACTAGACGATATGAATTGTCTGGCTTGGAGACAGGAAACAAAGGATTGTTCATTTGAGAGGTGCATGTTTCAATCACCCCCTGGTATTCAAGTTGATCTAAGATCTCCCTGACCTGTTTTTTAGCTTCTTGCTTTATGGGATACTGCCGTTGGGCAGTTGGTTCACTTTTTAGCTGGATTTTGTGAGGCGGAGAGTCCTCATCCCATCCTACATGATTTTTATACAATGCAGGTGCCTGGGCTACTGCCCATTTCCTTGCATATGTGTATTTTTTATGAATCGGAATGTGATTCGAGAAGGCAGGCATAATCACCTCTTCGCCACGAGGGCACTCCCTGACAAACTCCGGGGGCCAATCTTTTTCAGCTAACAGAATATCATAGCCTTTTGAGAGCTTATCCCAAAATAGACCCTTAATTTTCCTAGTCTTATCACCCTCCATACGCAATGTTATTTCGTATATTTTATGGGGCTCGCTAAGTCTGGCGTCGGCAGTTTCAACCTGAATGTATTCATTCGTGTCCACTGTCTCCAGATGACTCATCAAGTTCTTGCGCGCTATACTGATTTCTGCTGCACTGTCCAACATTGTCAATGCCCACTCCCCGTTTTTCAACTGTGTCCTCAGTATTCTCGGCATGGTTGATTACTCTAATACTGGCTACCTTCTTTTTCTGAAATTGAGATTTCTTATTTTGAGCAGGTTCCTTGTCTTTGGACTTGGTGTGCTCTCCTGGGTCTGACCGTCCTCTTCTTTCCGAATTCTGTGGAGAAGATCGAGAGGGACGTGTATCAATGCTTTGATATCTATCAGGTCTTTTTATATTATCCCTATTTCTAAGGTTATATCTTTTCTCAGAGGGCTCCCGTTGGGGAGACTGGCGTTCTCGAGTCGGAGTTCTTTCCCTCCGTCGAGGAGACCTTCCTCTGGACTGGAAAACTTTTTCCTTGGGAGTGGATTGTTTATTTCCATCCCAGCTCTTTTTAGGAGTGTTTAAATTATTTTTAATAAATAATTTTTCAGGATTTTCGAGCAGTTGGGGCTTTACTGGTTTCCCACCCAAGCTGTCTCTACCTAATTCTTCATAGCATTTTTCTATGATTTTTGCAAGCTCAACAGGATCTTTTATATCTGTTTCCCTCAACTTCTGGCGAATCGCCACAGATGCTGCTTCTCCCTTTACATTGGCTAATAATATAGCCGTGACCTGCTTGAAGTCTTTCAGTAATTTCATACCTAGATTTAAAGCGGGCTCTGGACCGAATTCATTTTGAATCTGTTTTAGCACGTCTGGTATTACCGCCATAGACGGAACACCGTGTGTTTTTGTGTAAATGGAAGCAAAGACTGTACCCCAAGTGTCGCAGTCCTCCACGTGTGGTGCGATTCCCATACGAAGGCAGATGGTCAAGATTCTGTGTTTCTCAATAGGGGTAGTATCAGGAAATACTGCCTCTATTTGAGTGATTTTCTGGGTTAACCAGAAAGGAATTTGTTCCCGTTTTACGGGTGTTTTACCAAGACATGACTGTATGTTCTGTGGTGTAATTTTATTAGTGTTCCCCTGATGAGGGGTCAGCTGTGGTGTATTAACAGCTGGCTGGACTGTTGCAGTCCGTATTACATATTGGACTAATTGCCTATGTATTTTTATTAATGTGTTTAGCTGTGCTAACAGCTCTTCCTTAGACATTTTTGCAATGTCAGGATGTGGTGTGTAGCTGGCTAGAACCGGCCACGTGGCTCCTGGTCTACCTAGTGGACCGAGCCTAGTTATGTGATCATTGTGTTTTAGGGCGCCATTAAACCAGAGCAGGTGCTCTTGAAATTTAAGTGGGATTTCAATCTCCTCGAAAGGAGCGTACTCTCCCGGAGGTTCCTCTATTTTGTAATAGTGAAACTCTTGTGTTATAGCGTTTACCGCTGGAAAGTTTATCCATGAATAGAATACCTCTGTCTGCCGATACTCGTGAGCCTCTATCACGAAAATTACTGTACCACCTCGAGGTGTCAGTCCATTCTCTATAAGTTTTAAAGTTATAGATCTTCTTAACTGGACCGGGATGATAATAGCATCCGGGTCAGCTTGTTCGGGACCTTGCTGAGTCGCATCTACTGCGGCCCCAGAGGTGCTGTTTTCTGGCATTGTAAAAATGCGAGGTTTGCAGAGTAGGTCTCCAAGGAGACAAAGATTAGATGCACAATATTTTGGAACACTGTATCCTTCAACGTTGAATAAACCGGAGCTTTACATAGGAATCTCTTCCTACTAAGGTCGGGCGGATTTTAACCTTTCACCCACTCCAGACGTCTATTGGAGTATTTACGGGAGAAAGGGGTGTGAAATATGCACGACTGAGTTACTCTATAAGTCTTACGTTAGTTTATCGCCTTACCAAACGTTAGGGCGCCATGTAGTGTAGTTCCTAGTTTCCCACTAGGCCCTGCGCATTGGAATAACATAAACAGTAGTATCGACGTGGAACTGCGGATATTCCAGGCCTCCACTGACTATGCTAAACTTAATTGGGTTGTGTTACCAACTAGCTCAGAGGTCACTGGAAACTTTCTTCTCTGCATAGGAAGTGATCAGCTTCCTTGGCACAGACAAGAAGGGATTCAGTTTTCCAACAACCGTGCAACATGACAACTTTGCTCCTCAGATCAAGAGTCGATCTCTAGGGTCGTGTGAAACAATAGACATAGATTTCACTCAGTCAGTCTGGTGCAGTTTACTTTCACAATATGTAGAGAATAGAGAGACGGGCGTTTATCAATAAAGGGTTAACATTTATTGAACAGTCTTTCTTCTCGTACAAGAGAAATGTATTGCCACAATTGCAATAACTGTTATTATAAAAAGTACGTACAGTAAGATAAGAATTGCGAAATAGAACTGTAAAAGCATTGATATGGTTTCTTAGCCATACAATGGTTTAAAAGTAATAAAACATATATACAGTCATATATACATTAGGCTAACATACTCAACTGGTGCTTCTAACTAAGCCTACCCCGGTGTGCCTGACCTAAGCCTAACACGTGAAAAGGGGAGTAAGTAAGTAGCTTAAGTTAAGTTGGTTTTGCCAAGGTTTGTTTCAAGAATTCTCTTCTAAGGGTTTAGTCAACACCATACCTCTGAATAGAATGATGGAGGATTGGTATCTCCTTCAGGGGTCTCTCTCGATATCCCAGTCACGCGCGAGGGTAAACCGGAAGCGCCGGGACTGGATTTCTCTGCACGAGAAAGGCAGCGGCTTCTCTCAGCGCGTCGGGAGGAAGGAGGGGTGACAGCGTCCGCGGGCAGCTGGGCTGGATGTCTTCGCAGAGGACGGCTGCACGGCTCCTCAAGCGTACTGAACCACAGTTCGCGCTGTAGCGGCGATAATGGTAATCAGCAGCTTCACCACCACAGGATAGCAGGCTGCAGCGACAGAGTGCTAGTTTTTACCAACACTGGTCATGCAGGCAGCTGGCATCAGCAACAGGCAACGCTCATTGCTTAAGGCAACGTTGGTAATATTTATACCTGACAGGTGCTGGGTTTGACGCAAGTTTGCTGGACATAAGACGTCAATTAAAGATGTCACTAGGAAGTGATAGTTATCAGTTGCTCATTAGAGTTCCATTACTAATCAAAACATAGCAAGCGGGGATTTCCAGGTTTGCTAAGTTTTTATCTTGTTGAAGAACTCGGAGTGTTATCTAGGAATATCAGATAGTGACTGCTGCTCTGTCATTGCACTAATTGGTCGCAAAGGAAGTAGCAGAGAGTCATGCTGGAATGTGGCTCTGTGGCTCTGCTCGTGTGAGGCCAGAGATGACTTTTCAGAAAATCGCACTTGAACGGTTATGCCAATATAGGGAATAAAAGGGCTTTATAGCCGAATAGGGGCATAAGGTCACAGTATCGATCAGGAACCTAGATAAGCACATGACAACAGGTGGCAAAAGGAATGCAATGTAACAGGTACCATCCCAATCTAGAGGTAAACGTATATATGCGGTATGACCACAAATGAAGTAGGAATGTCGTGAAGCTTTAAACGCAGACTTGCCCTTATCACTGAATTCGATCACAGTAGTACATTTACTATGATTCAGGTGTACTGAACCATTCTTTCTAACACATAATTCACCCTTGACTGGTAATACTGTCATAGCGGGCAAGACTGGCTCGGATTCGGATTCAACATTCAGAATCATGAGGTTAAGTGTAAAGTTACCTAATCCATATACTTCATTTTCTAGGTCAGTCCCTGTCCTTTTGGGGAGTCCCTCCTTGTCAGGGAAACATACTTTATGCAGAACTGTATTCAGGTTTCCCCATACCCAGTTGCCCTTGTAAACTACTGTATTTGAATCTAAAGAATTAATCAAACTAAACCATGCGCCGCAGGAACCATTATGTGTGAACGGATACGGGAATAGAGGCAGAACTCCCTGGTATTTCTGGTAGGGAGGGAGTCGGCCACATATCCAACAATTCGTCGCGTTGCTGGTCTGATGAGAGTGATGTAACATACTAATGAAAGTGTTGTTGCGCAGCGCAAGCCTGTAGGACAACTCATGCGGGGGTAATTCACTAAAAGAATGTTCGGCAGTAACGTTGAAAGCAGAATGTGCACGCTTGAAAATAGGGTAATAAATGTGCAGTACGATACTTGCAGCAATAATCAATAAACTTAGAGAAAACATAATCAATAGTGTCACTATACAGTGACTACGAAGTGATTTACAATATTCATCTTTCTTGAGCTGTTTCTGTCTATCTCTCTCTCTATTTCGGTCTAGGGGATACATGTCAGAAACTAATTTAACCGATTCACCTAGGGGAGGACTTAAACAATTAAACTGTCTGACTTGCTAGACCTTAATTTTAGCTTATATTCTTGCGAAGCGGTTTTCTCAACCAGGGGGAGTTTTGAGTCAGTCTGTGGAGGAGGGCAGGGCTGAGAGTTCAGATCAGAAGGAAGTCCATAAAATTTCTTTATGTGGCTCGAGTGCAGCCACCCTTTACGGCCCTCAACCTTGACAGCCGTCCTCGTCGTCAGAAGTACCAATTTCGGCGTTTGCCAGCGGGGCTCCAGCGGGCTCCGTCGGTCGAAATTTCTTATGAATACATAATCTCCAGGAACCACTTCATGGGGCTTCACGTCGGTGTTGTCGGGAAAGGCTGCAGCTACCTGTGAACGACAAGATTGTAGTGCAGACATCAAGGAGGCAAGGTAATCTGTCAGCATATTACAATCAACATCCGTTATTTTACGAGGTATAGGCGTCCCCCACATATTTGGTGGCCTACCGAAGACCCCCTCATACGGGGATAGCCCTGATCGAGAATGTGCTATCATTCTCATGTAGAAGAGCGCAACTGGCAAAGCTACTAACCAGTCAACGCCTTTCTCTCTGCAGATTTTAGCAAGTCGGATTTTCAGAGTCTGATTATGACGCTCCACGAGACCTGCTGCCTCGGGATGCCGGACACAGTGGAATTTCCACTGATAACCTAACAGGAGTGTAACTTGTTTCACCAGCTCAGATGAGAATGGCTGGCCGTTATCTGAGTATACGATACGGGGCAAGCCGTACCGTGGGAAGAATTCACGAACCAGCTGCTTGGCAGTGGTCGGAGCAGTGTAATCTGGGACTGGATATGCTTCTGTCCATCGGGAAAGTGCGCATACAACTACGAGGACATATTTGAATCCTCTACAACGTTCCATCTGGATATAATCCATCTGGAGGACTTCAAAAGGATGATCGGGAGGTTGGAATCCACCTTGCTCTACAGGGATGCTTTTGCCTGGATTGAACTGACAACAAATCATGCAAGTACGCACTTTCTGTTTAGCTGCTGCTCGTAAGTGTTTGTTGAACCAGATGTGTTGAATACTGTCTAGCATAGCTTTCTCTCCTAGATGTGCGGGACTATGTATCGTGTTAATAATGACTTGAACCATAGAGTCGGGGAGAAACCATGTTGATTTTCCCTTCGTCATCCATCCCTGATCTGTTTGGATCCCTCCTAGTTCAGTCCATTTCTTGATTTCCTCTGGTGTAGCATGTGTCTGTATGTCAATTACATCATGTGCGGGATCCCTAACTGTCATGCAGTGTGTCGGTGTCGGAACTATTGTCTTTGTCAAGTCAGTTACATGAGTTCGATTCTGGACAGTTTGCTTAGCTGTTCGGTCTGCCAGGTCGTTACCCTGGGAGATGGTGTCGGTGACTTTTGTATGTGCCTTACACTTCATGATAGATATCGCAGTAGGCAGATGTATTGCATCTAACAGAGCTTGAATGAGGGGACCGTGTTGGATGTTGGCACCGTGAGAAGTTAAGTAACCTCTCTCTCGCCAAAGGACTCCAAAGTCGTGAACGACTCCGAATGCATAACGTGAATCTGTGTATATGTTGACTTTCTTGTTTTTGGCTTGAATACAGGCTTGTGTCAGAGTGATGAGCTCTGCTGCTTGAGCTGACAAGGTGTCGATACAATTTGTTTCAACGACTTCAGTATCTGTCGTGACTGCGTAAGCGGCCACTAATTCACCTGTACTTGTTCTCATACATGAACCATCCACATAAAGTGTCAGGTCTGGATCTGGTAATGGAATGTCTGTCAAGTCTTGTCTGGGTTTCGTCGTAATAGTAATGACTTCAATACAATCATGTGCCAATGGGTCTGATCCACTTAATGGCAAAAGTGTAGCAGGATTTAATGTACTACAGCGTCTGATCTCTATGTGTGGCTGAAACAATGTCAATTCATAACCTGTCAGTCGTGCTATAGTCAAGTGCTGGGTCTGTGTACGGTTTAAAAGAACTTCCACGGAATGTGGAACTTGCACTGTCAACTGATGTCCTAATACTATGGAATCACTTTGTCTGATTGCTAGAGCTGTCGCTGCAACTGATTTCAAGCACGCAGGCAGAGCCTGGGCTACTGGATCTAATGTGCTAGAAAAGTAAGCACACGGTTTGTGTGAACCTGCTTGTTCCTGTGTGAGTACTGACAAGGCAGTACCTTCGCGTTCAGTAACAAAAAGTGTAAAAGGCTTATTGTAACATGGTCTTGCTAAAACAGGTGCTTGACATAAGGCTTTCTTTAAGTCTTCAAAAGCTTGTGTATGTTCCTGAGTCCAAGGGAGGACAGTCGAAGACGCTGCCTCCTTGGTTGTCAACTGAATGAGTGGCTTTGCTAGAAATGCATATTGTGGAATCCATTGTCTGCAGTAAGAAGTGAGGCCTATAAAGGCCCGTACCTCCTTTTGTGTCTTGGGTCGTGACATATTTACAATTAACTGGATGCGATCAGGTGTGAGCTGTCTCCCCCCTTTGGACAGCAAGTGCCCAAGGTAAACATCTTGCTGAACACAGAATTGTAGCTTCGAAGGGGACACCTTGTGCCCCTTGTCGGCCAGGAAATGTAAAACCGTCAGTGATGCTTTTTCACATTCGGGTTCGCTTCGGGCGGTGATCAGCAGATCATCGACATACTGAAGCAGGGCGGTGTTAACAGGCATGTGGATACTGTCAAGTTGTCTTTTCAGTGCTTGGCTATAGATGCTGGGGCTTTCTGTGAATCCTTGAGGTGCGCGTGCAAATTTGAAACTTCGTCCATTTAAACAGAATCCGAACAAGTATTGGCTTTCCGGATCGATTGGGACGCTAAAGAAGGCGTTCTTGAGGTCAATTACAGTAAAGAACGTTGCTTCCGGATCAATAGCTGTCAATAATGAAGAGATATCTGGAACCACGGGATATTGTGGTACAATGCATTTATTCAGTTCGCGCAGATCAATAACTAATTGATAAACTGGTGGTGCATCTGGATCAGTACGTTTAAGAATTGGAATGATAGGTGAATTACATACATTGGAGTCGGTTTCTACGACCACTCCTTGTGCAATGAGCTCGTCAATGATTTGCAGTAAAGCCACTACAGCATCTGGAGGTAACTTGTATTGTCGAATTCGTGGTAATACCACTCCTGCTTTGAGTGTGACTCGATATGGTGTAATGTGCATACAACCTACATCAGTGGGGCCTTGCGCCCATAAATGTGCAGGGACATTCTGCAACCGGTGATCCATATCTCTAAATACATAGTGACCTTTAAAATCTCGCAAGAATAATCGTACTCCTTCCGGAGAACAGCATATTATAGCTCCTAGAGCTTTCAATGTTTTTATACCTAACAAGTTTTCTGGGCATGATTTTGTAAGCAATAAATCTGTAGTCCGTGTCAAAGGACCAACTGCAAGAGGAAGAGGTTGCGATACTTCGTTAATAATAGGCTTTCCTGAAAATCCAAGGGAAACATTCTGTGAGCCTGAGAGGGGTGCCCCTGGAACCTCGTCGTGACTGATGGTCGTCCTGCTTGCCCCTGTATCAATTAAAAACTTTCTGTCTTTCCCTAATACTTGACTGTGTACATAAGGACCCTCTTGATCTACAGGAGCCTCAATAAGAGGCAAGCCAACCTTCCTCTCTAGGCTGTTTCATGTGTATCGCTGATAATCGGGGTAGTCATTTTGGGCATACTGGTACATCTGTTGTGTCGTGTTTTGTGTTGCGGTGATAGGCTGTGGCTGTGGTACTGCTACGGTCTGTGAAGCTGGCATAGGTGGTATGTTCTGTATATTCTGGGGTACTTGTTGTTGGGCCTGATCTTGTCTCGGTGGACGCGGTCTCTCCTTGGTCTTACCCGTGGAGATATTATGTTTCAGAACTGCACAGTCGTTTATATAATGACCTGGCTGTTTGCAATAGTTACATGTCCCTTTAACAGGAGCTGTCGAATTACCTGGCTGTGTTGCACCCTTTTTATGACCGTCAGCTGGAACTGACTGGGCAACTAACATTTTCATTTTCGTATCTTTCATACGTCTTTGTTCGTGTTCTTGTTCCTCTCTAATTCTATTCTGGTGGTACTGTAACATTTGTGAAGGTGTATTAGCTTGCCAAGTGCTCTCGACTTTCAGTACTCTGTTCTTAACCTGGGGCAGGGAATTCTCGACCAATTTTGTGACAAAAAGATGTGGGTACGATTCGCTACTTGCTTTCAGGCCACTGTTAATACCAAAACATTTTTCAAATCGGGAATAAAAATCACTAGTGTCTTCATCAGGTTTCTGTTTGCAGGCTGAGATTGCACCCCAGTCTTCCTTTTTCGTATCTAATAAACGTGGCAGTACTTGTACTAACAATCCTGGCAATGCTTTGACTTTGTCCCCAAGTCCTAGGCCTGCGACTCGGGTATTTTCTTCATTTTCTAATGCAGCCCAATCAATCTTTGTGTCTCCCACCTCCCATTCTTTTTCTTTGAGTTTCTCGTAAATACCGGCAGGCAATAATACTTTCAATATTTTCATAATGTCTGGATAAGTATAATCACCCATGAGTAACATGTCTTTTATTTCACGATGAAAACCTGCTGGATCTTTATCATGGCTGGGCACTAATTTTTTCATTTCCAATAATTCTATTTTAGTTATGGGCGTGTACACGAACACGCGTCTAAAGGTATTATCATCATTCCTAACTGGGTGCACTTCTCGTAAGGGATTCTGTCTGTCTATGTAATACATTTTTCTTTCCATAGTGTGTGCTGAATCAGGCTGTGGACACAGGAAGGCACTATATCTGTGCCGATATTCTAGAATTACTTTAATTAGATCGGTACCTAGACCTCTCCATTTATTCATGAGTAGTTCTACTAATATATCAGGCAGGGGACCTGGATCGGAGTGTTGACTTCTATACAATATGAGTAGATGTTGTATCATATACATACCAGCTAAACGCTGTTCGCTTGGTGACATATTCAAAAACGTGTGAGCTAGCGCATCATCACTATATTTTTCAGAACTGTCAGCCCATTGTACTGCTGACCTGGCTAATTCTTGTTCCTCCATAGAATCGAGTACATGGTACCCCATTCTTTCTCGAAGTCTATTGTCAGTGGCCTGGAATAAGTGTTCAGGAGTTCTCGGATTAGACATGGCTGCCTGGAAAATTCTTTTACTTTCTGGACGTACTGGACGCATTGAATTATTAAAGGATCTTCCTTTACCTACATAAGCTATCATTTCTCTAGCTGGTAATTGTACTTGTCCTGTTTCCGTTTCTGGTGTTTCCTCCTCCCCTGAGGATTCAACTTTGTCTGAATCTATTTCTGGTTCTGGCCGTCTTCTTTCATGTATTTTTATTACTGCATTTCTGATCCTTCGGTACATATTTTCTATACAACTCTGTTTATCATGATTCCCGTCTGCTATGTTCTGACCCCATCTATTAAGTGCTTTCATTTCTTCCGGGTCTGCACCCGGCCTATCTTGTTCTCTTATTAGGCAGTTTATAAAAAACCGTAATATCTTGGCTTGAGTGTCAACTTTTTGGTAAGCCATAGCCTTGCCAATACTTTCAGGGCCTTCCCCTGTTTGAACAAAATGATATATTCTGTCTAGATGATCAACCATTCCGGGTAGTGTCAATAAAAAGTTTGTAACTCGTCGTAATCGTATTGATGCAAGCATCATTCTGTCGTCATTCTTTTTACCGGGTACTGGATCATATCTACAGTCTGCGAGACGTTCTTTATATAGGTCATAATCGACTAATTGGGGTGTACGTTGCTGCGCTAAATCCCTATAAGTCCATCGGTGTGTTTGTGGTGGGGTCTGAAAACCTGTCGCACCTCCTGAAGTGTCGGGTCTAAAAGGATTCGTTGGGGGGAGAATAGGTGCAGGAAGAAGTGGTGGAACGGGCGGAAGGTGTTGATCGGCAGGAGGAGGTTGTTGCTGTGGAAGTGGGGGCGGATTGTTTCGGGGTGGAGTGCCATCAGCGGGTGGCGCCTGGACACGTGAAACTGTATATGCGGGAGCTACATCATCTAAGTAGGATGAAAGGAAAATGTCCTTTGCGGTCTTATGGTGTAATTTAGTCGGGAGCAATGGAGGTGGCAGATCTTTTGGTACTTCTGGAGTGGCTTTAGGTAAACCCTCAGTCAGAAGAGGATACATACCATTCATAAGGGTGTTTCGTTGTCTATCTACTTGTTCTGTTTTTACTCGGATGCCTTCCTCAACTAATACATTTTCTCGGGCCTTGTCTGAAGCCTCTCTACTTTTCTCTTCTTTTCTGAGTGCTTTTTCTGTGCATCTATGCGATTCTTTACGCCATAATTCAATGGCATCTTTCTGTGACTGTCTGGCTTTCTTTTTCCATAATGCTTCTTCTACTCTCACGATGCAATCTGCATCCCATGTCCCAGCAGCGGGCCATCTCTGATTCTCTGCTAGATCCTTGGTGTAGTCCACCCATAAATCAAGATATAATACGGCATCTAGGCCATGTTTGTGGTACATAAAGTACCCTGGAGTGTCCCTAGGTGGAATGGGAACAGCTTCCTCGAGTACCCCTTTTCTGGTTTTTATCTGTCTTAATTTAGAGAACAGCGGCATCTTGAACCCTGATACTTGATATTTACTTGGAACTCGAACACAGTTAATACAATAAACACAATAATGAAGATCGAACAGTCACTCATACCACGACATTTAAAACCACATTAAAACATTTTCAAAACAAACAATAATAATTAGAATAAAACTAGCTAACTGCATGATACTGGATGTACTGCTAAACAGTACAGATACACTGCTAATACAGTGCAGACCGGATATACTGCTAAACAGTACAGAAACACCGCTAAAAACAGTGCATACCGGGTCTGTGTACCCAAACCTGTCTTGACCGGCACAAATTAATGCGCACGTCTAGATGCGTCCCCAGCAACGGTACTCACCGGGAAGCACGGAACAGAAGGCCTCGGAAACTCGACACTGGACTGGACTGGACTGGACTCGTGACGCAGATACTTCGGAACTTCGGAACCTGGTGGGCCTCCGTATACCTCGGATCTTGTTCTCTCTCAGCTAGGCTCTGGTCGGGATCCTCCGCACTCCTCACCGCCTCGTCTGGGTGTTGATCGCAGCCTCAGTCACCTCCGTTGGCCTGAGGGAGATACAGGAAATCCTGCAGGTACGCGTAATTGTCCGTCCGGCTGTGGCAGGGGGCTAGGCCTGCAACGCACCTCCGGCGCGTAAGGTGGGGGAGGGATCCCTGTTCGGGCGCCAATTATGTGGTAAATTTCAATTACCTATACTTAATTTATGCGGTAAAGTTCAATAGGAATAACTCAGTCAAAAAAGGAGAGACAGAATCCGTGGTATTTGAGGTTTTAAAAGGGGTTTTATTCCTTAAAAAGGAATTGGTTATATGGTTCGAACCATGGCAAATCGATTTCCGTCGCCACTAAGGCTCGGGAAAGGATAGACAATACTTTATTGACAAGTTAACATATATATAGTCAATGCATTACAATAATGACAGATGCAGGAGGCGTAACAGCTGAGAGGAGAGATAAGAATACACATACGTAATGAAAAAAGGCGTTACAATAGGCGTGCATGAGGGCAGGTACTAGAAACGTCATTATGTGATGTCACAGGTGGGTGGATCCACAAGAGAATCCTGCAGTGTCAGCAGAAATATATGGCAGAGATGCGCGCGCAGGCAGCTTGACGTGTGATTGACGTGTAACTGGAGGGTGAAGGGGACTTGACATTTAGCCCTACATGAGGAGACAGAAGTCTGGGGTGTCAGAACAACCTAATCCCAAATCGTATCTAATATCTTGTGTTTAGGGAACTGTATTATCTGAATGGAAAAGGTCTCTCGGGCAAAAGGCTATTCTATACTGACTGCTAATGCGTGCATATGCGTCTACGTGTCTGCATGAGATGCGAGGGGGCATGGGCCTACCATGGTAACAGGAGCTATGAATTACTTGCATGGAGACAGTGAGGCCGGGCCCTTTGCTCTGCAGCTGGAAGGATGTTTTCCTAAACTACCAGACAGGAATGTATTTTCGAGGAGCGGAGCAGATAACTCGAAAGCAAAATACCGTTTTGGCAGGCAACAGGCTGAGCCAGGCACCGTTAGCCGCACAGGGAGTAAGACAAAGGTCATGGATACAGATGCTCATCCAAGCTGGAGCATTCAGAGGCAGAGAGCAGGAAAGAACTCGATGACAGGAATCAGGGCCTAAATCGCCTGAGCCAGGGAAAACGTGAAATGTGCACCATGAAAAGACGTTGGCAAGGCACACTTAGGAACAGAATATCTGACCCATTCATGGTGGATCTGAAAGAGGACATGTTAACGTTGGACGCAAATGTATTTGCGTCTTCATAGCTGATACAGGAGGGAAGTTACATGCACATTAAGCTCGTACATGGAGACGAAGGGGTACACGTTAGGGAACATTTCTGACCATAAAATTTATATTTCCTCATTCCATCTGTCAATCCTCTTCCCTTACTTCACTTTCCTCATTCACGTTTGCTAACTCCCATTCGTTTAGTCCCCCACTCCCCTTCACTCCATTTTTCTCTCCCTCTCTTCCTCTGTCTCACTCTGTCTAACCGCCTCACTTGCTCTCCTTCTCTTTCTCTCTCACTCTCTCTCTTTCTCCCTCACCTTTACTGTCTTTCTATTCATGTTCCCTTCACTCCTACTTTATCCCTCAGTTACCTTTCCTCTCTCTTAATCTCCTTCCTTCTCTCTCATTCCCCTTTCGTCACCCTCATACCCCTTCTCTCACTGTTACTGCCTTTCACTCACCCTCAGTACTTTTCCCTCACTCACCTTCCCTCACTCCCCTTCCTCCACTTCTCTTTTCTCACTGCCTCACTTCATCTCACTCACTCCCCTTTGCTTATTCCTTCATTCACTTTTTTTCATCCATTTTTCTCTCCCTCTCTCCCTCTGTCTCACTCACTCTAACTGCCTCACTCCTTCCCAGTTCCTTGCTCTCCCTCTCTCTCATTCTGTTCCTCTCTCTCCCTTACCCTTAAACTCCTTTCCTCTCTATTTTTATCACTCCTCCTCTGTTCCTCACTCACTTTCCCTATCTCTTAATTTTCTTCCTTCTCCCTCATTCATCTTCCCTCTTCCTCATACTCCTTCCCTAACTGTCACTGCCCTTCACTCCCTGTCACTCCCTTTCACCCTCTGAACTTCATCCTATCTGTATTATTCACCCCTTCACTTCCCCACTTCATTTTCTTCACTCCCCCTCACTCTGCTTCTCTCACTCCCCTTCCCTCACTCTCTTTCATATACACCTCTTTCCTTACTCCCTCACTCCATCTCACTTACTCCCCTTCGTCCACTCCCTCACTCACTTTTTTTCATCCATGTTTCTCTCCCTGTCTCCCTCTGTCTCACTCACTCTAACTGCCTCACTCCTTCTCTGTTCCTTGCTCTCCCTCTCTCTCTCTCACTCTCTCTCCTTTACCCTTAATCTTCTTTCCTCTCTCTTTCTATCACTCCTCCTCTCTCCCTCACTCACTTTCCCTCTCTCCTAATTTTCTTCCTTCTCCCTCATTCCCCTTCCCTCACTCTAATATACCTTACCTAATTGTCACTGCCCTTCACTCACCGTCACTCCCCTTCCCCAACTCCACTTCCTCCTGTCTGTATTTCTCACCCTTTCACTTTCCCATTCCCTTTTCCTCACTCCCCCTCGCTCTCCATGAGTGATGTCACTGACCATGTCATGAGTGATGTAATATGTGATGTCATCAGCAGTGCATTACACGCGCAAGTTATAGTGAGTCCAACTAACTATAACGTGGGAATTTCAATGGTTTTATGTCAGTAAAATTTCCAGGTAACTATAACTGGTGTGAAACCTATGTTTTTTTCAGTGAATTTAATAGGTTTTTTAAATGCTAATTCCTAACTATAACTGGTGTGAAACCTATGGTTTTTTTCAGTGAATTTCATAGGTTTTTTAAATGCTAATTCCTAACTATAACTGGTGTGAAACCTATGTTTTTTTCTGTGAATTTCAAAGGTTTTTTAACTGCTAATTCCTAACTTTATATAGGGCCTCATACCTATGTGTTTTTTAGTGAATTTCTAAGGTTATTTATTAGCAAATGTCTATAGCTTAGAAAGGTATGTTTTTCTAAAAATGAATCCTATATTGTATATTGATATAATTATTATTTTTTAAAGTATATTCATTTTTTTTCTTTTTATATTTCACTCTGGAGCGCTCCCGGTGCACGTACCGGTGTGCGCCCCGGTGCGGGTACCGGGGCGCGTCCCGTCAGCGCACCCAAAAAAAAAAAAAAAATAATGAAGGAGTGAGCATGAGGAATGGGAACAAAGAGAGTGGTGTAAAGAGAAAGAGAGCTAGAGGGAGAAACACAGAGGGACTGTGTAATAGATAGTAAAACAGAGAAAATGTATAAGAGGAAGTAACTGAGAAAAGGAAAATGAATAAGGGAGCAAAAGAAGAGAATAAAGAGGAAGAAGACTAAAGCAGAGGTTCTGGGAGAATGTGAATGGGTGATGAAAGTAAAAGGAAGGAAAGTAAAGGATGGGGAATGACGGGTAGTGTCGGAACCAGAGAAAAGGAACAGCGGTAACGGAGGGAAAGAAAAGAGCAGTGAGTGTAAGTAAAGAGAAGTGAAAGAGAGTGGATAAAAGTGAATAAGGGAAATAAACATGGAGGATAAGAATAAGTGAGGGAAGCAGATTAAGGAAACAGGGGTGAGGTAGGGTGAGAGAAAAGTAGTGAGGTTAAAGCAAAGGGTGATGACAAACTACATTTTGTAGTCACACTTACCATATATTTAATGAAAACTTACTTACTTACTTAGGCTTCATCACAGGCACTTTTTAATAGTTCTACTTCCTGCCTGAAAACATACACTACCCAAAGATAACTTCACTGTTAAAAACTCACAAGTACCTGTCTGAACTTAAACCCAACAGTGCCCTATCTCTACTGATATATTTAATTTTTATGCAATTTACAGCAACAAAATGGAAGGAGAACAAAATATTTCTTTCGAAATAGTTTTGGACAACAACCCTGAAGAAAGAATTGCTGAGAATGATAACTTTGATTTTATGGAAGAGTCTCTGGACCATCAATTAGTTCAGTGTGCGGAATCAATAGAATCACAGAATGAAAATGAGGACATTCCAGACAATATATTGTTAGAAGTTTTGTTAAATTTTGAAAAAGAATCAGAAAAATACATTTATATTTAATAATCAAAAATTGTACGAGACATTATTCATTTTTATATGTAATTCATCAAGTAGTTCCAAATGTTTATAATATTAAGTGAGACGTATATTATACTGTGCAACTTTTTTGTGTTACATAGTAAGTTTGCTCATAATTACTTCCTTTCTCCCACTATATTATCTCCAATGTGTATTTAACATATCTTTATTATCTCCTGCCTCCATGTTGTTTCTGCTTTCCTGACAGATATGGTATGAATTCCATATACCACGATAACTTCTGTAATAACATGCAAGATATCCTCAAAGGAGACGGTGTATATAGAATTTTAGACTCTACATTGGTACCTACATGTTGGTACTTAATAAAAAAAAACAACAAAAAGAACAATTAATAAACATACAATTTATGAAAAGTCTGTCATTCTTTTTTCCCCATGGTACGCTCCCCGGTACGCTCCCCAGTCCGCTCCCTGGGTACGCGTACCGGGTGCTCCCACCGCGCAAAACGAAAAAAAAATAATATATTTTTTGCCCCGCTGGGCCCTTTTATAGCCCCCACATCAAACCTAGGGAGTCAGGGGGGGTCTACCCTGCCCCCTTATGGTCATTTCCCCCTTTGTTTTGGCCACCTATTGTGTCTCGATCCTACCGAGGCACAAGATGGCGGCCGCTCCGGACTGTTTCGAATGTTTACAGACACCCGAGAGCCAATCAGCTTTCCGTGTGCAAGTCGCGTGGCGCGCCCGGTGCGCCCCCCGGCGCTGCCATAGATATATATATATATTTTTTAACCTAAATTACTCATAATCCACTGGAGCACATATCTTGAGACATAGCAAAGGCACATCGGGCTACCAGTCCCTACAATTTTGCCAAGTTTGGTGGAAATCCATTCAGCCGTTCGGGCTAAAAGTGAGTTTGACCGCCCTATGGAAATTAACATGGGGAAAACACGTTTTGGGACCCCCTTTTATCTCAGACCCCGCTTGACGAATCCCCCCCAAACTTTCAGGGAAGGACCGGAGCTCGACGAGGCAAATTTGAGGAAATTTTCAGGCAGATTCGTCAACCGGCACCAAAGTGACTGAACTCATGTCATGAGTGATGTAATATGTGATGTCATCAACAGTGCATTACACGCGCAAGTTATAGTGAGTCCAACTAACTATAACATGGGAATTTCAATGGTTTTATGTCAGTAAAATTTCCAGGTAACTATAACTGGTGTGAAACCTATGGTTTTTTCAGTGAATTTAATAGGTTTTTTAAATGCTAATTCCTAACTATAACTGGTGTGAAACCTATGGTTTTTTCAGTGAATTTCAAAGGTTTTTTAAATGCTAATTCCTAACTATAACTGGCGTGAAACCTATGTTTTTTTCAGTGAATTTCAAAGTTTTTTTAATGCTAATTGCTAACTATAAATCTCAGTTTATAAGTAAGACTGTTAGCGCACTAGTTGTTCTTAGAACACTCTTGGACATTCTGTCATTGGTCTATATTTGGGCTACATCTGGCTAATATTTTGGCTACATTTGTTTTTTTTGTCTCTGGTGGCCATCTTTGGGCTACATTGGGCTATATTGGGCTACATTGGACTACATTTGGGCTACATTTAGGCTCTCACATATATATAGCCCAATGTAGCCTAATATATATTTAATTTTCTTCAAAACCACTGGAGCATATATCTTGAAACATAGCAAAGGCACATCGGGCTACCAGTCCCTACAATTTTGCCTAATTTTTTTTAATTTATATATTTTTTAGCCGTTCGGGCTAAAAGTGAAATCGACGCCCTATGGAAATTAACATGGGGAAAACATGTTTTGGGACCCCCCTTTTATCTCGGCCCCCGCTTGACGAATCCCCCCCAAACTCTCAAGGAAGGACCGGAGTGCCTATATATATATATATATTCACTGAACAAAACGTACGTCTCAAAGACATTATAGTTAGCTGGACATTTCACTCCTACAAAACCATAGAAATTTCACCGTTATAGTTAGTTCAGCTAACTATATCTCGTACCCCCAAAATGCACTGCTCATGACGTCACATATTACATCATTCATGGCATGGTCGGTGACATCAATGATGAAATCACTGATGACATCTCAAATGACATCACTGATGACATCTCAAATGACATCACTGATGACATCATCCAGTGACTGTCTGTTTCTGTAAATTTTAAATATGTTTAATATATATGCCAAGGTATATTGAAGAATCAGTGGGTGTATAAGTGTCTGGATGAAGGATTTACGAGGTGTGTGACAGATTGTATAAGTCACTGATTGAACATGTCTTACTGAATGCATGCATTAGTGACTAAACTGTGTGAATGAGTGTATCAGTGTGTCTGTTGTTGTATAATCAGTACATGGCTTAGTCAGTAGCTACATGAAAGTTTATTTGGGTTATTGATTGTTTGCCTGAGTATTTGTAGCGGTGCCTGAGTGTGTGTTGGAGGTGTGTGACTCTGTGCATAGATGTGTGAGTAATCGCTGACTGTATGGGTTCAAGAGTGCATGTGGAAACAGCTCTCTGACTACGTGAGTGTGTGTATGTGTGTGTTTGTGAGCCAGCTAACTATAACGTCCCTGAAACCTATGTTTTTTCAGTGAATTTCTAAGGTTTTTAAATGCTAAATTCTAACAATAACGGGCCTGAAACCTACGTTTTTTTAGTAAATATATATATGTATATATATATCACTACCACGCCCAGCACTCTTCCAAAGAAAGAATTGAGCCGCACACGTCGTGATGAAATTTTGAAGGTTTATTTAAAACGCTCCTTTCTTTCCTAATGCATTTCAGCCCACCCTGGGCCTTCGTCAGAGGAGGAGCAAAGCTGATACATCGCACGGCTGTGATTGCACTGACAGCGCCCACTTCGCTCATTTTAATTGTTCTTAATTAACCCCCCAGTGGGTGTAACATACAATTCAAATAATGAGCCTTTTGGTACCTGTAGTCCAACCCAGTCCTCAGTACTTCCCTTCAATAGGCGATGTAACACTTTCATGCCTTATTCCTTTTATCCTTATTTTACACGACTCCCTTGCAAACCGCTTCCATTTGCTCGAGTCCGAACCTGGGGCTAGTCCCAGGCGGCAGCCACTGTTCTTCATGTCTCTCGGCGAGAAACTTTTTGCGGTCCATTTAGAGCAGATGAGGTGCTCATTGTCGATGGTGCGTCGCTCCACGGTCGGACCAGACCGTTAAATATCACCAGCACTCTTCCAAAAGAAAGAATTGAGCCGCACAAGTCGTGATGAAATTTTGAAGGTTTATTTAAAATGCTCCTTTCTTTCCTAATGCATTTCAGCCCACCCTGGGCCTTCGTCAGAGGAGGAGCACGGCTGATACATTGCACGGCTGTGATTGCACTGACAGCGCCCACTTCGCTCATTTTAATTGTTCTTAATTAACCCTCCAGTGGGTGTAACATACAATTTAAATAATGAGCCTTCTGGTACCTGTAGTCCAACCCAGTCCTCAGTACTTCCCTTCAATAGGCGATGTAACACTTTCATGCCATATTCCTTTTATCCTTATTTTACACGACTCCCTTGCAAACCACTTCCATTTGCTCGAGTCCGAACCTGGGGCCAGTCCTCGGCGAGAAACTTTTTGCGGTCCATTTTGAGCAGATGAGGCGCTCATTGTCGGTGGTGCGTCGCTCCATTATATATAATTTTTTATTTCAGTGAAATAAACAAAGGTTAAAGTAATGCTATGGTTAGGTGTGTATGTCAGTGACAACAATAATGATTTGATTTAAACCTGCATTTTGTGCTAGATAATTTTGATGTCTCCACAATACGTTTTGGGAGCTTGCCTGCCGCGGTTACTTGGCACGCCCACAAAAGTGAGGTACAATTTTGATTGGAGACCTGGGGGATTGCCAGGTGGTCGGAAATGTGTGTCAGCCCAGAGATTCCTCAAGTTTTGTTTACTGACAAAATATCAAAGTATAAAATATAGATGTTAAAAATATTGAACAAAATACATAGAATGCAAAAATATCGACTCCCTATACTTAAACAGGCAAGTACAAAAAAATCGAATAAAAAATATCGAAATTAAAAATATAGATGTGAAAAATACTGATTTCAAAATATAAATAAAATAATGTATATTATATATATATAAAATATTAATATTATCTTCAACAAAATAAACTAAATATAATATTAATTTTAACTAAATATAAAGCAAAACTTAATTAAAAGAAATATAAACACAAACATATTAATGTATAAATATTATGAATACAAATTAATTCATTACATTTATCTTTAATTAGATTTCAAAATTTTAAATCATATAAAAATAAAATATATACATATATCAATAATGTAAAATTAAAAAAAAACATTCTATAATTAATTAACACATTAAACAATTAAAACATTAAAATGTACATTTTGCATTATAATAAATACTACAGTAGGAAAAAGGTTGGACAGAGGAATAATTAAATTAACGATTCCAACTCCAGTGCATACAACACTAGGTAAAATTCTGTTTAGCAGAGGGGTAAACATTAATAATCCCACTCCAAAGAGTGCAACAG
Source organism: Lissotriton vulgaris (assembly GCF_964263255.1). Lineage (NCBI taxonomy): Eukaryota > Metazoa > Chordata > Amphibia > Caudata > Salamandridae > Lissotriton > Lissotriton vulgaris. The sequence continues at coordinate 91,895,491 of NC_141699.1, read as the reverse complement.
TAGGGAAAGTGTTGGATAGCGGAGGGGTAAAATTTACTATTGCAAAAACAACAGTTGATGGACAGAAAAATGTACTATTCCCACTCCAGTGAGTGCAAAAGTAGGGTACATTTTGCATAGGCAAATAATTAAATTTACTATTCGAACTCCAGCTGGTGCAACAGTAGGGAAAGTACTAGATAGAAAAGGAGTAAACATTGCTATTCCCACTCCAGTGAGTGCAAAAGTAGGAAAAGTGCTGAATAGTGGAGGGGTAAAAATTACTATTCCCACTCCAAAGTATGCAACAGTAGGGAAAGTGCAGGATAGCAAAGGGGTACAAAATACTATTCCCATTCCAGTGAGTACAACAGTTGGGAAAGCATTGGACAGTGGAAGGGTAACATTTACTATTCCCACTCCAGTAAGGGCAACAGTAAGGAACGTGTTGGATAGCGGAGGGGTAAAAGTTAGTATTCCCTCCCCAGTGAGTGCAACAGTAGGGAAAGTGCTGGATAACAGAGGGATAAAAATTGCGATTTCCACTACGGTAAGTTCAACAGTAGGGAAAGTGCTGGATAGCGGAGGGGTGAAAATTACTATTCCCACTCCAGTGAGTGCAACTGTAGGAAAGGTTTTGGATAGTGGAGGGTTAAAATGACTATTCCCACTCCAATACCTACTAAAATGTTAACACATATTATAAACACACAAACAATTTGTATGCAAAATAATACATCACACACATATAAAATATATACTAATATACATAAAATTAACTTTATTTTTGCAAACGATATTAAACACTTAGATATTTTTTGAATCGATATTACTTACCTAAAATTGATATTCTTGACCATGAGAATTTTTCTGTCCATACTGCTGACCCACGATATTTTTGACACGATATTAGTGCAATTTGATATTTTTTACTCGATATTCTGTCTCCGCATCCTCAACCTCCCCCCACAACATTTTTCCAGCTTAATTTGAGGTTTGCAGTGGGTTCTGGGTAGGGAAATATTGGAGGAGCCACACAAGCCACACCTCCCTGGTCTGCTCAGGATATCTAATTCTAAGAAATGTCTGGGTTTCACTAGATGCCCACCAAGGCTGGGACCAAAAACGTAGGTGACTCCCACACAAAATCTTTTTGTGATCGATAATTTTGAAGTCTCCACAGTATGTTTTGGGCCATTTTCTGTCACAGACACAAGGCCAAACCACACAAGTGAGGTACCATTTTTATCAGGAGACTTGTGAAAATAATGTGCTGAGTGGAGGTTTGTGGCTCCCCGTAGATTCCAGACTGTTTCATCACAGAAATGTGAAGAAAATGTGTTTTTTTCTACCTAGTTTGAAGTTTGCAAGGAATTCTGGGTAACAGAAGCTGGTGAGAGCCTCAAAACTCACCCCATCCTAGCTTGCCCTGGGTGTCTAGTTTTCAAGCACGTACAGGTTTGCTAGTTTTACCAAGTTGTCGGCTGCGCTAGGGCCCAAAAACCAAGGCTAGGGACTTTGCAATAAATGTTCAGTGCCTAGTAGGCTTTCTGCTACCCAGTGGGGGGGGGGGGGCAGGTTGAGGGCTACTGCCCCGTTATGCCCCCAAGGGGGGGAGGAAAGACTGGCCTTTTTTTGCCCAGGGTGCTCCACCCTCCCTGTTGTCTAGTAGGTGGATCCCTGTTTGGGATTGTGCCCCTGCTGCGAAACCCAAGCAGGGATTCACCAGGGAAGGGTACATTTGGAAAGGGAAGAGTCTCCCCTTTCCAGCGATACCCCTCCCATCTGCCTACTTGCACAAAGGGCTGAGATAGCCACCTCAGCTTGTAGGCAGTAAAACTGAAGCAAGCCGATCGGCTTGTTTCAGTTTCGGCACTACCAGCACCTGAGGCGGGTTTGATACAAAGGAAATCCTTTTGGTGCATGCACCAGATGGATTTCCAGTACCATGTCATCGGACTGGTTGGTGCTGTCTGATGCATATGAGCACTTTTGCGTCAGATGGTTCCTGCGCGTCCGATGCATCGAACAGGTTAAAAGTCATGCTCTAAATACATCGGCCACTCCTATTTGAGAGACCCTTCAGTTTTTGAATCCCCCTCAAAGCCCTAACAAAGCAAGATCTCTCTCTCTCTCTCTCTCTCTCTCTCTCTCTCTCTCTCTCTCTCTCTCTCTCTCTCTCTCTGTGTAAAGAAAGAGTGTATCTCTTTTTCTTTGTGTAGTCCATATATATGACTATATATATATATATATATATATATATATTCACTGAAAAAACCATAGGTTTCACACCAGTTATAGTTAGCTGGAAATTTTACTGACATAAAACCATTGAAATTCCCACGTTATAGTTAGTTGGACTCACTATAACTTGCGCTCCTGCAATGCACTGCTGATGACTTCACATATAACATCACTCATGACATGGTCAGTGACATCACTCTTGGATTGCGGGTGCGCGATATATAGTTAGTGCAACTAACTATATATGCGAATTTCAATGGTTTTGTGCGAGTAAAATAAGGTTTTGTAAATGCTAATTCCTAACTATATATGGTCTATAACCTATGGTTTTTTCAGTGAATTTTTAAGGTTTTGTAAATGCTAATTCCTAACTATATATGGTCTATAACCTATTGTTTTTTCAGTGAATTTCAATGGTTTTTTAATAGCAAATATAATTTTTTTATTTATATATTATTTTTTATTATGTTTTTTGTTGTTTCGCTACCGGTTCGCACACCGGGCAGCATCCCGTTAGCTCAATTTGGTGCCGCGACCTGGTCCGCGAACCGGGAAACGTTCCGTTAGCGCAACTGCCGCGCAAGAAAACAATATTGTGACGCGTCGCGTAAACGCGACGTATCACATTGCCGCGTAATGCGTCTTATGACGTGCCGCGTTAGCGCACCCGGAAGTACTCCGGAGCGGGAACCGAGGCGCGAAGCGCAGCGCCCCGGAAGCGCTCCGGGTGCGTAGCGGGACGCGTAACGTAAGCATAACAGGTCATGTGACTTGTTCATAAAACTTTTCATTGGTTCTTTTTACTTTTGGTTTCCTAATGATGTAAGGCTTGGTCGTACACCTTTGAGCAATTGATGGCACTTTTTCCTCAAACTGCCTTGGTATATTCCAATATATGCCAAAGACAGAAATGGAGGTGGTCCAATCAAATTTCTCAACAAATTGAGAAAGCGAGGAAACATGTAAATAAGTCTGTTTCAGCTTATATGAGACATGCAAGATATCTACAGAGGAGATGATGTGCACTTCTCAGATGAGGGAAACAGAGTTTTCATACAAAATGTAAGACTGTGTATTGGTACCTACTTATAAGTACCTAGAACTTACACAGAACCCAAAAGCTCTTTTCAGAGCTACCTTAACTATGATTACTCTTTAAAAATTTCGAATGTACCTTTTTTCACAAATTTTCACTTATGTTCGCTTCCCGGTTCGCTACCCGGTTCGCGTACCGGCAGCTAACCGACATATATGAGCCTCCTCAGCCACCCTCAGAAAACCTAGGGGGTCAGGATACGTCTCCCGTGCCCCCTTATACCCATTTCCCGCATTGTTTTCCCTCCATCTTGTGATTTATTTCATCCGAAACACAAAATGGCGAACTCCCGTTACGCTACCGGTGAGCTACCCGGTTCGCGTACCGGGAAGCGCTTCTACCGCAAAAAATCACATTTTTTTTATTTGCCCCACGGGACCCTTTAATAACCCCCACATCATTCCTAGGGGGTCAGGAGGGGTCTACCTTGCCCCCTTTCATTAAATTCCCCCTTAGTTTTTCTCCACCTCGAGAGACAAGATGGCAGCCGAACCGGACTGTTAAGGATGTTGACAGACATCGTAGAGCCAATCAGCTTCGCTTCGCGAAGTTCTGTTATGCGTCAGGTAAGCGAACCGGGCCGCTAACCGGAGCGCTGTTACAGATATATCTGTTTTTTAAAACGTTAATTTCTCAAAATCCACTGGAGCACATATACTGAGACATAGCAAAGGCACGTCGGGCAAACCATATCTACAATTTTGCCAAGTTTCGTGTAAATCCATTCAGCCGTTCGAGCTAAAAGTGACTCGAACCGCCTATGGAAAAATGAATGGGAAAAACGCGTTTTGGGACCCCCCTTTTTTCTTGGCCCCCCCTTAACGAAACCCCCCCAAATTTTCAGGGGCTGCTCAGAAACAAAATGTGCCATTTTCCTGACAATTTCAGCCACTTCCGTCCACAAACGCCAAAGTTATTCAACATAGAATTTTCATAAATCCCATAGGAAAAAAAAAAAATATATATATATATATATATATATATATATATATATATATATATATATATATATATATATATATATATATATATATATATATATATATATATATATATATATTCACAGAAAAAACCATAGGTTATAGACCATATATAGTTAGGAATTTGCATTTACAAAACCTTGAAAATTCACTGAAAAAACCATAGGTTATAGACCATATATAGTTAGGGATTAGCATTTAAAAAACCTTATTTTATTTGCACAAAACCATTGAAATTCCATATATAGTTAGTTGCACTAACTATATATCGCGGACCCGCAATCCACTGCTAATGATGTCACATATTACATCATTCATGACATGGTCAGTGACATCACTGATGACATCACTGATGACATCTCAAATGACATCACTGATGACATCACTGATGACAACACCCAGTGACTGTATGTTTCTGTAAAGTTAAAATATGTCTTACATATTGAAGAATGAGTGGATGTATAAGTGTCTGGACGAAGGATTTAGTAGGTGCATGACTGACTGTATGAGAGAATGATTAAATGTGTCTCACTGAGTGCATGGGTTAGTGATTAAAGTGTCTTAATTTGGCAATCATTATTTATGTTCCTCTGTAAACTGCTGCATGTTTAAATCAGTAGCTATATCAGTAACTATATGGGTTATTGAATGGTTGCCCAAGTATTTGTATGGGAGACTGAGTATGTGTGTGGGTGGCTGGGAGGTGTATAACTCTGTGCATAGATGTGTGAGCAGTTGATTCCCTAGGTGTATGGGTTCAAAAGTGCACGTAGAAACAGCTGTATGGACAGTTGACTGTGTGCATGAGTATATTGGTTAGTGAATGGATATCTCAGTTCTACATGTCAAAGTAAGTACATATGTAAAACACACTCCATGTGAGAGTTGACATATATAAATAACTGAACATAAGAGCCAGTGAATGTGAGAGTGGCTGTATGAATCATTGTGAACTTGTATCAAGGATTGTATAAGAGAGTAAATATGTGTTAGTATATGTTTGAATAAGTAAGGTGTGTATAACTGTATAGTTGAGGAAATGGAGGTGTGATTGATTCTTTGCATGACTGACTAGGTGTGTGAGTAACTCCATGGATGTGTGACAGTCTGTGAGTGCCTGTTTACACTGAGTGTATCTAAGGTTATATTAGAGTCTGAAGATGTATTATCACATAAATGATATCATCAGTGATGTAATCAGTAATGTCAAATGAGATGTTAGTGATGTCATCAGTGATGTCATTTGAGATGTCATCAGTGATGTCATCAGTGATGTCATTTGAGATGTCATCAGTGATGTCATCAGTGATGTCACTGACCATGTCATGAATGATGTAATATGTGACATCATTAGCAGTGGATTGCGGGTCCACGATATATAGTTAGTGCAACTAACTATATATGGAATTTCAATGGTTTTGTGCAAATAAAATAAGGTTTTTTAAATGCTAATCCCTAACTATATATGGTCTATAACCTATGGTTTTTTCAGTGAATTTTCAAGGTTTTGTAAATGCAAATTCCTAACTATATATGGTCTATAACCTATGGTTTTTTCTGTGAATTTCATTGGTTTTTTAAAAGCTAATATCTATAGCTGTAAAATATATTCTTTATTAAGTGACGTATCACGTAGCCCGTGAGACGCCTCATGATGCATCGCATAACCGTGACGTATCGTCTCTGCAGCGCAAACCAAACCCAAAACGTAAGCGCGCCAGAACACGCTTAAAGATATATATATTTTTTTTTAACCTTAATTAGACAAAATCCACACGTGCACATATCACAAACGTTCAAAAAACACAATATGTCGGACTCCCGTTACGCTGCCAGTTAGCTGCCCGGTTAACGTACCAGGAAGCACCTTTACCGCGAAAAATCGCAATTTTTTTTTTTCACCCCCCAGGGAACTTTAATAGCCCCCTCATCAATCCTAGGGGTTCAGGAGAGGTCTGCCTTACCCCTTTCATTCATTTACACCTCTTTTTTTCCCACCTCTTGTCTCTCGATCCCACAGAGAGACAAGATGGCGGCCGCTCCAGACTGTTTACAATGATAACAGCCAATCAGCTTCTCCTCAGACTCCCGTTACACTGCCGGTTAGCTTCCCGGTTAGCTGCCCGGTTCGCGTACCAAGACGCGTCTCTACGGCGAAAAAATCTGATTTTTTTTTTTTTTGGCCCCGCGTGGCTTTATAATATCCCCCTCATCAATCCTAGGGGGTCAGAAGGGGTGTACCTTGCCCTCTTTCCTTCATTTCCCCCTTTGTTTTGGCCTCCTCTTGTCTCTCGATCCTACCGAGAGACAAGATGGCGGCCGCTCCGGACTGTTTACAATGTTGACAGCCAATCAGCTACTCCTCAGACTCCCGTTACACTGCCGGTTAGCTTCCCGGTTAGCTGCCCGGTTAGCTGCCCGGTTTGCGTACCAAGACGCGTCTCTAAGGCGAAAAAATCGGATTTTTTTTTTTTTTTTGGGCCCGGCGTGGCTCTATAATATCCCCCTCATCAATCCTAGGGGGTCAGAAGGGGTCTACCTTGCCCCCTTTCCTTCATTTCCCCCTTTGTTTTGGCCTCCTCTTGTCTCTCGATCCTACCGAGAGACAAGATGGCGGCCGCTCCGGACTGTTTAGAATGTTGACAGACACCGGAGAGCCAATCAGCTTCGCTTCGCAAAGTTCCGATACGCGAAAAGTTCGCGAACCGGAGCGCTGCCCGGAGCGCTGTTACAGATATATATCTTGTTTTAAACGTTAATTTCTCAAAATTCACTGAAGCACATATATTGAGACCTAGCAAAGGCACATCGGGCTAACAGTCCCTACAATTTTGCCAAGTTTCGTGGAAATCCATTCAGCCGTTCGGGCTAAAAGTGAGGCCAACCGCCCTATGGAAATTAACATGGGAAAACGCGTTTTGGGACCCCCCCTTTTTTCTCGGCCCCCCCTTGACGAACCCCCCCCCCAATTTACAGGAGCTGCTCAGAAACAAAATGTGCCATTTTCCTGAAAATTTCAGCCAATTCCGTCCACAAACGCCAAAGTTATTAGGCATAGAATTTTCAAAAGTTCCATAGAGAAAAAATCCTAACTATATATACCTACTGGCTATCGCCAGTAGGTAATATATATATATATATATTCACTGAAAAAAACCATAGGTTCAATCCTGCGGTCCCCTGGGGGCCAACTACCCCACCAGGTACCTCCAGTATGCACCAGTGAGCTGCATTGCAGAGAGGTGCTCAGAGGCCATGCCCCTTTTTACAACAGTCTGCAACACAGCTCCGTGATGCTTAGAGGAGGTACCTGGTGGGCTAGTTAGCCCCCAGGGTACATCTGAATTAAAGAGGAATTAATTCCCCAACTTAAAACGCACCACAGGGCGTGTTTGCACACATATCACCTCAGGCCTGGCCCCCTACCTTCACCACTGTGCCAACGCGCCCAGTGGCGCGTTTTAAGTTGGGGGATTAAGTCCACTTGAATCCTGAGGTCCCCTGGCAGACAACTAGCCCACCAGGTACCTCTAGTAAGCGCCACAGAGCTGCATTGCAGAGAGGTGTAAAAAGGGGCGAGGCCTCAGAACACCTCTCTGCAACGCATCCCCCTGGCGCATACTGGAGGTTCCTGGTGGGCTAATTGGCCCCCCGGTACCCCCAGTATTCAAGGGGAATTATTTCCCCCTCTGCAAACACGTCAGTGGTGCAAGGAGGATGCGTGGCCTCCGGCCCGATCCTGTTTAAAAGAAAATAATTGGGAAAGAAGGGGAGCTGTGTAGCACCCCTTCTTTTTCTAATTTATTGGCCCTGGGGACCTCATCCCCCAGGGCCCACCCCCAATTTTTAATAAAAATTAAATCGGGAAGGGGGCCACGTGGCCCCCTTCACAATGCCATAATTTGCCCCGGGGACCCCAATCCCCGGGGCCTGGCCCTTTTTTTTAAATCTTATTTTGGAGGGGGCTGCCTTGCCCCTCTTCTGTGGCCAGTTTTGGGGAAGGGGGCTGCTTTGCCCTCCTCCCGGGCCACTACTAGCCCCGGGGCTGGCCCTCTTTGTCGGGGACTGTGGGGGGGTCCATGGTCCCAGCCATCTCCCTGCATCCTGCAAGAGCCGTCATTGCTTTTCCACATGGGGAGCAGCTACCATGCTGCTCCCCCTGTGGAAAAGCGATCTGCTTTCCTACTTGGAAGAGAGAGCAGGTTTCTGTCTCTCTCTTCTAAATAGAAAAGCAGTTTGGAATGACAGGGTCGGAGCCGCGAGGCTCCCGCCCTGTCTTTGCAAACTACAGTGTCCCGGGGATGGGCACCCCGGGACACTGCAGGAGCCCGCCCTGGGGGATGGCGGTCCCCATGGCCATCTTGGGCTCCAGGATGGGGGCCACGTGGCCCCCTCCTACACTTTGAAGAAGCGCCAGGGGTGGTGGTCCCCGGGGCTGGGGGGCCTCAGAGCCCCCCTCACTTAAAGTTTTGAAGTCCCGGTGGGGTGGGGTGACAGTCCCCGGGGCTGCGGGGGGGCCCCGGGAGCGCCCCGCATATATTAAATTAGAGCCCGGGTGGTGGTGGTTGTTGTAAATACTATCTGTAGGTTATATCTCTATGATCCCTGTTCTCTATGTACTCCCTTCATTACAGAATATGTATTGTTTTCACTCTACGCTCCAAGTTCTCTTTGTGACAGTTTGGAGACTGGTCAGCAGCCGTTGAGTCACTCTTTGCTCTTCTAAACTCGATAATAGAAGGAAGTTGGCAAGATTTGCAGCGAAAATCGAAACGTCAAAAAAAAAAGAAGAAAACATACTTGGAACCGTTTGATTTGTGAGTAGAGCGTGCGCCTCTAAAGCGTTCCTTAGTAACTCATCAAGATTTTAGAGTGAAGAGGCCATCTCTGAGAGTTTCTCTCCGTATGCTGCAATAAATGGACGGAAGTGACGTATCACTCTATGCATGTGACATGCGTTGCAAGCCTCATTCTGACCCAGCGACCATTTTGAATGTTTACTTCACTATGAATCAATGCAGTTCACACATCGGGAAATTCAAACTCGAGCATCTTAACGCGTATGGGCATAATTCAAATAGGAGTTGCTCGTGCGGGTTTTAAGACGATTATTAAGAATCGGTTTGGAGATCAACAGGTAATTTAACTAAAAAATTAGATTTGGTGAAATATTTTTGGTTTGAAATATTTGTCCATTATTGACTGCCAGTAATCCGCAATATTTCAGTATTGACTGCCTGTAATCCTCAATTTTGACTGCTTTTTCTAAACTAAGCAAGACTATTCTAATTCTTTGGTTTATCTCAGCCTACTACAAATTTAGACTTTGTGTCAACTTTAAGTCTTGTTTTCAAGGAAAGAAATCACAATGACGAATCAGGTCAATGTCACCCTCCCTCCTCCATTTTTGAGTGAGACTGGTAATCCACCCATATCTTGGGAGGACTGGTTCATTATGTTTTTAATAACTATATGGAGGTACTTGATGGACAAGAGTGTTCTGCTTAGAGGAATAAAGCAATACCATTGAGTACATTGGGTAAAGAAGGACAACGTTTCTTTAGATTTCAACCAATACCGTTACAGGCTAATGGTCAAGCCATGCCTGACGAATACAAGGAGGCAATTTCAAGGCTAGAAGTCAGGTTTTCAAAAGAGGAAAATCTTGTTATAAATCGTTATACATTTTATACATAGAAATAGAAAACAGAAGAGTCAATCGATGATTTTGTTGCTCGTATGAGAGAACTATCTATAAGTTTGAGGTTTGGTTCATTGAGTGATGAACTCATTCATGATCAGTTGATTGTTCAATGCAACAACAGAAACATTTAAGAAAGATTGTGGGCAGCAAAGAACCCCACGTTAAAAATAGCTATACAGCTGGCAAAAGTTATTGCCAAATCCGGAAAGAGTATAAAAGTCATTGAGAATTCAAAGAAAAAAAGTTTAGAATAAGAAGTCACTGAAGTCTCAGAGAAAAATTGTGATTCAGACTGTGGACAAAATGTAGATGATTCAGTGGCTGTTGTCAAAAACAAATTCAGAACCAACGTGAGGAAGAATGTATCTACAAATAACTTCTGTACAAGGTGTGGCAGCAACACCCACACTTCGGGGGCTGGATTTTGCTTTGTGGCCAACAAGGAGTGCCTCAAGTGTGGCTGTCTTGGTCATTTTTCAAAGATGTGCAAACCAAAAAACAGACAAAGAGTTGCTGTTGTGGAGGATTATACTGATAATTGTCATATTGTAAGAGATAAACTATTAGTTGTGGATGATGTTGTTATTGTCAATGAAGATGATAAAAGACAAAACAGACCAAAGGCTGTTAGTGGGATAGATGGACATTATGTTTCACTTATGGTGGACACTGGGTCAAGATACACCATTATTCCCCAATCTACATTCAAAACGTTGTAGAATGACAAAACATTGTTAAAGAGTGACATCTCCCCTAAAGGTTTCCAAGGGGAGACTATAGACATTGTGGGAGATTTTGAGTCAGACATAGTGTTCAAAAATAGATCTACCAACTGTAAAATCTATGTTTCATTTGATGGCCCTCCAATTTTGGGTTGGGTGCACTAGTATGATCTATACATTATCATAAACCCAAGAGCACATATTAAGATTATGGTTCTTGAAGATGAATCTATTGATTGCATGTTAAATGAATTCAGTTCTGTATTTAAAAGCAAACTGGGTGAACTGAAGGGGTATTCTCACCTCAATAAAGTTAAGAAAAATTGTTTACCTATCCAATATAAACTGAGAAGGATTCCACTCGCTATTAGAGATGAGGTAAAATCTTTATTAGAAGAGATGCTTCAGAGTGGAGTCATTGAGCCTGTGGAGGCATCCTCATGGGTTTCTCCGGTTGTAATGTCCAAAACATCAGATGGAAAGTTAAGATTCTGCTTTGATCTCAGATCTTTGAACAAATGTGTTATTGCTGACACATTCCCACTGCCCAATATAGGTGAATTGGTGTCCACTCTTGATGGTGCAAAATTCTTCTCGAAGTTTGATCTCAAGAGTGCGTACCATCAAATAAAGTTGCATGACATTTGGAAGCACCTCACTGCTGTCATTATTACTGAAGGGATTATACAATTTACGCGCCTTCCGTTTGGCCTAATTTCAGCGGGTAGTGTATTCCAGCACATGGTTGCTGAGATTTTTAAAGGGATATGGAAAGTGCTAATTTCTGGTAGAACAGATCGAGTATCTTGGTCATGAGATTTCAGCCTCTGGAATTAAAGCAAAGAAAGACCTTTTGGAAGCGATACGCTCTGCCCCAAGTCCTGTAGACAAGGATCAACTTAGATTGTTCATGGGGTTGATAGAGTACTACTTTAAATTTGTAAAAAAAGAATCAGAAAAGACAATTTGTTTGAGAGCACTGCTTAAAGAAGGCTGTAAGTTTGTTTGGGGTTCAGATCAAGAATCAACTTTTAGCCATATAAAAAAGGACATATGTGAGGCTAATGTACTTGCATCCTTTGATACTAAACGCATTTCCATACTGATGGTAGACGCAAGCGCAACAGGTTTAGGTGTGGTGCTTCTACAAAAACACAGTGAGGGTGAACGTCCAATTGCTTTTGCATTGCGAACATTATCTTTGTCTGAACAGAATTATTCTGTAATCGAGAAGGAGGCATTGGCAGCTGTTTGGGGCACACATTATTTCCGTACATATCTTTGGGGGACAAACTTCATTCTAAAGGCAGATCACAAGCCTTTAATTCGAATCTTATCTCCTGGTGGTGCAATTAGAGGGTCGCTGAGATTGGCGAGATTAGATGCAAAACTACAAGATTATCATTTTGATATTTTACATGTCCATGGTTGGTAGAATTTTCAGGCAGACTGTCTTTCTAGACTCTCTATTAATGATGTTAATCCGAGTGAGGAGACTTTAAACTTAAATGTTACGGATGAAAGGGTAGCTTGGATCCAGGATGTATTGTCAGTTAGCAAAGGTTCTTTATCGCAGGAAGAATGGGTCAAAGCTATGCAAAATGATCACATCTTAAAAGAAGTTATATGTATGGATAAACAAGGTTCAAGAAGGGAGAGTTGTCTCCAGGTCGCTGTTCGCCCTTATGTCAAGGTTTTAGATGAATTATCTACTTACAGTGACAATATCTTATTGCGTAATGACAAGATTGTTCCACCTTCAGAACTCAGGAATAGGCGTATTAGTATTGTACATGAGGGACACCTTGGTCAGAACTTAACACAACAAAGGTTGAAAGCAAATTTTTGGTGGCCAGGTGTAGACTCTCAGGTTTCATTATGGGTTGAGAATTGTATGACATTTAAAGAAGGTGAAAAGAGGCTGAAAGTTTCTGTTGGTATAACTATGGGGAAAATAGTTTCTCATGACATTCCTTGGCATATCATTTGCTTACATTTTATTGGGCCTATGGAAGAACTTAATTTGCATCAATGGTTTGCCATTGTATGTGTGGATGTTTTCAGCAAATGGTTGTGTGTTGAATTTGTAGAGAGATTACAACTGAAAGCACTATTAAATTCTTAAGATCACTTTTTCGGGGAAAGGGTTATCCTAATATTATCATTACTGACAATATGACTCAATTGGTCTCGCAGAACATGCGTTCTTTGCTCTCTGAGTGTGGTGTGTCACATCATCGTACCTTCCTATATAATCCACAAGGAAATGGACTCTGTGAGAGAGTCAATAGACTTGTAAAATGAACAATTCAATTGGCACTCTCAAAGGGTGATAATGTCTTGGAATTTGTACAAGAAATGGTTTGTGCATACCGTACTACCATTCATTGTGGGAGAGATAAATCACCTTTTGAAATAATGCGAGGCAGAGTTCCAGGTACTAAATTGAATCCTTCTTGGTTGAAATATCTGCTTACCAAAGATGTCACTTTGAGCTCAGAAACTCTGGGTAAGGAGTTAAGTTCTAAAATTTCTAAAGGTGATTACGTAAAATTCAAACCAGGAAGAATTCCAAGAGGACTATCCAAATTTAGTGGTCCTTATTGTGTTAAAAAAGTTTTCCCTCATTATGTTGTTCTCTCCAATGGTGAGAAAAGGGATATGAGGAGAGTTGCCTTGTATCAAAAGAATGGGTCACTGGGTAATGGCACTTGTTTGAAAGATTCTTGTGAAGTTTTCCACAATGAGGAGAATAGTCGTTATATGTTTTCATCTACAGAAGATTGTATTCCATTTTCATCTCCCTCTAACAGACGTTGTGATGGTGGAGGTGATGTCTCTGATTCAGGTTTTTCAAATGTTCCAAGTGCCATCAGTGATCCCTCTACTTCTCAAGGTTCTTCTTTTGATGTCAATGCCAGACCTTCAAGGTATCGTAAACCATCTATCTACTTGAATGATTATGTGTGCAATTAATTTGTTGTGCATTTCACCATTGTTGTTCACTTAGTTATAGTTTGCTGTTCTTTATTTTGTAAAGAAGGAAGATGTGTTGTAAATACTATCTGTAGGTTATACCTCTATGATCCCTGTTCTCTATGTACTCCCTACAATCCAGAATATGTATTGTTTTCACTCTACACTCCATGTTCTCTTTGTGATAGTTTGGAGATTGGTCAGCAGGCGTTGGGGCATTCTTTGCTGTTCTCCGGATTAAACAACTTTATTAAGCTACTATGCTTTGGAATTTATTTACCACAGCGATCCCCAGGGCTGCGGGGGTCCCATGAGCCCTCTGCATATATTAAGTTAGAGGGGTGGTGGTCCCTGGGGCAGTGTGGGGGCATTGGGACCCTCCCACACTATTTATTTTGATAATGCCCCTGGGATTTGGCCCCCCGGGGGCAAATTGTCATATTTAGCGCAGGAGACCGCGTTTCTTTTTTTTTTATCGGCAGGATGCGCGGATCCTGCGTGCCAACACTACCTGGTTTAGAGTGTTGACAGCCAATTAAAATACAGCTCGTGCAAGGAAGGATTCGCTTAGGGTTCGCGGATCCTGCGCGGCCATAGATATATAAATGACTTTAACTGTCATTTACTCAGGAACTACTGAACGGATTTACACCATTTAAGCAAAAGGCAAAAGTCTGAACTAAGGACTACCTCTTTGCCAATCCTGTGGGAAAGTGCATGGGGAAAACGTGTTATATACTTCTTTTTTGTGCTACAGTTTGTAAAAGTGTTGCCCCACATTCTTGATGATTTAAGAGGGCATCAGTTACTTTTAGATAAAGTAGAATAGAAGTGCTACAACAAACACTCCCACACTACATTATTTCAGATTAAGAGAACAAGTAAATGCACTCATTATTATCAAATTTGTATTTTGTACAATTCAGGAACGTGCGGTCGAAGTGCTTAGAGGTTGCAGACTGTTCCGCTAATAAATCACATACTCACTAAAGAATATATAGGATGGTACTCTTATAATATAAAGTACAGGTCCTATATATTCTTTAGGGAGAAGGTGAATAGAAACCGCAGATAAGAATAGAAATTAGAAAATAACATTCAGAAATGTAGGGTTTATTAAATATTTAAAGTAACAAAGTATGCATGATAGCTATATTTTTGTGTTCTGCTGTTTCATAAAATATCTGATCAAGTACTTTTTAATATTTGAAAGTTATATTATAGATGGCGCCATTCCTCTTCTGTAGCAATAGGACAATCTATTATAATATAACAATTGATACCATTGTTACAGTAAAAAGAAAAGGAAAATAAAGTTATGTATTTAACAGAACATCCATAATGAAATACTTTCGAGCGGTAATTATTTACTGAACTTCTTTTTTGCGGGAGGTGAAAAAGTTTGATCTTCGTGGTGACGGGTCATAAACTCCTCTGAGATCATGACGGTGAGAATATTAATATGTATATATTCTCACAGCACATGATCACAAGGGGAAAATAGATTGAAAACTGCAAGCCGGTAACGTATCTTACTTATTGTTACTCTTTGTGACGACAGATCGTGAACTCCACTAAGATCACAAAGACTGTTAATGTTATAATATACATATTAACAGTATGTGATCTCTAGGGGAAAACACATAAACAAGTGGAAGATGGTGACGTAGATTGTAAATGTTTAGAGTTTGCGTCGACGGGTCACCAACACCTCTCAAGCGAAGTACAGTGCCAATATTATAATATAAAAAGTCACTATATATAAGGTGAAAGGAGCCAGAAAAGGAGCAATGTTTGTTATAATCTATCTGTTTCTAAAAACAAGCTGCTGATGTTACAGAGAAAAAGCAAAAAACATGCAATAACATTTTTTGCTAGATAAAAATGTTTAAATATTGACAAATAGCAACAAATTATAACTAAGTACTATGCCTATGCCATATTGAAACAACTTACAACTTCGGAATGTGTTTGTTGACGCAAAAAGAGAATCCGATGCTAGAAAACGGAACCTGCAACATAGATTGGCGACTGAGAAATAACTCACAAAAACTAAACTAATTGCACAGTAGGTGTGGTTTATATAGTTTTTGGTTGTATAGTAGTCTACGGAAGGAAGCTGTGGGTCAGCCTGTTTAGATGTCACGTTTTGCAGTTTACACATGCTCATGTTTTAACTGTTTTTCTTCTGCATGTGTTCGGAAAAGTTTCAAACTGTGAAGCTGTAAATGTTTCGATTTCGATCGTAACACGTATAAGGTATTATTATCTACATGCGTTGGAGAGTTTCAAAAGTGTTACTCGGTAAACGGTGTTCTTTGCATTTTCATGATTAAAAACATCTAAATAGAAGACATTAAAAAAATATTGTTATCATTAGAAGGAAAAAAAAGTATTGATATTTGTTATTATTATGCTTCTAAATTAAAAAAATTCTAGCATTTGTAAATCGTAAACCTGTCCTCAGAAAGGTGTGCTGGCGCTTGGGGCATTGAGAAGATTAAGAAATAATAAATGCCCTTTTCTATGCACCTGTAAAATTGACTTTTAAACTTTCAATTGCCCAGTCTGTATCTTTACACTTCCACCAAACACTCTGTCACAGCTGTTTTAGTTTTGTAGTGACTCATTCATCAGTATGTAGTTATCCATTCACTACATTAAAACACTAATGGGCACTTATACAATAACTGGCATATCCCCAGGAATATGTCAGTTATTGTGCACCGTGACACCACCACCATGGATGTGCCATATTTACAATGTGGTGCACCATGGGATAAAAACGGCACAGATATGTGATGTATCTGTGCTATAAAGGTGGTACATTGTTTGAGTTATGTTGCAAGTGCAACGCATCTCCAGCAATGCTCTAGGGGCCCTATGCTCTGAATGCTGTGTCAATCCGTACATCTGCTTCAAGCTAGTGCAGGGTTTTGACACAGCATGAGGCTAAAAGTGACAAAGTGAAATCTTGTAGATTTCACTCAGCCACTTTTAGGAGGTATTCCTGCGCCGGAACGACCTCCCCCCCTCCCCCATGTAGGAATGTCTCCCTCTGGTACAGGGATTTAGAATGTGATGCACCTCCCAGATTCGTCACATTCTAAATACCACACACCATGGCACATCTTTTTCACCACTGCTGTATCAGAAAAGTGATGCAACTGCGGTGTAAAATCGGCACATGGGGGTTGTAAATCTGCCCCTGACAAACACTTACAAATTCATCCAGGCAGTTTCACTAGCAGTGCAAAGGGAAGCATTGACTTGTAACATATGTATGCACATATGTTACATTCAAGTGCTTCAGATGTACTACTGTATACTATAAGTAAACACCCTATAGATTTAATCTGTAGCACTTCCTTATAGTTCTGCTTTTTCAAATTCACCATACACTAGTAATGTATTCTTTCAGTCAATTATGCACTACACATACATACATCTAAACTTTCACACATTAGCATACAAGTTTAGCTCTTTTTTGAACCAGAGTAGGTAGTTTTGAAAAGAAGTTGTAGTGTTTTTGTGTTTTTTTAATAGTTTTTTTTAGTTAGGAAAAAAAGGAACTGCAAACAAAAAAGCTTTTAACAGGAACAAATTCTTCCTCAGAAGAGTATTGTGAAGTGTCTTCTTGCTGGGCAGCCATCATAAAACAATGAAAACACAACTCCTTTAGAAAAAGGTTTTCTTCAATTAAAGACAAAGAAGAATGGGTGGGTCTTTCAACTGTTAGAATAGTAAGTATTATGAACCAATTACATCTGTTCTTTGAAAGTCACATGGCTTTGCGTACGTTTACGGTGTGCTTATGGTGCTCTTTCGATGCGAGTACGTATGACGTCCCGCCGCGATTTGCGTAATTGCTTTTAAAAGTAATATACGCTTCATAAAAGTAAACAAAACTATTTTCATAATTGTCCCAGATGATGTCTTCTCTTAGTATGTACATTAAATACATAAATATATGTTTTTAAACAATTAAAAATGTTCCCACCTTTCGCGTATGGGGTGCCGTACATGACGTCACACGGAAGCGTTGATGCGACGCGTAACGTCAAAGCGTATTCGTAACGTATGCACGGGTACGCACAGAGTACGATTTGCCGTACAAAGTATTGTGCGATCACCATACGTGTACGGTACGATTATCCCCCAAAAAAGCAATGTTTTAATATTTAGATATCTGTATCAGTGTCTCACTTTGTGTATAAGTGGCTGCAAGGGTTGGTGAGTAGCTACATAAGTGTGTATATCGGTTATTAGTTTGTTTTTTGAGTATCAGTATGAGTGTCTGTATGGTTCTGTGGGGGACATTACTTAGCACGTAGATGCATGAATGAGTGACTCACTGTTTGTATGTGTTTTAAAAGACAGCATGTGTGCAGGACTGTTTGGGTGGATGAGTGTGTGTATTGGTGTGTTAGCGAGTGAATGACTGTCTCAATAGTGTCTTTATGAGTAACTACATATGTTTTAAACTAGTATATGTGGGTATTGGTGTATATAAGTGAGTTTATGTGAGAGTGAGAGATTGAAAGAGTTCCGGAAATAAATAAGTATGTGTTTCTATAAGTTATTGTTTAAGAGAGTAAGTATGTGTACGTTTCTGTAGAAGAAAGTGTAGTGGTGTGTGTATAATGGTATATGCAAGTACATAAATGTTTGATTCTTTATTAGCATGAGTGACTATGTGTGTGAGTAACTCTATGAATGAGTGGTGGTGTGTAACAGAATATATAGGTATATGAGTACATATGATGAGTGAGTACATGTATGAGTGACTATATAGGACTGTTGGTAAATGAGTGGATGTGTATGGAATGACTGAATAGGTTGTTGAAATAGTATTGGTATGTCCATTTTTTTGAAAATTGTACTTTCTATTTTTGAATGTGTGCATCAAAGGCTATATTGAGCTGAGAGGAGGTCTGACACTCTATCACAAGGATGATGTCATCAGTGATATCATCAGTGATGTCATTTGAGATGTCATGAGTGATGTCATGAGTGATGTCACTGACCATGTCATGAGTGATGTAATATGTGACGTCATCAGCAGTGCATTGCGGGTGCGCAAGTTATAGTTCGCTGAACTCCCTATAATGGGGGAATTTCTATGGTTTATTACTAGTCAAATGTCCAGCTAACTTATTTCAAAGGTTTTTTAAATGCTAATTTCTAATCTTAACGTAACTGAAACCTGTGGTTTTTTAAGTGTATTTCAAAGCTTTTTTAAATGCTAGTTTCTAACTATGCCTACAGAGGAAGGACATTGGAAAGGGGCGACCACTCGGTCCCCCCGAACGTATGGTAGGGGGCCCGGATCCTCCCGGGAAACCATTTTGGGCGGGGGGCGTGTCACGGCTGGTATGCACGAAGTGGCGTAGCCGGGGCGTGCCTTTTCCCGCCCAAGAAGGGTTGTCCTAGACACCTACATCACCGGCCACGCCCAGGAGGCGTATCGGAGGAGGGTACACGCCCTCCCGGAGAAGAATAAAGAGAGCGGGAATCCGAAGAAGCATCCTCTTGTTCCTGTGCTTGGAAGCTGCACCCACTCGTTGCACGTGAGCCCTCGACGGAACAAGGAGCAATTTTGAGAACTTGTAACGCTTGTGTTTCTCTTTCAGTGACTTCGGAGCTCAGGGTTCAGGACGGTATTGATCAACGTAGATCGGATACTCGATAATAATGCCGGGCAAGAAGGCAGGAAAGAAGTCCGGAACCGAACAGATGCTTTGCATGCTGGTAAGGGATATGGCGAACATGAAGAAGCAGATGGCTGCGATGAACAATCCGGGTAGACCAAAGAAGGTAATAGGCCCGGCTTTGCCGAAGGTTGTCCCCGAGGGTAGGGGGAAGCGGGTAAGGAACAGGGCGGCGGGGGGTGAGGTCCCGGTCCCCGAGTTACCCCCGGCAAGCCCGGTTATCCCAGTTGAGGCCCCGGTACCGATCCAAGACGCGGGTCAACCGATTCCGGTTGTTGTTACGCCCGCCAGCGAGGAAGACATGCCTCCGGAATTAGCCGCCCAGTTGGCCGCATGGCTTGGGAAAAAGACAGGGGGCGCTCCGGCACCAGCAGACACGGCAGAGGAGGCCAAGTTACTAATGCAGCAGTTGCGGCAGTCTCGAGAAGCCGCGAAGGCGAATCTTCCTTTTGTTCCCCCACAGGCGATCACGGAAGGACCGGCAGCTGGGGTCGAAGCAGCAGCGGGAGCAGCACCGGAGCCGGGTAAGCAAGCATTGCCGATGGCAAGGGAGGGGTCTTTGCCCTCAAGGCGGGAGAAGGTGGTCCAACATATACCGTGGGCCACTAAAGAATTGATATGGGCTGATAAGTATGTGAACATGCTTTCCCTGCTGACTGACCATCGCGAGATGGAGTATGTTAAGGCACAAAAGGAGTTGTGGCACCCGAGTGTATGGCGAGCCAAAATGGCGGGATTCAGGGTGGACGAGACAATCTCGAATTGGGCCAGGGCCTTTGCAATGTTTTCTGTGATTATTGGGGAACGTAAGCCCAAGGTTTTGTCCCAATTATCCTGCTACCAGGCACGAATAATGGATTTTTATGATACATATGAGGGTGATGAATGGATGGGGTACGATATGAAGTTCCGTAAGGCCAAAGAGTACGATTCATCCCTGACGTGGGATTGTCTCGACTCGATTTCTTGGCAGAAGCAGCTCCTGCCGGGCGCGACAAAGTCGTCCTCGCTCGGCGGGAATGAGTCGGGACCTTCAGCCGGCGGTGCCCTTTCGAGCCGGCCACACGGGCGACCATCAACCAAGGAATGGTGGAAATGGGGGTAGGAAAGGGGTCTGTTGGAATTTTAACAGAGGCAATTGCACTAGACCGCAAGGGACATGTAAGTTCAGACATGCGTGTGCAGGTTGCGGAAACTCTTCACACCCTGAGAGCTCGTGCCGAGCCAAGAATGGCGATACAGGGGGTAGAGGGGGGGCCAAACAGGTCTGAACAGGACCATTGGATGCCGCTACCTACTCCTATTGATATCATGGCAATGATCCCCTGGCTAAATGAATACCCTGATCATGTCTCCGCTGGGGTGTTGAGGAACGGCTTCTCTTACGGTTTCCACATCCCGGCGGGGGATTTTCGGGGGGAACCACTTTGTAGAAACCAACTGTCGGTTCAGCATAACCCAGCGGTGGTCGAAAGGAAGATTGCAAAGGAGGTTGCCCTTGGCCGGGTAGTTGGCCCATATAGACACCCGCCAGTAACTAATTTCATCTGTTCCCCGTTAGGAGTGGTTCCCAAGAAGGACCCAGGGGAATTTAGGTTGATCCATAACTTGTCTGCTCCAAGGGGTCTCTCGGTGAACGATGCGATTGACCCGGGAGTTTGTTCGATGCGGTACGCATCTTTCGACGATGCCGTCACCATGTTGAATCGCCTGGGGCCCGGAGCGCTGATGGAGAAGTCAGATATCGAGTCGGCGTTCCGGTTCCTCCCGGTACACCCACGGGATCAGCGCCTGTTAGGCTTTGTGTTCCAGGGACGTTACTACATGGATAGATGTATGCCAATGGGTTGCTCCATCTCTTGTGCTTATTTTGAGAAATTCAGCTGTTTTTTGGAATGGGCATTTATCAGAGCCACTGGCCATAGCCATGTTATGCATTACTTGGATGATTTTTTGTTCCTGGGGGCAGCCGGTGACACAAAATGTGCGCAGGCGCTACAGGAATTTTGCACTCTCATGAGGAGGTTCGGGGTGCCTTTGGCACCGGGTAAGACGGTTGGACCATCAACTTCACTCGAGTTTCTGGGAATTGAGCTCGATTCTGTGGAAGGATGTTTCCGGCTACCAATGGAGAAAGTTACGAAGTTCAGGGCTTCCTTGGAACTGTACATTGGCAAAGAGAAGGTTACCCTACGTCAATTGCAACAAGCAGTGGGCCAGCTTAACTTTGCCTTAAGGGTGATACCAATGGCCCGCCCCTTTTCCCGCTCTATTGCACAAGCCATGGTAGGTCTCAAGGAAGGGCACCACCGCACGAGACTGTCTGCAGAAGTTCGCCAGGACATGCGCATTTGGTTGGCATTTCTGGCGGATTTCAACGGTCAAGTGGTGTGGAACAAGCCCCCTGCGTCCTCGGACGAGCTGGGTTTGTGGACCGACTCGGCTGGGAGCGTGGGATTTGGCGCCATCTTTGGTAATCGATGGTCGGCGCAAACATGGCCGACGTGGTGGCACACCAGCGGTCTCACAGGTAACATTGGGTTTCTCGAGTTGTTCCCCATATTGGTGGCTCTGAAGGCATGGCCGGAGGAGTTCCAAGATCGCTCGGTTGTTTTTTGGTCTGACAATATGACTGTCGTTGAATGTATAAATAATCAGGCAGCACGCTGCAAATGGATATTGAGATTGCTTAAGGAAATTGTACTACTTTGCATGAGACTGAACGTACAATTCAGGGCGAAGCATGTGCCAGGTGTATTGAACCACGCGGCTGATGCGCTCTCTCGTTCACACATGCAGGCTTTCAGGGGTTATCTACCTTCCGCGGACCTAGTGGCGGCACCATTCCCCGAAGCACTCTGGCTACTCGGTGCCCCGGATTACAAAACCTCGTGGCAGCAAGCTTAGCTCCCAGGACAAGGAAGGCATACGAAGCAGCGTTTCGTTCCTATTGTGCATTTTTGGTTCCGGCTGGGGGGGAATATTGGGGGCAGGAGGATTATGTCCTGAAGTTTCTAGTAGCACTGCACAGTGCAGGCCGATCAGTGGCAACGGCCAATAGACACCGGGCCGCCATTTCATTCATGGCGCAGGCGCATGGCATCAAGGACCCGACATCGTCCTTTTTAGTGAGGAAAGCCCTTCGGGGTTGGCAACGCCTCGAGGGTCGTAGAGTCGACGAGAGGCGCCCGATTGGGTTAGAAAGGTTGTCTCTCCTGATAGCAATACTCCCCACGACATGCTCCTCCCAGTTTGAGGCAGTGCTGTTCCGGGCCGCTTTCGCATTAGCGTTCCACGGGGCGATGCGGGTTAGCGAGCTGGTGGCTAGAAATAAGAATGATGTGGAAGGAGGTCTGGGTCAGGACTGCATTCTGATTAAGGGTGACTCAATGGTGATCACAATAACTAGGTCCAAGACGGATCAGAGTGCTATGGGAGACAGTAATATTGTCCAGCGCATGCGAGGGTCCCCCGTGTGCCCGGTAAGGTGTGTGGAGGAATATCTGGCACGAAGAGGGAAAACATGGGGGGGAAGCTTGCTGAGACACATCGACGCCACCCCACTGACGAGGTTTCAGTTCCAGAGGGTGTTAACAATGGCAATCGCAGCAGCGGGCTTGGACCCGGGCGATTTGGGACTTTAGGATAGGGGCTGCAACAGAGGCTACAGCCAGGGGTCAGAGTGTTGAGGATGTGAAACAACTGGGACGATGGTCCTCAAACTTTTATAAAAGGTATGTGCGGTTGCACATGTTGTAAAGTCGTTTGCATGAACTCACGCCCCCTGTCTTCTGTTTGGTTTACAGTTTCGCGAGCAGGCTATGCGGGGCGGACTGGGCAGTCGACCCGGCACCTGGGGAGCAGCGGTCTGAAATCACCGGCTGAGGAAAAAGTGGTGTGGGTCGTGGGCCACTCATACGTGAGACGGGCCGGGGACGTATTCAAAGCAGGTGACGTGACTCACGCAGCTGGGGAATACGGGTACAGGGTGACCTTCCACGGAAGGGGCGGGCTCTGTATTGACCAGTTTGAATCTTTTGTTGAGGGTCTGTTAGGGCGGCAGAGGTCACCGCCATCTATACTCATAGTACACCTTGGGGGCAATGACTTGGTGACACTCGGGAAGCGAGTATTACTCGAGCCAGTTTTATCTACTGTTAGCTGGCTGGCGAGGAGAATCCCGGGGTGGACGATAGGATGGTCCCACATGATTCCCAGGAAGGTATGGCGGGGGGGTCTCTCTGTGTCAGCATTGAACCATTCAGTTAAAAAAGTCAATAATAAACTCGGTAGGTTGTTTCGCTTGACGCAATTGCACTGTATTCCGCACGGATGTATTAGGGGGGATAGCATGTATCTCGAGGATGGTGTCCATTTGTCCCGGGAGGGGAATGTCTTACTCATAGGAGACTTCGTAGCATGGCTAAAGGGTTTGAATAAACATGACCTTTAATAGGAGTTTGTGGGGGGGGCGGATAGCCGGTCAACTATCCGGCCTGTGGTGAGCAGTAATTTCAAGGTCCCTAGAGGGTGGGCGCCACCCAATATGGATGGGAGCGCCCGGGGGAGGCGGCCATTGGCCCCTCACACGGGGAGGCGGCACCCACTAAGTATGGGTCGCCTAAGGGAAGACGGTCATAGGCCTCTTCCAGGGGAGGAGGCGGCTAGATGCCCCTCCTACTAATTTCCTGGGGCCCGGATATTCGCGACGGCGGATATGGTAGACAGTGTGGGGTGGGAGGGGGGTCCACGCTACCTTCTTACGGACACCTCACACGAGTCCTCGGACGACCCTTAAGATGGCTTCGAGTTAAAATAGGGGCCCCCGCAAGACAAGGGAAATTGGAGTTGGCACAGAGGTACAGTCCTCTGCGCGCCCGCCCTCACACCTTGAGGGGGAGAGTTCTGGTAGTAGGGATTTGACACCGGTTGCGACCTTGCCGTTGGCCCGTAATGTTAGGATGTACAATTTTAATTTAGAAAGTATGCATTGGCAGGATGATAGACTCGGCTAGGAAATCCTCTGTACTAGAGATTTGTTAAGGATAGCCAAAGAACATGTCTTCATCGAAATGTAATAAATGAAAATTGTACATGATATGAAACTGTTATTTTAATGTTTTAATTTTGTTTCATATTTTAATAAATACGGCCGGGAGGGTAATTCCCTCCCGCCTTCCAAAAGTTCAGAACTGCGTCCGTCTTCCCATCCTTGGGGATTGTGTTGGGAGGGGGTGACAGGCATCCCGGCCATAGTGAAGGAAGTAAAAAAAACACACAGAAAGAAGAAAAAGAAATGCAGAGAGAAGCAACAGAAGTCCTCAAAGACGAATACAAGTGCAGGCAGAAGGTAGGCGTGCAGAAAAGACAAACAGAGGAGCAGAAAGAGGCCTTTGTTGCAAAATCATCCTGTACCCTCAACTTTTTCAGATGAGTACTGGTGGCAACTGACTCTGACTAACCAGTCCTAGAGCCAGTGCTAAGCTAAAAGACACTTAGAATACAGTTAAAACACCTACGTACACTAGGAAACAATATGCGTTGGGTTACCCCTGTTATTAGCATGACCTCCTGTGTAAGCCCCTAGTATATAATAGGGCAGAGGGATTAAAACTACCTCTTAAAACGCGCTAGAGGGCACGTTTTAACACTATTTAAGGGAAGGGGAGAGCTGAGCTGACGTGTGCAAACACGCTCTGTGGCCGTTTTAATTTAGGGGATAAAGTCCCCTTGAATCCTGAGTTTCTCTTGGGTACAACTAGCCCATCAGGTATCTCTTGTTAGCACTACAGAGCTGCGTTGCAGAGAAAATGGGCAAGGCCTGGACCACCTCTCTGCAAAACAGCCCAGTAGTGCTTACTGGTGGGCCCTCAGTATTGAAAGGGAATTATTTCCCCAACTTAAAATGCACCATAGGGCGTGTTTGCACACCTCACCTCAGGCCCCGTCCCTTCCCTTCCCCACTGTGTAAACATGCCCTGTGGCTGTTTTAAGTTGGAATATTAACTCCCCTTGAATCATGAGGGTCTCTCAGGGCAAATTAGCCTACTAAGTACATCCAGTAAGCATCATGACAGAGAGGTGAAAAAAGGGGCACAGCCTGCACCACCTCTCTTTATTGCAGGGCAGTGGCGCTTACTGGAAGCACCTGGTTGGCTAGTTGGCCCCCAGGATCCCTCAGGATTGAAGCTGAATTATTTCCCCAACCTAAAATGCACCCCAGGGCTTGTTTGCACACGTCACCTCAGGTCCCGTCCCCTCCCTTCACCATTGTGTAAATGTGCCCTGTGGCCGTTCTAAGTTGAGATATTAAGTCCCCTTGAATCTTAAGGGCCCCTAGTGTCAAACTAGCCCACTAGGCACCTCCAGTAAGCGCCACAGAGCTGTGTTCCAGAGAGGTGTAAAAAAAGGCATGGCCTCTGAACACCTGTCTGCAATGCAGCTCCCTGGCTCATACTGGAGATACCTGTTGGGCTAGTTGGCCCTCGGGAACCCGCAGTATTGAAAGAGAGTTAATCCCCCAACTTAAAACGTGCCACGTGCGCGTTAGCAAAGTGGTGAAGGAAGGGGACGTGGCCTGAGGTGACATGTGTGCAAACACACCCAGTGGCACGGTTTTATGTTGGGGAATTAATTACTCCTCAATCCTGAGGGTCCCTAGAGGCCAACTAGCCCACCAGGTATCTCCAGTATGCGCTAGAGAGCTGTGTTGCAGACAGGTGTTCAGAGGCCACACACCTTTTTACAACACTCAGCAAAGCAGCTCTGTGGCACTTACTGGAGCTACCTGGTGGGCTAGTTGGGACCCAGGGACCCTCAGGATTGAAGAGGAATTAATTCCCCAACTTAAAGTGCACCACAAGGTGTGTTTGCACACATGTCAACTCAGGCCCCACCCCCTCCCTTCACCACTGTACAAACACGCCTGTTGCACGTTTTAAGTTGGGGAATTAACGCCCCTTGAATACTGGAGGTTCCTGGTGGGCTAGTTGGCCCCCAGGTACACCCAGTATTCAAGCGGAATTCGTCCCCCATCAGCAACAAACCAGGGGGCGTATTTGCAGTGTGCTCAAAGGAGGGGGCAAGGCCTCAGGCGCTATGCCGGTCCTTTTTTTCCCTTTTTTTATTTTTAAGAAAGGGTGCTGTGTGGTCCCCCTTCTTTTCCTAATGTTCTTGGCCCTTTGGACCCCATCCCCTAGGGCCTCCTCTCAATTTTTTTATTCTTTTATTTTGGGAAGTGGGCCAAAATCTGCCCCGGGGACCCCATACCCCAAGGCATGGCCATATTGTAATTTTTTGGGGGAGGGGCCTGCCTTGCCCCCCTCCTTAGGCCATTTATGGCCCTTGGGATCCCATCCCTGGGGCCAGCCTTTGTTCTTTTTTCTAATTTAAATTTTTTGATTTTGGTGTGGGGGGCACGTGGCCCCCCTCCTGGGCCACTTGTGAAGTAGTGTGGCCACTAGTGAAGTAGTGTGGCTCACTGGTTAGAGGCGGCAGACCCGAGAGCAGAGGACGGCCCGGGACCAGGGTTCGATTCCCGGCGCGGCAGGTTTCTGGACCAGGGTCAGCGGACTCGATAATTCTCTCGCCTCGGTGCCCACTCTGATCAGCGATCACACTCGGCAACTCTGGGCATTAGCTTGCCTCATCTTCACTAATGGCCCCACCAGACCGCCGGGGATGCCTGGTCTCACCATGGAGATACCCATTAAGGGACCATCTCTCAGGGAAGCCAGGAAGGGTTTCGCAGCGGTCGAAGCGCCTTGGGACCCTCCGGGTAAGTAGTGCGCTATATAAATGCCTATACATTTACATTTATATTTACTTGTAATATATATGTATATTCACTGAAAAAACCATAGGTTTCAGGCCTGATATAGTTAGGACTTAGCATTTAAAAAACCTTAGAAATTCACTGAAAAAACTGTAGATTTTAGTGGTGTTATAGTTAGCTGGACATTTCACTCATACAAAACCATTGAAATTCCTCCGATATAGTTAGTTGTACTAACTATATCTCGCGCGCCCGCAATCCACTGCTGAGGATGTCACAT
Organism: Lissotriton vulgaris; assembly: GCF_964263255.1. Lineage (NCBI taxonomy): Eukaryota > Metazoa > Chordata > Amphibia > Caudata > Salamandridae > Lissotriton > Lissotriton vulgaris. The sequence continues at coordinate 91,868,025 of NC_141699.1, read as the reverse complement.
ATTACATCATTCATGACATGGTCAGTGACATCACTGATGACATCTCAAATGACATCACTGATGACATCATCCAGTGAATGTGGTTTGCTTTGTTATTTAAATATGTATTATATATATAGCAATTTGCATTGAAGAATGAGTGGATATATAAATATAAATTTCTGGATGGAGGATTTAGTAGCAGTGTGATTGACTGTTTAATTAACTAATTTAAAGTGTCTCTCTAAATATATTGGATAGTGACTAAACTGTGTGAACATCTGGATCACTTTGTCAGTTGTTGTAAAAACTACTTCTCCAGTTGGTTACTAGCTCTTTGAAAGTCTTTATTAGTTATTGATTAGTTAACTAAGTATTTGTATGGGAGAGTGAATGTGTGTGTGGTTCGGTGGGATGTGTGTGACTGCCCTAAAATGTGTGAATTGTTGATTTAGTAGGTATTTGACGATAATGCTACATGCTATAACAGTTGTTTGGGTGAGTTAATATCTTTATGGGTGGTGAGCAAATATCTCTCGTAATGGTACATGTCCAATAAAGTAGAAAAATAAAAGGCAATGTATGTGTCAGTTGTTGTTTATAAATAAGTATACGTAAGACTCACTGATTGTCTGCGTGACTGTATAGATAACTGTATACTTGTAATAGTGATTTTATAACACACTAAGTATAATTTACTATCTATATGAATAGATAAAGTTGTGTTTGTATAAGTGTATAGCTAAGTAAATGTAAGCATGATCCATTGTTTGCATAAGTGAATAGGATGACTTTATAAGTGAATAGGATGTGTGCTGGTGTGTAATGTCGATATAGGGGGAAAGAATATTTGATAGTGTTCTATTGATCATTGACTGCATGTATGAGTGAATTTGTAGGTAAGTGATTAGATGTGTGTATAGATCTAGGAATCACTGAGTGGTTTTTTGAAACTTGTATAGGTGTGTCAATGGATTTAAATATGGTACTCTGTATTTTACAGTGAGTGACGAAAGGTTATACTAGTGTATGATGAGGTGTATCGTCACATGGATGATGTCATCAGTAATGTCATTTGAGATCTCATCAGTGATGTCACTGACCATGTCATGAATGATGTAATATTTGACATCATCAGCAGTGGATTGCTGTCGCGCGAGATCTAGTTAGTACAACTAACTAGAATTTCAATGGTTTTGTATGAGTGAAATGTCCAGCTAACTATAATACCCCTAAAATCTACAGTTTTTTCAGTGAATTTCAAAGGTTTTTTAAGTGCTAATTCCTAACTATATCAGGCCTGAAACCTATGGTTTTTTCAGTGAATTGCAAAGGTTTTTAAATGCTAATTCCTAAATATATCAGGCCTGAAACCTATGGTTTTTTCAGCGAATTTGCAAGGTTTTTTAAATGCTAATTCCTAATTATGATGTGTGTGAAACCTATGTTTTTTCTGTGAATTTCTAAGGTTTTTTCAATGCTAATTCCTAACTATAACATGTGTGAAATCTATGTTTTTTTCAGTGATGTTACAAAGTTTTTTAAGTGCTAATTCCTAAATATAACATGTGTGAAACCTATGGTTTTTCAGTCAATTTCCAAGGTTTTTAAAATGCAAATTTCTGTATCAATTTTCATATTTTTTATATATTTATTTTCCAACAAACTGCCTTTGTATATTGTAATACATTGACTGTATCCTGTAATATGCAATGGCACAGCTAGTTTTCTTGCAATTTTTTTTTTAAATGTTTTTTTGTCCTTCTGGGTCCTCCAGGGACCCCAGGAGAAGGCCTAGGGGGTCTGAGAGTCTCTTCCCTGCCTCCTTTTCACGTTTTTAAAAGCTTTTACGAAAATCGTTTAAAACGTCATTTATATGCGACGGTCGCGCAACGTGCATGCATGCGGGCGCACAGGTTGCGTGCACCTAAAGTCATGTGACATGAAAACAACACTTTTGATTTGTTTATAGTAGTTTCTTTTCCAGAATCTTGTAAAACCCCACCCACTTCCCTCACTATCTCTTTTGGTTTCCTGAGAGAAGGATCTCTGCTTTGTTTCAGCTTTTTTCATATCAAAATGGAAGAACAGCAGCCACAGGATTCTTCTGAGTTTGTATGTGAGTAACTCTATAGATGAGTGTCCGTGTGAAATAAGATGTATAGGTGTATGAGTACATATGATGAGTGAGTATATGTCTGAGTGCACATATAGAACTGTTAGTGAATGACCGGATGTATATGTAGATTTTGGAGTTACTGAATAGTTTGTTCTAACTGGAATTGGTATCTCCATTTTTTTGAAAATTTTAGTTTCTATTTTTGAATGTGTGTATCAAGGGTTATATTACGCTGAGAGGAGGTCTGCCACTCTTTCACAAGGATGATGTCATCAGTGATGTCATCAGTGATGTCATTTGAGATGTCATCAGTGATGTCATCAGTGATGTCACTGACCATGTCATGAATGATGTAATATGTGACATCATCAGCAGTGGATTGCGGGCGCGCAAGTTATAGTGAGTACAACTAACTATAACGGGAGAATTTCAAAGGTTTTTTAAATGGTAATTCCTAACTATAACGGGGCTGAAACCTATGGTTTTTTCAGTGAATTTCGATGGTTTTGTAAATGATAATCTTTAAATGTATTAATTGTTATATTTTTATACTGATTTACTACATTATTTTAAATTCTTTATTTTTAGATATTTTATTTTTTACATTACATTACATATTTTTAATATAAATTGAAAAAAAAATGTTTTTACACCTCTCTGCAACGCAGCCCCCTGATGCGTTTGCAGAAGGGGAACTAATTCCCCTTGCATACTGGGGGTCCCTGGGGGCCAACTAGCCCACCAGAAACCTCCAGTATTCCCAAGGGGGCTGCATTGCATAGAGGTGTAATGAGGCCACACTCTTTTTTACACCTCTCTGCAGCACAGCCCCCTGGCGTTTGCAGAGGGGGAACTAATTCCCCTTGCATACTGAGGGTCCCTGGGGGCCAACTAGCCCACCTGGAACCTCCAGTATGCACCAGGGGGCTGCATTGCAGAGAGGTGTAATGAGGCTATGCCCCTTTTTACACCTCTCTGCAATGCAGCCCCCTGGCGCGTTTGCAAAAGGGAAACTAATTCCCCTTGCATACTGGGGGTCCCTGGGGGCCAAGTAGCCCACCTGGAACCTCCAGTATGCACCAGGGGGCTGCATTGCAGAGAGGTATAATGAAGCCACACCCTTTTTACACCTCTCTGCAACGCTGCTCCCGGGCATGTTTGCAGAGGGGGAACTAACTCCTTTTGCATTCTGCGGGTCCCTGGGGGGCAACTAGCCCACCTGGAACCTCCAGTATGCACCAGGGGGCTGCATTGCAGAGAAGTTTAATGAGGCTAAGCCCCTTTTTACAGCTCTCTGCAATGCAGCCCCCTGGCGTGTTTGCAGAGGGGGAACTAATTCCCCTTGCATACTGGGGGTCCCTGGGGGCAACACTAGCCTTCCAGGAGCCTCCAGTATGCACCAGGGGGCTGTGTTGCTTTGCCCCTGGGGATGGCTGTCCCCAGGGCAGTGTTGGGGGGGGATTGGGGCCCCCCCACACTTCTTTATCACTATGCCCCCGTGATTTGGTCCCCCCGGGGTGTAATTTGAAAAAAAACAGACCAGGTTTTTAAAAAAACATTTTTTGTGCCTTAGGGGTCTTTGTGGGACCACCTGGGCAGGCCTAGGGGGTCAGGGTGTTTCTACCCTGCCCCCTTTTTGTGTTCTACACGTTTGTTTTTCTGATTTCTTGTGCCTCGGTCTACCAAGCACAAGATGGCTGCCAACACTTCCTGGTTTGAAGTGTTGAAAACCAATGAGCATGCAGCTCGTGCTGATTGGCTGCCACTGTCTGTCAACACTCCAAAACAGAAATTGTTGGCAGCCATCTTGTGCCTCGGTAGACTGAGGCAGAAGAAAGCAGAAAAAAATGTGTAGAACTCAAAAAGGGGGCAGGGTAGAAGCACCCTGACCCTCTAGGCCTGCTCAGGGGGTCCCACAAGGACCCCTAAGGCCCTCCCAAATTATTATTATTTTTTTAAAACGCGGGGTACGAATACCGTACTCGTACAGTACGCTAACGGTGCGCGTACGGTGCGCGCACGGTTTGCGCTTATAGATGCATATTTTTTTCTCTTTTTATTTTCTTAGGAACTACTGGCGGGATTTACACCATTTAAGCAAAAGCGTGATCTGCGAATCAGACTCTACCATTTTGCCAAATTTCTTGTAATTCCGTTCAGCCTTTTTCTCAACGGAGCGGAGCGGGCCATCTTCTTTGAGAAATTCATGAACCGGCGCCAAAGTTATTCCAAATAGAATGTTGTGGATTTCCTATGGAAACTAGGTCCTAACTATATCTACCTACTGGCGACCGTGGGGATCTGCACCATCGTCAACTGGTGAAGAAGCTGATAGCCAGCTGACTGAGGCTGCCGTCCGAACCTTTGGAAAGTGAACAGCACATCACTGTTGCAGATCGAGTCTGCCTGTCTGCGCCATTGCCTACTAAGACATGGAGACACTCAGGGACATGACTGCCCTTGAGCAGGAAGATGTAACTAGCCAAATTTCCCCATGTGATGCAGCAGCGCACTCTAACCTGGTAATATATCAGACAGTGCAGACTCACTTTAAGCCAAAATCAGTGTTCATGCCTGTCCTACCTAAAGACGGACTGGATCTCTTTTCTGACAATGTTATTAAGGATTTGAAAGATCTGTTGCTTCTAAGCACAAGGGATTTCATTGCTCAAGACCACAACCGGAGAATGTACTACAACAACCTCATGGCCAAAATACAAGCAAGACCAGACATTGTGGTACGGTGGTCAGACCAAGGGGGCAACATTGTCCTATGGCCACTATCAATGTATAACAAAGAAGCAATCTCGCAACTCCAAGACCAAGAGTGCTACAACAGAATCAGCCCAACTCTCATTGTGGGGATACAAGAAAAATACCACAATGAACTGTATTGATGGAAAGGAATGGGTCTGATAAACAAACAAAAATTAGATTTCCTCAAAAATGACTACCCAATAACTCCTCAACTGTATCTTATACCAAAAATCCATAGGAACGCGGAACAACCCCCAGGAAGACCTATAATATCGCGCCATTGGGAGTTTGTTTGAAAACACTAGTATTTTTATTGATCATTTTTTACAGCCTTTAGTGAGAGACTTACCAGCGTTTATCAGAGACAGTGGGGACTTTTTGTGCAAAATATATGATTTGGAATGGAATGATGATTATTTGTTTATGACCCTTGACGTACAGTCACTATATACCAGCATAAGACACAAAGAGGAGCTAAGGGCATTTCACCATTACCTAGGCAAAAGACCCATATCATTATACCAGCACACATGTATGATATTAGAGATGACAGAATGGTGCCTTAACAACAACACGTTCCTTTTTGATAGGCTACACTACAAGCAAATGCAGGGATGGGCCATGGGTACTTGCTTCTCCCCCAGCTATGCGAATCTGCATTTGGGCTGGTGAGAGGAGCAGGTATTAGGCAGACCCCCCAGGATAAAGGGGCATGGATTAGCAAATTTAGCGGCACAAAAATGGAAATTTAGCGGCACAAATATGGAAATTTAGCGGCAATTTTGCGGCATTTTATTTGGCCATTTTTCCTACACAAACTGGTATACAAAACCAATAAAGTCCTTGAATGGGTTAGCAAAAACCATCCCACTGAAACCTGTAGCTGGATATCAACCCCACATGCCTACCGCCCACACCCGACTTGCAAATAGTGGTCCTGAAGAAATCTCACTGACCCTTTGTCAGCACACTCACCATTCAAATCAATGGGATGACGAAGCATCAATTCTGAACTTTGTTCTGCAAGGTAAAAATCCTATGGTGCGCCAACCACTAAAAGCAGGGCTGTACTTGCATGCAATCATCTACAGTTTCATTTTTTGACGTCACCTTTCTTACCAGCACAGGTGCACGTTGCTTTATGGAGCACTGTAAAATAAATGTCACATCAGCCTGTATTAAAGTCTTTTTATTGAAGTGACGCTGTAGTGCTATTTGCTGGGTCCCTCCCTCGACACCCCTCCTTCCACATCGGTCTCTGCCTAAGAATGTATGACTGTGACGGTGTTCTTTCAGGGAACCACGCTTGTTGGCATGCTCAGTCTGTGTATGTGTGAAATAAATAGTTATCTTATCAGTAGGCCGATTAGCCGTCAGCTTTTGCGGTTTCAGTCTTCAGTGAGCATCAGTGAGGTGAATAATGGCTAAATAATTGGTCATTTCCGGCCCTGTCACAAGCTCGCTCAGCAACCACACGTGCGGCTTACACAATGCGACCTGGGCGGTCACTGCAACCTTTGCACCACTTCTTCCTCTCTCGGCGACACCCCCTTGATTTATTCGTTGCACGAGCCGCGTCCAATCAGTAGATGGCAGTCCACTTTAAAAAGTGTGCCTTGGAAACACTTAATCGTTCTGGTTCTGCCTTTCTCGGACTAAAGGACGCCACGATTCAGGCCCCGGCCGTGCAGCCAGTAAAGGCGGCTGCATCCAAACACACTACAAATGCATGTTACAACTTCAATGAAGTGCGTGAGTAACCCCTGCTCTGTCCAGCGAGGTCAAACTTTCAGACACGGGAGATGCGTTTTACTTTCTTTCCCAGGAGCCTGGAGGCCTGGGTTTTGCAGGGAACTACACACCAACGGAATCAAAGGCATTTCTTACAAGGCCAGCTTCAGACCCCCCAGGATATAGCGGCTTTTGTAAAAATGCCGCTCGATTTCTACAAAAGTGCCGATTTTGCGGGCACTTTGGTAAAAATCGCTGCATTTTTTCAAAAGTGCCGATTTCGCGGCAAACCGCGAAATCGCGAAATCGCGAAATCCTGGAGGGTCTGATTAGGGGCCTCACAATTAGAAGCAATGGACAACAATGTAGTGCTCTATAAGAGATTTATAGATGACATTTTCATTTTGTGGAAAGGGTCGTGTGAGAGTGCGGAAATGTTTGTTTCTGAAATCAATGAGAACTCTCTAAACCTAAAATTTACATGTACCACTAGTAAAACCACAATACAATTCTTAGATCTGGAATTGTACATAGACAAAAACAAGATACAGACACACACATATCGTAAGCCCACAGCAGGAAATGCTTTACTACACGGGCAAAGTTTCCACCCTACAAAACTCAAAGAGTCTATTCCATATGCGGAATGCCTCAGAATGACTCGTAACTGCAGCACTGTAAAAGGCTTGACTGAAGCAAAAGAAAACCCATTCTCGAGACTGAGAAAGAGAGGGCACCGTCAAAAAAACCCTAGAGAAAGCAGAAATAAAGTGCAGGAAGAAAGACAGAAAAGACCTCCTCTTCCCAGACAACACAATTTTAAAAAAATTAAAAAAACAAAAAGAAGGAGGCTCACTTAACACACCAAGACTTATCGCAGGGTACAACACCTACCATGCAAATCTTCGAAAAATCCTTAACAGACACTGGCCATTGGTATGTAATGACCCAATCATAGGTCCCCTGTGTGGCAATGCACCTTCAGTAACATTTAGGAAGGCAAAATCCATGCGAAGTCAACCTGTCTGCAATGCCCCAACTTTGACAAAACCTACCACATGGCTACAAACACAAAAGGGTTTCAGAAAATGCACCAAGTGTAAAGCATGCCAGCATGGAATCAACAAAAGCACTGTGACATTACCTTTCAGACAGAAACCATACACCATCAGGGGCAGTTACTCATGCAAAACAGACTACTCAGTATATGTACTAACATGCAGCTGCGGCAAACGATATGTGGGAAGCATAATCCATCAAGCCCATGTAAGAATCTTACAACATCTTCGGGCTATAACCAATGATGATCAGGCATACCCCGTGGCCAGGCACCAAAACATGCACCACGCAGGAAACACTCACGATCTGTCTTACTTTGTAATTGACAACATACCCAAAAACATCAGGGGAGGGAACCGCTTATTAGTACTGCGACAGTTAGAGTCACGGTACATAATTTTGCTTGACTCAAAGATTCCGAACGGGTTGAACGCCGAGGAGGCACTTAATGTACACCTATAATCCAGACTGCTTGTCCCAAAACCCTGACCTCTTTAAAAACATCTGCGATTCACTAAATGTAACAAACTAATTTTAATTGAAACTTTAGCAACTTTTCTTATTTTTGACATGTTAGAGCACTTTTTAGTTTAATTTTGACTAGCAGCCCGTCCCGACGTTGTCCGGGGATGGCCGATGTTCAGTGTTGCCTTTACTTTTTGTTTGCGTAGTAATGTGTGTTTAATTCATCCGCAGGTTTTCATTGAGCCACACCTAATTTTGTTTTGCTGTCCTTGTTGAGAGTGTTCCCCCTGTGTGCGAATGTTGTTGTTTCTCAAATGTTGTAATTTGCGCCGCAAGTGCAGCAAGTGTTACAGTGGTCCCTCAGATGTTTTTGCCTGAAATTGCTTGTTTGTGTTTGTGAAAGGGGCTTTCCTTGTTTACGTTTTCGATCCCTTTACTGATGTCTTTTTTTTTGTTTTTATCGGCGCAAGTACTGGCAGTGTTCCACTGATAACGCAGAGTGTTTGAAATTCGGAAGTGTTTGTGTAAGTTTTAAATTTTGTCCGCAGCATACGTAATTATTCGGAGCCTTGTGAGTAAAGTCTCGTTCATGTTCCGTCGATTGGCTTTCTTGTCTAAGAAATGGGCGCCTCTTTTGTTTACGTTCCTCCCCCTGTGACAATGTTGTCGTTTGTCAAATGGTTAAACATTTGTTTTATTTTTGTATCGCAACTCTCGTGTGTGTGTTAATCGTTGTGTGTACTGATTGGTGGGCTGTGCGAAGCAACGCGAATGATAGGCGGCCCTTTTTGTAAGCCTGCCCCCTGTGGCACTGTAGTATTATGGAAGGCGCGCCCCTTTTTGGATGTCATCCCACGAAGGCGTTAATGTTTGAAGGGTAACGCCGACGATTGCGCGAATGTCGAGGCGAGTGATAGGCGGCCCTTTGCAAATGCGCAGGTTGCACAGTTAAGTGTGTGCCTTGCACAGTGAAATCATTGAAATTGCATTTGCGCAATGCACATTGAAGTGTGTGGTGAAGTGTGTGCCTTGCACAGTGAAATCAGTGAAATCGTTAGGCATATGTTTATTGTTTGTACTTTGGGCCATGCCTCTGTAAACATCCACATCTTTTGTTTGACACGCCCCTCTAAACGCCCACATCTTTTCTTTGACACGCCCACGCTAAACCCCATAAGGGACTACTTTCCCACTTTTGGCGTTTTTGCTTTTTTAATGTATATGGTGTCCACATCTATAGCCTATGTCCTTCTGCTACATCTCCACTTTCAAATGGTGTATTGGGTGTAGTGATTGGAGCAGTACTTTTTGAGTTTACCTTGCGCAAAGGTTTGTGTTCTCTCTTTATAATAGTAGTATAGATAACAAGCCCAAGACACTACATGGGTCTTTCCTTAATAAAAAAAGAAAAAGTAAAAACACAAGCATAATATAAGAACAAACTTAAGGAAAGCAAACAAAAAAACAAGAAAACAAACTGAAACAAAAACCAAGAAAATGTGTTCACAAAAACAAGGAAGACAGCTACTTCCTAAATCTAAAAGGAATCTGCTTAACACGCATACTACGCCTCAGGGTAGAATCTGAATCAGAAAATTCATTATTACCATTCTTGTGAAAAGATCTAGGTTTACTCACACTTTCTACTTCCGCATTAGTGGGATTATCATTTAACACAGAGGATTGATCAGATCTCTTCACTAATGCAGACTTATTCCACCACTGTCCATTGCTGAGTTTAACTGCACTACCTTTCACATCAAGTACCTTAATTGGTAAACCAATTCTTGCAGAACCTTTCTGTACATGTACAGGTTTCTTTATACATGCTAAATCGCCTGGTTTCAAATCAACCTCTTTTACTCTCATTCTTCCATCATAATATATTTTTTGTTTCTCTTGGACTGATTTCACCTGTCTCCTAATGCTACTATCAGACCATTGCGTTCCCTTTACCCATTTGTTCATCCAAGCGGGACAAGAAATGGTAGCAGCTCTACGACCACGCAATAGTTCAAAAGGTGAAACACCTGTGGTAGAGTGGGGAGTGGTACGGTAAAACCACAACATACTTCTCACTGAGTTGGCAACCTGACATTTGTTTGCAATGGGCCACTGTATGCACTCACCCAACACCCTATTCATTCGCTCAACCAAACCATTGGTTTGAGGGTGATAAAATGAGCTTTTAAGATGTTTAATACAGCAATTCTCTAAAAAGGTTTCAAATTCTAAACTTACAAATTGTGTACCGTTATCTGTCAATAGGAATTCCGGATAGCCCTCTTTCAAAAATACATCATTCAGAAACTCTATAACTGACTTGGTAGTCACCTCCCTTACAAACTTAATTTCAGGCCACTTTGAGTAATAGTCCATGAGAACTAATCCAAATCTGGAGGATGAATCCAGGGCATGAAAAGGACCTACAACATCTAACCCAAGTTTAACCCAGGGTGACGATGGCAAGTCAATTGGAATTAAAGGAGGTTTACGTAACTTGACTGTCTTGTCACAACTTGAGCAAATTACACATGCTTTAACGTAATCATCGACTACACTGTCCATAGCCGGCCACCAAAATGATAATCTTAACCTCCTTTTAGTCAGTGTTGCACCGAGATGACCTTCATGGGCATTTTTAATTAAAATTGCTCTCACAGCAAGAGGAGGCACAAGTTTGTCCTGTCTAAATAGAAGACCATCCTCAATCGTCAGTTCATCCGCTACCTGTAAGAATGTTTTAAAATCAAAAGAAAGATTCCTTTCTTTAGGCCAACCTTTTTCAACAAATTGCATAACTTGGACTAATGAAACATCATCACTAAGGGCACTCCGACATTTTTCTTCTGAAACAGCACTCAAGTGTGGGACATCTACAGCCGCAACTACAAAGTCTTCTTTATCTTCCTGTTCAATGTCCTCTTCGACTTCTTTGGTGTCAGAGGAACGAGATAAAAAATCTGCACAATTATTTTTAGACCCAGGAATGAACTCTACTGAAAAGTCAAATTGAAGAAGTTTGGATGACAGACGTGAAATTCTCGGAGTAGAAGGTCTAACATTTTTCCCACTTAGAATAAAAACTAAAGGTTTATGGTCTGTCTGAAGGCAAAACCTCCTTCCCCAAATAAAATTCTTAAACTTCATGACAGCCCACCAGCATGCCAATAACTCCTTCTCGATAACGGAGTACTTAATCTCCGAATTGGATAAAACCCTTGACGCATAGCCAATGGTCCTGACTTCATTTCAGAACCGCCCCCAAACCTACATTGCTTGCATCTACGGTAAGGGTACACAAGAGGGATGGATCATAGTGTTTAAGGACTTTAGGAGGAACCAACTGTTGCTTAACCCAGTCAAACACTTCTTGACACTCTTGGCTCCAATCAAAGACAACACCTTTCATCAGCATTCTGGACAAGGGTCTTAATTTGCTTGCAAAATCAGGAACAAAACGCGAATAAAATTCACACACTCCTAAAAAAGATTTCAACGTAGCCTTGTCAGAGGGAGCTTTAGACTTTACAATGGAGTCAACCAAACTTGTTTTTGGAAAAATACCATCTCCATTCACCAGATGTCCCAAATATTCGACTTGACTTGCCCTAAAAACACATTTATCTCTGCGTAAAACTATACCATTTGTTTGAAATCTTGAAAGTACCTCCCTAAGGGTGTTGTCATGTGTGGCATAGTCAGGAGCAAAAATAAGAACATCGTCTTGAAAGACTGACAAACCATTTACTCCTTTCAGGATTTTTGACATCAAACGTTGAAAGACTGATGCCGCTGAGGCGAGCCCGAAAGGCATTCTTACATATTGAAATGTGCCAAATGGTGAAACGAAAGCAGTAAGGCATCTAGATTGTGGAGCTAGTTCAACCTGATGGTAGGCTGATGCGAGATCTAGCTTAGTGAAAACTTTCGCATCCTTAAGTGTGGCTAGCATTTCATTTATGTTAGGAAGAGGATGGGAATCCACCCATATCTCCTTATTCAAACAACGAAGGTCCACACATACCCTGAGCTCACCATTTTGCTTGCGTGCCACTACTAAAGGAGACAACCACAGAGACGACTCCACCAGTTCAATTATCCCTTTAGTGCACAAAGAGTCCAATTCTTTCTCTAAATCCTGTCTTATACTAAAGGGTACATTTCTCAATTTATGTTTAACTGGACAGGCACCCTCCTTTACTTTAATTTCATGTTGAAAATCTTTGATTCTTCCCAACTCCCCAGAAAAGACATGCGGAAAGTCATTTACAAGATTTTCAAGGTCAGGATGATCCCTTATGGCTAGAACTTGTTCCTTAGTTCCTGGCTTCAATACCATCCCAAATAAACCTTGATGGAACCATCCCAAAATATTCAACCCTTTTAGTGCCACATAGATTTTTCCAGCAATCTTCCTACCTTTGTACTCTAAAATGTCTTCAATGCAGCCAGACAAATCAATTTCACGTCCTTCATACGACACTGCTTTACGATCAGGGGGTAATAAAGGTCTGCAAGGCCAGGTTGCCTTGTACAAGTCTAAAGTGATCATAGTGATCCGAGCACCAGAATCGACAAGGAGATAGAGCGTTCTGTCTCCAAGTGTGTCTGTGCTCCATGACACACTTCACATGCACTGGTTTAGACCGTGTGATATTGTTACCAGTTTGACATACCTTAGCAAAATGTCCTGTTCTATTACAAATTTTACATGTAGCGAACTTTGCCGGGCACCTAGCCCCCCCAAAATGTGGTTTGTAACCACATCTGAAACAAATATTATTCCTAGAAAAAAAAGAATTCTGGTTAGTAGGTGTGTGTTGTTTTTCATGACTTTTGTTTTCTTCATTCTTGGTGTCTTTCATTTTGATAGAAGACACTGGTTCACTCCTCTTCTCTTCCAGTTCTTTTGCAGAAAGTTGTGACGTTTCTATACTCTTTGCCACTTTGATGGATTCTTCCAAACTTGGATTTCCTAAAGATAACAATTTTTGTTTTATGTTCTTGTCAGTACAGTGACAAATGAACTGATCACGCACCAATTGTTCCGAAAAATTCTCAAATTGGCAATCTGCTATCAAACGTCTAAGTGCTGTAATATACGTATCTACATCCTCACCAGACTGCTGTTTTCTCTGTAAAAATTTATGTCGAAGCATGACGAGGCTAGGTTGAACATCAAACCTGGTCTGTAACTTTTTTAAAGTTTCTTGATACTCGTCAAGAGGATTGTTTTCATCCACAGGAATTGCAGGAAGATGTTTTAAAATCTCCCTGCCTTCATAACCTAAAGAATACAACAGCAGGTATTTCCTTCTTTCTGGTCTAAATCTTGATGCACCAATTGCCCCCAGGTAGGTCTCGAATCCATCATACCACTGCTTCCACTTAATGGGTGGATCACCCGGTGTTTCCAAAAAAGGTGATGGTGCTACAACACTCTGCATGTCGAACTGTGCTACTAAGATGTAACCGATAAGAATAAATTAACCTTGAATATCACAGTCAGCGTGGACTTGGTTACTACATAAAAATCCAAGCTTCCGTCAAAGATGCAGTATTTGAAAAACCCACAAGGTGGCAGTGCTGTATAGAAACTAAAACGAAGTGTTCAATGCTAATGTTATCCAGAAGTGGCTTTATTCTCTATCCTTTCCGTCTTTTCACTTTGGGTGGCTTTATTCTCTGTTCTCTGTACTTGAATTTATATACGATTGCACTAACAAAGAAGAATACAGCCGCTTTTTTTTTCTTTGTTACATCATTAGAGCTGAGGCAGAAACATCCAGCCGCTCCTCTTTTGTCCTTCTGTGACGTATATTTTAGAAGCAACGAGCTGCTCCTCTTTTGTCCTTCTGTGACGTGTATTTTCAGAAGGCTGAGCATCTGTAAGAGAAGCTTTGTTACGTCACTTATGTAAATGCGTTTCACTGATGGAACGCAGCGCACCCTCCACGCCAGCACATCACCACGTCGTGATTGTAACACGACTCCGACCGTTGCTGAAACGCAGACCCCGCTTGTGCGTTCCACTGCCTCAGAGTCTCTTATTTAATATCAGCTTGCCCACCCTGCTCACTAAACGCACCGGAAAGCAATTGCGCTACCAAATGTGAAGTTCCTCCTTACTTTCTGTTCATGAAGAAGGCCTCTTGAATCGCACTGTTCTTTACTTCGGTGACACGGCACGGACTTCGTGGGTTCTTGTTGATGGCCCAGCCCTCGTCGCCATCAAAAGAGTGTGGTAATGAAGATCAGAGACATCCGATGAAGGTAAACACCTGTTTAATCTTAGTTAGCTGGACCATCAAAGCAGGGCAGTAACAGCTTCGCAATCAATCTCCCAACTGTCTCAACATGGAATTCCCACAGTGTCATCATAGAACCATAGCGTCTTAACCACATTAGAATTCTATAACAAGCCCAAGACACTACAGAGGCACTAGCCCACAATTGGATCACCAAGAAAGAAGGTGATTTCCTAGGCCAAAAGAACCCCAGGACCCCCTATATGTATACTCTACCAAAGATACATAAATGTCTGGACAACCCCCCGGGACGTCCCATTGTTTCTGGGATTGGATCAGTCCTGGAACCAGTCTCGAAGTTCGCAGACGTATTTCTTAGACCGATGGTTAAACGGACATCCACTTACCTCAGAGATACCAAAGATGAACTGAACCTACTAGAGGACCTGACAATTGATCCAGAAATCCAGCTCCTAATTAGCTGCGAGGTGGAGAGCCTATACTCCAGTCTCCCACACAATGAAACTCTCGCCATCATCAAAGATGTCCTATTTGAAGACGATTGGGAATACCAAACACCGAGAAACGTGATTATGGAGTGCTGCTCCCTGGCATTAAAAGAGAATTTTTTTTAATACAATGGAACCTTATATCTACAGAAACACAGGACCAGCATGGGGAGCACATTTGCTCCCAGTATAGCTGGTCTCTACGTGCACCACCTAGAGGTAACCAGAATACTGAACCCCAGGAATCCTTTCAGAGACAACATCAGGACCTGGAAGAGGTACATCGATGATATCCTCATCATCTGGGATGGAGATGAAAGAACTTCTCAATAGTTTTTCTAACCTGTCTGAACCTACAGGATGATTTCCTCAAGTTTACCAGCACCAGCTCAAAGAGTAACCTCGTATTCCTTGACCTGAACATCTTCCCCAAGAATGGTAGACTAATGACCACCACCCATTTCAAAAGTACCTCAAAGAATTGCCTTTTGATGTACCAGAGCTTCCATCCTAAGCATCTGCGGGACAATCTGCCCTACGGCCAATTTCTGCGCTTGCGGAGGAATTGCACAGAAATTGAGAATTTCAAACTCCAGTCCAAAGATCTACGGAAAAAATTGGAAACCCGCCAATATCCGGACAAAATTATTAACCAGGCGTATAAGAGGGAGAGAAACAACTGCAGAGAGAGTCCTATGGAAGAGAAGGTACCTAAAGAGGAGGAACAGAGACCTATTTGTATAACCACATACAATACCAGCTCCAACAAGTCACCAACATTTTGAACAAGAATTGGAAGATCCTTAACAGTGGAGGCCTACAGATACCAAAACCAATTTTTTCCCACAGAAAGGGGCGGAGCATATGGGACATATTGGTCCACATGAGACCAAAAGCTGAAAAAAACGACTCCTATAAAAACCCAAATTTTGTACAAGGGCACCACCCATGTGGTAAATGCAAAGTCTGCTGCTTAACCAAAAGGAGCAAGAGACTGACCTTCCAGAATGGGACTACCTGGGAGCAGAGATGCTTCACAAACTGTAACAGTCTAAACGTGGTATACCTAATCACATGCCCTTGCCACCTGGAATACGTTGGCATGACTAGCAGGTCTATAAAGACCAGAATAGGGGAACACAAGAGCACGATCAAATGCAAAAAAGCCAGTACCCAGCTGACCACTCATTTCCTGGAAAGCGGTTAGAAACCCGAGGACATAACTTGGACAGTAAATGAATCGGTTGACAATGAGGAATGCCTCTTAGAGAAAGAACAGAGATGGGTGTTCCGCATTAACTCAAATAAAACCGGCCTTAACGACGAAATCCCATGGGGACAACTATAGTGTGTGCTTGCCATCATCCAAATTTGGGGGTTGAATATAATATAAGTCACATCACAACCCGCCATGAGGAGCAGTTTTCACGCATCACCACCTCCCAAGCACTGCCTAGATTATAACTAGCCCAAAACCAGCTGTGTGTACAAGTATCTGCCATTGCTCACCATTGGAAAATTGACGATGTGTTTCTTAATAATGTCTGGCGATTAGCCTTTGTACTTCCTCATAACCAACGTAGACAATACAGTACATGCAGGTACTGCCCTTTTTTTCACTATTGAGAAAATCACCGAGGAGTTTCAAACCTAGGCCCAATGAATAACATCGGTCTTCCTCATCATTGTAAATAATTACATTTCAGCATGTAGAAACTTGACGTAAAAATAGAAGAAAGACTCCACTAGCACGTCTTTTTCACACTGCTATCTCTTTTTGTATTTGCCTTTATATGTATAGTAAATATTTTTGTGTTAGATATTTTTGATACGGTATTTATGTATCACAATATTTGTATTTTAAATTGTATGTCACTGATCAGTGAATAGAATGGTCACTGTTAGAGTGGAACACTAAAAGGATGGATGGATGGATGAAGGATGGATAGAAAGAAATGGTGGCTGTGTGAGTGAAAGAAAGAATGGTGAATGTGTGAATAGATGGATGGATGGAATGGTGAAAGGATGGACAGAATGATAAAAGGTTAGATCAATTAATTGGCTCTTGGTGGAGGGGATTGTGAGAGTATAAATAGATAGATGGATAATATAAGGATGGCCAAAACTATTTCTAGAACGTGTTGGACTTGTTTCGCTCACGTGGTGTCATTAGAGCTTTGCTTCAAAATGGGGGTGGGGCATTTTTTAATTTATGGGCCTCTCCCTTGTGTGTAGATAGTAAATTATTTAAGAAGGTCGGAGCAAATACAAAACAGAGAACATTTTCATGTGACAATATAAAAGCAGTGAGGTCATTCTATTATATGTCCAGTTGTGAGCAACATTAGGAAGTACATTTTGAAACCACTTTTTATAGCAGACTTTCTAGGAGGTTAATTGGAATCAGCATACTGTGCTTCGAAGGTGAAGCTAACAAGTTAAGCAGCCGAAGAGAGGCATTCTTATGTTATTTTTTGGTTTTACCATCACGCCAAATATTAGAAAAGAAAACACGAAGGGGCTTATTTACAAACCCCTTGCGTCACCCCTACATCACTTTTCTCATGTTAAAAATTACGCAAAAGTGGAGATAGTGGCTTGTAAATCTGCCCCACATAATCTTTTACCCAAAGAGTCATTCCTTGCATTCTGTATTAGTATTATGGTGCAATATGTATGCCTTAAAAGATGGGTACGACACTACGGTGTAATATTTACTTGTATTTTAATTGATGTTATCTAAACAAATTCTTACCATGCTGTGAATCTATTAGTTTTTTTTATCAAAAATTCATAAATAGATTGTTTATAAAGCTTTGTAACACTGAGTTGTGCCTCATAGGAATCTTAAGTTATATTACTCATTTTATAGTCTGAATGTAATCAGAAAAAATGATTAGCTTAACATCGGAGTCAGATATTAAATTCAAACTAAACGAGTACTTATCGAAAATATTTTTTTTTCTTAATAAGTATTAATGGACGTTTTTCCTTGACTGTCCAAAATAAATGGATGAACTAGGAATTGTGCTATGGTCATCAATTGAATATCGATGCACATTTAATGAAAATGTATCCTCACTGATAAAACTGCATTGTGAATATTGGTCCTATTTTACGATGTTGGGTGGACCGCCAGCGACAGACCATCAGTGGCGGTCTACCTGACATCCAGGGCATTTATTTATTTTAGAGATTTTTAGAGCACGCAGCTACCCCCAGCGGGGGTGTCCCGGCGCTGTGGACGGCACGGGCAAGAACCAAGAAGTTAGTAGCTGGAGAACAGTCATGTCTTGAGTTTACATCTGAACTGAGATTCTAACTCAATCAGTCGAATACTCAGCGGGAGGGAGTTTCAAAATTTAGATGAAACCACCTCGAAGGAGGAGGCAGGGCATTGATTTGACCGTCGCATTTAGCTGCAGCCGGATGGGCCGGAGGTTGGGGCGCAAAGACTGCCACCTCCAGCAGGATCCAAGATCCCACCAGGCAACAGCCGGAATCCTATCCCTTCAATGGTAGGGATTAGGATGTCCCTTTACGACTGCCTTTTATGAGGGTCCCACAACCATGAGAAGGCAGATGGAAATAAAAAGTCAGGGTCCCCAAGGTGGGCTCCCAACCCCTCTGGGCCATTGCTAAGTGGCCCTGGGGGCACATGTAGTGCGCCCCACGCATCCATGTACTTTGTGCCAGGCACCATATGGTGCCTGGCATACAGTGCATGGATGTGCACAAATCGTCCCTTTCTACTGTGGCTTGTGCTGCGACCCCTTTTCCTGGGATGCAGCACAACACACCAACTGCACCGCGGTCATAGGTCGGATGGTCCCCTGCCGAATACGATGATGGTAGGCCGTCCGACCAACTTTCACTGTAATTAGGGCCATAGAATTTTATAAATAACCATTCACAGAACACAACATCTGCTACAGTGAAGTCCCTTCATTCTGAAATCCAACCCATTTCTGGTGCAGACTCCTGAGAACCCTGATAACATTAAAATAAATTCAGTTGTGCAGGATGTTACTCAAGCAGTAAGCTGCTCGGCTCTCATGTAAGAGTCCTGGACTATCTCTTGTACCTTCAGTGTGAGTGTGGCAGTCAGCAGTCCTAGGATCACAGTGATTGATGCGTAGCCACCCACAAGTAAGGTCCTTCTCCCAAAATACTCGATCACGCAACCCTGCAAGAAAAAATAACAACCACTGGTCAGAAAACACTATGAAAGTTTATTTTTAAAACTGCAAATTGTTAGGGGTAATTCACAGACTTTTGGCCATTCAACGGTATGCTCGTAATGCAGCCCAATTTCCCCAATGACTGCATGGCGGAATTCTTTCTTCATAAGCGGCTTGCCTACAGTAATTTGGTAAGCAAGAATTGGCATCCCCTAGCAGAATTTTTTGGGTGCTAGAAGGGCATATGCAAGATGTTCACAATGTGGGTGATCACGACCATTCGCGATGAAAAAGCTGCCACTCGAGTAGAAAACTACTTGAGCTGCAGCAAAGAACCAGCACACCACGTGGTGCCATACACGTTTATTTTGCAGCATGGAACAAGCTCCTGGCACTAAAAATCAGCTGGAGTAGCGTTATGTGCTGATCTTGGGGTGTTTTCATGTACCTCCACACAACTCCGAGAAGTGAAATTCTGCGAGTTCCACCCACCCCTATAAATTTTATACTAATGAAAGACTATAATGGTTTCAATCAGGAAACTGACATTTTGGAACAGCAGTTCTTTTTTTTCTTTTTTATATCTTTTTATTAAACCAGCTCATTAGACATTACACAGCAGAATATATACACATGTATACAACCAGGTTGACTTGATAACAAAGATATATCTTGGAGGGGTCATTTAATCACAGTCATCTTAAAAGAAATCATAATTCTACCCTAAGCGCGGAGTGGATTATAGCAGGCTTACTGTCTTTCATTGTGGGATAAGTGTGTCTGTGTGTAAGGGGCATTTGGCCCTCTCTATGCACCTCTGTAGCTTCGCCAGGGGGACCATATTTTTCCCATTTCTTCAGGCATCTCCGAATTTTATACACTACTTCCTCAGCTCGATGGCACCAGTCTAGGTCGATCTCCCATTCCGCCACTGACGGGGGCAGGAGCACAACCCAGTGCCAACAGCATTTCTTAACCTTTGACTTTGAGGACCCCTGCTTAATCATTACTGGAATTTGGTAACCCCATCCCCATAACAGATTTGGAATCTGGGGAGTCCCCCACTGAGACATAATTGGAAGCCGGAGAGTCTGTCTAAGTGATTTCAATATTTTGAACCTCAAAACAATACACAAAAGGTAGAAACAAGCATTCAGCAAACAAATGCACAAATGTTTAGATATTTTATTTATTTGATGAACAAATATAAAAATGTTAAAAAAAATAGAATGGGAAGTGTGGAGCATTTCTAAATTCAATTGAGGTTGCTCATCATACATACTGTATTATGTTTGATGTTCTTGCACTGCTCTAATAAATACATTTGAGGAACTTTTTATTAGTTCAGATTTCTTCACACTTACAGAACATTAAAAAAAATCAGTTTTACATTTTGCTTCTTTAGTTGTATATACTTTATTATTCTATTCATATTATTTAATTTCCACACAATTGAGCACCCCCTGAGTAGGCAACCACAGATCAAGAAACACTAAGGGGTCCATTAGGATGTCGGGCGGTGGCACCACTGCGGTGTTGGCGGTGTGGAAAAATGCATTTTTCTGCCCACGAGCAGCGCTACTCATGTCCGCCATATTAGTATGGCCAAACATAAGCCATTTCACGTCTGCCGTGGTGCGACGTGCACCGCCATCAAAGTGCGCCTGCTGCCGCCGCGGTGGGAGCCTTTGGAGACTCAACGCCGTATGGAATGACGTCTGCCCCGCTCCACAAATTAGGATGCCTCAAACAAGCAGATGCACCGCAGTGGAGAAACCACACAATCAAAGATGGGGGTAGCTCGACAGAGGAGTGCAAAACCGGAGTCCCGGTCCACACCACTCAGTCACGACCGCCATGAACCCAGCTCTACATGTTTTTCCGGTGCTGTACCTTCTACATCACCAGCAAATCATGGACCGCCGCGGACACCGCTGCAGGTACTCAATTACACAAACACAACACTCAACAAATGGGCTGACACAGGGTCCAAATCCACCCTGCTGGGGACAGGAACACATCCACAAGAGTACCCACACATGACCCACCTGCCACCAAGTCACCCTTCCGGTTCCTGGACACATATCTTCCGCGACCATGCAGCAATGTCCCGCTCACGCCACCACAGCGGTGAACACAAGGGAATACATGCGCACAATGCAGAAGGCAGGGCCACTGCCAGACATGGGCAGGGCACAAAGACCGCAGGACACACCTCCTACCACCACACATTTACACGCCCCTAAAGGCACATGCCATGTGCCCCTCCTGTACACCCCCATGCACAACAACAAGCCAGGTCAAACCACACCCTGCACCACACAACAAATAACCAGGGATACAGCCACTGCATGAGTGGCTGCACAAGAACACACAACACACAGCACAGTAGCAAAGGCGGGGAAACATACACACCACAATACCACCACACTCAGGGAAACAAAAATTGAGTACAAGCACCAAATGAACACATACAAGGAACAAACATACAAATGGACACACAGGCTGCATAGTCACACAGACATTCACATTCCACAGACTGACACACAGACACATACACACCCCAAATGCCAACAGCATTGGAGCACAACAAATAGGAAAGCCAAAGTGGGATGCACACAAATGGAAGGCCATGGAGACACACAACAAGTATGTGCACATCACATGCAAGACAAGGAACACAGAACACCCCCCCTCAGACCATCAAACCACACATGGATGGTACAGTCAGTGAAGTGAAACCACAGACATCACAGTGCAAGAACACAGGGAGACAGCAAGGCAGACCCTGTATAGGCACAAAGATGAAAGGAAGGCCCTGAAGTCAAACTTTGAACAGCCACACATGTATACAACTACTTCACAGGAGTACACCAACAGCACAACACACTGGGCCCATTAACACACTCCATGACTGCCAAAGACCAGGAGGAATGTACACACAATACTCCCCTCACACCAGCAGCACACAACACCAGTACCACACACACTGAAGACTGACAATACTTGCCAGTCTATACACACACAAACAAACACACACCCTGGGTGTAGCCACAAACATCACATACACACAGGGATGCCTGAACAAATGTCTGCATAAAAACAACTGACAAACACATAACCCAACAGAAACACACATAGAACCACAACAAAAACAGACAAGCCCTGTGTAGCCAAACTGTTGAAAGGCAATGGGAGTACAGACACAACAGGAGTGCACAACCTCAACAGTCAGGAACAATTCACAGACAACATACCACAACACATACAAGAAGTGCACCATCACAGAACAACACAGCCACATCAAATAAACAATGGATGCACAGGAAAACAAATCACAGAGCAAACACAGCAGAACATCAGGAGATGAACACCAGGCAATGACAAAGCAACATACACCCACAGCACTGCATGCACAACAAGCAGTGTGTGCACACCAAGCATACCAGGCACACACAGACATGAGTGACACAACATCAACCCACATAACACAAATCAGCACTGCACAAGGAGAACAGCACACCCAGGAAGTGACACAACACCACAACCAACACACATGCATCCAACACAACATCAACAGATGCACACGTCTTGGATACAAAGGTGGAATCAACTTGACCAGATGACTGGGCAGCACACACAGTTGAACAGCAGATGAGCAACCAATGACTGACAAGCAACACAAGAACATCACAAATAAACAATTGGGGAAATATCCTGAGTGGCACATTGCTCCTGGCCAAAGAACTGCATCACAAAGCAAAGTGGCACAAATGAAGTGGTGAGGAGGCACACACACTTGTAAACCATGCGGACAGCTGACATCTAAGTGAAGTGTACTGCACGTAAGTAGTGGACACGGCAGGAGTGCACCATACACAAATAGAGGAAGTGCAGACCCATAAGGGTAGGCATCTGAAGCACAGATAGTGGATGGCATGACACCACACACAACATGCCATACTGGAGGCAAAAAGGTACCATGTGACAACAATGCATGAAAAAACACAACCACAATGGCAGTGAGGAGCAACAGGTCTGCAGAGTCTCCACAAATAGTATCAAGACACATGGATGATCAACAAAACACAACACTGACTTGCCAGTCACACACTCTGCATACTCGCAAGTGACAAAAACAACAAGTAGGAGTCAGACAGAACTGCATGGACACACCAACACAGTGCACAGTGCACCGCATACAACTCACACATGTGCATACAACCACATCCACAGATCTGAACAATCCAAAAAACACGCACCCACCTCCTGGGTAATACGTGTGTATAGTTGACAATGCAGGGGCACACACGTATCAACATTCCCTACAAAGTCACCCCTTTAACACTGCACACTTCTTGACTACCCAAGAGCACACATCTGTAGGCCATGGGACCAGGATGACTGGCAAGATGACCACACACATATACTGCTGGCCACACATAAAGGAAGAACACACATACATGATGACAATGGCCAGCCTGCCTGCAAACCTGTGGATAGAATCACACTCTGTGCTGGCAGTGCCCCCCAACCTGACATGTGAAGAATATAGCTAACATTAACAAATGTTGGGAAGGCGGAGGTACTTTGGACACCAGATTGGTGGCCCACTGTACTGGGGGAAACCCCTTTCCCTACAAAGCAGGTCAGGAATCTGGGAAATTCTGGTAGACAGCAAACTATCTTCCGAAGATCATGTAAAATCACTTTTGGGCACCTGTTTTGGAATCCTCAAGATACTGAGAAAGGTATTTTCCTGGATCCCCCTGGGTGCAAGAAAGACCCTGATTCAGGCGCTTATTATAAGCAGGTTGGACTATGGTAACGCCCTAGTGGTCGAAGCCAGTGAAGAACTGTTCACTAGGCTCCAAGTGCTGCAAAATACTGCAGTGAGTATGGTCTTGAATAAACCTAGACGTTCCCCTGGCGACCTTTGCTCCAAACCCTACACTGGCTGCACATCAAAAAAGAGAAGTTTTCAAACATTTCACATTGGTGTTTAAGGCAAATCTAGGCCTGGGGCCAGCATACTTTAGGAAGAAGAAGAGGCCTTATGTCCCTTCTCGCCTCCTCAGGTCAAGCAATCAAAACCTGTTAGTGCCATGCAAGATCAATAAATCTAGAAGGGGAGGGCGTGCATTTTCCCATCTTGCCCCCTTTCATTGGAACAGGATACCGCAAGAGATATGTCTCTGTACCTCTCTGGGACACTTTAAAAAAGCCCGAAAGCCTGGATGTTTTAAGGGTTTGCATTGCTCATGGAACCTTCTAGTGTCATGCCAAGGCGCCGAGAGGTCCCCTAAGGGATGATCTGCTGTGCCATACAAGTGTTAAATAAATAAATAAAATAAAACATTATGAAAATGACAAGTTCATTACATGTTAGATTGACATCATAGACACTACAAGTATCAGGGTCAGGAAGAACTGAATTCCCTGTCACCTCAGTAAAAAAAAGAGTAAGTGAGCCAAGACATTGGCAATGTTGAAGTGGCACACAGAGCATGGGGCACAGTAAACCATATACATACACCAAAAGAACTTTATTCAGTAGGGACACTGACAAAAACAGACAACAGGAGTAACTATCTTTTTTCAAATATTGCACAGATAGGCACCAAGAGGAGATAAGAGCAAGGCACAAAATGCAGAGCACATCTATAAGAATCTGCACAGGCAAGGGCAAAACAGCAATGCCAGTGGCCAGTTCAGGGAGCACAGCCTGTCCAGGAGAAGCTGCACAGGGAATAATTGAACACAGCAAAGAGCAACAAGGCCAGAGGCCAAAATGAATTGCAGAGCATGTCCATGAGAATCTGCACAGGCAAGGGCAAAACAGCAAGGCCAGTGGTCAGGTCAGGGAGCTCAGCATGTCCAGGAGAAGCTGCACATGGAATCGTTGAACACAGCAAAGAGCAACAAGGTCAGAGACCAAAACCATTTGCAAAGCATGTCCATGAGAATCTGCACATGCAAGGGCAAAACAGCAAGGTCGGTGGCCAGTCCAGGGAGCACAGCATGTCCAGGAGAAGCTGCACAGGGAATAGTTGAACACTGCAAAGAGCAACGAGGCCAGAGGCCAAAACAAATTGCAGAGGATGTCCATGAAAAGCTGCACAGGCAAGGGCAAAACAGCAAGGCCAGTGGCCAGTCCAGGGTGCAGAGTGAGTACATGAGAAGCTGCACAGGCAAGGACAAAACAGCAGGGAAGGACAAGGCCAATGGGCATGGCAAAGTGCAGAGTGAGTACATGAGAATCTGCCCAGGCAAGGGCAAAACAACAGTGAAGGACAAGGCCAGTGGCCATGCCAAAGTGCAGAGTGAGCACATGAGAATCTGCACAGGCAAGGGTAAAACAGCAGTGAAGGCAAAGGCCAGTGGGCATGGCAAATTGCAGAGTGAGCAAATGAGAAGCTGCACAGGGAATGTGTGCGACTGTACCTTTCCATGGTCAGCAACACAGTCAGGGGGTAACAATGGGCAGTACAGGCCCACCTGTGTGAGAGACAGGTGTGTGAATGTGACCACCACTCAGACTGGCTTTCAGGTGACTGGGAGCTGGCTGTGTGTCGGGGACAGTTGGAGCTCTTGACCGGGGAGAGAGTGGCCCAGCTGAGGTAGGCTTGGCAAGCCGGCGGGCTGCTTGGACCAGGTGGTGTAGTGGCACGTGGAGGTGGAGGTGGAGTCATGCTGACGTGAGCCACAGTGGGGCTGGATGATTGTGGAGGGGTACCTTTCCACTTCTTGGGGAGTCTAAATGGCTTCACTCTCTTGGTAGGAGTTGGAGGTGGGGCGGACACAACAGGCACACTCTCCAACAAAGCTGCATCCGGTGCACATGCTGACACTCCCTCTGGGGACGTGCTGGATCCAGCGGATCACTTCTCCTGGCTTTGCCTTTGCCCCTCCATCCCCTGTTTACCAGGTGTTACCCATACAGTGCCCTCCTTCCCCTGCTACAATGGGCTTGGAATGGGAGTCGAGGTGGTGGGTGAATCTGCCTTATTATATATATGAATTCATACCATGTGGAACTATAGATGCATATTTAACTGAACGAAATGTAGGCAAATACTACCTGAATTTGTGGGTTGTATGAAAAGTATAAGGTTCCATATTAGATTTTACATATATGAAGTATAAATTGAACAAATATGTAACAATTTGCGAGGTTGTTGATTCTAAAATTTAATTTTTCTGTTGATGACAGATTGGCCACGGGGTATTTTCTATGTGTTGTGTCCCCCACTACCTCAGCATCAGAGCCCTGATTAAGGTGCGCCTGTAGACCTGGGCTGTGCACCGAAACGCGCGTTGGCATTACATGTTTCTTGGATCCTGTCTCATCAACTTGGACTCTCTGGCAGTTTGCTATGAAGATCCCACAGGATCCTATCATTATTGTTGTCACTCTGGGGATTACGTTGAAAAATGTGTATATAGTGTCTGGTATATTAGTGAGTGCTTGAGTGTGATTGAAAGAGAAGGATGTGTGTGTTTGCTGAGAGGCTATGTGGGGTGTTTGTATTGTGTATTTATTGAAGTATGTTTTATGAATTAATCTATCAATGTATTAGTGTACGAAGTATTTCAGATGAAGTTTGCACAAACATAATATGATAAAAAGAAAATAAAGATTTTATACTTCTATATTTGATATTTCTGTCTACCATGTGACCATTCTGCTGCTCTTTTGGTGAGTTCCTTGTTGTATGTTAAAAATATTGGACTCTTTATGGGCCATTGCTTGATCCGCTAGGGTGGACTTTCTCCCTTGCAGTAGTGAATCTGCCTTGGAGCCCTTCTTAGGTGTACCCGTGCCATGCACCAACTCCTCAGTGGACACAGAAACGGCATGCTTCTCTTTGCGATACGCTTTAGGGACAGGAGAGTCCTTATCTGGGGATGCCTCTGAGGCAAGTGAGCCTGAGGGCTTCTTCTTTGCTTTTTGGGCTTTGGTGTCACCTGACTGACCTTTGTCTTTGCTCTCTGGTGTGGCTTTGGTCTTCTGTGGGGATGGTGTCTGCGGCCGGGACCACTTGGGTTGTTGCTGCTGTGTGCTCCGTGTGCTATATTGTGACTTTCAAGTCTGTGGAGTCTGGTCAATATCGTAAGACGTGGCCACTACCAGGGGGTGGACAAAGGCCGCAGAGCTGGACTGGGAGTATGTGCCTTTTGAAGGGCAGATGTCACTGTGGAGGATAAAGCCTGGACAGTCCGGTGCATCCCACCCACGTCTGAATGTATGCCCTCTATGAAAGCAAACACCTGGGCCAATTTTTTGTCATGGTCAATGAAGGCATTTAGGAGAGCTGTCTGGCCTACACACAGCTAGCGCAAAAGCTCCACAGACTCAGCACTGATGGCAGCAGGGGGGTTAGGAGCAGGGGCAGTGGTGCCAGGAGTGAAGGAAACTCTTCCCCTCTTACTGAGGCGGACACGGGCAGCACCAGACGAAGTGGCTGGGAGGGTGGGCACTGGCCACTGTGTGGTTGAAGATGGTGCAGAGTCCCCGTCCCCTGTGCCCACCAACATGGATGCAACCCTGCAGGCATCAGATGATGTGGTACTTTGCGACTCAGGCTTGGGATTTCTCCAGCAGACTCCTGTCCCCCTCTGAGGCGTGGTGACATCTGGGTCACTGGGCTCCTGTGCAGCTGTTGCGCTAGTTTTACCCCCACTGGTGTCCGTCTCCTGTCCCTCTGTGACCACAGGAGATTTTGCATGAGAGAGAGAGAGATGTAGGGTCAGGTCAGTGGCAGCAACAGAACATACCTAGGCAAGCAATGCATTACAAAAGATGATCAAATCTACATGTTGCACACCACCCTCTGCAATCACATCACGGCAATTCACTTTATAGTCAAGTCAAGTCAAGTCAAGAGATTTATATAGAACGCTACATACCCATAGGGTCTCAAGGCGCTAGAGGAAGGGTGGGGAATTATTTGTCGAATATCCAAGTTTTAAGTTGTTTTCTGAATGCTAGGTGGTTCTGAGTAAGGCGAAGGTGAGTGGGAAGTGAGTTCCAGTTTTTAGCTGCCAGGTAGGAGAAGGATCTACCTCCCATGGTGGTTTTGTTGATGCGAGGTACAGTGGCAAGGGCTTGGTTGGAGGATCGTAGCTGACGGGAGGGAGTGTAGAAGGACAGACGTGTGTCGAGGCATTCTGGTCCAAGTTCGTAAAGTGCTTTGTGTGCGTGGGTTAGGAGGCGGAATGTAATCCTCTTATTGACGGGGAGCCAGTGGAGGTTTTTCAGGTGACCAGAGATGTGTCCTTTACACGGGATGTCTAGTATGATCCTGGCTGAAGCGTTCTGGATGCATTGGAGTTTTTTCTGGAGTTTTGCGGTGGTACCGGCGTATAGTGTGTTTCCGTAGTCCAGTCGGCTCGTAACCAGTGCGTGGGTGACCGTTTTTCTAGTTTCGGTGGGGATCCAGCGAAATCTTTTTTTGAGCATGCGAAGAATGTTGAAGCAAGATGATGAATCGGCGTTGACTTGTCTGGTCATCGAGAGTGAGGAGTCCAAGATGACGCCCAGGTTCCGTGCGTGGTCCGTCGGGATGGGTGCTTTTCCAAGGGCTTCTGGCCACCAGGAGTCATCCCAGGCCGAGGGGGAGGTGCCTAGGATGAGGTCTTCTGTTTTGTCTGAGTTCAGTTTCAGACGGATGTGCTTCATCCACTCGGCTACTTCTTTCATTCCTTCGTGTAAGTTGGTTTTGGCGGTGTTAGGGTCTTTGGTGAGTGATAAGATCAGTTGCGTGTCATCCGCGTAGGAGATGATGTTGAGATTGTGTTGGCGAGCGATGGCCGCAAGGGGGCTCATGTATACATTGAAGAGGGTGGGGCTGAGTGACGATCCTTGTGGCACGCCGCAGATGACTTCAGAGGCCTCTGACTTGAATGGTGGGAGGCGGACTCTCTGGGTTCTTCCAGTGAGGAACGAGGTGATCCATTCCAGTGCTTTTCCTTGGATTCCTACGTTTCTGAGGCGCTGTAGAAGGGTGCTATGGCAGACTGTGTCGAAGGCAGCGGAGAGGTCGAGGAGGATGAGGGCGACTGTGTCTCCATTGTCTAGTAGAGTTCGGATGTCGTCTGTTGCTGCGATGAGGGCGGTCTCAGTGCTGTGTTTGGCTCGGAAGCCGGACTGTGAGGGGTCGAGGGATTTGTTGGTTTCGAGGAAGGAGGCGAGTTGGTTGTTGACAGCTTTCTCGATGACTTTGGCCGGGAATGGAAGAAGCGAGATGGGGCGGTAGTTTTTGAGTTCGGTGGGGTCAGCTGTGGGTTTTTTCAGAAGGGCGCTGAGTTCTGCGTGTTTCCAGCTTTCCGGGAAGGTGGCGGAGTAGAGGGAGCAGTTGATGACGTCTCGGAGGTGTGGAGCAATGATGGAGGCTGCTTTGTTGAAGATGTGGTGAGGGCATGGGTCAGTTGGGGATCCTGAGTGGATGGAGTTCATCAGGCGGATGGTGTCCTCAGTAGAGATGGGGTTCCAGTCATTGAGGATGTTCAAGGGGGGTGAGGGTGCGGCGGAAGGTTGAGTGGGTTGGTCTCCGAGTTGGTAGTCGAAGCTGTTGTGGATGTCTGCAATTTTGTCGTGGAAGAAGGAAGCTAGGGAGTCGCAGAGGGCTTGAGAGGGAGTGATGTCGTTGGAGTTGGCTGAAGGGTTGGTAAAGTCTTTGACAATGTTGAATAATTCCTTGCTGTTGTGAGCGTTGTTATCTAGACGATGTTTGAATGCGGCTTTCTTGGCAGAGCGGATTAGTTGGTGGTGTATGCGGGTGGCGTTTTTGAAGGCGTCCCTGGTGCTGGTGTTTAGGTCTTTTTTCCAGGCCTTCTCGAGGGAGCGACAGTGTTTCTTCGATTTCTTAAGATCATCGTTGAACCAGGAGGCGTTCTTGTTGCCTGGTTTGCTTTGACGTTTTTTCAAAGGTGCTAGGATGTCGGCGCTGTTGGATATCCGTTGGGTGAGGTTAGTGGCTGCTTGGTCGGGGTTTGAGGAGTGGACAGGAGGGTTTTGAAGAAGCGATGAGGAGATCTGGTCGATGGTGATTTTGTTCCAGTTTCTTCGCATGGTGGGTTGAGGATGGTTGTGGGTTGTGGTCTTATTGTATGTGAAGTGAACGCAGCTGTGGTCCGTCCAGTGAAGAGCTGTGGTGTGACTGAAGGAGACATGTTTGCTGGAAGTGAAGATAGGGTCGAGTGTGTGACCAGCAATGTGGGTGGGGGTAGTGACCAGTTGTTTGAGTCCGAGGTTGGCAAGATTGTCCAGAAGGGTGGTGGTGCTGTTGTCATTGTTCTTTTCAAGGTGAAAGTTGAGGTCTCCCAATAGAATGTAGTCCTCGGAGGGGAGGGCGTGTGGGGTGATAAAGTCAGTGATGTCGTCATTGAATTGGGCACGGGATCCTGGACAAGACTACCCCAATGCAGAAGAAACCTGAACAGCACAACTCAGACTGCAATGGCAATGGACAGCATTGAAAATTACCTTTGTCAGTACAGGTAGGGCAAGTGCGTGACACTGGCACCCAGCCAGCAGCCACTTACATGCCACTGCATCACACCACCAACATCACATAGGCCAGCGCCGGCATAGGCTCTGTACACATGCAGCCACTCCCAGCCAAATTCACCCTCCCCAAATACTCACCCCTGGCTTGCTGCTGACGCTCCTTCAAATGTGCATCTAGCTCAGGCTGAGTCACTGACAAGATGCAGTCCATTAGTGGTCATGCTGAGCCATGCCAAACGCCCAGTGCGCGGGAGCAGCCCCAAGGTCATCTCCGCCACGTTCTTTGCCAACCGGCTGATGTCATCCCACCTCTTGTGGCAATGGGTGCGCCGTCGGTTAGAGACCCCCAGAGCTCACACCTTGGTTGCAATGGCCCTCCAAACTGCCTTACGCTGGTGTACCTTGAGCTGCAGGCATGGAAGACACGAGGTGGAAATGATCAGTGATATAGTGTAATGTACCGACATCTATCAGTATAGCAGCAAGATACAGACTCATCACAAATGCAACAATAGATCTATCAGAGACTAGACTACATCTCACATGGGGCATCTGCATGGGACTTCTGCATGGGAAAAGCTGATGTAAATGCATACAGTTGTGAGGGGGAACACAGACCCTGCCCATCTCACACTGAAACCCCTATGTGGCCTTCCCACATCTCTAGTACATTGTTGGGTTGAGCAACACATACATCACATATCAACCTGTGTCTGGGGGTGGACTCACTATGTCCAAGACTGCACAGCACTCAATGTCCCTGCCCTGTGAATCAATAGCTGTGTCATGGGTGTTGCATTGAGGGACATGGACTCACAAATATGAATACCTCAACACAAGGCCTGTCGTGTGCAATCTACAGTGCTGAGATGGCGCAGAGCTGGAGTACAATGGGAAAATACTGAGGTAATACGCTGCAAGTGAAGTGATGTGTCCTTGTATTTGTGGGCAGGCACTGTGCTGGCCAACTGGGCTCACACTGAGATGGACAACAGGGGCACACACAGCCATTCAGCCAAGCAATCACTGTCCTGAATCCTGCATGAACAACCTTCTGCATCACTGTATGGCTGACAGCACAACACAGATCACTCATACCCACATCTGCAGGCAGGGAAACCTGTGACATTGGGACACACACCTTCACCCTGGAGACAGAATGTTTGGCAGTGCATGACACAAACCCACACTCTCAGGCACATACTGAAACAGTCCAACTACAAGTGTGCCCCCCCTGCCCTACACCTCCACTTTTGAGGACTTACTGTGACATTTGGGGCTCCATTCAGCCTTGGGTACTTTGTGAGCACCGCGTCCACCAGGACTTCCATCTCCTTGCTTGTGAATGGACGGGCATGGATTTTCTCTGTCCTTGCCATCACTGTGGACATGGAGCAACTGCGGTGGAATTGGGCGGTGAGGGGTATCTGGCAGCAAGGTCTGGAGGCAGCAGCAGGTCAGGGGTCTCAGGCAGCAGGCTCTAGAGGCAGCAGCAGCAGAGGGATCTCAGGCAGCATTGGTCCCTTGAGGCCGCAGCAGAAGTGGGGTCTCAGACAGCAGTCCCCGGAGTCAGCAGAAGAGGGGTTTCAGGCAGCAGTCCCTGGAGGCAGTAGCAGAAGAGGGGTCTTAGGCAGCAGGCTTTGGAGGCAGCAGCAGAAGAGGGGTCTCAGGCAGCAGTTCCTGGAAGCAGCAGCAGCAGAGGGGTGTCAGGCAGCAGTCCCTGGAGGCAGCAGCAGCAGCAGAGTGGTCTCAGGCAGCAGTTCCTTGAGGCAGCAGCAGAAGCTGGGTCTCAGGCAGGAGGCTCTGGAGGCAGCAGCAGAAGAGGGGTCTCATGCTGCAGTCCCTGGAGGCAGCAGCACCAGAGGGGTCGTAGGCTGCAGTCCCTGGAGGCAGCAGCAGAAGAGGAGTCTCAGGCAGCAGGCTCTGGAGGCAGCAGCAGCAGCAGAGGGTTCTCAGGAAGCAGGCTCTGGGAGCAGTGGCAATGTGAGGCTCCCTCCCACACATATATAGCCCCCTGGGGTTGTTTCAAAGGTGCCAAGCTGCAGCAATTGGTGGTCCAGGTCTCCCTCTTTCAAATGCATCCAGTGACCGCCTTCACGGTGGTGGAGCACGCCTACAGCGATTTTCAAAATTACATCATGCCACCGCAATCCACGTTCACATCGGCTGTAAGGGCACGCTCCATGGCGGTAATACACTGCAGGGTCCCGGTGTGCGCTACCGCGATGGTGCATCTTTCAAATGCATCCAATGACCGCCTCCACAGAGGTGCAGCATGCCTACCGCGATTTTCAAAATTGCATCATGCCACCGCAATCCACTTTCCCATTGGCTGTAAGGGCATGCTCCCTGGTGGTGATACACCGCTGGGGCCAGGCGATAGTGATCGTGATTTGGGTTGCGGAGCATGCCCACCGCCATTTGGGCATGGCTCCATGCCTATCACTACCGCACTTGTGTGAAAGAGGGGTGCTGATGACACACCGCTGGGGCCAGGCGGTAGTGATCGCGATTTGGGTGGCGGAGCATGCCCACCGCCATTTGGGCATGGCTCTATGCCTATCACTACCCCATTTGTGTGAATGGGGGGTGCTGGTGACACACCGCTGGGGCCAGGCAGTAGCAACTGCGATTTGTGGGTGCAGGGATGTGAGTGGTGGGTATGGTAGTGATGTGTATGATGTGTGATGTGCAGGGGGGTCGGTGATGCAGGTGTGGAAGTGGTGGTGGTGCTGTGTGTTGTGTGAGTAGTGCTGGTGTATTGCTTTGCCTATCCTTAGTTATGTGGCTTGGTGGTCTTCAGTCTTGGAAAGTTGCAAAGAATTGTGGTCAGGGAAGGGGCTGGTTTTATACTCAGCTACGTGGGTGTGTCCGAATAGGGTATTGCGCTCAAGTGTGTTGTCCTGGGTATTGTCTTTTTCTTTTTGCCATGTGTTTGTGTCATTGGGGTGTGTTTTGTGTATTTGGGGGCATGGCTAGTTTGCTATGTGCACTGTTTGGCCTCAATGTGGGTATTTCCTTCATCCGCAATATTTTCTACGAATCGTACTCAGGGGTGGCTATGCTGCAGCTCTTCCGCCGGCTCTACCATTCATTCCAGTGTATGACCGCAGCGGTCGGAAACAGCAGAACATACCGCGGGACCATCAGGGATATCCTAATTTTCCATGCAGTGTCTTCGCTATGCTTGAGGCGGGTTGGAGTTTTTCTGCAGCGTATCCGACCTTCGTGGATGGATTTTGGCCATCACTACCCTTTACGGGTGGTTTTTCTTGGCCCCGTTCCACCACAGTCTGTGTTTTTTGGCAGATGATCATAATTTGACCACCGGTTTTTCCACGGTACCGGCGGGAGGTTGTTTCCGCTTCCATGGCGGTCAGAGTGTTTTTTTCCGGCCGCCATCCTAATCGACCCCTAGGGCTTCCATGCACGAGGTGTCCAAGTGGAAGAAACATCAGCCTATGTGATGGGCCTTTACTCTTCAACAGTTTAGCGTTTGTGAGGTTTTGAGGGCAAGATAGACTCTACACACAGAACTCAACTCCCGGAGCGGGAGAGAGAGGGGGTCACAGGGAAAATATTTAAAGACCCAACCAGTTTCAATCCCCAATCCTACTAATAAATAACACAAGAAAACTGGTGGTCTAGAAGGGCAGATGATGGAAATCCTAGCTGACTTTTTCTCCCCTCCTCAGGGTTTCTCCTGGATTGAAGTCGCATTTGCGCCATTATTTTTTTACTAATTATTAATTGTCAGACATTCAAAACTATCTGGTTTTGATCCTGCTCGTACCCTTGTTCTGTGTCTACTTTTCTCTTCTTTCTAGACCACCAGTTTTCTTGTGTTATTTATTGGCAAGATAGACTCTGCCAGAGGTGGGGTCCATGGGTGCTATCACCAGGCAAGTAAGCTTCTCTAGCCAGGATAGGAGCCCATCCATCTCTGATGGGTATAGTAAACAGGCAAGCATGTTTAGAGGAATTAATCTTAATATTTGCTAAAGCAGGGCTAGACATAGTGCACACATTAAAGGTAATCTGGGCACAGACACTGGGAGGATCATATGAATTCTACACAGCAACCAGACAGAGGTTGGCAAGTAGTGGATGGTAAAGAGATTCAGATAGAGAAATTACAAAATTAATACAATGGTGCCCTATACATCTAACATAATATAACATCACATAACAAAACAAAACATAACATGAATATAGCAGAATATAGTCAAGAGAAAGGGATAAATGGAATAAGAGGCTCAACAATGAAGGGCATAGGAAAGTGGTGGTCATGGGAAATTGGCAGGCAACAGACTTTGAAACAGGGGGGGGATGTGGGAGCAGTTCCAGTTGTACTTACACACAAGATGGTTGTGAAGATCTCTGTGATGGCCATTCCAAGGGCCATATAGCGAATCTGACCACTGGCAATTCCAGTATTCTGGAAAACATCATAGGCATAGAAGTACACCTGGGAAGATGGAATATAAGAACACTTAAACTACAAGGATCAAAATGGATAGACAGAGAACCTACATATCTCACCAATGTTCCCATGCTTTTTGGCACATCCAATCAGTCCTACCAATTCTTGTTTTGAGTCTTACTGAGGTTTTATTGACAGGTCAGACACAACTATAAGTTTACCAGCTTAGCCTCTAGTCTCATTAGCACAGCAGAGGTTTCAGAATATTAATGAGATTTTCACATCAACAAACAATATTGCATCCAGAATATTGACTACCACTATATTGTGAAGATAAATAAATATGAATACATATAGATTCTTGCATTGACATCTATATCCTCAACGATATCTATGCACCTTATAGCCCAACATGCCTATGTAGATGTAAAGTTGAGAGTAGTAAGTCTGTACTTTATTGGTCATTTTAACTTCATGATACTGTGGTAGTAGATAGTTTTGATTAAAAAAAAATGTTTTAGGTCATTGAGAAAAGCATAATATTTTAAGGTACAACTGCACAGGTTGCATGTAACCCCTGGGAACAAACAGTGTAGGGAATGCAGCTGTCGTTCGACAGGTTCATAAATCATCAGTGTCTCTTCCAAGATGTTTGAAAAATATTAGATCAAAGTGCTTAGGGAATCTTTTAACATTAGCTCAAAACTGTGACAGTCTCATGCAATTAGAATTTTTAAATTTTGTGCACTTAATAGCATGAACTTAGCCCCAGAGCATTAGAGAGCCATACATGACCATCAGATTACATTACCCAAGGTAATTTTTTTATGCACAAGAAAATTAAGTGATCTGCCCAGAATCACAGGATGTTGAGCTGATGCCTGAATTCAATCCTAGTTCCCTAGTTTCAAAGCTGGTAGCTCAGGCAATAGGCCACACCCCGTCCTGCTCCTCTCCTTCTAAGGAGTAGCTAATTACACATTTACCACACACATGTGAAAATGTTGGGCCCTTATGTCATACTGGGGTCTCTCTTGTCTTTGTGATCACTTTAAATCACCATACCTGTGTGCCATTAGGTAATTCATTGCTGCAAGAACTTTCACTGAATCTATGTACTATTATAGTGCCTAAAGCTCTAGTGGCCCTCTTCTCTTAGAAAGTTCACTGCCCCACCATCTTAAATTTGTTTTATAATTCAGGGGCGCATGACTTGGCCAGCCAGTATGGTGGACACATTAATCAGAGTTCTGCTGATTCGGCCTTGGCCTACTGGCGTGCTGCATACATTTCATAACTGCAATCAACTATGAGGCATTGCATACATCCTGCATAGATCTTGGAAGGTGTATTGGCTGCCAGATCCTGGTGAAGTGCAGCCTAGCTGAGACCAGAACAAGAAAGAGCCTCATGGAACCTTTTTGGATGCTCCCAAGGTCCTGCAGCAAGCATGAGTGCCTTGGTTTTTCGCTGAGATAGCAGAATAGGCATGGCTGTGTGGATGTCACTACCTAGTCAAGTCAAGTCAAGTCAAATAATTTTTATAGCGCACTACATACCCAGAGGGTCTCAAGGCGCTTGATGGGGTGGGGAATTACTTGTCGAATATCCAGGTTTTCAGTTGCTTTCTGAATGCTAGATGGTTCTGAGGGAGGCGAAGGTGAGTGGGAAGTGAGTTCCAGGTTTTAGCTGCCAGGTAGGAGAAGGATCTTCTTCCCATATTAGTCTTGTTGATGCGAGGTACAGTGGCAAGGGCTTGGTTGGAGGAGCGTAGCTGGCGGGGGGGGTGTAGAAGGAAAGTCGAGTGTTGAGGCATTCGGGTCCAAGTTCGTAAAGTGCTTTGTGTGCGTGGGTTAGGAGGCGGAATGTTATCCTCTTATTGACGGGGAGCCAGTGGAGGTCTTTCAGGTGACCAGATATGTGGTCGTTACGCTGGATGTCTAGTATGAGTCTGGCTGATGCGTTCTGGATGCGTTGGAGTTTTTTCTGAAGTTTTGCGGTGGTGCCGGCGTACAGGGTGTTCCCGTAGTCTAGGCGACTCGTGACCAGTGCGTGGGTGACCGTTTTTCTGGTTTCGGTGGGGATCCAGCGAAATGTTTTTTTGGAGCATGCGAAGAATGTTGAAGCAAGATGATGAAACGGCGTTGACTTGTCTGTTCATCGAGAGAGAGGAGTCCAGGATGACGCCTAGGTTTCGTGCATGGTCCGTCGGGATGGGTGCTTTTCCAAGGGCCTCTGGCCACCAAGAGTCGTCCCAGGCGGAGGGAGAGGTACCTAGGATAAGGACTTCTGTTTTGTCTGAGTTCAGTTTCAGACGGCTGTGCTTCATCCACTCGGCAACTACTTTCATTCCTTCATGTAGGTTGGTTTTGGCGGTGGTCGGGTCTTTGGTGAGTGAGAGGATCAGTTGAGTGTCATCAGCGTAGGAGATGATGTTGAGGTTGTGTTGGCGTGCGATGGTCGTGAGGGGGCTCATCTATACGTTGAAGAGGGTGGGGCTGAGTGAGGATCCTTGTGGAACTCCGCGAGTGACTTCAGTGGCCTCTGACTTGAATGGTGGGAGGCGGACTCTTTGAGTTCTTCCGGCAAGGAATGAGGAGATCCATTCCAGTGCTTTTCCTTGGATTCCGATGTTTCTGAGGCGTTGTAGGAGGGTGCTATGACAGACTGTGTCGAAGGCTGCGGAGAGGTCAAGGAGGATGAGGGCGACTGTGTCTCCATTGTCCAGTAGAGTACGAATGTCGTCTGTTGCTGCGATGAGGACGGTCTCAGTGCTGTGTTTGGCTCGGAAGCCGGACTGTGAGGAGTCGAGGGATTTGTTGGTTTCGAGGAAGGCGGCGAGCTGGTTGTTGACAGCTTTCTCGATGACTTTAGCCGGGAAAGGTAGGAGCGAGATGGGGCGGTAGTTTTTGAGTTCGGTGGGGTCGGCTGTGGGTTTTTTCAGGAGGGCGCTGAGTTCGGCGTGTTTCCAGCTTATCGGGAAGGTGGCGGAGTTGAAGGAGCAGTTGATGACGTCCCGGAGGTGAGGTGCTATGATGGAGTCTGCTTTGTTGAAGATGTGGTGAAGGCATGGGTCTGTAGGGGAGCCAGAGTGAATGGTGTTCATCAGGCGGATGGTGTCCTCGGTGGAGATAGGGTTCCAGTCGTTGAGGATGTTCGAGGGGGTTGAGGGTACGGCAGAAGGTTGTGAGGGTTGGTCTCTGGGTTGGTTGTCAAAGCTGTTGTGGATGTCTGCGATTTTGTCGTGGAAGAACGAGGCTAGGGAGTCGCAAAGGGTTTGAGAAGGAGTGATGTCGTTGGAGTTGGCAGAGGGGTTGGTAAATTCTTTGATGATGTTGAATAATTCCTTGCTGTTGTGGGCGTTGTTGTCTAGTCGGTCTTTAAGTGCAGCTTTCTTGGCAGTCCGGATCAGTTGGTGGTGTGTGCGGGTGGCGTTTTTGAAGGCGTCCTTGGTGCTGGTGTTCGGGTCTTTTTTCCAGGCCTTCTCGAGGGAGCGACAGAGTTTCTTGGATTTCTTAAGATCATCGTTGAACATGGGAGCGTTTTTGCGGTCTAGTTTGTTTTGACATTTTTTCAGAGGTGCTAAGTTGTCGGCGCTGTTGGTTAGCCATTGAGTGAAGTTAATGGCTGCTTGGTTGGGGTTCGAAGAGTGGGCAGGGGGGTTTTGAAGAAGCGAGGAGGAGATCTGGTCGATGGTGATTTTGTTCCAGTTTCTTCGTAGAGTGGGTTGAGGATGGTTGTGGGTTGTGGTCTTTTTGTAGACAAAGTGAACGCAGCTGTGGTCCGTCCATTGGAGAACTGTGGTGTGACTGAAGGAGATATGTTTGCTGGAGGTGAAGATGGGGTCGAGTGTGTGGCCTGCGTGATGAGTGGGGGTGTTAACAAGTTGTTTGAGTCCAAGGTTGGCGAGGTTGTCCAGTAAGGTGGTGGCGTTGCTGTCGTTGCTCTTTTCCAGATGAAAATTGAGGTCTCCCAGTAGAATGTAGTCCTCGGAGGGGAGGGCGTGAGGAGTGATAAAGTCAGTGATGTCTTCACTGAATTGTGCATGGGGTCCTGGTGGCCTGTAGAGGAGGGTACCTCTGAGAGTGGTCTTGGGGTCAGTGTGGATCTGGAAGTGAAGGTGTTCGGCGCTAGTGAGGTTGACGTCTGAGCTGGTTGAGATGCGGATGGAATTCTTATGGACGATGGCGATGCCTCCTCCTGTTTGCTTGGTGCGGTCTTTACGAATAATCTTGTATCCTTCCGGGATGGCAATGGTGATGTCTGGGGCTGAGGAGGCGTTCATCCATGTTTCTGTTAGGAAGGCGACGTTGGAGAGATGGTGTCTAGTAAATTCCAAAGGTCGATGGCGTGTCTGTGGATCGAGCGGGTGTTGAGCAGGATGCATTTTAGGTGGTTGGTGTCAGATCTCTGTTTGGTGTTCGTGGATGTGGAGTTGGTCTTGGTGCCATCAAATTTGCAGGAGTTACATGTGAAGGGTCCATGGGTGTGTCCAGGGGCGGCTTGGACGCAGGTGGGGAGACGGCCGGGATTAAGGGCTAAGAGGGTGGAGGCGTCATATGTAATGCGGGTGGGGTGGGTGGTACGGGGGCCAGGGGGTCTGGCGCTGGGCGCGGGCTTGGCGCGGACGGGCGTAGACGGGCTTACCTTTGGCGCACCTTCGGCGCGCATGGGGCGCGAACGCTGCGCGTAAAAAGCATCTGTCATATATGGATAGTGGGGGGGAGGGGCGAGGGAGGAGCAGCCGGGAGGCGGGTGCTGGGCTGGTAGGCGAGGCAAAACAACAACAACAGCAAAAGCACAAAATGGCAGTGATACAAACAGCGCAAGACGAGCTGGGGCACGGCGCTACAATAAATAAATAATTAAACAGTGAAACAAAGTCTGTGGCAAGCTGGGGCATGGCGCTACAATAAATAAATAATTAAACAGTGAAACCAAGTCTGTAAAGAGGCGCTGCAGATAGCGGAGCGTGCACAGCAAGGTGAAAACGATACCACCAGAAGCAGGCTGATGTGTAGGGGGTAGTGAGGGGAGCGACCTCTTCGCCGAGGCTCAGGACGGTCACAGCGCTATTTCCGGCTGTGAGGGGATTTAATCTCTGTGGGAGGGAGGAGCAGCCGGGAGGCGGGTGCTGGGCTGGTAGGCGAAGCAAAACAACAACAACAGCAAAAGCACAAAATGGCAGTGATACAAACAGCGCAGGACGAGCTGGGGCACGGCGCTACAATAAATAAATAATTAAACAGTGAAACAAAGTCTGTGGCAAGCTGGGACACGGCGCTACAATAAATAAATAATTAAACAGTGAAAAAAAGTCTGTGGCAAGCTGGGGCACGGCGCTACAGTAAATAAATAATTAAACAGTGAAACCAAGTCTGTAAAGAGGCGCTGCAGATAGCGGAGCGTGCACAGCAAGGTGAAAACGATACCACCAGAAGCAGGCTGATGTGTAGGGGGTAGTGAGGGGAGCGACCTCTTCGCCGAGGCTCAGGACGGTCACAGCGCTATTTCCGGCTGTGAGGGGATTTAATCTCTGTGGGAGGGAGGAGCAGCCGGGAAGCGGGTGCTGGGCTGGTAGGCGAGGCAAAACAACAACAACAGCAAAAGCACAAAATGGCAGTGATACAAACAGCGCAGGACGAGCTGGGGCACGGCGCTACAATAAATAAATAATTAAACAGTGAAACAAAGTCTGTGGCAAGCTGGGGCACGGCGCTACAATAAATAAATAATTAAACAGTGAAACCAAGTCTGTAAAGAGGCGCTGCAGATAGCGGAGCGTGCACAGCAAGGTGAAAACGATACCACCAGAAGCAGGCTGATGTGTAGGGGGTAGCGAGGGGAGCGACCTCTTCGCCGAGGCTCAGGCTCTGGAGCTCCCATACACCCTCCTTTGGAATGCCAGAGGTCTAGCACTGCCACCCAATCATTTTGTCCACAACCAGGTGGACACTGGTTTATGCCATAGCTATTGTTCATGCTAATGAGAAATAAAACACAGGCACACAAGGTGTGCTATTCAGCATTGGCCACGAACGACCATTCGCTCATTTATTTAAAGCCTTGGGCTGTACCTTGCCCTCAGCGTGACAAACTGCAGCAATGTATAGTAAAGGGCTGATGGCACTCTATATCCCTGCCAACTTATACTGAACTGCACAGATTAGTGCATCTACTTGCACCTGACACACATGGTCCCTTAGTCCCTGCCTTGTCAAGGGGTTTGGATGGAGATCATACCTAAGATTCCATATCCCTTCATCACTCCCACCCGACAGAGAGGGCATCGCTCTGCTCCCACTGGTCGGGGTGCAGATCAGCTCACCAGTGGTTCAAGCCATGAGACAGTGACCTCTAGAAAAGGCAGGGTCTTCCTGCGTTATCGCTGGCATGTCACCCATAGGTGAGTTGGGCATGAACAGCTCACCCTTACTGTCGCTATCAGCATTCTCCAGCATGGCCCAGGGGTCCTGGTAGGACCTTGTGCCTCCTTGAACTAGTAGACGTTCCTCACAGCAGTGGTGGGCCCCATTACATGGTGATCACCGTTCCACTTACTTTCACAATGTGCAAGGTTTCTGCTTTATGATGACGTGGTCCCCTACCTGGAACGGGGCTGTTGCTTCATCCTCCCTGCTTGTGTGATCATTGGTGGTTTGTCTTTTCTCTTGCCTGGTCTGGATGTCGAGGATGGCAAGTTGCCATTTGGGGCCTGCCAGGATACTGTCTCTCGTGGGATGTTTTACCATGAGGTCCGCTGGTGCACAGCAGGTGGTGCTGGACAGGGTCTGTTGGTATGCTCTCAGAAATCAAACAAACAGCACTCGGAGTCTTCACCCTGGTCCACTTCAATTCTTAGTGCTCGGTTCAGGGTCCTCATAAATCGTTTGACTTTCATGTTAGCTTGGGGCCACTGGGGAGTCACTCTCCTGTGCTGGATGGCAAGAGATATTAGATAGTCTTGGAAGTCCTGTCCCTGCAATGGGGGACCATTGTCTGTCTTAACTTCTCTGGGAGGCCAACCAGAGTGAATATGTTCTCCATAGCCGGTTTTACCTGTGAGGAAACCATTAACTGTACCAGTTCCATGGCTGGAAATTTGGTGTGAGACTCTATGAGGACTTCCGTCTGGGAATCTACAAGAATTCAAGCTCACTATTAAGCAGGGTTTAAGACTGGGCTTTTCAGTTATCACTGGGGTGAGTCCCCACTGGTGAATGCGCCAGAATGGCAGTTGCTTATCATCTCATCCACTTGAGAGTCTATCCCCCAGAACCACACTTTGTCCCAAAGCCTAGCCTTTGTTTTGACCACACCCTGGTGGAATTGGTGCACCAGGTTAACCACCTTGCTCCACAGGCTCTGCAGTATCATGATATATTGGCTCCTCAGCAACAAGCCCTCCTCACTTCTGCTTAGCTCATTTTTTACTCTCCACAATTGATTTCTCATCCTTTGGTGTCAGTGATCAGGATCCATTGAGGACCCATTTACACTGTTTCCTGGCTCTGGAGATGTTTTTGTTTTCTTCAGTAGCTTCCTGGATGTCCTGGATCGTCCTTGTCTTAGGGCACGCTTCGTGTACAATCATTCACACAAAAGCTTTGGCCACTTCGCCACTTTCCAGTTGGTCCACCCAGCTAGAGTCAGTGGGTATCTTGACAAGTAGTCTACTGGGTTGTTGGTGCCTGGCAGGTAGATTACTTAGAAGGAGTAGGGCTGTAGCTGCACGGCCCAACTTTCTAACTTCAGGCATGCCAACCAAGCCAAACAGGTGAACAAAAGGACCAGGGACTTATGGTCAGTGAACACCCAGTACAGCCGGCCATATGGGTAGAGAAAGAAATGGCAGAAATGCATACTGGATGGCCAGTGCTTCCCTTTCAGTCTGGAATACCTTAGCTTGTTGTGGAGAGTGCCCTGCTCTCATAGGCAATAGGTAACCTAGCAGGCTCAAGCTCCAGCTGGAAGTAGCCAGCATTCAAGTGTAACTTTGAAAACCACAGGGCGCCATTTACGTCTGACACAATGTCACCCATTGTCAGCGTGATGTGACACAGCCTCTAAATAGCTTTCTTAGGGAGCCTCATGTCTACACATAGCTTGATGGCTCTGGGCTTTCTTGACTTAGGTGCAATTACCAACAGGGATAACTACGACATGGTGTCATCAATATTTTCTATGACCCCTTTTTGACCTAGATATCAGAGCTCTTTCTCTGCTTGTGCCGCAGGTGGAAGGAGACCCTCCGATTTTTTAGCACCAAGGGCTTGACTGTGTCATCGATGAGCAAGCGGATTTGCTTTCCTTTTAATTTGCCAATCCCAGAGAACAGTCAGGGAAATTCTTGTAGTATTGTTTCCTCTTGAGATTCATGGACTTGTTTCATGAAAAATACCATCTCCATCTCTTCCGCTGTGTGGTGCTCTGTATCAATGTGCCCATGTTTCCTTCAGTGATGTGAAATTTTGCTTTGGTTGAGGAGCCTTGCTTGCCATGTGTGTAGGAGAGTAGGATCTGCTTACTATTGTAACCCCCACTTTTTGCTGCGTTTCACTGATTTATCGATTTTAGTCTGGCTGTGACCCTGCTTACCAGGACCCCAGCCTTGCTGCTTCCTCTCTAAGTTGATTGGATGTACATTAGGTGCTCTCCAGATTGGTTACTGGTTTCCCCTTGTGAGTCCCTAGTATATGGTACCTTAGGTACTAAGGGCATAGGTACCCCAGAGGTCTACCAGGGGCTGAAGCATGTATTATGCCACCCCTGGCAAGCCTTCCAAAATGATACCTCAGGTCAGCTACTGCAGCCTGAGTAGGGTGGTACTTGTACCCCTTACTTAGATATAGTATACCTATATCTACCATTTACAACAGACACATATGAACCTATAAGTCACTCCTATGGCAGGCCTTGACAATCCTGAAGGCAGAGTGCTTGGTTTTGTGTGAGAGGGTGCCCAAGCATGAGCTGAGCCCTTCTGCAGCTTTAGGAAAACCTTCCTCATAGCTGTTCTGTGAAACAGCCATACCATATACTCTTAAGTGCATTATAACCTCGCAGTAAATGCTAACTTTGGAATGGCTGCATCAAAACATGTTGTGTTTGGTGTCAAACACTTTGTAATCCTACCCTCCCCCCGCCACCCCCTGCCAGTCCTGACAGCGGGAGTAAAATTCCACCCTTCTAGAGGGAGGAGACATGTACACACTTACTTGCATGGTAAAAGTTTTAAAGAGCCCCAGCATCACAAAATGGAAGCTGCTGCCACAGACACTGGTCTGACCTCCTGTTGCTGGACAACACTCCGGCAGGGGAGGCCGGGACAATAGGTTTCCTGTCCATGGAGGTGCCAGCACCTTCCCAGACAGGCTTTAGTGTATTGGGCAGGGTGGGTTACATTCAGTGAATGCTTTTCAGACCGTGCCCGGGGCACACAAGGTGTCCCTGTGCATTTCCCAGTTCAAACCGGTTGCTGGGGTACTCAGCCCCAGCTCTGGCTTGAAACTAGATGAAGGGGAAGGGGTGTAACCACCCCCTCCCCAGGTCCTTCCATATGTGGGACCTTAGAGTTAGTCCATCCCCTAAACTTAGTATAAGTATAGGACCCCAGTCCTTAGGACTTTAGATTACCCTGGACAATACTCTGAAACATATATCTTGGACCTTCAACATTCCATTTCAGCTGGAAGATGGAAGAAATCTCCCTTGGGGTCAAGGAGTGACTCCCCTGTTCAAACAGGCACCAAAGAAGCATCTTGCTGGTCTGCATTTTCAAGGCTCCTGCCGGACCCTAAAGAATCTGTGGCACAGGACATGAGCTTCCAGATATCTCCGAATTCGACACAAGTCCCCAGCAAAGCTGAGACCTGTAGCCATCACAAG
Organism: Lissotriton vulgaris; assembly: GCF_964263255.1. Lineage (NCBI taxonomy): Eukaryota > Metazoa > Chordata > Amphibia > Caudata > Salamandridae > Lissotriton > Lissotriton vulgaris. The sequence continues at coordinate 91,823,151 of NC_141699.1, read as the reverse complement.
AGATGTGGGACAGGAACTCCTGGACATCCAGCACATTTGCTAGTGCATCAACTTCCAGAGCTTTCCTGAAGTTGTGCATTGAGCTACTTGTAATCCAAGCCCTGAACATCTTTTGCCTCGAAGATTACAAGCCTACACTCCACGAGTGTTTCGTGGGCCCGCTTCTAACATTTCTGCTCAAGGCACCTTTGCGATCCCTGGTCTGTTGACTGGTGGGTCCCCACAAAAGTAACTCTTCTACTTTGTGGGTTTTCCTGGTTGCTTCAGAGGTGCCCTGACCCCCCTCCAAAGGGTGTGTCCCTCAGACCTTGCTGGTCTGCACCGAAGCCAATCTTTGCATTCTGCCTGGGTTGCTGTTGCCAAGGCGTGTTGGGTTTAATCTTGATGCCGACACCGCAGCCCTCGACACCCAAAGTGGCACAGCTCGAATCTAGCTCCTGGTTGTCGTTGACACCTCCTGGTCCTCTTGGCTGAAGAGTCAAGCTTCACCTACATCATCTGAAAACACACAACATCGACTGGCAGCTTCCTGTTGCCTCCCTTGGTCACTAGCTAGTGACCAGACTCTGTCCCCTCTGCTTTCAGGTTCTTCAGATCTCCGATCCACCCTTGGATCAATCTGGACACTTTTCACCTGGTCGCCTGCAGCACTTCTTTGCAGCTCTCCATTGGAAACGACGATGGAACCCGACACAAAAAGGCACCTATGCACCCTGCTTCCCTGGGTGAGGTAACACGAGTACTTTGGTGCTCCCATTGGTCTTGACTCTCGAAGTGTCCAGTACTGAAGGGGTTCTACCGTAGTCCACTCCTAAGTGTCCTTAATCTTTAAACTTGTAACTTTCTCCATAGAAGTCTATGATGATTCGCAGCTGTGTTTAGACACTGCACGCGTCCCCCGTGGGTCTCCTGCGTCCATACCTTGGGTGGTTCCTGATTTCCCCTGCGGTTCTCAACAGGCCCTAGGCCTTGTCTCTATGTTCTGAGCGGTACTTATACCACTTTCTTAGTATATGGTTTGTGAGACCCCCTAAGGCAAAACGTATACTGTGCTGAGTCACTGTGTGCTATTTAAATTCTTGTATTGTACTTTTGCCTCTAGTACCATAAAGAGACTAGAGGGGTGTGTTTAGAATAAATACATTTCTTTTATATATATACCTGGTGTGGTGCTCCTTTCACTTGATCATTCATGAGATTATAGACTGGTAAAACAAGCTGCTTTACATTCCTTCAAGACTTAGCCGGAAGGCTGCTCTCCACAGCTACCACTAGGATGGCTTTCTATATAACTTGTCTTTAAACCTACCATCAATAAGGATTGTTTGGACTGGGGCAAGGTGTCCACTAGAATAGTGGACAGCATATGCCAAGCCAACTTCGCACAACATTGACATCTATTGTCCACTTGAGGGGTACCTGCTTGGTGCCTCCGTAAGTATAGATTCTTGCTTTGGTGGAGATCACATTGTGGTGGGGTGTGATTCGTTGTATTGTACTGAGTACATGATGCTTACCAATGCACCGGTATTGATCAGGGCTGTGATGGCTGTGCCCCCTATGTTGATCGTGTACATCGGAGATGGCCTCTTCTTGTTGCCTTCTCTCCCAGCAAAAGATATTACACAGACCTCATGTTCGTCATCATCCAAGTATGTCCCTTGCTCACTCTTACTGAGTAACCCTTCAGCTTCCTGATTGTCTAGGGAGAGCTGTTGTGGGGCTGCAGCTGTCTTTCCCGGATATCCTGTGTTGGTCCCTTGTTTTGTGCTTCTGCACACCTTGGTAAAATGATTCATCTTGCTGCACTTCGAACATGCGCGCCCTCTCACTGGGCAGATATTTTGGGTCTTATGCTCCAGACCACAGTTGCCACATTTTCCGCCTAGTTTTCAAGGTACTACTTTGGCGGGACAGCGCTGGTCATCTTCGGATAGCATCCACTCATTCTTCTTTCACCTTTACTCTTGTCAGGGTCTCACCTATGGCCATGCATTTTCCTAGAGCTGCTTCCTTGTCTTCAGTACTGCTGTTTGACAGTTCGTGGGACTGGGCTAAGACTAGAATTTAATCCAACAATATTCCCGTCTGCCTCAGGATGAGATGTCAAAGCACTGCTGACTTGCATCCTTGTATCATCTAGGTGCAGATTTCTTCCTATTGACTGATGCTCACGAACATGCCTACCAGCTTTCTCAAGCATGTTTAGAACATGTCAACTGGTTCATTCTCTGCCTCTCAGGCCAGGCATTGCTTGAAACGCTCATAATCTGGATTGAGCTGTGGGTCGAAGTGTCTATTTAGGGTTGGTACGGCAGCATCGGACTCAGCATACCCTCCTGTGTTTGCTTGTATCTCGAACAGATTGCAAAGTTCTGCCCCACCAAAATGCATTACTAGTGATCTCTTGATGGCTCCATAAGTTTCTCAGGTGGTGTGAAAGTAGGGTTGAATGCTATGTTGGGGCTGCTTGGTGGGGTCAGTTAGCTTGCTTAATGGGGGAGTGGTGCTACAGCGGCATGTGAGTACAGCACGGGATGGTATGCCTGATCCGTGGGTAGCTGTAACTCCTGATCCTATTGTTGGTCCTTCATGTTGCTGTGGCCAGCTCACTTGTCTTGCACTTGCATATGTGCTGTGCTTTCCAAAGGTGAGCATTTTCTTTTCTTTTTCTTTTCCTTTGCTGTGGACTGTCCTTCAAACTCCATCTTCCTTCGTTCACATTTTTTTTTTTTTACAGGTTATTCATGTTGGATGCAGTGCCTCTCAGCTCTTCCTCATCCCACATTGTGCACTGAGATAGAACCAAGACCCACACTGAAGCTCAGCCTGCACATATAGTGCACGTGACACTTCACCCGTCTTTCCTGCTTTAATTAAGTCCACATCCGCTTTCTCTGCAATGAGCGTTTCCCATTCACGCTGCTGGGCTGACTTTTTGCTTCAGGGTGCGGTGCACAGTCTGGCTGTCAGATGGCGCTGTGGGCACACGCGACGTGCACTGAAGAGTGGTTTACTTCCCCCCTTGGTTCGGAGCAGGCACAATGAAACTGCAGCCGATGATGGGGCATAGAACCCTTGCAGGGCCAGATCAGGAGCCTGGACTCACTGGCAGCTAGGGAGCGTCCCCTGCCATTGTGGCCAATTCCGGGTAGAATCCCGGTCTTTGCCCACAGGCTAAGGCATGCATACATCACGCACCATTCAGTGCAAATGCAGATCACCGTGGGCTGGCATGCTCAGAGCATACACTGAGCTGTCCCAGTCCTTGTTGCCAGTGTCGTACCCATGGCTGGGTGGACACTGAATAGCGCAGTAAATATTCCTAGCACAATGAACTCGGACATGCGGTCCCCTTTTATACACAAAGAAGGGGCTCATAAGTGGGCGGTTACAGCTTAAAAGCATGATTTACAGCCATATATGGACATTTCTCAAACATGATAGATACATGGGTGGAGTTAACGGTTCATGAAGCCCACCGAATGCACATTCCAATCCCCTCTAAGCAGAAACAGATGTTACACGTACTGGGCATGCGCTAGGCAAGCTGGAACTATTTATAGCCTGATGCTGGGCAAACTCAAGGGGTGATGATCAGTGAAGTAGGACTTGCCTCGTGGCGAGCACATGGCGGAGCGTAGCATACAAGATGGACGCCAGAAAGAAAATGGAGTCCGGCCATATTTTCGAGTATGAGCGGGAAAGCTAGAATCAAGACAAGATAGCATGTCTTCAGCGAATGCTTAACATTATCGCTGTTTTATTTACAACAGACGACCCTTTCAGCATTTGCTGAAGACAGTCGGTTTTCTTGGATAATCTAAATACTCATCGTTTATATCGATGCTCATCATATCCGCTATCTCTCTAGTTATAGTTTTCTTATGGGCAGCATCCGCAACAGCTTGTTTATTAGGCACACAAAGTGAGACACAGCGAGCATATCATTGGACTACATTGAATACATACGCAACAGGTGAATAATATGGCAACGATTATACATATTCCAGTGAGGACCTTCCAACCCCATGTAGAAATCAAGGTCCAGAACCACCCAGAGAAAGTCCAAGACCCATTTTCTTGGTGTATGTCAGCTGCAATCTTGTGCAATTTGTTAATGGCTTTATACACAGAAGGAGTATGATCGGGTATAAAAACGCAGCAGCCTCTTCCAATAATTCTACAAGCTCCACCTCTATCTGCTAACATAACGTCGAGAACCATCCGGTTCTGCAATGCAACAATCCTAGTAATTTGTAGCTCTTCAGTAAGGTTTCCAAGAGCTGCAGCAGTTTGATTGGTGACAGCTTCCACTACTCTTGTTAATCGTCGTATCTTTTTGCTTTTCAGAGCAGCTCCCACAAAGAAAAACAATCCTAAATTAAAATCTATATATTGTTGCAAACCAGTGTCCATCTGATCAACATCGTCTATAGATAAAGTCCTTTTGAATCTGTTCACAGTTATATTATTCAATAATTTCAAGTCTTTATGATATGATGCAGGTGCCAAGAATACAGGTGGCAATAAAAACGATACATAGCATACTCCAGACCATCCGGCTGTGTCGTAATTTGACGATGGCTGGGTTAGCGCTTACCTTTGCTACACGTTATTACCCTTATCTTAGCCTTACTTGAAAACGCCATTTTGTATGTTACGGCGGCCATTTTAGAGAATGAGCCGCCTCGTGGCCGGCGTGCCCTTTAGTCCTTTGTCCGTGCCACTGACCACTCGAGTTTGCCCAGCAGCAGGCTATTTTTAGGAATGGTCAAGCCTGTACATGCGCAGTTCTGACTGACCAGTCACCCCTTAGGAATGTTTCGCCAAACTGACCAGTGGTGTTGTAACCCCTCCCATGAGTTGGCTGTGTTCCAAAGATGACCATATTTGTACCGAAAATTCTGTTACCATGTACCGCCTACCTTTCTTATGTTTGAAAACTGTATAAAAGAAGGACTCGCACCGATGTTCGGTGTGATACTTCTTGCATTGCCGAAGGGTGCTGTAGGAATGTACCACCACCCCATGGGGTCTTAATAAACTTGTCTTTTGCATTTTCCAGTTTCCGTGCCAACAGTTCTGACGGTGTAGTGGGTATTCTGCGGAGTATGTAGGCCTGGAGAACCCAATACCACAAATTGGCGACCACGAAGGGACTCATCGGTGACTCGGATGCCCGAAGGAGAGGTCGTGACGAAGGATTGGAAACTCGCCATGGACGCGTACGCTGCCACTGAGTGACCCGAGTCTTGGCACCCACGGTGTTTTCTTCCCTTCCTTCTGATCTGACCTTCCAGGTGGCGCCGGTCCCCGACTGAGATCCTGCTCGTCTGCATTGCGGTACAGTGCCTGTTTGGCTGATTCGATCAAAGGCCTTGGCAGTTGGAACCTGGATATTTGAGATTTGGGTAAGAATTGTGATCGGTAAGGTAGTCTGCGGACGCTTACTGAAGTTCTATGAATGTGACTATGATTTGAGTTAGCTAACATTTGAGTTTGTGAATTTGAATACATATGTGTAGTGCACTTCACATAGGCAGGCATGTAGAGATGTTTCTCTAACCGTGTTTGTACTTTGAGCGGCACATTTGTGTGAAGTATCATAAGTGCCATTTTTACGGTATCACGCTTTCGTGGTACTTTTTGAACATGCCTGTTTTAAGCACACTCCGAGGGATGTGCTGTCTTGGAAATAGTACTACCTATTGGTTAAATGAATCTCAGCCGGCTCCCCCAGAGGGGACCCCTAATCGCGATATGTATGTGAAATTTGGCCTTCCCCCTATACTGTACAGTAAATTATGGAATAAATATACCAAATCTGACCCCGAGTTGCAATGGCCACTACATGGGTCGTTTGATTTACGAAAGGTTCAGTTTGTGGAGCAATGTTTGTTTCAGCGCAGGTCTAGGCAGGATATGTTCGATTGTGTGCGAATGTGGGAGAAAACGGTGCGTGAACGTATGAAGCGTGAGATTGCCTTGGCGGACAAAGAGCAGCGCAAGGCTGCTCGAGATAAAGCTTTACAGCTGGAGGAGAAAGAGTCGCAGGAGAAGAAAGAGAGGGAGGCACGGGAACGTTATTTGCAAACGACCGGTCAATTTCCTATTCGGCGTCCGCTTTATCCTGTCCTTACTAATGAAACTGATGATTTTTTCATTACTAGATCAATCTCCGCCTCCGTATGTTCAGCCTACGGCCCCGTCCGAGGATTCCGGTGATGACAGTCAGGATAAGACGAGTACGAGGTTAACTGCGCAGAGAGCTTCGGACTTGCGAGGGTTTGCTAGGAAATTGAATTTGAATAGAATTACTTTGTCAGAACTTAATGCTGAAAGGAAAATGTGGTCGGAACGGGAACAGATGTGTTTTTTAGGTACTTTTGCGGATGAAGTTATTGAGCGGTTTCGTAAGAATTCAGAGGATTTAGAACCTAAGGAATTATCAGTCTATCATGAACAAATGCGTAAAGGTTTATTTGATATTTCAGATGCGGATACCTTTTTCCAACGATTGGTCCAGCTGCGGAATGAGGCGTCCAGATTGCGGGAAGCACAAAAAGCTGCGGAGGAGTCCTTGCCAGGGCCGACGGGATCCACCAAACAGTGTTCTATCTTTGGAGCAGATAAGAGTTCTAAAGTGCATGTTATGCCTATGCGAGAAGCTGCACCTTTGTATGTTCCCCCTAAAGGGCAAGGTACAGACGAGGATAAAATGTCCGCAAATGCGAAAGGGTATTTTATATATAATTGGGTGTATACGCCTTGGAACAGAGCAGATGTTATGGCATTGAAAAATGCTTTACCCGATCCTCGTAAAAATCCGGCAGCTTTTTTATGAAGGGGTGGAGGGGGCTATTTCCTCTTGTGTTATGACTTGTTGATATAGATCTTTTCTTTGGATTAATTCTTCCCCCTGATATGTGGAGAGCGATTCGTAAGTTCGATGATCAAGCAATGTTTGGGGCAACGTGGAGAGATATAGGCCAGGCTGATTTAGACAGGGAGCCTGCATGCAAACCATGTCGGTTGATTTTAGATCTTCCAACAGCTATTTTGAATAAATTAAAAACGCTTGTTCCCCCTAAAAAGATTGATTGGACCATGTTAGCATCATGCAAACAGAAAATAGATGAATCGGTTTCTGACTTTTTCACACGTTTCGAGGTAGCGTTTCATGATTACAGTGGGCAATTGTTAACAGATGATACGGGTAGGCATCTGTTTGTAGATAAGTATGTGGCTAATCTCCTACCGGAGATTGCAAAAAGATTGAAAACGAGTGAAAGTTCCTGGACCACAGCGACCCCTGTGTCTTTGTTAACTATGGCTCAGTATTACGAACGGCAGGAAATAGAGGCTAAAGAAAGTGTTGATAAGAAAGCGAAGGAATTGAAGACGAAGGTGATGTTGGCGCAGGTTCGCGGTGAGCAATCTAGAGGGAATGATAGAGGCAGGCGAGGAGGGGGTAATGCGTCGTATGGTCGTACTGATATTGCTGAGGACCAATGCGCATATTGTAAAGAGTTTGGACATTGGGCTGACGATTGTCCGGTGCTTCGTGAGCAACGAAGTCAGCGTGGTCGAGGAGGTGGAAGGTCACGGAATAGTTATTCGGGAGCGAGAGGTGGTGGAGGTGATCGTGGAAGGTTTGAAACGAGGGGTCGTGGTCAGGATGAACGAAACACCTTTGATCGGCGGAATCAGTATCAAATATCGGAGGGTGAGAACGTAGAGAATCAGGATTATGTGCATGCATAGGATTGCGTAGGATGGGGTGTGGAATCGGTTGAAGTGCCAGTAGATCAAAGAGGTCCATATGTATCAGCGGGCATTTTGGGTTCTACTGATCAGTTTTTAGTTGACACAGGAGCTACTGGTAGTGCTTTGTCTAAAAACTTGGTTCCAAGGGCTCCCCTGTCTGGCGAAACGATAACATGTATAGGGTTCGATGGCACACCCTCTTCAAGCCCATTATCACAACCTCTTGCATTTTGTATTGACAAATGTTTTAGTTTTTGTCCGTTTTTGTTGTGTACCCACACTCCAGACAACATTATGGGCATTGATTTGCTCAAATATTTTCGAGCAACGATACGTTGTGCTCCTGAAGGAGTGCGGGTTATTTTGAATGACAATTATCCAGACTCAGGCAGATTTTGTACCATGAAGGAAATTGAAGCATTAGCCTCTCTCCCACACACGTTATGGGCGACCTCAGATACGGATGTGGGACAGATGCTTATCCCGCCTATTCGCATTACTGTTAAGGAGGGAGTCTCTTTGCCACGTGTACCGCAGTACAAGATTTCTAGGGAAGGTGAAATTGCCCTGACGCACATCGTTCAGGATTTGATCATTGCAGGAGTAGTGGAGGAAGTTCCTTACAATGTCTGTAACAGCCCTATTCTTCCGATCCTTAAAAAAGACACTGACGACAAAGTCTATCGATTTATTATTGATTTGAGAGAAATTAACAAAATTGTCATTCCCCAGTACCCGGTCGTGTCTGATATCACGACATTGCTTACCTTGGTCCCCCCAACTGCAACGACCTTCTCTGTTATTGACCTTAAGAATGCGTTCTTTTCCATTCCCATTCATCCTGACAGCAGATACCTATTTGGCTTCACGTTAAATAATAAATCGTATAGATTTTGTCGTGTTCCTCAAGGTTACGCAGAGAGTCCTAGCATTTATAGCCAGGCTTTAAAAAGACAGCTTGATTCTTTTGACTTGCAATCTGGAGTAGCCCCTATACAATATGTTGATGATCTCCTGTTGGCTGCAGACACCTATGCACAATGCGAGGAAAGTACACTTGCCTTGCTTTCCTTTTTGGCTCAGAATAACCATAAAGTTTCTAAGAAAAAGCTACAATACTGTAGACCCAAGGTGACCTACCTCGGTCATCTTTTGTCTAAGGAGGGGCGTGCATTAACATCTGATCGAATTCAAGCGATTTTAGACACACCAGTCCCCCGCACTCAGAGAGATGTACGCGCCTTCATAGGATTAACGTCCTTTTGTAGACAGTGGATCATGGGGTTTTCGCACATTATCAAACCTTTGTTAGCGTTATTGTCCAAAACTACACCAATGCCCCTTGAATGGACAGATGAATGTCAGACTGCTTTTGATCAATTGAGACAGGCCCTTTGCTCTGCACCCATGTTAGGTACACCAGATTACACAAAGATTTTCACGTTGTAAGTGCACGAGAAAGATGGGTGCGCGTTATCAGTGTTAGTGCAGACACACGGGGATAAGCAGAGGCCATGTGCGTATTTCTCGGCCATTCTTGATCCTGTAGCGCGAGGGTTACCTGGGTGTTTCCGAGCAGTTGCAGCAACAGCAGTAGCTATACGGCAGAGTGAGGGAATAGTTTTGTCGCACAAATTGTTGGTGATAGTTCCCCATGCAGTAGATGCCCTGTTAAATCAAACGAAAACACAGTATCTTACGAGCGCACGTTTAACAGGATATGAGCTCACACTTCTGGCGCCACATATCACACTGAAAAGATGCGCTACCCTGAACCCTGCCACTTTATTACCATATCCGGTTGCTGAGGGCCAGGAGGAAGAACACCATGATTGTGTTTTCCTGACCGAAGAACAAACAAAGGGTCGTGTCGACTTACAGGATACGCCACTTCCAGATGTGGATGGGGAACTGTGGGTTGATGGATCGTGTTTGAGGCTGCCAGATGGCACAACTTCTGCAGCATGTGCGATCACGACACTTAAGACGGTGGTAGAAACAGCACGAATAGCACAGAAATTGGCCCAAGCAGCGGAGCTGATAGCTTTGACAAGAGCCTGCGAACTGAGTGCTGGCTTATGAGTGAACATCTACACAGACAGCCGGTACGCCTTCGGAGTAGCGCATGATTTTGGCCTACTCTGGAGAGAGCGTGGGTTTTTGACTTCGCACGGAGTACACATTATGCACGGAGAGCTAGTGCGTGATCTCCTAAACGCGTTACTTTGTCCAAAGAAAGTGGCGATAATAAAATGCAGTGCACATAAGAAGGTCACTGACAAAGTGGGACAAGGCAATGCTTTTGCAGACAGTATAGCAAGACAAACAGCTATGTCGCAAAATGACTCCCCCATGTATGTAGTGAAGTCGCAGGCCGAGCGATGGCATGATGCTAGAGCGGAGATATTAGACATCCAGAAATCAGCGACGGAAGCAGAACTTGCAACTTGGGCAGCAGAGGGAGTACTGGATGATGAGGGTTGTTGGAGGAGCAAAGATATGGAACGATGGAAATTGCCTGCAGCTTACTTGCAAGCGATGGTCCAGATGACACATGGGTTGGCACATGTTGGAGCTCTTGCAATTACTCGATTGTTAACACAAGTTTGGGAGCATCCTGAGATTGCCAACACGGCCAAGAGAGTAGTGCAGACCTGTTTGATATGTTTACAGCATAATCCTGCAAAAGGGACGCATACTCCGAAAGGAGGGTTTGTTCCACCTTCTGCACCATTCGAGGTACTTCAAATGGATTACATCCAGCTTGAGCGCTGCAATAACCTTAAGTATGTCTTAGTGGTGGTATGTGCTTTTAGTAAATGGGTTGAGGCCTTCCCCACGAAGGATAATACAGCTTTGACAACAGCTAAGGTTTTGCTCAAAGAGTACTTCCCTCGATATGGCGTTTGCAAATTTTTGTGGAGCGATAATGGTCCCCATTTTGTTGGGAAAATTGTGGAATATGTGTTAAAGGGATTGGGTATTCAGCAAAAGTTCCATGCTGGGTTCCACCCTCAGTCAGCAGGTCTTGTCGAACGGTACAATGCCACTTTGAAACTAAAGTTGGCTAAGATTGTGGCATCCACGTCTTTGAAGTGGCCGGATGCTTTGCTATTAGCGTTACTCTATTAGATCAGTGCCCCACTATCGAACTGGCCTCACACCTTATGAAGTGGTGTTTGGAAGGCCAATGAATATATGGGGAGTTCCTAAGCCGCGATTGTTACATGATGTGCCTTGTATAATGATGAACGATTATTTGGCACGATTAACAAATGATTTACTTTCCATTCACCAACAGGTTCGAGAAGCGCTCCCTGACAATTCCATTGGAGAGGCTCACAATCTTCGTCCTGGGGATTTTGTAATGGTCAAATCTTTCGAGAGAGCGAACAACTTGGAACCGAGGTGGCTTGGACCCGAGCAAGTCCTGCTTGCAACTCGAACGGCTGTGCGAGTGACCAACAGGAAGCGGTGGGTGCATTCAACACACTGCCGTCGTGTCTCTCCGGACCTGGTGAATCCTACTGTGCTATCTGACTACAGAGATATCTTGGAGAGGAAAAGAGCCCAGCTGTAACGTCGGCCGAATCGGAGGGAGCCTTCCCGGACCACACTGTTTCTGGACGACAACGATACAATCTGCGGCCACGATAGGAGGAAGATTTTTTTTTTTGGGTGCGAGACTGGTTGAGTTACCGCTCTGGGGTTTGTGAAACGGAAGCCGGGAACCTCAAGGGGAGGGATCAGTTCTGCCAAGAGTAGCGACACCCGTCTTGACCCCGGAGAAGAAAACAACGGCTACCTCGGAGCTCAGCACTTATATTTTTATTTTTTAGTTGTATATTTGAGACATTGTGAACTCTTTTGAACTATGGCGTCTTCTGCATCACGAGACAAAAGAATTCTTGGTGCTATATTGTTTGTATTGACAATTGTGGTGATAGCTGTGATAGCCTGGGTAGTAGAACTTGTGGTACCTGCACGAGAACATTTGCTGCCGACTACCCCGGCTCCATCTGAACATTTTCGTTTCACCTTACCCTATCATGAAGAACGGCACCGACAGACTTACTTGAACAATAGCTTCATTCAGATTTTGCATCATACTCACAATATGACGAACACTTCTGACTGTTGGGTATGTGGGATGTTGCCTGGACATCCGAAGAAAGGAGGCACACCGCTTATCCCGCTCCTTTTTTCTCACAACGGTTCTTGCAATGCCTGGTATACTCTTCTATTCACTTTGCGATGGCCAACAAAAGGGGGGGTGCTTTTCCGTTTAAACAAGATATGTTATCATGATCGGGATGGCTATCCACAAGCTGAAGGTACTCGGTTTGAATGGGAGGAGTACCGTCCTGACAACGTATCTGCACCCCGAATTTACAGCAACCAACGGAACATTAACATGTCCAACTCTCATGTTATTATTGTTATAGATACTAAGGCTGATCTCTGTATATGTAATAAAGGTACAATCCCGGTTGGCAAAAGTGAATGTAACACCACACTTACCTTTGATAGTCCAAATGGCATTTCATTTGTAGCATCCCGAAATACATACTTCATCTGTGGCAATAAAGGTTATCATCGTCTCCCGTTAGGATGGTTAGGCACATGTTATATCTCTTTTGTATTGCCCCCTGTATTCATCGCCCCACCAATGTACCATAATGATTATGTCTTATATCATGACTTTGTGCTAAACAGAGTCAAAAGAGCTGTAGTCCTTGAAGATATTGATCAGACTGATACTGCACTTCAACAATATGTAGATTTTAACCTAGGTTTGTTTTCATTTGTGGGAGCTGCTCTAAACAGTCGGAAAATACGACGATTAACTCGTGTTGTTGAAGCTGTTGCTAATGATACTGCTTTTGCATTGGGGAATATAACTGAAGAAATTTAAATATCTAGAATTGTAACGCTTCAGAACCGAATGGTTCTAGATGTAGTTCTAGCCGATCGAGGGGGGGCATGCCGAATTATCGGTAGTAGCTGCTGTGTTTACGTGCCAGACAATTCACCATCTGTATATGATGCCATATTAAAATTACATAAAATTGCTGCTGAGATACATCCGGACAATGGTACATGGACCTTTTCGGGGTGGTTCTGGTCAATGCTTAGTACATGGGGCTGGAAGCTACTGACAATCTTATGTATCATAGCTGGGATATTATTCTTCTTATGTTTATGTATACAATGTGGCCCTGCATTATGTTCTATGTGTTTATCAGCTTGTATTCCATCTAGACGAGCTTTTGCCCAGAATGAATTAATGCATCATAAAGAAGTGGCCCAGATTATGTTGATCGATATAGAAGATGAGTATCCTGACTATGTTCACTATGAGGTAGCTTCAGCTAAACGCTAAAAGGGTCGTCTGTCGTAATTTGACGATGGCTGGGTTAGCGCTTAGCTTTGCTACGCGTTATTACCCTTATCTTAGCCTTACCTGAAAACGCCATTTTGTATGTTACGGCGGCCATTTTAGAGAATGAGCCACCTCGTGGCCGGCGTGCCCTTTAGTCCTTTGTCCGTGCCACTGACCACTCGAGTTTGCCCAGCAACAGGCTATTTTTAGTAATGGTCAAGCCTGTACATGCGCAGTTCTGACTGACCAGTCACCCCTTAGGAATGTTTCGCCAAACTGACCAGTGGTGTTGTAACCCCTCCCATGAGTTGGCTGTGTTCCAAAAATGACCATATATGTACCGAAAATTCTGTTACCATGTACCGCCTACCTTTCTTATGTTTGAAAACTGTATAAAAGAAGGACTCGCACCGATGTTCGGTGTGATACTTCTTGCATTGCCGAAGGGTGCTGTAGGAATTTACCACCACCCCATGGGGTCTTAATAAACTTGTCTTTTGCATTTTCCAGTTTCCGTGCCAACAGTTCTTACGGTGTAGTGGGTATTCTGCGGAGTATGTAGGCCTGGAGAACCCAATACCACAGCTGGTTATCGATAATAGCCCTTATTCCCACATACAAAATAGGTGTTATGTGAAGCAAGGAAAGTAATGTTATTCAGGGCATCAATGTTCAATACAACAATACAGTCACTAACACCTACAGGAATGTGGCCTACACTCTGTACACATAAATCAGCTTGTGCTTGGGCCACTGAAATCACAAACTTCTCTTGCCCAACAGTGTCTCTAGTGTTCGTGAAGACATAAGGGGTCGATTCATTGTCCTGTCGATACTCTTCCCACTCCCATATAGTTCAGTTGGCTTGTGGATAGCCGTCTTTATCTTGATGACATTCTTTGTTCAAGTTGAAAATCAGTCGTCCTACTGTAGGCTTTCTTGTGGCAAAAAGCAAAGTGTACCATGCTCTACAATAGCCATTGAGAGAAAAGGGAAGTGGTATGAACGGTGTCCCCCCTTTCTTTTGATGCGCTGGCATCATCCCACAGATCCAGTAATCTGTGGTGTTTGTAGCAACGTGGGTATGATGCAACATCTGAATAAAGGTGTTATTCAAATATGACTGTCGATGTTTCAACTCTTGATATGGGAGTGTATAGAAAAAGTGCTCATCAGGGACTGGAGTAGAAACAACATACAGTTCACGGGCAGGAGCCTTCTCCTCAACAAACCACATGACAGTAGCAATGACAGCTATAACGAAAATGAATCCTATAGAACGAAAAATCTTTCTCTTATCCATCTCAGGCAAATGTACACAGTATCTTCCTGAAACTAAAGTGTTGTCAGACTCTTACCCCGTAGGTAGCCGTTGTTTTCTTCACCATCGGGCCAAGACGGGTGTCACTACTCTAATGCATGGCTGATCCCCCCCCTTGCCTCATTGGCTCTCCGTTTCACTGACCTAGGGACCGTTCTGACAACTTCTCATACAATTGCAGATTCTTTCCTTGGTCGTAAATTGTGTCTTCTCGATGCAGGCGTTGTCTGGTCCGGGAAGAACTCCTCAGAATCGTCAGGTACCACTGCACGGCCTCTCTCCGTAGTCAGGATATCTCGATGATCAGTCAGTAAAGCAGGTTCTACCAGATCAGGTTGCACTTTTCGACAGTGGATAGAATGGATCCAATTCCTGCGATTCGTCACTCGTACTGCTGTTCTTGTGGCTAGGAGGACTTGTTCAGGGCCACACCATCTCGGCTCCAGACTACTCGACCTCTCAAAGGACTTCATGAGGACAAAATGACCAGGCCGGAGATTGTGACCTTCTCCCGTGGACCGATCAGGGAGTGCTTCTCGAACCTGTTGATGAATGGAAACCAAGCTATCAGTTAATTGTGCCAAATAGTCATTCATTAAAACACAAGGTACATCATACACTGAACTTGGTTTGGGCACCCCCCATATATTCATGGGGCGCCCGAAAACTATTTCATAGGGCGTTAAGCCTGTCCGAGAGTGTGGTACTGATCTGATAGACAACAATGCCAAGGGCAGAGCATCTGGCCAAATCAGAGAAGTAGAAGCCTGTATTTTCGCAATTTTCAATTTAAGCGTACCATTGTACTTTTCCACCAATCCTGCCGATTGAGGGTGGAATACTGCGTGGAACTTTTGCACGATGCCTAATCCCTTCAGGACATACTTAATAACGTCCGCCACAAAATGGGGCCCGTTATCACTCCACAACAATCTGCAAACACCGAAACGAGGAAAGAATTCCTTCAAAAGTACCTTAGCAGTAGTCATTGCGGTATTGTCCTTAGTAGGGTATGCTTCAATCCACTTGCTGAATGCACAAACCACGACCAGGACATACTTTAGATTATTGCAGCGTTCCAGCTGAATATAATTAATTTGCAATACTTCAAAAGGTGCAGTGGGTGTTGCAAATCCTCCTGCTGGAGTTCGCGTCCCTTTTCCTGGATTATATTTATGGCAAATCATGCAAGTCTGTACCACTCTCTTAGCTGTGCTAGCAATTTCTGTATGCTCCCAAACTTGCGTAAGCAATTTCACAATTGCCGAAGCTCCAACATGTGCTAGCCCATGTGCCATCTGAACCATAGGTTGTACGAAGGCTGTAGGTAACTTCCACCTATCCATCTGCTTATTCCTCCAACAACCCTCATCGTCCAACTCTCCGTCTTTGGACCATTGGTCTTGTTCTTTCTCAGTAGCAGTCTTTTGTATTTCTCGTACTTTTTCCCTAACATCGTGCCACCGTTCAGCTTGTGACTTCACGACATACATTGAAGTGGAGCCAGGCTGCATCGCAGTTTCACATGCCACTCGATCTACAAAAGCGTTTCCTTGTCCGACTTTGTCTGTCACTCTCTTGTGTGCACTACATTTCACTATAGCTATCCTCTTAGGGAGCATCAGTTAAGTCAAGAGATTTTGTACTAATTCTCCATACATTATCTGGGTTCCATGTGATGTCAAAAAGTCCCTTTCCTTCCAGAGCAGGCCAAAATTGTGCGCTACTCCGAAAGCATAGCGGCTGTCTGTGTAGACATTCACACATAATCCTGCACTATGCTCACAAGCTCGTGTCAACGCTATCAGTTCTGCTGCCTGAGCTGATTTCTGTGGTATGCGTGCTGTCTCCACTATCGTGTGCAGTGTAGTGATTGCATATGCTGCGGAAGTGGTTCCGTCTGGTAGTTTTAAACAGGACCCATCTACCCACAGCTCTCCATCCACATCTGTAAAGGGCGTATCCTGCAAATCAATACGACCCTTTGTCTGTTCCTCAGTCACAAAGACACAATCATGTGTCTCTTGAGCCTCAGGCTGAGTCGCTGGGAAGGGCAACAACGTAGCTGGATTCAGTGTTGCACATCTCTTCAAAGTTATGTGAGGAGCCAACAGCGTCAGCTCGTATCCAGTCAAACGAGCACTGGTTAAATGCTGCATCTTTGTCTGATTCAAAAGGGCATCAACAGCATGGGGGACCAACACCAACAGCTTATGAGATAAGACTATCCCTTCACTCAGACGTATTGACACAGCTGTCGCTGCAACTGAGCGAAAACATCCAGGCAGTGCTCGAGCAACAGGATCAAGCACTGCCGAGAACTATGCGCAAGGGCGCTGCTTATCGCCATGTGTGAGAAGTTGGCCTGATATATAATGTTCACTATTCTAGTGAGCACTTTGTATCAGTCCAAACAACCCTTATGTTGATTGGTTGTAAGTCAACCTTATAGACCAGCTATCCTAGTAGCGTGGATACGAGCAGTCTTCGGGCTAAACTCTAGAGGGCGTGTTAAGCCAGCTGTTATACCATCAAATATACCCCTTGAACACCAAGTGAAAGGACACCACACAAGTGTTATGAAAATAAACAGTATATTTATTTAGATCACAACAGCCCTGTACTCTTTATGAGGACAGGGTACTAAGCACACAACAAAACTCTTACGAAAATACTTCAAGTGCACAATCTACACAAATGCCCGAGGGGCACGGAAAACCATATACTCTAGAGGTGGAATGCGAAATTACTAGCAGGTAAGTACTGTACTAATCGGCTTTGGAATCGCTAGGACTACGTTACTGAACCTTCAGATTACTAGTAGGAGGCCTAGGGGACTCGGGTGCAGAGTGTGCACTCTCACGCGGGATGCGGGACAAAGTCTATGGTAGCTAGATTTCACAAAGTTAGTGTTATCGGGCGAACCCGACTAGATAGGCTGAAAAACGAAAAGGATCTGGACCCTTGGATAGTGAGGCTATGCTGGGGCACCGAAATGCCGAAGTTACCTAGCCCAGGGGCTGCAGCTGCATAGGTCTGAAAAGACGTCGTGAATCCTCGTTGCAGTCTATGGAGCCTGAAGAAAGAAGTTGCTGGCAGGCGACCAGTGAAGATTGTTCGATGGATCCAAGCCTGGATCGAAGATGGATGACACCTGAAAGCAGAGGGTACCAAGTTCTTTAATCACTAGCCAGTGATTGTGTGGGCACCAGGATGGCACCGGGCGAAGTCACCTCGACCAGATGAGTGGGCGACGCTGGGCTCTGCAGTCTCACGGACCAGGAGGCGTTGTCGGCGACCAGGATGGAGGTACGAGCTGTCCCACGATGGTTGATGCTGTCAACGTCGCTGGACCCAGGATTGGGGCAACAAGTCTTGCAAATTCAAGCCCACGCGGTGGACTCAAAATGGCGTCTGGAGTAGACCAGGAGGGTCCGGGGTGCTCCTCTTTTGGAAGGGAGCAAGGGCCAGTCTGGAGCAACCAGACCAGCAGAGTTGTCGTCGTTGATCGTCGTCGAGAAGGCCACAAGCCAGCGGGCTAGTAGCCAGATAACGCGGTGAGCACCAAAAAGCAGAAGGGCCCCACGCAGATCGTGGAGATGCTGGGGGGCTGGACTTTGGTGCTGGAGCTGCTCAGGGTCGGGGCTTCTCGGACCCCAAAGCACTCACCAGAGGATCCCTCGGCGGTCGTGCTGGATAGAAGTCGTGCAGTTCTGATGATGGCCGGTCCCTCGAGGTCTCGTCGCACCTACGGTTCTCAGCTTAGCTGTAGAGGTAGATAGAGGTCAGAGGTGCCAGGGAAGCCGGGTCTCGTCGTGCTGGTCGGTCCGATTCCTGAGGAAGGACGTGCAGCAAACCGCGGAGTTCTTAGATGGTGCCTGCGGATGCAGGGTGACTACTCCTTAGCCACAAGGGAGAAATCTTGAGAATAAGTCGAGAGTTCCTTTCGTAGAAAGTAGTTTCTTGATTCAAAGATGATCTAATTTGGAAGGGTCCCCACTCCTGCCTTTATCCTAAAGAAAGGGGTGGGTACGCGACTAGGTCCTGCCCTAGGGGTGGGACCAGGAAGGGGGGTGGTTACACCCCTCTCCCATGCCGGACTTTCCCCAGGCCAGGGGCTGGTGTGCCCCTGGAACTGGTTCTAGCCGGCAGATGCGTAGTGAGCACCGGGGTGCCACTTGCAGTCACCTTCCTGTAAAGCCCTGCCTACCCAGGATACACAAAACCCTGTCTGGGATGGTGCTAGCACCGCCCCTGACAGGAAACCCTTTGTCCAAGCTCCCCTCGCTGGAAGGACTCCCAGCTGCAGGGGGTCAGACTCGTGTCTGTGGTGGCAGCATCCATTTTGTGGAGCTGAGGCTTCAGTTAACTTTAACCAGGGTTCACAGTTACATACATGTCGTGTCCCTCTAGAAGGGTGGAATGCTAACCCCGTCGCCAGAATTGGCGAGGGGTTAGTATTCCAATTCATATGACACCTTACTCGACATGTTTTGATAAAGCAATACCAGAGATAGCATTTAACCGCGAGGATTATAATGCACTTAAGAGTATATGGTATGCGTTATCATGGAACAGCTATTAGGACTTGGTTCCGCAAGCAGCGAACAGGCTCAGCTCATGCCAGAGCACCATTTCACACGATTCCAAGCACTCTGCCTTCAGGATTGTCCAGGCCTGCCATAGGAGTGACTGATAGGAATCTGTGTGTCCATTTGAGGGTTAGATATAGGTATACTATATCTAAAGCAAAGGGTGATTACACCACCTTGCTCCAGCTGTCATGCAGCCAGTTGTGTCAGATTTAGATGGCCATCCAGGGATGGCATAATACATGCTTCAGCCCCTGGTAGGCCCTGGGTACACCTATGCCCTGAGTTACAGGGTCTGAAAAGGTGGCCCAGTCCCAACTGGATATTGCACCTAAGGTACACATGTCAATTTAGTGAGAGAACAGCTAGGCTGTGGGTCTGATTGGCAGGCCCACAGCCAGAGAAAGTCGTAAACCAGTGAAACAAAAGCAAAAAAATCTGGGTGATCATAGGATTGCAGACCCTACCCTCCTACACCATGCATCTGCACTAACACTGATAACGCGCAGCCATCTCTCTCATGCACGTACAATGTAAAGGGCTTTGTGTAATCAGGGGTGCCTAACACTGGTCCTGAACAAAGGGCCTGACGTAATTGTTGGAAAGCATTCTCACATTCATCTGTCCATGGAAGGGGAACTGGGGTATCCTTTGTCAGAAGGGCTAACAGTGGTTTAACTATATATGAAAACCCTAATATCCACTGTCTACAAAAGGAGGTAAGACCCAAAAAGGCTCGAACTTCTTTCTGCATGGAGGGTACTGGTGTGTCTAAAATGGCTTGAATACGATCTGGTGTGAGTGCACGCCCCTCCTTAGACAAAAGGTGACCTAAGTAGGTTACCTTTGGTCTACAATATTGCAGTTTATTTTTCGATACTTTGTGATTGTGGGATGCCAAGAAGGTAAGTAAAGACAGAGTGCACTCTTCACATTGTTCAGGGGTGTCGGCGGCCAGCAAGATGTCTTCGACATATTGTATAAGCGCCACACCGTCGGGTAAAACAAAAGAATCCAATTGTCGTTTTAATGCCTGACTGTAAATGCCGGGGCTCTCAGTATAGCCTTGAGGAACCCTACAGAATCTGTACGATCTATTATTCAACGTGAAACCGAAAAGATATCGGCTGTCAGGATGAATAGGGATCGAAAAGAAGGCGTTCTTCAAGTCTATAACAGAGAACGTTGTCGCAGTTGGTGGGACCAGAGTGAGGAGTGTCGTAATATCCGAAACCACTGGGTATTGAGGTATCACTATCTTGTTAACCTCCCTCAAATCGATAGTGAATCGATAAATCCTGGTGTCAGTGTCTTTCTTCAAAATCGGTAGAATAGGACTGTTGCACACATTATATGGAACTTCTTCAACCACCCCTACTTTAATCAAGTCCTGCACTATCTGTGTGAGCGCCTCCTCCCCCTCCTGTGATATCCGAAACTGAGGCAGGCCTGACAGTACAGCTCCCTCCTTTACACTGATGTGCACCGGAGGGATAATCATCTGTCCCACGTCAGTATCGGACGTGGCCCACAAAGATTCAGGCAAAGAGGCCAGTGCAGCCTCTACAGTAATCATGCACACCCTCTCCATTGGTGGATAATTATCATTCAGAATAACATGTACTCCCTCAGGGGAGCACCGTATCGTGGCCCGGAAATATTTGAGCATATCTAGGCCCACGATATTATCAGGAGTTTTCGGGGAGAGTAGAAATGGGCATGGTGCAGCAAACTGATCTACATAAAGTGCAAGAGGTTGTGATAGTGGGCTAACAGAAGGCGTTCCATCGAACCCTATTGACGTAATTGTTGAGCCAGACAGGGGAGCCCTCGGAACTAATTTTTTGGACAAGGCGCTACAAGTAGCTCCTTTATCAACCAGGAATCGATCAGTAGAGCCCAAAACATGTGCTGTAACATAAGGACCCCTCTGATCTACAGGCAATTCAACTGGTTCCTTACCCCATCCTACGCAATCCTATGCATACTGTGATTCATGCTGCTCGGGAGGTGCATAATCAGACATTTGGTACTGATTTCGTCGGTCAAAAACATTGGACCCATCTCGGGGTCACACATTAGACTCAAACCTAGCTCGATCATTCGTATTGCCTCTAGGGCCTGAAAAATTTCCTCTACCCCTCATAGACCCCTGCCCACGCTCCTGTCGCTGCGCACACAACAATGGACACTCGTTCACCCAATGTCCCTTCTGTCTACAATACGCACATTGATCCCGGGCCAAATCAGTACGGCCTGAAGGAGAGCTAAAAAAAATCCTGCCGCCCGATCATTACCTCTACGAGGCGGCCCATATACTTGTGCTAACATAACCTTCGTTTTCAGATCTTTAGATTTCTTTTCCTCACTACCCTTCGCTTCTAGTTCCTGACGCTCGTAATACTGAGCCATCGTCAGGAGGGATGCTGGTGTCAAAGTCGTCCAAGAACTTTCACTCGCTTTTAATCGAGCTGCTATACTTGGTAATACATTTGAAACATATTTATCAACAAAAAGGTGTCGACCCGTGTCATCCGTAAGCGACTGACCGCTAAAATCATGAAAAGTTTCCTCAAATCGTGTAAAGAAGTCTGAAACCGATTCATCTACCTTCTGCTTACATGACGCTAGCATAGTCCAATCAATCTTTTTAGGGGGGATAAGCGTTTTCAATTTAGCTACAATAGCAGCAGGAAGGTCTAAAATCGACTGGGGCAGCTTCTGTGCTGGTTTTCTCTCCCTGTCCTCATCCTCAAGATCCCTTCATCGAGCTTTGAATGCCTGAAGATCATCAACCTTTCGTATTGATCTCCACATATCTGGGGGTAATATAAGCCCGAAAAATAAATCAATATCAGACAGAGTCATAGTACAGGAATTCAAAGCCCCCTCAACTTCCTCATAAAAGGCTGCAGGATTCTTTTGTGGATCAGGTAATACCTTTAATGCCATAACGTCAGCCCTATTCCAAGGAGTATAAACCCAATTATAGATAAAATACCCTTGAGCATCAGGAGACCCTCTATCTGAACTAGTACCCGCTCCTTTAGGAGGAACATACAAAGGCGCCGCCTCCCGCATTGGTTTAGCATGCACGGCATCGATCTTATCTGAATAAAAGATGGATGACTATTTCCCGCCGCCAGTCGGATTCAATTGCTCCTCGCCATCTTTCCGTTTCTGTGCTTCGTCTCGTAGCCGAAACATTTCATCCCGTAACGCAAATAGCCGTCGGATCGCATCAGGTACCTGGGGAGAAAGAAAAAGACCTTTACGCAGTTCCTTTGCATCAGCTATCACATCAGCTGGTTCAAGAACATCGGAATATGTCTGAAAGGCTGTCATTACTTCATTAGAAAGAAAATCAGCGAAATATAATTTCTCCCTATCCTCCCATGCCTCAAGCTCTTTCAATAGATCGGCAAGGGGAATAGTATCTTTAGTGACCCGATAAGCAATCTTACGGAGATCAGCCGTACGCTCAGTCGATAACATAGACCGCGTATCCACCTTCTGTCCGGGCGGCCTAGAATCTTGATCTCCTCCTCTCGGGGCAGACGGACCAACGTACGGGGGCGGTGAACGATCTAGTAATGAAAAATCATCATCCGATTTATTAAGGACAGGATAAAGAGGCTGTCGAACAGGGTACTGGCCAGATATTTGCAACCAACGTTCTTTCTCCTGTTTCTCTTCGAATTCCTTTGCTTCACGTTTTATCACCTCATGCGCTTTCTCACGTTCACTCTTCCGCTGCTCCTTCTTAATCAGCGCTTGCTCACGCTTCTCACGCTCTCGCACTTCTTTCACCCACATTCGTATACATTCAAACATATCTTGCCTCACTCGCCGCTTACACATACACTGCTCCACATACTCAATTTTCTTCAAATCAAACGATCCATACATGGGCCATCGCAACTCAGGATCCTTCTTGGTGTATTTCCGCCACAACGTGCTGTACATTATGGGGGAAAGACCAAATTTTACATACATGTCCCTATTCGGCGTCCCCTCTGGGGGAGCCGGCTGTGATTCTTCAAGTACCAACCGGTCATTTCCAAAACAGCAGCACCACTTACGGAGTGCGCTAAAAACAGGCATGTCTAAAAAATAATGCAGAATATGCAGTATTATAATTAAATGGCACTTAAAACGTTTCGCCGCTCAAATTCACAGATCAGGAGAAATATCTCCACATTGCCCGCCTATATGGGTTGCAACTCATATATAACTTCACTGGATCGATAATATGACTAGTCATTCCAAACAAACAAACAAATTAATCGGGGCAAGCTTATAAAACTGCCTTGCCAAACAAGACTACCAAAGGCTCGGAGCAAGTATCGTACACCAACTCTTACCAAT
Source organism: Lissotriton vulgaris (assembly GCF_964263255.1). Classification (NCBI taxonomy): domain Eukaryota; kingdom Metazoa; phylum Chordata; class Amphibia; order Caudata; family Salamandridae; genus Lissotriton; species Lissotriton vulgaris. Next base: position 91,799,717 of record NC_141699.1, on the reverse strand, counting down.
CAAGAGCGTCCAGTTTCCAACTGCCAAGTTCCGAATTTGCCCAAACGGCCACTATGCGGCAAACCGACAAAAGAGGTCTCAGTCGATGACCGGCGCCACCCAGATGATCAGATCGGAAGGGAAGGAAGAATACCTCGGGATGCCAGGACTAAAGGCGGCGCTGGCAGTGATCACGTCCCCAGCAAGGTTCCAATCCTTCGTCACGACCTGTCCTTCGAGCATCCGAGTCGTTGATGAGCCCCACGTGACGGGCGCCAATTGCTGAATACAGGCCTCAGCAAGGCCTGCGAGTGCGAAAGGGTTCGCCCTTCTGTACGCAAAGTCCTCAGACTACATAAGAAATTGGCACAGAAACTGGAAATACAAAAACATAGTTTAATAAACCTTTAAAGGTGGTACTACAACCCACACAACACTCTACAGTATTGTACAAGGTAGCACAAAGAACTCGGACATGCGGTCCCCTTTTATACACAAAGAAGGGGCTCATAAGTGGGCGGTTACAGCTTAAAAGCATGATTTACACAATATATGGACATTTCTCAAACATGATCGATACATGGGTGGAGTTAACGGTTCATGAAGCCCACCGAATGCACATTCCAATCCCCTCTAAGCAGAAACAGATGTTACACGTACTGGGCATGCGCTAGGCAAGCTGGAACTATTTATAGCCTGTTGCTGGGCAAACTCCAGGGGTGATGATCAGTGAAGTAGGACTTGCCTCGTGGCGAGCACATGGCGGAGAGTAGCATACAAGATGGACGTCAGAAACAAAATGGAGTCCGGCCATATTTTCGAGTATGAGCGGGAAAGCTAGAATCAAGACAAGATAGCATGTCTTCAGCGAATGCTTAACATTATCGCTGTTTTATTTACAACACACTAAGGGTGCTTAGGATAAATGAGTGCATTTTGCTGTCAGATACTTAGGCTGTGATATCCAGCAGTAGTGTTTTTGTACTCATTCCTTTAACACCGTTCTCCGTTCTCTGAGTGCTCAAGGCACTGATGTTGTTATTCTATTTTCTCCAGAACAAATGCCTTTGTTTCGGTACACAGGGAAAGCAGAGGGGAGATACTCTAATAAGTGTCTTGTCAGCCAATAGAAAGAACTATGAGTTGCTTGAACATTTCAGGGATACAAACCACAAACTAGCTGAAAAAGAAATAAAATGTGGTCCTTGAAAAGCTAGAAACTTAATTTGAATAACCAGTTGGACCAAAGTAGGAGGCGTGAACTGAGAGTTGTTCAAAGGAAAATAGTGAAAATAAGGTCAGCAGTTATGAGAAGTGTTTCCTTGTCATTCTGACTGACTTCTTATTTATACATACTTCTTTAACAGAGTTGTAGATGTATTAATATTGTGCTTCACATCACTGAGGAGGTGTGGCATGTGACTATGGTAAACCTCACTTCGGGCCCGATTCACTGAATGAACTTAAGACTAAATCCTAAACTTACTACTATTTGGTATTCACAGAATGCACTTACTACTTTCGGGATTCACAGAGTGAACTTACTACTTTCGGGATTCACAGAATGAACTTACTACTTTCGGTATTCACAGAATAGATTTAAGACTACTAACTTTACATCCGCACTCGGGCCGGAAATTCCGTCCCGGAGGCGGAGCTTCCGGCTTGGGGCGGAGCTTGTGACCTGAAGGCGGGGCTTGCGGCTTGGAGGCAGAGCTTCCTGCTCAGAGGTGGGGATTTAGCCATGGCTGAAATGTCCACCTCTGGGCCGGAAGCTCCGCCTCGGGCCGAAAGCTTTGCCTCCGGGCTGCAAGCTCTGCCCCAAAACCGGAAGCTCCGCCTCGGGCCGACGTAAAGTTAGTAGTCTTAAATCTATTCTGTGAATACGGAAAGTAGTAAGTTCATTCTGTAATCCAGAAAGTAGTAAGTTCACTCTGTGAATCCCGAAAGTAGTACGTGCATTATGTGAATACCAAATAGTAGTAAGTTTAGGATTTAGTCTTAAGTTCATTCTGTGAATCGGGCCCTTCATTACTAAAAATGTGGCTTTTTACACACGAAAGATAACCTTTTTTTGCTCATGTTTAATGAATGCTTAGCTCGGCTGTCCTTTGATCAGAATACTACAGTGCGAAGACGCCTTTGGGCATAAGCCGCGCTTTCTAAATTGAATTTACATTACATTACATAGGCTCACAACTATTGCCTGCTCTTTGCCCATTACCAACGAAGTCCTGAAAACATGGGCACTCATATTATCTCCGGCACTGTTCCATAATGATTTGAACACCTGAGTGGATCACCCAGATGTCGAGAAATCAGCCTCATGGTTCTCCAGGGGTCATGCCTGCAGAACTCCACCCTCACCCAGTTAGGACTTTGTTTTGCAAAGGCCCTAACAACTTATAGCAGTGGCAAAAGTATACACAGGTGAGGAAGAAGTAGAGAATGGGTAGGTGGAAAGGAAACTGGGAAGGCCCTCTGGGGCTGTGAAGCACAGGCCAGTGAGGTCAGCTAATGGTTTCACTTCATACAATGAGAACAGTGTCAGCTAAAATGACAGCAATCATGGAGCACTGTGCTGAGCAGTAGCGGTTGTTGGACTTTATCTGCTTTTTACTCTGTTTGCACCCATTTGGCATTGCTTCATGTTTTCTGTGTTTTCCCTTTGCACATTTCCCTCAGTAGTTAGCTCCCTGTTAGGCAGGTCTGTACCAGTTTCACAGCATTCCTATGTTGTCCTGTAGTTCTTTGTGACTTGCCAGTTGGCGTTCTTCCATTGATGGTGATCTCTTACTGATACATCTATGACTGAAGCCCCACTGGACTGATGCTCCCTTTCTTTTTGGTTTGCTAGCCATAGCCTGGTATCTGGCTAGCCAATCAATCAGTCAGGGGTTTGTTGAGCATGCTACTCACCCGTGAGGGTCTCAAGGCACAGGAGGGGGGGGTTGCAACTCCATAAGTCGAAGAGTCAGGTCTTGAGGGCCTTCCTGAAGGTGTTCATGGTGGTGGCTAGCCTGACGTGTGCCGGGAGCTCGTTCCAGGTTTTGACCGCAATGTGAGAGAACGATGTTCTACCTGCTCTGGCTCTGTGGATGCGTGGGGTTTTGGCCAGTGTGAGCTTGGAAGATCGGACGTTTCTTTTTTTTATATATATTTCTATTTATTAACAGTTTGAATAAATCACATCAATTGATTACAAGCAGGCAACTTCATAATTTCTCATTAATATCATATACAATGTAAAATACGTTACAGTTGTCTTGTTGATTAGATCAAGGGGTTTCAAGAGTGTCGACAAGGTGGTAGACAAATGTCACCTCTGTATCGGTTCCATGCTCCCCATACCTTATTCAATTTACCTGGGCATCCTCTAGCTATGAAAACTGACTTTTCCCTACACATGCACCAGTCTAGATCCTCTTTCCACCTCCTCAATTGAGGCCGCTGACAAGCGCCCCACTGCTGTACGATGTTCCTTTTTGCGATCATATATGCTAATGTGGCCCATTGCGTAGTGTATGTGTTGAGATTTGTGGGTTCCCAGACACTTAGTATGCACCTCCGAGCCTCTGGCTGCATGTCAACCCCAAGCACCTCCCGCAGTGAGCGGTGGATGTCTCTCCAGTACAATTGTATCTGTTGACAGTTCCACAGTATGTGGATGAATGTCCCTAATTCCCCAAACCCCCTCCTGCACTCTCTGCTTTCTGTTTGTCTCATTCGAACCAGGCAGGGTCCCGTAACATAGGTCCTATGCAATATTTTAAACTGCACTAATCTCATCTTGGCCTGGATTGCAACCACTCGTGGGGAAGAGACTGCCTCTTGCCAGTCTTGTCATCAAGTTCTAAGCCATCACTGTTCCATTTTCTTTCAAGGGTCTGTAATGGATCTTCCATGTTGTTGATCAATTTCCGATATATGAGGGAAATGTTTTTTTCTGGGAGGTGTCTGTCCAGCACTCTATCTTCCTTGGGGGAGGCTTCCGGGAGCGTTGTGGTACTAGAGATCTGAGCGAGTAACGCATGGCGGACCTGGAGATAACGGTAATACTCAGTGTCCGGCAAGCTGTACTGTACTTTAAGTGATGTGAATGGCTGAACCGTTCCCTCCCCCCAGACGTCTTTCATTCGCGAGATCCCTATAAGCTCCCATTTATCAAAACACTTGGATTTCCAGAGGCTCCCCAGTTTCTCCGAGTTCCAAAGTGGAGTGGCTAGTATAGTGTGAGTTTGTCATCCCACTTCAGGTGTTTATTGACTGTGTGCCATATCTGGACGGTGTGTGGTGTAGGTCCAGTTAGTGGGAATCTACGCGGTTTGGCGTATAACACTCTAGTATAGTCTCTCCCTGGGAGCAGCCACCTATCCATGGCATATCCAGGATCATCTGGGTGGCCATATATCCTGTGGTTGATAGCCGCAAGCTGGGACGCCCAATAATATTTCTTTAGGTCGGGAAGACTAATTCCCCCCTCGTACCAGTTAAGAGTTAACTTGGAGAATGCTATTCGGGGCCTGCCATCCCAGAGAAGTTGCCTCTAGAGACCCTCAATTTCTTTGAAGTAGGACGTTGGGACCGTATCAATCTTATTTTCGAGTGACTATAAAAAACGAGGCAGAACCATCATCTTAAAAAGGACCGCCCTGCCTAGCATAGAAAGAGGAAGGGATCTCCAATGTGTGACATTGTTCTTGAGATTCTGCATGGGTGGGTCCAAATTACGGGCAAAGAGAAGTTTTGAATCCAGCGACACATAGATACTAAGATATTGGAAACCTTCAGGCGCAATCTCGATTGGGCAATCTCGCGGTATTATAGGCGTCACCCTGAAGGACATGCACTACTGATTTGGACCAGTTTACTGTGAATCCAGAGTACCTCCTGAATATTGCCAGAACATCTAGGAAGCAGATCAATTATGCTCTTGGAGTAGTAAAGTAAAGAAGAATGTCATCTGCATATAGAGATATGTTTTCCTCCCATTCTAGGGACCACCGCAATCCGCGGATGGTTCGGTCTTGCCTGATCCAGGCCACCAGTGGCTCCAATGCAAACGCAAAGAGGAGTGGAGACAGGGGGCAGCCCTGCCGAGTGCCACTGCTCAGCTGCAAGTCTGGGGATTTGCAGTTATTTACCACGACCCGGGCCATCGGGCCAGAGTACAGGAGGCAAATCCAGCCTATGAATTCCGGACCAAATCCTAATATGCCTAGAACCGCAAATAGATAGGGCCACTCAACCAAGTTAAATGCCATGGTGGCGTCTAATGATACTCGAGCTGCCGGCTCCCGTATGGTGGGTGTTCTACTCAGTACTCCATGTATTCGATGCAGATTAAGGGCCGTATTGCGATGAGGCATAAAGCCAGACTGGTCTGGGTGAACCAGAGTGGTAATGACTTTAATCAGGCGTGTCACCAGCAATTTCGCAAGGACTTTGGGCTCCACATTTAGGAGTGATATTGGCCTATAGGATGCACAGCTGGTAATGAGTTGCCTTCTTTATATGTTGGCAACACGTTGGTCATATGGAAGTATTCCCATCTCTCTACTCTCCGTCAACATAGAACGGATGTAGGGGGCCAGTTTGTTAGATCTCAGTTTATATAGTTGAATGAGAATACCATTGGGTCCTGTAGCTTTTCCTGAATTCACACCTCTGATAGCCTGCACCACCTCATCATCCTTAAGTGGGGTTTCCAGGTAATCCCTATGCTCGTCTGAGAGTGTGGGAAGTCTTATATCTCTAAGCATCTCACTATTTTCTTCTTTAGAGAACCTGCCGGTCGAACTATACACTGTGTGGTAATAGTCTGCAAACGTGTCTGCTATGGCCTGCGGGACGGTTATTGGCCTGCAGTCTTTTCCCTGTATCTCGGGCACCAGCTGCGATGCCCACTCCTGTCTATCTAGGCACGCTATCAGCTTTCCTGCCTTTTATCTCCATGCTCATATACTCTGCCCTTGACCTCTCTACTATGAGCCCTGGCTCTATCTCCAGCGATGCTGTTGAACTCATCTTGCCTTAACTTCAGGAGGTAAAGATTTTCAGGGGTTACTGCTCAGGCTTACTCTTCTTCTGACTTCAACACTTCTTCCTCTCCTCTTTAAAGATCATCCTATCTTTCCCTCTTCTTCCTTGTGATCGGGGTGAGTGTTTCTCCCCGGATGACTGTTTTGTATGCCTCCCATAGGGTCTGTGCGGAGTCGACCGTGCCCTCGTTTTCCAGGAAAAAATTATCAGTGGCTTTGAAATGTTCTTCCGGGTGGTCAGATCTTTCAAATACCATGGATTGATGGGGGCTACTCTGCCAACGCTCATGTGATCCAATTCCATTCTCAGCCACACAGGGGAGTGATCTGAAATGCCCCTCCACAGATAACAAATCTCATGGATAGCATGAGTCTGTGCAGCCCGGACAAGGATATAGTCTATGCATGACAAACTGCGGTTTGCGCCAGATATGTGTGAATTGTGCCCTGTCTCGGTTGTGTGTTTGCCATCCATCCACCAGCCCGACAGTGTCTAAAAATTCAGGCAGCCATCTCTCAGCGGGTCTAATTACATGTGGCGGATGTTAGTCTAGGTCCCCGGCCATCACTGCATTAAAATCTCCTCCCATTATCAGGATTCCCAGAGGACATGTCAAGAAAAACGAGCTGAGGTCTTTGAATGTTTCTTTCTGTAGGCCAGGGGGGATGTATACTGAGACGAATGTAGCTGTCTTCCCTTCCCATTCGCCCGAAACCCCTATATATCTACTCCGTTTGTCTGACCATGTGGCTTGTATTATGAAAGGGAATGAGGTTTTGATTAGTATGCCTATCCTTCGTGACCCAGAGGTGAATCCCATGTGTGCCACCAGCTTATACCCTCCCCTATGCAAGGCCATGCATTTGTTTCCGATTAGGTGTGTTTCCTGTAAAAGGATCATATCTGGGGCGTGTCTTCTGATAAATTGGTTGACCATGCCGCGCTTTATTTTATCCCCCAGTCCATTTACATTCCAACTGAGGACTCTGACACCTGATCCCTGTTTACTGCTCATCATTGTTTCTCTGCGGAATTGCTCTAGCACTGCTTTTCTCTTTGATAGTGTCGAAGAAATCAATCCTATAAACAATTCAAATTTAAGAAACAATTCTAAATTAAGAAACATTACACACCCCTCCCAACTCCCTCTCTCCCTGCACCCCTGCTCACTGAGTCCACACATCACAAACTGGTAGAGTGCCTGTTTACCTATACACTAATACTAATAGATAACTAAAGGTAGTAAAGAGGAGGAAGGCCATCACACCATCCCTCCATCCCCAAACCTACTTCTGTGCAAACAAATTGTCCCCTGAAGATCATGGAATGCATTGCTTTATTTCATCAAAAAACCCAACAGAGAGATATAGGGTCACAGGGATATTTAAAGACCTGTCAACGTTCTAATCCCCAAATTATTCAATAACATTCTAGACCCCTGGTTCTGTTTGTTGTTGTTAATGCATTGCTTTATTGCAATAGTATGGTGAGAGCTTATGTCCAACTGTGGGGTCATACGACCCCTGTGCCTGACAATGTTCATACTGTCCAGAAGCGTATTCGCCGGTTCTCATTCCTGTTCCTGTGCCGACTGATCTTCGCCACTGTGCATGCATCCCAAAGCCACCGGTGGGACGAGTGTCCAGCCAGTCAGACGCCACTTCAGGATTGTCGAAAAAACTCGGTCTCCCCTCAACCTCCACACGCAGTCACGCCGGAAACATCATGGCGTACTTAAGTCCTTTGTCCCCCAGTTTCTTCTTGACAGCAAGGAGGTTCCTGCATTGTCTCTGCAGCAACTGCGTGAAATCGGGAAAGAAAGAGAGGGTGGCATTCTCATAGCACAGAATGTGCGCCGCAGACATTTCTTTTGAGTACGTGGAAGTTGATTCTGTCATTGAGGTATTCAGGTCCGGTGTTCTGCAGGCATGTAGAGGCATGGGTGAGGATTTTGAAGGTGACTCTTTTCTCCACGGGCAGCCAGTGGAGCTTTTGAAGGCGTTGGCTGATCTGCTCATGCTGGGGGATGCCGAGGATGAGTCTGGCGGCTGTGTTCATGCCGCCGTATAGAGCGTTTCCATCGTCGAGTCTGCTGGTGATGAGTGTGTGAGTGACTGTCTTCCTTGACTCCTGGGGGATCCATTTGAAAGTCTTGCGGAGGATGCATAGGTTGTTAAAGCAGCTGGGGGTGACGGCGTTGACCTGTCGGTTCATGGTGAGGGATGAGTCGAGTACGATGCTGAGCTTTTTGGACCTTTGACCCTGCTTGAAGACAGGTCGCTCCCCATGCCATCACACAGCCGCCAGCTGCCTCGTTGCTCCTGCTGCTGCCATCTCCCGCTCCCTCGTTCCCGCTGCTGCGTCCCTGTGGCCCTGCCCCCCTGACACCCATTACCACCCAGCTCCCACCCTGCTCCCACCTCCCAGCTGCTCCACCCTCCCTTTCTACCTCTTAAGGGGGCTGTGCAATAGTGTAGGAGCGACATTTGACCCTGCTCACAGGCAGGTACTCCCCACGCCACCACACAGCCGCCAGCTGCCTCATTGCTCCTGCCGCCGCCGTCTCCCACTTCTTCGTTCCCGCCGCTGCGTCCCTGCAGCCCAGCCCCCCTGACACCCATTGGCCATCCTGCTCCCGCCTATCAGCTGCTCCTCCCTCCCGGCCTAACTCTTATGGAGGCCGCACAGCGGTGGCACGCAGCGGGCGCGCCGCTGACGCGCCAAAGGCATGCCAAAGGCAAGCCCATCCGCGCCTGGACTGTGCGCCAGCACCCTCCACGCATTCAACCCCGACCGAAACCGCACCTGCTTCCAAGCCACACCGAAACGGACTCACGGACCTTTCACCTGCCACACCTGCAGCTTCACCTGTGACAGAACCACCAAACCTCCAAGGACCAGACTCAAACACCTCTGCTGCATACTCCTCAACACCCGCTTAGGACACAAACACGCCATCGAGCTTTGGGATCTGCTCGAAACCTCTGCCCCAGATGTGGCTTTCCTGACCGAGACCTGGTGGAACGACTCCTCGGTGACCAACATTGCCATAGCCATCCCGGACGGCTACAAGATCATCCGCAGGGATCGCGCCAACGGAATCGGAGGAGGAATAGGCATTGTCCCCAAGTCTACCCTAAAGGTCGCCACCCACGCAGACGACACCCTTAACACCGCCGAACACCTGCACTTCCAGATCCACACAGACCCCACCACCACCCTCAGAGGAACACTCATCTACAGACCACCCGGACCCCGAGCACAATTCAGCGACTTCATCGCCGACCTCGCCAGCACCCACGCACTCGCCTCCAGACTACATCCTCCTCGGAGACCTGAATTTCCACCTCAAGAACAACAACGACGCCAACTCCGCCACCCTGATCAACAACCTCGCTAACCTCGGCCTCGGACAACTCGTCACTGCACCCACCCACGCCGCTGGCCACACACTGGACCCCATCTTCTCCACAGGCACCCACGTCGCCTTCGACCACACCACCGAACTCCACTGGACTGACCACCGCTGCATCCATTTCACCTCCACCGCACCCAACAGCTGCCTCGCCGCTGCTGGAGCAAAGTCACCAAAGGCCAGCTGATCACCACCCTCACCCAGAACCCACCCACTGACCCCACCAACCCAGATGCCGCAGCCCGCAACCTCAGACAGTGGATCGACAACTGCGCCAACACCCTCGCCCCACTCAAGAAACCCTCCAACAACCATGCCAGCAAGAGAGCCACCTGGTTCTCCGACGAGCTGCAGACCTCCAAACGTGCCTGCCGGAAACTGGAGAAGATAAGGTTCCATGAACGCACTCCGGACAACCACGCAGCCCACAAGGATGCCACCCGCAGACATCACCACCTCATCAGATTAGCCAAGAGATCCTCCTTCAAAGACCGCCTGGATAAAAATGCACACGACAGCAAAGAGCTCTTCAGCATCGTAAAGGAACTCTCCAACCCCAGAGCCAACGCCAATGACATACCACCCTCACAAGAACTGTGCAACTCACTGGCCATCTTCTTCCACCGCAAAATCGCTGACATCCATGACAGCTTCAACGCCATGACCACCCCGACTACGCCAGACCCCACCTCCCCTGTGAACACCACCAGCGCCAACCGCCTGACCTAGGGATCCAACATCAATGACAACGAGACACGCAAGGTCATGAACTCCATCCTCTCAGTATCTCCGTCAGACCCGTGCCCACACCACGTATTCAAGAAAGCAGACGCTGCCATCGCACCTCAACTACGGAAGGTCATCAACATCTCCTTCGAAACAGCGACATTCCCGGAAAGATGGAAACACGCCGAAATCAGCACCCTCCTCAAGAAGCCTAAGGCGGACCCCAAGGACCTCAAGAACTTCCGGCCCATCTCCCTTCTCCCGTTCCCGGCGAAGGTCATCGAGAAAATCATCAACATGCAACTGACCCGTCACCTGGAAGACAACAACCCATCCCAGTCAGGGTTCAGATGAAACCACAGCACCGAGACAGCCCTCATCGCCGCCACAGACGACATCAGGCTCCAACTAGACAATGGCAAAACATCAGCCCTCATCCTCCTGGACCTGTCTGCCGCCTTCGACACGGACTGCCATCGCACTCTAAAAACACGCCTCCTACAAGCCGGAATTCAAGAGAAGGCCCTGGACTGGACCACGTCCTCCTCTCCGGCAGAACCCAGAGTGTCCGCCTCCCACCCTTCTGATCCGAGGCCACCGTCATCATCTGCGGCGTTCCCCAGGGCTCATCCATCAGCCCGACGCTGTTCAATATCTACATGGCCCCCCTCGCACAAGTGGCCTGCCAACACGACCTCAACATCATCTCCTACACTGACGACACCAAACTCATCATTTCCCTCACCAAGGACCCGAACACCGCCAAAACCAAAATCCATGAGGAAATGAAGGCCGTCGCCGACTGGATGCAAAACAGCCGTCTGAAGCTAAACTCGGACAAGACGGAGGTACTCATCCTCGGACCCACCCCCTCAGCCTGGGACAACTCCTGGTGGCCGACCACACTGGGATCAGCACCGACACCCACTGACCATTCACGCAACCTAGGATTCATCCTCGACTCCTCCCTCTACATGTCTAAACAGGTCAACGCCGTCTCCTCCTCCTGCTACAATTCCCTCCGCATGCTCCGCAGGATCTACAAGTGAATCCCAACTGAAACAAGAAGAACGGTGACACAGGCCCTCGTCAGCAGCAGACTGGACTACGGCAACGCACTCTACGCAGGAATCCCAGCCAAACACCTAAGAAGACTAAAACGCATCCAAAACGCCTCCGCCCGACTGATCGTCAACGTCACCGGCCGCAGCCACATCACCCCCCACCTGAGAGACCTACACTGGCTCTCTGTCGACAAGAGGATCACCTTCAAACTCCTCACCCATGCACACAAAGCACTCCACAACGCCGGACCAGCCTACCTGAACAGCAGACTCAACTTCTACACCCGACCCGCCAGCTCCGCTCCGCCAGCCTCGCCATCGCCGATGTTCCTTGCATCCAACGAACAACCTCCGGCGGCAGATCCTTCTCCTACCTCGTCGCCAAGACCTGGAACACCCTCCCTACCCACCTACGGCAGACCCAAGACCTACTCGCAGTAGCGGCACCCCATCCCCTCAGCGCCTTGAGACCCTCACGGGTAAGTAGCGCGCTTTACAAGTACTCTGATTGATTGATTGATTGGTGTGGTCCGAGGGCGTCAGTGGGCTTCTGAGGGCTGTCAGCCACCAGGTGTTGTCCCATGCTGAAGGGATGGTTCAGAGTATGAGGAATTCTGTCTTCTCAGCATTGAGCTTGAGGCAGCTGTTGGTCATCCAATACGGTGATCTCCTGCGTTCCTTTCTGGAAGTTGAGTCTGGTGGTGGTAGGGTCTTTGGTGAGGGAGAGGATAAGCTGGGTGTCATCAGTGTAAGAGACAATGTTGAGGCTGTGTTGTCGGACTATGGCGGTGAAGGGGGCGATGTAGATGTTGAAGAGAGTCGGGCTCAGCGATGATCGCTGTGGGACTCCGCAGGTGATTTACAAGGGATCTGAGATGGAATGGGGGCAGTCTAATTCTTTGGCTTCTTACGGTGAGGAATGATCTGATCCAGTCTAGGGCTGTTCCTTGTATGCCGGCGTCATGTAGTCTGGCGACGAGTGTGCAGTAGGAGACTGTGTCAAAGGCTGCCAATAGGTCGAGGAAGATGACGGCTGCAGAGTGGCCTTGGTCCAGGAGGGTGCGGATGTCATCTGTGGTGGCAAGTAGGGCGGTCTCTGTGCTGTGGTTGCTTCAGAAGCGGGATTGGGATGGGTCAAGGATGGCATTGACTTCAGTAAATTGTGTTAGTTCCTTGTTGACTGTTTTCTTTGCCACTTTGGCCGCTTAGAGGAAGAGCGAGATGGGCCAGTAGTTTTTGAGGTCGGTGGGGTCAGCTGTCGGCTTCCTGAGCAGGGGCCTGACTTCTGTGCATTTCTAGTCATCTGGGAAGATGCCAGTGTGGTGTTGATGGTTCATTGTATTCGGTGTGATGGTGGTGGTGGCTCTGTGGTAGATGTGTGGGGGACAGGGGTCAGTGGGGCCCCTGAGTGAATGCCTTTCATGATTGCGGTGGTGTCCTTGACTGTGATCTGCGTCCAGGTGGAGATTGTGGGATGGCCGGTGCATGTGGGGGAAAGGCTGGCTGTGGCATCAGGTGGAGAATCAATTAAGTTGTTGAAGAGGTTTTTGACCTTGAGGTGGAAGTATGTTCCAAGCTTGTCGCAGAGGTCTTGGGACGGGGTGGTGTCTGTGGCTTCGCTGCGAGGGTTGGTGAATTCCTGGATGACAGTGAAGCATTCCTTGGAGTTGGTGGATTTGGTGATGATTTTGGTGTGGATGAAAGTCCTCTTGGTGGTTCTGATTCGGTTGAGGTAGTTGGTCATGGTGTCCTTGTATGTGGTGTTGTTTTCAAGTGTCTTTCCATTTCTCCAGTTCTTCTCCAGGTGCCTGCAGGTGCGTCTCGTTTTTCAGAGATTGGCGGTGAACCAGGTGGCTTTTCTGGGGTGCTGTTTGTAGGTGTTGCGTAGCGGGGCAAGCTTATCTGCGCAGTTGGAGATCCAGGTGTGGAGTTCTCGGGCTGCGGCGTTGGCGTTGGATGCTGGTATGTGCTTGTCTCAAGTGAGGGTGGGGTTGAGTTGCTCCTCAGTGACCTTGCTCCAGTTTCTTCTTGGTGGGCATGGGGCTGCTTTGTGTGTTTCGGGTTTATCGATGGTGAAGTGTACACAGTGGTGGTCAGTCCATGGGGGCTGCGTTGTGTAGCTGAAGTGGACGATGTTTCCTGCTGTGAAGATGGGGTTGAGGTTGTGTCCTGCCCTGTGGGTCGGTGTGGTGATGAGTTGGTTGAGTCCAATGTTGGTGAGGTTGTCCCGGAGGGTGGTGGAGTTGGGGTCACTGAGTTGTCGAGATAGAAGTTCAGGTCTCCGATGAGTATGTAGTTCATTGAGGCTATGACGTGGGGTACGAGGAGGTCAGTGATGGTGGCGGTGAAGGGTGCCCGGGGGGTCTGAAGACAAGGGTTCCACGGAGCGTGAAGTTGGGGCTGGTCTGGATCAGGAAGTGCAGGTGTCGGCGGAGGGGAAAGTTTTACTGGAGGTGGTGAGGCAGAGGGTGTTCATGTGAATGATGGCGAGGCCCACTCCTGGGGGGTTGGGGCGGTCCTTCCTCTGGATCTTGTGTCCTTCCGGGATGGCGGTGTTGATGTCGGGCCTGAGGAGGCGTTGGTTCAGGTCTCTGTGAAGAACGCAATGTCTGGTGAGAGAGAGTCGAGTAGGTTCCGGATGTCCACCGCGTGTTTGTGCAAGGAGCACACGTTGAGGAGGATGCATCTAAGGGCATCACTGGTGTTGGTTATGGAGGTACTGGAGGCCAGGTTGGTGGTGATAGAGCTTCTCTTATTTTATACCAGTATTGTTGGACTTAGCCCTTCTGGCAGGTTCACCCCTAATCTTTTTGATTTTTAATCTGTGATCAGTGTTAATCATTTTTTGGTCTGTGCGCACTTTTTCCCTGTGTCCCAGAGTAAAGTGCGTGCATGTAGTTAGGCTGGCCTGCTCTCCCATAGGGATGCATGGGGAATGTCTGTGTCCCTGGTAGTTCCTGATGCGTGGGGAGTGCAGACCCGAATTTGATATGTGCAAGCTCGTGAGAATGAATGCTTCGCAATGGTGTATGGGGCATGAGTGTGTCATGTGTAGAAATGCCACTTCTAGGACTTGGCATATTAATGTAAAATATGCCTGGCGTGTGATTGGCTGGAGCTGGCTGGTGAGCCTGGCTCCAGAAAGGCTGGATGGGTCTGCCCGGTGGTGAGTGTGAGATTAGCATGTTGATGGCTTGGGAGGAGTGCACCTGGTCCCTGATGGGGCTGGACTTTCCCCACACAATGCTGGCTCCACCCCCTGTAGTGCGACTGATGACCCTAGCCCTGCCAGTGAATGAAATGGGTGGTTGAGCTATCAAGGGTATTTCAAAACCAGCTGCGACTGGTTTCCCCCCACCCTGCACCTTCAGACAAAGGGTTTTACAGTATAAGAAGGGGCTGTGTCCCCATACAATTTGGTTGTGTTCTGCTTTGGATCCTTGCCAGAGGGGGCTGCTGCTGTTGCTGGGGCCAGGAGGACCGCCACTTGGATTGTCTCCCTGCCTGGAGACCCAGTGTGCTGGCTCTGGGCCCTGCCTTGCCCCCCTGCCTGCCTCCAGACCCTGCTGGAGCTTGACTTTGTGCTTAGGGAGCGCTCTCCCTTGTCCCCAGCGCTGGGAGCGCTTTGTTTGTGCCTCTTAGCGCTGAGAGCGCTTTTCCCTGCCTGTGTAGCGCTGGGAGCGCTTCTTTGTCCCTAGCGTTGGGAGCGCTTTTCTGTGCCGTAAGAGCGCTTGGGAGCGCTCCGATTGCCGAGCCGGTGCCACCCGGCATTTGCTCGAAATTGCAGCGCATCGCGAGTGCCTACCTCGCTTTATATTTTTATTTAAAAGCCGGAGCCCACCCGGCATTGCCCCGTTCTTGGATTTTTTATTTATCACGAGGGAGCCCACTCCTCGGATACTGAGACCCGGCCTGCCTGCCTAAAACGGGCTGCCGCGCTGCCCGCGACGACCCGGAAGTGCTGGGTCAGTCAGCCAATCGCTGCGTGGCCCCGGAGAGGCAAACCGGAAGTCCCGCCCCCGGAGCCGAGCAGCGAGGAGAGAAGCAGCCGACAGTCCTTGAGGCTCCCGAGCGAAGGGAGAGCCCCGGAGGAAGAAGAGCCGCCCAGGAGCAGTATCAGAGCGTCCCCGCCGTCCCGGTGAGTGAGAGGCGTCTGCATTGTGTGCAGAGCGGCCCCGGTTGGCAGCGGGCCGCCCCGCAGGAGAGAAGGGGCATTCCTTGTTGATTGGAGCCACGAGGCTTCTTGGGGCATTATCTGATTCTGAGTCCCCCGTGAGGGAGTCCAACGAGCACAGACTTCCCGAGTCCACGAGGGACTGCAACGAGAGGGGCCATTCTTTGTTCTTTGAACCCTGAGAGGCTCTTGCGCCCACAGTTGTCTTCATGAGCCTGCGAGGCTCGAGGAGCCATCCTGTGTTACTGAGTCCCCCGTGAGGGACTCCCCCGATGCCCGCAATAGTAATCCGAGCCCCTGAGGCTCACAGCCCCTCATTATTATAGAGCGCTGAGCTCTTGAGTGCATATTTGTTCATTTAGAGTCCTGAGAGACTCTCAGGGGGCCCAGTGAGTGGTTAGAGCCCCGTGGCTCCCACGCTGTGTTCCCTCACCATTGTTCTTGAGCCCACGTGGCTCCAACGTTGGCTACCTGTGATTCACAACTGTCCAGCACTTAGTGGACAAGTTGCTACGTTTAGGCTTGTGTTCTTGCCTGCCTGACATTGAAACTCAGGGCATTTCAGCCCTTGCGAGGCCAGTTGGCCTGAGGGACAGCTATAGTGTTGTGCTACATGCACCATGCGCATTGTGATTTACTTGTGTATGTGATTCCTGCACAAATGTTCTAACCTGCACCTCTGAATATGTTTTAATGCCTCATGTGCAATGTGTTGATGTTATTACCTTTGCTAAAAGTGACCTGCTTAGGTATTTTATGTTTATCCCCTTTGCTAAGAGTGACCTGCTTAGAGGATTGTTTATGTGTTATTACCTTTGCTAAAAGTGACCTGCTTAGGTGATTGTTTAGGTTTCCTTCCCTTTGCTAAAAGTGACCTGCTTAGGTGATGGTTTTCCTTCTATAGGTCCTGATGATAAGGTCCTAGTTCCCTGCGTGATTTTCCTACAGTGTTTAGGGTGGCGTAGGAGGTATTTACTCTTTACCAGGAATTACTGGTTGTGTGCTACATTTACTATTTTAGTGCTACAGTCATTATATGGTTATGTGCTAAGTGTTATACCTACAAGTATTATTTCTAAAAAGTGCCTACCCCTGACAGTGGTCCACGTGGCCCTGTCCTGTACATAATCCCTTCTAAATTCTGCCCGTGCCTGTTGGCACATTGTAAAGTTTGTGTGCTATCTAATGTGTTTTTACTATAATACAAAGGCTATTTTTTATATAACCTTGTGTGGAGTTTCCTTTGTGGTGGGCCTTGGGTGTTGTTGCTGGGGTGTGTGCGCAAATACTTAACTCATATCGCCTCCAAGTTTAGCCTTGCTGCTCGCGCCACGTTACCTAGAGGGTGAGTAGGGGTTAACTTATCTTGGCGTGTAACTCCCTTGCTCTGACTTAGGAGTGGTGGTCTCTGACTGACTTTGGCGTGAGCCCTGGCCAGCCAGGGATCCCGTTTCTAACAAGTATGAATTACATTGAGTCTAAGCTTTGGACTCAAGCAAGCATGCTTATTGAAGACTTGTTGCTGATGTGTTGTGTGCCTTTTGGTATAAAAACTAAGAGGTCTAGTGAGTTTTTGTGAAGTGCTGATCTGCATTGCCATCAGAACCTTGCGTGTCTCTTTTTCTAAACTGATCCCTCTTTTCCCTGTGGTAACGATATCTTCAGGAGTTGTATTCCTCACCCTGAGAGTGTGCTGACTTAGGGAGTGTCGTATGTTCCCCACTCTTGAGAAACCACAACCAGTCTTGAGTTCTGACATCAGGTAGGAAAGATATCCATATATGACAGAGGAGCAATACCTGATGTAACAGAAAGCCTACCTAACATTGGTTGAAATGTTACTCTTATATTTTATTACATCATATAAACATCAGCAAGTAGACTTTTTAAGGGGCGGTGGGCTTTGGGCTTTGTTTTACCAGGAGGTGGTTACTGGTTGAACACATGGTGTGCATATTTTATTTTACTGTCATGGTGGTATATTTTCCCATCTTATATGATTATAAAGTTCTATAGTGATAAAGATGCCCATTAGTACCTGTGTCTAGAAAAAAAGAACCTGGCAGACAGTGTCTTCTTGTTGTTCAAGCATCCAAACATATTGTGGCATTCCGTTGTAAATGTGTCTGTCATTTCAACCTTACATGTCCTGCCATGGGACATCTTGTGGTTCCTCTGGATTCTTTGTGTGATAGTTATAACCAGCAGATGCTGCCCAGGGACTGAACTGATAATACCATGCTCCTGGTGGTGTACTTGTTAGACCTGGCACCTTGGTGTAAGTTTTCCTTCCACTTTTTGCTGATGTGCCTCATATGTTTTGCTGGTGTTAGCCGCTCAGGGCACCATGCCACTGCCAATCAGTGCCACAGTGCAAGTGCTCCCTATGAAAAATGTATACATTTATTGGATTCCATGTTTGGCTTATTTGATTTACTGTCAGACCCCAGTGAAGTGCACCAGGAGTGCCAGGGCTTGTAAATACAAATGCTGCTAGTGGGCCTGCAGCACTGGTTGTGCCACCCACAGAAGCAACCCTTTAAAATGTGTCTAAGGTCTGCCATTGCAGAACCTGCGAGCAGTCTGGTACTGTCATGCTGACTGCGCTAGTGCACCTACTTGCCAGTCCCTAAACCTTCCCTTAACTTCATATTAGTCACCCCTATGGTAGGCCCAAGGGCAGGGTGCATTGTAAACATAAGGTGGGACAAGCCCTGATGTGTGTGGCATGTCGTAACAGTGAATTACAGTCATTTTCGTTTTTCACTATTGCAAGGCTACCTGCTCTCCATAGGCCAGAATGGGCTGCTGGAATTATTACACTCTATAATCCTAACAGACTCAGAGAGCATGGTAGAAAGTCAAGTTTAGTATGCCTGAACTTAGAATAATAAAATACTTATTTTAGTAAAGTTTACTTTAATATCCTGTGTTTGCAAATACTACTTTTAGAAAGTTCGTATTTGCTTGCCTAACCATTTCAGCCCGCCTCTGCTCTGATGTGTATCTGCTGTCTTGTTTCTGTGTGTAAAAGGGCTGGAGAATTCTAGGAGACAGGAGGGGCTGACAGGTGGTGAATAGAGAGATTACACCAGGATTGGTGGGGGGAGTGTCCCTTGACTCTGAATAGGGCTGTGCTCTGCCACCTCAATGCTTGCTCCGCCCCCGGGGGAGCGGCTGATGTCTCTGCCTTGCACCTTGTGAAGAGAGAGGGGAAGACTGTCAACAGAGTACTCCTGGACTGTACTTGTCACCACAATGCTGGCTCCACCTCCTGCGGAGCGTCTGATGTCCCTGCCCTGCTCACTGAAAGGAAAAGCCAGAGTCATCAAAACAAAGTGCTCAGGGACTGGGCTGGATTAGGCAAAGGCCCCCCTGGCCTGCAAGAACAAAGGATTTTGTGTATAAAAGTAAGAGCCCTGCTCCTAAGAAATCAGATCCTGTTTGCGTCAAGAAGAAACTCTGCCCGAAGAGAAGGACCTGGGAAAGCTACATGGAGGACTACTGTCTCTGACCTGGGAGACTGGCCTGTGGTGGGTGCCTTGCTGCAAGAAGGAGAGGAAAAGACTGAGAGAGACTTTTTATTCTACTTGTGCCTTCCTAAAAAGAAACGATCTCCAAGGGCTTGGAAGCGAGCTTACCCCCTGAGCTGAGCCCCAGGGCCATTGGGTTCATCCTGCCTTCACTGTCTGCTGCTGGTCTGCTGCCTTTCCCCCCTCGCTGGAGCTGTCATTCCTAGTGTGCCTCGCCCCCTCCTTGGGCCGTGACGCTTGTGCCTGACCGCCCCTGCCTTGTGTGAGCCTCGATCGATCCAGAGCCGCTCATCCTACGCCTCGCTGGGCTGCCCGCACTTTGTCACCTCGCCCGCCTCGCATCGTACTGGGCACATCTCACCCCTCCCACCGCAATCCAATCCAAGTGCTGTTTAAAGCCCCAGACGGCCCGTACGTACAAGACGTACCTGGCTGCCCCGCTTGTACTCTGAATTCCAGAGGGCCGCGCCGCATGCTGCGAGCCTCCCATACGTCCTGTACCGGAAGCCCCGTGCCGCGCCTGCCCCCCTTGCAATGCAGCTCCGCTTTGCGCAGACCCAAAGGTACGGCTCGAACGCCGCAACGACCTCAGCATCCCCAAGGATCCGCCTCGTCCACCTCATTGCCCCGTGGCCCCCGCTCTTTGCCTCGTTCCCACGAAGCCAGACTCAGCCGGGACCACCGCATCAGAAGGCCGACCTGCGCCCTGTACTCCGCCACGCCCGGCTTGCCTGTTTCGGCTGGACTCCTCAATCTCTAAGGTACTGTGCCCTCGCTAGGACCCACGGTGCGCCCACCACAGACCCCTAAGTCCGCCATGCCCGGATAGCACTACTTGATTTTGGGAACAGTATAGGAGTCGGACAGAGAGTGTGCCATGCGCACACCAAAACGAACTATACATTTATTTACAGAACGCTGGCCTAAACAATCTTGTGGCTCATTCTTAAAACGTTATTTGGTCTTGTCATAAGGCTACTTAAAGAGTTTATATAAAGTACTTATTTTTACACGTAACTACGCCTGGTGTCCATTTGTGGTGCATTCCTATATTACTGTATGTGGTCATAAATGCTTAACTACTAAACGCCCTGAAGTTTAGCTTTGTCTTCTCGCGACAAGCTACCTAGAGGGTGAGCAGGGGTTATTTTTAGGAGTAAGTCCCTTGACCTGACTAGAGGAGAGGGTCCCTGTTTGTCACAAGTGCATACCTGTGCCAACCAGGGACCCCCAATTCTAACATTGGAGGCAGCGGTGAGGATTTCGAATTTGCATTTATGGTTTATGTAAGTAATTATTGATCACCACGTAGTGAGTTCAGACCAATAACGCAGCCACAGATTTATTAATTTTTATTTTTGCTGAGAGATCTCCAATAGTTTTGAAAAATCATGCCTGGTTCACTCCCTACGGCAGCCTCTGTAATCTCTGGAATGGAATACATAGATTGAGAAGAAGCGGGCCTGGAGGGCTACACAGTGGATCAGTTGAAAGGCTTCTGCAAGAAGTTCAGAATTTCCCAATCGAGATGTAAAAATAAGCCCCATTTCATAAAGGCACTGAGGGCCTGGAAAGAATCAAGGGCACCAGAGAATGCGGTGGAAGTAGAACCACCAGAAAGCATTGTTGATCTTGGCAGAGTCTTGTCGCCAGAAGAGCTGGAAGAATGAAGGAAGCCAGGGCACACGAAATGGAGTTGGCAAGATTGAAAATCTTAGAATAGAGTGGGACGTACAGCACTGGGAGAATCTATCGGAGTCCCTAGCTAAAAGGGACTCCCGTAGATTCTGGAGAATAATCAACCATGGGAGCGGGGATCACCCCTCTGCAATTGAACCCAACATAGCGGCCAATGTATGGCAGGATCATTTCCAACAACTATATACCTCTGCACATGATAAGTTAGCAACACCAACATCCAATAGCCTCACCACATACTCATCTCCCCCTTTCACCATAAAAGATGTTAAAGTGGCTATAACGGGTCTTGCTTCCGGAAAGGCCCCGGGTTTGGATGGGGTGCCGGGTGATCTTTTTAGGCAGGAACCTGGGATCTGGGCACCCTCCTTGATGGTTTTATTCAATGCAGTGCTGGGGGGAATGAAAATTCCAGATCCTTGGCTGGGAGCAGAGGTGGTCCCGATATACAAAAAGGGACCGCCCCTGCTCCCCGCCAACTATCGCCCAATCAGCCTCATTGATGTAACCCAAAAGTTGTTTGAAAGACTAATCCTGGATAGGCTCCAGCGCTGGATGGACGAAACTGATATTTTAAGCCCTCTCCAGGCAGGTTTTAGGAAGGGAGTGTCAACCGTGGATCAAATACTCAGACTAAATATCTTATACTGGAAGACAGCTCTTCTGGAAGGGGGGTCATTGTATGCTGTCTTCATGGACCTCCGTGCCGCCTTCGACTTGGTCCCACGGGCCAAGCTGTGGGCGGTACTGGGGGACATGGGCGTCCCTGGAGACATTATCCAGATTCTTATTAGGCTACACACAGATAATTAGGCCTGTGTAAGATATGGAAAGGGCGGCAGTCTGACAGATAGGTTTCCTGTCCAACGTGGGGTAAGGCAGGGCTGTGTGTTGGTGCCGACCCTGTTCTGTCTATTCACGAACGGGGTTATAGGACACTTGTGTAGAATCCCTAACATTGATGCCCCGCAATTGAACAGCAGCAGGGTGCCAGCGATTATGTTCGCGAATGACACCCTGCTGCTGTCAAAAACACCTATGGGGCTACAGAGGGTTCTGGACGGATTTTTGGAGTTTTGTAATGAAAGGGGATTAGAAATAAACCCCTCGAAGACTAAATTCATGATCCTTAGCCAAAAGCCCAAGAATAGCCCAAATCCCCGCTTGGGATCTACACCCCTAGAGAGAGTTCAAGTGATCGAGTACCTATGCATAACCCTCAATCAAAACTTAACCTGGTTGCCACACAAAACAAAGGCAACCACAAAACTAATTCAGAGGGCTGGTGCTATCACAAGAATTGCAAAAAAATCCCCCCTTCGCCCACTGGCACCTGCAATAAACATTTATAAAGCCCAAGCACGTGGAGGCATCACCTACGGGGCTGAGCTATGGGGACATACACCACTACAGTCTATACAGGTCGCTGAGAACAATTTTATCAGACAACTGGCGGCCCTTCCTTTGAGTACCCCCTTGCTCCCCTTGAGAATGGACTTAGCACTGCGCCCTATCACCGAAGAACTAAGCCTCAAACCGCTTACTTATTGAAGGCGGCTGTGAAGCAGCCAGGATTTGGGCCATTATAGAAGCGAACTACAGGAGCTCCTTAGATCAACTCAAGTGTCCAAAATTCCATGGCTCAAGTATATCAGGGACATGTGCACGACCCTTGGAGTTCCAGAGTTATGGTGTAATCCAGAACTATTGTCCGTAAGGCTCCCGAGGAAAGAACTCTCCAAATTGTTCTACAACTTCATGCTACAAAGATCTTTGAGTCTGATCCGGGAAGGCTCTCTAACTGACAGTTTCACCAAAGTAAAAGACTCTTATAGACCTGAATATGTCTTAGACGCTATGTCCCCAGTGCACGTTAGGAAGATCTTCCTGCAGTGGAGATACGGCTCTCTCCCTTTGAGGTGCTTCACTAAAACTTGGAATGGGAATCTAGACTTGAGCAATTGCCCTGCGTGCAATTACAAGCTGGAAAGTGACCTA
Organism: Lissotriton vulgaris; assembly: GCF_964263255.1. Lineage (NCBI taxonomy): Eukaryota > Metazoa > Chordata > Amphibia > Caudata > Salamandridae > Lissotriton > Lissotriton vulgaris. The sequence goes on along the minus strand of NC_141699.1, from coordinate 91,777,088 downwards.
CACGTGGTCTTGTTTTGCAAAGCTTACAGCAAAAACAGGAGCTATTGGCTGGTCCCCTATTTAAGGAACCTGGGCTTTCGGACTTACGCCCCAGCCTATAGAGTGCTAAAAACTGACCTTGCAGCCCCAACTGTCTTTGCAATGGCGAAATTCCTGATGGCAATGTGGAGATCACGGGCAAGAATCATAAGGGACTCCAATGCGGCACGATCCATAAGTTCTTAATCTAATCTAAAAATGTACTGTGTAATCATGAACTTTGATTTCTCGAATTTTAAAATTTCTGAATCCATTTAAAAATCTTTTTAATGATTTAATGTTGTTTACTTGCACATCTTTTATGATCTCAACGATCGAAATAAAGATTTATGAATTGAATAGAAAATCATTGGGCAATTGGAGCTAGAGAGTAAAAAGATGGCTCTGGAAGAAAGAAGAATTCAGATGGAGCATGAGATGAAAATGAGGGAGATGGATCTGAGAGCATCTACTCCCTCTGGTGGCAGCACTACGCCAGTGCAGGTAGAATCAAGGGTGTACTTCCCAAAGGAGGTGGTTAAGGATTTTTTTTTTTAATGATGACATAGGGCAGTGGTTCAAGGCCAAGAGGTAGCCATGTCTTCCCACCAGGTCCCTGAGAGAGATTGGGGAGCGGGGTTGTGGGGGCGGTTCCTCAGTGAGGGGGGACACACTGTTAGATTTAGCCTCTGAAGTTCATAATTCCTACCCCCACATGAAGGAAGCTTTGATGGCAAGGTATGGGTTAACTCCTGAATTGTACAGACAGAGGTTCAGGGGTTGCACCTATGTTGAATATGTGACTTTGTTTTGCAAAGCACTGGATGGTTGGGTATAGGGTAGCAAAGTGAATGATTTTCAAGGTCTCTTTGATTTAATTGCATGGGAGCACTTGTCTAGTAATTGTTTTCCTGAGCTACGCCAGCACCTGATTGATAGCAAGCTGATTAACCCTAGGAAGCTTGCTGAGGAGGTGGACCGCTGGGTCAGCACCAGGGTCCACAAGGGTCAAGTGGGAGACTTAGCCAAGGGTGGGCAGGGTCCCCAGCAGAAGAGTGGGGGCACAAGGGTAAACAGAGGGAGTTTCAGAAGAGGCCCCAAATTAGTCACCAAGGGAACCAAGGGAAAGGTTCTCAGCCTCCCCCACCCCAGAGGGCAGACCGGGGCCCGACAGGTACCCCTGTTCAAAGAGGGCCCATAAAGTGTTTTAAGTGTGGTGAACTGGGTCATTTTGCCAATGATCTCAAGTGTCGTCTGTTTGGTAAACCAGCACCCAAGGGTGCTCCGCCCCGGCAGATGGCTAGTGTAGCCTTTGGGGAGGAGGAAGAAGTCCAAGGTGGGTGGAACCCCGTTCGGATGACCCTAGTCTCTTTAGGAGACAGTGAGATGGTCCCTGAGAACTACCTGCTCCAACACTAAGAAATATAGGCAGGTGGTGACCATCAATGGAAAGAAGGTGGAGGCTCTTAGAGACACAGGAGCCAGTGTGACTGCAGTCCGGCAGCACCTGGTGTCTCAAGAGCAGGTTGTACCCCATACATACTTCTGGGTTGTCAACGCTGACAACTCTGAGAGTCAGTGTCCAATGGCTCAGGTTTCCTTTGAGTGGGGGGAGTCTCTGATACTCTGCAGGTTGCTGTGAGAACTGCCATGCCTGTAGACTGTTTGCTAGGGAATGACTTGGAGAGCTGCCCTTGAGAAAAGGTGGAGAAGACAGCTCACCTGAAGATGGTGGGTTTACTTGACTGGGCGTGCGTGACCACCCGGTCAATGGAAGCCAGTAGGGGTGCTAAAGAGGTTCTGGAGCCTGAGGGAGAGGCCCAGAAACCGGCCTTAGGGATAAGGCACAGGAGGCACAGGAAACCGGCCCCTGAAGTTCCCACAGCCCAGGAAGAAGCAGACCTTGAGTGGGATGCCCTGGAGCCTACCGGGGAACAGATAGCTGAACTGGGGGACCTGCCTGAGCTGACCCATTGGCAGCAGGAAGGAGGCCCCTCCAGGGAAGAATTCTGCAGGGAGCAGAAAGAATTCCCTTCTCTCGTGGGTGTGCGGCAGCAGGCTGCAGACCAGGCCAATGGTGATCAGTCCTGTACACATTGCATTTATTGGGAGAATTACCTCCTATATTCAGAGCCTAAGGTTGCTGAACCTGGGTCAGCCCGTGTGCTCGTGGTACCCCAGAAGTTCAGAGCCTTCCTACTGGGGCTGGCTCATGATGTGCCATTAGCAGGGCATTTGAGGCAGGACAAGACCTATGAAAGGCTTCTCATCCACTTTTATTGGCCTCAAATGCACAGGAGCTCAGATGCTCATTGTAGGACCTGCCAGACTTGCCAGGCAAGTGGTAATATTGAGAGGAAGCAAAAGGCTCCTCTCCAGCCATTCCCCGTAGTCTGTACCCCATTTCAGCGAGTGGGAATTGACATTGTGGGGCCACTGGACCCCAGGACAGCCATGTGTAACAGGTTTATCCTGGTCCTGGTGGATCATGCCACCCGGTACCCTGAAGCTATCCCTCTGAGGACAGTGACGGCCCCCGTGGTGAGACGGGCACTGATGGGAATTTTCTCAAGAGTGAGATTCCCTCTAGAGGTGGTGTCTGACAGGGGCACCAATTTCATATCCAGGTATATGAAATCCCTTTGGCAAGAGTCTGGTGTAACCTACAAATTCACCACACCTTACCACCCCCAAGGAAATGGGTTGGTTGAGAGATTCAACTAAACTCTTAAGGGCATGATTATGGGTCTGGAAGAACCCATGAGGCATAAGTGGGACGTCCTCTTACCATGCCTTCTCTTTGCATACCGTGAGGTACCACAGAAGTCTCTAGGGTTCAGCCTTTTTGAGCTCCTGTATGGCCACCCAGTCTTAGAGGTCCTCTAAGTCTGGTCAAGGAAGGCTGGGAGCAATCTCCCAGGAAACCTCCCCAGAATGTATACAGTTACATGCTGGCCTTCAGGAACCAGACTAGGCAATTCAGAGCACTCGCTGAGGCAAATCTAGAAGCCAGCCAGGAGGAGATGAAGCAGTGGTATGACCAGAATGCCACTCTGGTTGAGCTTCAGCCTGGTCAGAAGGTGTGGGTCTTGGCCCCCGTGGAGCCTTGTGCCTCCAAGATATGTGGACAGGCCCCTTTGAGGTTGTGGAGTGCAAGAGTCCAGTTACCTAATTGGTGGACTTGCAATCTCCCAGGAACCCCTTGAGGGTCCTGCATGTCAACCGCCTTAAGCCCCACTTGGAGAGGTCAGAAGTGGGTATGTTCTTAGCGACAGATGATGGAATGGAGGAGGAGACAGAGCCTCTTCCTGACCTCCTGGTAGCCAGAGAGCAAGATGGGTCAGTGGTTGGAGTTAACCTCTCACCCACCCTGACCCCTAAACAACAGAATGACTGCCGCCAGTTGCTGGGACAGTTCTCTGACCTGTTTTTCCTGGTCCCTAGTATCACTGATTGGTGCGTCCATGATGTGGATACAGGGGACAGTTCACCTGTGAAGCACAAGGCTTAAAGGGTGACTGACAGGGTCAGGTCCTGCATCAAAGAGGATGTCTCAAAGATGCTTGCTCTTGGGGTGATTGAGTCCTCCAGCAGTCCTTGGGCCAGCCCGGTGGTCTTAGTCCCGAAGGCTGCAGCGCCGGGTGCCACACCCAAACTCCGGTTCAGTGTGGACTACAGAGGACTCAATTCAGTCACCAAGACTGACGCGCACCCCATCCCCAGAGCTGATGATCTCATTGATCGGTTAGGGGCTGCACGGTACCTCAGCACGTTTGACTTAACGTCTGGGTACTGGCAGATAGCCTTGACTGATGGGGCCAAAGAGAGGTCAACATTCTCCACACCAGATGGGTATTTCCAGTTCCGGGTTGTGCCATTTGGGATGAAGAATGCCCCTGCCACCTTCCAGAGGTTGGTCAACCAGGTGTTGGTTGGGCTGGAGGAATTCAGTGCAACCTACCTGGATGACATAGCAGTGTTCAGTGTCACATGGGAAGAACATCTGTGCCACCTCTGGGAAGTGTTGTTGGAACTGCCCAAGGCAGGCCTCAAGATCAAGGCGAGTAAGTGCCAGATCGGCCAGGGTTCCGTGGTGTACTTGGGACACCAAGTGGGTAGCGGCCAAATGGCGCCTCTCCAACCCAAGATTGAAACCATCCTGGCTTGGGAACCCCCAAAGACCCAGACAGAGGTGCAGGACTTTTTAGGACTCACAGGGTACTACAGGAGATTTGTCAAGGGGTATGGCAACATTCTTGCACCCTTGACAGAGCTGACTTCCAAGAAGCCGCCCAGGAAAGTGATCTAGACTGACACCTGTCAGAAAGCTTTTGACAACCTGAAGACTGCCATGCGCACGGAGCCTGTGCTCCTGGCCCCTGACTTCTCCAAAGAATTTCTTCTGTAAACAGACGCTTCAGAGCATGGTGTAGGGGCTGTTCTCACAGATGACTGAGGAGGGCAGGGGCCAACCTGTAGCCTTCATCAGTAGGAGGTTACCTCCATTGGAACAGAGGTGGAGTTCAATTGAGCGAGAAGCATTTGCTGTGGACTGGGCACTGAAGAAACTAAGACCCTACTTGTTTGGGTCTCACGTCTGGGTTCAGACAGACCACAGGCACCTCAGATGGTTGATGCAAATGAGAGGTGAGAACCCAAAGCTGTTGAGGTGGTCTATTTCCCTACAGGGTATGGACTTCACGGTGGAACATCGCCCTGGCACAGATCACGCCAATGCTGACGGTCTGTCCAGATTTTTCCGCCTTAGTGATGAGGAACTCCCTGGGGAAGGGTAGTTCTCCCCACATTTCAGCTGGAGGGGACACGTGTTAGACCTGGCACCATGGCGTGAGTTTCCCTTCCACTTTTTGCTGATGTGTCATATGTTTTGCTGGTGTTAGCCGCTCAGGGCACCGTGCCACTGCCAATCAGTGCCACAGCTCAAGTGCTCCCTATAAAAAGTGTATACATTGATTGGATTTCATGTTTGGCTTATTTGTTTTACTGTCAGACCCCAGTAAAGTGCACCAGGAGTGCCAGGGCTTGTAAATACAAATGCTGCCAGTGGGCTTGCATGGTACAAAAGGGGGTGGTGAGGGACGGAGCATCTGAACCAATCAAACACTCACACCAGTCAACAGATCTGGGTTTAATCCATCACTGTTCTTTGGCCCACTCTGCCACCCCAGTTCAGACATGGCCATATGCTAATCAGTCTAACCCTGTGCCTTATGGGAACAGTCCAGCCCGAACTGCCAATCCATGCCTTCCCTGGACCGTAAACAAGCTTCCGAGGACCGGTTTCTGGCATTTCAGCCGTCTTCAGCCCAGTTTGCTTGAAACCAGTGGCAAAGTGAGCAAGGGACTCACGTCTGAGCATACACTGCCAACTTATGTTGAACAAAGTTGTACGAAAGGGAGTGGTGATGGACGGAGCATCTGAACAAATCAAACACTCACACCCAGTCAACAGATCTGGGTTTAATCCATCACCGTTCTTTAGCCCACTCGGCCACCCCAGTTCAGACATGGCCAAATGCAAATCATTCTGACCCTTTGCCTCACCCAAATTTGTTGACTGGGTGTGAGTGTTTAATTGGTCCCTAGAGGAGAGGGTCCCTGTTTGGCACAAGTGCATACCTGTGCCAACCAGAGACCCCCAATTCTAACAGTACTTATATGCATACCTGACCACCTAACGTCTGTATATATCTATCTGATAATAAATAATATCTACCTCCATTGATATGTACCTGCAGCCACCATACCTTCAAATATAACACATTTTCCCTGAATCTCGCTTCAGTTTTTAGACCTGATCCCTCCCCTGGAAGTGATTCATAGGTCTGGGGACATCAATCATTTAAAGGATACCAGAAAAAAACATCTACATGTAGCTGGTGTAAGTGATGTAAGAAGGGAGAATTACCACATTGATGCCAATAAACTGAAGACCTCCACAGACAAGCAGGAGGACGATGAGTTGCCGGCGGACAGAGTGGTCCTTGAGTAAATCCACCACACTCTTCGAGTTTACACCATTAATCATCTTACGCTCATCCATCATGCTGGTCATCTCAGCCGTGTGGTCTCTTCCTTTCCAGAGCTGGTTCATGGCTAGGGGTGAATAAAAAATAAAAGGTTATTCCAGGACAAGAAGGACCTCACTTGTATTAAGTTGGGTCAGAGCAGAAGAGATAATAACTGATGGTACTGCATTAAGATTGGCCAGTGTAATATTAGGGTGACTCTAGGCACTTGTCAGTGCTCATGTCAAATGTCCGATGAATGCCCAAGGTGAAGAAAGGAAAACTCCAGGCATTTGAAATGTACTGTAAGTTTGAGAGTCATTTCTGATACATATACCTACATCTTCCTGCTGCCATGAGATTTGCTGTGGGAGGTGCTGTGACTCCAGGACCATGTCATGTGCATGATCTGTCTAAAGGCCTGGCTAGTGCAGGACAATCAATGAGTAACTGTGCTCTCTATCAGACCAATTATTGATTGATTGATTGATTGATGTCATGGCTCGTATCCATTGCCCAGACATTGGCAAGTGAAACGGGGCATGGTGACCCCATCCCAATATCAGTTCATGAAAGTGCTGACTTGGGATTTTCAGAGGAGGTGATATTACACTAATGTCAGTGCTTCTGCCAGCTGGCTTGTGATTTGAAGAGGAGGAGATATCACTCCAATGTCAGTACTTCTGTCTGCTGCCTTGGGATTAGCCAAGGGAGGGAATGGTGACTTCAGGCGCATTATACATATATGCATGTGACCTAGACTCAGAAGAGTAGAACGCGTTATTTTTTGTTTGTCAAACATAAAACTAACACATTTATTTGCATTAATTAATTACGGAGTGGATGTTTTCATCTACCCAGACCTGTTGGAATTGATTCTCTTCTACAGCCCAAACTGCTCAACGGAATTACACCAAATATGGTAAAAAGGTGGAAAGTCAAAATGAAAAAAGGTTCAATATCTATGGCCAGGCAGGATCCGCGCACCCTGCCGATCACGATCTTTATAGTAATTGGCTGGTAGGTGTATGAGTACATATGATGAGTGAGAACATGTATGAGTAACTGTATAGGACTGTTGGTGAATGAGTGGATGGGTGTGTAGATCTTGGAATTACTGAATAGGTGTGTTTTAAGTGGTATTGGTATGTCCATTGTTTTGAACATTTTAGTTTCAATTTTTGAGTGTGTGTATCAAAGTTTATATGATGGTGGTCTGCCACTCTACCACAAGGATGATGTCTTCAGTGATGTCATCAGTGATGTCATTGGAGATGTCATCAGTGATGTCCTGAGTGATGTCACAGACCTTGTCATGAGTGATGTAATAAGTGACGTCATCAGCAGTGCACTGCGGGCTTGCAAGTTATAGTTAGCTGAACTAACTAGAACGGGGGAATTTCAATGGATTTGTTCGAGTGAAATGTCCAACTAACTATAATGCCCCTGAAACCTAGGGTTTTTCCTGTGAATATATATATATATATATATATATATATATATATATATATATATATATATATATATATATATATATATATAAATATATATTACCTACTGGCGGTCACCAGTAGGTAGTTATAGTTAGGAGCTATTTTCCATAGGAAATCCGCAACATTCTATTTGGAATAACTTTGGGGCCGGTTGATGAATCTTCGCTAAATTTTCAAAACTTATGGCCAGCTCCAGTAAACTCTTATCCTGAAAGTCTTGGGATGATTTGTCAAGCGGGGGCTGAGAAAAAAGGGGGTCCCAAAATGTGTTTTCCCCATGCAATTTTCCATAGGAACCTTTAATCGCAGCTACAGCCCGAACTGCTGAACGGAATGACACCAAATTTGGGCAAAGAGGTAGTCTTTGGTTCACATTTGTGCCTTTTGATTAAAAGGTGCAAATCTGTTCACTAGTTTTTAGGTATTAAAGGAAAAAACATATATATATGGGCGGAGCCTAAATCACACATCTCATCGTGAGATCTGATTGGCTGTCAGCACTTCATCCAAGAAGTGTTGGCAGTCATCTTGGGACCAATATACATGATAGCACCTCATTAAAAACCATTGCAGTTAATAGAAGGTTTTAAGACTTTAGTTACATTATAAATCATTTGTTGATGGTACCATACTCATTTTAGGAATTGTGGTGTGTTCTAAAGTGATTTTACCATGTGAAAAAGCATTCTGCCGGGATATCATGAATCATGTTTGAGAGAAAACTATTTTCTCATTCTTTTCCCACAGAGGTTTGGAATCTGATCTATAAGCTAAGCTGAGAGCATATTTTCTGTAAATTCACATTATCTTTCTCAGTCATGTGAGAATGAAGTCTGACATTCTCAGTAAAACATGTAGATCCAACGGATCACTGACATAATATCGAGGGACAGAATATCGACTAGCAACAATATCGAGGAAAAAATATCGACACACAAAATATCGAGTTTGTATCTACAGATAGGTAAGTACAAAAATATTGAGTACAAAATATTGTTTACAAAAATATAGTTTATAAAAATATCGACTTTATTAAAAACAGTGTTAAATTAAATTAATATTAAATTAAATTAATATTAAAAATGTATTACTAAAATATATTTAAAAATAATTAAATTAACTTATAATAATTAAATAATTATTGAAAATTATAAAAAAAGTACAATCATATTTCTTAAAACATATATATATAGTAACATTATATAATTAAATAATATCCAATATTATTACCGTATGATAGCAGAATTGTAAAAAATACTATTCCCACTCCAGTGGGTGCAACAGTAGGGAAAGCGTTGGATAGCGTAGGGGTAAAAATTACTATTCCAACTCCAAAGAGTGCAACAGTAGGGAAAGCATTGGATAGTGTAAGGGTAATAATTACTGTTCCCACTCCAGTGGGTGCAACAGTAGAGAAAGCGTTGGATAGCGTAGGGGTACAAATTTCTATTCCCACTCCAGTGGGTGCAACAGTAGAGAAAGCGTTGGATAGCGTAGGGGTAAAAATTACTATTCCCACTCCAGTGGGTGCAACAGTAGGGAAAGCGTTGGATAGCGTAGGGGTAAAAATTACTATTCCAACTCCAAAGAGTACAACAGTAGGGAAAGCGTTCGATAGCGTAGGGGTAAAAATTACTATTCCCACTCCAAATAGTGCAACAGTAGGGAAAGCGTTGGATAGCGTAGGGGTTAAAATTACTATTTCCATTCCAAAGAGTGCAACAGTAGGGAAAGCATTGGATACCGTAGGGCAAAAAATTACTATTCCCACTTCAGTGAGTGCAACAGTAGGGAAAGCGTTGGATAGCGTAGGGGTAAAAATTACTATTCCTACTCCAGATGGGTGCAACAGTAGGGAAAGCATTGGATAGCGTAGGGATAACAATTACTATTCCCACTCCAGAGAGTGCAATAGTAGGGAAATTAAATACTTCATATATTATTTCAATAAATATAAATTAATATCTTTAAAAATTATTTTAAAGTAATTACCAATTTAATATAATATAATAATTAATCCATTTAAATTACAAATTAAAATTAATTATTACAATTATTTACCTATTAAAACAAATTAATTACTACTTAACAAATAATATTTTAACAATAAAAAATTATTTAACAATTAATTCAAATTAAATACAATTAAATTAATTGATTAATTTAGTTAATTATAAATAAATTACTTCCCACCCTATTCCCCTATACACCCACAACCCGCTACAGAAAATAAATTAGTAAAATTAACATAATTAACAATTACTCAATTAATTAAAATTAATTGCCAATTACAATTTAATTAATTACCAAATATAAATTAATTAACATTTAATTAGAAATGAATATCAATAAATACATTTTCATATTTAATTAATTTTAATTAAAATAATTCCCACCCTATTCCCCTATACACCCACAACCCGCTACAGAAAAAAATTAGTAATTAACATAAACAATTAATCAATCCATTAAAATTAATTGCCAAATAAAATTTAATTAATTACCAAATATAAATTAATTAACAATTAATTAAAAATGAATACCAATAAATAAATATAAATATTTAATTAATTATAATTAAATTACTTCCCACCCTATTCCCCTATAAACCCACAACCTGCTACAGAATTAAATTACGCAAAAATTAAAAAAACAAATTTTATTAATTAAAATAAATTATAACATAAATACACACTTTTCTCACATATAATAACATAAAAAACACTATAAAATATTCGATATTATTAAAAATTCGATAATTTTAATAACCTATATTATATACTTTGATATTTTAACTGTCTATATATTTAACATTCGATATTACATTACTTACCTTAAAAACTATATTTTTGATGTCTATATTCTGTCCAGTCGATATTTTGTCCATTCGAAATTTAAAACTCGATATTCTGTCCATTCAATATTTTGTAGTCGATATTTTGACTGTTTACCAGATCCAACATGGGCAGAGACTGTCAGTTGATTCCTTTGTGTTCTACTGCAGCTTCCCAGAGTGTTCTAAAAAACAACTAGAGCGCTAACAATCTTACTTATGGCAAAAGTATAGCACACCTAAAGCCATCTTGATTGAAATAAAGTTGTAACTCTTAAAACATTTAATTTAAAAAGGAACAAAATGAGGGGTTCATTTTGCCATAGAAAGTATGATTAGTGCTGCAGAAAGAAAAATGAGGGCACACTTTGAGTGACTTCTCAAATCCACTTCTATTTCATTAAAAAAAATTCTGACATGCAGACTGAAACATGTACTTTCAATACCAGTAGCAGACTTTCCTGGTGAGCAGTAGCTTTACTACAGTGATCTGATGAGCAACTAGAGAGCTAACATTCAGAATTTATGGCAAATGTGTGACACATCTGAATGCCTTCTTGATGGAACTAAAGTAAAACACTGAAAGTATTTCCTACTGAAGAGACTGTAGTAAATGAGGAAATTAGGAAACTTCATAACAAATAAATCTCCCAAGATAGCAGCCAGAGATAAAAAAGCTCAAATGTAGCACTAATATCACCCAGATGTAGCCCAAGTATAGCCCAATGACAGAATGTCCCAGAGTGTTCTGAAGAACAACTAGAGCACTAACAGTCTTACTTATGGCAAAAGTATAGAACACCTGAAGTCATCTTGAATGGAATAAAGTAGTAACACTTAAAACATTTAATTTGCAAAGGAACAAAATGAGGGGCTTCATTTTGCCATAGAAATTATGATTAGTGCTGCAGAAAGAAAAATTAGGCCACATTTTGATTTCTCAAACCCTCTTCTATTTCATTAAAAGATTCTAACATGTAGACTGAAACATGCACTTTGAATACCAGCAGCAGACTTCCCTGGTGAGCAGTAGCTTTACTACAGTGATCTAATGAGCAATTAGAGTGCTAACATTCAGAATTTATGGCAAATGTTTGACACATCTGAATACCCTCTTAATGGGGCGAAAGCAAGCAAGCATTGAAAATGCAATAGGTCCCACCCTTGTTTAAGTTAAAGCAATTCTGTTTGTAATTAGGTGGCTTTTTAGCTTTGCTTTTATTAGTGTTTTTCAAACGTTCGTGTGCATAACATGCATATGTATGCATATATGTATATGTATATGTATGAATGCATTTATATTTGTATTTATATAGCTATGCTAATTATATATCCATACTAATATTATAAAGAGAGAGCCCAAACCTTTGAGGCGTTTAATCTCAGGAACCACAGCACCAATCACAACACCCAATACAGCATTGGAAAGGGCAGTTGCAGCAGAAGGACATAGGCTATACAGATGCCCACCATATACATTTGAAAGGTAAAAGAACTCTACCAGCAAAGTAGTCCCTTGTGGGCGTGGGCGTGGACGGGGCGCGGCATGACGACAAAAAAAAGCGTTCCTCAAATGTGTGCGTTGTGCTGGGGGCGTGAACAAGGCCAATGTGTGTGGCAATTGCGCAGCACCAAGGGGTGTGGCCAATGGGCGCGACAAACGGCAACAATCGCGTGGCACATTCCCCCCCCAAAAAACGTGCCTTGAGGGTGTGTGGAAAACAAACGTGTGCGTTGGGCCGGGGGTGTGGCCAAGGCCAATGGGTGCGGCAATTGCATGGGAGAAGGGGGCGTGGCCAATGGGCGCTGCAATTGCCGGGGCTTAGGCGGGGGCAGACGCGACTGATCGTGCATGCGGGAACAATAACCTTACAGTATCCTTCACGCTGTCAGCCAGTCAACTCTCTGCATAAAGGACCGTGCCTGCGGGGACACTAACTGCAGCGTCTCCTGTGCGCTGTCACACACTCAACTCTCTGCATAAATGAATTGACACCAGGCGCACAACATCAACCAGGGCTGGAGCCGGGCTCAGGCGGCGGATGACGCGATTAAGCGCGCCTACTGGGACACTAACCTTTGAACTGACTTCACTTTCTCACACGCACAGCGTCTACAGTGCGCGCTGTCACCCACTCAACTCTTTGCATCAACGACTTTGCACCACAAGCACAACATCAAACAAAACTGGAGCCGGGCCTCAAGTCGGGGATGGCGCGATTCAGCGTGCCTGCGGGGACACGAAATTTACAACTGAATGCACTTTCACACACGCTTACCGGAAGTGGAGTACATACACATTAGGGACATCTGCTAATACTTCTTACTCCGAGGTACACACAGTATCTGCACACACAAGCCTAACTATTGTGACACTTCATGCTAAAAATGTTGTCTACCACGAGATTTTAAAATACATTTCCCATGCATATTACACACATTGCACACATTCTATTTCATACCCGGACAACGTCGGGACGGGCTGCTAGTATATATATATATATATATATATATATATATATATATATATATATATATATATATATATATATATATTTATATATATACACATACCTATATATAAATGCATATATATATATATATATATATATATATATATATATTCAATGAAAAAACCATAGGTTATAGGCCATATATAGTTAGGAATTAGCATTTACAAAACCTTATTTTACTCGCATAAAACCATTGAAATTCCATATATAGTTAGCTAACTATAAGCGCTAACTATATATCGCGCACCCGCAATCCACTGCTGATGATGTCACATATTACATCATTCATGACATGGTCAGTGACATCACTGATGACATCACTGATTACAACATCCAGTGACTGTATGTTTCTGTAAAGTTAAAATATGTTTCACATATTGAAGAATGAGTGGATGTATAAGTGTCTGGATGAAGAATTTAGTAGGTGCATGACTGACTGTATGAGTGAGTGATTAAATGTGTCTCACTGAGTGCATGGGTTAGTGACTAAACTGTCTTAATTCGTGCATCAGTATGTTTGTTGTTGTGTAAACTGCTGCTTGTGTTGATCAGTAGCTATAAGAGTAGCCATATGGGTTATTGATTGGTTGCCCAAATATTTGAATGGGAGGCTGAGTGTGTGTGTGGGTGGCTGGGAAGTGCGTGACTCTGTGCATAGATGTGTAAGCAGTTGATTCACTAGGAGTATGAGTTCAAGAGTGCATGTGGAAACAGCTATATGAGCGGTTGACTGTGCATGGGTGTGTTGGTGAGTGAATGGATTTCTCATTGCTACATGTGCAAGTAAGTACGTATGTAAAACACAATACATGTGAGAGTTGAGATATATAAATAACTGAACATAAGAGCCAGTGAATGTGTGAGTGGCTGTATCGATCACTGTGAGCTTGTATCAGGGATTATATAAGAGAGTAAATATGTGTTATTATATGTTTGAATAAGTAAGATGTGTATAACTGTATAGTTGAGGAAATGGAGGTGTGATTGATTCTTTGCATGACTGACTAGGTGTGTGAGTAAGTCCATGGATGAGTGACAGTCTGTGAGTGTCTGTTTATACTGAGTGTATGTAAGGTTATATTAGAGTCTGAAGAGGTTCATTGTATTATCACATGAGTGATGTGATCAGTGATGACAAATGAGATGTCATCAGTGATGTCATTTGAGTTGTCATCAGTGATGTCATTTGAGATGTCATCATTGATATCATTTGAGTTGTCATCAGTGATGTCATTTGAGATGTCATCAGTGATGTCATCAGTGATGTCACTGACCATGTCATGAATGATGTAATATGTGACATCATCAGCAGTGGATTGCGGGTGCGCGATATATAGTTAGCGCTTATAGTTAGCTAACTATATATGGAATTTCAATGGTTTTATGCGAGTAAAATAAGGTTTTGTAAATGCTAATTCCTAACTATATATGGCCTATAACCTATGGTTTTTTCATTGAATTTTCAAGGTTTTGTAAATGCAAATTCCTAACTATATATCCACTATAACCTATGGTTTTTTCTGTGAATTTCATTGGTTTTTTAATAGCAAATATGAAAAGCTTTAAAATGTCAAGTACGTGATAGATAAAAACATTTTCGTATTTATGCACGCTGATGTGCTTTGAACGCTGCCCCCCCCCCCTCCCCTCTTTTGCCTTTGTTAGTACTCTCTCTTTGCAGATACAGAAGGGCAGTTAACGCAGGCCTTTACCCCCGTTGTAATCCGTCGTACCTCCTTGTCTCTCCATTTGATTGATTGTTGTCCAAGCATTTACTGTTTTAGAATTGGTTCTCTTTGGATCATTCTCTATTTACAAACAAGCACAAAGTCGCAATACTCTGTTTAGTCTTTGCAGATAGTGAAAAATCGTGTAAAAAAATAAAAGTAATCGAGCAAAATCAGTAGGCCACTAATTGGATCTCTTTTTGACCTCGCTAAAATAGAAATATTAGGAACAACCCTTCTTGAGAAATACGAAAATAGTGAGATGAACTGAGCTCCACACCATGAGGGCTGCAAGACAGCTCGGCTCCATCACCCATCCCGCACAAAATAATGACAAACCCTATGCAAATATTAAAAATATAGACAACACACCAGCAAAGAAATAGGGTAAAACATTTTATTAAAAAACTATTTACATAACGTTGGTTTATAAGATGATGTCAGTAGTGGACCGATGTGTGAATAGATCGAAAACAGCACAAGGCTCCAAGATCCGGATAGCAAGCTCCTGGATGTTGGGTGCCATAGTTTAGAGTTCTGAATTTCAGCCTTTTTCAATGCCTGTGCTTTGTTGAATCAAAATGGCGGTTTGACACAAAGCTGACTCAAGCGTTGTTACTGATGCTATGCAGACCAAAACTGGTTTTCAGTTTGTACATTTTTCTAGATTTTTCAATCCAAGTTTGGTTGACTTTGTAGAACGATGGCTTCAGATTTTCAACATACGGTGTGGTGGCGCTGACTGGGAGGGGGCGCTTCGCTCCTGCCCCCTCCCCAAGTAAGATTTTCATACGTGAAAGTACGTTAATGGTTTTGGTCCCCGAGATGCTTCGATGTCACTACCATTCTCAAATAGCATAAGTTCTGGATGTTGGGTGCCATAGTTAAGAGTTCTGAGCAGCGCTTGTAACACTGTCTGAAGCTTATTTCCTCCTACTGCAGCTTCACTATTCTCAAAGTAAGTGAGTGTCGTTTGTGGACCTGACTGCATTAGAAAACAATATGATATGTTACCTTCCTAAACAGCTTGACGGAGGCCCCTGAGGGGCGCTGTGATGGCCATGGACTCGGAGAAGACGCTTGGCTCCGACACCCTCCCCAAGTCTTATAGCACTGGTGTAGCCTGAGATCGCCCCCGACATAGGCGGCCGGCTCCCGGGGTCCGGCGGTACTTTTTGCCTTTTGATGACTCTTCAATTCTGGACCTTGTCCCACAATCCGTTTGACCTGAAGACAAGCTGTAGTGAGGCGCCCCTTTATCGTTTTAGTTGCCATTCTGCCCGCTTTTGCTACACTGTGCCTCTTCCGCCATTCAGCTGTTTTCCGCCCGCTCTTGCGACTACAGCGTCTCGCTCACCATGTAGTTGAGATGCGCCCGCTCTAGCGGTGCAGCGATAGGCGGCTGCCACAGGACTCTCAAAATGGCGGCCGGCTCTTCGGTTTTGGGCCTGGTCCACTAAAATGGCCCTGGGACACCTTGGAACTCGGACGCTTGTCTGCTAGGGCTTGGATCCCATTCTCGAAAAGCGTCCCCTCAGCCGTGAAGATTCTACAAAAGTCATGGGGGCCTCCGACTCCCGCAGGCTTCTGGTGGGGAGCGGCTGCCATGATTGCTCGTGGAATGGCCACGACGGAGCTACGAGATGGTAGTGGTCTCATGCTGACGCCAGCTTTAGTCTGAAACATCCAGAAACACTGTAGACTACCAATTCGATCAGTTCCGGTAGCGCCCCAACATGACCCGGAAGAGAAGAACTTGCCCTCCCCTCTTTGACTGATGGTTCTTGTTGCCTGTCCCCTCTGTTGTCATTTAATAGAACTTTTTGGACTACTGAAAGGGGTTGTGTTCTGAACGCTGGTTGGTGGAGACATTTAGACTATATTCTTGACCTACGTTGTCGCGTAATGCGTTTTATGACACGCCGCGTTAGCGCACCCGGAAGTGATCCGAGGCGCGGCGCGCAGCGCGTAACGTAAGCATAACAGGTCATGTGACTTGTTAATAAAACTTTTCATTGGTTCATTTTACTTTTGTTAATTTAATGATGAAAAGCTTGGTCATATGACCTAAAAATTACGCTTTTTATTATTTTCGAACAATATTTTTTTTTCAAACATATGTTATAATATTCCAGGCTAATGTACTTTCCCGGAAAATTTACAACTGTCTGGCAAGTAAAATATATTCCTTTTTCGAGAAAAAGGGCGTTTCTTCCTTCCATGACGGAGCCGTTGAGTAAAAGAGATTCGGCCTGCTGTCTTAGTCGCCGATGCGCCTGATTATCAGATTCTTATCGATCACTTTATGTTGCAGACATGAAAAACACAACTGCCCTTGACCATTTATCTTTACTGCGTTCCTACATATTATACCTTTTATCCGTCATGTAATTGGACTGCTTTATTTCACTTGCCTTTTACTGATTCGAAAACAGTCACTAAAAGTAAAAACTTTACAAATGAAAATACTACTACCGTGTTTTGTTTTAAAAACCTTTATTGTGAAAATGTCAGTATACAAATACGGGCCTATAACCACGTGGGCCGGCCACGGAGCAAACTCAAATCGTATATGATGAGGAGACATTTACACTGTAGAAGAACGTAACGAGCGGGCCATTAGGTGACAAGAACAAAGGTGTCTAACAGTTGCGGAATCGGTGGACGTACATTTTGTAATTAAAATACGACAGGGCCACTTACAATAACATTTTCTAGATATACATTTGCGGGCAAAGAGTTACGAGTCCCATTTATACCGGCGCCATTTTGGGCGAGGCCGGGCAGGTCCAAGATATAGTCAAAATGTCTCCACCAACCATCGGCCAGACCAGAACCCCTTTCGGCCCTTTATGCTACAAGATGGTGTCTTCCATTCAGAAAATATTGGTGGCAGCATTTTGAAAGGAAACAGAAACAGCCGTTCTCCTAGTGAGTTTCACATTGTTACATTTAGGAAGAATGTTGAAGAGTAGTATGTGGAAAATCTGAAGCCATTTTTCTACAAACTCTCAATCAGACTTGGATGGAAAAAAAAAACATGAAGAATGTACAAACTGAAAACCAATTTTTGTCTGTATAGCACCAACAGTAACACTTGAGTCAGCTTTGTGTCAAGCCGCCATTTTCATTCAATCAATAGCGTCCCCCTGCACACATTCAGGGACCTGGTCGTGTCTTCAGATGAAACGCATTGTAGGAAAAGAAGCAGAAAAGAAAAGGCAAAAAGTTCCGCCGGACCTAGTGAAGCTGCAGCAGGTGCAAATAAGCTTCAGACAGTCTTCAACTTACTCTGATTCTTATAATAAACTTCAGATAGTCTTACAAGCACTACTCAGAACTCTCAACTGAGGCACTCAACATCCAGGACTTGCCATTCGGATCTTAGCGCCTTGTATTTTTGTTTTGTTCTTGATGGAGGGGAAACAACAAAAAACAGGCATTGAAAACGGCTCAACTGGAGCAAAAAAAAAATTACTTCTTGGGTGCATTAGGGCATTTATGATTTTCGAATGCCGTATTCATCATGTTGATGCTCATGTTGCCATAGGACAGCATAGCACCACAGTGTATACAAGTTAACTTCATATGTTCAGATGAGGCAGGTGGCATATTTAGCATTCACCTTCTTTGATCCAGGAGGGATGGAGAAAAACTGCCAGATGAAACTTGAAACTTGGCCATCCAGATCTCGGCGCGTTCGACTCACTGTACCGCAACAGTGACCGCAACTCAGCTGGACACGCCGTCTTTCGGCGCAGCATTGTAGGATGGCCACACCAGTGCGGCAATTTGCTAGACACCACCTCGGTGCCATCCGGATCTCGGCGCGTTCGAGTCACTGTACCGCAACAGTGACCGCAATTCAGCTGGACACGCCGTCTTTCGGCGCAGCATTGTAGGATGGCCACACCAGTGCGGCAATTTGCTGGACACCACCTCGGTGCCATCCGGATCTCGGTGCGTTCGAGTCACTGTACCGCAACAGTGACCGCAACTCAGCTGGACACGCCGTCTTTCGGCGCAGCATTGTAGGATGGCCACACCAGTGCGGCAATTTGCTGGACACCACCTCGGTGCCATCCGGATCTCGACGCGTTGTGCTGCCTTCGGCCTATTCGCACATCGGTCCGCTACTGACAGTGACCGCAACTCAGCTGGACACGCCGTCTTTCGGCGCAGCATTGTAGGATGGCCACACCAGTGCGGCAATTTGCTGGACACCACATCGGTGCCATCCGCATCTCGACGCGTTGTGCTGCCTTCGGCCTATTCGCACATCGGTCCGCTACTGACAGTGACCGCAACTCAGCTGGACACGCCGTCTTTCGGCGCAGCATTGTAGGATGGCCACACCAGTGCGGCAATTTGCTGGACACCACCTCGGTGCCATCCGGATCTCGACACGTTGTGCTGCCTTCGGCCTATTCGCACATCGGTCCGCTACTGACGCCGCCTCACGTGCCAACGGATTTTCTACGCTTTTTGTAGCCCTATGCCGCAGAACAGGTCATGTGACTTGTTTATAAAACTTTTCATTGGTTCATTTTACTTTTGGTTTCCTAAAGATGGAAGGCTTGGTCATATGACCTAAAAATAACACTTTTCATTGGTTTAGAACATTTTTTTTCCCAAACGATGAAAGCCCCACCTTGTTTCTGGATCATTCAGACTGAAGCTGGCGTCAGCATGAGAGCACCACCATCTCGTGGCTCCGTCGTGGTCATTCCGCGAGCAATCATGGCAGCCGCTCCCCACCGGAAGCCTGCGGGAGTCGGGGGCCCCCAAGACTTTTATACAATCTTCACGGCTGAGGGGACGCTTTTCGAGAATGGAGCCCAAGCCCTAGCAGGCAAGCGTCCGACTTCCAAGGTGTCCCAGGGCCATTTCAGTGGACCAGGCCC
The DNA here is from genome assembly GCF_964263255.1 of Lissotriton vulgaris. Lineage (NCBI taxonomy): Eukaryota > Metazoa > Chordata > Amphibia > Caudata > Salamandridae > Lissotriton > Lissotriton vulgaris. The sequence goes on along the minus strand of NC_141699.1, from coordinate 91,757,571 downwards.
AAAACCGAAGAGCCGTCCGCCATTTTGACAGCCATGTGGCAGCCGCCTATCGCTGCACTGCAAGAGTGGGAGCAACTCCACAACATGGTGAGCGAGACGCTGTGGCCGCAAGAGCGAGCGCAACTCAGCTAGATGGCCGCCACCTGGGGAGGCCCGTTCACGCCGCCTCCCCCCCCCCCCCCCCGGGCCGCCGCACGCCAATTTTCGGAGCAGCATTGTAGGATACCAAAACCAGTGCGGCAGTTTACTGGACATCACCTGGGTGCCTGTCGTACATGTTGTGTCAGCCATGTGACACTGGACACAGACCGCTACTGACGAGGCCTCCCCCCGCACCACCCGGGACGCCCCACGCTGTTTTTCTGTGCTGCATTGTAGGATCCCTAAACCAGTGCGGCACCCAGGCGACATCACCTGGGTGCCGTCCAGAACTCTGCACGTTGTGCTGCCTTGGGACTATTCGCACAACAGACCGCTACTGACGAGGCCTCCCCCCGCCCCACCCGGGACACCCCACGCCAATTTTCGGAGCAGCATTGTAGGATCCCTAAACCAGTGCGGCACCCAGGCGACATCACCTGGGTGCCGTCCAGAACTCTGCACGTTGTGCTGCCTTGGGACTATTCGCACAAAAGACAGCTTCTAACCATTGTTGCTTTTTGTGTTAATAAATGTTTAAATGTTTTTAGTTTTTGTTCTGTTCATTATCGTTAAAAGTTAATAAAGTTTTATAACCTTACTTTGTTGGAGTGTTATCTATTTTTTGAAAAACGGGTGAATGGGGCCTTGAATCGGGTTATTGTCATGTGTGGGCTTTGGAAGTGTGCTGCTGCAGGATCGGACATTTCAAACTCAAATGCACGTTCTTTTTCTTACCTTTCCGAAGCATGGAGCGCAATAGCAAGCAGAGAAAGGGTGATGCACGTGTTGAACACTACCTGACCTGGCAAGTTGCTGGCAGTGCCCCCCCGCCCGCTCCTGAAAGAGGGCACACACACACCGCCGCCCCGAGTACTTCAGAAATCTTTAAAAGACCATGCGCTTGTTCATGAGGCTTAAATGGTTTATCACCTCTTCTAGAACCCCTACATCGACCCTCTGACGTTTCATGGAAAAATTACCATGTAACACAATACCAAGCCCTATCAGCTGAAACCCCCAAGGAATCGTGGGGCATATTAGCAAGGGGGTTTATCTCCGCTTTTTTGGCTTTAAAAACCATGAAAGCGGAGATAAAATTATTTCCCTATTATCAAGCTGTCGCTAACACCAGTTAGTGACACCTAAAAGGAGATAGCGACCATCTTGGGCCCGGCTTTGCATGTCAGTAATACTTATCACTAATGACATGCAAAGTGGCGTGCCAAGATGTTAGCGACTGGAAACAGTCCCTAACATCGCTACCTTCTATTACCAACTTTTGGAGATATTCGCACTAAGCGCGAATATCTCCAAAAGCTAACACCTGCCCTGAGCAGGTCTTAGCCATGTTATCCAATGGGAGGTGGATAACATGGCTAAGAGCATTAGGTCGATAATACATGAATATCGCTGACTTTTCTGCGATAATAGCAAGGTTTATCTGCGATAAAAATCGCCGATGTGCGGCGATAATTTTTGTCTCTAAACAAGTTATAGACAAAAATTATCGCTAGTTGTTAGTAATATGCCCCCGGGTTTTTGCTTGCAGAAATCGGGAGGCGGGAGACTAGCACTGAAATCAGTACTCACACGCCTGAATCAGGAGAATTGGCATGTCTGAATTCTCTACAGCTGGGGCCATAAACTACATCCGCAGGGGTAGGTGATAGCCTGGGACCAGCCTAGCATCTAAAATGGCTGCCGTGCACGACAAAATTGTGGCATTCGAAAAAAGGCAAGATGGCGCAGCCGCTGGAAGAGATATATCAACATATATCAGCCTCCTCAGCCACCCTCAGGAAACATAGGGGATTAGGATATGTCTCCCGCACCCCCTTATACCTAGTACTTTAATTAACGAAGCACAAAATGGCGAATTCCCGTTTCGCTACCAGTTTGCGGCCCAGTTCGCGGCCCGTGAAGCGCTTCTACCGTGAAAAATCATTTTTTTTTTATTTTCCCCACGGGACCCTTTAATAACCCCAACAACATTCCTAGGGGGTCAAGAGGGGGATACCTTGCCCCCTTTCATTAAATTCCCCCTTAGTTTTTCACCTTTTCTTCTCTCTCGATCCTACCGAGAGACAAGATGGCGGCCGCTCCGGACTGTCACGCAGCAAAAAAAAAAAAAAAGCTCACGCACAGCCGCTGGAAGAGATGTATCAACATATATCAGCCTCCTCACCCACCCTCAGGAAACATAGGGGATTAGGATACGTCTCCCGTACCCACTTATAACTAGTAATTTAATTTACGAAGCACAAAATGGCGAATTCCCGTTTCGCTACCAGTTCGCGGCCGCGCTTCTACCGTGAAAAATCATTTTTTTTTTATTTTCCCCACGGGACCCTTTAATAACCCCAACAACATTCCTAGGAGGTCAAGAGGGGGATACCTTGCCCCCTTTCATTAAATTCCCCCTTCGTTTTCCACCTCTTCTTCTCTCTCGATCCTACCGAGAGACAAGATGGCGTCCGCTCCGGACTGTTTAGAATGTTGACAGACACCGGAGAGCCAATCAGCTTTCTGCGCGCAAAGTTCCGATAAGCGAAAAGTAAGCGGACCGGATCGCTGCCCAGAGCGCTGTTACAGATATATATCTTGGTTTGAACGTTAATTTCTCAAAAACTACTGGAGCACATATATTGAGACCTAGCAAAGGCACATCGGGCTAACAGTCCCTACAATTTTGCCAAGTTTCGTGCAAATCCATTCAGCCGTTCGAGCTAAAAGTGAGTCCAACCGCCCTATGGAAAACTCAATGCAAAAAACGCGTTTTGGGACCCCCCTTTTTTCTCAGCCCCCCCTTGACGAAACCCCACCAAATTTTCAGGAGCTGCTCAGAAACAAAATGTGCCATTTTCCTGAAAATTTCAGCCGATTCCATCCACAAACGCCAAAGTTATTAGACATAGAATTTTCAAAAGTCCCATAGGGAATTTATCCTAACTATATATACCTACTGGCGAACGCCAGTAGGTAATATATATATATATATATATATATATTTATATATATACACATACCTATATATAAATGCATATATATATATATATATATATATATATATATATATATATATATATATATATATATATATATATATATATATATATATATATATATATATATATATATATATATATATCGTGGAAACAGTCCCTCCCAACAAGAAGGACTCAGAGGCCGAAGGGGTTTTATGAGAAGCCAGCTCGTATTTATTCTTCTTCTGGCAGCGGTGGCGAATGCATTTCGGCTTTGACAGCCTTCCTCAGCGCCCAACGCAGAACACACCCATCAATCCCCACCTGTGTAAAATACTGTCCAGCGCTCGCTGCTCCTCCCCCTAATGAAGTTGTCACACCCATAGCAGTTTGTTTTGGATGAAGAAACTACAGTTCCCAGCAGGCACTGTGACGTCCAGCCTGGGTGGGTGGTGTGGCGGAGTGAGGCAAAACAATGGGTTCGCGCTGGTTACAGGTAGGTTGTGTGCACATCCAAGTTGAGGAACATCCACGGCCGGCTCCCTTGGTCCCCTTTCTCCGCAACTTCCAGCTCCACAGGAACACAGGCGGGGCAGGGGCAGTCAATGCGGACTTTGCACCAATCGGTAAAATACCTAAATCTCCCCGGATTTTCCTGTGGCTGCTGGTGGTCCAAAGGAACTGTCGATACCTCGACGTTAAGCAGCTGCAAGCAGTCTGATGCCAGTGTTTGTCCTTTGACCTTTGGTGTCGCGGGGCCTTCCGTAATGCGTCCCTGGCAGGCGCAGCAAAATCTCGTGGAAACAGTCCCTCCCAACAAGAAGGACTCAGAGGCCGAAGGGGTTTTATGAGAAGCCAGCTCGTATTTATTCTTCTTCTGGCAGCGGTGGCGAATGCATTTCGGCTTTGACAGCCTTCCTCAGCGCCCAACGCAGAACACACCCATCAATCCCCACCTGTGTAAAATACTGTCCAGCGCTCGCTGCTCCTCCCCCTAATGAAGTTGTCACACCCATAGCAGTTTGTTTTGGATGAAGAAACTACAGTTCCCAGCAGGGAATATATATATGCAACAGCTGCAGCCTTCCAAAAGCTCTGTATTGCACGACCAAGGAAAACCACACGAATCCAGCGTAATTAAGGCACAAAGGTTTATTTAAAAGCTGAGCCTAACGAAATCTGACGCGTTTCGGGCATCCGCCCTTGCTCACAGACAGTCAGTAAGTAAGACAACCACATTTAAATACCTGGTGCTCCACAGTTTTTTTCAAGTTACATTTTTTTCTTTCTCTTGCATTACACCATGTGACAATAGAAATAGAGGACATACTACAAATGTAGTACTCCATAGTCTGTTTTCCAAACATTACAATTAAAGTGGTCTGTCTCAAACAGTATACAATGGAAAAAATCCACATTTTAAAAGTCCTTATAAAGGTCTTTGTAAAGTGCATCATGTGACCAAAATAAAAATAAATTGGACACTGAACATACCAAGTCAGGCAAAATGACTGCATATAATGCTAAAAAAGTCCATTTACGTTGTGCTATATTACAGTTCACTTAAATCCAATGCAGTATTATGGATAAAACCTTATTCATGTGCAAATAAGCAATAAAGTGCAATGTGCCCTAATCTATAAAATATATATGGGTTACCAAGTTTAGGCAGATAACAGGAATCATGTATAGATATAAATACATTTTAACAGTAAAGTGCTGATGTAGTATGTGCAAATTCCTGCCGTAATACAGGCAATATCTTAAAAATGGATCCAAGTAATATAATTAAAATACGCAAGATTAGGATTTGAGTTTAAATATCCTCATAAAGTGCATATGTGTGCATGCAAAGAGAGGTAGAGAGAGGTAGAGAGGCTATAGGTGTAGAAGTAGAGGTGTAGAGGTAGAGAGGTAGAGGTAGAGAGGTAGAGGTAGAGAGGTAGCGAGGTAGAGAGTAGTAGAAAGAGAGGTAGAAAGTAGAGAGTGAGTAATAGAGAGTAGAGAGAGAGTAGTAGAGAGTACTAGAGAGTAGTAGAGAGTACCAGAGAGAATAGCAGGGAGTGAGTAGTAGAGAGTGGTAGAGTGAGTAGTAGAGAATGAGTAGTAGAAATTGAGTAATAGAGAGTAAGTAGTAGAGAGTAGTAGAGCTTAGTAGAGTGTGTAGTAAAGAGTAGTAGAGAGTGAGTAGTAGAGAGTGACTAGTAGAGAGTAGTAGAGAGTGAGGAGTAGAGAGTGAGTAGCAGAGAGTGAGTAGCAGAGAGTGAGTAGTAGTGTAGTGTAGTTCCTATATTCCCAATAGGCTCTGCGCATTGGAATAATATATCTTACAGATTTGACGTAGGACTTATGTCTACTAGGTCTCTATCGAATATATTAGACTTCATTATGAGTGCCAGCAAGCTCAGAGGTCACTAGAAACTTTCTCAAATAAACAAGAAGGGATTCGTTTCTGACAACCGCATAAACATGACAACTTTGTTTCCCCAAGAATAAACGTATCTTCAGAGTCGTGGAAACAAAAGATAGATATTTTACTAAGTCAATTGTGCATGCTTTGTTTCATCAGAGGTGCAGAGAAATAGAGAGACAGGCGTTTTCAATGAAAGGATTTATTGAACAGTCTTCTTTCTCATGCGAGTAAAGTGAACTGCTACAATCGTAATACTGGCTGCAAAGTATAATGCGTACAGCGAGAAGAGTATTATAAAATAATACTGTAAAAGCATTGTATGGATTCTGAACCATAGATAAATACATACATAAATAACAAAGGCTAAAAGAACTAAAGTGGTACTTCTAAAAAACGCCTACCCCAATGTACCCAACCTAAGTCTAGTACGAGGGAAGAAGTGAGTGAGGTGCAGCCTAGGTTTAGTTTTTCTTTGCCAAGAATCTATCCAAGATTTCTCTTGGGGTCTAATCATCTCCATACCTTGGTTTTAGAATGAAGGAGGTCTGGCATCTCTGTCTCGGCACTTGATTTCCCAACACCCCGCGAGGGGTGCTTGGAAACACTGGAGCTGGATACTCGCCAGGAGAAACGCAGCCTCTCGATCAGTGCGTCAGCTGGAGGGTCGGCTTCCTTCGGCACTTGCTGCAGCGAGCTGCGTCTGGCAAGAAGATAGTCGAGCTGCTCCGAAGCACCGTGTGTTTGCTAGGGCAAGTGTAGGCATATTAATACCTCTAAGGTGCCCAGTTTGACGTAAAGTCGGGCATAATAACGTCATTAAATAACCCCAAGGGAATGGTAGTTCTTTGAAAACTCCATGAGATCTTGGACAAATCAATATCAAGCAAGGGTATGTCCCTGACTGCTTAAGCTGATTTTTCCAGGAAATCGTTGTGGCTTTTTGGAACGGGTGGAAGTAGCCATGCCTGTATTTGGACTGTATGGGCTATGCCTACATATGGGTATGATTTCTATGCCTATATAAGGGAAAAGTGAAATGTACCTATATAAGGGCTTGCATCGGTAAATGTCCCTCGGATCCTAGAGCGCCATACAACACCCACTCCACTTTATTATGTTCGATATTACTAAATTCTGAGCATTTAAAACATATCTAAAGCATGATGTGAAAAAATCCCTCCCAAAATACATAAATTGCATTCGAAATGGTTGTACACGGAAGATGAGCATTTGTGCTGTACGCATTTTAAAAGCAATGTTGTCATTCAAAGCATGTAGTGTGACATTGTCAGGGCTATCAGAATGAGACATGAAATACCATTTATGAAATGGCTCTTAAATACAGAAAAAAAAGGTTGAGACCATTCCATGACAGAATATATAAACTGTTTAGGTTGTGGACAAGGTGAAATATTGTCTCTTGGAAGCGTTTCAAGGAATTCTTGTTCTCTAAGAATAGTTCTACTTTAAGCAGATTACTTTGTGCCCAAAAAAATTCAATTTTGGAAAAAGTCAAATTGCAGAAAAATAGAGTTTTAAAGTTGAAAGTGTTGTTTTGAAAAGTGAAGGTCGAATACAGAGTCCCATAGAACGCTGTGTTCGAAGGAGATGGGGATCGTACCTGTGTGCCTGTCGATCCACGTATCTCACTGTCAGCAGATTGCATCTGTGAGACCTCAACGAATGCCGACATCAGGATTGGTAGCTGCTGGGGTGAACACAATGCATGGGCCGTTACTGAACCAAGTAAAGTATCAACATCCGGTGGCAGTGCTGATGGAAGTGTTAGACAGATTCTTCTCCACATAGCAGGCATGGTAGATAGCAGGTCAGATGCAATCTTGCCAGATTGGTCGGAATGATCGAAACCATGTGGTATTCAGATCTCTTAAACGAGCCAAGCCCAGAATATGTATCATGCGCTCACAACACTTCATTGCCAGGAGAGGGCTCTCTATGGTAATCTGGGTGTCGAGGGTGACCGGACTTGCTATATCGGAGCAGAAGGAACAAGAATAGTATTCCCGCCACGAGTCCAAAAATAAGAGGCAGGCCGCCAAACACAGAGTTATCGAAGTTTGGAAATATGCCAAGGACTGCTTCAAAAGGTGCTAACGGTCCCGAAAAAACTGTCTTAAATACATGTACAATACCACTGGTATCAGACATGTTTAACCCTTTCGCTGCTGATGACGAGCTCAGCTCATCATCACCCACGGGTGTCGTGTGCTGATGACGAGCTGAGCTCGTCATGAATAATGGTATTAAAGGATCTGCAGCACAGGGCAAAAATCCCCGCAGCAGCCATGTGTATAAGTTACGACCTAACATTTCTACGAAATGTACAGGGCAGTTTGTCGATAAAAGGGCCTGTATCTCTGCAGTGGACCTTGCAACTTGTAGTTCATATGTCTCTTTGGACAAGGTCAGTGGCATGTTTTTTTGTGAAAGAATGGCTTTCATTCTGCTTAAAGTATCAATTTGTATAGAAGAGATGTTCAGTGAAGGCCATAACGGCGACTCCCCGTCTGTCTTAGGTTTAGGAAACAATACTTGCATACAACAAGTGACCCTGGCTGACACAGTTAAGATAGGCTGTTCCTGGCAAAATGCCACAGCAGCTGTGATCATTCAACATAATATAGCTTCCGTTAGAAAGCTGCCTAAAAATTGGATCTATCACTGCACTTGGAGAACCTTGCAGGTGGCACGATAAGTTGGTCAAAGAACCGTCACAGGCTCCATGTAAATTAATACCCCAACATAAAAGTGTACTGCTTAGTGCGCTTTTACATTGTGTACCACTAATAAATACTTCCTTTCACCCACTCCAACATCTGTGTGCATATGGTAATTCCCAGGTTGACTTAATATATTCTTTACCCAACCTTTCAAACAATATGTATGGTATATGTTTCAAACAATATTGAAAATGGAAAATTGTGACAGGCAGAGTGATTGTCCTGTGTATTAGTCATTCTGTTGCAGGTTTTCCGAAACAGTTAATGATATTCTTTCCAGTTTCTCAATGCTCAGCACAGTATAGTCTGCTCCTTTTTGTGCCAAAGTGATTTATTTATTATTTATTTATTTATTTGAGGAATTTCTAAAGCGCACTATCACCTGACTGGCATCTTGGCGCTCTTAACACGGCCAACCATAACGACGGGGAGGAGGCATAGAAAGAAAAAACAGATCTAGTTCTTAGGAAATAGCCACGTTTTTAATTCCTTTCTGAAAGCAAGAAGATCATCATGTTGTCTGAGTGCAATAGGTAGAGTGTTCCACAACCTGGCCGCAGCGACCCCAAATGATCTACCCCATGCTCTAACTTTTTTGAAGCGGGGTACTTTTATAAGCTTGCCCCCAGCAGAGCAAAGCATTCTGTTGGGAACGTACCATTCAAATTTTTTTCTGAAGGGGGACAGGTCCCTTCCCATGTAGAGCCTTAAACACTAGGTAAAGGGATTTAAATGTAATTCTTTGTCTCACGGGGAGCCAGTGCAGCTCCGCCAGTGCTCCAGAGGCGGACGACCTCCTCGGCCAGCCTAGTACCAGTTTGGCCGCGGCAGATTGCATCCGCTGTAACCTGTCTAAGAGGAATGCGGGGGATTCAAGGAGCAAAGCATTGCAGTAGTCCACCCGACTGAGGATCGTACTGCGTGCTATCAGGACGCGGGCTTGATGGGGTAAAAAGGGAAATTCTTCCTCAGTGAATGAACAATAGCCAGGCAGTAGCTCACCACCTTCACCACATGTGCCTCCAAGGAGAGGTTGCAATCAAATGTTACCCCCAGGTTGCGCACTGTCTTGACCGGCTGGCCAGGACTGGTGAACTCTGGGGGCCAAAGGTTCCTGGGCGGCCCTGCTGTGTGTCTGCGCACCTCAAAATGCATCATCTCTGTGTTGGCTATATTAAACTGTAGTGAATTCTCCCTCAGCCACTGTGACATGTCTTCTAAACATTCTTGAAACCCTTCTACTGAGATGGACTGGTCTCCCTCCAGGGAGAGAATAAGTTGCGTATCATCAGTGTAATTGATGACCTTGATGTTAAATCGCTTGATGATCGCCAGCAAGGGTCTCAAGTAGACATTAAAAAGAATAGGGCTGATGGCCGAGCCCGGAGGTACCCCATGTAGGACCTGAGTGTGGGCAGATTGGTAAGGGGGAAGAGAGACCGCCTGCTGTCTCCCTGAGAGGAAAGAGTGAAGCCATCTAAGGGCCACTCCAGTCACTCCCACCTCTCTCAGCCGGCTCAGAAGGATGTTATGGTTTACCGTATCGAAGGTGGCAGGTCCAGCAGATTCAACACTGCTGCCTGACCCCTGTCTGCCCGCCCCCGAAGCTCATCCATTACAGTCATCAATGCCATCTCAGTACCATGAGCCGGTCGGAACCCAAACTGCTCCTCTTCCAGATGTTTAGCCATCTCTAAATGTGCGGACAGTGTACCACTTACTACCCGCTCAACTATTTTGTCCGGGAAGGTAAAATACAGAAAACAATGATGTGGTGTTGATTAGACGCCATGGCACGTATCCATAATGAAGATTTTGTAACGTCCAGACTAAAAGCATTATAGAACGTAATTGTGGCTGTCCATGCTGTAGCATGAGCAAGTCCTGTTCCATTATATCAATGGCAGAGGATACTATGCTGCCCAAAGAATACATTCTGGATGACAGAGTTGTTAACCCATTGTCAACTACAGAGAGAGCTTTCTCTATATTAATACGATCAATTTCTCATATTTGTTCTGCAGTCTCTGCTTGTGTCGCTTTCCAAGCTTCATTATAAATGGCATATATACCAGCGTATATAAAACGTTTATGACGCCGTTTCGCAAGACCTTGTAAGAAGTCCTTTAAATCAACACCATCTTTAAGTAAAGATAAGTGTTGTTTTACCTCTGTTAGTGTGGATTTTTGTAGCCAGTCAAGGCACGGTTTTCTTACACTGTATTTTGTTACTATCCCTGGATGTTGTCTCTGGACATATCTTGGATCTGGCCTAGTGAGTGTAAACCCGTGTGTCTATGTTGACAGTTGTTTGTGTCTGTGGGCCAGATTAAAAAAATGTTCCAATCAGGATCAGTTCTGTTTTTAAGTAAAAAAAATTTATGTCGACCCCTCCTTCTGTAGTGTTTTTAGTATCAGGTGTAGTGTAGGTATGGACGGCTTGTTCAAATTTTTTATCTTGGCTAGGCCAAGGCAGGATGTCTGTTGCACAGTGTCATTCAAAAACATTATTTGTTCAGGGATAATGCAGGCTCGAAATAAAGCTTCTATTCCCCGTACTTGCCAGTCTTTTGTGCCCCAGACAGTTTTTGTTTCAATGTTGTCTCTCCAAAACTCAAAACCTAATGAGGACAGCTGGGCTTAAAAGGCTGCAGAATAAAATTGCTTAGTATTAGTTAACATACTTTTCATTCCTGTCTTATTAACATTTTTAAAGTAAAACATTTCCGGATTTGTGGAATTAAAACCTGAGAAGTATGGACATTTTTCATAGAATGTTTTTGAGCTACCTTTTAGTGGCGTTGGACAATGTTCCCATTGATTGAAAGTATAAACATTTCTAGGGTTTGCAGATTTGTGCAAATAATGATGATCATAGTGATTATAACAGTACATTTGTTCATAATCTGATGAACCTTCTAAGTATTCATGTTTCGTAAATTTTGCAGACATCTCTAAGTCTGACATCATATTATTAACAGTCTCAAAGTCCCAATCATCCGAAAATGTGCTGGGTGAAAGAAAGTCACTCAAGGAAACCTTGAATTGATGTAGAATCTTCAACAGCTCTGCAGGGCCTAAGATGTCATAATCAGTTCTGTCCCATGCTATACCCCCAGGTATAGGAATGGCTGTGATGTTCACTGATGTCAAGTCTCTCTGTTCATGATGAGATGATTTGTGTGGCTTGAGGAGTAAGTTGATGTTCTTACTTGCTGTGTCCATTTTACTCTAGCTACCATTTATCAGCATTCCCAAACTTAATACAAGAATTAGCCAAAGTAGGAGAAAAAGTATGCCTAGCACAATCCAAAGTTCAACCCATGGTGAAACCAGATACATTTTTTCAAGTTGCTGAAACAGTTCTGTCACTTGTTCTTTAAAAGTTTTATATTCTGGCGATGTTTCAGGTTCACTGGGATCCTCGGAAAACATATGAAAGTTAATGACATAACCAGAGGCAGTTCTGTCAATTGTTGGTATTGCATCAGGATTACTTGAAATCGCTGGAGCTTCTGGATCCTTTGTCATATTAGTATAGTCAGATGTTACATTATTGTAGACAGGAGTTTCTTGACAAACTGTTATTTGGGTCTCAAGAGGCACAAGTACCATAGCTTTATTGCTTAGTCCTTCTTTTCGCCCTGCAGATTCTTCAAATGTGATGAGTCTCTCAGTTTGAACCTCTTGGATAGTAGCAAGATTTGGTCGACTGCTACATCTTTGGAGTCCACAGGGCCTACTACTTATGACTAGCCACATAATGTGGTTTTATCAGGTCGATGGATACAAGCCTGTTCTTCTTTCTTCCAGCAAGGGGCGGCAGTAACACTGTTCTTGATCTGTGGATTGCTAGCACAGGTACTGGTGTTCTGTAAGAAAGTCTAAATTACTTGTTATCCGTGATCTTTTCTCTGACTATATCCCCAATCTTTGGAATCCAGACTGGCCTTGCTGGGACGGGTGGTTCCCCTTCAGTGGTCGTTGGCTTCTGCAATGTGTTGATTTGACTTCTTGTTTCATTTAAGTCCTTCAAAACAGCCAAACGGTCTTTGATATCAAAAGGTTTTTGTTCTACCACTTTGTGTGACGATCAAGGTCCTGGACAAGCATTCAAGTACCAAAAAGGATTTCATATGGAATGATTCCATCCATAGAATTTCTTGGCAGATTATTTAGACTAAGTTGGACACTTATTACATGTTTGACCCACCTGTCACCCGAGCCTAATAATACCCTAGCTGTTATAGATTGCTTTATGTCCCGTTTTTTTTCTTTCCACTGCAGAATTTCCCTCAGGATGGAATGGACATTAATACCGCAATGCAAAGCCAGGATTGGCAATGGCCTCTTTGTAAGCTTTGGAGCTAAACGCAGGACCCGGGTCAGAATGTAGCGTACTGACTGAGTATGTGCCAATAAAGACTCTCAAATCTTTTATAACAGTTTGGGCATCAGCCTAGCAATGAGGCTACATCCAAATGAATCTTGAGCATGAATCCACTGCGACAATTATATATTTTTAGTTACCATCCCTCTGTAAGGAAAAACAGTGGTGCAGGTAAACGCACTCTAATGGTTTATCTGAAATTAAAAAGGGGCGTCTGCGCCAGGCGTTTAACTGTTGAAACCGTAATTTTCTGGCTGATTTCACATTCCAAAACAGTGTCTGGCCTGTTTCCTCATGCGTGGCCACCAGTATCTTTGTTTTATTAATGACACTGTGGCGGAAACACCTGCGTGTGCAAAGGCAAGCCCTTCATGTTCTGCTAAGATTAGCCCTAATCTATGTTCCATGTTTGGAATCACTCTATCCCCCACTCCAGGGATTCGAGCAAAAGGAACATTATTTGCATCAGTTATATATGAGTATTTGAGTGGAAATACTTTTGGTAATGTTTTACCACTGTCTTTATCAGAAGCGGTGACAGCCTGCACTATTTCGCCGTCTATTTTTGTTTTCGAACAAGTGATTGCAGCTACGGAAGCCGTTTGCACAGCTGCCTTTGCGGCTTCATGAGCCAATGAATTCCCTTCAACGTGAATGCCATCACGTTGATGACTCAGTGTATGGATCACGTGAGACTTTTTTAGTTCTTTCTGTAATTGAACTACTTGTTCCCAAAGCAATTTATGCTTGATTGTGCTACCCTTTGCATCTTTGAAACCGTTTTAAATCTAATTCGGCAAGTATTAATTGTCAGATTGAACGCAGTAATACGAATCGCACACTATGAGTGTGGGGAATTCGCGATCATTATTTTCAAGCGTCATCTTGAATGTCTGTAGTTCAGCTCGCTGAGCTGTACAATCTCCGAGAGATTGAGTTTTTGTGACCATAGGTCTGAATTTACCATCGCGCCAGTAACCTTTAACAATCGTGCATGCAGCACTATAAGCTTGTTTACCCCCAATTGCGGGCTGTGCTGATCCGTCTGTATAAATTATACATTCGCACTGTTCTAGAGGCAGAATCTCAGTGGGCAGAGGACATTCTTGTTCGTATTGTATAAATTATTGAGTTTTCAAGTAGGGGTCAAAAACGTATTCAATGTCTGTTGCATCAAGAGAGTTAACCCATTGTATCCATCTTGGATGTAAAGCCTTTGCATTCGGAATGCTTGCTTTTGTCACTGCCTCTAAGGCAGGTACAGGAGTAACGACCATTGTGCGCTTACCCTGTGCGAGAGCTCTCTCTTTTGCTACTGCAGTATGAACCGCTGTCAGAATTTTTTCTGTTGAACTGAATTTCATTTCAGCTCGTGTGTACAAGTGTGTTTTACAGGAAATTGGTACTTTTTCACCTTCATTAAAGGTTAAGTACGAGAATCTGCATCTTCCTGGGATTATTCTGATTAGAAGATTGCGTGCATTCACGCGTGTCTGTAAATGTGTTGTTGCTAACATGTCTGTTTGCACTGAATGCAAAATTTGTGTATGTTTTTGAGTCAAATTAGTTGTTTTAAAATCAGGTTTGATTAATTCGTAGAGAGGTTTAACCCTTTCTGCGTAGTTTAGAATGTAAGTTCTTCTGAAATTTAGGAAACCTAAAATTGACTGTAAGTTTTTCAGTATTTTTGGAGGTTGGAGCAGCGCAGACTTCTAAAAAGTTGGCTACCAGGCTTTTGCCTTCACTTGATAACTCGTATCCTAGAAAAAGGACGTTGAGGTGGGCAATTCTTGATTTCTTAAAGTTGAATTAATACCCTTCAGAGGCGAATTCAAGTATAATGGTATTCACTCTGTTCAAGTGCCTGTCCAAGTCATCGTCTGTTAGATAGATGTCATCAACATAAGATAATTCCTGATCATCATACTTTTGTAGTAACTCTGTTACTCTAGTTGAAAATAACCATGGACTATTCTTGAATCCCTGGGGAGACGACAGACGTGATGCTGTGTCCCCATAATTGAGAAAGCGGTCAAGTACCTGCTTTCAGGTGCAATGTTTTGACAGAAGAAACCATTAGAAATATCTAATGTAGTTTTATATTTTTACACACAAAGTTATTCATTAGTGCTGCACTGTTCACATTGTGTACTGCAAATGTTTTGCAACAGGAGTTTAAATGTCTGTAGTCCAAAACTAGACGATATGTATTGTCTGGTTTGGAGACAGGAAACAAAGGCTTGTTCATGGATGAGGTGAATGTTTCAATCACCCCTTGGTATTCAAGTTGATCTAATATCTCCCTGACCTGTTTTTTAGCTTCTTGCTTAACTGGATCCTGCCTCTGTGCAGTTGGTTGGGTTTTTAACTGGATTTTATGGTGAGGGGAATCCTCTTCCCATCCTACATGATTTTTGTATAATGCTGGAGCCTGGGCAACAGCCCATTTTCTGGCAAAAGTGTATTTTAAGTGAATTGGAATATGATTGGAGAAGGCTGACATAATGATGTCTTCGCCGTGTGGGCACTCCCTGACAAATTTTGGTGGCCAGCCTTTTTCAGCTAGAAGAATGTCATAACCCTTAGAGAGCTTCTCCCAAAAGAGTGCTCTTATTTTCCAAGTTATGTCCCCCTCCATCCGGAGTGCTACTTCATATAACTTATGGGGTACACTAACCCTGGCGACAGCTGTTTCAACTTGAATGTACTCATTCAAGTCCACTGTCTCCCGATGATCCTTCAAGATCTTGCTAGCTATGGTGACTTCTGCTGCGCTGTCCAGCATTGTCTGGTCCCACTCCCCATTCTTGAGTTGTGTCCTCAAGATCCTCGACATGTCTGAATTTTAGACCTTCTACCTTCTTTTTGGTGAATTGGGTTTTCTTATTTTTTGGGACGTGTTGATCGTCTTTGAACTTTACGCATTCTTCCTTGTGTTCTGACTGTCCTCTTCTTTCCGATTTCTGTGAGGAAGTCTGAAAGGTACGAGAGGAACGTGTATCTTGATATCTATTGGGTTTTTTTTCAAAATATGCCTGTTCCTGAGGTTATACCTCTTTTCAGAGGGCTCCTTTTGAGGAAACCTTCCTCTGGACTGAGAATGCTTCTCTTTAGAAGTTTGTTTAGTGTTCTCCCACTTCTTTTTAGGAGTAGCTAGAGTATTTTTAATAAAGACCTTTTCAGGACTTTCTTTTAGTTGGGGCTAAACTGGTTTCCCACCCAAACTATCTCTACCTAGTTCTTCATAGGATTTTTCAATTATTCTGGCCAGTTCATATGGTTGCTCAGTATATATAGCTGAGACCTGTTTAAAATCTTTCAGTAATTTCATACCAAGAGTCAAAGCAGGCTCTGCCCCATACTCATTTTGAATCTGTTTTAGGACATCTGGTATTACCGCCATAGACGGTACACCATGTGTTTTCGTTTAGATTGCAGCAAAGACTGTACCCCATGTGTCACAGTCCTCCGGGTGTGGTGGGATCCCCATTGGTAAACAGATTGTTAGAATCCTGTTTCTCATGAGGGGTAGTATCCGGAAATACTGCCTTGATTTGAGTAATTTTTTTAGCTATCCAGAATGGAATTTGTTCCCATTTGGGGGCAATTTACCAATAACTGATTGTATAGTCTGTGGTGTGATTTTATTTGTGTTCAGTTGGTGAGAGGTTTGTTGTGGAATCCTTATAGGAGGTTGGACTGTTAGTGTCCGCATGACATATTGAACCAATTGTCTATGTATTTTTATTAGTTGTTTTAGTTGAACTAACAGTTCTGCGTCTGATATTTCTTCAATGTCAGGATGTGGTGTATAGCTGGCTAGTACAGGCCATGTTGCTCCTGGTCTACCTAGTGCACCGAGCCTGGTAATGTGATTTTGATGTTGTAGGGCGCCTTTAAACCAGAGCGCATGCTCTTGGTATGTTAGTGGAATTTCAACATCCTCGAAAGGAGTGTATTCCGTTGGATGTTCTTCTACTTTGTAGAAGTGAAACACATGTGATACTGGATTTGCTTCAGGGAAGAAAATCCATGAGTAGAAAACCTCTGTCTGCCGATATCCATGTACCTCTATGACAAAAATTACCCTACCACCTCTTGGTGATAGGCCATTTGTTATAAGCTTTATAGTGATGTCTTTTCTTAAGATTTCCAGGATGATTATAGCATCCGGGTTGTTTTGTTGAAAGCCTGTAACGTCTAAGCCCGGTTGGGTTGCATTTCCTGCAGCTCCACCATTCTCGTTATTGTCGCTGTTATTCGACATTGTTTAATGAAAGTTTGCAGAACAATTTTCAAGGAAACAAAGATAAGGTGCACAATATTTTGGAACATTGTATCTGTAAACGTTGAACAAACCAATGACTAATACATAGGATTTTCATCCTACTCAGTTATGGTGGATATTTTATCCTTTTACCCACTCCAGACTTCGATTGGAGAATTTTAAGGGAAAAAAGGGTCTCTGTGAAAAGCACAACTGAGTTACTCTAGTAGCTAGCGTTAAATTAGTGCCTTACCAAACGTTGGGCGCCATGTAGTGTAGTTCCTATATTCCCAATAGGCTCTGCGCATTGGAATAATATATCTTATAGATTTGACGTAGGACTTATGTCTACTACGTCTGGAACGAATATATTAGACTTAATTGTGAGTGCCAGCTAGCTCAGAGGTCACTAGAAACTTTCTCAAAAGGATTAGTTTCTGACAACCGCATAAACATGACAACTTTGTTTCCCCAAGAATACAGTATCTTCAGAGTTGTCGAAACAATAGATAGATATTTTACTCAGTCAATTGTGCATGCTTTGTTTCATCAGAGGTGAAGCGAAATTGAGAGACGGGCATTTTCAATAAAAGGATTTATTGAACAGTCTTCTTTCTCATGCAAGTAAAGTGAACAGCTACTATCGAAAAACTGGCTGCAAAGTATAATGCGTACAGCGAGAAGAGTATTATAAAAAAATACTGTAAAAGCATTGTATGGTTTCTAAACCATACATAAATACATACATAAAGAACAAAGGCTAAAAGTACTCAACTGGTGCTTCTAAAATACGCCTACCCCAATGTACAAACACCCCGCGAGGGGAGGTTGGAAACACTGGAGCTGGATTCTGTCTGGGAGAAATGCAGCCTCTCGATCAGTGCGTCAGCTGGAGGGTCGGCTTCCTTCGGCACTTGCTGTAGGGAGCTGCGTCAGGCAAGTAGTTAGTCGAGCTGCTCCGAGCCACTGTGTGTTTGCCTAGGCAAGCGTAGGCATATTTATACCTCGAAGGTGCCTAGTTTGACGCAAAGTTGGGCATAATAATGTCATCAAATAACCCCAAGGGCATGGTAGTTCTTTGAAAACTCCATGAGTTCTTGGACAATCAATATTCAATCAAGGGGATGTCCCTGACTGCTTAAGCCGATTTTTTCCAAGAAATCGTTGTTGCTTTTTGCAACTGGTGGAGGTAGCCATGCCTGTATTTGGACTGCATGGGCTATGTCTAAATATGGCTATGATTTCTATGCCTATATAAGGGCAAGGTGAAGGGCATGAATCAGTAAATGTCGCTTGGATCCTAAAACGCCATACAACAGTAGCGAGAGTAGTAAAGAGTGAGAAGTAGAGAAAGTAGTAGATAGTAATAGAGTAGTAGAGAGTGAGTACTAGAGTTAGTAGTAGAGAGTAGTAGAGAGTGAGTAGTAGAGTGAGCAGTGGAGAGTGAATAGTAGAGAGTAGTAAAGAGTGAGTAGTAGAGAGTGAGTGGTAGAGAGTGAGTAGTAGAGAGTGAGTAGTAGAGAAAGAGCAGTAGAGAGTGAGTAGTAGATTGTAGTAGAGTAAGTAGTAGAGAGTGAGTTGTAGAGAGTAAGTGAAGAAAGAGTAGTAGAGTGGTAGAGAGTGAGTGTTAGAGAGTAGTAGAGAGTAGTAGAGTGAGTAGTAGAGAGTAGTAGAGAGTGAGTAGTAGAGAGAGTAGTAGAGTAGTAGAGAGTGAGTAGTAAATAGTGAGAAGCAGAGAGTGAGTAGTAGAGAGAGTAGTAGAGAGTAGTAGAGAGTGAGAATTAGAGAGTGAGTAGTAGAGAGTGAGTAGTGGAGAAAGAGTAGTAGAGAGTAGTAGAGTGAGTAGTAGAGAGTGAGTAGTAGAGAGAGAGAGTAGTAGAGAGTTGTAGAGAGTGAGTAGTAGAGTTGTAGAGAGTGAGTGGTAAGGAGTAATAGAATGAGTAGTAGAGAGTAGTAGAGAGTTAGTAGTAGAGAGTGAGTAGCAGAGAGTAGTAGTAGAGAGTGAGTAGTAGAGAGAGAGTAGTAGAGAGTAGGAGCGAGTGAGTAGTAGAGAGTGAGCAGTGGAGAGAGAGAAGTAGAGAGTGAGTTGTAGGGAGTGAATAGTAGAGAAGTAGGGAGTGATTAGTAGAGAGTGAGTAGTAGAGTAGTAGAGAGTGAGTAGTAGAGAGTAGTAGAGAGAGAGAGTAGTAGAGAGTGCGAAGTAGAGTAGTAGAGAGTAGTCAGTCAGTGTCAGTCAGTGTCAGTCAGTCAATCAGTGTCAGTCAATCAGTGTCAGTCAGTGACTGTCAATCAGTGTCAGTCAGTGTCAATCATTCAGTGACAGTCAGTCAGTGTCAGTCAGTCAGTGTCAGCTAGAGCAGCTCTGCTGACCTGGTTCTCTGGCTCTAAAGCAGCTCTGCTGACCTAGTTCTGTGGCTCTAAAGCAGTTCTGCTGACCTGGTTCTCTCCCTCTAAAGCAGCTCTGCTGACCTGGTTTCTCTAGCTCTACAGCAGGTCTGCTGACCTGGTTCTGTGGCTCTAGAGCAGCTCTGCTAACCTAGTTCTTAGACTATAGAGTAGCTCTGCTGATCTGGTTCTCTGGCTCGTCATCAGCTCTGCTGATCTGATTCTGTGGCTCTAAAGCAGCTCTGCTGACCCGGTTCTCTGACTCTAAAGCAGCTCTGCTGACCTGGTTCTCTGCCTCTAGAGCAGCTCTGCTAACGTGGTTCTATGGCTCTAAAGCAGTTCTGCTGACCTGGTCCTCTGGCTCCAAAGCAGCTCTCCGAACCTGGTTCTCTGGCTCTAGAGCAGCTCTGCTGATCTGGTTCTCTGGCTCTAAAGCATCTCTGCTGACCTGGTTCTCTGGCTCTAGAGCAGCTCTGCTGGCCTGGTCCTCTGGCTCTAAAGTAGCTGTGCTGACTTGGTTCTCTCCCTCTAAAGTAACTCTGCTGACCTGGTATCTCTGGCTCTACAGCAGCTCTGCTGACCTGGTTCTCTGGCTCTAAAGCAGCTCTGCTGACCTAGTTCTGTGGCTCTAAAGCAGTTCTGCTGACCTGGTTCTCTCCCTCTAAAGCAGCTCTGCTGACCTGGTTTCTCTAGCTCTACAGCAGGTCTGCTGACCTGGTTCTGTGGCTCTAGAGCAGCTCTGCTAACCTAGTTCTTAGACTATAGAGTAGCTCTGCTGATCTGGTTCTCTGGCTCGTCATCAGCTCTGCTGATCTGATTCTGTGGCTCTAAAGCAGCTCTGCTGACCCGGTTCTCTGACTCTAAAGCAGCTCTGCTGACCTGGTTCTCTGCCTCTAGAGCAGCTCTGCTAACGTGGTTCTATGGCTCTAAAGCAGTTCTGCTGACCTGGTCCTCTGGCTCCAAAGCAGCTCTCCGAACCTGGTTCTCTGGCTCTAGAGCAGCTCTGCTGATCTGGTTCTCTGGCTCTAAAGCATCTCTGCTGACCTGGTTCTCTGGCTCTAGAGCAGCTCTGCTGGCCTGGTCCTCTGGCTCTAAAGTAGCTGTGCTGACTTGGTTCTCTCCCTCTAAAGTAACTCTGCTGACCTGGTATCTCTGGCTCTACAGCAGCTCTGCTGACCTGGTTCTCTCCCTCTAAAGAGCTCTGTTGACCTGGTTCTCTGGCTCTAAAGCAGTTCTGCTGACCTGGTTGCCTCCCTCAAAAGCAGCTCTGCTGACCTGGTGGTCTCCCTCTAAAGCAGCTCTGCTGGCCTGGTTTCTTCTCTGTCTCTACAGCAGCTCTGCTGACCAAGTTTTTAGGCTCTAGAGCAGCTCTTCTGACCTGGTTCTCTGGCTCTACAACAGCTCTGATGACTTGGCTCTCTGGCTCTAAAACAGCTCTGCTGACCTGGTTCTATGGCTCTAAATCAGTTCTGCTTACCTGGTTTTCTCCCTCTAGAGCAGCTCTGCTGACCTGGTTCTCTCGCTCTAAAGCAGCTCTACTGACCTGGTTTCTCTGGCTCTACAGCAGCTCTGCTGACCTGGTTCTATGGGTCTAGAGTAGCTCTGCTGACCTGGTTCTCTGGCTCTAAAGCAGCTCTGCTGACCTGGTTCTATGGCTCTACAGCAGCTCTGCTGACCTGGTTCTCTGGCTCTAGAGCGGCTCTGCTGACCTAGTTCCTAGACCATAGAGTAGCTCTGCTGATCTGGTTCTCTGGCTCTACAACAGCTCTGCTGACCTGATTCTCTGGCTCTAAAGCAGCTCTGCTGACCCTATTCTATGGCTCTAAAGCAGTTCTGCTGACATGGTTCTCTGACTCTAGAGCAGCTCTGCTGACCTGGTTCTCTCCCTCTAAATCATCTCTGCTGACCTGGTTCTCTGCCTCTAGAGCAGCTCTGCTGACTTGGTTCCATGGCTCTAAAACAGTTCTGCTGACCTGGTTCTCTGGCTCTAGAGCAGCTCTGTTGTCCTGGTTCTTAGGCTCTAGAGCAGCTCTACTGGCCCTCTGACTCTAAAGCAGCTCTGCTGGCCTGGTTCTATGGCTCCATAGCAGCTCTGCTGACCTGGTTCCCTGGCTCTAGAGCAGCTCTGCTGACCTAGTTCTTAGACTATAGAGTAGCTCTGCTGATCTGGTTCTCTGGCTCTACAACAGCTCTGCTGACCTGATTCTCTGGCTTTAAAGCAGCTCTGCTGACCCTGTTCTATTGCTCTAAAGCAGTTCTGCTGACATGGTTCTCTGGCTCTAGAGCAGATCTGCTGACCTGGTTCTCTGGCTCTAGAGCAGCTATGCTGACCTGGTTCTCTCCCTCTAAATCAGCTCTGTTGACCTGGTTCTCTGCCTCTAGAGCAGCTCTGCTGACCTGGTTTTCTGGCTGTAAAGCAGCATTGCTGACTTGGTTCTCTCCTTCTAAAGCAGCTCTGCTGACCTGGTTTCTCTGGCTCTACAGCAGCTCTGCTGACCTGAGTCTCTCCCTCTAAAGAGCTCTGCTGACTTGGTTCTCTCACTCTAAAGCAGTTCTGCTGACCTGGTTCTCTCCCTCTAAAGCAGCTCTGCTGACCTGGTTCTCTCCCTCTAAAGCAGCTCTGCTGGCCTGGTTTCTCTGGCTCTACAGCAGCTCGGCTGACCAACATTTTAGGCTCTAGAGCAGCTCTGCTGACCTGGTTCTCTGGCTCTACAACAGCTCTGTTGACCTGGTTCTCTGGCTCTAAAACAGCTCCGCTGACCCGGTTCTACGGCTCTAAAGCAGTTCTGCTGACCTAGTTCTCTGGCTCTACAACAGCTCTGCTGACCTGATTCTCTGGCTCTAAAGCAACTCTGCTGACCCTGTTCTATGGCTCTAAAGCAGTTCTGCTGATATGGTTCTCAGGCTCTAGAGCAGCTCTGCTGACCTGGTACACTGGCTCCAGAGCAGCTCCGCTGACCTGCTTCTCTCCCTCTAAATCAGCTCTGCAGACCTGGTTCTCTGCCTCTAGAGCAGATCTGCTGACCTGGTTCTATGGCTCTAAAGCAGCTCTGCTGACCTGGTTCTCTGGCTCTAGAGCAGCTCTGCAAATCTAGTTCTCTGGCTCTAAAGCAGCTCTGCTGACCTGGTTCTCTGGCTCTAGAGCAGCTCTGCTGGCCTGGTTTTCTGGCTCTAAAGCAGCTCTGCTGACGTGGGTCTCTCCCTCTAAAGAGCTCTGCTGACTTGGTTCTCTTGCTCTAAAGCAGTACTGCTGACCTGGTTCTCTCTCTCTAAAGCAGTTCTGCTGACCTGGTTCTCTCCCTCTAAAGCAGCTCTGCTGGCCTGGTTTCTCTGGCTCTACAGCATCTCTGCTGACCAAATTCTTAGGCTCTAGAGCAGCTCTGCTGACCTAGTTCTCTGGCTCTAAAACAGCTCTGTTGACCTGGTTCTCTGGCTCTAAAACAGCTCTGCTGTCCCGAATCTATGGCTTTAAAGCAGTTCTGCTGACCTGGTTCTCTGGCTCTAGAGCAGCTCTGCTGACCTGGTCCCTTGACTCTAAAGCAGCTCTGCTGACCTGGTTTTCTCCCTCTAAAGCTGCTCTGCTGACCTGGTTCTCTCTCTCTAAAGCAGCTCTACTGACCTGGTTTCTCTGGCGCTACAGCAGCTTTGCTGACCTTGTTCTCTGGCTCTAGAACAGCTCTGCTGACCTGGTTCTTAGGCTCTAGAGCAGCTCTGCTGACCTGGTTCTCTGGCTATAAAGCAGCTCTGCTGGCCTGGTTCTATGGCTCTAAGGCAGCTCTAAGGCAGCTCTACTGACCAGGTTCTTTGGCTCTAGAGCAGCTCTGCTGACCTGGTTCTTTGGCTCGAAAGCAGCTCTGCTGACCTGGTTCTCTGGCTTTAAAGCAGTTCTGCTGACCTGGTTCTCTGGCTTTAAAGCAGTTCTGCTGAACTGCTCATCTTCATCTAAAGCAGCTCTGCTGACCTGGTTTCTCTGGCTCTACAGCAGCTCTGCTGACCTGGTTCTCGGGCTCTAGAGCCCTGCTGACCTGGTTTCTCTGCCTTTACAGCAGCTCTGCTGACCTGGTTCTATGGCCAAAAGCAGCTCTGCTGACCTGGTTCTCTGACTCAGCAGCAGCTCTGCTGACCTGGGTCTCTGGCTCTACAATGTCTCTGCTGACATGGTTCTCCGGCTCTGACCTGTTCTAAGGCTCTAAAGCAGCTCTGTCCACTCCTACAATCATCCTGACAGAAGCATGTGTTAGACCTGGCACCATTGGAGTGGGTCTCCCTTCCATTTTTTGATGTTGTCTCTGTAGGAGAATAGGGTCTGCTATCCTATGGTCACCCCATTTTTTGCTTTTTGCTTCACTGGTTTTCGACTTAATGTGGTTGTGGGCCTGCTAATCAGACCCACAGCCCTGCTGTTCTCTCTCTAAATTCACAACCGTGTACTTTAGGTACATCACCAATTGGGATTGGGTCACCTTATGACCCCCTGTACAGTGTACTATAGGTACCCAGGGCATAGGTGCATCCAAGGCCTGCCAGGGGCAGCATATCTTTTGCCACCCCTGGCTGGCCATGCAAACTGACATAACTGTCTGATCACTCAGCTGGGGCAAGGTTGTGTAATCACCCCTTGCTTAGACATAGTATACCTATGTCTAACCTTATATCGGGACACATATACACCTATAAGTCACTCCTATGGCAGGCCTTAACAATCCTGGAGGCAGAGTGCTTGGTCTTATGTGAGATGGTGCTCTAGCATGAGCTGAGCCTGTCTGCAGCTTTCGGAACCATGTCCTTATAGCTGTTCTGGGATACTGCCATACCATATATTCTTAAGTGCATTATGTACCTCGCGGTCAGATGCTATCTAAGGTTTGGCTTTATCAAAACATGTCGTGTAAGGTGTCTTACGCTTCTGAATACTACCCCCTCGCCAGTTCTGGTGACGGGGTAGCATTCCACCCTTCTAGAGGGAGAAGACATGCTACTAGCCTTAATCCCGGTTAAAGTTAACCAGAGCCTCAGCATCACAAAATGGATGCTGCTGCCACAGACACAAGTCTGGCCTCCTGCTGCAAACCTAAACTCCAGCAGGGGAGGCCTGGACAAAGGATTTCCTGTCACAGGGAGGTGCTAGCACCACCCCAGACAGGAGATAGTGGATTGGGGCAGGGAGGGCTGAATGAAACTAGGCACTGCCTGAGGCACACAAGGTGTGCCATGCATAGCCCAGTTCAAACCGATGCTGGGGCACTCCAGCCCCAGCTCTGGCGTGAAACGAAACTGGACAAAGGAAAGAGGTGTAACCACCCCCTTCCTGGGTCCCACCCATAGGAGGGACCTAGCAGGTAATCCAGCCCCTTGATTTGGAATAAAGGTAGGAGCTGTGTCGATAGACTTTAGATAATCCTGGCTGAAACTTTGAAACTGAACTCTAGACCCTTCGACATCCTACTCGACGTAGAAGACTGAAGAATCTCCCTTGTGGTCAAGGAGTGACCACCCTGCACAAGCAGGCACCATCAGCGCTCAAAGGTTTGCTTTGTTGTTGCTCCCGCCGGAGCTCGAATGACAGAGATTGACAAGAACCAGACTTCCAGACATCCAACAGCCCGATCCACAGCCACAGCAAAGCTGAGACCCGTGGAGGCGACGTGAGACGTGGGACCGGCCATCTTGGAAAGCCAGCAAAGTGCTTTCTGTGCAGCTCCTGAGGCACCCTCGAAGCTGTGCATTGGGGTTTGAGAAGCCCCAGCCGCGAGCCGTCTTTGCACAGAAGATCACCTCTCCACACTCACCGAGTGCTGTGTGGGGCCCTTTTGCATTTTCCTGTTCGATGCGTCTGTCCGGTCACTTGCCCGTTGGCTAGAAGCCTCTGTGACGAGGAACCTTCAAATTTTCAATGCTGGTCTGGTTGCTCCAGACTGATCCTTGCTCCCCTGAAAAGTAGCAGCCTATCAGACCTTGCTGGTCTGATCCAGAAGCCATCTTTGATTCCTGCGTAGGTTGCATTTGCCAAGGCCTGTTGACTCCGAATCGAGAACCGATACAGCCGACAGCGAGAGCCTTTGTGGGACAGTCCGTGTCCACCACCTGGTTGTCGTCGACACCTCCTGGTCCACGTGGCAGCGGAGACAAGCTTCACAACATCACCTGATCGCAACTCGACATCACCTGGTTCCTTCCTGGTTCCTTCCTGGTCACTGGCTAGTGACCCAGACTCTGTCCCCTCTGCTTTCAGGTACTCTACATCATCTTCGATCAACCCTTGGATCCAACAGGACTCTTCTCTCCTGGTCGCCTGCAGCATCTTTTCTCCAAGGCTCCATAGAACTCCACGACGAAACCCGACGCGCTTTGACACCTATGCACCCGCTTCCTGTGGGTGAGGTAATGCGAGTACTACGGTGCTCCTGTAGAGATTAACATCCCTAGTGTCCTAGTTTCAAGTGGTTAAGTTCTAGTCCAGTCCGCAGACTTCCAAATCTACAACTTTATAACTTTACGCACCCATTGACTGTGGGCCTCCTACATCCTAACTGCTGTTAGTCCAGTGTAGCCCCAGCGATTCCCAAGGCCCTAGGCCTTACCATTGTTCGTGACGTGGTTCTTATACCACTATTTTAGTATATGGTTTTACCGGCCACCAGGGCCTATCCATATTTGTGCAACTTTTGAATGTTATATTAAGTTACTTGTTATACGCTTGTGCTCCTGTGCTCATAAAGACTTAAGGGGATTTTTCTAGAAATAAATACATATATATTTTGAATATATAACCTGTGTGGTGTCCTTTCATTTGGTATTAAAAGGTTTGCATATGGTAAAACAGCTGGCTTCACATGCCCTCTTGAGTTTAGCCTAAGACTGCTTTTGTCCATGCTACCACTAGGATAGCTGTTCTATAAGGTTGACTTTACAACCATCACCCTAAGGGTTGTTTGGACTGGTACAAGATGCTCACTAGAATAGTGAACATCATACACCAGGCCACCTTATCACAGTCTCCTCTGTTTTTGCTAGTATTAGATGCCCTGGGCGCTGTGCCACTGCCATTCAGTGCCACAGCACAAATGCTCCCTGTGTAAATATGACTGTGAATTGGTATATCCCTGATTGGCTTATTTGGTTTACCTGTTAGTCCCTAGCAGTGTGGCCTGTGTGTGCCCAGGGCTGGTAACCCAAATGCTGCTGGTGGGCCTGCAGCGCTGGTTTGCGCCACCCACCGAAGCAGCTGGTTAAGTGTTCCTCAGACCTGCCACTGCAGTGTCTGCGTGCAGTCCAGAACAGCCATCTTGGCTGTGAAGTGCCCAAACTTCCCAGCCCCTGAACCTTCCCTTAGCATCATGTCAGTCCCCCCTATGGTAGGTGCATTATGTTTGTAAGGTAAGACATGGCATGTGTAGCATGTCCTGGTAGTGAACCACCCTCCATTTTGTTTTTCTCTGCTGCAAGGCTACCTGTTATCCTTAGGCTAGAATGGGCAGACAGGCTATTACATCTTATAGTCCTATCTAACTCAGGGAACATGGTAGAAATTCGAGTTTAGTATGCCTGAACTCAGAATGATAAAATACATCTTTTAGTGAAGTTGGATTTAACATTCTGTGTTTGAAAATACCACTTTTAGAAGGTAGGTATTTTCTTGCCTAAGCCTCCAGTGTGCTCTGCTGTTATGTGTATTGGCTGTCTGGGTTTAGAGGGGCAAGACAGGCTAAGTCAGACCTGGTTTGAATAGAGAGATCTGCATTGAGTACTGGGGAGGGGTAGCTCCTTGACCTGAATAGGGCTGTGCCTGGCAAGGTGAGTTGTGGCTTCACCTCCTACTGTGCGTCTGACGGCAGACCCCCTCTTTCTGAAAGGAAGGATGCAGTCTGGTAAACAAAGTGCTCCAGGCCTGAGCAGAACTGGTTCTGGCTGGGTTCAGTGACTTGAGACTTTTGAGAACAAAGGCTTTTGGGGGTATAAATATCTGTGATATCAAAAGAAGGGGGAAAAAGGGTAGGACAATTTTTTAAGGGGGTCCAATGCACTCGTCCTAGCAACAATGAACAACAAAATGGTGTACAGAGTTCCCCCGGGAGAGCTTAAGAAATTTGGCTCAACCTGTAATTCTCTCTCACAATATCTAGACATAGGGTGAAGAAAGGGTCTCAAGTGTGCAGTGTCGACCCATATTCCAGAATGAAAAGGCACCTCACACAGGCTATCAACAGGACCACAACTGTAGCCCCAGTCGATAGTTGTTCAGCCTCATCATCGGTGCCTTGCTCCTGCGGCGGGCTGGCGGTGCAATGCCCGTCGGGCAGCGGTGAAAGCTGCACTTTTAGTGGAGATCTTTAATTCTGGGCCAGCGGGTGTGTGCGTGTGAGGGGCCAGAGGGAGTATAAGACTGTCCAGACTATGTTGTCCTATGGGAGGGGTAGGTGCAGAGCAGCTTGTCTGCAGCGACGCTAGAGGACTCCCTCATCTCGCTGTTGGCCCCACTTGGATAGCCCGTGAGGTTTCTAGGAAGAAACACTAAGGTTCCAGAAAGTCCCCTCTGTGGAACCATTACGATACGACACTAATCCAGGTCGTATACTGGTGTCCTAATTAATTTTTTAGGGAACCAAGTAATTTATGAGCACCCAGGTCCTGAAGAATCGCCCTTAGGGCGTGAAACATGTTGACCACTACTTGCACACAAAGGGTTGAATACGGGTTGGTCCCATTACTTGCCACCCCCTAGTACCCCTTTTTCATTTTACTGAAGCAGGAAGCCTGACCAATAAATTGTCTACCAACAGGACTTCCCTGACTTCTTTTAAACTCACCACCACGCTCACTATTATACTCCCTCTGGCCCCTCACACGCACACACCCGCTGGCCCAGAATTAAAGATCTCCACTAAAAGTGCAGCTTTCACCGCTGCCCGACGGGCATTGCACCGCCAGCCCGCCGCAGGAGCAAGGCACCGATGATGAGGCTGAACAACTATCGACTGGGGCTACAGTTGTGGTCCTGTTGATAGCCTGTGTGAGGTGCCTTTTCATTCTGGAATATGGGTCGACACTGCACACTTGAGACCCTTTCTTCACCCTATGTCTAGATATTGTGAGAGAGAATTACAGGTTGAGCCAAATTTCTTAAGCTCTCCCGGGGGAACTCTGTACACCATTTTGTTGTTCAGTATAAATATCTGTGCCCAAACCCCTGATTATTTTATTGCTCCTGGATGTCAAGAGGAACCTCTGTCCGTGTTACTGAAGGAATCTGCAGGAGAGGACTTGTGTGCTGTTTCTTGGATTGGCCTGCAGTAGTTCCCCGTTGACTTGGAAGAAGAGGGAAAAGGTCTTTTGGGAGACTTTTCTTTTGCTAAGCAATCCCCAAGGGCTAGGAAGAGAGCTAGCCTCCTGCTGGAGTCACAGGCACATCTGACTCCCACACTTTGTAAGTAGAAGGGTCGCAGAGATCCCTGCTTTGAACGGAACCCCTATTTGAACACCTTGAACTCTTTTACCAGCTTTTCAAGAGTACCCTCCTGTTCGGTATTGTGACTTTTTACTGTTACTGGTCTTGTGTTAAGTCTATATATAAAGATAATTATTTTCTATAATTCCTTGTGTGGTGTCCCCTTGTAGTGTCCTTACTGTGTTACTGTGTATGATCATAAATGCTTTACACACTGCCTCTGAGATAAGCTTAGCTGCTCGTGCTACGTTACCACAGGGTTTAGCAGGGGTTATCAAAGGGTATGGCCCCCTTACTCTGACTTAGGAAGAAGGGTGCCTACTTGGACTGTGGCCAGCCACTGCAAACTAGAGAACCCCATTTCTAACATCATGTCCTTATCTAATCACTCTGCTGAAACATAAGTGCTTACAAATGTATCCTGCTGTCAACTACTAGCACTCTAGGAACCCAGTCACTGTCTATGCACTTGCAGAATGACTCAGGCATTGAGATAAGCAGTGGTGCAGTCAAATGTGCATAATTTATGCCGTCCCTTATCCCCTTGCAGACTACTGAGTCAGTTCGGCAAAAGTCCAGGTAATAGCCATGCTTGTCTGTAATCACACTGTGAGTCTGTGTCCACTCGTACAATCATCCTGACATTAGCATGTCCTTATCTAATCACTCTGCTGAAACGTAAGCGCTTATAAACATATCCTGCTGTCAACTACTAGCACTCTAGGAACATATTCACTGTCTTTGCACTTGCAGAATGACTCAGGCATTGAGACAAGCAGTGGTACAGTCAAATGTGCACAATATATGCGGTCCCTTAACTCCTTGCAGACTACTGAGTCAGTCCTGCAAAAGTCCAGGTAATAGTCATGATTGTCTGGAATCACACTGTGAGTCTGTGTCCACTCCTACAAACATCCTGACATAAGCATTTCCTTATCTAATCACTCTGCTGAAACATAAGTGCTTATAAACGTATCCTGCTGTCAATTACTAGCACTCTAGGAACTCAGACACTGTCTATGCACTTGCAGAATGACTCAGGCATTGAGACAAGCAGTGCTACAGTGAAATGTGCACAATATATGCGGTCCCTTAACCCCTTGCAGACTAATGAGTAAGTCCTGCAAAAGTCCAGGTAATAGGAATCACACTGTGAGTCTGTGTCCACTCCTACAAACATCCTGACAGAAGCATTTCCTTATCTAATCACTGTGCTGAAACTTAAGTGCTTATAAACGTATCCTGCTGTCAACTACTAGCACTCTAGGAACCCAGTTACTGTCTATGCACTTACAGAATAACTCAGGCCTTGAGACAATACCTAAGCACTTATAAATTAACTGAGCACTCTGTTTGCATCACTGTCATCATTCTAGCGAGGTTCTTGTAGAATGACCTAGGCAACAACACAAGTACACGTACAATATTCTGTGCACAATCCCTACAAACCTCTAAGCAGATACATACCATTGGTACACTCCACTAAATACTGAAGTAGTACTCATGCAGCCTAGGATACCTCCTGTCAGACTCATGCAGTTCGTCAATCAGCCACCCAGCACTATGTTCTTATTGTATCACTCTGCAATACCTAAGCACTTATGGGGCAGATTTACAAGCCCCCTGCACCTCAGGAAAACATCACTTTTTGTAATGTAGTGATGGCGCTGGGGACTCCTCTATATTCACAAGAAGAGGAAAAGCCACCCTGCGTGTCTTTTCCTCTCCTTAAAAATACGACCCATTCAAACGCAGTACTTTGCATTGAAAGTGAGTTCCATGGGTGATTCTGTGTCTGTTCCCACACAACACCCAATGAATAACACATCTCAAGACTTACGAGAAAGTGTAAATCTATAGATATGTGTGAATGGTGCGCCACCCTAGAGGTGGTGATGCAACACACAACAAGGAGAAATGTTTTTTATTTCTCCTTGTTTTTTCGTCTTTCAATGCATGCTGCATTCCACAGCACACATTGAAGGAGGAAAATGACTTTAGTGATTGTTTTTGTGCAGGAAATAGTCCCTTCCTGCACAAAAACAATCCCCCCAAGGCACAGATATACTTTCACCATGGTGCAAGGGTGTTTGCGTCACTGCATGGCTGCAGTTTGTGTGCTAGTGCAGAGGTTGCACAGAATTGCGGCATATTCATATAAATATGTCACATCCCTGTACTTTAGTAGTGCCGCCGTTTTGTGCAGCTAAAGGGCTTGCAGTGTCATGCTGCAGCACTTCCTCTTAGATCTGCCCCTATAAATTCACCATACAGTACTAATGCATTCTTTCAGTCAATCATGCTCTACACATACATTCAACCAAACTTTCAGACATTGCCATGCAATTATAGTTCTTTTTTTAAACCACATAAGGTAGTTCTGAACTTTTTTTGTCTTCTGTTTTTTGTTATCTATTTTTTTTAGCTTTTTTTATCAATTTTGTACTTTTTGTGGTATTTTTTAAGAATTGAACACAAAAGGAACTAATTGAACAAAAAAGGAACTAAGTAAACAGTTAGCTTTTGGAATTCAACATCATTCCCAAACATTTTTTTTTTATTGCATTTGTGGTTCCGTTGAGCTGCACAAATAGCGTCCACTGACTGTTCACCATAACAGATGATGGTTTTGCACTTAGTGCAGTGCTGCTGCATAAATTCAGATTCTGGGCAAATGTCTACTGGTGGTGCTGAAGTAGACGCTCCGGAGGTGCTAGCAATGTCTGGTGGTGGATTTTTTGCTACACGACTCATTTCTTCTTGTGCCAGATTCTTCGGGTGAATGGTCCGCAGATGTTTATACATACTCACTGTTCCACAGGAGTATTTCTTGTCACTACCTCACGACAGGACCCTGTCTTACAGCAAGCATGTGACTTTTCTTGCGTTGACCTTTTTTTCTCCGGCAGGAAAGGAGAAAAATTTCCATACCACTGATTCAGGCCTCTGCTTGGGTGGATCTTCCTCCAAGATATCTTCATCTGTAGAATGATGAGGAGCTTGCGAACCAGATGCCATTTCTCCAATGCAATTTTTTTTAAAAACAAAAAAAATTCAAAAACCATTTCTGGAAGAAGAGATGTCTCTCATCAACTGCTCAAAAGAGAATAATTAAAATGGGTGTGGTCATTCAATAGTTACAGTGGGAAATGTTATGAACCAATCAAATCTTTTATTTAGGTCATACGGGATCCGCGCACAGTGCGCTCACGAAGAGCGCAACTGACGCGACTTTGCAAAAATATATTTAAAAATAATATAAGTTTCTTACAATTTGAAATATATTATTTTTATGAATACCTTAGATAATCTTTTGCCCTAATATGTACATTAAAGGCACGTACATATCATTTTAGAACATATATAATTTCACAGGAGTTGTGCACCCAGCACACCCCAACACGTACATGAAGTCACGTGCGGCCCGCCAATGCGCAAGCGTCACGTACCATAATACGCACATGTCGCGAATGCGCAGAAGCAGAAGTCGCCGACCAGTCGCATATTGGTCGCTCACACCAAGTAACATTGCACGTATATGAAGTAACTGAAAAAACATGCACTCGTCGCTCACCATACGCGGAACCTTCACGACTTTTCCAAAATGGCTGCTAGAATACGCAGATATGCTGCGGTAGGTACGCTTTGGGTGCGCAACTCCCCAAAAAATTTTGAAAAAATAATTAATAAAGAAAATTGTATACATATATATTAAAATACAAAAAAAATAATTAAAAATATTTCAGCTTTGTGTGCAATTTTCAGAAAAATATATAATGCTTAATAAATAAAATATTTATAAATAAACAGTTAAAAACTGTAAAAATTCAGTACAAAAAAGTAGGTACAACTACTATTGCATTTAAAAATTAGCATTTAAAAAACCTTTGAAATTCACAGAGAAAACAATAGGTTTCAGAGATGTTATAGTTAGAAATTAGGATTTAAAAAACCTTTGAAATTCACTGAAAAAAACATAAGTTTCAGAGACATTATAGTTAGGAATTAGCATTTAAAAAAACCTTTGAAATTCACTTAAAAAACCATAGGTTTCATGAGTGTTATAGTTAGCTGGACATTTCACTCGTACAAAACCATAGAAATTCCTCTGTTATAGTTAGCCGTGCCAACTATAACTTGTGCGCCCGAAATGCACTGCTGATGATGTCACATATAACATCATTCATGACATGGTCTGTGACATCACTGATGACATCTCAAATGACATCACTGATGACATCATCCACGTGACAATCTGATACACCTCATCACACACTAGTATAACCTTAGATCACTCACTGTAAAATACAGAGTACCATATTTGAAAGCATTGACACACACATATCAGTTACTACATACGCACTCACTGATTCCTAAGTCTACACACACAACTGTCCATTCACCTACAGAATCACTAATACATGCAGTCACTGATCAATGGTAACACTATCAAATGTACTCATACACCTATATAGACATTGACACATCAGCAGTCATCCTAGTCGTTTATGCAGTGATGCTACTCACTCATGAAAAGAATCAATCACACTAACATTTACTCACCTACTCAGTAAAACACACACCTGATTTATACATACTCACAGTAAATCATAGTTACTATGTTAAAAAATCACTATTACAATTATACACTCATTCGACAGTTACTCTCACAATCACTGACTCTTCCGTATACATATTTATATACAGCAACTCTCATATACAATGCCTTGTATTTTTCTACTTTATTGGAGATGTACCACTGACACATATATTCACTTACCAGCACACACATAAACACTCAGACACCCAAACAACTGTTTCCATAAACACTCCTAAACCCATATGCCAAGAAAATTAACCACTCACACATCTATGCACAGACTTACAACATCCCCACCCAATCACAGATACAATCAGTCTCCCTTACAAATACTCAGCCAACTAATCAATAACTAATATAGACACTCATGTAGTTAGTGACCAATTGATGCAGCAGGTTAAACAACAACAGAGTGATACACACATAGTTTGGTTACTAACCCATATATTTAGTGAGACACATTTAATTACTCACTTAAACAAACAGTCAGACAGCTACTAAATCCTCCATCCAGACAGTTATAAATCTACTCAATCTTCAATACAGATTGGTAATAATATAATAGATATTTAAATTTCAAACAAAACCACATTCACTGGATGATGTAATCAGTGATGTCATTTGAGATGTCATTAGTGATGTCATCAGTGATGTCACTGACCATGTCATGAATGATGTAATATGTGACATCATCAGCAGTACATTGCGGGCGTGCGAGTTATAGTTAGCACAACTAACTATAACGGAGGAATTTCTATGGTTTTGTACGAGTGAAATGTCCAGCTAACTATAGCACTCATGAAACCTGTAGTTTTTTCAGTGAATATATATATATATATATATATATATGTATATATATATATATCCACCAAACCTCCTTTCTTGCGAAAATGAGCGGAGACCACCACGGGGAACACTTTGGAAGCCGTTTTTATTCTTGACATGGCGAATGCATTTCGGCAATTATGTCTGCCTTCATCAGCGCACAAGAGTCCAGGAGGCTTTCCACAACACGCACTCTGGTTCTGCTGCCCTCTTATAGGTCAAGGGCACACTCCCCCCCCCGCGAATGCTTGCACACCTGTCAGCAATCCACTATGTGTCTGTGGACCGCAACACCCAGAATGCTTCA
Source organism: Lissotriton vulgaris (assembly GCF_964263255.1). NCBI lineage: Eukaryota > Metazoa > Chordata > Amphibia > Caudata > Salamandridae > Lissotriton > Lissotriton vulgaris. The sequence goes on along the minus strand of NC_141699.1, from coordinate 91,723,073 downwards.
GCGCAGTCCAGGTAGATGTTACATGGGGAGTTTGCTTGTTGTGATGGAATTGGCAGAATAGTTCGTGTTAAAGGGAAACCCAGATCTTCCTGCTTGTTCGAAAAACAAAACACTTCCTTAGGTCCTCGAACCGCCTCAGCCTTGGAATCCGGGTATAATGATGAGCGGGGGCAGCAATGTAGATACACGCCGCTCGCAGTTAATAACCGCATTTCCGCCTTTACGTTTCCCCAAAGACCATGGCGAGCCCCGTCCTTCCAATACCTTGGAGCCACAGATAGCCGCAGTTGCAGCCGAAAGCCAGTGACGTCAGGGCCAGCTTACGAGGCGGGAGTCTCCGTACTGTGTCTCTGGCTGACACAGAAAAATGTCCACCAAACCTCCTTTCTTGCGAAAAGGAGCGGAGACCACCACTGGGAACACTTTGGAAGCCGTTTTTATTCTTGACATGGCGAATGCATTTCGGCAATTATGTCTGCCTTCATCAGCACACAAGAGTCCAGGAGGCTTTCCACAACACGCACTCTGGTTCTGCCGCCCTCTTATAGGTCAAGGGCACACTCCACCCCCGCGAATGCTTGGACACCTGTCAGCAATCCACTATGTGTCTGTGGACCGCAACACCCAGAATGCTTCAGCCCAGTCTAGGTAGGTGTTACATGGGGAGTTTGCTCGTTGTGATGGAATTCGCAGAATAGTTTGTGTTAAAGGGAAACCCAGATCTGCCTGATTGTTTGAAAAACAAAACACTTCCTTAGGTCCCCGAACCGCCTCAGCATTGGAATCCGGGTATAATGATGAGCAGGGGCAGCAATGTAGATACACGCCGCCCGCAGTTACTAACCGCATTTCCGCCTTCACGTTTCCCCAAAGACCATGGCGAGCCCCGCCCTTCCAATAACTTTGAGCCACAGATAGCCGCAGTTGCAGCCGAAAGCCAGTGACGTCAGGGCCAGCTTACGAGTCGGGAGTCTCCGTACTGTGTCTCTGGCTGACACAGAAAAATGTCCACCAAACCTCCTTTCTTGCGAAAATGAGCGGAGACCACCACGGGGAACACTTTGGAAGCTGTTTTTATTCTTGACATGGCGAATGCATTTCGGCAATTATGTCTGCCTTCATCAGCGCACAAGAGTCCAGGAGGCTGTTATTCTTGGTACCCCTTGGACCCCAACACACTGTATCAGGAATCCTTGTATACAGACCCCCTGGGAAGCTTAAGGAATTTAAACCCAATTTAGTGGAGGCTATAGCTCACTTAGCCATTAGGAAAAGCAGGCTCCTGATATTAGGCGACTTTAATATCCACCTGGAGGATGAATTATCCAAGAAAGCGACAGACCTAAAGCAAGAATTGCTGGCCCTACAAATAGTACTAAACAACAAGGTCCCCACCCATATACATGGACACTTATTAGACCCTGTTTTCAGTAGCTGGAATAGAGTAAGAGTGAATCAGCCCATTCCTGTTCCTTGGTCGGACCACTTTTTAATCCCATTTAAAATCCACTGCCCACATACAGATACTCACAGAGGGGAAAAAAACAGCTATCCACAACGAAAATGGAAGCGTTTCTCACAAGACACCTTTAGTAAACTACTAGAGTTAGGGGGTCCACCAGGAGGTGCATATTGCGAAAGCGCCAATAGCAATCTTGAGAAGCGTATTTTAAGCGCTCTTGATGCGTCAGCCCCAATGTACACATCAAAGACAGGAAGCCGAGATAAAAATTCTGCCCCTTGGTTTACGTCCGAGTTGCAGAATGCCAAATCAGAGTGTAAAAAACTGGAACGCAAATGGCGTGTAAATTTTTGCCCTCAAACTAAGTCCACATACAAGAAGGCACAGAGAAACTATAAAATTAAACTTCGAAGAACTAAGGCTGCACACTATAAAAATCATATTGAGGAGGCAGAAAATTCCTAGAGAGAGTTGTTCAAATTTTTTTAAGAAATCTCAGTAGTAGTAAATACTAATACTCCAGATAACGAATCAGTCGAGGAATGTAACAAAATAGGCAATTATTTTTCTGGAAAGGTCCATGATATCTACGCCACCTTCTCGGGCGGCATAATTTGTGGGCGAGACTTTGAGGAAAAAGTTGGGGCAAGTAAGGTAGAGAACTGTCTCAAAGTTTTTTCGGTACCCCCTCCAGAGACACTAACCAACATCTGTCAGGGTATTAAATCTGGTTCCCCTCGAGACCCAGCACCTCCTCGGGTGCTGGGGGAAAGCATCTCGGTGCTGGAACCCTATATCAGGCATGTACTTCAGGTCTCTTTTGCCTCCGGAACTCTCCCGGATGACTGGAAGAAAGCGATAGTTCTTCCCATAAAAAAGAAACCAAATGTTAGCCTTGAAGTGCTCGAAAACTTAAGACCCATCTCCCTACTACCGTATCTGGCCAAAGTGGCAGAGAAAGTGGCCAACATACAACTAATGGCTCACTTAGAAAATAATATCCTCCTGCACCCCTCTCAATCAAGCTTTCCACCAGGTTTCTCCATGGAGACAGCCCTGTTGAGAGCAACAGAGACCCTGCGGCAAGGGGCGGACTCCGGACATACCATGGCACTGATAATGCTTGACCTCAGTGCGGCGTTTGACACTGTAGCTCATTCCATCTTGCTACAGTGTCTAAACAAAGCAGGGGTCACGGAGTCCGCGCTAAGCTGGCTGAAAGCATTCCTAACTGACCGAAGTTTCCAGGTCCAAAGGGGCTCCTTTAAATCCTCTGCCATAGCATTAGAACAAGGAGTGCCCCAGGGCTCAGCTTTGAGCCCTAGCATGTTTAATATGTACGTGGCCCCCTTGGCAGAAGTGGTGCAAGCGTATGGAGTGGAGTTAGTCTCCTACGCTGAAGACACCCAACTGCTGATTTCCCTGTCCCAAGCCCCCGAAACAGCAGCTTCCAACTTCAATGCCTGTATGCAGGCTTTAGCAGGATGGATGGATTTGCACTGTCTAAAACTCAATGGCTCCAAGACGGAGGTTATGGTGATTGGAGGAAGCAACTCTAGCTGGACAGTGGACTGGTAGCCAACATGTTTAGGCCCCACGCCCAATCCCTGTAAGGAGGCAAAGAACCTGGGAATATGGGTTGATCCCAAACTATCCCATGAGGGCCACGTCAACCGTCTAGCGGGAAAGTGCTTTGGGATATTGAAAACCCTCAATCACACATTGGACTTACTCCGGCTGGAGGCTCGACGCACCATGGTAAAGCCCTGGTCACGTCCCGTATGGGCTACGGTAATGTGATGCTCTTAGGCACCACGGAAAAAAACCTAGGGCGATTGCAAGTCCTTCAAAATACTGCTGCCCGTCTAGTGTTGAGACTTCCTGAAAGAGCAGCTTCTAAAACTGCTCTGGCAGCGCTACACTGGCAATATGCCACAGGATTGTATGGCATAAAGCACCATCCTATCTTCATGACCTGGTACACATTTACGAGCCAGCTAGAGCACTACGCTCAGTAGGAGCGGGTCTACTAAAAATCACCCCCGTCAAAAGAGCTAAATTGGGTGGACGCTCTTTCGGACTGCTGGCAGCCAGCAACTGGAACAGACTCCCGATCAGCCTAAGACTAGAAGGATCTGAAGTTAAGTTCAGAAAACTTCTTAAGACCCATCTGTATAATGTCTAACTTCACAGCCTGAACAGAGGAGCTCCATGTCTCTGAGTGTCTTTCTTTTCTCCGTAGCGCGGGGATCGCCGAGATGGCGTCACCTGGCGCTTTATACATTTTTTTAATATTATTATTATACATTTCTTTATTATTATTTACATCAAGTTCAAGTTTATTTACAATCGAGCGGACACGCTGATCGTGAACGGGGTTGATTTCTTAGAGAATGACCAAATTGGCGAAAGCCATCCTGAAGAAACTGAAGCCTCAAACTGGTCGGACAATGCACCTTGATTAATAATAACGGAAGACCCCTGTAGAACCCCCATGCGGGTTGGAATTATCACCGCATACTACTGAAGAAATAACAGATCTGGAAATAGCCTTGAGAAAGTTGTGGGTTACATTCCCATATACGACGAAACACGTGTCAGCTGTATGAAAAGTTTCCAGTGAACGGGAATAAACTTGAACTTGATGTACCAAGAATAACAACTCTTCGTGACTATATTGGAAGAATTGGTGGAAACACTTGTATACATAGCAGTATTGTGATTTACGTGTGCTAAGGAGTGTTGTAGCTTTTGGAAGGCTTGTGCCGTACTTGGAAGGATAAAAGTGGTTCCTTCTACCTTTTAGCACCGTCGAATACGTTTCTTAAAATAATAAACTGTGAGATTTTCAAAGTGGCGCCAGTCAGACCTATATCAAACCACTGCTCGTATTAACAGAGTTCAGGAGGCTTTCCACAACACGCACTCTGGTTCTGCCGCCCTCTTATAGGTCAAGGGCACATTCCGCCCCCGTGAATGCTTGCACACCTATCAGAAATCAAAGCGCCAAACATGTTTCGGGCTCCATGCCCTTGTTCACTGGCTGTGATGTTTAAAGCGACGCGCCTCGCCGCAGAGACGCCCCGCCGCGCAGGAAGCGGTACCTTTGGTGCTTGATGACCAAGTGCACCAGGAGGAGCTGGGAATGCCGGTATTGCCAGGATGGATATTGATGTGCACTGCTGCAGTTTTTCCTCACAACACCCACTACGGGATTATATATTTTTTAGTGTACTGAGACTTGGTGCAACCACTTTGGTTCAGTTACGGACTACCTACCCCAGAATGCCACTGTGCTTGAGAACGTCCCACTTGGGCGGGGTTAAAGCTATGAGTCCACACAGCTGCTGGGACTTTGTGCATGCAGCCAGTGAACAAGGGCATGGTGCCCGAAACATGTTTGGAACTTTGGTTGTGCAGTTTTTAAATGCGCGGTGAATATTATCTGCAATAAACGATGGCTATATTTCCAACTGAGCAGGCGTCTCTATGCAAGGCAACTTGGATTTTTGTGATATATATATATATATATATATATATATTTATATACACACGGGTGAGTGAGCGACGCTTACACCATTGTTTAAAATATCCGGCAAGAACACGCACAGCCTGAGCGAGAGGTAGAGCCACGCAAAGGAAATTCAACCCCTCGACCAAAGATATGTTCACTGATAGTGAAAGGGAGCAAGCAGCAGACTCTCTGTTTATCCCCCAAACAGGGGCACGGAAGAAAACAACTCCATCAACGGCAGCAAGCACACCTGATACATTGACAAAATTATTTTCCACCCTTGAAAAGACATATGAGCGAGAAATCCGCAAGTGGTGGGAGGCCACCAGCCTTCAAAAATATTTGGAAGTTGGGAGGGTTCCTAGGGGATTGAGAATTTTATTGGTCCCCTCGTATGAAAAACCCAACCATGAACTTTTAAAAGAATGGTCTGAATTTATGAACGATGTTATGCAAGGAATGCTGAAACTGCTGGTGAAACACGCATGGAGTGATCGCAACAAGTTGCAGGAAGAAATTAAGGCAATAGAAGCTAAGATTAGCGAAGAAAAAGATACAAAGAAATGTGAGGAGTTACGGGAACAGATGAAGAAAAGGTTAATAGATTATGAAAACACCATAAAATTGAGGAAGCAATCTAAATACATCCGAGATGAAAAGGACTATGCAAATGGGAGGATATTGACATTTGCACGAAAATACGACGCCCCGAGAAGAAAGATACAACAGGATAAACTTAAGAATCGAACCCCAGCCAGTACTGAAGAGTCTGAAATTTCAGAGGACGAATCAGTCAGAGCAAGGAGCACCGTGGAATCGGGAGGTGCAGAAGGTGGTGGGGCTAGAGTCGATCTTACTGAAGACGATCCTTTTTTCGAGGAGTACGAGGTCATCAGAGGACTCAGAGAGTGACCCGCAGCAACAACACACCCTCCAAAAACACCAAAAGGAAAACGAGGAGGGGGAGGCGGGGGCGCCCAAGGAAGATCCACACCGGTGGTAACAAGGAGCACCCGAGGGAAGACTTGGAAAGGACCACAATGAGTACAACAGAGAACACCATAATCAATCTCTCGGACCGGATACTGACTCCTAAAGAAGAAGAACTATTGAAACTTGGACTTACCTTTTGCCCAACTCCTGCGTTTAGTTACACACAAGCCAGGATAGATCTTTTCAGATTTATCAGAAAACTTAAATTACATAAAATCCATACTCTGAACCCGAAAGCATCTGATGGAACCATTATCGAAGGAGAAGATCTACTCTCAATGATTACAGGACAAGATTTAGAGGCAATTGCGGTAGCACAAACACTCATTGGAACTCGCGATTCCCAGGATTGGGAGGTTCAACCTACACAGACTCTGGAAGACTGTGGCATTACTCAACAAGGTTGTAAGAGTGACATGATCATAAAATCAAAAACAAATCCGAGAACACCACATGACGGAATAGACACTTTCCAGGAGATGGTCATTGAGGAACTTAAGTATCTCCAATTGGAAGGTTTTAATGCCAACAAGAAAAATTTGACCAAGGATGAATGGGCAATAATTCAGAATTTGAAAGACGATAACAGCATAATCATCAAACCCAGTGATAAAGGGGGCAATATTGTCATTCTTAAACGAGGACAGTATGAGGATGAGGCCCTATCCCAACTGAACAACAAGAAACATTATGTGGAGATAAAACGCACAAAATATACCGAAAGCATAAAAGCATTCAATGACCTAATTAACAATTGGAAGGATAAAGGCATCCTTGATCTCAAAGACTGGAAAAATCTGAAATGCGATCACCCGCAAATTGCGACTTTCTATCACCTGCCTAAGGTACATAAGAGTAAAATTTGGCCTCCAGGCAGACCGATTGTATCTGCCAAGGACAGTTTACTAGAGAAAACATCGAGCTATATCGACAGCTTCATTGCCCCTTTCGTGAAGGATCTCAGTTCGTATCTAAAGGATACAAAGGACTTTCTGCGGATCATACAGGATGTGGTTTGGGAAGAAGATATGTTCCTTATAACTTTGGACATTGCCAGCCTATATACATCGATCAAACATGAAGACGGCCTGATGGCAATGAGAAGCTTCCTTGAATTAAGACCCATCAAGTACCGAAGCCATAACCAGATGTTATTAGAGCTCACGGACTTCTGTCTCCGTAATAACATTTTTTTGTTTGCAGGAAAACTGTATTTACAACTGCAGGGGACTGCGATGGGCACGTGCTTCGCTCCCAGCTACGCAAATCTTTTCGTGGGCTGGTGGGAGAAGCACGTGGCCTGGGCGGGGACTAACGAACGGTGGATGAACAATATCGTTCTTTGGACCCGCTACATCGACGACTTGTTCTTGGTGTGGCGGGGTTCACAGAATGAGGCTGAGGAATACATCTCAGATTTGAACAAAAACAATCTAAATCTCAGTTTCACCAGCAGCATTAGTCAAAGTGAGGTGTTCTACTTAGACCTACGGGTCTTCGTGGAAGACAAAAAAATACAAACCGCCGTTTTTAGAAAACCCACGGCGGGTAATACCATACTGCACTCACGCAGCTACCATCCCCAAGTGTCATTAACAACATCCCCCTGGGAGAGTTCTTGCGAATGAAACGCAATTGCTCGACCTCTAAGGAGTTTGTGAGCTCTAGGGAACAGTCAAAAATGAGGTTTTCTCAGAGAGGCTATGGGAAAGGAATTCTCACACAAGCAGAGTTGAGGAGCAATTTGGTCGAAAGGAAGGATCTATTAATTGATCGACCCAAGCCTAAAGATAACAAGATCAGGTTAATCACTGACTTCTCCGAAAAATCTCCAGAAGTCTTCAACGCAATGCGGAAGAACTGGAAGATCCTAAAAGCAGATCCTATAATAGGGAAGTCCTTATCTGATCACCCTTTGATAACCTATAGAAAGGGGAAATCTTTCAAAGACCATCTTGTAAATAGCCACTTTGAAAAGAAAAGGAAGACAAAACCACCTGTTTCCGGCTTCTATCCTTGCATGAAGTGCAAGGCCTGTAGGAATTCGCAGAAAGTCAAGGAGTATTACATACCTGGTCAAAAGAGGAAAGGTAGAATAACTAAACTGTTGAATTGCAATTCTGACTACACAGTCTATTGTCTAACATGTCCCTGTGGGAAGAGGTATGTAGGGAGCACGGTGAAACAAACCAAACTCAGGGTCCTAGAACATATGAGGGCGATTACATCAAAGGACCCCAACTACCCAGTAGCCCGTCATTTTGAACAGGAACATGATAGCAATAGCAATCTTTTGACTTTTTTCATTCTAGATCAGTTGGTCAGAACAGAAAGAGGGGGCAATTGGGTAAAAAAGCTGAGAACACTGGAATCACGATTCATTATCCAGTTACAGACCAAAACCCCGGGAGGGATGAATAATGAAGAAGAGATGTGGACTCACATCTGAGCATCCCTCTCATATTTCCTTCCCTCTTTGTGAAGAACCAGTGATGTAAATTTGTATATAGTTTCCTTTAAACAGAGTAGAGTGATGTTACCACCAATGTTTTGCATATTATTTTTTAATGTTTTGATGAATACAAATGCAGTCATTAATCAGTTGATTAGATTCGGTCATTGATGAAAGGCCTATTCAAGGCTTGAATGTAAATAATGTCTATGCCCATCTAGGGCTAAAATTGTATATATGATAACTGCGATGCAACAATGGTAACGTAAAATCATGTGAACATAGGCGACTTTCACGATAAAATTTGAGTGAAACTCGCATCTGTTGGTACCAGCGGCACATTTACCATCTAAATCTATGGGTTGTAAGCGAGATTGAGTATTGTAATTAATTTAATGTTTTCTTTCTTAATTCAAATGGATATGACAAATGAAGCAGCTATTTGAGTTCTCTCGCATTGTGTTTATATGTACATATGTAATATAGTGGATCACATATTGAAAGATGGCCGCCGCAGAAGCAGTGAATGTATTGTTCTAAGTACCTTCGTTTATGTCAATGCACATGAATTGACACGTGACCAATGACGATCACGATGTTTCTTGATTTAAATTCGATTTGTAAATAATGTCAGTTACACTGACGAAGGCGGAAACGCCGAAACGCGTTTGCTAACTGACTATCGAGGGAGTTTAATGAATAAAGACTAGGCTGACCTACGCCATATTTTGCTTCGAGTGCTCTCATTTCTTGAAACCCGGGAGCTTTGGGGTTTCTGCGTTTTGCCAATATATATATATATATATATATATATATATATATATTACCTATTTTACCTATAATGAGGGCACGCCCCTTTTTACACCTCTCTGCAACGCAGCCCCCTGGCGCATGCTGGAGGTCCTGGTGGGCTAGTTGGCCCGCAGGGACCTCCAGTATTTAAGTGGATTTAGTTCCTCCTTTGGAAACACGCCAGGGGGCTGCGTTGCAGAGAGGTGTAATGAGGCCACGCCCCCTTTTACACCTCTCTGCAACGCAGCCCCCTGGCGCATATTGGAGGTTCCTGGTGGGCTAGTTGGCCCCCAGGGACCCCCAGTATTCAAGGGGATTTAGTTCCCACTCTGGAAACGCACCAGGGGGCTGCGTTGCAGAGAGGTGTAATGAGGCCACGCCCCTTTTTACACCTCTCTCCAACGCAGCCCCCTGGCGCATACTGGAGGATCCTGGTGGGCTAGTTGGCCCACAGGGCCCCCCAGTATGCAAGGGGACTTAATCCCCCAACTTAGAACACGCTACGGGGTGCGTTTGCACAGTGGTGAAGGTAGGGGGCAGGGCTTGAGGTGATATGTGTGCAAACATGCCCTGTGGCGCGTTTTAAGTTTGGGAATTCATTCCTATTCAATCCAGAGGTCCCCCAGGGGCCAACTAGCCCACCAGGTACCTCTAGTAAGCGCCACGGAGCTGCCTCGCAGAGTGTTGTAAAAATGGGGCGTGGCCTCTGAACACCTCTCTGCAACACAGCTCCCTGGCACATACTAGATGTACTTGGTGGGCTAGTTGGCCCACAGGGGACCTCAGGATTGAAGAGGAATTAATTCTTCAACTGAAAACGCACCACAGGGCGTGTTTGAACACATGTCACCTCAGGTCCCACCCCCTTCCTTCACTATTGAGCAAAATATTCCTCTAAAATCAGCCGAACTACGAATTCCGATTTACTCACCTGTTATCAAGGACGACATCAGTGCTGCATCTTTGAGTCCAGTACGGATCCTGAAAAGTAAATCTAAGCGTACTTACCAATAACTTGTACTTCCTTCCATAGGAATCTACTGTGTAGGTTTCACCAGAAAAGTTTCTAAGTGTTTATTTTTGAAACGTACAAATATTCCTCTAAAATCAGCTGAACGGGGCGTTGCCACGATGGCGGCGGTGTAGGACGTGCTCTCCTGTCCCTCCGGCACTGCCTGCGCATCTGCCTTGTTTAGCGCCCTATCTGGTGCCCATCTAGGCAGCCCGTGGGAATTTTTGGCCTCTGTAAACTGTGCTGCAGCTGCCGGTGTATTTATTTCCTCGCTGCAGTGTGCCTGGCAGGGGTGCCGAGCGCCGCGGCCCAGACGCCTTGGAGGCCCGGCAGGCCTGGCGGGATAGAGATACAGAGGCTGCCTTGGGCGGTGTGAGGCTCCGTTTATTTGGGTTGGCTGCTGCCTTGAGTGACGGGAGGAGAGGAGCCGGCGTGCCCGTAGCTGAGTGAGGAGGGGCCGCAGAGGTGAAGGACCGGTGCTGAGACCTGACCCGTGGCTGCCTTGTCCCGGTGCGGCGGCCTGTGCACATGGGGAGAGAGGGTTCTAGACGGCGGAGCGGCCTATAGAGGTGGAGGCGGCCCGGGCACTCGTCGGAGTGCGGCAGCTGAGACCGGGGCCCCTGCGGGGAGGCGGGTGAGCTCATTAGACGTGCAAGGGGGAGCGCCCTTACCTGGGCCCTGGGACCAGTGCCTGCGAGGGGGTGCTGCCTCGCAGCTGGGAGAACGGTCCGCGAATTGGCGTACGCGGGAGGCCCCCCCACGGGTGGAGGCGCGGGGGTCCTCGTTTCCAGCGCTGGTGTGTGGTGTGGTTGGTGCCCCTCCTGTGACTGATAAGCTGTGGCCTGCTGAGTGGGCGCGGTGGCCACGCGGACTTGCCTTGTGAACCGCGGCAATCTCCTTTAGTGAGCTGGCCTGAATGGTGGCACCGGGGGCGTGAGACCTGTGAGTGGTGAAGGGCCCTGGTTTGGCCTGCAGGTCAGCGGGCGGCGCCTCGCATGCTGCTCCTCTGCCTACCTAGACCGTGCTTGGGGCCTGCTGCTGGCTGCGCGGCGGGAGCATCCCCACATTGAGGAGTGGCCTGCCTGGATGCATAGGAGATGCCCGGAGTTGAGGAGGCGCATACATGTAGGCAGCTGGCTGGAGTACTGTCTTCTCTGGGTGTGCCGGCCGCTGCGGAGCGGCGAAGTGCTGGGCCCACCGAGGTGGGACAGAAGTGGCGGCCCACCCATCTTGTGAGCCGTGTGAGGCTGCAAGGACTATCTGCGCTAGGGCACCGCAGTGTTCCGTACAGCGCCTTGAGTGATGCAGTGGTGGTGATACGCAAGTGGAGCGGGTGCCCCGTGAGTTGCCACCACCTTGGGGAATCAGGCCTGCTAAGTGAGTGTGGTGTAGAGCCTGGTGTTCAGAGACTGCTGTGTGGGTGGATCCTCAGAGGGGCCTGGAAAGGGGACTGTGATTGTGGCGGTGGAGGAGCGGAGTACCTCATCTGGAGTTCGTAGTTGCCTGTCTGTGCCACAGCCACGGCAGAGTGTGAGGGCACTGGGACTGGCCTGGGGGGAGTGTGGTGCCCCTCTGCCTCAATTGACTGGTGGTACTCCCTGAGCGGTTGGTGGTCCGGGAGGCAGCCTGGTGTTCCACCTTGACAGTGCTGCGGTGGTGCAGGGGAGTCGGGGTCATTGGGAGGTGCACCATCAGCCCGCATATCGACGGGCGGTGTTTCCCTCCTGGGTGCCGGGTCTGGGCCCCATAGTGAGGAGAGGGCGCTGTAGTGGCCTGCACGGGTCCCGTTAGGAGCTTGGCTGTGTCGTGATGTCCGCCACCAGGAGCAAGCGAGATAAACCCCTTAAGGACATGCTGCAGAAGACGGCGGGGGTGCTGCCTCGCAGTCGGAGGCTCAGTTCTCGCGGCCTGAGGATAATGATGCGCCGGCGATGAAGGATTTTATGCTGGAGCTCTTCGCGGCCATCAAGGAGGACATTTTGGAGCTCCGCTCCCAGATCTCTTCAGCGAGATGATGCCATTGGAGAGCGAGTGGCGACCCTGGAAGAACATGACCTAAGAGCTGCTGAGGAGGTGGATCAATCTACACAAATGTCCCCTAAGGAATTATTTTTCAATTATTTACTATTTACAAACAGTCACATAAAGTGAACGTATTTTGCATAACACATGGGATATTTCTCAATTCTTATTTATTCAAGTCAAGATTTAGTTATGGCAACCACAATACTACTAACATTTCAAATCCTATTGTGAGTAGTATATAACATCTTTTGCTATCTTTGCATGGACAGACAATATACCATACAACATGAAATTTCAATTAGGCATATGACTGTTTTCAAAATGACACAAAGGTTCACTTGTAAGCAAATCGATGTTAAAAGCGTCGACGTTTCGGTCCGCTAATGGTGAAAACATTCCCCTGGACCATCCTCAGGACGAAAAACTGTTGCACATTCCTAATTACAATGTAAAATGGACATAATCAACATACAAATTTTATTTTAATATCCCCGTGTCAAGTATCGTCTGCTCACCTCAAAAGACACCCAAAGGGTGAAACCATAAACAGGAGACTTAGCCCTGTGACACCGTGTGAATCAAATCAAAACAAAGTGCTAACCCAAGAAAGGTGACTGAATATATCACAAACTAATTTTAAATTTTAGATTTTAAATCCAGGCCAACAGACAACTGGTTTAGGACTTACCTAATACTTCCAGCCGGAAGTATATGTTAATCAAATGGACATCAATGTCCAAAGAATCTAAAAATATATTAAAAGGAAAAAGCCACCTATTAATTATTAAAGAGCTTTCTCACATGTTAAAAATGGTATAAATGCCACCACCTAGATAACGTACTCACTCGGAGCTGGTGTCCACAATGGTTGAACCTGTGTAATGAAACCATAAATACAAATTTTTACTCTACTCTAATGTGACCTTTTCACCAAAGCAGCAGGAAGACCCAATATAGGGCGAAAACTTACGTGCTTTAAACGGAAATTTCACTCTGTGAATACAAAGTACAGTAACATAATCAATACTAGGGCTCGAACCTGCACCCAATATTCTCGCTGTAACTTAGCGTAGGTGAAAGACAAATGTAACTTACTCTCCGGGGCTCTGTGTCTTTACTGACCACCTGTAAACAAGGGAAGTGTGTTAAAGATCCCGAGAGAGGAAACATGCCTGAAGTTTCAACAAAACGAATTTCCAACTGACGCCAAGATGAAAACTTACTAGAGTGAGGAAGCAACGCTACCATCTACGACCGACCGGTGATCCTAGTCTGCACTGAGTCGGGAGAACGCCGTTAATTAAAACAACTAAAGATAACGTCAGAAAGCGCACTAGAATCGCGGCCATCTTAGAGTGGTGGTCAAAACATATAACGATGTACTTATTCTTTGAATATGATGGACCTGGATACTCGTTAAATATCAGAAGGAGTAATATACTAATGGGCATGTTTAATTGGTGATGGGAAACCCTCCAAACAAAAAACACATAATGTATAAGTTAGAGTACTACAAGGATGTGCCATGACCAATAAAGTTAGATGAAACCACAGTCTATATCTCGATATTACAGAGTTGCCAAGGTATGCCACTCGATAAGAGAATTTAGCCCTTTGGTTACAGTGTCACAGGACCAAATCCACCTATTTTCTTTTAAGGTGAGCAGCCGGTCCACATTATGATATTGTTTGGTACTAACAACTGTGTCCAGAACAAACCATTGCATATCAGAAGGTAGATGTGATTTTAGTTGGTAATGTTCTACCAATGGAGCAGTAGTTATATTACATCTTATGCGGGATTGGTGCTGTAAAATAGGTTTTTGACCTCCTGTGTAGTTTTCCCAATGTAATTTAGTCCACATGGACAACGAAGACAGTAAATAACGTTTTTGGTGTGGCAATTCGAATGATGATACAACTTAATTCTTTTGTCATTTAGGAGGTGGATCAGCTTCAAAAGGATGTGCTCCGTCTTACGGAACAAAATCTGGATCTGCAGGCGCACACAGAAGACCTGGAGAACCACTTGCAGAGAAATAACATCAGGATACGAGCAGTGGATCGCGTCCATCATGTTGGCCTGCCGAGGGGGGCCAAGGCTCCGCCACCAGACATTCTGGTGTGTGTGCATGACTTTCAGATTAAAGAACAGATCCTTCACAAAGCTCGTGATCGTAATCCTGTACAGTTCAGGGGCCACCAACCCTCACTCTTTCAAGTCCTAGCAGTCTTTACACTTGTCAAGCACAGAAGCTTCAAACCCATTACAACCTATCTGCGTGAGCAGTGCTCCTCTATTCTTGGGGACACCCGTTTTGTCTTATTTTTAAGCACAAAGGCAATCTCCTGCAGATCTGCTCGCTGGATGCAGCCTTGGAGGCGCTGGGATTGGAGTGGCCCGCACCTCAGGCTGAGCCCACTGGATCACCCTCTCAGCAGCGCAGATGTTCCACCGAATGGCAGCGAGTTGGGAGGTCGACCCCGCCGGTGAAGCCGGACCTTTCTGCGAGCCTCTTGGAGAGGGAGGCGGCTGTCTCATCAGTGGCATTGGTGACTAATAATACTGGAGCCCCTTGAGGTCCGCAAGCTTGGCACTGGTTGGGCTCTTCAACGGCGCCAGAGGCGGGACGCCTGAGGTAGAGAGGGTTTCTTGTTTCTTTTTCTCTGTCCCGGTTGATTGGAGGTGCCCTGTATCAGGGTTGGGTAAGGTTCTAAGATGGCACCATTTTCCCCCAACGGTTGGTTTTGCCAGACGGACTGTAGTTATCTAACACAACTCTTGGTGTTTTCTTTTCTCCTTTTGATTCAGTACTTTCCAATGGGAGTTGGGGTTTGGTTTGGGGGTTGATGTTGTTTTTGGGGCTCCGCATCAGGTCTCTTTGCTGCTTGGCGTAGTTTAGGCCCGCAGGCCGCTCACTGTGGTCCCTCTAGCACTGCTGTCCCGGGGTACCGCACTGGCTCTTCCCTTCTTTTTGGGGGTTATGGGTAGGGATTTGAAGATTGTAAGCCTGAACGTCAGGGGCCTAAATAACCCTGTCAAGTGTGCGGCCATCCACTCCTTATTGGAGAATGCCGAAAGGGACATGTGCTTGTTACAGGAGACTCACTTCTTCTCTAGGGATAATAAGCAGATGAAGGACAGGCGATTTCCTATACAACTGTGGTACTCGGATCCTGCGAAGGAACATGGGGTGTCAATCCTTTTTAGTGCGCGCGCGCATTGCAAAATTCATTCCCAGGTGGTCTTCATCAGAGGGCGGTTTTTAGCTGTCCGGGTACAATGGGGGGACACGCAACTAATGGTAGGGTCACTGTACGCTCCAAATAAACGGCAAGAGCCATTCCTGAAGGCGGCCCTCTCTAAGGTGTTAGCATCACCGTGCTGGTCAGGGGGGGATCTGAACATAGTAATGGACCCGGGGTTAGATAGGTCAGAGATGTGGTCCCACCAGGCAGGGGCCTTGTCCCAGGGGGGGAGGCAATGGTTACTTGAGGGTGGGCTGCATGATGTGTGGCGCGTCCATCATCCCCTTGAGCGCGATTACATGTATTATTCCTCTGCACACAAAACTTATGCACGCCTAGACCATTTCTTAGCTTCTTTTTCTCTGCTGCCTCACCTATCTGCAGGGATTATCACTCCACGCTCCCTCTCCGACCATACTCTCATCTCAGTCCTGCTTACTTGTCACAGCAAGTGGCCGCCACCGTCGGGTTGACGTCTCCGGGACTTCCTCCTCCATTCAGATTCTGCAGTTACCCGAATCAGAGACACTATATCACAATACTTCGCCAACAATGATCAGCATGACATGTCCCTAGCATCGATATGGGAGGCTCTTAAGTTGGTGGTTCGGGTGGAGTTTATTGCGCTGGCCGCGACATATGCGAGGGTGCGCAAGGAGAAGCGGGTAGAATTAGAAACAGAGGTGGGTGCCCTAAAAGCGATACATAAGAGGACGGGGCCCCACGAGTGTGGAGAGAGATGGAGACAAAGCGGCGCATGCTAAAGCATCTTGACTTGGATAGGGCAGAGCACGCCCTCTTGAGCCTATGGCACAAATTCTACCTTAGTGGGGATAAAGGGGGGCGATTACTAGCGCATAGGCTGAGAGCGTGAGCGCAGCTGACGGCCATTCAATCCATCCGGGACTCTCAAGCCGTGGAACATGCTACTGATTCAATTATTTTGGAAGCCTTTAGGCAGTTCTAGCAGGATTTGCAGCAAGATTTTGCCTTTCAGTGGGTAACTTCCAATATTCAGAACTTGGGAATCCATCTCACCCCCTCTATAGCTAAAATGGCCTCTCTTAACTATAAGCTGTTGGTGGACCAGACTGCCAAATCTTTTAGATTGGTCCCGCCTTAATTTGTCTTGGTACGGGAGGCTTGCGGCAGTCAAAATGATGGTGCTCCCCTGCATCCTTTATGTTTTTCAGATGCTCCCACTGAGCCCCCCGTCGTGTGTCCTCCAGAAATTACAGGGACTCCTCAATATTTATAATTTATTGAGGGACTCCTCAATAAATTTTTATGGGGCAATAAAAAGCTGAGACTTGCCTTATCCCTTGTTACGGCTTCTAAGTCCGCCGGGGGGATGGGTTTCCTCTTGCTGAAGGCATATTTTCAGGCAACATGTTTGCTTTATGTCATTGAGTGGAACAGGCCCTGGTCCAGTAAACACTGGAACTTTATGGATCAGACGGTGGCAGGGTGTAATATCTGGCTTGAATTATGGCTTCCACGCAAGCATACAGCGTGGGGTCTGTACTCCTCTCCTGTGATGTTACCGACGTTGAAAGCTTGGGACCAGTTGGCACAGCGCAGGGGCTGGACTACTTTCCCATCCCCGATGATTGTGGATAATCCGGATTTACCTCCGGGCTGTGCATCCCTGATTTTCCAACGATGGAGGGAAGAGGGTTGTAAGAGAGTGGGCTCCCTCTTTGACCTTGACGGTCTGATCCCATTTCCCCAACAGTGCCGGGATTATTTTTCTCTTTTGGAGTCCGATGCTTTTCCTTACTCGCAGGTGGCGCATTGGGTTACCCAACCTTCTAATATCGCCTCTATGTCCCGCCTTTTGACGCCTTTTGAAAAATGGGTAGTCTGCAAGAAGGATGACCGCAAGCTTATATCTGACCTATATGCTATGATCATGGCCCACTCCAAATCACCACGTACGAAGGTGCAGGTTCGCTGGGAGACGGAGCTGGGGCGCCCACTGACGTGTAAGGAGTGGGAACACGTTTTCTATTGTGCGCATCACACCACTGCTAACGTAGCGGGTACAGCTTATTGTTGGTACTACACACCAGCATGTATCAATGCTTGGGATGCAACAAACTCGGGTCTGTGTTGGAGGGGATGTGGTTCACCTGGTACTCTAACGCATTTGCTGTGGCATTGTCAGAAGCTAGAGAGGTATTGGAGGGCGATTCTGGACAACCTGGATGAGGCCTTCCAGATCACATTCCCTAGAGCACCGGAGCATGCACTCTTGGGGCTTCCACATGGTAAATTGTTCCCTTTGCGCTCGCTGAGGAGTAGACAGATTGCTTTAGCTTTGCTGGCAGCGCGGCTAGTCATCTTGGCGAGGTGGGGTTCCCCGGACCTTCCTGATCCGAGAGACTGGATACAGCGACTTTGCTACCTTTTAGCTATGGAACGCCTTTCGCTAAGTATGGATGGGAAGGGAGCTGAGTACGTGGAACAATGGGGCCCATTCCTGCACCTGTTGTCCAGGGACTTGAGGGAGGTCACTTGTCCGAAGTACTTACAGATTCTTCAACATATGCCTTTGGAACCTGGGGGTGCTGCTAAGCCTACCTGAGATGCGGTGTGGGGGCCTATTAGCGGTATGGAGTCTGACGAAGAGGGTGAGACTGATGCGGTGATTGGTGGGCAGTTGTGGAGGGGAGGTTTGGGGGGGTGGGGGAGTTTCTTTTGTTTTTATCTGTTTCTCTGTTCTGAAAAAGTGGTAACAAAGTTTCTGCCCTGGCTGCTCAATACGGCTTGATGCTTTCATCGCGGGGTCGCCCTCTGGGGTGTAGGCCCGAACGCTGTGTTAATTATTGCCAGTGGATGTAGGCAGTTGAGCTGTGTTACGAGTTGTCTTGCCACTCAATAAAAACGATTGATTCTAAAATCAGCCGAACTACAAATTCTGATTTACTCACCTGTTATCAGGAGAGACCTCAGTGCTGCATCTTTCAGCCCACTACTGATCCTGAAAAGTAATTCTAACCGTACTTACAGTAACTTGAATTTCCTTCCATAAGCTAACATTGACTGGTTTCACTTACAAATTCTTCTAAGTGTGAAATTTTGGAACTTTAAAAAATTCCTCTAAAATCAGCCGAACTACAAATTACGATTTACTCACCTGTTATCAGGAGAGACCTCAGTGCTGCATCTTTCAGCACACTACTGATCCTGAA
Organism: Lissotriton vulgaris; assembly: GCF_964263255.1. Taxonomy (NCBI): domain Eukaryota; kingdom Metazoa; phylum Chordata; class Amphibia; order Caudata; family Salamandridae; genus Lissotriton; species Lissotriton vulgaris. The sequence goes on along the minus strand of NC_141699.1, from coordinate 91,704,380 downwards.
AAGTAATTCTAACCATACTTACCAGTAACTTGAATTTCCTTCCATAGGATATCATTGCCTGCTAAATAATATATATATAAATTTAAAAAAATGGTAAATAAAAAAAACAAATATTACACTTTCAATATTTTTTCAAACATTTTTTTTCAATTTATATTAAAAATATGTAATCTATTTAAAAAAATAAATTATCTAAAAAAAATTGTTAAAAACAATGTAGTAAATCAGTGTAAAAAAATATACCAATTAATACATTTGAAAATTATCATTTACAAAACTTTTGAAATTCACTGAAAAAAACATAGGTTTCAGCTTCGTTATAGTTAGGAATTAGCATTTAAAAAACCTTAAAAATTCACTGAAAAAAACATAGGTTTCACACATCTTATAGTTAGCTGGACATTTCACTCATACAAAACTATTGAAATTCCCCCGTTATAGTTAGTTCAGCTAACTATAACTTGCGCGCCCGCAATGCACTGCTGATGACATCACATATTACATCACTGATGAAATCTCAAATGACATCATCCTTGTGAAAGAGTGGCAGACCTCCTCTCACCGTAATATAACCTTTGATACACACATTCAAAAATAGAAACTAAAATGTTATAAAAAATGGAGATACCAATACCAATTACAACAACCTATTCAGTAATTTCAACATCTACATACACATCCACTCATTCATCAATAGTTCTATACAGTCACTCATACATGTACTCACTCATCATATGTAATCATACACCTATACATCCTGTTACACACCAACACTCGTCCATAGAGTTAATCACACATGCAAATAAACTATCAAACATCCATTTACTTGCATATACAGCTATACACACACCACTACACTTACTTCTACAGAAACGTACACATACTTACTCTCTTAAACAATCACTTATAGAAACACATACTTATTTATACAGGAACTCTTCCAATCTCTCACTCTCACATATACTCACTTATATACATCAATACTCACATATACAAGTTTAAAACATATGTAGTTACTCATAATGATACTATTGAGACAGTCAGCCACTCACTAACACACCCATACACACACTCATCCACCCATTCAGTCCTGCACACATGCTGTCTTCAAAACACATACAAACAATGAGTCAGTCATTCATGCATCTATGCGCTAAGTAATACCCCCACCAAACCATACAGACACTCGTACTGATACTCAAAAAAGCAACTAATAACCCTTATAGACACTCATGTAGCTACTCACCAACCCATGCAGCCACTTATACACAAAGTGAAACACTGATACAGATATTTAGATATTTAAACATTACTCGCTAATACATGTATTCACTAAGATACACTTAGTAAGTCAGTTATACAATCATTTTTACCCAAAGAAAAAATCCATTTAGACACTTATTTACCCATTTATTCTTCCATCGACCTTTAGATATAGATATATCTATAAAATATTTATTTTTCAGAAATGCACCCATTCACTGGATGTTGTCATCAGTGATTTCATCAGTGATGTAATTTGAGATGTCATCAGTGATGTCATCATGAGTTATGTCACTGGCCATGTCATGAGTGATGTAATATGTGAAGTCATCAGCAGTGCATTGCGGGTGCACGAGTTGTAGTTAGCTGAACTAACTATAACGGGGGAATTTCAATGGATTTGTATGAGTGAAATGTCAAGCTAACTATAACATGTGTGAAACCTGTGGTTTTTTCAGTGAATTTCTAAGGTTTTTTAAAGGCTAATTCCTAACTATAACGTGGCTGAAACCTATGGTTTCTTCAGTGAATATATATATATATATATATATATATATATATATTAGTTCAACAGAAAAACTCCTTCTGGACCCCAGGTGACCCGTGGAAGGTGGCGTACGTGTCGGCGGAGTGAAGCCGACTCGAATCAATTCCAAAAGGCACAAAGTCAATGAAGTACGCTCTCAGGGCAAAAACAGGCAAACACCGAAGATTTCTTTAGTGCTGTTTATTCCACAACGCGTTTCGCCGTGAAGACGGCTTGATCACGGCGAAACGCGTTGTGGAATAAACAGCACTAAAGAAATCTTCGGTGTTTGCCTGTTTTTGCCCTGAGAGCGTACTTCATTGACTTTGTGCCTTTTGGAATATATATATATATATATATATATATATATATATATATATATATATATATATATATATATATATATATATATATATATATATATATATATATATATATATATATATATATATATATAAATGTATGTATGAAAGCTCCGAAAAAGAAAACCAGCACTCGCGGGGGGTTAAATCCCTGTTGGATTTATTTGGCACAAAGAATATTGGTACAAACGCGTTTCAGCGGTACACCTTTGTCAGTGTATATGTGTATATATATATAAAAAAAATGTAAGCACAAAGGAATGTCGCACTACAGTAGTTTAGCTTTTAGAGGTTTTTATTCTCCACTATCACCAACACGTTTCACCATACAGGCTTGTTCACGGTTAGGTAAGTCTGTTATCTGTTTCCATTTTATACTACTACTCCCATCTACCCATTATGAGGCATTCTGGGATATGTCGTTTTAGTTTTAGTATTCAAACAATATATTTTCAAATACACAATTATGTAAACAGTTTTCATGTATTTATTTCCTCGCCGAATTGGGATGTCCACTTGTTGTTGAGATAAGGTTTTTGGTTGGTTCTCCTTTATATGTATAGTTCTATTCAGTCTTAGTGACTAATTGCATCTTCAATGACCATAGTAGAGTATTCATATACTGTGTTCTTTGTCCTTCATTTATGCACTATATTTAGTGGCAATATATAGGAGATCCTTCTCTCACTTTCGCCATAGTGACTTGTTTGACACGTCTGATGGCCTCTTTCCGCCTAAGTGGCTTATGTGTCTCCCAACATGATCGTTTTTGATTTCTGAGGATGTGATGATTGATATTAGCAATGAACAGTAAAAATAAAAGTGATTAAAAGAATTCTCAACCGAGAACCTCAATCTTCAAAAAATGAAAAAAGACTAATTGCGAAACATTTCACCATATGCACAAGTGCAAATAATCCCTCTGCTGTAAACATCAGAGGGATTTCCTTTTTCTTTTTGCCTCGGCAGGTGGGGAAAAGCTTCCCCAACCTCCTAAGGCATTTTTGTTCAATGTCATGACAATCGCGCCCATGGCGTGCTTTCATCATTACATTGAAAATGAAACTGAAGTTAGCTGATCGGCGAGTTTCAGTTACAGTGCTTTGGTGCTTGTGGGGCTATCTCAGTCTTCAAAAGCACAGAAACACAATGGGGAGGTATCATTCGAAAATTGAGAATCTCCCCGTTCCAATGGTATCCCTTCTTAATGGATCCTTGCTTGAGGATCGCCAAGGAGGGCGATCCTCAAGCAGGAATCCACCCACTAGCACCAGGGAGGGGGGAGCTGCCCCTTGGTCAAGTGTCTTTGCTCCCCCCATTTCAAGATGGACATATACAGTCTTTCTGCCCCCGGGTGGGCAGATGAGGGCAGTAGCCCCCAAATGTCCCCCCAGGGAAGGCAGAAAGCATCCTGAAAACCAGGGATTATTTTTTTTATAGTTCAGGGGTCGGGGCTGCCCAGAATGGGCATGCCAATGCCCCCACACTCATCCCTCCAAAATGCCAAAATCTTTCTGCCTCACCCCCCATACCCCTCCCCAGGAGGAATTTGGGCCTGAGAAATACCTGATTTGGGCTTCCTTATGGAGACTTAGTTAAACCCACCTCCACGCCCGCTATCACTTTGGCCCACCCAGAGCAATATTGATTTATAAGGGTTGATAGAGACTGTAGGGTGGGTTGGAGGTATCGCTATAATTTATAAAGAGTCATTAAAAGTATCTAAGATTGAAGCCCGCACCGAAGACAAAATAGAAACTGCATCTTCAAAATTGAATTGTCACTGCAGGAATGCTGGAAAGCTGAGTTAGCATACCGCCCTCGAGGACCTCTTCCAGATTTCACCCTTAAACTACTGGACTTAATTGCTATCCATGTGATTTCCTAAAAACATTTTATTCTATTAGGGGATTTCAACAATCACAGCGAAAACAGTGCGAAGGGGAAGTGGCACAGTTTTTGTCTGATCTGGCCTCCTAAGTTCTAGAAACAACCAATGTAGGTCCTGCGCACTCTGCTGGTCATACACTAGATTTAATTCTAACATATTCTTCTAAACTACAGTCTATAGCTCCTTGCCGGGTAGTGTGGTTGGATCATGCCATAATTGATTTCCAGATAGCTGGAACCCTGCTGGACTCAAAAATATTACCCTTCCCAGCTTTAGGAGACAATGGAATAAAATGTGCAGCAGAGGCCTTCAAAGAAAAGTTTCAGGTGCCTTTGAGGGTGGTGCAAAGGGACATTAATTCAAGTTTAACGCATTCCACGGGCTCTAAAAACTGGAAATAATCATATTACCCCTTTAAAAAAAGCATAATCCTACTCAGAAACAAAGAAGACCTTGGTGTTCCCTGGAGTTAGGCAAAGAGAAATCAGCATGTAAATGGCTGGAAAGATGCTGGCGCTCATCTCAGAATCAAAGGGAGAGAGCAACTAATTTTAGCAGGAAATTCCTCTGAAAAGTTGAACAAAACTCTCAAATCCTTTACAATGTTATGTTAATGTTAATGTTAATAGGCTTTTATAGAGCGCACTTACACTCCAAGGAGCATCTTGGCGCTAGACATCACTGTCCTGAAAAGAAGGGGGGGGTGCAGCTCAAGGCTGGTCATGTTAATAGGTCCTGGTCGATGAATACAGAGAGGGTTAGATTAGTGCTAGGCAGAGTGAGTCTTCAGCTTTAAAGATCCATGTTTTAAGCGTTTTGCGAAATAGTTTTTCGCAGTGGATTAAGCGCATTTGATGTGGGAGTTTGTTCCAGGCTTTGGCTCCAAGTACTCCGATGGATTTTCCGCCTTTCGTGGTTAGTCTAAACTTGGGGACTGCAAGTAGGTTTAGGTTGGATGATCTGAGTGATCTTGAGGGAGTGTATCTTCCAAACCTTTGGGACAGGTAGGTCGGTCCTGACTGGTGGTAGGCTATAAACGTGATGAGTAGGATTTTAAATAATACTCTTTTGTGGATAGGTAGCCAGTGCAGGTCTTTGAGTGCTTTTGAGGCCGAAGATTTCCGGGGTAGTCTTAGGACCAGACGGGCGGCGGCGTTTTGAACCATCTGCAGCTTGTGCAGAACCGCTCTGTTTGAGCCTGCATAGATGCTGTTGCAGTAGTCTAAGCGAGATGTGATGAGGGCTACTGCAACAGTCTTTCTGGCTGTTAGGGGAAGGAAGTCAAAAAACCGTCTAAGACTTTTTATGATATTGAAGCAGGACCCTGCCACTGTGCCTGCTTGTTGTTTAAAGGATAAGGCTTCATCAAACCTTATCCCAAGGTTACGGGCCGATGTGATGGTGTTTGGTGGGATCTCGGCGTCTTGGGGCCACCAATTGGAAGGGGAAAAAAGGTTGTTTTGGCCAAAAGGGAGGATTTCAGTTTTACCTGAATTACATTTTAAATGGTGCCTTCGCATCCATTCAAAGGTTGCCGTCAAGCAGTTTTTTAGATTTTCCTCCGCTCTAGAGGAGTCGTTATCCAGTACTAGGATAAGCTGGGTGTCGTCAGCGTAGGATATCGTACTGATATTGAAGGATGTGATGAGTTCAATCAGGGGGGTCATATAGAGGTTGAACAAAACCGGGCTCAGGCTGGAGCCCTGGGGTACCCCGGTTTTTAAGGTTTTTTCATCCGAGCAATAATTTCCTAGCACGGTGACTTGCCTTCTATGGCTTAGGAAGTTTTTCAGCCATTTGAGGGCGGTTCCTGCTAGTCCTGACTCTGTCAGGCGGCCTATCAACACGGCGTGTGAGACCGTGTCGAAGGCCGCCGACAGGTCGAGCAGGATCAGGACGGCCTTTTTCCCTCGGTCCAGAGCCATCTTCAGGGTTTCAATAGTATGTAGGAGGGCCGACTCCGTGGAGTGTTTGGCCCTGAAACCAGCCTGGTTAGGATGAAAAAGGTTGTTTTCCTCTAGGTGTTTGGTCAACTGTTTATTTACTGCAGCTTCAGTCAATTTAAACAGTAGAGGAAGCAACGAGATGGGACGAAGGTTGGAGAGCGTGGTGGGGTCAGGAAGAGTCTTTTTCTGCAGAGGTTTAACTGCCGCGAGCTTCCATTCGGCCGGGATGGATGCAGTGGCCAGGGAGGAATTTATGATGGAGTTTATGACTGGATTTACCGTATCCACTAGAGTGTGGAGCAGTAATGGGGGGCATGGGTCAAACGGGGAGCCTGATTTACTGGCGAGAATTGCTTTCCGAGATTCTTCGAGGCTAATGTAGGTAAAGTTTTCCAACTGGGGTTTGTTGTCAGTTGGTTGCGTTTCGTCGTAGCGAGGGGGTTCAGGAGGGTCAGGGAAGTCTGTGGTAAGTTTAAGTATTTTTTGTTCGAAATAGTTGGCTATGTCGTTACAGAGGGCCAGTGAAGGTGGTATTTCTTGCCTGAGGATTCTGGGGTTCATAAACTCGTCAACAATTTTAAAGATCTGTTTTTGGTTATTATTGGACCGATTGATTTTGAGAAGAAAATGGTCTTTTTTGGCGTTTTTTATCATAGAGTGATAAATTTTCCTGGCGTTTTTATAGGTGAGGGCTTCCATCGGATCATAGTTTAAACGCCATTTCTTTTCGAGAGTTCTGATCTCAGTCCGTTTGGTTTTAAGCTCGGGGGAGAACCAGGGTGCGGATTTTCTATTTTGTATTTTTCTTGTTTTCTCTTTCTCTGAGGTGGCCGGACCACTGCACTCTGATATCCAATTGCAAAAAATTTTGTAGTCGGATTCTGTGTCTCCAGATAGCAGTGGTTTGGATTTCTCTGCGGTGGACAGGAGGTTGGGTGAGCTGGCCAACTTTTTCCAATCTTTTTGTCTTGGGATTTCGATTTTTTGGTTGGCAGTATGGGACATTTTCCTATTGGTGGTGAGATTGAAAGGGATTAGCCAGTGGTCGGTCCAGGTTTGGATCACCGGGTTTTCGACTGATAGCGTTTTGGTATTAGTACAAATGCAGTCCAGTATATGACCTGCTTTATGCGTGGGCACTTTGGTCAGTATTTCCAGTCCTAGGATTTTGGTTAAGTCGTTGAGCCATACGGTGTTGGGGTCGTTGGGTTTGTCCAAGTGGAAGTTTAGGTCACCCAAAACTGTGAAGTTGGAGTATTTTAAGATTAACGTGCTGAGAGCATCCTCGAAACTTTCGAAGAAGCCGTTTTGTGGTCCTGGGGGGCGATAGATGAGGGCTCCCGCGAAGGTATTTTCCTCGTTAAGTTGGAAGCAGAAACCCATACTTTCTGCCCCTTTTACGTCTGTAAGATCGAAAGTGGTGTATTTTAGGGAATCTCGGTGGATGATGGCTAGGCCACCTCCCCTGAGTTCCTGTCTATCGATCCTCTGAAAGAGATATCCTTGGGGGACAGTTTGGGCAATAATCGGGTTGCACCATGGTTTCAGCCAGGTTTCGGTTATGAAGAGCATGTCAATGTCGTTTTCCGTAATGAGGTCCAGAATGTGTTCCCCATTTTTGCAGATGGACCTTGCGTTGATCAAGGCTCCTCGTAGTGAGGTTGTATTGTTCATGTTAGGTGACTGTTTTACCGGGGTGAGGAGATTTCTGCAATGGTGACAGCATGCAGGTCCCAACCATGTCTCTGCATTGATAGTGTTCAGACAATGATTTATGTTGTGGTTTAGAGCAAGTAGATCAGCTCTGGTATAGGTAGGTGAAAGGATTGTACGTACCGTGGATTGGGCAGCGTGACTGGCCCTGGGCCCGGCCTCGGCACGGACGGGCACAGACGGGCTTGCCTTAGGCGCGCCTTCGGCGCGCAAACGGCGCTCCCGCTGCGCTCGTCCGCTGCGCTTCCGGTGGCAGCACATGATGTAGGGGGTAGGGGGGTGTGGCCTTCAGGGGGCGTGGCCTTAGTCCTCGCCGAGCTTGGCGTTTTGGTCCTAGCTGGGATCGGTGACGACACAGCGCTGGTTCCGCTGCTCGCCGCGAAGTGCACAAGGTGAGTGCCCTGGCGCTTTTGCTAGCGCGTGATACAAATCCCATGGTAGCTAGGGACACTACCTCTCCTTCTCAAGGATTGTACGATATTGCTAATCACTTGGAAGATATAATAATTTTGATCCCTGCCTCATTTTGTACTACTGATAGACCTATTGAATATTTCTCTCGCCCCCCATGATGACTAACATGATGCTCCTCTTGTACAGCTTTACTCCCTTACAAGTTCACACAGTGGAGAAAATGTTATAATCAGCCAAGTCTGGGTCGCCTACGGACATTATACCAGCAAAGGTTGCTGCCCTTTTATCTGCGCAGCTTGCCCCAGCCGTGTGTACATTATTTAATCTTTCGATGAGTGAAGGTCTACTTCCCTGGGAGTGGAAGGCAGCGCAGGTTATCCTGATTCACAAAAAGGTGAACATATCTGCATCAGTTCTATAAAACTATCGCCCCATCTACCTTCTTCCTCTAATGAGTAAATTATTGGTAGGATACATTAATAAAAAGATCACTGATTACACAGACTCTATTGGATGTCTAGACCCTTCGCAATCAGGTATTAGACCTATGCATACCACAGAGTCGACCCTGATTGTAGTATCTGATTACATCAGATGTTCCCTGGACAACAATTAAGCTTTGTTATTTGTGTTGTTTAATTTATCCACAGCTTTTGACACCGTGTCTCACCACATCTTATTGCAAAGACTTGAAGAGATTGGATTCTGTGCCAGTGCTCTTCACTGGTTTACAAGCTTTTTGGCGGGCTGCATGCAGTTCATCAATGTGGGGCCCTTCCAGTCCCATGTGATGGACATTTGTAAGGAAGTATCCCAAGACACCTGCTTAAGCCCCATGTTGTTTAATATATACGTGGCTCACCTTGCTACGATTGTTTAGGATTTTGGTTTCATCCCCATTTCCTATGCTGATTTTACCCTACTGCTATTATCTTTCAATATTAGTTCTCCATCCACAATATCCCATTTCTCAGAGGGCATGAAAACTATCTCCACCTGGATGACAGACAATGACCTCCAGCTAAATGCTAGTAGGACGGAGATTATGTTGTTCGGTAAGCCAAGACACTTTGGTCTACAGATTGGTGGTCAGCAGACATGGGGACTGCCCCTGTCCCTAAGACGGTGGTAAAAAGCGTGGGTGTTTACTGAGATAAGACACTGTCTATGTAGAACCAAGTGGGGCTACCTTCGGGACTTGCTTCTATAGTTTACGCTTGCTACATATAGTTTTTTCCCTCCTTCCGCTAGCCAGCTGGAGTGTCCCAAATGCTCTTTTAAAAATCATAATTCTCCTACATACCGATACCTGGGTACAGGTTAAACTAGGCACATGGGCGCATCTGTAAAAACAATGAAGGGCCTAAAACAGGGCTGCATGCAGGCACCTAGGATATTATTCATGGCAGACCTACCACAGTTACTCAACACCAGCAATTCTCACGAGCCCAGGATGGGGGTCACAACTCTGTCCCATCTCCTTCACGCTGACAACGTAATCTTGAACAGCCACACAGTAGTTGGCTTGCAACATATTCTCAACAGCATGCAGGATTATGCTGAAGCAAATAAGCTGTCAATTAACTTAAAGCTTAAAACTAGAACTGTGCCAATCAACAACAAAAGGAAGGAAGTGAGAAGCTGGCATGTGGGCAGTACACAAATACATTCAGCAGGAGCCTATAAATACCTAGGTGACAAAGAAGGATAATTTGCTCAACACCTAGAAGAGATTAAAAGGAAGGGGCTGGTGCTACCACTAACTATGAAAAGCTTAACATCTGAATTATCGGGTCCAACATTGAGTCCCTTACTGAATGTAGCACAAACTAAAATCCTACCCACAATAACTGATGGTAGTGAAGCCTTAAGAGGCAGAGACGCTAAATAGCTGGATACAACTTTAGTAAAAGCATATAGAATCACATTTAGCCTTCCAAACTACACTTTCCCGGCGCAAATTTGGCTGGAATTCGGCCTACTGAAGCACTCATGGGCCAGATACGGCGCATACATCAACTGCTGGAATAAGATCAGACTATCGGTCCCTAAAACTCTAAATCAGCTTCTATGGCAAGATCTCCATCAGAGAGAGGATTCTCCTGCAAGAAGCTGTTTTCAGGAGGTTCTAGCCTGTACTGGTCTCTTGGCCCTTTGGAACACACAGACTCACCATCCAGCTTTAAAGAAATTAGTTCGGAAATCCTTGAAAAAATTGGCGTTGGCGGAGGACAAAGCAGCCTTTTCAGCAAGATTGCAAGCCTGGATTATATTGAACAATTGCAGTCTTAGCCCCCCAAAAATATTTTAATTTGGGCTACCTGAAATCACAGAAATTGATTTTTTTAAAACTTTGCCTTGGCTTGATCCCATGCACCCAGAACCTTCCACCATGGAAAAGGGAGCCATCTCTAACATCTTGTGGTCTGTGCAAAAATGGCCAGGGTGATATTATCCATGTATTATGCTCCTGCAAGGAGTTGATATAGGAAAGGAGACAGCTGCTAAGAATTCGCTCAAGAAAACAAGCAGTTTTGACATGCTTTGATCCAGCAACACCTCAATTAAACTGTAGACTAGTGAGATTCCTAGATGCAGCCGAGAAAAAAATGCCATTGTACACCCAAACTTCTTTCAGGCTAAGGGGCAACCCGATAGGCCAGCAACTCATGCAGATGGCCAGATGTCGAAATAATTGGGAATACTGTGTCTATCCATTCAAACTATGATACAAGACTGCCCCCAACAAGGTCGACTTGGAAAGCCTCCATACAGGTGCTTGGACTGGCCTTTTAATAATGTCCTTCTTTGGTTAATAGCACTGCCCAGACAGAGTAATGAAGCTGGGGGGAATGTACAACTTAAATTGAGAGCTAACAGTATGAGGAACAAGCACTTTTAATCTGATAGCAAATTAACTGTTTTTAAGCTCCTAATGATATATGAATTTTTGCAAATGTGTAATTAATATCTTATCATGATCTTATTGTCTTACTCGAAATTTGTAATGCAATGGTTTTAAGTGACTAATGGGGGAGGGGTCACACACTACTCACACACCGGCGGTGTCGCCCCTAAGGGCTCTGGTTAATGTAGTAACGTGTTCGCGATGCATCATCTTTCGATCTTCTGCTATCTTCGCTGTCTTCGCCATCCCTGGACACGTGTTTCGGGGTATCACACCTCGTCAGCAGGGATAGGCCATGTTCTGGGGTTGCCGATGGCTGCCAAATATCTGCCAGGTTTAGTACCACTCAGGCGCGTAGGTGCGGGATCCCATGCTCGTCAGCCAACTGCTCAAGGGAGCTTAATGTTACAAATGGGGGTGGGATCGCACACTACTCACACACCGGCGGTGTCGCCCGTAAGGACTCTGGTTAATGTAGTAACGTGTTCGCGATGCATCATCTTTCGATCTTCTGCTATCTTCGCTGTCTTCGCCATCCCTGGACACGTGTTTCGGGGTATCACCCCTCATCAGGAGGAATAGGCCGTGTTTTGGGGTTGCCTATGGCTGCCAAATATCTGCCAGGTTTAGTACCACTCAGGCGCGTAGGTGCGGGATCCCAGGCTCGTCAGCCAACTGCTCAAGGGAGCTTAATGTTACAAATGGGGTTGGGATCGCACACTACTCACACACCGTCGGTGTCGCCCCTAAGGACTCTGGTTAATGTAGTAACGTGTTCGCGATGCATCATCTTTTGATCTTCGGGGGGTGCTAGAGGGCGTACTGCGGGATGGTTGGCTTGTAAGTCAGCTCCGCCGGACGGGTGCTGAAAACGCGGCCTTTAAACCCCTGAAACTACTGCCACCGCTACGAAAAAGGGATAATTACAAATCGGAAGATGCAGCCCATGTACTTCTGGTGATGTAACTTTGAAACGAGGGAGCCTGTGAACAAAAACGGTGAAAAACAGCGCGGCTGCGAGTGGCGATCCAAGATGGCTGCGCCCGACACTCGGAGCTGCCGGTGAGCCAGACAGATACCAGCCCAGGTATGGACCACGACCAGCATAATAACCGGCCAACTACTGCAGAGACCGACTTCTGCGAAGGCGAGAAAACCGTGGTCTAATGAGGGCTACCCGAGCGCGCCTGATGGGATTGCGTTCCAACAGAGACAAAATGGCGGCGGCGGTGGAACGCAATACCAATGCAACGGCAGAGGAAAATAGCGGGATCGTGCAGAGGCCTGGCGGGTTCTGAGCAGCCGAAGAGAGCGACAACTGACGAAGCTGCAAGGTAGGGGTAATAACGAGCAGGGAGAGGTCCTCTGATTGTCTCCGTGTAGAGATCGAGACTTGCAGCGCTGCGCAACTCTGCAGACTGAGACCCTGCGCGGAAGGTGCGACGTATGCACCTCTGTTGTGGTGCCAAGTGTACGATAATGACTCTGAGGAACATAGCCTGGCCACAATAATGCTTGCTACTGTAAATCGCACGGACGATGGTGCACTAATAACAATGAGGGCACACCTTGAATACTAACGGCATATGTCGGGAAAGTAGTCCCCACGTATGCACTACTAGGAACAGCGCTAACAGTAAATCAGGGAGGAGTTACTGGTGTAGTAACCTGTCTTGACGTGGATACCTTCAGTGTGGAGTCCGAGGCAAACGACCCAACAGTGAGTGATGTGATGTGGAGGGGGAGACATCACGCTACCATTGGGGTCCTCGAGCAGATATAGCACGGCTGCTAGGTGAACATGCAAAACTGCTGGACAACAGATGACTAACACTGCAACACGGTGGGCGGCAAGAACCCCCCAACGTCGAAACCAGTCTCTTGTGAGTACCTCATTAACGCTAAGCCCGGGGACACTACGACGTAGCCCTCTAACGTACACTGACGATATGGGGAAGCCGGACAAACAGCAGACTAAACTACCCTTTGAGGCTAGGAAACAGACCAAAAGCAACGCGGCAACCTCGGACGTGGAAGGAGGGCAAGAGTCGAAAGACGGGACTGGCATGGAGACAGTCCTACGGGCGATTCAGCAAAGTCTGCATGAAATGAACAACAAACTGGACAATGTGATGCAACATGTAGACAACATGGCAGCGAAAATAGAAAAACACGACGAGCGGATTGTGGAGGCGGAACAACGGATTTCTAAAGTGGAGGATGAATCCAGGACCACAACGAAAGCATGCGGTGGCATCGAGAAGACACTGGAGGTCCTGCGTGCCAAGGTGGAGGACCAAGAAGCGAGATCCAGACGGAACAACGTCCGCATATCAGGTCTGCCGGAGTCTACGAACACGGGTAAAATGGAACATTACATTGAGACAATGCTGAAAGAACTGTTTGGCGCAGAGAGCCTGTCGGCGGTTTTCCTCGTCGAACGTGCGCACCACTCCCTGGCACCTACCCCAAAACCGGGTGATACCCCGCGCATGATAATCGCTCGCATGCTTAACTACAGGGACAGGGACACGGTCCTCAGGCTTGCTAGAGAAATGGGTACAGTCACATATCAAGGGAATACCCTGGAGTTCTACCCGGACCACACCATGGCTGTACAGTTGGCGCAAAAAGAATTTGCGCCAGTGAAGAAGAAACTACGAGAGCTATGTCTTGAATACGCAATGCTCTTTCCTGCAAAACTTAAAATCACAAATGCGGGTAAACCCGTGATTCTTCCGACGGTACAAGCAGCACAGGATTATATCAAGAAACTGGGAAAACGGTGCAAGACACACGACCAAGAAGACCTGACGAGTGATAATGACTGAGGCGCTAAGAGATCGAGGGCCTCAAGTTTCGACATATCTTCTTGAGAATGGGGATGCCGTGATGTCACCACCGCTTCAGTTACTTGAGGGTCAATCCTGCGGCAAATAGACATTCGCAGAAGTCGTCTAATGACACGAGTGCCTGCAGGTGGGGGCACGAATGAACCATGCAAGTAAACGAAATTGACAAACTGGACACGTGCTAATGTCCTGCACAGTGAGTAACATTGCAGCCGCATGTGGACAAGGGGTGGGGGTGGAATCTCGGGGCTATCACATATCTGTGCTACACCATGTAGGCCAATGCACAGTAATACTACTGGGCATGACAGCAGACTTGCGCTGGACCTAACATGCTCGACTTAGACAGTGTACCCCACAGCACTGACCCAGGGGAGGTAAAGCAGGGGATGGTTTGCATAAAAAATTGGGTTGCAGCCGCGCTGCTGTGAACTGCGAACAGAGACAAATGTGGCAGCGATGTACGAGACTACCTTGAGACTATGGCAGGGACTGGAAGGGGAAGAAAGAATGTTATGGTTATTATAAACGGCACGCGCGCCCGTCCACATCCACTATGTGGATGGAGACGTGTGTACCTGGCGACACCCCCAAGCGGGTGCACCCCAACTCAAGTTCTACTGTTGGTTTGGTTAATACACAGGGATGGCTTTGGCACAGTTTGGGCGCTAAAGTGGGTGGGGGGAGAGAATGGATATTGGGGTTGTTCGAATAGAATCACTGTGTCTGAGAAGCATTGCGACCTCTTTATTTACCAACTGCACTGTTACTGAAATTTTACTCATTACTAGAAGATATGTTCCTACATATGTGAGGGAGCGAACTGTTGCCGAGCTCTATGGAGGGAAAAGTCCCACCACAACATGGCAGAATCCACATTCAATGTTATGACACAACCAAACACTCTAAAATTCATAACGTGGAATGTCAGAGGCTTGGGGAATCCGAAGAAAATAAGGCAGATGTTTGCTTATTTCGATAGATTGCACATAGACGTAGCTTTCCTGCAGGAAACGCACAGAGCAACCATCAACACATCCACATTGGGAAATCGATGGGCGGAATCAGTCACCAGATCAAATTATTCGTCCTACTCTCGAGGGGTTAGCATACTAATACGGAAGGGAGTACACTTTAAGATTTCGAACATACACACAGATACTGAAGGCAGAAGTGTAATAGTTGTAGGTACGGTGAGACAACATCGAGTTGCGTTGGTGAACACATATGGACCTAACATAGATGACCCTGGGTTCTTTGAGACAATTTGACACAACATAGCTGATGTACAGGTTGAGAATGTAATATGGGGAGGCGACCTAAATATAGCACTGACGGAAGGACTTGACAGATCACTACACACACTGGAACCACATGTAAAAGCGAGAGCGACGCTTCATGATGCTATGGAAGATTTACGACTGGTTGACATGTGGAGGGTCCAACACCCAGGGGAACTAGTTGCAACTCACATTAACGCAGCACACAACAATTGGTCTAGGCTAGACTATTGGCTGGGCACACAGAATGTGTTGTCGTGGGTTATCAATATCAAACGTCTCCCTAGAATGCTTTCCGATCACAACCCAGTACTACTAGAGGTGGGAATCCAGCACTACGAGCCACCGCCGTTCACATGGCGATTTAATGCAGTCGCACTACATGACCCGTTGTGCGTCGACACCATCCATAAAGCAATCATAGACTACTTTGATCTAAATTGCCCCACGTCAGAAGAACCTTGCTTATTATGGGAAGCTTTCAAAGCTACAATACGGGGGGTATGCATAAGCATGACCACGGGCATATTGAGGGACATCAGGCAACAGTTAAAAACACGTGAAAGCGCCATACACACATTAGAACAGAGATATAAAACTACAGGGGACACTACAATGTTGGGAGAAATACAAGAACTACTAACGGAGCATCGACAGTTTGCAGCTGACGAGCTCAAATACATATTTAAACGCAAAACTGCTAGAAGGTATGGAGAGGGTGGCAGGCCGGGCAGAGCCCTAGCTGAAAAAATATGTACGGGACGAGCGCCCCAGCACATTCCTGCCATCAAAACCCGGGCGGGAACGTTAACTCATGACATTAAGGGCATAATGGGCGAATTCATGGACTCATACGGTAAATTGTATGAGGCACGTCCGTCGATACCACAGCAGGAACTAATGTCCTAATGTAGAAATACCGTGGTTATCCGAGAGCCATAGAGCCTACCTAGCTCGCCCCATAACGATAGAGGAGGTTGTAGACACAATTAAGCGGCTACCAAATGGCAAAGCTCCGGGACCAGACGGCTTTGTAATAGAATTTTATAAAACATTTGGGGACCTGCTCGCTTCCCATCTAGTGAGATTATACGGCGCAGCACACGAGGCCCAAACTCTGCCAACATCCATGAGGGAAGCCTTGCTCATTTCGTTAATAAAACCAGGCAAAGACGAGGAACAATGTGATTCGTACCGCCCCCTATCACTTATAAATGTAGACACAAAAATAATTGCCAGCTTACTGGCAGACAGACTCAAACCACTAATGCCGCTATTGATACGGCCCGACCAATCCGGCTTCATCCCGGACAGATCAACAACACATAACACGCGTATGTTATTTGCGCTAGCTCACTACCTGGCGCCGGAAAAAAAGGCAGTGGCGGTTCTGCTAGACGTGGCTAAAGCGTTTGATACGATAGATTGGCCCTTTCTTCACGCAGTACTAATACGCATGGGGTTTCCGCCACTGTTCATTGGGTGGATCACAATGCTTTACACGGATCTAACAGCACGCGTTAGGATAAACAAGCATGTTTCAGAACCGATTAAAATATGTCGAGGCACTAGGCAGGGGTGTCCACTCTCCCCGATGCTTTTTGCCCTAATTCTGGAGCCCTTAGCTTGCAAAATCAGACAACATCACCATTACTCGGCCATACAACTCCCATCGCGCCCCATCCATATATCACTATATGCAGATGATATGGTACTATACGTAAAAAACACGGAGCAGCACCTTAACCCATTACTGCGCGAATATTTAAAATTCGGCCAACACTCGGGGCTACAGATAAACTGGGCTAAGTCCCTTATTCTGCCACTGACAGATTGCAAAAACCCGACGGCCCTGGACTATCCCTTAGAATGGCAGGACGAACCAACATGGTACCTGGGGGTATGGTTTCACAGGGATCCAGAACTAGTCATCCGTACTAATTACGGACGAACGCTATCGTCTCTAGAAGAGAAAGTCAAAAGATGGAATAAACTGCCGCTGTCGCTGGCGGACAGAGTTGCAATCGTGAAAATGGTGCTTCTGCCCAAGTTCCTCTATTTGTTCAATAACATACCAATTAAACCTCCTGCGGAGGTGTTCCGCAATATCAAAAAATTAGTGCTGAATCTGATATGGGCGGGAAAGCAAGCCAGGTTGGAGTTGCAAACGATGACACTCCCGTATGCTAATGGGGGTTTCAAGGTCCCAGATCTATATCTTTATTACTTATGTGCTCAGGCGCAATTTGCGCATTACTGGTTTCACGAGATACCCTTTCTGACATACGTGGCTGTGGAAGCGGGAGACGCAAACCCGATCCCGTTGATAAGCATATTACCACATAAACGAGTAAAATTGCATGACCGTGATATTAACCCGGTTAACACAACCACGGAAGCGTGAAGACTAATGGGAAAGTTAGCTGATAGCCTACAACTCTACGCACCTGCACTCCCACTAGCTCATCACCCGGCGCTCTCAGTTACGCAGGAACAGGTCGGAATGGATTTACTGAGACATGCTGGAGTTGACAAGATGGGAGACCTATACAAAGAAGGGATCTTTCAAACCCTAGACCAATTAGATTATATTAGAAATCCAACACTGCTATTTAACTTTACCTACTATAGATTACAGAGAGCAGTGAAAGAGCACTTTCCTACTTTCCCGGAGGAACCCCAGACTCTGATTCCATTACAGCTGGTACTCACGACACCCACCGCCTCACATTTAGTGTCTAGGTTATACACAAACATACAAAAAGACATTGGAGGAAACACTGTGCGGGTGAGAGATAAATGGAGCAAAGTGTTAGATGATACACTGTCGGAGGAGGAATGGGAAACCACTTGCCTACTCACTGGCATGCTGACACCTAATGGAAACCTGAGGATCATCCACTATAAATACCTACATCAAATGTATTACACGCCTCAGAGGCTCCACAGATATGGACTGAGGGACGACTCCAACTGTGTCAGATGCGGACAAGAGAACGCAGACTTCATGCATTTGGCATGGCACTGTCACCATGTGTCGAGGTTCTGGGAGCAGGTGGTTCAGGCATTGAATGACGTGCTAGGGACATCAATTAAATGTAAGGCGAAGGTCTGTTTGTTGGGTATAGTACCGCAATTAAGAGCGCAAAGG
Organism: Lissotriton vulgaris; assembly: GCF_964263255.1. Classification (NCBI taxonomy): domain Eukaryota; kingdom Metazoa; phylum Chordata; class Amphibia; order Caudata; family Salamandridae; genus Lissotriton; species Lissotriton vulgaris. Next base: position 91,686,074 of record NC_141699.1, on the reverse strand, counting down.
CGTAAATTCTGTGTGGTAGCGCTGTTAATGGCGAAACGGAGAGTGTCTTTACACTGGAATAGTAAAATGGGTCAGAAGGAGAAAAACTGGCTGGAAGATTTAACGTATTGCTGCGACACACTAGCCACTTATGAGGAAGAATTGCCGATTGGCTCACGCCCTAGAGACTATTGGATATATTTACGGCAATATCTACTAGCACATGCAACAGTATAAGGCGAATTACATTAATGAGAAGGATTACGACATAATAAATGGTGATGAGTACTGGTAGACGATTTGTAATGGGGGGGAGAATGCTGTGACACAGTGACACAAGTGGAAGAGGTTTTCTTCTTTTGTTTAATAGTTTACCAATATAAACACAAATTGTAAGAGCACAAACGTATTAGAAAGCAAATATGACACTTATGTTTCACACATGCTTTTACGCCGCCGGTCCTAACAATGTCGGCTGATGGGCTGTGTACAACACTCCACACTTTGTATACAAAATGAAAGTATGTAGCCGGCCTATTATGGTTGTAGGCTTGGAAAGTGTATTTTATTTGTGTGAAAAATGCAATAAACGTCTTACACCAAAAAAAAAATAATAATAATAATCTTTCGATCTTCTGCTATCTTCGCTGTCTTTGCCATCCCTGGACACGTGTTTCGGGGTATCACCCCTCGTCAGCAGGGATAGGCTGTGTTCTGGGGTTGCCGATGGCTGCCAAATATCTGCCAGGTTTAGTACCACTCAGGCGCGTAGGTGCGGGATCCCAGGCTCGTCAGCCAACTGCTCATGGGAGTTTAATGTTACAAATGGGGGTGGGGTCGCACACTACTCACACACCGGCGGTGCCGCCCCTAAGGACGCTGGTCAATGTAGTAACGTGTTCGCGATGCATCATCTTTCGATCTTCTGCTATCGTCGCTGTCTTTGCCATCCCTGGACACGTGTTTCGAGGTATCACCCCTCGTCAGCAGGGATAGGCCCCGCTCTGTACAGTAAAGTTATGTGCTTACGTTGACTTTCTTTATTTACACTACAGAGCGGGGCCTCATTCCCCCGAGCGGTTGCCGGGTGAGGTGAGGTCTTCACCCACATAAAGCTGGGTGAGTATCACTTTGAGGAAATGCCTCAGTGTGATTGAGCTAGTATGCTCTTTATGAATGCAGAATGCAAATTATTCATGCATGTGTGCCTGCACGGTCTCCAGTTGTGTGTATTGGTGTGTGTGTGCAATTTGGCGTTGTTTGACATAGTGTCTTTTTGTTTTTTGTTAGGAAGAAGAATTATTCCTCTCCCTCCAGTGGACACCTAAGTATTTAAAGTCCTGATATATGTAACTTTGTTAGTACATGTTTATACTCTTCACTTACACACTTTACATGCAGTTGCAGTAGCTATTTTTGTCAACCGGTCCTGAAGAAAGCCGGGCTAGATGCCCTTGTGGCTGAAACATGTCGACCATACTGCACAGCGCTAGTGGGTAGCCTTACTACCCAGCGTTTTTTAATCTTTGACACTTGACTTCTGTTTAAACACTTCCTGAAGTCTGGGTAGTCAATTTTAACTTCACCATTTGAGCACTGCACTTTTTTCATTAACATCACTTAGAGATGTAAATTATGATCAGTACTTTTGACATCCATTCCCGCACTGGCATTATTGGGGCGGATTTGGGATGGCATGATAAACAGTTCCCACGTGACGTAAACTCCACCAAATGGGTGGTCTGATGGGAATTGTTTCAGCCTTCCGACATTAATGCCTTAAACTTTTGACAGCCCATTTTTCACGCACCCATCACCGGTACCGCACTGGTACTGATGTAGGCACACACTTTCCCTGACTTGATCTGCTCTTTTGTGTGTTATGTTCCTTGCGCGCATAGCCATGGCTGCAGCGCACAGAGACCCTCCACTGCCGCCCACAGAGGAAAAAATTAGAGGGAACATTGTAGAGAGTCCAGCGGAATTGTTAAAAATTTAAAAAGAAAATAGCGAGCAGGACAGCTTTCTTTTATTAATGAGCCCCTTCCCAGAGCCTTAAAATTCCCCAAGGAAGTCATCCTCCGTGGCCAACTCACTACCTATATCCTGGGAAGCCCTTAAACTAATTAAAAGAGAGGGGAAGTCACAAAGCTCCCCTCCCTGAGCCGTTAATAGCTCCGAGGACCCCATCCCCTGGAGCTGCCTCACTAGATATGCCTCAGGGAGCCCACACTCTGAACATAGAGGTTTGTGCTTGCTCCTATTTAGCGGGAGCATTTTTTATTCTCCCATGCAGAAGCAAACACAAAGTCTGCTCCCAGCAGGTAGAAACATTGAAAATTCTCTTGCCGGTTGGGATCAGACTTTTGATGTGTTTCCTTGCCCACACTGATGCATGCAGGGAAACAGATCAAAAGATTGCTCCCACCCAAAGGGAGCAACAGACGTACCTGCGCCCTGCGTGCTGGAGCATGCCAGCTCCGGCTGCATGTGGGGAACCAGATGGGGCTGCAGGGCCTTGAAGCTCCACCCACATCCCCCGGTAAATGTATGGTGTATGCCATGGGTGGGCACCATGACACCAACTTTTAATGATACGGGCCCCTGGGGATTTTGGTCCTAGGGCCCGACAAGGAATGTGGAGGGGGCGTGTAGCCCCCTCCCCTTTAACTTGAATAAACAGCCCTGGGAAATGGGCCATCAGGGCATAACAAAGCTCAGGGAGAAGGGGCCATGTGACCCTCCCTCCCCTTTAATGAAAAGAAACAGTCCCAGATGGTGGGGTAGCCAGGGCCTACCAAGGCTCAGGAATGGGGGGCCATGAGGTGCCTTCCTTTTAATACAAAACTGTCAAAGGTATGAGGACCCTATGGCATAACATGGCTCTTGGAGGGAGCCCTCACTGACCACCTCCCCTTTAATTCAAAACATTTATTTTATTAGTTTTGGCCCAGGGGTGTGTTCATTGTGGCCTATAATGGTTTGGACAGGGGGCATGTGGCTCCACCTTCCCTTCGAAAAAAAAGGGTATGGTGGACGGGGTTCCCAGGGCCAAATAAGGAATTGGGAGAGGGGGCCGCTTGGCCGCCACTCTGTAAAAAAGATAGATAGATAGCTAGATAGATAGATAGATAGATAGATAGATAGATAGATAGATAGATAGATAGATAGATAGATAGATAGATAGATAGATAGATAGATAGATAGATAGATAGATAGATAGATAGACAGATTAAATATTAACCCCTTTGCCGCGGACGCGATTTCGCTGCAGTGCGGCACTGCCGCAAAATGGGTGGAGCCGAGTCGGCTGTTGGCCGACGGCAGCACTAGCGAGGTAGTGCTCCCGTTGGCCAACGGCCAACAGAAGCAGGCAACGGGTTAAACATTGGTGGTTGCAACTGTGTAGTTATAGGTAGGACAGACATTCCATAGGAAAAACCTCTTTTGTTTTGCTAACACCTTGCCATATTTTAACAAATCTTCGCAAGCTTTTCCAGGAAGAAAGATTTTCCACCTCAGCTCGTTCCTGGAAAGATCTAGGATGATCCGTAAAGCTGGGGCTGAGTAAAGGGGGTTCCCAAAAACAAAGTGCTACACACAAAATGGCTGCATAAAATTGCACCAAATCTGGCAGAAATCCAGATATTTCACCCAAAAACAAGCTTTTGCGATTTTTTTGTAAATTCATTCAGTACCATTAGAGAAACTAAAGTTAAAAATGTGCAACTATTTGGATGATTGGGCTTGCAGAAATCTAGCTGGGGTACTGCGGGCATTCTAATTTAATAATTAAATTCATTCTGATTGGCTAGAAGGCCCCTTTTTCCAATTGGCGATCCACTGGGTGTTGGGCGCAGGGCCCGAATGCAGGCCAAACCCTTCATCCAACCCGACGCTTTTCACTTTTTAAACCCTTCTCCCAAAAACCTTCATCAGCACCCAACGATGGAAACTGTCTGAAGAAGATCTTCTCAAATAAATATCTGTATCTGAAAATGCTAGCACACTCTGATGAGGAAATTCAAAGATTACAAGAAAACACTACAGGATTATTAAAAAATGTATACAGAAAAATAAATAAGTAAACCAACACAACATTACATGCTTGGATTGCATCACAAAAAGACAAGCCAGAGAATGCATGCTTTACCCTAGAGAAATATTACAAAAATAATCAAATGCCTTGGGGCACATACATCAACATAAGGAATTTTGATTCCTTAATAGCGATTTTTTAGTAATCGCAATTTAGGAATCGCAATTCCTTATGCATTTAGGAATCGCAAAACAATTTGCGAATCCTACATATTCCTTAATTGTGAAATACAAATTGCGATTCACAAATAAGGAATAGCTTCACTTTCATTCCGATGAGCCTAGAGGCCCATAGGATTGAATGGGAAAAGCGCAATTTGCGACTGCCAAATAGATACTCTCAAATTGCACATGCAATTTCAAGGGTGCAAGGGGGCCAAAGGGCCATCCTGATACACCCCTGAAATTGGCAATGGAGCACATGTGGTGTACACACATTTTCCAGGGGCATGTGTGTGTGCCACATGGCACTTTGAAAAATGCACTTTTGTGCATTTTTCAAAGTTTTTGCAAATTACCATCAATTTGAAGTTGATGGTAATTTGCGATTCCGAATTGCAAAATTGAAATTTAGAAGTGCATGATGCATTGCATTTAGGGAATCGCAATTTGCGATTACCTAAATACATTAGCAATTTAGGTAATCGCAAAATCTGCAATTACCTAAATTGCAATTTTGCATTTTGGTTGATGCAACCCAAATTTAAAAATGCTGGTCGCAAAGGCGCCGATTTGCAGAATCAGCCCATTTGCGACCGGTATTTTCAATGATGCATGTGCCCCTTAGTTCTTTAAAACCACCAATCAAAATAGCATTTGTTTAATATCATTAACAATTTCCAGGTGTAATCTTTGGGTTCATCTAATTTCATAATATGTACAATAGGTGAGAATTTCAAAAGATTTCACTTCTTTAGTGTAGACATATGAAGAATACAAGACCTCAGTACACACATGCAACAGGAAGAACCGGGGAAAGTTTTAAGAGAAATAGAGCCAAAATTAAACATTATGAAACAGAGAAAATACAAAAAATTATTCAAGATGATTAAGAATACAGCAACAACCTAGCCCATGACTGGGCAAAGGCTCATGCAGCATGGAAACAACTAAACCTCAGTTGCCCACAGGTGATAGATCATTCATGTGTGGCGACTATATCAGTACTTACATCAGTTATGAAGGAGAACCAAGCAAACAGGAAAATTGGGACATTTAGCATACAAAAAAATTCAACATTTCGCAACTTAACGTCTTATTTTTGTAGAAAAGCCCCTGATTGGGCAAAAGATTAAACCATCCTAAATAGGGAAAACAAACAGTTGAGAAGACATAGTTTTGAGCATTTTCCCAAAAGATATAGGGGCAGATTTACAAGCCCTTTGTGCCACTTTTGCGTCACTTTTCTCATGTTAAAAGTGACGCAAAAGTGACGCAAGGGGCTTGTAAATCTGCCCCATAATATTTAGGACACTTAAAACACTTCATAAAGGCCTATATGTTGTACCAAAGACCAACGGTAATCATTTTGAAACCAGAATATCAAAATTTGGGAACAGTGTTATGGTGAAGTAGGACACGACCAGAAGTTAGGTTGCAAGGCGATTTATTCTTGAAGTATAAGTGCAGATATTATGACTGACTGAGCAGAGGAACAGCTCCAACTGCTAGTCAGGTTCCTCACAAAACATTTTGTCTACACATTCTGATTCTGACATCAGAATCAAACCCAAAACATCTCCCCTCTCACATCTTTTCACACACAAAACAAAACAAGACAAAACATACATAAAAAATGTGTAACACCATCCATCTTTGCCATGAAATTTTGTAACTCATATTCTATGTCAATCAATGAAACTACAGAGGGTCACACATAGCCACGTAACTTAGTGGATAGTATCCTTTCACAGGGTGCCCTTAACACACTAGCAGCCCTCTGTTCAGCACTTACTCCCACACATGCATTACAACAACCTCTCTTTGTTCTATTTGTTGTCCTTCAACAAGACCACTCGATCCTTGACTCCTCTGACCTTCTTTGGCTGGAAGATCTTAGATTGACCTATGATCCCAATATCTGGCAGTTAAACCCTGACCATATCACTTTGTTTAATGAATAAGGTATGCACTCTCTCTGGTTTAAATCCACCACCATACTTTTGCAACCTTTCAATCTTAACTTCACAGATTGCAAACTCCTCTCCACCATGGAACCCCCATTCACACAGACAAATAAACTTCGTTGTGAGTTTACAACCTTTGAGAAGGATAAATGGCGACACCTCTTTGACCTCATTGGGCGTGGTATGAATCACCCATAGTAAATCCTTAATTTCTTTTCCCCAATCCAACTTGCTAGTAATGGACGACTGAATGTTGTCCTTAATGATTCTATTACACCTTTCTAGAAGAACATTGCTGCGAGGATGGTCCAAAGACATTTTAGTGTGTTTCACAGCCCAATGGGAAAGAAATTCTTCAAACTCACCAGATGTATATTGAACCCCGTTGTCTGTCACTACCTCATTCAGAGCCCCTTCTCTCATTTATAACACTTGGAAAAATCCACTGACTTCTGAAGTTTTGGATAATATCACGAATTCCCCCACTGGCCACAGTTAAAAATATGCAATAAGTGCAATTCCATATCTACAATTCTATGTCACAACATTGATGGGACCTATGATGTCCATTACCAATCTGGACTGTGCTCGGTCTGGAACAGATGCAGTTTCCACAGGACTGGGCACAGTAGCCTGGGATTGGTCGCTGATGGTGCATGCCACATACTCCCTCATAAAATGGTCCACCTCTTTGCCCAAACCCAGCCATCAAAACTTATCCCTAATCATCCTTTTCATAGCTCTCATCCCAACATGGTCTTCATGAGCTTCGTCCAACACCTTACCACAAATACCACTGGGTACAATTAAAGTTTCACCCCATCTAAGTATACCATCTGATATATTTAACTCAGAAAACACAAGACTTTTCCTTGGGCCAATTCTTGCTGATCGTACTTCTAACATCCCTTTAAATTCTTGTTGCCCCCCAACACAGCTCTCTATTTGCTTTCTGAAATACACCCATTTGTAAGCCTGCAGATTACACCCACAATACGGAAATCTTCTACTCCTTCATCCACTGCTCTATCACCATTACTCAAAGGCAAACAATCTGCACATATATTCTTCACACCTGGAATGTAAGGCAGTTGGTACAAAAAATCCTGCAGTCTAAACTGTCATTTGGCAATTGGTGATGTTGCTTCCTAAGTAGTAAAGAGATTGATTAAAGGTCTGTGGTTGATTATAATGGTGAATTCACACCCCCCATATAGTTTCTAAAATGGTTAATTCTCCACCAACAGGTCTAAGCTTCCTGCTCGATATGAGAATAGGTAAACTCGGAGCCCCTCATGATGCGAAAGCTACTACTTCATCCTTCCTTTCATGAGTCTGCAAAAACACAGTCTCCAACCAATATTGATTGGCATCAGTGATAATTATAGAGAGGTCATGTGTGTTGAATGACTTTAAAGGAATGGCACTACCCACTGTCTTCTTGATCACCTCAAACTCCAAATCCACCTCCTTGCTCTACACAAACTCTCATTCTTTTTGAGAAAAATCCTGAGGATGCAAAGTCTTTTGGTACATTTGGGAATGAATCAGGAAGAAATTCCAGCATGCCAAAGAATGACTGTAACTGATCCTTATTAGTGGGAGTCAGGGACTAAAAAATCGCCGTCACTAAGCTCTCCTTTGGTTCCACATCACTTGCTAAAATCTTGTAGCCCAGATAGTCCATGTACTCAACCACAAATCTGCACTTCTAAGCCCTCAAAGCCATACTTTTCTCTTTTAATGCAGACAAGGCTGTAGCCAGGGACTTATCATGGGATGACGTATCATGCCCAAACACAGGAATGTTGTCCTGGAAGCATCAAACATTCGGTAGGCCTTTACACAGAGCCTCCACAACTCATTGAAAAAACATGGGAGGCAGAGGCCAAACCAACTAGCATAAGCTTAAACCTGAACACTCCTTCAGGAGTGATGAACAATGTTAAATTCTTTTACTCATGTTTCAACGCAATCTGATGATGGTCAGCCATCATATCCAAAGTTGCAAACACCCAGACTCCATTGAGAGAGGTCAACATTTCGGTTATGTTCGGTAAGGGATGCTTGTCCACCCAAATCCTTTTATTGAGGTTCCCCAATTCAATGCACATCCTCAATGACCCACAGGTCTTCCTTGCCAACACAATTGGGGATAGCCATTAGGAAAACTCAATGGCTTCTATGATGTCTTGATCACACAGATTGTTTAATTCCTTCCTGAGCTCCTCCTTCATGGTCACAGACATATGTCTCACTTTATGCTCCACAGGGACAGCCATAGACTTTAGTATGATTTGATGGGGAAAAACCCTTCAGCTTATAAAAGTTCTCTTGGAAAATGTCCAGAAATGCATTTACCCATAGGCACACACCCACAGCACCAACTGCAACACAATCTTTCTGCAACAACATCTTCTCTGGGCTACTGCGATCGACGATTATTCCCAACTTCCTTTTTTATAAGCATCCAAATAGACATGATCCATCCTTAGTCGTGTATACAGTAGACTAGGCCATGTTCCTTTGAAATTCAACTCAGTATGAAACTCCCTCACTACTTTGATGGACTTGCTCCATAATCACCTGGTCGTACACAAGACTTCCTCAAACTTGTATTTTTAAATTTCTCCGACTCGTTTGTACCAATCAGGGTGAAATATTATCCTGAATCTGCCATCGTATTGACGTAAACATCTAATACATTCACCAAAGTTGCCTTTTAACCCTTCAGATCCAATTTGTACACACCACAATCATTCTCCTCCTCCCCTGCTTCTTGTACACAGAATACTACATGCTCATCATCAGAGTCAGACTTGGTCACAACCAGGTTCACAAGTTTTAGGGCCACCTTGTCAATGATAGATTTACACACTTTAGTGAAGTGTCACTTTTTCCTGCACTTTGCACCTTTTTATCCACAGCAGGACATGATGTGGAATTGCCCAAGTGATATATATTCCTACACCTATAATGTTCAATAACCCTTTTTTGTCTCAGATTTCTTCTCTTTGTTTCACCTGCCCCCCCTTGCACAGCCTTTACATGTCAGCTTAAAGATATCTGCTCAATGTAAATAGTAGCCACGTCAATACTGCTTGCAATTTGAACAGCTCTCTCCAAAGTTAACTTTTTGGTCGTCAACAGCTTCTTTTAACCTTTTTGTTGTTGGTTTGCTCCACAACCTGATCCCCGATCATCGTTTCCTTGAACACTCCATAACTACATGTAGCTGCTAAGATTCTTAAAGCTCCAATGTAAGACTTAATGGACTCCCCGGACAGTTGTTGTCTGGAATAAAAGTTGTGTCTCTCCATTTTTATGTTGCAATCTGTTTGTTGAGTTTTATTTTTTACAACAAATATATGTGGTTTGCACATCTGACATAAAGACTTACATAGCAGCCATTAGTGTATTGTTTACATGAGTCAGATATATGGTGTACAGTAAGTTATGCTTTACAGGTATTGGCTGTGTCAAAGGAGATGTTCATGTAATAGTTTGTATAAAGATGTCAAATGACATTGTACTCTTCCGGGTAATCAGTGCGCAACAACCAAGAGGTCCCAGTAATGAGGCCATTTGTGTACCCAACAATGAACGGATTAACTGAATAAAAAACTATAACAAAACATCATCATGCCCATCTTAGCTCTCACCACAAATAGCTGCTTGGCATGTGTTAGTCAATTAAGAAATATGCACACCGAGGCTTGATAACCAAATATTATCCTGGGACCCTGTATGTGGCAGGTAGTGCCTGCCCCAAGAAGAACTAGTGGTCATTTGACCAATTATTAATCTGTGTCCTAAGTCTGTTGTGGAGGTGAGTCTGATTGAGTGCCTGGAGCTGCTTGCATGGCGACCTGCAGGTCAACCAGGATGCCATCACATTTGGCCGCTACGGGGTATTAGCATACCCTTAAACTGTCTTCTTTGTGCAAGGTGACACTTTCTGCCTGGGCCCAAGCCGTGAGAGACTGTGTCCAAGGGATGTATGACGTTACAACGCATACTTTTACTCCGCATACCATTACAACGCGGTATTCACAACGCATACCATTACAACGCATAGCGCTTTGGGGTGCTGGATAGTGGTAAGTATAATTTACTATTCTATCTCCAGTCCCCGTGGACCCTAGGGAAGGTGTTGGATAGTAAATTAAACTTACCTCTTATCCTAGAGCGCCCCCCAGCGCAATGTGTTGTAATGGTATGCGTTGTAATGCCTGCGTTGTAGTGGTAGTGCGTTGTAAAAAATGCGTTGTAACAGGTGCATACCGTGTCCAAGCTGCAAGTGCTGGGGGTTCCCGCGGCTTTCACCATTGGGTGATGAGGCGCTTGTCTGTTATTAGCCGATGGCCTTAGGAATGAGATTTGACCTTATTTTTCTTGATCCTGCGATATAAGCCTAGGATGCAATCCTTCCAGGAATGCAGTAGCAAGAGCCCTGTACTGGTGGACAGCTGGGTGGTGACTCCTGCCCGTAACGCTGCCGGAACAGGCACCCCCAAAGCATATGTTGGTGTCTACCACATAACAACGGTGGCAAGCAGCATCTGTTCTCTGGAACTAGTGGTTTATTTCGGCTTGGGTGAGGTATGCCCTGTGCACAATATAGTATTGTATTAGGCGGAATCTGGCATTGCAAGGGAAATGTACTGGACCCTTCAGCAGTATCTCCCATTTGTTGCTGGAACAAGGGCGAGCCAGATCTTCCTCCCACCTGTGCTGAAGGGACATGAATAGCAACACGGCTTGAGAGCATAGCTAGTCCACAAACCAACAGATCTGGTGAATGCCCAGTCCCATTAAATGCAGGTGTTGCAGGGTGAGGTGTGTCAGGCATTCCAGAGCCATGTCTCCCCATCTATTTCCCATGATGGTCACCAGTGAATTGTATAGGAGGAAGTGACCTGGTGGGAGACCATCTTCTTCCATCAGAGATTTGTACGACAGGAGGCTATTACCCCAATAAAGGTCCCATCTTCTGTGGATGCTCGCTGCATGCCAAATGGTCAAATCGGCTGATGACCTAATGGTGAATCTTCTGGGCATGCCAAGTAGAGGTATCAATGGGGCATAGGAGGTTACTGCCTGCGTCAGGTAGAGAATTTAAGGTAGCAACACAGTGGTGCAACCAAACTTGAGGAGGGAAACTGCAAAGTACATGGAAGTCCCCCCTCCAAACTCAGCAAATAGTTCTAAAGCAAGGTACTATGCTAAGGGAGCCCTCTGGGGCTCTGGGCCCCCGCATCACTTGGCTGCAGGAGTCTATGCTACACCACTGTAGCAATGATATGCTACCTCCAACAACAAGGAGTTGGGTACTGGCATTCGAATGCAGGGGTGGAATGTGTGAAAGGGGACCAGCAGACTGCAAGCCGGTTTGGTCATCACCATGTCCCTCAGTGTCTGTTACCACCTCCTCAGTGGGAAGGGTTATCCCAGGTCTGATCCAAATTAACGCTCCTCTTGCAGAGGAGGAGAAGTTGGTAGAATAAATTTGGCCAAACTTTGTCTCTTCATGATGATGTTTTTCGTCTTCTTGAAATGCGTAATCAAAGCCTTGATGACCATTGCATATTCCTCTAACAAGTCACCTTCTCCCGTCACATTGACAATTGGTAGGTGTTTTAACACTTTCCTCCCCTCAAGGCCAAAAGAGTGCCCTAAAATATCAATTTTTTTTACGTGTGAAAACCTCCCCTTCTATGGTTTCCAAATAGACCTCAAAACCCTACTTCACTGTTCCCATTCTATTTGAGGGGAGCCTGGGGTTGCCAAAAAGGCAGGAGGAGGAACAATGTTCTGCTAATAACAAACTTGAACTGAAAGAATACGCAATAAAGTACATAAAAATTACTAGACGACAGCAACTGTAAAGATCGTGCCCGCTATCAATCAATCAATCAATCAATCAATCATGGGCCTTTGTATAGCGCGCTACTCACCCTGAGGGTTCTCAAGGTGCTGGAGGGAGGGGTCCGTTACTGCTCGAAGAGCCAGGTCTTGAGGAGCTTCCTGAAGGAAAGGTGATCCTGGGTCAGCCGGTGGTGGAGCGGGAGGGAGTTCCATGTCTTGGCTGCCAGGTAGGAGAAGGATCTTCCCCCGGCGGTGGCTTTGCGGATGCGTGGTACGGCGGTGAGGGCGAGGCTGGTCGATCGTAGCTGGCGGGTGGGTGCGTAGAAGGTCAGGCGGTTGTTGAGGTACTTGGGGCCCAGGTCATCGAGGGCCTTGTGTGCGTGGGTGAGGAGCCTGAACGTGATCCTCTTGCTGACGGGGAGCCAGTGCAGGTCTCTCAGATGGCCGGAGATGTGGCTGTGTCGGGGATGTCCAGGACGAGTCGTGCGGAGGCGTTCTGGATACGCTGGAGTCTTTTCTGAAGTTTGGCTGAGGTTCCGGCGTAGAGGGTGTTTCCGTAGTCCAGTCGGCTGGTGACGAGTGCCTGGGTGACCGTCTTCCTGGTTTCGGTGGGGATCCATCGGAAGATCTTACGGAGCATGCGCAGGGTGTTGAAGCATGATGACGAGACGGCGTTGACTTGTCTGGTCATCGAGAGGGAGGAGTCCAAGATGAAGCCCAGGTTGCGTGCATGGTCCGTTGGTTTGGGGGTGGTGCCCAGGGCAGGGGGCCACCAGGAGTCGTCCCAGGCAGAGGGTGATGATCCCAGGATGAGGACTTCCATCTTGTCTGAGTTCAGTTTCAGGCGGCTGTTCTTTATCCATTCGGCGACGTCTTTCATCCCTTCGTGTAGGCTGGTTCTGGTGGTGGCGGGGTCGTTGGTAAGGGAAAGGATTAGCTGGGTGTCGTCAGCGTAGGAGATGATGTTTAGGTTGTGTTTGTGTGTGATGGCTGCAAGAGGGCTCATGTAGACATTGAAGAGGGTTGGGCTGAGTGATGACCCTTGTGGTATGCCGCAGATGACTTCGGTGCCAAAAAAGTAGAATTTACCTATGCCTCTATGTACATGATTACGACATTTAATGTTGATCAAAGAGAAAACCACACTGTTAGTTAACTCGGACAATTGCTTTAAGTCGATTATTTTTTGAAGTTCATAAATTGTCCATGATTTACGACAGGAAAAAAATACATAGTCAACTTTACATTGAACACACAAAAAAAGATTTTTGCAAGGGAAAAAGCACAACAAACAACGTGTAAACCGTAATTGTGTGAATTATAGTGAACATATCACCAAAAAGTGCATATACATTGTACACAGTGATTGAGCAATTGTATCAAAACAGTAAACAACAGAATTTCATAAATTATAATGAGATCATACGTTGCTACAGTGTCTGAAGAAAGGAGGGGTGACAGGCAAGGCCTGGTTATGGCTGGAATCTTTTCTCACCAACCGCAGCTTCTCGGTGGAGCAAGGAGGAGCACGATCCGACACCTTTGACCTCGGTCAAGGAGTGCCGCAGGGCTCAAGTCTCAGTCCAACCCTTTTTAATTTATATGTCACCCCCGTGGCTATTACTGTGGAACGCTACGGGGTGGAAGTAGTGACATACGCAGACGACACACAGTTGGTGGTCGCTCTGACCCAACCTGCTGAACAAGCCGCCGCGAACTTCTCAGCATGCCTCCAGGAGCTGGCTGGATGGATGGCGAAGAACTGCCTCCGTCTTAACGGTGACAAGACTGAGGTGCTGATTGTTGGAAAACCCCCCTCAGTCTGGTCGTCTGCCTGGTGGCCGCAGACCTTGGGGCCCCTCCCTACCCCTAGTGATCAGGTCAAGAATCTTGGAGTATGGGTGGACTCAAATTTGGACTACGACTACCATACCAGACGGGTAGCTGGTACGTGCTTCTCGATTCTACGGAAACTCTGCAAAACCATCGACCTGCTCCCAGAATCATCTAGGAAGACCCTGGTCCACGCCCTTGTCACGTCAAGACTGGACTACGGCAATGCCCTGTATCTAGGTGCCAACGCTACTAGTCGGCGGCGATTGCAGACAATTCAGAATGCTGCCGCTCGCCTGGTTCTCCGGCTGCCCAGAAGAGCCGCCTCAAAAAAATCCCTACAAACACTACATTGGCTTCCGATCAAGGAAAGAATCGATTTTAAAGTCCTTTGTATTGGTCACAGGATCGTACATGGCAAGGGACCGGTCTTCCTTTGGAACCTTCTCTGCCCCTATACGCCCACTCGACAACTCCGCTCGTTAGGAGCAGGCCTTCTCGTTGTCCCCAGACACAAGAAAGCCAGAATGGGAGGAAGATCCTTTCATACTTTGGCGGCACACAAATGGAACTCTCTCCCCCTGAGCTTAAGAGTGGAAACATCGGAGCTCATCTTTCGCAGGAAACTTAAAACATTCCTCTTTCCTAAAGACTAGCCTGTCTTGTTCTGACTGACGGAGTAGCTGGCTCTTCTGACAGCGCAGGGACACACTGACAGTGTAACCAGGCGCTTTACAAATTCAGAAATAAATAAATAAATAAATAAATAATGAACAGTTTTGGTGGTACGTTTTATTCAATACCTGCCCAACTTCCTGTAACACTATTTATTATGGGATTATGATTGTGTGAATACAGGAAAAAGGAAAAACCCAACATCAATTAGGACATGCCAATAATTTTGGGCAAAACAATGATGCTAAATGCCAACGCGTTTCGAATACCAATGTACAAATCATCGGATAGAAGGCGAAATATATCTTCACCGTATTTTGAATACGGTGAAGATATATTTCGCCTTCTAAATCCTTGGAGAAAAATTTTCATAAAGGGACATTATTGTACTGAGAACCGCATCCTTTCCGGCCTCGACCTCGGAGCTGCTGCTCCATACACAGAGGTTGACTCCCACGGCACATGATGACTATTTCCTAAAAAGACTCATACGACCACAATTCTTTGGTCGCATAAGTACCAACGGATAAACTCCACGCCCTGATGAGAATCCGATGATTTGTACATTGGTATTCGAAACGCGTTGGCATTTAGCATCATTGTTTTGCCCAAAATTATTGGCATGTCCTAATTGAAGTTGGGTTTTTCCTTTTTCCTGTATTCACACAATCATAATCCCATAATAAATAGTGTTACAGGAAGTTGGGCAGGTATTGAATAAGACGTACCCCCAAAACTGTTCATTATCTCATTATAATTTATGAAAGTCTGTTGTTTACTGTTTTGATACAATTGCTCAATCACTGTGTACAATGTATATGCACTTTTTGGTGATATGTTCACTATAATTCACACAATTACGGTTTACACGTTGTTTGTTGTGCTTTTTCCCTTACAAAAATCTTTTTTTGTGTGTTCAATGTAAAGTTGACTATGTATTTTTTTCCTGTCGTAAATCATGGACAATTTATGAACTTCAAAAAATAATCAACATAAATCAATTGTCTGAGTTAACTAACAGTGTGGTTTTCTCTTTGATCAACATTAAATGTGGTAATCATGTACATAGAGGCATAGGTAAATTCTACTTTTTTGGCATTAATAGGCCCTACCTACCCTCTTCCCTACTGGGCCAAACCCCTCCTTTCTTTGCAGCAGATGACTTCGGTGGCCTCGGATATGAACGGGGGGAGGCGGACTCTCTGGGTTCTTCCGGCGAGGAATGAGATGATCCACTCCAGTGCCTTCTCTCGGATTCAGATGTTGCTGAGGCGCTGTACAAGGGTGCGGTGGCAGAGAGTGTCGAACGCTGCAGAGAGGTCCAGGAGGATGAGGGCCGCTGTTTGCCCATTGTCGAGCAGGGATCTGATGTCATCAGTGGCTGCGATGAGGGCGGTCTCGGTGCTGTGGTTTGCTCAGAAACTGGACTGCGAAGGGTCGAGGGATCCGTTTGTCTCGAGGAGGGCGGCAAGCTGTCTGTTGACGGTCTTTTCGATGACTTTGGCAGGAAAAGGGAGGAGCGAGATGGGGCGGTAGTTTTTGAGGTCGGTGGGGTCCGCTGTTGGTTTCTTCAGGAGGGCGCTGAGCTCGGCATGCTTCCAGGTCTCCGGGAAGGTGGCGGTGTTGAAGGAGGTGTTGATGATGTCCTGGAGTTGGGGTGCGATGATGGAGTCAGCCTTGTTGAAGACTTGGTGGGGGCAGGGGTCGGTTGGTGGTCCGGAGTGGATGGTGTTCATCGTGGGGGTGGTGTCTTCGGTGCTGATCGGGGTCCAGGCGCAGAGGGTGGTGGTGGGGGGGGGCGTTGGTTCGGTGGTTGGGTGTGTGGTTGGTGTGCCGAAGCTGTTGTGTAAATCGGCGATCTTGCGGTGGAAAAACGAGGCGAGTGAGTCGCAGAGGTCTTGCGAGGGAGTGATGTCGTTGTTTCCGGCGCTGGGTTTGGAGAGCTCTTTGACGATGCTGAAGAGTTCCTTGCTGTTGTGGGCGTTGTTGTCCAGTTGTTCTTTGAATGCTGTCTTCTTGGTGGTGCGGATCAGCTGGTGGTGTTTGCGGGTGGCGTGCTTGAGGGCTATCATGTTGTTCGTGGTTTGGGTGTGGCGCCTGGCTTTCTCGAGGGTGCAACAGTTCTTCTTGGAGTTCATGAGTTCGTCGGTGAACTAGGGGGCTTTCTTGCTGCCGGGTCTGCTGGGAGGGTCCTTTAGTGGTGCGAGGTCATCTGCACAGTTGGTGAGCCACTGTGTGAGGTTGCTGGCTGCTTCATTGGGGTCCGTTGTGCTGGCGGGAGGGTTCTGGCGGAGAGAGGTGGTGAGCTGCTCGGCGGTGATCTTGTTCCAGCTCCTGGGAGGTCCCTGTTGTGGATGGTGGTGAGTCGTGGTTTTTCTTAAGCTGAAGTGGATGCAGCTGTGGTCAGTCTAATGGATGCCGATGGAGTGGCTGAAGGAGATGTGCTTGCTGGAGGAGAAGACTGGGTCAAGCGTGTGGCCGGCGTAGTGGGGGGGGGTATTCACCAGTTGCTTGAGTCCGAGGTTAGCGAGGTAATCCAGCAGGGTGGCGGTGTTGCGGTCCTTGTTGTTCTCCAGGTGGAAGTTGCGGTCCCCTAGGAGGATGTAGTCGGCGGAGGGGAGGGCGTGTGGGCTGATGAAGTAGGTGATGTCTTCGCTGAATTGGGTGCATGGACCCGGGGGTCTGTAGATGAGAGTGCCACTGAAGGTGGTTTTGGGGTCGGTGTGTATCTAGAGGTGGAGGTGTTCGGCGGCGGTGAAGGTGTCGTCGGGGTTGGTCCTGATGCGGATGGTGTTCTTGTGTATGATGGCGATGCCTCCTCCAGTCTGGTTGACGCGGTCCTTCCGGGTGATCTTGTATCCGTCCGGGATGGCTATGGCGATGTCAGGCGCTGAGGAGGCGTTCGTCCAGGTTTCTGTGAGGAAGGCGACGTCAGGTAATGTTGTGTCGAGCAGGTTCCAGAGTTCGACGGCGTGTCTGTGGATGGAGCGGGTGTTGAGCAGGATGCACTTGAGGTGGTTGTTGTTGGTGCTCGTCTTGTCGGCTGCGGTGCAGGTCTGGAGGCAGGTGAATTTGCAGGCTTGGCAGGTGAAGGGTCCGTGGGTGCGTTTCGGGGAGGCTCGGTAGCAGGCGTGGTTTCGGCCGGCGTTGAGTGCGTGGAGGGTGGCGTCGTCGTAGGTCTGTCGTGTGGTCTGGCATCGTCGGGAGCCAGGGGTTCTGGCGCTGGCCGCAGTCCAGGCGCGGACGGGCGCAGACGGGCTTGCCTTTGGCGCACCTACGGCGCACAATCGGCGCGCCCGCTGCGCGTACGTGCTGGTACCATTTAAGGCGAAGTGGGAGGGAGGAGCAGCTGGGAGGCGGGAGCGGGGGGTCAATGGAGTTTGACAGAAATTAAAAGGGGCGGGCCGCGAGGGAGCAGCGGCGGGAAGCAGGGAGCAGAGGGGGGGATCACACAAGGGGAAACCGTGACAGAATAACAAGGCGCAACAATTCTACTTACAGAAGGGAAGCACTAAACAGGAAATACAGTCGAAATACAGGCACAGAGGGCAAAAAGCGGCAAAATGCGGGCGAAAATCGCGAGCAGCAGCGAGGGGGCACCTGAGGCCAGGGATGGACCTGTGGCGCTGGGGGAGAGCTGCGCCTTCAGCTGGTGGGCCGTGCGGCGCGGGGGTGTCCTGGAACAGGTCACACTCGCCTACGCAGTGCGGGGACCATTTAAGGCTAAGTGGGAGGGAGGAGCAGCTGGGAGGCGGGAACGGGGGAGCCAATGGGGTTTGACAGAAATGAAAAGGGGTGGGCCGCGAAGGAGCAGCGGCGGGGAGCGGAGGGGGGGATCACACAAGGGGAAACCGTGACAGAATAACAAGGCGCAACAATTCTACTTACAGAAGGGAAGCACTAAACAGGAAATACAGTCGAAATACAGTCACAGAGGGCAAAAAGCAGCAAAATGCGGGCAAAAATCGCGAGCAGCAGTGAGGGGGCACCTGTGGCCAGGGTTGGACCTGTGGTGCTGGGAGAGAGCCGCGCCTTCAGCTGGTGGGCCGTGCAGCGTGGGGGTGTCCTGGACCAGTACCAAATAACATTTCTGTTCAGTAATTAAAATTGATGTGTGAACCAAGCTGCCACAAAATGATATGATTCACCACAAATGTGCATGTTACTACAGCACATTGCCATATGATGTGCAAATCATCACTCATTGCTGAATTTGCCAATTACAGTCACACACTGTCTTATGGTGGAGGAGAGGTGTGATGCTTAGGCCAGGGCGACTGACTCCAGAGCGCAGGGCTCACAGTTCGATTTCCACCGGCAGCTCAACTCAGCACCATGTGACTCTGGGCAATAGCTCACTTAATATCCTTGATGGCCCCCTGCACCTTGAGACCTTTAGGGGGGAGTAGTTCACATTTTAAAAATATTGGATTTGGATTTAGTGGATCATAGTGGATTTTAGTACCTACCTCAAGTAATAGTCACAATACTTGTCAGGCTTAACCACTAATGTACCTAAATACGCCTGAGATAAACCCCTTGGTAGCTATGACACAGAGCAGGCAGACTTAACCTATAGGCAATGTGTGAAGTATGTATGCAGCACTAAATGCTGAAATGAAAAACAAAAAATGATAAAAGTCCAATAAAGGAATCTGGAGATATTAATTATTTAAGTTTCAAGTAGCAA
This sequence comes from Lissotriton vulgaris, assembly GCF_964263255.1. Taxonomy (NCBI): domain Eukaryota; kingdom Metazoa; phylum Chordata; class Amphibia; order Caudata; family Salamandridae; genus Lissotriton; species Lissotriton vulgaris. The sequence goes on along the minus strand of NC_141699.1, from coordinate 91,666,805 downwards.
TAGCAGCAAGGAGTACACATTGCACTTAGAGACTCACAGGATAGCAGGCAGAGGCTAACAGGATAATCTAGTCCATGTCCAGTTGTCACTAGTCAGATAGGTAGTTGCAGGAAACAACCTCTTGTAGTTTGTAGTCCTGCTGCTCAGCCCTCACCCAACTGCATTCACAAACCACTAACATTCCATTCATCCAACATTCCACATCACATGCATTCTAGCTGAGCAGCAGGAAGATATAATTATTTTACTTGTGTTGTGTTTAAAATTTATTGAATCTACTGACCGATTGTACTAGACATGTTGTTAATGTTTTATTTGATTTGTTTAAATTCCCCAACGAAGGGAGATATGTTGTATCTTATATCTTCCTGCTGCTCAGCTAGAATGCATGTGATGTGGAATGTTGGATGAATGGATTGTTAGTGGTTTGTGAATGTCAGTTGGGTGAGGGCTGAGCAGCAGGACAGCTGCTCCTGATGGGGTTATCTTGATATCTTAACATCTTATCATAATAAAGTAACTTATATAATCTACCTTGAAGAATCCATCTTTCTATTGATTACATCACATCCCAACAGCCATTTTTGAATCAGACACTCATGTGAAGTTGTTACATTTCATTCATGTATTATCATATGTGCATGTTACTGTTTAATGTATTCTGACCTGTTTCTTTAACAGCATGCGACTTGTGTATTTTCCACATGTGTTCTACACTCTTAATAGAATTCTCATAATGGACGGTTCCACTAGGTTGAGCCTAGTCGTATGCCTTTTGTCGTGCTGTAATTAAATTTGTTACTTCACATTCATCTGATTCAAGAATTTTCTTAATATTGGGAACTAGCTGGACCTTTCACTCCTGCCTTTCCATAGCACGGGAGCGGAGTGTTGTTTAACCCATTGAATTTTTTTTTCTTCTGGATTTTCAATTTGTATTGCCTGGATGTTTCGCTTTCACCGCACTGTGTGGATTTTTATTCTACAAGCTTTTGGATGTATGGTTTCCGGGGTTCTACGGCCATCGTTGTTCGAAACAATTTATTACTGGAGTTAATCGTCTTTCATTACCTTGGGCGCATCATTCAAACTTTCGGACAGCACAGACTATTCTTACCTGACGCAAAGCCTGCCATCAGAATCCAGTTGTCTTCGTTATTTCTTGGAATCCTAAAGAGGGAAGATTGTATTAACACGCAATAAGACCAGCACCACACGTCATTGAGCTGAACTTTGTGTGCGAGGTACAAAGCAGCTCTTTTGCTGTTACCTTGCTAACACTCTCTGCGCATCAGGAAGTGTGTTTGTATTGTAATTGACACACTATCGTATGCATTGAACTTGGAAATGTTCACTGAGCATCCTGATGTGTGTTCAAGGTTTATTTCGAGCATATTATTAAGCACACTTTCTGTTCAACTGGGGTGTTAAGTATTGGAGAACTCGAAGTGAGTATCTATTTCTTTTTGTTTATCATTATTTATCATTTATTGCATGTATTACAGCCATAATTTTACATGCCACTTTATCAACTGGAGATAATAATCTGGTACTGTAGACTTATATTACAGTTTTTTTAGATTCTCAAAAGTGTTATCAGTTAAAAGGTATTGTGATTTTTAGACGTACATTCTTACAAAATGCAGTTTTTACCACCTGCAAAATTCCTTGAAATTAAAGGCAATCCACCCATACCGTAGCCTAAATGGAAAGAAGAAATTTTCACCTATATAAAGGCCACAGATTGTGAGCGCATGGGCGCTAAAAGAAAAAATTGTATTTTGCATCACTGCCTTGGTTCTTAGGGACAAGTAACGTTCAGAGCATTACCTCAGATTACGCTACAAAGTGGATAAGGTGACAACAAGAATGTATACGTTGAAGCATTGAACAGATTGGAAAAGAGGTTCAAACCTACATCTAATATCGCTTTAAATAGGTTTGAATTCTACACGAGGGCACAAAAAGATGAGGAGTCATTTGATGATTTTCTCACAGCCCTGAGATCCTTAAGTATACATTGTAATTTTGGCAATATCACAGATGAAATGATACATGATCAAATCATTGTACACGTCAAAAACAAAAATATTCTAGACAAGTTATCGGTCATGGGTGATCCTAAATTAGATGAAGCAATTGCCACTTCAAAAGCTAATGGATGGATGTGGTAAAACAGAATTCCCAAAAATCCACAACTAAGGAAGAAATTAGTGTTGTTAAAACAAAAAGTGATGTGAGAAATGACATTTCATAAGGAAGATTTTCATCTAGACATAACAATTACAGCCATTCTGGTAAAAGACGTGATAATTCTGCTAATTATATCACATGTTACAGATGTGGAAGTAGATCTCATGTGGCATCTTTTCAAGGATGTCCGGCAATCAATAGAAAGTGCAGAGTTTGTGGCAGAATGGGTCACTTCAGCAATGTTTGCAGAGACAAACGATACAACAACCAAACCTGAAGCCCTACGTCTGGTCCTTCTGATACCAACAAGGTCACCATTATCAGAGAAATTCCTGATCATAATAAAGGTTTTGTGGTTTCAGTCATACATAATGGACCTGATATGTATATTTGCATGAAGTCTCCCAAATGTATGTTTCAAATTTTAGGTATTGACCTAGAATCCAAGGTGAATTCTGGACGACCTTGGACAATTATCACTACACAATATTTTAAAGAAAAGTTACAATCTTTGTGTAATTATGAAGATGTTACACAGTCTGATATTAATGCTGAAAGTTTTGAAGGGTCAAAAATTGAAATGGAGGTTTTTTTTCCGTGTATCATTATATTTCAAAGGAAGATGCACTCATATAAAACTATATATTGCTGTGACAGGGGTAAATGTTTTAGGTTGGCGAGACCAGTGGAAACTGGGCATTATCCTCAATCCACGATCAGAAAATCCTGTTTCTCTTTGTAATGAACCATAATTGCACAATATTGCCACAGTAAACTCAAATGTGGTTGATTTAGGAAGAGAAACAAAATTGGTGAACACATTTCACAAAGTGTTTTGTGACAGATTGGGGAGACTGAAGAATTTCTTACATAGAATCGCTTTGAAAGAAAAATGCTAGTCCTATTAAGCAGAAGTTGAGGGGAGTACTGATCAGCATTAGAGATGAGTTGAAAGAGATGCTTAAAGAATTGTCAGATGAGGGTTTCATTGTGCCCATTGAGTCATCTAAATAGGTTTCACCCATTGTTTTAGTACGCAAACCCGACCAAAAACTCTGAGTGTGTGTGGATTTGAGAGCATTAAATTCTAACATTGTGATGGATTGCCACCCACTTCCTAATATCAATGAGGTAGTTTCATTATTAGAAGGTGCGCAGATATTTTCCACACTTGACCTAAGGTATGCCTATCACCAGATAGAACTTACAGAGGAGTCAAAGAAATATACTGCCTTCATAACACCTCAAGGTCTTTTCCAATACACCAGGATGCCATTTGGGCTGGCATCGGCTGCGTCAGTTTTCCAAAGGGTAATGTTTCAGATTTTTAGGGACATTGACAAATATGTCAAATGTTTTCAGGATGACATTTTAATCTTCTCAAAGAATGAAGCAGGCCATGAAGTCCATTTAAATGAAGTATTTCAGACACTTGAAAAATGCAGTCTTACTCTTAAGGTCACAAGTGTAAACTTTTTAAACACTCTGTTGAATATTTAGGGTATACGTTGTCTGGTGAGGGTCTTATTCCTAAACAATTTAATGTCCAAGCCATCCAGAATGCTCCGTCTCCCTTAAACAAAGAACAATTACTGTCATTCTCTGGAAGGTGTGGGTATTATAGCAAATTTGTGGAGAATTTTGCCGCCAAGATGGAACCATTGAGGAAATTATTAAGGCAGAACGTTATGTATGAATGGAATAATGAGTAACAAAAAGCTTTTGAAGCCATAAAAAGAGACATTATTAATGCTCCCACTTTGAAACCATTTCGTATGAGGAAAGAATGCATTTTAACTGTTGATACCAGTTTATATGGGTTTGAAAGTGTTTTATTCCAAAAGGATGGTGGGAATTAATGGATCAATCAATCAATCAAGAGTATTTGTAAAGCGCGCTACTCACCCGCTAGGGTCTCAAGGTGCTGGGGGGAGGGGGGGGCTGCTACTGCTCGAAAAGCCAGGTCTTGAGTTGCTTCCTGAAGGAGAGATGGTCCTGGGTGAGTCGTAGGTGGGTGGGGAGGGTGTTCCAGGTCTTGGCCGCCAGGTAGGTGAAGGATCTTCCTCCGCTGGTGGCTCTGCGGATCCGTGGGACGGTGGCGAGGGCGAGGCTGGCGGAGCAGAGCTGGCGGGTTGGCGTGTAGAAAGTGAGGCGGTTGTTGAGGTATTCGGGCCCAAGTCGTGGAGAGCCTTGTGTGCGTGGGTGAGTATTCTGAACGTGATCCTTTTGCTGACTGAGAGGCAGTGCAGGTTCCTCAGGTGGGCGGAGATGGATTGTAGCTTTTTCTTCAAAGACTCTCAATTAGATAGAGTGCAAGTATGCAGTAATTGAGAGGGAGTTGCTTGCATGTGTATGGGCAGTGGAACATTACAGAATTTATGTGTGGGGCAGCAAGTCCATACTTAGAACGAATCACAAACCGCTAGTACATATTCTGTCCACAGGCGGAGAATGGAACTCCACTGCCAGAATTGCCCGTTTATCTTCAAGACTCCAGGAGTATAATTTTAAAGTTGAATTTTTCCCAGGAAAAAAAAATGTAACTGCTGATTTTTTATCACACCTTCCATGCAAGGATAATGTTGTCAATGTAAACGCTGTTAAAGAGTTGGATTTTTCTTTAGGAATCACTGATGTTATTCCTTACAGTACTAGGAAATCACAGTACAACACTGGAAAGAATGTCAACAGAGTGATGACAGGTGGTGTGATCTTAAAAAGTTTGTGAAGGAAGGTTGGCCTAGGAAGAAGGATGTGAGTTCAGATTTATTATCTTTTAACAATGTTGCAGATGAACTATGTATTGAAGGTGAGTTAATTCTTAATGAAGGGAAGTGCGTTCCTCCTATTGGTATTCAAGATATTATCCTGAAGTTAGCTCATAATACACATCCAGGTATATCCGCTATGAAACGTTTACTCAGAACTTATTTTTGGTGGCCTGGTATGGACAGGTTCCTTGATCGGACATAAGGGAATGTCCTGAATGCGTTTCCAGTGAAAAAATGTTAAAAGTACACATTCCTCCCCTTAAGATAGTTAAATGGCCAGAGGAGCCATGGCAAAAAGTTGCTTTTGACTTTAGAGGTTGTTTCAGTATGTTACCTGAGGATTCACGCTTTGCTTTGGTCATGATCGATTACCATTCTAAATGGGCCGAAGTTAAGCTTGTTCCTAAAGTCCCTACTAGTGCTGTTGTGAACTTCTTTAAAGAAGTATTTGCATGTGAAGGATGTCCCTCTACTCTTATTTCTGACAACGGGGTGCAACTTACGTCATCTGAAATGGAGAATTTTCCCAAAGGTTGTGGCATGAAACACATATTCACTTCACTTTATGAACCACACGAGAGTGGTCAAGTTGAGCGTTTTAACCACGTGCTTAAGTTCTTTGTCACTGATTCTCTCAAACAAGGAGGAAATTGGTTGAGTGCTCTTAGGAAACATTTGTGGGTGTATTGTATTACCCCACATTCTACTACTGAGATCAGTCCCTTTAAGTTAGTCAAAGGCAGAAATCCGGCGTCCAGTGTTTGTCCCTGGTGGTTCGGGGAAAAATATAAGAGTTTGTTGGAAAAAAAAGAATGTGTACATGATACTGCTAGAAGGGTGGAAAATAGACAAAACAAAACCAAATGATGGTACAACAATAAATGGAGAACGAGGGAACATGATTGCAGGGTTGGTGATTGGGTAAGAATTTTAAAACCTGGATTTCGTATTAAAAGTGCCAATAAATATGGAAAGCCCATACAGGTCAATAAAGTTTTTAACAACAGCATAATTACTCAGGATGGTAAGGTATGGAATACTAGGAAGGTTGCAAAATGTCCTGTCATTTTTTTCCACATATTTCTGATTATAAAGCTGTTGACCACCAAAACGGTAGCCAGAGTAATGGACAATGTTTTGAATCTGTTGCGTCAAGAGTTAACACCAATACTCATATTAGAAATGTTCCTAAATCGTTTAATGATTTTATTTAATTCTCCTGTTTACCCTCTCTCACTTTTGTTCTTCTAATGAGGGGGATGTGTTACATTTCATTCATGTATTATCATATGTGCATGTTACTGTTTAATGTATTCTGACCTGTTTCTTTAACAGCATGCAACTTGTGTATTTTCCACATGTGTTCTACACTCTTAATGTTATTCTCATGGTGGACGGTTACTCTGGGTTGAGCCTGTTGCATCTGAACACCAACCTAGGTTTATGCCTTTTGCTGTGCTGTAATTAAATTTGTTACTTCACATTCATCTGATTCAAGAACTTTCTTAATAGAAGTGTCAAAAATCATTAAATAAATGATCGGCTAAATAATAAATAAGTAATCCGATACAAGTATTGACCTAAAATTTCAATGCAGGATGCGTAAAAAAATGTATGCGCATAAACAAAATTTTAAAAAGCTGAAATCTCGTGAGACTTCACTGAAATCTCGGAGGCTATCTTAAAACCACGCATTTTATCATGACATCCTAAGAAAAATTATAGAATGCTTTTTGAAATCAGGCTATGTATATTCTTCATATAAAAAGAATGAAATTAACGCCAAATTAAATGATAAATTACACTAAATATAAAAAAGAGAAAAGAAATGTTAAGTGAGGAGACAAATAGTGAAGTCACAAGAAACAAGAGATATACAATGAGGAAGAAAGTTTAGGAGGTGTTTCAAGTACAATTATTAGAAGGCCATTGCCTTTTGATACATCAGGTCAGCTGAATATTGCCCAAAGATGGGAAAAATGGAAAAGAAGATTTGATTTTTTTTAAACGTAAAAAATACACTGATGAGCAAGCAAAAAATGAGTTGCTTAATCTTGTAGGAAATGAGTATCTTTCTGTGAATTTGAGACGTTAACGATGAAGAAGCAATAAGGTTGGAAATAAATCAAGATTGTAACTCAGTTAAACTCAGGAAAAAACTTCTGGAAAAAACATATAATTTACAAGAAGTCCTAGGTATGGCTAAAATAGAAATGCAAGCTCAAAAAAATGCCACAAATATGGAAGAAAGCAGAATAAAATCTATAGAACAAGTAAGGCAAATGTCAAAGAAAAGTAATAATAAAGACAAATGTTGAGACAAAAGGGAAAAACTATACTATAGATGTGGATTTTATTGTCTGCATCTTTGAACATGCCCAGCGATTGGACAACAATGTAGAGAATGTGGAAATGCAAAATTCTTTTTGCAAGTGTACGTATTTAAAAAAGCAAAGAAAGAAACATGGAATAAAAATGAAAATTGGAACAAACAAGTTACTGTAGATGGTAAAAATCAAAGTGGTAATGCTAAGTATATAATACAACTGGATGATGTCGGAGAGGACTCTGAAGAAGGATCTGAAGAATCAGAAAGACTTTATATGATGTGTGAAGAAACTTAAAATGAGGTTCAATTACTCAATATGATCAAAAGAGAAAACATAAAGAAGACAATATCAGTGGATTTAATGGTTGGTCTTCAGAAAGTTCAATTTGTGTTGGATAGTGGAGCCACATGTACAATATTGTGCATAACAGGACATACAAAAATGAAAGAACAACCTCTTTTAAGTCTGTCTAATGTCAGTGACTTTCAGTGTGGAGCCAAACATCCTGTATCTTCTGGAGGAAAATTTCAAGAAATAATAAGATATTGAAGCATGACCTGTAAAGAGGAAATACGTGTCTTAAAACTTGAAGTTCCTGGACCATGCTTAATAAGCAATGTCACAGCTCAAGTTATGGGTTTGTTAACAATGGCATGTAATATAACAACAGATCATGCTGTGTTAAGAAAATGTCAAGAGTTGTTTCATGATTTAGGAAAGTTAAAAAATAAAACAATTACTTTGCACATAAATGAAGCAGTAGGACCAGTGGTGCAGACACATAGAAGAATTCCAATACACCCGCAAAACAAAGTAGAAAAAGAAATACAATTGTTGCTTTAACAGGATATAATTGATGAAGTCACAGGTCCAACACAATTGGATGTCACCCATTAAAGTGAACACAAAGAAAGACACAGAGGATATCAAAATGTGTGTTTACATGAGACTTCCTAATACAGCAATTGAGAGAGAGAGAGGTATCCAGGTCCTCACTTAAATGATATGATTAGTAACATCAATGGTGCAATCATTCTCTCAAAATTAGAATTGTGTAAAGGGTATCATCAATTAGAAAGTGACGAACAGTCAAGATATATTACAACAATCTCTGCACATTTAGGATTGTTTAGATATGAGGTTATATTTTGGAATATGTTCAGCTGGAGAGACTTTCCAGGAAACTATTAAAAAAACATCAGAAGGCCAATACAAAATACTATGAACGATAGTGATGATATTTTAGTTTTCAGAAAAAAACAGAAAGAGCATGATCAAGCGTTGGACTAACACTTATTATAAACAAAATGTGAAATAAATAAACCTGAGTAAAATTTTGGGCATACATTTTCTCATGAACGAATGAGGCTGGATTCTGTCTAGGTAGTAGCTTTAAATGCAATACGGAGAAATAAAGATGTATCAGAATTACGCTCATTTCTCGGGATGGCTAGTTAGTGTTCAAGATATATTAGAAATGTTGCAACCTTAAGTTCTCTGCTCAGAGTGTTACCAAAGAAAGGACAGATGTTTTGCTGGAATAATGACTATGAACATGCTTTTACTGAAATAAAACAAGACATATTAACAGCAGCAAAACAGCAGCCAATTTGAAATGCTTTAATCTGAAATTGTTGCAAGGATTTCTGCTCATACACAGAACTGTGCACAGAGACCTAGGACATTAGTGAATTGTGGTGTACCAGAAACTCACCTCCGTACCTAGAAGAACCCCAACCAGTTAGCATCAGTGTCTGATTAACTCTTCGTCCTATAGCATAGAACCAATGATTAGACAACCTAGAACATGCAACTTAGGACCATCTCAGGAATGGTGGGAAGTGAGAACACTCTTTTGTTATACTCTCATACCAGTCCACAACAGGAGTAAAAAAGAGACATGGAAGGTTAAAATATTTATTTTAATGACGTGATCTCATGTGCAGTATTTTAGCCAACCTAAGCAAACATTGATTAAGAATAATATGGTCAACATGGTTACAATTCCATAAAATACAAAAGGAGGAATCATATTACAATGATAGTGAAAACAGGTCCTATAGCGCCTAGTTTTAAAACCCTCCCTATAAAGAAACTATGTAGTATAAACTAAAGAAGGTCTCTTGGGCTTGTTTTGGGGGACCCCATTACCTTTCTGCTCAGTAAGAGTAAATTACGTCTGGATCAGCTGAAGGACTGGGCTATTCTAAGGCCCAGCGGTGCCAGGGGACAACACCTGAAACCTTCGTGGGTTACCTGTTCCGGCGTACAAATCACAGAGACACGGGACACTTCCTTCGGCGTCAAAGATCAACGTTTATTTACTGCAGGGATACAGAGATCGCAAGAAGTACAATGAAGTGTAGGTTCTGAGAGTCTGCTTCGAATTGCAAAAGTGGATCGCTCCTTTTATACACATTTTCGTCATTGCACAACATGGCGAACAAAAGGTTACAACTCAGTTCCCACAGTAAACTTCAAAAGGGTTGCATTCATGTTTTCAGAAGCCCGGAACATAATTACAGTAGCATTGCCGGTTCCCAACTGTAAAAGCACGTTATTTCCACATTAGGCACATTCCATTCTGGCTGTAAACGAGTTAAGAAAAGGAACAGAAACAGGTGCAAAGAAGACAAAGACAGATAACAGATTGAAAGGAGTGTAGGGGGCAATATCGGAAACGTGATCGCAGGATCAAAGGATTTGAGCCTATTGCATGGCACGGCTGAAACAATAGACCAGCACGGCAAGATGAGCCTCGAGCGGAGCCATCTGCCTTTGCCGTGTCATTCCCCTAGTCATAAAGACACACTCAAAGGGATATGCATCCTCCGCAAGAGCTTGGGAAACCCAGGGTCATGAATCGGACATTGTCCGTTTGCCGGCTACGTGAGGGCAAGAAACAAAATGGATGCCGTATCTAAAATGGAACCCGTGGGTTCAGATGAAGAAACCCACGAATAGGACGAATGCTGCAAAGTAGAGTAGCGAAAACGCGTACACCCACTAAACTCGTCATTTGCGGTTCGTAGATACCAGGCTCGTCCATATTCGAACAGGTCCAAAACGTCATTACAATTCTCACGGAACATCACACGCTCCTTTTGCCCTCATGTAGGCAAGCACTAGTCGATATCAGAATCGATTTCGATATTCATCAGATCGTTCATATGGCTGAGATACCCGCCACCCCCTCTCGACGCAATCCCCAAGGATGGGAAACTGGAAACTGTTCTGAACTTTTGGAAGGCGGGAGGGAGTGACCCTCCTGGCCGTATTTATTAAAATATGAAACAAAATAAAACATTAAAATAACAGTTTCATATTATGTACAATTTCATTTCCACATTACGATGTTTGGCTAACCTTAACAGATCTCTAATACAAAGGTTCTCCTAGCCGAACTAACATCCTACAAAACATTTGACTTGAAACTGTACATCCTAACGTTAAGGGCCAACGGCAAGGTCGTAACCGGTGTCAGATCCCTAAACCAGAAATACCCCCCTCACTTATGAGGGGGGCGACCGCACAGAGGCGTACCTCAAGTGCATCTACCAATTTCCCTTTGACTTGACGGGGGCCCCAATGAACTCGACGCCATTTAACGGTCGTCTGAGGACTCGTGTGAGGTGTCTAAAAGGTAGCGTAAACCCCCTCCCAAACCCCACACAACTTACCCCATCTGCCGTCGCAGATGTCCTGGCCCCGGGAAATTCCCCAGGAGGGCCCGTAGCCCCTCCTATCCAGGAAGGGGCCTTGACCGCCTTTCCTTTCATTCCGACGGCCCATCCTTAGAAGGGACCGCCTCCCCGTTGAGGGGCCAATGGCCACCTCCCCCGAGCGCTCCCATCCGTAATGGGTGACGCCCCCCCATAGGGATCTTCCAATTACTGCTCACCGATCATGACCTTACCGCCCGACCAAAATAAATACGACATTTAACTAAAAAACTAAATTACAGAACAACCATAACTATTTCCCGTATGATTACTGATCAACACTAATGCAGAATTACTTTATTTGAAAAAACATACTGTAAATGACCATTCTTTATTGCATACTCAAAATAACACGACAATCATCACAACCTGCAAGAAATAGAGTTACCACATCAAAACTTTATTTAAAACAACTGGCTGTCCTCAGGGGCTGGTGGGTGGGTCAAAATTGGCTCTTCGTTCCGTCTCGAGCTCACGTGCAGCGGGGAGGTGCAGCTTCAGAGCACAGGAACAAGAGGATGCTTTCTTGGCTTGTTGCTCCTTTTATCCGTCTTCGGGCGGGCGTAAACTCGCCTCCGCCTGCCCCCCGGGGGCGTGGCCGGTGGTGTCGGCGTCTAGGACAACCCACTCCAGGGCGGGAAAAGGCGCGCCCCGGCTACGCCGCTTCGGGCATACCAGCCGGGACTCGCCCCCCGCCCAAGATGGCCTCCCGGGGGGATCGGGGTACTCCACCATACGTTCGGGGGGACCGAGTGGTCGCCCCTTTCCATATGGCTGAGATACCCGCCACCCCCTCTCGACGCAATCCCCAAGGATGGGAAACTGGAAACTATTCTGAACTTTTGGAAGGCGGGAGGGAGTGACCCTCCCGGCCGTATTTATTAAAATATGAAACAAAATTAAAACATTAAAATAACAGTTTCATATTATGTACAATTTCATTTCCACATTACGATGTTTGGCTAACCTTAACAGATCTCTAATACAAAGGTTCTCCTAGCCGAACTAACATCCTACAAAACATTTGACTTGAAACTGTACATCCTAACGTTAAGGGCCAACGGCAAGGTCGTAACCGGTGTCAGATCCCTAAACCAGAAATACCCCCCTCACTTATGAGGGGGGCGACCGCACAGAGGCGTACCTCAAGTGCATCTACCAATTTCCCTTTGACTTGACGGGGGCCCCAATGAACTCGACGCCATTTAACGGTCGTCCGAGGACTCGTGTGAGGTGTCTAAAAGGTAGCGTAAACCCCCTCCCAAACCCCACACAACTTACCCCATCTGCCGTCGCAGATGTCCTGGCCCCGGGAAATTCCCCAGGAGGGCCCGTAGCCCCTCCTATCCAGGAAGGGGCCTTGACCGCCTTTCCTTTCCTTCCGGCGGCCCATCCTTAGAAGGGACCGCCTCCCCGTTGAGGGGCCAATGGCCACCTCCCCCGAGCGCTCCCATCCGTAATGGGTGACGCCCCCCCATAGGGATCTTCCAATTACTGCTCACCGATCATGACCTTACCGCCACAGGCCGGATAGTTGACCGGCTATCCGGACCCCCCACAACAACTCCTACCTAAAGGTCATGTTTTAAACTCTTCAGCCAAGCAATGAGGTCTCCAATGAGTAACTCATTCCCCACCCGGGACAAATGGACCCCATCTCCGAAATACATACTGTCCCCCTTGATACAACCATGCGGAATAGACTGCAGTGCATTTGAACGAAACAGTCTACCCAACTTGTTATTTACTTTCTTCACTGAGTGGTTCAGAGCAGAAACCGAAATCGCCCCCCGCCACACTTTTCGTGGAATCATATGGGACCATGCAATTGTACACCCTGGAACTCTCCTCGCCAACCAACTTACAGTGGAAAGCATTGCCTCGAGAAGCAGGCGTCTACCAGTGGTCACCAAATCATTACCCCCAAGATGGACTATGATTATAGATGGCGGTGACCTTGTCCGCCCTAACAAACCCTCGAAAAAGGATTGAAACTGGTCAATACAGAGCCCGCCCCTTCCGTAGAAGGTCACCCTGTACCCGTATTCCCCAGCCATGTGAATCATGTCACCTGCCTTGAATACGTCCGCGGCACGCCTCACGTATGAGTGGCCCACGACCCACACCTCCTTTTTCGCAGCCGGTGATGTCTGACCGCTGGTGCCCAGGTGTCGGGTCGACTGCACAGTCCGCCCCGCCTCGAAAGCTTGCGCAACTGAAAACCAAACAAAAACAAGAAGCGTGAGTACATCATTACAGCTTCACAACATGTGCAACCGCACATACCTCTTGTAACAGTTCGAGGACCAACGCCCCAAACGCTTTACTTTTTCAACACTCAGACCCCTGGCTGTAGCCTCAGTAGCAGCCCCTATCCGAAAGGAGTGGGTCCCGAACTCGCCAGGGTTCAAGCCCGCGGCCGAAATTGACATTGCAAGCACCCGCTGGAACTGAAACCTCGTCAGTGGGGTGGCGTCAGCATGTCTCAACAAGGTCCCCCCCCATGATGCCACCCTCTGCGCTAAATATTCCTCAACGCAAACAACAGGGCACATGGAAGACCCGGGAAACCTCTGAATGATTATGCAGTCCCCAGTCGCACCCTGATCGGTTTTGGACCTGACAAACGAGACAGTCATCGTCTCCACCTTGACCTGAATGTGCTCTCGGCACAGTTCCCCCATCGTATCCTGCTTGTTCTTCGCCACTAGTTCGCTTACCCGCATAGCCCCATGGAATGCTAGCGCAAATGCGGCTCGGAATAACACTGTTTCATACCGGGATGAACACGTTGCAGGGAGTACGGACAATAACAGGGCCAACCTATCCAGACCTATCGGGTGCCTCTCATCTACTCTGCGACCCTCAAGGCGTTGCCACCCACGTAGCGCTTTCTGCACCACGAAAGACGCTGTCGGGTCCTGGATCCCATGAGCCTTTGCCATAAAGGAAATGGCGGCCCGATGCCTCTGGGCCGTAGCCACTGATTTGCCTGCCTGATGTAAAAACAGCAAAAAATTTACGACAAGCTCTTCCTGTCCCCAAAGCTCCCCCCCAGCAGAACCCAAAAAGGACCAATAGGAACGGAACGCCCCTTCATATGCCTTCCTTGTCCTGGGTGCTAAACTCTCTCCCACGAGGTTTTGTAGTTCGGGGCACCGAGAGACCAGAGAGCTTCGGGAAAGGGTGCCGCCACCGGGTCCGCTGTGGGCAGAAAACCCCAGAAGGCCTGCATACGGAAACGAGAAAGTGCATCAGCCGCTTGGTTCAGTACCCCCGGGACATGTCTTGCCCTAAAGAGCACATTCAACTGCATACACAATAACACAATTTCTTTGAGCAGTCTCAGAATCCATTTGCAACGTGCTGCCTGACTATTGATACACTCAACCACAGTCATGTTATCAGACCAGAACACCACAGAGTGATCCCGAAACCCCTCCGGCCATGTTTTCAAGGCCACCAAAATAGGGAAGAGTTCAAGAAAAGCAATGTTACTCGTCAGCCCGCACTCGTGCCACCATGACGGCCATTTTTGAGCCGACCATTGTGTACCAAATATGGCACCAAAACCTATACTCCCCGTCGAATCTGTCCAAAGCCCCAGCTCCTCGGAGGACACCGCTGGTTTGTTCCAGACAATTCGACCATTGAAATCCGCCAGAAATGCCAACCAAATGCGCATGTCCTGGCGAACCTCTGCTGAGAGTCTCGTGCGGTGATGTCCTTCCTTCAGGCCGACCATGGCTTGTGCAATCGAGCGGGAAAAGGGACGGGCCATTGGCATTACTCTCAGGGCAAAATTCAACTGATCCACCACTTGTTGCAATTGATGCAGGTTTACTTTCGTCGCACGAATACATGTTTCAAGGGATGTCCTGAATTTTAACACTTTTTCCCTGGGTAATCGAAAACAACCTTCTTCTGAGTCAAGCTCGATCCCCAGAAACTCGAGCAAAGTTGAGGGACCCACAGTCTTACCTGGCGCCAATGGCACTCCAAAATGATTCATTAAGACACAAAATTCATGTAAGGCCTTTCCACATTCAGAATCCCCGGCTGCCCCCAAGAACAGAAAGTCATCGAGATAATGCATAACATGCTGAAAACCCGTCTTCCTTGTGAATACCCATTGTAAAAAACAACTGAACTTTTCAAAATAGGCACAGGATATAGAGCACCCCATTGGCATACATCTATCCATGTAATAGCGACCCTGGAACATAAAACCAAGGAGACGCTGATCGTCTGGGTGCACCGGGAGCAACCGGAACGCTGACTCGATGTCTGATTTAGCCATCAGCGCCCCGGGGCCCAGGCGATTCAACATGGTGACGGCCTCATCGAAAGATGCGTACCGCACCGAACACACTTCCGGGTCTATCGCATCGTTCACGGAAAGACCACGTGGGGCTGACAAGTTATGTATTAGCCGAAACTCCCCCGGGTCCTTCTTGGGGACCACCCCTAGAGGGGAACAAACAAAGTTAGCAACTGGTGGCAAATCAAATGGACCGGCGAGACGACCTCGAGTCACCTCCTTCCCAATCTTTACCTGAACCACCGCCGTATGCTGCAAGACCGACAGTTGGTTCTTACAGTTCGCTACACCCTGAAAATCCCCCACTGGGATGCGGAAACCATATGAAAACCCGTCCCGCAACACCCCAGCGGAAGCATGATCCGGGTATTCGTTGAGCCAAGGAATCATTGCCATGGTATCAATCGGAGTAGGTAAAGGCGCCCCTCGGACTATTTCAGACCTGTTTGGCGCTTCCCCTACCACCGTTATCACCCGTCTTGGCTCTGCACATGGACTCAGGATGGGATGACTGCCCACACCCCCCACATTCATGTCTGAACTTGCATGACCCCTGGGGCCTCGTACATTTTCCCCTGTTAAAAATCCAACAAATCCCCCTTTTACCTGTGTTGCCACTCGACTTCGAGTGGTTCTCGTTACCTGCACCCGTCCGAAAAGGTGTCCCAGAGGATTGGCGGGAAGATTCACCCCCGTTACTCCCTGACAATGGCACTTTTAACATTCCTGAACTCTCCATTTTCTGCCAAGAAACGGAGTCGAAACAATCCCATGTTAGAACTGGGTCGTGCTCTTTAGCTTTTCTAAAAATATTGTCATAACAGAACCACTGATTACCCCCGTATGCCAGAGAATACTCCATGATACGTGACTGATAAATAGGCAACTCGGTCAACAATTCGGGCCTGCGCTCACCCATGATGGAGGTAAAAATGCCCCACGCTCTGCCCCAAGTACCTATGTTTTCGTCAACCTTAAAGGCGGACATTTTTGCGCGCCAAACACTCGGATGCATGAGCTCCTTTTGGCTCTTCACATGCTCCATCTCGTAATGGTCGGTAAGCAAAGAAAACATGTTCACATACTTATCCGCCCAAATCTTTTCCTTAGTTTCCAGTGGCACATGCTGGGCAACTTTCTCCCTTCGTGAAGGTACAGACCCCTCCCCCGCAATCGGCAATTGCCGCTTACCTGAACTAGATGCTGCACTTGCTGCCGAACTTGGGCCTGCTGCACTTCCAGCCGCCGGAACCTGTGGGGGAACAGAAGATGGTGCCTTCGCAGCCTCTCTAGATTCCCGCAGTTGTCTCATTACTGCCCGGGCGTCGTCAGCCGTGGCGCCCTCACTATCTTTTCCCAACCACGCTGCTAATTGCGCCGCCAACTCGGGAGGCATATCTTCCCCGTTTACGGGGGTGACCACCACGGGGATCGGATGCCCCTCCTTCGGAACCGAGGTTGGCTCCTCAAGTGGAGTATCGGGAACCGGGGTTTCCCCCCCAAGTGCCCCCCTTTTGGACCTCTTGCCTCTCCCGCTAGGGACTACTCCTGGCAAAGCTGGTCCGATGACGCGCCTCGGTCCTCCCTCCCCGTTCTTAGCCGCCATCTGCTTCTTCAAATCGGCTACCTCCTTTATGAGCATGCGGAGCATCTGATCGGTCCCGACCCGCTTTCCGACCTTCTTGCCCGGCATTCTCAAGCGAAGATATCTGTAAAACAAAGAGAAAGATTACAACGCTCAAAATTTGCTCTTCGTTCCGTCTCAAGCTCACGTGCAGCGGGGAGGTGCAGCTTCAGAGCACAGGAACAAGAGGATGCTTTCTTGGCTTGTTGCTCCTTTTATCCGTCTTCGGGCGGGCGTAAACCCGCCTCCGCCTGCCCCCCGGGGGCGTGGCCGGTGGTGTCGGCGTCTAGGACAACCCACTCCAGGGCGGGAAAAGGCGCGCCCCGGCTACGCCGCTTCGGGCATACCAGCCGGGACTCGCCCCCCGCCCAAGATGGCCTCCCGGGGGGATCGGGGTACTCCACCATACGTTCGGGGGGACCGAGTGGTCGCCCCTTTCCAGTTGTTGCTGGAACATCATTCTATCCATCAATGTCTGTTTGGTAACAGATGGCCGTCTTATACACGTTGTAGCATAGAGGCCACATAAGGCTGGGCCACACTGTACACAAAGACAACACATGAACAGAAACGTCACAACAACCCCTACAATCATCAGAATCTTCCAACCCCAAGTCGACATCAGACATAGGACCCCAAAACCATCCTAGAAGCGTCCAATTACCTTCGTCCATGTGTATGGACTCGGAGATTTTATGCAACTTCGAGATGGCTTGATAAACAGTTGTAGCGTTATCAGGAATGAAAATACAGCAGCTCGAATGGATCACCTTGCACACACCACCTCTATCTGCGAGAACAACGTCTAAAACCATACGGTTCTGCAACGTCATAAGTCTATCCGCCTGAAGCTCTGCTGTCAGATTACCAAGAGCACTTGCAGTTATGTTAGCAGTCGATTCTACCACACGAGTCAACTGTCTCAGGTTCCTACTATTAACCATAGGTCCCCAAAACGGCAGGAAACCCTTAAAGAAATCTGCTTCTTGACCGGCAGTGTCCTCTTCGCTAATAACGCCTCTCACAACTCTAGTCTTGTGATAGTCTGAGGCAACTGTAAAAGTCGGTGGCAAAAGATTTGCAATATAACAGGTGCCCGAGAAGTCACGGGGCAACCACGTATATGCGCGATCATAACATACAAAATAGGTACCCTTGGCAGTCAGGAAAACAGGGGAAGAGAGCATTGGTAAAACATACGTCTCAGTACAAGCACTCTTCCCGAGCTGAGCTCTCGGATTTCGACCAAGACCTTGCAGGCAGAAACGACCAAGTTGGGGTACGATCCAGATTGGAGACGAGCTTTTAAGCTGTCTATCACCCACTGACATACTATACTCAGCCTCACTCAGATCCTTGTATGCTCGCACCTCTTCCTCTGGAATAAGTGATGCATCAAAAATATCTCTATCTAAATCAGCAATCACTATCGCCAAAGACTTGTGGTACGGGCCGGGACCAAGGTCTGCCGAGCGTGGCTCTCGACGGGGGTAAGAATCTAGTGCACTACGGAACATAGTTTGGAATGCTCGAGCTGACCCCTGGGTGCTGTAAGGAAGAACCAAATACGGAATACCCTTATCCATGGTATGTGGCATTAACCCACACACCCAACAGTTGGTAGTATTCATCACCAATTGATGTTGATGAAGAAGTTGGACAAAGGAGTTATTCATAAATTCCGCACGTCTAACCTGTTCATGTTGGGGCAGAAGATGAAAGGAATGTGGAGAAATAGTGGGAGCAGAATTCAGATCATGAGAAGAAGAAGAAGTAGGTGAAGTGGAAGGCAATAATGACTGAATTCCAAAATACACTCCACCCACCAGTAGCATAGAAGCAGTTAGGAACAGCATGAAAACCTGAAGCAAAAAACATTTTGTTCGCAAAACCTTATGGATCTTTGCACCGACATCCTCTCTACTTCCGACAGCTTACAGAACTCCATCCTCTAAAAACCGTCCGTAACGTTCTTGACGCACTTCGTTCTGAGTAGCTATTATCAATTCCCAGGAGTTCCCAGGAATCGACAAAAGTAACCGACCTAGTGTCAATGAACCTGCTAAACAGAAGGAGGTACCCACACGGCCCTACGGTCAACCCGGATGATAAACATTCAAATTAATATAAATCTACTAGCTGTACAGAAGAGGAATACACGTGATGTATAAAACAAGAATTAAAAAACTCAAGAATCAATGAAAAAATGCAAATGTTCGCAATGTTCGTGGCAACTGTGAGGGGGGAATGCAAAATCAAAAAAAACGAAAAGGAATTCTTTATTAGTCCTTGTCACGCGATCGAAGAAAGTATTGACTTTTTCCAGGCCGAGTTTGCTCTTCAAACAATGGTTCAGATGACAAAACAGTGTTCGATCGTTCAGGTAACAGTTCAGAACTCGAATTCTCCAATGCTGACGATGAAGGTACAGTTCCAGATGATTCAACAGGTATATCTGACTGAACTGAATCGTTCTCTACAGGTTGAGCATCACTAAATGGCACGTAACGTGGAAGGGCCTCGGTCTCCGTTGGGGCAACTCCTGTTCTTACCCAGTTATCTGCTGGCAAAGGAAGTGGAACCTTCTTTGTATGGCTGGCATGCAGCCAGTGCTTCCTGCCTTCCAACCGAACTGCAGTCCTTGTTGCCAGCAGAACTTGGTAGGGTCCCACAAATCTTGGCTCGAGATTACGTTTTCTCCCAAAATTTCGGGTGACAACCCAGTCACCAGGTTGGAGCCGATGTCCAGGACCTTCTGTTTGTGCCGGTAGAGCTTCAAAAACCTGTTGATGAATCAAACTCAATTTAGCAGTCGATCATAAAGATAGTCAATCAACATTGGATATTCGAGACTGTCAAATTCCTTTGGCCTCGGGACTCCCCAAATGTTCGCAGGACGGCCGAACACAATCTCATATGGGCTAAGCCCTACTCGAGAGTGCACAGTCTCCCTGGTCAATAGGAGAGCTAGAGGCAGTGCATCAGGCCAAGACAAACCAGTCGTGGCTTGAATTTTGGCAAGTTTCAGTTTCAGAGTACCATTGTACCCTTCCACTAAACCCGCTGATTGAGGATGATTAGCGCTATGGAATTTTTGACGTATTCCAAGGCCCTTACACACACTCTTCATCACACTTCCCACAAACTCACTTCCATTATCTGACCATACGATCCGTGGCATTCCATACCAAGGAAAGTATTCCTTCAGTAGGACTTTCGCTGTGGACAGGGCAGTATTATCCTTAAGAGGGTAGGCCTCGATCCATCTGGAGAACGCGCAAACCACAACCAAAACATATTTCAAGTTATTGCATCTCTCCATATGGATGAAGTCCAATTGGATAACTTCAAAGGGACATGTAGGAGGAGCAAAATGACCAGGTGGAGTGGGGGTGCCCTTGCCAGGATTATACATCAAACATACCATACAATTCTTAACCACTCTTTCAGCACACAAGCAATCCCATCATTCTTCCATACAGGAGACAACAACTTACATATACCTTTCGCGCTAATATGTGACATGCCGTGAGCCATAGTAACAACGGCAAGCACATACGCATCCGGTAACATCCATCTCTGACATTCTGACAAATCAATCCAACATCCATTCACATCTAACCTCCCCGTGCTTTCTTTCCACTTAGTCTTTTCAGTTTCGGTGGCCTCATTCTGAATCGCTTTCACGCTCTCAACAGTGTCTTCACACATGCCAGTCTCCGTCGGCCACCTCACTGAACTCATAACGTACATTCGAGTTGTCAGATTTTTAGCCGTTTCCTTAGCAATCTCATCCGCAAACGCGTTACTACGACCAACATCATCCGTAATCTTTCGATGCGCGCTGCATTTAATGATTGCCACCTGCTTAGGCAATGTAAGTGCATCCAAAAGATCGTTCACGAGCTGTCCGTGTTGGATCTTCGTACCATGCAATGTCATAAATCCCCTTTCTCTCCACAATCGACCAAAGCTATGCACTACGCCAAATGCATACTGACTGTCAGTAAACACATTCACTCGCTTCCCTTTAGACAAAACACACGCTCTCGTTAACGCAATCAACTCTGCCGCTTGCGCTGAATTCTGACTCAATCTCCCAGTTTCCACAACCGTACTCAACGTCACTACAGCATACGCAGTCGTCACATCACCATTCGGCAACTTGAAGCATGAACCATGAACATACAGAGTACCATCGGGATCTACCAATGGAGTGTTTTTCAGGTCAATACGATCCTTTGTCTCTTCTTCAGTTCTTAGATAACAGTCATGTGGTGCTACATCACCTGATTCCACATTAATCGGCAACAATGTCGCTGGATTCAGCACATTACAATGCTTGATCTGTATATGACTTGCCAAAAGTGTCAACTCATAACCGGACAACCTTGCGCTTGTCAAGTGTTGAGTTTTCGTTCGATTCAAGAGAGTGTCAACTGCATGCGGAACCATCACTGTGAGCATATTATCCATGACCAGACCTGCGGACTGTCGAATGGACACCGCAGCGGCCGCTGTCGCCCTCAGACAACTCGGCAATGCTCTAGCTACTGGGTCTAAGGTCGAGGAAAAATATGCACATGGACGCTGCTTACCACCAAATTGTTGCGTCAAGACACTCAACGCACAACCTTCCCTCTCGTGAACGTATAGTGTAAACGGCTTACTGTAATCAGAAGTACCCAACACAGGAGCCGAACACAACGCATCACGCAATTCAGAAAAACTTTTCTGACATTCTTCGGTCCATGGCAAAGGAGTCGAAACATCCTTGCACGTGAGAGATATCAATGGCTTCGCTAACAATGAAAAGTTCAGAATCCATTGTCGCCAGTATGACGTAATACCTAGAAAGGCGCGTACATCTCTCTGAGTTGTTGGCACAGTCATTCGAGCAATCGCTGCAATTCTTTCTGGGTTCAACCTTCTTCCCTCCTTTGACAATAAGTGACCTAAATAGGTTACTTCTTGACAACAATACTGTAGCTTAGAAGGTGACACCTTGTGATGTAAGTCACATAGATGCTGTAACAGCGATACTGTAGCAGTTTTGCAAATCTGCTCAGTGTCAGCAGCCACTAACAGATCGTCAACGTACTGAATCAAAGCCGCACCAGCCGGTAACACAAACGCATCAAGTTTGCTCTTAAGGGCTTGACTGTAGATCGATGAACTCTCACAGTAGCCCTGAGGAGCGCGTTTAAACCTGAAGCTGCGACCACCTAATGAGAAGCCGAATAGATCTCTACTTTCCTCAGCAATCGGAATGCTAAAGAAAGCATTCTTCAGATCGATCACCGAAAACCAGGAGGCAGAGGCTGGAATCAGGGTCAGCAAAGCTGTAATGTCAGGCACCACTGGAAACTGTAGGATCACAATTTTATTGACTTCTCTCAAATCAATGACAAAACGGTACACAGGAGGCTTGGATGGGTCAGTTTGTTTCAAAATAGGTAACACCGGACTATTGCACACATTTCCCCGAGTTTCCTCGATAACATCCTTTTTGATCAAATCATAAATGATCGCTAATAATGCTCGCTCACCATCAAGAGAAATACGATACTGGGGAATGCGTGGTAATCGCACATTCGATTTCAATTGGACGACATAAGGCGATATGTCCAGCAGGCCCACATCATTGGGACTCGTTGCCCACAAAGACTCAGGAAGAGAACTCAATTCCGGTGGGAGCCTATCAGTTGACAAGTACATAGGAGAGATTACTCTCTGACCTAATGTAAGCTCCACTCCCGTAGGAGAGCAATAGACAGTCGCATATAACCACTTCAACAAATCCAGACCCAAAAGATTCTCACCACAACCAGTAGTTAAAATCAAAGGAGCCTCTAGCTCACATGGCCCGATTGTAAGGGACAAAGGGCTAGAAACTGGATTGCTAACCGGGGCGCCAGAGAATCCAACGGAAACATTTGTTAGGCCAGACAAAGGTGCGTCAGGGAGTTTTGAATGCATAATGGAACTTTTTGCTGCACCAGTGTCCAACAGAAAAGGCTCAACTACGCCTGATGTGGAAACTGCGACGTAAGGCCCTCTCTGATCAACCGGAACTGATACTACTCCCTCTCTTTGTCCATGGCTGTCCTAGTAATTACCGTCTGCATCAATGTCATGCTCGACGTAATAGTCATCCACATAATACTGTGCAGATCTACCAGACGATGAATCGCGCTGATCAAAACAATTGTTCGAGTCCGATGAAGAAGTAGAACGCTCATTCTGATTTTGAGAGGTACCACGACCTCTACCTCGAGATGCCTGTTGAGGACCACTACGACCTCCTCGGGCCGAAACACCATTATTTTGATCACGTAAAACAGGACAATTAAACTTCAAATGGCCCTCACCCCTACAATATGCACATTGATTATACCCAAGCATAGATCTGGGTGTAGAAGAGTCAGAACGCGACTGTGACCTAGAAGACTGTGACTGTGATCGATTTTGCTGTTGCGAATCATTTTGATTCGAGCGCGGAGGATACGCTTGCTGAAACAAGACCTCAGTTTTAAGCTCCTTCGTTTTCTTGTCTGCACGATCATTTTCTTCTTTTTCTCTATTTTCATAATATTGAGCCGTTGCTAATATTTGAGCAGTGGTTGAAACAGCCCATGAACTTTCAGAATTTTTCAGTTTGTTGCATAGCTCAGGCAACAGATTCAACACAAATTTATCAACAAACAACTGCTGACCTCCCTCAGTGCTCATATCCTGACCACTACGATCGATAAATGCCTCCTCAAATCTAGTAAAGAAATCGGAGACACTCTCGTCTTTCTTTTGTTTGCAGGCAGACAATTTATCCCAGTTAACCCTCATTGCTGGCATAAGTGTTTTCATGAGCGTAATGATTCTTTGAGGCAAAGCCGTAATTATCTGTTCAGGCTTAGCCCCACCAACGTGCCGTCCGTCAGCCGCTACAATAGCAGCCCAATCACCGCCTAACTCGGCTGCGTGATTCTCTTGACGGATTTTCGCCCAAATTGGTTGCGGTACTACGTTACCAAACAAAATGTAAATATCGGCAAGGTTCATAATAGTAGCATCCACAAGTTGGGATAACTCCTTATAATAACCTGCATGGTTTTTCCGGGGGTCAGGCAAAGATTGTTTCACCTGCAAAACTTTCGATCACTTCCATGGGAGGTGTATCCACACTCTCTGGAAGTGCGGCGGAATTGCAGGATTGGCAGCAGAATCACCTGGCATCCACACTGGGGATAGGATACTGACCATCCTGTGCTTTCAAATCATTGGAGTCGTCATCAAACAACACTTGAGGATGCACTATAGATCTAAAAGCTAACAGACGCTCTAAGGCACGTCGTACATCACCGCCTACAATCATACAGCTCGAAAACTGACTCTGAAGTTCAGTCATATCGGGCGGTACATTATCTACCTCTTCATTATCCCACTCTTCTCTCAAGGATTTACACATTTCCTCGAACACAAATCTTTGTGTGGGCTCATTAAACTGAGAGAACATATCGTAAACTATGCGCGGAGTGTACTTGACAGGGTGTCTAATCCACCTACGCGCCATAGTCACTAACGTCTCACTTTCCCTGCCACCAGGAATTTGACTCCGTCTCTGAGAGACGTCAGAGACATCGGACCCAAGTATCGGTCCGAAAAGTGGAGAATAAAAAGTAGCGACAGTATTAGGTATACGACTACGAACAGAAGGAGAAGGGGAGAGAAGTACAGGAGCAACAACATGAGGACTGAACGTAGGAACAGTAGGAGTAGCCAAGATAGCAGGAGTAGCAGGAGCAATAGACTGAGAATGTATAGGCAAAGGGGCAGTAGGAAGAAGGGCAGGTAAGGGAGCAGGGACAACTTGAGGAACAAGTGGATTCAAAGGAACAGGACCAACGACAGGCTGACCAGCAGCCGCCGGAGCAACAGGTTGGGGGATAGGAGGAACAACAGGGGCTGCAGTACCCTGTACATAAGGAGGTGGTGATTTTAATAAATAGGATAACAAAGGATCCTCTGTCGATTCCTTTTCCTTTTTATCAGAACTTGACTGTAAAACCGGATAACATATATCCACCGCCATACGATGCAATCTAGTAAAAACTTCCTTTTCCTTCTCGTCTTTGTCTCGCTGATATTGTTCTGCACTTTGCATCATTGTAATGATACTGTCTCTCTTATTTTTCTTTATCTGCTTGATTTCTTTCTGTTTGGCCTCTTTACGCCATAACCAAAAAGAATCAAACATGGCCGGCCTAGCTTTCTTTTTAAACAATTTTGCTTCGAGATTATCTAAAATCTCAGTTTCAAAACTACCATGGGGTGGCCAACTAAGGACACCATCGTTTTTAGTGTAACGGATCCAATATTCATTATATACGATAGGGCCCACTCCGTGTCGACTATAGAGCTCATAAATCGGAGTTCCAACTGGAGGTATCGGACATGAGTCCTCCAACCGGGAATCCGTGCCGCAACATTTAGGGAAACCAAACAAAGTACTGCGGCCAGGCATCATGCACACTAACCGAGTTTACAAACTTCAAGGGTTATCAAATTACGATATTCTCGCAAAAATACGAGACCCTCGGTTTTGGCAATTGCAATCGTCAAAGAAAAACCCAACGACTAAGAACCAACAACTAAGAACCACAAATGCAATGGAACCATGCAAACAACCAAGTTTTAACAACAACAACCAAGTGTATTGGGAGCGACCCACAAATACTTAACTGAGAGAACAATGGCGTCACCAGGAAGGCCCGTCTATCGTCTCGCCGTACAAAGGACTACGCCAGGCGCCAAAACAGGTTGACAGTCAGGCATCAGTCCGTCGCAGCCGTCAGGAGACGGGGATCTTCGCGGGAAAAGTCTTCGGACCACTTATTTCGACAACTGGATCGATGAGGCGGGGTGCACCTTGCCTCGGAGATTTCACACGAAGTTCCTCACGATCCTCAGGCTTTGGACCGGTACCGCTGATGTCACCCCACGTTGGGAGCCAACTGAAGGACTGGGCTATTCTAAGGCCCAGCGGTGCCAGGGGACAACACCTGAAACCTTCGTGGGTTACCTGTTCCGGCGTACAAATCACAGAGACACGGGACACTTCCTTCGGCGTCAAAGATCAACGTTTATTTACTGCAGGGATACAGAGATCGCAAGAAGTACAACGAAGTGTAGGTTCTGAGAGTCTGCTTCGAATTGCAAAAGTGGATCGCTCCTTTTATACACATTTTCGTCATTGCACAACATGGCGAACAAAAGGTTACAACTCAGTTCCCACAGTAAATTTCAAAAGGGTTGCATTCTTGTTTTCAGAAGCCCGGAACATAATTACAGTAGCATTGCCGGTTCGCAACTGTAAAAGCACGTTATCTCCACATTAAGCACATTCCATTCTGGCTGTAAATGAGTTAAGAAAATGAACAGGAACAGGTGCAAAGAAGACAAAGAGAGATAACAGATTGAAAGGAGTGTAGGGGGCAATATCGGAAACGTGATCGCAGGATCAAAGGATTTGAGCCTATTGCATGCCCAGCTGAAACAATAGACCAGCACGGCAAGATGAGCCTTGAGCGGAGCCATCTGCCTTTGCCGTGTCATTCCCCTAGTCATAAAGACACACTCAAAGGAATATGCATCTTCCGCAAGAGCTTGGGAAACCCAGGGTCATGAATCGGACATTGTCCGTTTGCCGGCTACGTGAGGGCAAGAAACAAAATGGATGCCGTATCTAAAATGGAACCCGTGGGTTCAGATGAAGAAACCCACGAATAGGACGAATGTTGCAAAGTAGAGTAGCGAAAACGCGTACACCCACTAAACTCGTCATTTGCGGTTCATAGATACCAGGCTCGTCCATATTCGAACAGGTCCAAAACGTCATTACGATTCTCACGGAACCTCACAGCATAGTCTCTATGCATCCCTGGAAACGAGAATCTTCCAAGTGTGTGAAATCATTGCAAGTGTGTGATAATAAGGACACCAGAATCTCACTTGGCTCACAACTGCCAAACTGTTGTGTCTAGAGACCGTTACACGGACATGTCAAAAAACAGCGAACATGTTTTGATAACCTTGACAGGTCGGCACTGTTAAGACTAGGGGCACGATGTAAGTCTAGAGATGTCGAAAAACAAACCTTTTCTTATGTGTAGACCTTCGTGAAGGCTAGCGTACAAAAACATCTATGCAGTGTCGAGTGCGAAAGCAGCAAAAGGTAAAATGGCGTTTAAACTTCTAATAAGCCATGCTAACATAACATGCACGCAAAGCAGACCTCAGGCCATACTACACCCTCCCTTGTTCGGGGAATGCACAATAAAGGGGGCAAGATTCATAGAACATAGAATCCAAAATGAAAAGTAACTAAGTTAGCGAAAACAATCACCGGTGGCCATGGTGTGAAAAAAGACCTAAAAAATTACGTCGCAACTGCCTCCAATAGGAAGTCGTTGTCATCATCCATGAACATTTCAGCCATCCAATTAAGTAACGGAAATGATCATACATGCTCTTCGATTGCTGGAGCCTCTAGCACCATCAGAGGACAACTAGGGCTTACTTCAATGTAACTGCGTGCCAGAAAGTTATTGGCAGCAGTCCAAATGTTCCAATTGCCTAGAATATAATAATATTGTTTGCCACTAGTATAAGTTCTTTTATTTGCACTTTTTATATAGTATAATATGGTTACAAAGTCGGAGCAACTGGGACAGATCGTCGTGGGGCACAAATTGTGCATCTATTCTGGAGTAAACAAATTAACAGCAGTATTTCAGCTCCCAATGCGAGTACTAACGGAAAACCGCTGAGTACACTCGAAAAAATCATATGAAAAATGCAGGGATCACACCAAATATAGCTTGAAATGAGGTCACAAGGCAAGAACATACTACTTATATAAATTGCGCCAGGCCAGTGGTCAACGAGGCTTTAAAAATTGTATGAATCAAAGCAAAGAAATGCAGGGGCAGGTCTGTGTTTAATAAGGCATTCACCTAAGTACGAGTATTTGCAAAGTGAAGGACGAATGTCTCCCGCTCAGTTGTATGGGGGACTTCCTTCTGGTACAAAAGAGCTCTTATTCGACTCATATTGTTGAACTCGGCTTTCAAGGTTGGGAAAGAAGGCCAGATGGAAACATCGAGCCTCCCATGTGGAGGAGGAAACAAGACATTCTTACAGCAAACCACCCGCTGGGAAACTATAATGATATAAGGAATACCAGCAAGCATACCACAACAATCTTCGTTATTTAATAATAAATAACTACTGTTTGCAAGCAGTGTGAAAGTCGGTGTAATAGCTGGGGTGGGGGTGCCTTTCAAAACACACGCAAGATTTGGCGCCTGGACATTGCAAGAACCATGCAATTGCAGATTCCTACAAATGAATGAATGGTCCGCTGTGGATGTGCAATCTTCACCTTTCAAATACACTTCCTTTCCTTCCCTCAAGCACCTATATGTAAACGGGAGATTCCAAACTTCATGAAGATAAGCACTACCTAAAAGTTAAAATCTACCTATGACATAGTGCTTCATGCAAAATTCAAATTTAAACAGGGGAAAAGGTAGAGTGATCAACCCATGGATAAGCCAAACCTCAGAATTCGACTCAGCCACTGAAAAAGGGAACAGCTTTAATTTCTCAATATGCAACTGTGAAAACGTGGCATCCTTCATTGACATGAATTGTTGTTTAACAGTCAAATTAAAAGGCAGAAATAACAAACTTGTGTTTGTGTAATCCCATGGCACCCTGCCATTTTTCTGCGTTTGAAGAGTACATGCAAACTGCACAACAGAACGCAATTGATTCTGCCTATGGTATAGTACAGAAACCTCTTCTTGCACAATATCAACAACAGATGAAACAATATTGTCCAATGTGTAAATGCGGGAGAAAAGGGTGTTAATGCTATTATCTACAACGGCAAGCACTTTTTCTAAATTGGCCTGATTGATAGCTCTGAGCCTAGAAGCAGCTTCAATCTGTGACAGTTTCCAAACCTCGTTGTAAGCAGCATATATCCACCTCTTCTATCTGCCTGCAGCAAGACCTTTAACAAAATCATTTGAGTCGACTGTGTCAGTCAGCTTGGACAAATGTAGCTTAACAGCCTCTAAGGTCGAGTGTCTGAGCCAACTCTGGCATAATTTGCCTACAGAATAGGTGGTGACTGAATGTTGAGTCAGAAAACTGGGATCTACTCTAACCTCTGTATAGCCAGGGATCAGACCCAGAAAACTGTGCTGGCAGGAATCTGCACTTTTGTGCCATATCAACCAGCCTTCGCGATTAATGCTTGAGACATTAAAAGAGGAATTCTTCAACAGGGCTTGTAAATCACCTAGGGAAGTACTGGTGTAATTATTCCAATGCTTTCAGGCCAGGTCACTCCCCATGCCGCACAGGTCCTCCTGTGTGTGAGTGCCTTCTCGCCTCACTGCCGCTCAGCCCATGAGTTCGATCCTGATGGTTGTATTCCACTGTTTTTGTGCTTTTTTAGTTCTGTGCACCATTGATTTTGATCTACTGTCTTGTGCATTTTGACCCTTGTTTTGCCCTTGCGTCCTCGCCTCCCCATTTTCCTTCTTCTGTACCCTGCTGCCCTCTCCCACCGCTGCTCCCCCTCGGCCCCATACCCTCGCCATCCATTCGCGCCCCGCTCCCACCTACCAGCTGCTCCTCCCTCCCTCCCCGCCTTAAATGCCAGCTGCTGCACGGAAGTGAGTGTGACCCCTGACCCTGCCTACAGGCCAGGTACTCCCCATGTCACACAGCTCCTCTTGTGTGTGAGTGCCTTCCCCCCTCACTGCCGCTCAGCCCGTGAGTTCGATCCTGCTGGTTGTATTCCACTGTTTTTGTGCTTTTTTAGTTCTGTGCTCCATTGATTGTGCTCTACTTTCTTGTGCATTTTGACCCTCGTTTTGCCCTTGCGTCCTTTCCTCCCCCTTTTCTTCTTCTGTACCCCGCTGCCCGCTCCCACCGCCTCTCCCCCTTGGCCTGCCCCCTCGCCATTCATTCGCCGCCCCGCTCCCACCTCTCAGCTGCTCCTCCCTCCCTCCCCGCCGTAAAATGCCGGTCGCTGCACAGCAGTGAGAGCAACCCCTGACCCTGCCTGCAGGCCAGGTCGCTCCCCACGCTGCACATCTCCTCCTGTGTGTGAGTGCCTTCCCCCCGTCGCTGCCGCTCAGCCTGTGAGTTCGATCCTGCTGGTTGTATTCCACTGTTTTTGTGTTTTTTTAGTTCTTTGCCCCATTGATTGTGCTCTACTGTCTAGTGCATTTTGACCCTTGTTTTGCCCTTGTGTCCTCGCCTCCTCCTCCCCCTTTTCTTCTTCTGTACCCTGCTGCCCGCTCCCACCGCTGCTCCTCCTCGGCCCCGCCCCTTGCCATCCATTCGCCGCCCCACTCCTGCCTCCCAGCTGCTCCTCCCTCCCTCACTGCCTTAAATGCCGGCCGCTGCATGGCCACACTGCTGGCGCCCTGGAGATGGACCAGAGGCAAGCCCGTCTGCGCCCATCCATGCCTGGACCGTGCCCAGCGCCAGAACCCCTGGCCCCCGCGAACACCACAATGCCAGACTCCGCTACAATGCCAGCACCATCCATGCACTCAACGCCGGCTGAGACCACACCTGCTTCCAGGCCATCCCAAAGCGCACTCATGGACCTTTTTCCCTGCCACAATTGCAGCTTCACCTGCGACAGAGCTGCCAAACCACCAAGGACTGGACACAACCACCTCCGTTGCATACTCCTGATTACCCGCTCCGCACGCAGACACGCCATCGAGCTCTGGGACCTGCATGACACCTCTGCCCCAGACGTCGCCTTCCTGACCGAGACCTGGTGGAACGAGTCTTTGGCGCCCGACATCGCCATAGCCATCCCAGATGGCTACAAGAGCTCCTGCAGAGACCGCACTAATGGAATTGTAGGAGGAATAACCATCGTCCACAAATATTCCCTCAAAGTCTCCACCCACTCAGACGACGACACCCTCTGCACCGCCGAAAACCTGCACTTCCGGATCCACTCCGACCCCAACACCACCCTCAGAGGAACTCTTGTCTACAGACCTCCCGTACCCCGACCATAGTTCAGCGGCACCATCGCTGACCTCGTCACCACTCACGCTCTTGCCTCCACGGACTACATCCTCCTTGGGGTCCTGAACTTTCACCTCGAGAACAACAACACCAACTCCAGCACCCTGATCGACAACCTCACCAACCTCGGTCTCAGACAACTCGTTACCACATCTACCCATGGCGCCTGACATACGCTTGACCCCATCTTCTCCGCTAGCTCCCACATCTCCTACGACCACACCACCAAACTCCGCTGGACCGACCACAGCTGCATCCACTTCATCTACAAAAAGCCCACCATGCGCCACCGCATCCAACAGCTGCCCCGCCACTACTGGAGCAAAATCACTGCAGACCATCTGGTCATCACCCTCGCTCGGAACCCACCCACCGACCCCATCGACCCGAACTCCGCTGCCCGCAACTTTAAACAATGGATCAACGACGGCGCCAACGCCCTTGCCCCGATCATGAAACCATCCAACAACCGCACCAGCAAGGAGGCCAACTGGATCACCGAAGAGCTCCAAACCTCCAAGAGAGCATGCCGGAAAGTAGAGAAGAACTGGCTACACGAATGAACACTGGACAGCCACAAAGCCCACAAGGACGCCACCCGCAGACATCACCACCTCATCAGATTAGCCAATAGATCTTCCTTAAAAAACACCTGGACAACAATGCACACAACAGCAAAGAGCTCTTCAGCATCGTGAAGGAACTCGCTAACCCCAGCGCAAACACCAATGACATACCTCCCTCACAAAAACTGTGCGACTCGCTTGCCACCTTCTTCCACTGCAAGATCGCTGACATCCACGACTTCTTCAACACCACGACTGCCGCAACAATGCCAGACTCCATCAACCCTGCAAACACCTCCCACACCAACCGTCTTACCTCCTGGGCCTTCGTCAACGACGACGAAACACGCAAGATTATGAACTCCATCCACTCAGGATCCCCTTCAGACCCCTTCCCGCACCACATACTCAACAAAGCAGATGCAGCCATCGCACCCCAACTACTGAAAGTAATCAACATCTCTCTCGAGACAGCCAAATTCCTGGAAAGCTGGAAGCACGCCAAGATCAACTCCCTTCTCAAGAAACCCAAGGGGGACCACAAGGACCTCAAGAACTTCCGGCCCATCTCCCTGCTCCTGTTCCCGGCGAAGGTCATAAAGAATGTCGTCAACACACAACTGACCCACTACCTCGAGGACAACAACAACCTAGACTCATCCCAGTGCGGGTTCCGAAGAAACCACAGTGCTGAGACAGCCCTCATCGCCACCAAGGATGACAACACAATCCAACTAGACAACGGTGTAACATCAGCCCTCATTCTCCTGGACCTGTCAACCGCCTTCGACACTGGCTGCCACCGCACACTAAAGACACGCCGCCAAGAAGCTGGAATCCAAGAGAAGGCCCTCTACTGGACCACCTCCTTCCTCGCAGAAACCAGAGTGTCCACCCCCCCTTCCGCTCCATAGTCACGGATATCATCTGCGGTGTTCCCCAGGGCGCATCCCTCAGCCTGACACTCTTCAATGTCTACATGGCCACCCTCGCCCACGTCGCCCACCAGTATGATCTCAACATCATATCATACGCCAACGACACCCAGCTGATCCTCTTCCGCACATCGCCAAAACCAACCTCCACAAGGGAATGAAGGCCGTCGCTGAATGGATGAAGAACAGCCGACTGAAGCTGAACTCAGACAAGACGGAGGTCCTCATCCTCGGATCCACCCCCTCAGCCTGGGACGACTCCTGGTGGCCAACCACGCTGGGAACAGCACTGACACCCACCGACCACGCACGCAACCTGGAATTCATCCTCGACTCCTCCCTCTTCATGTCAAAGCAGGTCAACCCCATCTCCTCCTCCTGCTATAACACCCTCTGCATGCTCCGCAGAATCTATAAGTGGATCACCACCGAAACAGGAAAAACGGTAACCCAGGCCCTCGTCAGTAGCAGGCTGGACTACGGTAACGCACTCTACGCCGGTATCCCGGCCAAACACCTACAACGACTGCAACGCATTCAAAACGCATCCGCCCGACTGATCCTCAACATCCCTCACCACAGCCACATCACCCCCCACCTGAAAGACCTACACTGGCTCCCTGTCGAAAAGAGGATCACCTTCAAGCTACTCACCCACGCACACAAAGCCCTCAACAACACCGGACCAGCCTACCTCAACGGTCGGCAGATTCTTCTCCTTCCTTGCCGCCAAGACCTGGAACACCCTCCCCACCCATCTACGACTGACCCAGGACCTGCTCACCTTCAGAAGACTCCTCAAGACCTGGCTCTTCGAGCAGTAGCAGCACCCCCCCTACAGCACCTTGAGACCCTCAAGGCTAAGTAGTGCGTTCTATAAGTACTATGATTGATTGATTGATTGATTGATTATTCCAATGGGGAAATTCACCCAAATCGGGAAACAATGGAGCATTACATTTTTTAGAAGTAGCCAACCCAAAGCAAGTGGTTTGTGAAATAGTAGCATTCAGAAACAACATATGGTTTGGGATGAGACATGCACGATGCAAAGCCTCAGTGCATTGCACTTGCCAACTTTTAGAACCCCAAACAGATTTAAGATCAATGGTATCTTTCCACATTTCATAGCCCCCAACAGCCAACTGGTCATTAAAGGACTTTAAATACAGTAATTTAGTGTGGGTAAGTCTAACCTTCGAAGAGGACTTCTCAGTCAACTTAAAATAAAATGCATCAGGGTTGGATTGATTAAAATCAGTAAAATAAAAAAACTTTCTTTCTCAAAAGCGTTTTTGTGCTGCCTTCCACTGTCGTAGGAAAATGTCCCTTCTGGGTGTAGTTAACCACATTTCTAAATGAATTTGTTTTATGTAGAAAGTGATTGCCAAAATGCTGTTAACAGTACAAATCACCATATTTTGCTGACTCTAAATATAAATCTTCAGCATCAAAGGCAGCATAGTTATTTCAAATCAGAAAACAAAGCCTCTACGGCCTGGACGTCCCAATCATCAGAGCGAATATTTTGTTTAACCACATCCCCCATAGAAACACGGAGTACATTGGGAACATTAATAACCTCTGTGGGACCATGAATTTGGAACTTTACAGCATCCCATACAATCCCATCTAAAACGGGCCAAGCAGTTATATTCACAAAGGTCTGGTCCCTCTTCATTTTGTGCAAAGAGGAGTGGGGGGGCCAAAGTTCCATCAGTCAGTCTTAATTGAAGTTCTTTCTTGAACGTAGTGTCCATTAATAAAACGAAAAAAATACATCACAAATCCGATGGACATGAATAAAAAAAAATCAAAACGCACCAGCCAAATGTAAGTCCAAGGGGGAATTAAAAAACGTTTTTTAAACCAGGTAGCAAAAATCTAAACTTTTGAAGGGGCCTTAGATGTTGTAGAGCCAGTGTCAAATGAAAAACGGGATTGAGTAGGCACACAAGTCTCCAAATCAGGCATAGACAGGTCAGTGGGGTAAGTATATTCAGTATAATTAAGAGGATAACCAGCAGATGAATTCAATAAAGGGTTCGTAACTGTATTCATTTCAATGACAACATCAGGGCTGATGACAGGATCCGTAACTAAAACAAAATGTCGCACCATTGCAGGACACGAAACGTCAGGAGTCATACTATGAAGAATCGGCCACCCTGTGTAGTTTGACATTGTCAAAGGAGATGTACCTGTTCCCCTTTCACCCAGGAAGAGGAGGTAAATGACTGTTCTTGCAAGAGTGAATTGCTACTAAGATGTACTTATACGCAGTATTAGATGAGAAAGGACCGCAGTGATCTAAATAAACACACGCAAGTGGTTTATTAGATATGTACAACTGAGTTTTGGGCGGGCGTGCAGCCGTAGAAGGTTTAATTTGCCGACAAATGCCACATTAAAGGACATAATCACGCGTTTGTTTGTACAAACCCCGCCACCAATATTGTTGCTGGAGAAGAGAAACAGTAGCTGACATGCCAACATGCGATGAAGCCATCCCAGCGTGGGCTGCTGTAATCAAAGGCAGCCTGCAGTCCACGTTGGGTACTTATACACTTGTCACCAACGTCGTTAATTCTGACATAAGGAACTTTATCAGGGCTTAAATGATAAGAGTATTTAGAAGGGAAACCTTTAGGGTAATTACCTACCTTCTCAGTTGCAGCAATAGCTGCAAAGATGTCCTCATCAATCTTACTTTTGGACCGTGTAACCACTGCTACTGCATATGTTGCAACTGCTGTCTTCGCAGCCTTGTCTGCGAGACAGTTGCCAACAGCGTGAACTCCAACACGCTGATGACCCATAGTATGAATCACAAAGACAAGTGGCAGCCGCTTTTTAAGCTCAGCCACTCGAACGGCGTTTGTCGGCGTCGGGGACATCGTGTAAAGCATTAGACACCTGGAAACTAACCACATCCCCCTTGACATTAGCAAGGACGAAGTCGCGTACCATGTCAAACGCTCCCACGAGTCGCATTCCCAACTCCACAGCTGCCTCTGGCCCTTGGTCATCCTGAACACGCTTAATGAGGGAGGGCAGGACAGCCATTGACGGGGTGCCAAAGCACCTAGTATAAACTTTAACAATGGCTCATTCTCGGTAGGGAAATAATTATCGTCCCCTATGTTATTATTTTATGTTATTTTAATCTAATAGCGATTCTTTTTTAATTTTCACGTTTTAGAGCCTTTCCTTTATCACAAAAGTCGTGCCTACAATATACATTGTGTGCACATACAAGTTTGCATGTGAGTATATTTGTACTTGTATGTTATTATTGG
Organism: Lissotriton vulgaris; assembly: GCF_964263255.1. Lineage (NCBI taxonomy): Eukaryota > Metazoa > Chordata > Amphibia > Caudata > Salamandridae > Lissotriton > Lissotriton vulgaris. The sequence continues at coordinate 91,630,914 of NC_141699.1, read as the reverse complement.
AAATTATGGATAAGCCTTTTAAATCATTATATTGTACTTAATACTTAGTAGCTATTACAGTCCGCAGAGGAACAATTATGATTATAAAGATGAATTTGTTCCAGATATAAATTGGCACAAATTGCCCACAGAGAATATATATTAAGAGACAAAATTAGAGGGACTAGTGTACTCTCTTTATATTCCTTCTCATCTTTAACAGATATGTCTATATCCTCTTTTGTCTCACTCTAACTGTTATCCTAATATCATTGTTTCTATTTTGACAGTCATACTTTGTGATATATTCCTTTCCTTAAATGAGCACCGAAGTCTGCATGAACCTTACTTCTGCCTTATCAGTGGTTACTTGCTTATCATCTAGGGCTTCCCCAAACCTCCTTCCCACTTCCGTTTAGGTTACTTTGACAGTTTATGAGATGTCATGTTTTCATGTTTGTTCAGATGAATGTATTAACTGACACTATAAAGACAACTGTCTAATTTTGAATTGATTGTATTGTGTGGATTAGTAATTATGTTTTTTTATCTAGAATCCTGAGAGTTTTTGTTTGTCTTGAAGAAGGCGCTGGTCGCCGAAACGCGCGTCGACTACATACTTATCTATGTTTGAACTCTGGAATTAATACTATGTTTTTATGAAATTGTGATTGTTGTAGATTATCTTTTGTTTTGTATTTTCATTTTATTGCTCACATATACTGCATGTTCTCACATGCTTCTTTTTTAAAAAACTATTTCTGTCATTGTGATTTTTTAATGAATTTTGTCTTAATAAAAGAAACTGTCTTTTGCTACAGAAGTGGGTTGGTTTGTTGTGTCCTATCACTTTTTATGTGGGCAAGTTTTGTCTATTACCACCTGGGTTGATACCTACACAAAGCACCTAGTATAGACTGCCGCAAAAATCCCACCCAAGTTGTACAGTCATTTAAGTCTGGCACTAAGTATTTCTGCAAACTTATGGTAAGAATCCTGTGTTTCTCCACAGGAGTATTATTCGGGAATACTGGTTCCAGTTGGTCGAATTTCTCGGCAAGCCAAAAAGGCATCTCATCTTTATCCTGGGGACGCTTGCCCATGACTGCATTAACCATGACGGGACTAAGCTTTAGCCCACCTCCACCAACTGGTTGCGCTGCACCAACCTGGGGTCCCACCCGGGAGGTTGCGGGTAATGTAATGAACCAGACCCCTAAGAACTGACACCACAGAGGCATACAGGGGTCTTCGTTGCGGAGCTGTCAATGCCCCGTCTGAGGATGCGGGGTGTAAGCAGCTAAAACAGGCCAAGTAGCACCTGGGACCGACAAGGCCCCTTGTCTGATTGCCGTTATAATGTGTGGGAGGGCTCCATTAAACAAAACGGCATGCTGCCAAGCAGAAATCGCAATGTACACTGTCCGATATGGAGCGTACGCTGCAGGGGCATCAGCAGGGGTGTAAGTGTGAAATACACCCGGCACAGCATCTACAGGGTGAAACGTAACCCATGAGTAGAACAACTCAAACGGGTAAGCTGCGTCAGCTGAGACAACAAAAACCACCGCCTGCCCCTCTAATGAAATCAGATAATCCTGCAAGTGATTCAGCACAACCAAGCAGTGTGCCGGGATATCAACAGCCCTATCAACACAGTGATAGATAAGTACAGTGCAATATAAAAAGGCACAACTGAGTACTAATTCAATAGAAAACCATTTTAAAATATCAAGCTTGAAAAGTCCTATGTAACTATAGGTAGGTTTTATCCGTCACTACTGTCAACCAGAAACAATAGTGAGGGGGTCGTAGACCAATATAAGCACTACTCACAATAAGACCACACTCGTTGGCGGCGCCATGTTGCAAGGATTTCTGCTCATACACAGAACTGTGCACAGAGACCTAGGACATTAGTCAATTGTGGTGTACCAGAAACTCACCTCAATTCCTAGAAGAACCCCAACCAGCTAGCATCAGTGTCTCATTAGGTCTTCGTCCTATAGCAAAGAACCGATGAACATGCGACTTAGGACCATCTCAGGAATGGTGGGAAGTGAGAACACTCTTTTGTTATACTCTCATATCAGTTAACAACAGGAGTAAAAAAGTGACACGGTAAGGTTAAAATATTTATTTTAACGATGTGATCTCATGTGCAGTATTTTAGCCAACATAAGCAGACATATGATGAAGAATAATATGGTCAGCATGGTTACAATTCCATAAAATAGAAAAGGAGGAATCATATTACAATGATAGTGAAAACAGGTCCTATAGCGCCTAGTTTTAGCACCCTCCTTATATAGGAACTATGGGGCATATGTAGGTAGGTGTTTGCGATTCATAAACACTGGAATTCGCAGATTTACGGCGTTTACGAATCTGAAACAGCGTTTTGGTATGTAGGTGGCACATAGCAAAATAACGAATCGCAAAAATTGTGATTCCTTATTTTGGTCAAGCATTTAAGGAATCACAATTTTGCAATTCCTTAAATACTATGCAGGGGTGCATTTTAAATAGCGATTTGGGCTTAAGGAATCGTAAAATACCACCTACTCCAAGTAGATGGTATTTTGCGATTTCCTGTAAAAATTCGTTTTTTTAAAATTCAAAGTGCCATGTGGCGCACAGACATGCCCTTAGGGCATGTATGTGCGCCACATGTACTTACAGGCACATTCCAGGGGTGAGACAGGTGTCCTTTGGACACCCTGGCACCCTTGGAATTGCGATTCTCAAATTGCGATTTTCTCATAGAAAATCGCAATTTGAGAATGTATCCCCATTCATTCCTATGGACCTCTTGGCCCATAGGAATGAATGGGACACTCATTCCTTAATTGCGATTCGCAATATGCGAATCGCAATTAAGGAATTTTAGGGATTCGCAAAAATCGCTATTTGAGAATCACAAAATGTAATTTACCTACATATGCCCCTATGTATTATAAACTAAAGCAGGTCTCTTGGGCTTTTTTTGAGGGACCTCATTACCTTTCAGCTCAGTAAGAGTAAATTACATCTGGATCAGCATAGTTTCTCTGCGTACCTGGAAACGAGAATCTTCCAAGTGTGTGAAATCATGGCAAATGTGTGATATTAAGGATGCCAGAATCTTACTTGGCTCACAGCTGCAACACTGTTGTGTCTAGAGAGTGTTACACAGACATGTCGAAAAACAGCGAACATGTTTTGATAACCTTGACGGCTCAGCACTCACTGTTCAGACTAGGGCCATGATGTAAGTCTAGAGATGTCGAAAAACAAACCATTTCTCATGTTTAGACCTTCGTGAAGGCTAACGTACAAAAACAGCTATGCAGTGTTGTGTGCAAAAGCAGCAAAAGGTAAAATGTCGTTTAAACTTCTAATAAGCCATGCTAACATAACATGCACGCAATTCAGCCATCATCAGCCTGGCTAGTTTGAATCCAGTGACAGGTGAGCAAGGGACCCATGTCTGGGCATACCCTGCCAACTTAGGGGAAACAAAGCAATACCAAATAGCCAGAAACCGGTCCCAGGATGCTTGTTTCCGGTCTAGGGAAGACATGGCTTGGCAGTTCGGGCTGGACCGTCCCCATGAGGCACAGGGTCAGACTGATTTGCAAATGACCATGTCTGAACTGGGGTAGTGGAGTGAGCTAAAGAATGATGATGGATTAAACCGAGATCAGTTGACTGGGGGTGAGTGTTTGATTTTCTAAAGCGCTACGTCCATCATCCCCTTTGGTATCATATTATAATAGTGGGCAGAATGATGGTGGTTGGAAAGCCCAACTGCCATGTATCTGATGGGCTCCTTGAGTCCGCGGTGGAGGCCCTCATATTCTCTACAATGGTGGCAGAGCCTACAAGGCCCCACCATAGGGATTATGAAGTCCCTTTCCACCTACCTGTTCAGGTGGGTAATCTGCCATGAACAGGCAGGTGTAAAGGATTTTGGGGTCCATAGCGTCCCTCCTTCTTTCCTGGCCCTAAGCTGTGGGCACTGGGGGCACCTAGGGTGCCCCCTACGTATACCTGCACCATGAGGAGATACTTTAGATAATCTGTATTGATAATATGCTCCAATAATATAACTCTCTTACCGGTGTTTTTCATCAATGGGAACTGTTACACAGGCCTGGGTGTTGGCTACATCTGCTGGTGAAAGGCTAGACATCTTTGAATGTAATCAGGTCCTTAGGGTTTGCCCACAGGCAATCCTGTCAAGGGCACAATAGCACATCCTAATACCCAAATACTTTTTGTCCCTATATTGGGAGAAAGTTCACACCTATTTACCACCTATAATTAAAATGATAATTACTTCCTGGAAGAAGAAAGGGAACAAAATGCAGCTTTAACTACCAGGGATTTCAGGAAGAGCAAAGGTAACTTTTCAAAATTCATCATTACAAAATATATATTGCAAACATCAGTAATTAATATTTCAAACAATCCAAAGAATAAATCTATAGCTGTTTCCTAGCAAAACGTAATAATTATTAAACTTAATATTGTATCCCAGTGCTTTCCTTTCAAAATATCTTTTAGGGCTTTTTCATTATAAGGACAGGTTTAAATTATACTTATACATCTCGTATTTTTGAATTCTAAGCACCCTTCCTTATGGGCAATAAGGCCTACATAGGGGTGACTTATAAATACATAAAAGGAAGGTTTAGCCCTGTCAAAAAGGGGTATTTCGATAGGTCAAATGTGCAGTTAAAGCCTGCATAGCCAGGCTACTGGTATCAGACCTGGAATCATATTTACATTGTTGCTGTAGTGGATGGCACAACGGTTATGTTACATCTTGCACATCTCTGAGTCTGGGCTATTCATGCTCCTACTCCTTTAATTGCATGTGCCATGCTGTGTTTCCTTTTGATTCTACATTCCTAACAGAGCTTTGCTCATGCAGCATTCTCCACTGTTTGTCAGTTGTCACCTGTATCCTGCTGTGTCAGGACTGGATGCTGTGCTGTTCAATAAACCTTCTAAATACCTCAAGCTTTCCTGGATTATTACAAATTTTGGCGACGAGGACAACCTTACTCCAGCCATCTACAGCACAGGAGCGGAGTTTGAACCCATTTTGGATTATTTTACATCTTTCATCTCATTTCTACTGGATTACCTGCCTTTGAAAAAAACTGCCTGCCTTTGTGAAATTCGTTCATCATTCTCTGCAAGTATTTCTCAAGAACTACCTTTTATTTTCATTTATTCACCTCAAAATACTAATTTTTGCAGTTTTTCTGACCTTTAAGCCTGCCTGCATCTTTTGACTTTCCTGCCACTTTCAGCGCGACGTTTCGCGTACTTCTATCCCCGTGGCAACCCCTGTTTTCCTTCGTCATCTACTGCGAAGCGGAGCCACCACGTCATTGCTTGGCAACCACCGACTGCATTGTTGACGAAGTGGAGAAGCAACGTCATTTCAATGCCATCGCCCAGCAACCACGTCTTTGGGATTTCCGTGTGTGTCATCTAGCGTGTCAACGTCATCACGCTACTACGTCTTCACGCACGCTACGTGCCGCCATTTTGTTTACTTCGTTGCTTAGCAACGCATCGACGGCGGAACAACTTCATTTGGATCGCGTTTCTTGCCGTTTTCCCCATTTTTTCTAGCGTTTGCTCTAGGAGCAAATCATTACGTTAGCGCTTACCTTTAGTTTAATTGTCTTGGATATTTACACTCCATTTCTTCAAGTTTGCCGGCAAGAGTACTTCCAACAAGAGTTCTTCAAGCTACCTACAACTTCAATTTCTACAGTGCTACAATCTCTTCGATCACCACAAACTACGTGACTCCACATTGACATAAGTACATTTTCTTCAACAATTGCTCTTACTTTTCTGAGTGTTCTACTATTATTTATTTATTTAATTATTTTTATTTTATTTATTTCATTCATTTTTTTTGTTACTTAATTTCTTTCACCATGCAATTTGATCCCCCTGCTAAATTTTTACAGGTTAAAGGTGACCCTCCTTTACCCTGGTCAAGGTGGAAGGAGGAGTTTTTCAATTATATGAAAGCCATTGATGGGGAGCGCATGGGATCAGAGAGGAAGAAAAGTATTTTGTTACATTGTTTGGGTTCTGAAGGTCAGGAAATCTTTAGAACTTTGCCTCAATTTACTGTACCTAGTGGAAGTGGTGATTCTGTGAATGTTTATACCGAAGCTCTTGGTAGATTAGAGAAACGTTTCAAGCCCACTGCTAATATTGCCTTAAATCGCTTTAAATTTTATACTAGAGCACAGAAACAAGAGGAATCGTTTGATGACTTTCTCACTGCTTTAAGAGCTTTGACCTTACATTGCAATTTTGGTGCCATGGCAGATGAAATGATCCGTGATCAGATTATCGTTCATGTTAAAAACAAGAAGGTACAGGATAAACTTTGGTGTATAGGTGATCCTAATTTAGAAGAAACTATTGCCATTGCTAAATCCACTGAAATGTCAGAAAAGTGGATGGACATAGTAGTTAAACAAACCACAAATTCCAATCCTAGTAAAACTAATGTGGAAGAAGAAGTTTGTATTGTTAAACCCAAAGTTGATGATAAAAATGTTATCCCTTTTCAGTCTAAATATAAGAATTCTGTTAGTATTAATAACAGAAGATCAGATTTTGGAAATTCATCGTTTTCATGCTACAGATGTGGTAGTAAATCACATATTGCCTCCTTTCAGGGCTGTCCTGCCATTAACAGAACTTGCAATATTTGCAACAAATTAGGACATTTTAGCAATGTATGTAGAGAAAGAAGGTACAATTCTCAAGGTCGCACTGGACGATCTATTATGCCCACTCCCACTAAAGTTTCTGCTGTTGGCATTATGGATGAAGTTAAACATGAGGTTGAACGCGGATATGTTGTATCTATCCTTGGATCAACCAGTAAGAAATCTCCTAAATGTACTTTTTATATTTCATCCATTGCTATCGAACTCATGGTAGATTCTGGATCTCCATGGACGATTATTACCAGGAAATACTTTAATGAAAAGTTAACTACAGTATGTAACAGATCTGATTTACAACCCTCAGATATTTTAGCTGAAAGTTTCAATGGTAATGCAATTGATATTGAAGGTTTCTTTAATGTTCTTTTATGTTTCAGAGGAAGGTCAGCTCAAATTAAGCTTTACATTGCCGTCAAAGGAATCAATGTACTGGGTTGGCATGATCAATGGGAACTTGGCATCACGTTAAATCCACGTGCCAAAGATCCCATCTCTTTATGTAGTGAACAAGATATGATTAGTTCTGTTTCTGATATCAATGACAAGGATAATCTTATTACTTCATGGAGTGAAAAGTTCAATAAAGTTTTTTGTGACCGTTTAGGTAGATTAGAAAATTTTGCACACAAAATTGTTCTCAAAGAGGATGCAATTCCAGTCAAACGAAAGCTTAGAGGAGTTCCTCTAAATGTTAGGGACGAGCTAAAAGAAATGTTGGATGACCTACTTAAAGACAATATTATAGAGCCCATTGAATCGTCTGAATGGGTTTCTCCTATCGTTTTGGTACGCAAACCAGACCAAAAATTAAGGGTCTGCATTGATTTGAGGGCCTTGAATTCTAATATTGTTATAGACTGTCATCCCCTTCTGAATATTAATGAGCTCGTTTCTTTGTTTGATGGTGCGCAGATTTTTTCCACTCTAGACCTTAGATCTGCGTATCATCAAATTGAGCTTACTGAAGATTCTAAGAAATATACAGCCTTCATCACTCCCATGGGCCTGTTTCAATACAGAAGGATGCCGTTTGGGCTGGCGTCCGCTGCCTCCGTTTTCCAACGCGTCATGTTTCAAATCTTCAGAGATCTTGACAAGTTTGTAAAATGCTTCCAAGACGATATCTTGATTTTCTCAAAAAATGAAACTGAACATAGTTCACATTTGAGTGTTGTGTGCAAAAGATTGGAAAATTCTGGGCTTACTCTCAAGGCACACAAATGCAAACTTTTTAGGAAGTCAGTTGAATATTTAGGCCACACTTTGTCGGGGGAAGGTCTTGTTCCAAAAAAATCAAATGTAGATGCTATTCTCAGTGCTCCATCCCCAAAGAATAAGGAACAACTTCTTTCTTTCTCCGGAATGTGTGAATACTACAGTAAATTTGTTGTGAATTTTGCCACCAAAATGGAACCTTTAAGAAAACTTTTAAGACAGTGCAATGATTTTGTTTGGGAGACTGAACAAGAAAAAGCTTTCACTGAAATCAAACATGATATTGTTAATTCCCCAACTTTGAAACCATTTAGAATTGGGAAAAAGTGCATCATTACCACTGATGCAAGTTTGTACGGTCTTGGGTGTGTGTTATCTCAGACAGATGGTATGCTAGAATGGAATGTAGCTTTTTCTTCCAGAACATTGAATGAAACTGAGCGCAGGTATGCGGTTATTGAACGTGAATTGCTGTCTTGTGTGTGGGCCATTGAACACTACAGAATTTACATTTGGGGCAGTGAGTTTATTTTAAGAACGGATCACAAACCTTTGGTGCATATCCTATCAGCTGGTGGTGGTTGGAACTCGACTGCTAGGATTGCACGTCTTTCATCCAAGCTACAGGAGTACCATTTTAAAGTTGAATATATTCCAGGAAAGAAAAATGTTACTGCCGACTGCTTATCACGCCTTCCGTGTGAAAGTAAAGCTGACAGTGTGAATAGTCTTACTGAAGTTGATTTTGTATTAGGCCTTACAGATCTAGTTTCCTCCCAGTATCAAGATATTTCTGAACAGTTTTGGATAGAATGCCAGAATAAAGATGAAAAATTTGTTAAGTTGAAGAAATACCTGTTAGAAGGTTGGCCTAGTAAAAATAATGTTGAATATGAGCTGCTACCGTTTTATAACATAGCGGAAGAGTTATGGTGTGAAGGTGATTTATTTTTCAAATCTGAGAAATGCATCCCACCTAGTGGTGTGCAAGAGCTCATTCTCAAATTAGCACACAAGACTCATCCAGGAATCTCAGCCATGAAACGTATTATAAGGCTTCATTTCTGGTGGCCTGGGATGGACAGGTTCATAGACCGCACTGTTAGAGAATGCAATGAGTGCTGTAATAGTGATAAGATGCTAAAATTACATGTTCCACCCCTTAAGACAGTTAAATGGCCAGAGTGTCCATGGAGCAAGATAGCCTTTGATATTTCGGGGCCTTTCCAGGTTTTACCTGAAAGTTCACGTTTTGCGTTGGTCATTGTAGACTACCATTCTAAATGGCCAGAAGTGAAATTTGTAGCTAAAATCACTTCTGAAGTTGTCATTTCCTTTTTCAAAGAAGTCTTCGCTAGAGAAGGCTGTCCTTCGGTTTTGGTGTCAGATAATGGTGTGCAGTTAGTCTCTGCTGAAATGAAATTGTTTTTACAATCCTGTAACATCAGACACATTTGTACATCACTTTACGAGCCACATGAGAACGGACAAGTTGAGCGCTTTAACCGCGTTCTGAAGGGTTTTGTCTCTGATGCTATCAAAGAAAAGGGGGATTGGCTGAACCGCATTAGACAGAAACTTTGGACTTATCGTATAACCCCTCATACCACCACTGAGATCAGTCCGTTCAAACTACTTAAAGGTAGGAACCCTGCGACTGACATGTGCCCCTGGTGGCTCAAAGAAAAATGTGAAGTCCTGGTGGAAAATGGTTTTGATGTCAAGGAAGTTGCAAAAAGAGTATGTGAGAAACAAGATAAGTCTGCAGTTTGGTACAACAAGAAGTGGAAAACTAAAGAGCATGATTTGTGTGTTGGTGATTGGGTCAGAATTTCAAAACCTTTCTTTGTTAGCAAAGGTACGAGTAAGTTTGGCAGACCCATTCAAATTAAAAAGGTTTTCAGTAACTCTGTTATCACTCAGGATGGCAAGGCCTGGAATTTAAGTAGGGTTGCTAAATGTCCTACACAAGATGCCTCCCAGTTCCAGCCTCATGTCAATGTAGACAGAGAACACACTTCTGATGGTGGGTCTGGTTACGGTTCTGACTCAGTAGCCTCAAGAATTAAGTATGATGGGCGTATCAGAAGAAGACCAATTTCTTTGCAAGATTTTGTATAGTATGTTCTTCCTTGTTTAGTTGCTTAAGTTTTATACCTTTTACTTTCATTTAAAGAGGGAGGTGTGTTACATCCTGCACATCTCTGAGTCTGGGCTATTCATGCTCCTACTCCTTTAATTGCATGTGCCATGCTGTGTTTCCTTTTGATTCTACATTCCTAACAGAGCTTTGCTCATGCAGCATTCTCCACTGTTTGTCAGTTGTCACCTGTATCCTGCTGTGTCAGGACTGGATGCTGTGCTGTTCAATAAACCTTCTAAATACCTCAAGCTTTCCTGGATTATTACAGGTTACTACAGTCCACATGTGACATTTAGCTTACAGGCTGTGGGTACCATACTAGGGACAAATAGGTAAGTTAAATATGCCAGCTAGGGGTATGCCAATTTCATCATGTTTAAAGGGGGAGCAAAGTACTTTACGACTGGCTAGCAGGGGGTAAAGTGCAAATTCCATGGCCAACAAAAACAGTCATGGCAAAATTCTTTGGGAATACCATAGAAAAGACGGGCATTTCCAGCACAAATTATCGAAGTGTGAAACTTGTACATGCTTTTGAATGACGAAACGCTATACATAAAGGGAGATGATAAAGGTGCAAGAATAATCATTTAGCTTTACAATAACTTGATGAAATTCAATATCTGAAACTACCCTAGGATTAAATTCATGAACTACTTAGAAGCTGAATTAAAACGGATTGTATAGATGCTGGAAATTACCTAAAGATTAATAAAAGAACCAAGCAAAATGTAATAAATATGAGTCCGTGTATATTGAATCTATTTCATTTACCTAATTACACAAAAATATTGGAAAGCCATCTCCAAGACTAATGGTGTCCACTAATGAATCAGGGCTTAATAATGAATATGTTAGATGCCACCTCGAAAAGGTATTACCATTATTCATAAATTGCTCTAGGATAACACACATTCAATTAAACAGTTAAAAGATGTTTCAGTTTGCCTTGCTAACATTGTATTCATGTGCGATGTGCTACATATGTAAGACGCCATTTATATGCATTTCTAGAAGCAATAACATAACATTTTCTTAACATCTACACTGGTGGGAAGCAAAAACAGCCAATGGTGGAGCTATAGATGACATTTTAGAAATTTGGACAGGAAAAGATCATAAATTATCAATATTTGTGGACGTCTCCTAATCACAAATCACAAATCAGCCCACAAAACAGTTTTTTAATACTGCTGTAATACAGAACAAAATACATTGAAAACTAATCTTTTCAGAGAGCTGCTTCACAGAAACAGGAATATTTTATTTAAAGCATAAACATTTTATCCTAAACTACTTTTTTTCATGAAATTTCTTGTCAATTGCTGAGAAGTCAAAGTGAAATAAAGGATGATGAAATGTACAAGACAAGGCAAAATGAAATACCTTTAATTGAACAAAATGTAGTGATCCACCAGAAACATTACACTAAGCCCAAACATGGATAGCCATTGTATCTACTCAACAAGCATTAGAACCTGCAATAAAAATACAGGATCAAAGGCACATGTTGATTATGGATCACTGAAATAATATCGAGGGACAAAATATCGACTTGCCAAAATATCGTGGACAAAATATCAACAGTCAAAATATCGAGTTTGTATCTACAAACAGGTAAGTACAAAAATATCGAGTACAAAATATCGTTAACAATAATATAGATGTAAAAAATATCGACTTTATTAAAAACAGTGTTAAATTAAATTAATATTAAATTTTAATTACTAAAATATACTTAAAAATACTTAAATTAAATTATAATAATTAAATAATAAATGAAAATAATAAAAATAATTTTTTACAATCTTATTTGTTGACCCTGAACCCTAAAAATACCCCTTTACCCAAAAACCCAAAACTGACCCTGAACCCTAAAAATACCCCTTTACCCAAAAACTGAAAACTGACCCTGAACCCTAAAAATGCCCCTTTACCCAAAAACCGAAAACTGACCCTGAACCCTAAAAATACCCCTTTACCCAAGAACTGAAAACTGACCCTGAACCCTAAAAATACCCCTTTACCCATGAACTGAAAACTGACCCTGAACCCTAAAAATACCCCTTTACCCAAGAACTGAAAACTGACCCTGAACCCTAAAAATACCCCTTTACCCATGAACTGAAAACTGACCCTGAACCCTAAAAATACCCCTTTACCCATGAACTGAAAACTGACCCTGAACCCTAAAAATACCCCTTTACCCATGAACTGAAAACTGACCCTGAACCCTAAAAATACCCCTTTACCCATGAACTGAAAACTGACCCTGAACCCTAAAAAAGCCCCTTTACCCAAAAACTGAAAACTGACCCTGAACCCCAAAAATACCCCTTTACCCTAAAACTGAAAACTGACCCTGAACCCTAAAAATGCTCCTTTACCCAAAATTTATCAATATTATTTAATTACCAATTAATTATTAATTAACAATAACAATAAAGTAAATATATTAGCACATTAGCTGTAATTATTTTAATAATTAATATTATTTTTCCCAATTAATTACTTAAAAATAACACAAAATTATATATATTAAAAATTTCCTCTAATTAATGTAATTAACTAATTACAATTAATTAATTACCAATTAATTACTAATACAAAATATGTTCAAAATTATATTAATTAATTAACTAATGAATATTAATTAATTATCAATTAATTATTAATTAAAAATATTAACAAACATATATTAATTAATTAATTATTATTAAATTACTTCCCACCCTATTCCCCTATAAACCCACAACCCGCTACAGAATTACATTACGCAAATATTATAAAAACAAAATTCATTTAATAAAATATTTTGTAACATTAATACACACTTTTCACACATATTATTACATAAAAATACACTATAAAATATTATATATTATTAAAAATTCGATATTTTTGCTATCTATATTTTATACAGTCGATATTACTTCACTTACCTGAAAAACGATATTTTTGTAGTCGATATTATGTCCAGTCGATATTTTGTCCAGTCTATATTTAAAACTCGATATTATGTCCAGTCGATATTTTGGAGTCGATATTTTGTCTGTATACCGTTGATTATTCTACATACCGGACAATTGAGAAAAATGCAAAAAATTATTAGGAAGCACTGGAATGTTTTTTTTAAAATGATTGTGATTTATAAACACTCAAAATACAGCTCATTTACGCTGGGGTCCGCTGAGATTCAGATCTACATCTAATTATAGGATAAGATACATATCGCTGTCTCAGTGCACGCCAATGACATATTTATGTGTCTCAGCATACAACACCCACAAACAAGGCACTTTATTCCTATCCAGTAATATGTTTTGTGTAACTCTGAGAATTTAGTCTACCTAACGATGTGCCATTGGAGGAAAGAGTATGTCGAACGTGTGTCTTCCATTGAATTTGTAACGCTAAATCTAATTTGGTGTGACAATTTAGAGAGCCACAATATCAAATTCTTCCATTACAGTATCATATTTGTTAAATAATACGATTATCATTGATAAATGGTGACATGGAAAAAATATACCTTCACAAGTCATATGAGATGGAAAAATTGTACCCATTACAACCGGAAGAATTAAATGATGAGCGAGATTTGGCTTGGTTTTTTTAATGTGAATTATTTGTTCTGCTTAACTACAACAGCCAGAATTCAATATAAAGAAGGTACCTAAGTCAGAAAACTAGATTTTCGATTTATGAAATATATATTGGGTATTGTAATGAATAAGAATATATTGCTTGTATGATTTCATGGGAAGTGTGAAAATGATTACATTGTTTTTGATCAAAGGAAACCAAACACATGGTGCAAAACAGCATTCATATGACTACAGATGCCAGCATCCCATACCCATACACCCTAATGACGCGTATATGCTTAAGTAGTGGAAGGGAATGCTTGTTTGCTTAAAGGCAAACACTGCCGAACTGCATATGGACATTTATCAATATGAGACTGTTTGAAATGTGGCAAATGTTTTATATTTTCTGTCCAAATATAAGTTTCTAAGGTCTCTTTGAAATGATTTAGAAAAAGTAAATAAAATAAACTGATATAAAGATTATACATTTCTCTCTCTGTTACTGTTCACATATACTTTTTAAAATTGTTCTCCTACTTCCGGTTTTATCCCGGAGTTTGTCAAGAACCATGGTATTTGTTCCTCATAAAAGAATAACGAAAGACGATGCAAAAGTAAAATAACTTTCATTTTTAAGTAATCGTTTAAGAATTATCCCACAAATACATTTATTGTAATCCAATCTTTGAAGATCTGTTGAAGTGGAATTTTTCATCATTCACCGAGTTGTGTATGAACTACTATAGAAGACACCCCAGACTTTTTGCTTGTGCACATAATTTTTCTTGCATATCTTTAGATGGAACAGAGGAGGAGACATGAGAATGACCTGAAAGCAGGAATTTTGCCTACCTGATGTGGTCAATGAAGGTGGTATATGATGCCTGAGACCCAGCCCAATGTTAAGACAGACAGGGGTGATCCACCACAGATTGAGTCACTCAAGAGGGCTGTACCTTGGTTGAGCACATGGCTGTGCCATATCACTTACATGATCCAGAAACAGAGTGGAGCATGGTACTAGGAAGCACTCTCATCTGTTCCAAGTTGGCTAGGGATCGCCGGATGCAAATGGTACTGAGGTACATCAGGTAGGAACACAAATGCAAGCTACAGTATCTCCAGTCCCATGGCTGGTGCACGGTCTACTTTAACTAATTCCACAGAAAGAGGAATAGTGACTCCAGGCCCAGGGCAGTTCTACTGAGGATGGTCCTTTTACCTCACCTTTCAAGCAGCCTTCTTTGTCATCCATGTCAATTAAGAGATACCGGGGTGACTCTGGAAAAAATGGCAGTGTAACCAGTTGTACCAGTGCTGGAATTCCACTACTTGCCATAAGGAAAGGCCAGGCAGCTTCCGAAGCCAGGTACTCACTAAAAGAGAAAAAAGGTAGCTTGAGCGTATCATTTCGGAAGTTGCTTTTCTATCACATATTGAGTTAGCCACGGCCAAAGGCATATGAGCACAGTATGTGTAGAAAGAAATTGTGGCTTTTGGAAATTGGTACAGACAAAGAAGTCAAGGTGAGGAACAACCGTGACGCCTAGAAGAACCATCAGCAGCAATGAACAATATTAAAGGCTGCAGCAGGAAAAATATGATATGGATGGCATTATTATACTATTTACAGACACATAAAACTCCAAGTGGGAGTTGTGTTACCCAATATCAAAATTCACGTTGGAGTTATTCTAAAGTTACAGAACATTTTTGAGTTTCATTCATAAAACACCGCTAGATTCTATGCTTTGTTCAGTAGCTTTCAAATGTCATGGCTACCTCATTCCAAAGGCAAGTCCGATGAGTTTTCCAACAGCGATGAAGAGTGAGGCAGACACAGTGATCATTCCCCACAACTTCCGTGGGGCACACTCCGCTATGTACATAATGTGTGAAAGTAGACCCAAACCTGTAGGAGTAGAATCAGAACACGACTGTAAATTCAAGAAGAAAATGAACACAAAATAATGCCCTATTTAGCTAATCTAGCCATCTACATAAGTCAAGAAATCACATGCAGTTCTTGGATGCAAGCAGCAGCTGTAGTTTATTCATGTTATATCATTACGACACCAGGAATAAATTGCCAACACCTTAAACCCATACATTCCATATAGGAATGTGGAACCTATAATGAACTTTCCAAAACATCATTCCTAAGCATCACATCACCGCAACAACGTCCCTCCTCACACATAATAATCTAAGCATACCTGTGCATAGTATTACATACACACTCACCACCCCCAGGAAAACAATAATGAAACTAATAATGTTAATCCTAAGAAATGCACAAACTATTCATGCTAAGTGCAAATAATATTAAGATTGTCAGATGAAATGCGCATTTAACCGCATCGCTGCTGCGGTCATTTTTGCGCTGCGTGGCTTTTTTACAAAAGCCGCGTTACATGACGAGCTCAGCTCATCATCCGCACACGCCCCCCGTGGCTGATGACGAGCTGAGCTCGTCATCAGCATCGAAGGGAGTAATTCATACGCATCATACCAGTAACAGTATGCTAGTGGTACAAAAGGGGGTGGTGATGGACGGAGCATCTGAATCAATCAAACACTCACACCCAGTCAAAAGATCTGGGTTTAATCCATCACCGTTCTTTAGCCCACTCTGCCACCCCAGTTCAGACATGGCTATATGCAAATCAGCCTGACCCTGTGCCTCATGGGAACAGTCCAGCCCGAACTGCCAAGTCAAGTCAAGTCAAGTCAAGGAATTTATATAGCGCACTACATACCCAGAGGGTCTCAAGGCGCTTAGGGAGGGGAGGAGGAATTACTTGTCAAATATCCACGTTTTAAGTTGCTTTCTGAATGCTAGGTGGTTCTGGGTAAGGCGAAGGTAAGTGGGGAGTGAGTTCCATGTTTTAGCAGCCAGGTATGAGAAGGATCTGCCTCCCATGGTGGTCTTGTTGATGCGAGGTACAGTGGCGGGGGCTTGGCTGGAAGAACGTAGTTGGCGGGAGGGGGTGTAGAAGGACAGTCGTGAGTTGAGGCATTCTGGTCCGATGTCGTAGAGTGATTTGTGTGCGTGGGTTAGCAGTCGGAAAGTGATCCTCTTATTGACGGGTAGCCAGTGGAGGTCTTTCAAGTGGCCAGAGATGTGTTCGTTGCGCGGGATGTCTAATATGATCCTGGCTGAGGCGTTTTGGATTCGTTGGAGTTTCTTCTGGAGTTTAGCGGTAGTACCTGCGTAGAGGGTGTTTCCGTAGTCCAGTCGGCTCGTGACCAGAGCATGGGTGACTGTTTTTCTGGTTTCGGTGGGGATCCAGCGAAATGTTTTTTTGAGCATGCGGAGAATGTTGAAGCAGGATGAGGATACGGCGCTGACTTGTGGTTCCAGTCGTTGAGGGTGTTCAAGGGGGGAGAATGTTCAGCATATGGTTGGGTGGGTTGGTCTCCGGGTTGGTTCAAGCTGTCTTCCCTGGACCGGAAAAAAGCTTCCGAGGACCGATTTCTGGCATTCCAGCCATCTTCAGCCCGGCTTGCTTGAATCCAGTGGCAAAGTGAGCAAGGGACTCACGTCTGAGCATACCCTGCCACACTTATGGCGGCCAAAAGCGGTACAAAAGGGGGTGGTGATGGACGGAGCATCTGAATCAATCAAACACTCACACCCAGTCAAAAGATCTGGGTTTAATCCATCACCGTTCTTTAGCCCACTCTGCCACCCCAGTTCAGACATGGCTATATGCAAATCAGCCTGACCCTGTGCCTCATGGGAACAGTCCAGCCCGAACTGCCAAGCTGTCTTCCCTGGACCGGAAACAAGCTTCCGAGGACCGATTTCTGGCATTCCAGCCGTCTTCAGCCCGGCTTGCTTGAATCCAGTGGCAAAGTGAGCAAGGGACTCACGTCTGAGCATACCCTGCCAGTATCAGTATGCTATGCGTGAAACTTCGAAGGTATCCTTATAATCCTCTTTTCTCTGGTATTGCCTTGATAGGCTCCCCCGTCTCCTGGTGACAACATATTACCATATTGTCTAGCTTGAGGATGGTCACTCGTAGTGCCTGGTCTAAAGTAGTTAGTTAGTGGTCATTTCCCTTATGCACTTTCACTACTCTAAGATTCCACCATTCATGTTTCTTCACTCTGACCACACGCCCCTGAACAGCCTCTACCACAACGGGGTCTCTAAACTTTGATGACCCCTTTGGTACATATGCAGTTTTGTTTTTGCGAATCCAATCGCCCACCTGAATTTTACTAATATTCGTTCTGACATCATGTTTACCATAAAATAGTGTTTTATCTTCATCTGAGACCTTTCCACTTTTGCACAAATTTCCAAGTCTGTTACTCATTTGTGCTCAGACCTGATCCTCCAGCCTTTCAACCATGATGGACAAATCACAAGTGCAGGTAAACGGCTGTCATGATTTCAAATGGGATCTTGTCAGTAACATTATTAAGAATTGTACAGTGGGAGAACAAAATGCTGTCAACAGCTTTGCATAAGTCAGATCTATTTTTGATCGCCACTGCACACACTCCACCAATATATGGTTCATTTTTTATACAAGGCATTTTGCTTGTGGGTGATATAAAGGCACCCATTCATGTGTAATGCAACATGTTGTCAACAATTCTCTCATTTCACCTAACACAAACTGCACCCCATTATCTGACACTAATTCCTTAGATAAAATATTTTTGTAAAAACAAAATCACAGCTTTAGTATTTGGCTCCTGCACACATTCGACCTCCCACAAATTACTGCAATAGCCAAAAACAACTATAACACATTTTTGACTGGGTAGGAGCACCCTAATGGCTCAATAGAATCTATGGCTAACTTTGACCAAGGTCCTTCTGGTAGTTCAACAGGCTGAAGTGGAGGTGTCTTTGTCTTCAAGGACTTATCACTAGTAGCATATATTACACACTCACTGACAGCATGAAATATTTCTATGTCCACGCTGGACCACCGTTACACACTTCTTATTTTCCTCTTGGTCTTTGTCTGACCTAAATGCTCTCATGCCCATCAGGTACAATTTTGCTGTGTAATAGACTGGGCGGTACAAATTAGTCTCCTCTCATTACAATGTTCTCTTTTTCCAAAGTTAGCTCATCAGCCACCATTAAATACTTTTGTAAATCTGGATTGTGATAACATCACCTTAGGCCATCCTTCTGCCAAGTATTTTTTCGCCAATTTCAAATCCTCATCTGCCTTCAAACACTCAAACCACTCACTTTCTCAATCCCACCTACACAAGAAACTTCAATAGCAGCAATGAGACATTCATCATCATCCTCTTCACTGAACAAAAATGCTAACATGTCTCCCCCCTGAGGTGCTCTTGACAGATAATCTGTCCTTATCTTCTTTCCACCTGGTATGTGTTGGATGCAAAATAATATTGCAAAAACTGCGAACCTAATCCAGCTATTCTTGGTAAATGATCCTTCATGACACAACTATCCAATATGTTAACTAACAGTAAACTTCCTACCCGCACAAACCTTTTTAATCATTTTACCGCCCAACAACAGGCCAACAAATTTTTCTCGATCATGTAGACCGGTTTTTTATTGTCCCTCAGTGCTCTTGAGGGGAACCTGATTCTCCTTTACTCTTTGCTACTCAACTGTGGCAAGTTTGCCCCTACCCGACTGTTTCTGCCATCTACAGGGATTAAACACTGACAGCCTGGATCAAATGGCGCGAAAACCTTGGCAGACCCAATTTCTTTGTTTAATGTTCGAATTCCATGTTGAAACTTTCATTCCACTCAAAAACATTGTTCTTCTTACGCATCACCCGTAAGTTTTCTAACATGCCTGAGAAAATCTGATAAACTTTGAATACACCACATAGACACAAAGAAACTTGTTCCTTGTTTTCTGAAACGGGAGCCTGTTTAATGGCATCCAGCAACCTTCGACTTGGTTTCACCCCCTTTCTCAGATATCACATGACCTAGATATTCAATGTTAGACCTACACTTCACAGCCCAATACCCCCACTTTACCTTACGGCTTGGAATAAAAGATCTCTGACAAACGGCCCCTATATGGGTGCCAATCAAGCATTGCAGCACCAGCCAGATGAAGAGCGAGCCCGATGATGAAGCATGATACCCAATTGGGTGTGTGAGGGCCCCAGTTCCAAAAGGAGCAGACTCCCATCCGCCCCTTTGTACTCTAGACCAACCAACCATATATTCTCATTTTGTGACTTTGTCTAAAGGAACTGCATACCTATTTGTTACAATTAATATTTTGAGGGGCTCATATGCTGGACCTACAAGCACCCCTTGTCCCCTTTCCTTTAATGAGACCTTGAAAAAACACACTTCTCAATATTTGCAACAATTTGTGCCATGTCAAGTCTTTCTAAAATGGTTTGTAAAACTCCATTGTGCTCTTACAAGTCTTTTGCTTCTATCAGTATGCGGGAGAGCGATGCTGGTGATGCTAGATCTGTCGGCGGCCTTTGACACCGTCCCTCATGAGGGTCTTCTTGCAAGACTCTCAGAGGCTGGTCTCCGAGGGACGGTGCTCCAGTGGTTTCGATCTTTCCTGGCAGGCCGTCGACAAACGGTCTGGGCTTCTGCCTGCTCCGCCGAGATGTCGCCATTGGGTGTCGGAGTTCCTCAGGGCTCTGTCCTGAGTCCAACTCTATTTAACATCTTCATGACCCCTCTGGCGGCATTGGCGGAGTCTTTCGGGGCCCAGATCGTTTCTTATGCCGATGACACCCAGCTCCTCTTCACCTGTGAGAGGGGTGCGGACTTCGATGGAGGTAGGATCCAGGGTTGCCTTGAGGCTGTGTTTCAATGGTTCCATCACAACAGCCTCAAGTGCAACTCGGATAAATCCGAGGTCCTCTTTTTTGGGTGCAGTTCGGATCCGGACTGGAAAGTGTGGTGGCCTGAGAACATGTTTCCACCAGCAAGTTCGTCCCAGGTGGCTAAAAACCTTGGGATTAAGATCGATAATGGCCTCACACTACGTTCACAGGTAATCGGTCTCACTGGTACCTGCTTTGGCCTACTCCGGATGCTACGTAAGTTCCTTCCCCTGTTATCGGAGGAACATAGGAAGATCACGGTGCAGGCGATTATAGGCTCGAGAATCGACTATTCCAACGTCCTTTATCTCGGCTTGCCAGAGTATCTGCTCCAACGGTTACAGGTTGTCCAGAATTCGGCAGCACGGGCCATCTTTGGACTATCTCGCCGTGCCAGAGCCTCGGGTCTTCTGGAGGCTCTGCACTGGCTCCCTGTCCGGAAGCGGATAATTTTTAAAACTCTTACTCTGGCGCACAAAGCCTTGCACGCCTCCGGAGCAAAATACCTGCAGAAGAGGCTGGCCTTTTATTTGCCTGCCAGGTCGCTCAGGTCTGAAGCCCTGTTTCTTGCGGCGGTTCCTCGCGTGAAGAGAGCCCGCATCGGAGGCCGCTCTTTTAAACTACTAGCGCCTCAGTTATGGAATAAACTGCCTGTGTCCCTGCGCAGCATTCCTAATTTGTTGGCCTTTCGGAAAGGGCTTAAAACCTGGCTCTTTTCCTCTTAGTTTCGGTCCCTATTAGGTTTCTTTTATCTCTGTTTCTTATTTTCCCTGTTGTGTTGTGAGATTAGTGTGCAATCCAAAGCGTCGGGACACTCTTCCGAGTAGCCGCACGCTATACAAAACCCCTGCATAACATAACATAACATAACATAACATAACATAACAATCCTGAAATGTGACCACACCTTTAATATGTTGTAACACAGACTCCTTAATCATCAAACATCTCAGAGGACATCTGGGCAAGCTTTCTCGGCACCCATTTTAGTCAGGCTGAAGGAAATAACTAGCACTACGAGCCTGCCATTTATAAAAATCATACAACAATTAACGACACAAGGCCCACAGAATGTTATACTCCAAACGATATTGAGAACTTGCCGAACTCACAAAGCACTATCCAGCGCCAAATCAAAAAAGGAAGAAAGGAGGGAGCGCCAGGGCCAAATGGTATACCTCCTATTCTTTATAAACAAGATGTGCCAGGCTGGGCAGCAGCCCTGGAACCCGTCTTTTTGGAAATAAGACAATCCAACATCATACCAAGGTCCTGGAGGGGCTCTATCATCTCCCCAATCTATAAAGAAGGAGATAAGGCTTCCCCACATAACTATCGACTGGTGGCTTTAATTGATAACGAGGCAAAATACTTTGCAGGTACCCTACTCGAGGAGCTGACGGCCTGGGCTACAGAGAGATCCTTAATCCCAGCCAACCAGACAGGCTTCGCTAAGTCAGTAGGCACGATGACGAACATCTTGAGCATGAGCATGCTCATAGACAAAGCAGAATCTAACAAAATGCCCATCCATTTCTGCTTCATCGACTACAAGGCCGCTTTCGATAACATAAACCAGAAGCTTTTGTGGTCCAAATTGAATGACTGGGGGATCTCGAGACCCCTGTTGGACCTGCTCATCAACCTGCGCACAGAGACCTGGGTACAGATAAAACTAGGGGACGGATCCGCCTTGTCAAGGCCCATACAGACCAATAAGGGCCTAAAGCAAGGCTGCGTCCTGGCCCCCACACTTTTCAACCTGTTCCTAGGAGACCTTGTCCCAATACTAAATGGTTGTAACTCCCACGCCCCTAAACTAGGAGGGCTCCAGCTACCTTGTCTACTATACGCAGACAACATCGTCCTAATAAGCCACACTAAGGTAGGACTTCAACATCTTTTGGATGCAACACAAAGGTATTCAAGTAAGAACGATCTTACAATAAATCTGGGGAAAACCCAAACAATGACCATTAGCAAGAAAAAAAGGAAACCAACACCATGGCATTGGAATACGACAAGAATTGAAGACACCCCAACATACAAATACCTAGGAGTGAAGATCGACAACGGTGGGCAGTTCTCGGTCCAGAGAACAAGTATACGAGGGAGAGGACTTTCGCTAGCGATTTCGTTGAAGTCGCTAAATCATAAACTTTCCGGCCCCTCTCTCCTACCCTTGACGCAAGTAATTCGTGCTAAACTTCTCCCATCAATTACCTATGGGAGTGAGGCACTCAGAGGAAGGGATGCCAAGACCCTTGACAATACTATAACAGCTGCATACAGAATCATTTTCAGTCTACCCAAGCAAACCTCACCCGCTCAAATCAGGCTCGAATTCGGCATTGACCAACAGTTCCTGGCAAGGCAGGGAGCCTATATGATAGCCTGGGATAAAGTGAGGAAATCAAAACAAGGAACTCTGAATGAACACCTGTGGAAGGAGTTAGAACAGCATCCTTC
This sequence comes from Lissotriton vulgaris, assembly GCF_964263255.1. Lineage (NCBI taxonomy): Eukaryota > Metazoa > Chordata > Amphibia > Caudata > Salamandridae > Lissotriton > Lissotriton vulgaris. The sequence goes on along the minus strand of NC_141699.1, from coordinate 91,607,936 downwards.
CTCAGCAGCAGCTAAGTACCTCACGGGCAGCCTGACGAATACAGTTCTAGAACAGCTCTGGAACACTCCAACAAATCACACAATATTCAAAAAATTGGTTAAAAAATCAATCAAATTACAATCATGGCTGCAAGACAAGGAAGCCCTCTCGAAAAGAACACATGGCTGGCTGACCCTGAATTCGTACACAACTAAAGCACAACAGCGCTACCTGGCCGAGGGATACTCCAAAAGTGTCAAGATGTGTTTTCTAAGGCACAGGTTGGGCCTGCTGCCTTGTACTCAAAATCTCCCACACTGGCTCAAAATCAAAGCTGACCCCCTTTGTCGGCTATGCGGCTTGGCACAAGAGGACATGCTGCACTTGATATGCTCTTGTGAAAAACTACGGGACGAACGGAAATGCTGGCATAAACACCACTTCAATCGGCAAGGGATCCACACAAGAAGGACGGCGGTCCTTGCCTGTTTTCATCCTAATGACCCTGGCTTGAATTGCAGCTTTGTAAAATTTCTGAAGGCAGTTGAAAAGAAGATGCCAAAAAACCTAACCCACAACTGTCCCAGTTCAACTGATTTGACATCACTCTGCTGACTGTTTTACGGACTTCATGAGTTCATGAGGACATTGAGCAATACTTTACAAATACGAAGTCCAAATATATGCACAATTGTCATAAGGAAATGTGAACATTTTAATTTCTGATTCTTTTAAAACTGCAGTTTTATTTTTTCTGTTCTTAATCCATTTTATATTGCAATGGTTTTAAGTAACTATGCCAAATAAAGATTACTTACTTACTTACTTTCCTGACTCCTTAATGCATTACAAAATGGATACAGGCAAAGCCAAACTGAAAGCCAGCCTCTTGAACTGGAACAATCCAATTGGAGAAACAAATGCTGTACGATACCTATTTGCCTGGTCTGACTCAACTGGTGATAGGCTGATGCTAAGTCAAAATTACTGAATACAAGTGAACTTGAAAAATTCATGTCAATGTCATCAATGCATGGTAACAGATGAGAGTCTACCCATTAAAACTTCTTAGGTCAATACAGATTCATAGTTCTTCATTTTGTCTTCTTAGCAATCATTAACGTGGATAACCAAAATAATGATTCCATGGGTAGAATCATCCTATCCATGAACATTTTCCTTAGCATCTCCACCAATTCTCTTCTAATGCTGAAAAACATGTGTCTCATCTTATGCTTAATGGGTGCCACTCCTTCCTTCACACACATCTTTTGCTTTAATGCTTTGATTTCCTCAAACTGCTCTTAAACACTTCTTTAAATTTTTCCACCCACAAACAATTATCTTAAACCTTACCAGGGGGCAGCATTTGCTTCTCGTCATTAAAAAGTTAAACTATTACTCTCCTTCCAGGTGTCAGTGTAATTCTGAACAAAGCTTGATGGTACCATCCCAAAATGTTCAGTCCCTTTCTTGTGACATACACCTTTCCAACAATGCTTCTGCCCTTAAATTGAAATTAACTTTTGAATAGCCCACTAAATCAATTTTCTTTCCCTCACATGATACGGGGCACATGTACAGTGGTAAGTGCTCTTTCTTCCACCATTTGATAGTTAACAAATCCTCAGTAATGAGTTTTTTTGACACTACAATCCACTAGTAGGTCTATTTTTTCCATCTACAATCTCCCCATATCGATCAACACACCACAATTCCTTCTACCCCACTCACAATCAATACTACATCCTTTGTCTTTTCAGTTAACTCATTCCAATCATCATCACTTTAATTCTTTCTTAGGGCACCCAAGCTGCTCTTTTTACTATGACAAAGTGTCTTACTTTCCCACAATTTCGACAGGTTTCGACAGGTTGCATTTTTTACTGGGCACTGATGAACAATTGATGTATAATATGGGAACCCACACCTAAAATTAATTTTTTTTTTATGGATTCGGATTTTTCTCCTCTTTATACACCCCTTGCCTCTTCTTCTTAGTTCCTAGTTTCCATGCATTGTGATCTTTGGTAATTTTTTCTGATCTTTTTGTACTAGTTCTTTTGATGCTTTATGTGAAATCGCAATACTTTTCATGATATCAATAGCCTCTAACAAGGAAGGATTTTTCAATTTGAGTAATTTCTCCTATATATTCTTGTCCTAGCATCTGACTACTATTTGGTCTCTTAGCAGCTGAATGTGACTTCCCCAAATTCACAATCAGCAGCCAACATACATAAGACTGTCACATGCATGTCTGTTGACTGTTCCTGGTGCTGCTCACGAGTGAAGAGCGTGTGCTTATTGGCTTTCAGGTTTGGTTGTGTATCAGATTGTTTTTCTATTTTTTTCACAGCCTCTTGGTACTCATCAAGTTTATTTTCCTCTTCTGACCGCTTATGCACTTCTGGAAATTGTTCTTAGATTGCCCGCCCTTCAAGACCCAAGTTGTGTTCCAATAAAATCCTTTTCCTTTCAGGACAATATCTATTACCTCCAATGAGGCCCAAATGTTTTGTTAATGCCCCGTACAATGTTTTCTAACTGATAGGAAGATCACCTGGCATTTTCAAGAAAGGCAGGGATGCAATAACCCTCTGCATTAATGCTGTTCCCTCCAGTGTTTACACACTCAATGAATATAACATTTTCTCCACACACACACTGACACTTCATCACTAAAATCAATGTTGCTACACTTCTGTATATCTGTGTATAGTATCTCCACTAGAAGCACTAGGTTTTACTTCTGTTGTACATTTACGAATGACACACTCTTTTTTGGTTATCAGTGTGCATATTACTGTGATATGCTAACAGATTCCACTTGTGACACCAAAAAGGGTGCATTTCATTGAACTTGTATGACCAGAAACAATGGCAGTTGCCTCTGTTAAACCTTTATAGTCTGCACATCACTGAGGCTTTCAGTTCCACACTTAAATATGGCGCCAGCACCACGCTGCCTGATCTGCCTTTCTGATAGTATGCAAGTCACTAATTGTTCCTTCAGATACATGTGTGCTCGTTGCCACACCTTGGACAGAGGAGTACTGTTGTTGCCTCTTTTAAACATTAATAGTGTCCGCATCACTGATTGCTCTGTCAGGTATGCACTACAACATGGCGCCTGTACCACGCCGCCTGAGCTGCTTTTTTAATAGTGTGCGCGTCACTGACTATCCCTACAGGTACATGTGTTCTTGCTGCTGCACCTCCCAAAGATGGCGCCTGCACCATGCCTCTTGAGCCAACACTGCTTGTCTTTCTTTTAAGTAGTGTTTATGTCACTGAGTGGTACATCAAATTGACACCCCCAATCCTTCAGGTGAAACCATCAACATAAATGCAAAGTGGAGCATGGAACCCCTCGAGCGAGATGGTGAAAATACTGGGCTCGACATCAAAATTTGAATGCAGCACCTGGCACAACCATAAGTGGTTATGCTTTTTTTTCAAGTAACACTGTCTTCAAAACTTTGCCTCAAACTTTGCCTACTCACACTGCTTCCCTGTGTTGCTCTTGACTGTCAATAGTCCGATTTTTTCCAGATAATAAAACCTTATTACTGTGTTGATATAGCACTTTTCACCTAGCGCTTACACCTTGCTCTAAAACACCAACACAATCACATACCTCAGCTCTGCTAGTTGGCAGCACGATTTCCTCAGCCAAAAGAAGTGTAATTTGATCCGCTGCTGTCACAGCGTCTGCTAATGTCATTTTTCTAGAGCAACAGGTCTCCATCATGAAATGACAATGAAGATGAAAAGGTTCAATGTAGAGGATTGCCAAATTGTAGAAGTCACGAAATGAAACGCGGTTCTTGGGGGTCAGCAGCAGCTGTGGTGTATTCATGTCATATCGTTACAATCCCAGGAATAAACTGCCAACTCCTCAAATCCATGCATTCCACGCAGGAATATGGAAGCTACGATGAACGTCCCTGAACATTTTTCCTACGCTTCACCACAGCATCCTCAACCATTTTCTATACCTGAGGGCAGTTCCTACATAGTTGTCCTGGAGCCCTACCACCACAGCAAACAATTCTGAGATGCCCCCTTTCACTGTTACTCCCTTTTGCCAACTATCCAAGCCACATCCCTTTTAATATCCATCAATGAGGAATATCCTTATTACCAACCATCCCTGAGGCACACTGTTCTTAACAACTGTTGCCAGTCAAACCCTCTGACCAACCATCCTTGAGCACCTCCCTTTCCGAGCTACATTCCTTTTACTATCCATATCTGATTCACATCCTCTTAGCCATACTCTGTTCATGCTCCATCAATGGGTCACACCCTCTTATGATCTACTCCTGAGCCAAATCCATTTTACCACCAATCCATGAGTGTACTTTCTTACAACCCATCTCTGAGTCAGACTTCAATGAGACACAACCTCTCACCAAACATCCTAAAGCCAAATGAGTTTCACTATTCATCTATAAGTCAAATCTGACTTACGAACCATCCCAAGCCACACCTATCTCAACCAACCGTCCCTGAATCACACAACTATTACTAACAATTCCCAAGTGACAACCCTTTTACTATCCAAATCCGAGTCACACTCTTCTTATCAAAAATCCTTGTGCCTCGCCTCTTTTAGTATTTATCGATAAAACACATCTATTCTACCAACCATTCCTGAAGCATCATACTAAAAAACCCTGATTCACAGCTTTTTGCTATCCATTGGTCCACCCCTCTTACCAAACATCCCTGTGACACACACCTTTGAGGATCCAGCCTTTAACTATGCCTATCATTTCTACTGTCCCGTGCTACACGCCTCTTACCCACCATCCCTTAGTCCAGGTTTATGTCATACCCTTCTTGCCAATAATTTCTGAGCGACACTGTTCTTATGGACCATCCCTGAGCCACATACTTCATACCAGTCCTTCATGGTCTACTTCTTCTTTCCAGCAATCCCAAAAGTAACTCCTTTTGCAAACCATCTCTGAGCCATCTACTCCTCTAAGCCATCAGATCAATACCCATTTTAGCAACCATCATGCAGCCAAACTCTTTTGTCAATCATCCTTAAACCACCCCCTTTTATAAGTCATCTTGAAGGCACACTAACCTTATTAATCATCTTGAATCTACACCTCTCATGCCAACCATCAATGAGCCATACACCTCTTCCCAAAAAGTATGTAACTATACTCCACTTAACAACCACCACAAGCTCCACCCCTGCTTCCATGGTGTGTTCTGAGCCCCATTAATATCTGTAACAAAGTGAAGGTTTGCATGACTCTTCCTTTGGAGAATGTACTATTAATAGGCAGATGGTCCATGGATAGTTCTTGGAAAGTATGTAGTCTCATATAATGTGTTACAGGCATGCATACATTGATGTACCACTCACAGAAATGTGCATAACATGATGCATGATCCCATTTGTGGCCCTAAGCATGCCATGCATAGACTGATGCAAGAGCCATTTGCTTGAGCCTAATGGGTTAAGAGATGTGCCACACAATGCATATCCCCATGAGAAGCCCAACTTGTGGCCCATGAATAGATTGATGCCCATAAATCTGCATGATTATATGATCGCTAATCATAGCAACGTATGCCTCATGCACAGCATCATGTGTGACCTTCTGTGGTCCCATGTGTAGGCTACAACACAGCTTAATGCAATTCTCCATTTGGTCCGTATGCATGATCCCCCTCCCCCTGATGCATGATATACACAAGTCTCCCCTACTTACCTGCATTGACCCCATATAGCATTCTTCCCAGAAGTATCACTTCGAAGGAGCCAACCGTCCTGCTGATCACCATAAGGACCGCAGCCAAGACAGCCACCAAGTTGTTGTACAGCATGGTCCTCTTCCTGCAGTATGGCGAGAAATGGGAATGACACCTGAGTGAGGCTGATCCTTGCCCCCTGCCAGATCTCCTGCACTGGCTCGCACCCTTGTCCTTTCTCTCTACAGCTTTCGCTGCCACACCTCTTTCAGTCTCCATGCTCTTCCAATTTAAGACCAGGATAATTAGATATTTAAATTGAGAAGAGTGCTATGTTGTCATCCATGACCTCTAGTTCACATTCTCATCGACTCTAACTCCTGCCTAAGGGGCAGCGGCATAACCCAACTACAGTTCCTCAAAAGCATTTTTTCCTTGAACCAGTATGCCTATTTATAGTAAATTAACTGTTCCTTTGCGTGTCGGTTCTTATACTATAGTATGGTGTGCCACCTTTAATGACAGTCTCTTCCAATATTATTGTTCATCTTTCCCTCACTGATCATCCGTTTCTCCTTAAAATATAGCCCGCATTCCCCTCACTGATTGCCTAACTCTAGAATCTGCTCTCTTCACTGACAGCTCTGTCTATACTATTCCATGTTCCTCAAACTGTCTGTCTCTTATTAGACTACAGTTACTGGCAGTGTGTCCTTTTTAGGTTTTCCCTACAAAGCACTTGTGCTTAGGTTTCGCCTGCACAGCGCTTGGGCTGTGCTTGTGAAATCTATTGCATTTAATATATCCTAAAAGGGCTTACATCCCCCTCCACTTCATATTGATCTGTGTGCTTGTCCCTTTACTTTCCCTTGTTTCTACTGGTAGGCATTCTATTTCCTGTTGTTCTAAGTGTATTTCTCTCTTATTAGTCTCCCATGTCCAAAGTACTGGTTCTCATCTGCCCGGTTTGATGGGAACTTCTTTTATTTGAGTAACGCTGCACAGCATTTATTTGCTTTGACAACTCAATGCAGTAAAAGTGTGATTTCTGACAGTCCTTCAGCATTCGCTGATGTCTTTGATTTACACGTTTTGTGTTAGCTCACATTTCAAGTGTGCTTATGAGTCAAGGACGAGACTTGTACCCGGCTCCCCAACTCCACAGTTGGCAGTTCAGGCTGGTATGCCACATCTTCTATCCTGCCCGTTCTCTTCTATTTTTACTTTGTTTCTGCAAACTTTCTATGGTTTTGGAAAAAAACTGTGCAAATGTACTAAAATCTGCTATGTTTTTAAATGGAGACTAAAAGTTAGCAAATGTAGGATTTTTTTATTTTCATTTCCAATCAAACATGGGTGCATCTGCAGGCCGTCTTCTCTCCTAGCTTTTTATCGTTGCTCCTTCACCCGCTTGCTTTCCTCCCGCTGTGACTTTTACTCCCCCGCTGCCTGCCTGCTGTCAATTGTCATTTACTCACACTTCTGTCTGTGCATTATGTGACCGCAGGCTCGGATTGGGAAGGTGGGCACTTGGGCATTGGTCAATGGGCCAGTGCCCTGGGGTCACCTGTGGGCCATTTTTTGGGGGGCTCAGTAAACAAGCCCAAGAGACTGGCTTTCTTTCCCAGTCCCCACCGGGCCACTTTAATGTGGCGTCAGTATCTTGGTCACTCTCCTACCGTGCTTTAGATTGGGTTTCAAGCAACAAGGGAACCCCAATATTGAGACCAGGGGGGATTAGGTATTTTGAAGACAGGGGGAGGCCACTGAGGTCCTCCGTTAGCCTAGGCTACTAAAGTATTTTAGGAGCCATGTTTAGTCAAGTAAAAACAATTTGAAGTAGTCCAGCCAGGAATTGTTTTGCAATACATGCCGGGACACAAGGTTTGGTATGACATCACATTAATTAACAGGATGAATGGAGTATCATAGTATATTTCTAGAAATAGTTCCGGTGCTCTGACGCTAACGCTCGAACTTGTCTACCGGCCCACTCAACGAATTGTTTCCCCTGCAAATTGAATAGTATTGCATAGGTATCTATTCCCAGATCTGTAAGTTAAGCTGTTGTTTTTAATTGTCCATCTTGGGACCACTGTTTGGTTTCTGGGTTTTCTCTCAATGGATTCTACCTGCTCACACTTGTACACTTGTACCATCCTGATGATGATCTCACATTCATGAGATAGAAACGTAGTCGACCTTACAACCAAATCTCCTCCACTGCAATTAAATAATTTGGAGTTTTGCATACTGTTGTTGTCAATGCCATGTAAATTTTACTGTCACGAGCATAAGAACTGTTACTAGAAATATACTATGATACTCCATTTATGCTGTTAATAAATGTGATGTCATACCAAACCTTGTGTCCCAGCATATGTTGCATAACAAGTCCCGCCTGGGATTGCTTAAATTGTTTTTACTTGACTAAACGCTGTTCCTAAAATACTTTAGTAGCCTAGGCTGCACGAGGACCTTGGTGGCCTCCCCCAGACCTGTGTCTTTTCAAAATAAGTGCTGAAGATTGAGGCTGGGGGCCAGGTGTTGCTTTAGCCTTTGGCGCATTCTCACCTTAGAGCCTGCCTTGTGTGCCCTTCAAGAAGCAGTGTTATTCCCCGCCGGGCTATCACTTTTAGGCCATGACTCCCGTAAGGGTGGGTTGTATGCAGGGGCCTCACAGGGGTCAGGTTTTATTGGGCCATTCTCACCTGCTCCCCCTTCCTTGAGCAGCAGCAATGTGCTTTTTGGCACCTCCCTTTCCAGGTAAATGCCCTGAGTCTATAATGGGCTGGGGAGGGGGTGAGTAAGAGAAGTGGCCTCCGTAGAAGCCAGGTGTTGTGACCTCAGGCCCAGTGTCTATTAGGACTTATTGGGGGAGAGCGGAGGGTTGCATAAAATTGCGCTATGGTCAGAGTTGCAGATGTTGAAACTAGGTTCAAGTGCCAGCATCTGCTCAACATCCTGTGATTCTGGGTAAATCCATTGGGGCCTGATTCTGATGCGGTTAGTTGGGCCTCCTAACGGCATTTGCTCTGTCCAAATCGGATTGGGAATGTGTCTTTCCAATCGACTAGGAAAGGTTTCCAACCAACCGAGTGCGATGTGAGTTAGGCTAGGAATATTCAAATCCAAATCTGATGGCATTTGGAATGACCAAGCTGTACAGAGCAGAATTGTATGTCTCTAGGGGCCGCTTTTCCAAACGACCGAGTACGATGCTGGATTAAGACAGCTTTTCCAAATTGTGCCTCCGACTCGTATCGGCAGTCGGAATCAGACTTTGGGGGCCTGGTATAGGCCCCCTGTACCTGGAGCCTTCCCAATTGGGCCTGTGGGGCTACACGTGGGTCTTCCCTTACCAGCTATGCACAGGGTGGCAGGCACCAAGGGATGCCTGCCACAGGGTGCCTAATTTTCCCCAGCCACCACTTTCTTCAATGGGGACCTATGCATTTGGTCGGAACAAAGGCTCCTGTTGAAGTCAATTGGAGTCCAACCAAATCGTATCTGGAAGCATTTGGATGAATCATACTCGGTTGGTTGAACTGTCCTGATCCGATTCGGTTGGAAACCATTCCCAAACACATTCGATCGGAAAGCTTTCCAAACCACATCAGAAATGGGCCCTTAATCTTCATACCGAAAATGAAAATTAATTTGATCTTGTGTTATGTAACTGGTGCTTATGTACATTGCTCCAGTGACTTTGGGCCAAGTTCACACTACAGAAAACTATACCAAAAAACTACGGCAAGATTCCAGTGAGACAAAACAGATAGATGGTGATCCATGAAAGGGATGATCAGGGACGTGAGCCACTTTTTTGAAAATGCCCGGGCGTAATTGTGATCCCAATCCAACCTTGTCTAACCACACAACCTGTGCAAAATCTTTTAACTATGAGCGCGGTACATCGGACAAGTCAAGATTAAGAATATTTACCAGGCAAATTGGCAATTCAGCAGCTCGCAAAAAGATGCCTACTTGAGTAGCAAGTAAAGTAAACAGCTTCTTAATCCTCTCTCTGTGTCCTCCCTCTTTCCCCTTCTTATTCCTTTGTCTCCATCTCACATTTACTCTCATCTGTCACCTCCCTTGTCAATTGCGCGCTGCAGTTCGCAATTTCTGCCATAAGTGAACAGCAATTGTGCACTTCTCTTTTCTACTTCCCGAATGTATCTCGCTTTCTCTTTCTTTAGGACTCCCTCTCTCTCTCTCCTTCCCCCTTTCTCTTCTATTTTCTCTCCTCTCCGACTTCCTTTCCCTTTCTCCCCTTCTCATTCTTCCCCTCTTTATTGCACTCTCTCCTTCTCCATATACACACAATCTGTATAATGGTAATAGCAGCAAAGCATAGCCTCGGTGTGCCTGTGTTTTAATTTTAAAAAAAATTGCTATAAGAAAAATCGCACGAACGTGGAAAGCACAAAAACGCGGCAGAAAATTCATCTCTGTATGATGCTACTGCTGCCTGTCCATGCCAGGGATAGGGGTAATCAAACATTTGAGCTATTGGGTGTGCACACATCTGCGTACAGGGCTCCTTAAGGATTTGACCGTTTTGCAGGACCACAATACCTTCCATGAGAAAAGGAACCGCGCGCTTGAAAATTTCTTTTCGTGTGAGGGGATTTGGGAGTTAAGGTAGAACACTGTTCTGGTGAGGCTTACATACAATACATAAATGCAGCTTGGGAAGCACATGTGGATAGTATATAAAGTATTTACATTCTCCTCAATAGATGATATATACCAGTCATGGGAAGAGACACAGCATACTTTCAAAAGCGTTGGCCTTTAATGCCTGCTATTATCATTTGAATACTGTTACTACTTTGGTCAACTTTCTGGCATCTAAGTATACACAAAAGATGGCGGTGTGTGGACTTAGTTACTGTAATAAGTTTGCCAGAGAATGCTGCCTAGGTGGATTCAGAGCCCACACACAAGGCAGTTTAAAAGTTTTAAAAAAAGGGACAAAATAGTTTGAAAGTTAAAAAAGAGTTATGTTGCAATCTGTGTTGACCATGTTACAGCGATGTTTCAAACTTTAGGCCATGCTGCAATGTGTAAGCATGTACTGCTGTGTAACATCTCTAAAAACATTGACAAAACCAACAGATTCTGCAGAGGTGAAACGTATTTGTTTTTGCAAATGCTTGTTTATACAGTACCTGTTAATCTATATGATAGGCTCTGATTATACAAAAATATATTTTCCTTTTTTTGCTGGTTTCTTTACCCAGAGCCACTGGAATTATGTGGCAGTCAAGCAGCAAATTATTCAGCAGAGTTGACAACATTATTCTGCAATAAAAGGCAAATTATGAGGCATATTGCAGCATAGTTTTTATTAAGTATTAATAAGTATTACTTCATTATTTTGTCATTTTTACACATGCTAATAATGTCTGGTCAAAGATTTCACCTCATTAGTACCGGTTTAACAACCACATACAGAAATAGGCAACTGAAAGAACGCCAGTTAATCTTTGTGAAAGGCCTTCCGCTGTGCTTGACATATGTTGCAACTTTTTTTGTAACTTTGGTCCATTTGAGCTAGAAACAATTTGTTTAGTACCAATCTGCAGATTATTCAGCAGATGATTGATTATGTGGCAACTGTGTCAAATCAATAATCATGCGAATAACGGCACAGCCGCACAATCACATAATTCCAGTAGACCTGTCTGGCTCATTCTCTCTTATCTGTTCTGCCTACTTATGGTCCCTCCTTAGCCTTTAATATCTTCTCCTCATTGGCAGTCTTTCATTGCATTGTTCTATCTGTTCCCCTTTTTGGCAGTCTCGGCTTGGTCCATATTATCTGTTCCTCTCACTGTCAATCTCTTGAATCTGTATTATATTATATTATAATAAATAGATAGGTCGTAGTGTTCCCTATGAGGGAAAGAACCGCACATCAAATAAGACAGCGTGTCTATAACTGACAATAATTAGCCTGAATAATGTTGTTGCTATATTTACAGCGAGGTGCTAAAGTAGCTTAAAAACACCTGGGGCCTCATTTATGAAAAGTGACGCACCGCTGCGTGAAAGCAGCGATGCGTCACTTTTCACTGCGCACTCCTTGCGACATTCCTGATGCGTCATATTTAATGTATGACGCATCATGTCGCAAGGAGTTACAGATACGTCAGTATTTCTGACGTATCTGTAAGCGCAAAAGTGATGCATTGCTGGAGTGTGCCACAAAAGTGACGCAACTCCAGCAATGCGTCCTTCCACATGGGGAAAGCCCCATGTGAAAGGGCTTGCGTCAGTCTTACGCCTGCTGTGAGGCAGGCGCAAGATTTTGACGCAATAGCATCCTAAAAGTGACGCAGTGAAATCTCATAGATTTCACTGCGTCACTATTACGAGGCTTTTTGCGGGGGAACGACCCCTCTGCATACATTATACCTGACGCAGGTATAATGTGGCGCAGGGTTTTAAAAAGTGACGCATCTACCTAGATGCGTCACTTTTTAAATATGGCGCAAAAGGGGGCATTTTTTACACCGCTGGTGCGTCACAAAAAGTGACGCACCGGCGGCGCAAAACTGATGCAAGGCCTTCATAAATAAGGCCCCAACTACCTAGAGGTGTTGTCAGCATGTTACATCGGCTTCGGAAGACGCAACCGGACGTACTACTTGGACATTTCCACATTGGACTTTACTGCTTCATTATTTCCATTTCGGTGGATCTCTTTTTGAGTTTTTAGATTAAGGACTTATTCACTTGTGTTTATGGTGTCCGGGTACAAAACACAGTATTAGGTATATTTTGGAAACTCTCTTTTTCAAAGTTAATCACTCGATTCTATGCTACTTTCTTCCTCATCTTTTGCATGTACACGAGACTATGGTCTTAGTCACAATCTTCTTTTTTCTTTCTTCCGAGGATTCAAACACTGGTTGTCTTTTGATTTTTTCTCCCTTCGACTAATATCAGTAGAAATCTAATATATTTTTGAATGGGATCTGAAATGATTTTGTGATGTTGTGTAAGGTTTTATCTTCTTCTACCTAATTAGAATGGTTCTGATAAACCAAAGGTTGTGAGGCATTTTATCCTTTTATATTAGGTATTTTTAAACTAAAAGATTTGTTGTATATATATAGCACATTGATTGTATGATATTTATTCTTCCAGCCTTGAAAAAGTTTGAGTACAGACGAAACACCTGTCGGCTAAATCGAGTGCTGAAAATCTTTTAGAAATTAATAAAAGAAAAGGAATGATCAACTGATGACGTTTTTGGACTACTTTAATGCTCTGCATATCATTCGTCTGATTGCATTATCTCCATGTGCTTAGGAATACATTGGAATCTAGGCTGTGTTTAGTATTTGTCAAACACTGATATATTATATTATATTATATTATTTATATTATATTATATTATATTATATTATATTCATTGTATTGATATAGTGTTTCCATACTTCTTGCAAGGCCGGCTGTTTTATTGATATAGAATACCCAGAGGAGTAAAACATTGGATGCTCTGCTAATCCACCAGTGGACTGTATGGAGTCTGGTAAAGCAGCAAAGAAGTAACATATAGAGTTCTCTCAAAAGGACTCCGGAGGGGCCTACGGAAAGATATGACACAGGAAAAAGGCAGAGGATCAGACCCAAGCCCCAAACATTTGCTGGGTCCTGACAGACCCAAACAGAGAAGATGCGACAGCAATATGCCTCTAGCCTTCCGCTCTCTTACCTGGGCACATGACCTGGACACCTGTAGAGGGTTGGAGGGATAGGTCTGTATAACCTTAGTTGTTGGTGGGCTGAAATCCCATAGGGAGTAATGCTGATGGCGTAGTTTCGCCCACCATTAAAGCTTGGCCTGCATCACCTCCTCTGAGGCGAAGATGGGAGTGAAGAGGGGTATAGCTGAATTTTTGTAACCAGCTTGGAGGAAGAGGGCGGACAGAGAAACCTAACACGGACAGCTGCAGATGCCGATCTCTCTAGGCATCATGACCCACTATATTGTTCTAAGCGATTTTAATATACATCTTGACCAGGCTAATGTTAGGGACTTGCTGGATTTTTTTGACACCTTACATCTTGTCCAACTTTCACAGTGGATTAGCCTCCCTACCCACCAAGGGGGTCATATTCTTGACCCAAAATGCTACAACTTTTCCAACTTGGTGGAAGCTCCCTGTCCGGTCCCCTGGTCTGACCACTTTTTAACTTATTTTTCGTGGTTAGTGGCCAATGCCGACCCGCCAGCTCATTGTTACTGTAAACCATAATTTGGCAAAATTGATCCGCTGATGTTTAACCAGGCCTTGGATGCCTCCAGGCCTGCCCTTCCATCTTGAGGGTGGACTTGTCCGGTTTACAAGCTGGGTGTCTAACACCACGGATACGTTATCCCCAAACCTCACCCTTAGGTTTTCTAGAGAGTCACCCTCCAAACCCTGGTTCACGCCTGACCTTAAAATGCTTAAACATGAATGCAAGAAACTTTAGCGGGATTGGCGTCATAGAGATTTTTGCCCTGCAGCTAAATATAAACTTAGGCGTAATGAAAAAAATGTACTATGCGGCAATAGCCCATACGAAAAGGTGATTCTATTCAGCCCGCATTGCCTATGCCAAAATTCTAAGGAAATTGTTTCCATTGTCTAGAGTTTTACGTCCCCTACTGCCCAATCAACTACGTCTCCATCTACAGATGCCTGGTGCGATAATCTCTCCAGTTTCTTCATGGACAAAATTCGTACTATTCAGACGGCCTTTACTTCCTGCCATAGTGCTACAGTTGTTTCTCTGCCTTTGGTGTCACCACCTGTCGATTGTATAAATTCCTTACGTGCCTTTTCTCTCTTTGATCTGCCTGGTTCCCTCAAAATTCTGAAGGGCTTGAAATCAGGTTTGCCATCTGATCCCTGTGCAGCCAGATTGCTGGCAGCGGCTGCTGAGACTATTAATGTGGACGTTTATAGCATAATTAATATGTCCTTTCAGGAGGCCCATGTCCCGCAGGTTTGGAAGCGGGCCAAGATTCTTCCTCTTTTAAAGAATCCCTCCGTGCAGGGAATTATCGTCCCATGTCCCTTCTGCCTAGTTTGGCCAAGGTGTGCGAACAGGTGGTGAATAAACAACTAAAGGAGTTAGTTGATAGCTCTTGCTTTTTGCACCTGGCCCAGTCAGGGTTTAGGGCCTCTCACAGCACCGAGTCAGCCTTGGTTGAGGTCTCGGAATCCATTCTGGAGTGTTTGGACGCCTGCAGAAGGGCAGCATTGATTTTGCTGGACCTTTCAGCGGCATTCAAAACTGTTCCACACTCACTGCTCTTAACCCGACTTGCCAAGATTGGTGTTTCTGGCACTGCTTGGGGCTGGCTCAGGTCCTTCCTGGAAGGACGGGTGCAACAGGTCTGGCTTCCACAATCCTCTTCCTCCCCTCAGTTAGTGGACACAGGTGTCCCCCCGGGGTCTTCCCTTAGCCCTCTCCTTTTTAACATCTATGTTACTCCTCTGGTCTATTTGTCAGAGGACTTGGGGGCTAAGGTTATGGCCTACGCTGATGATACCCAGCTTCCTTTTACTTGGAGAAGAAATGAGGACTCAGTCTCCTCGGCTAAACACTGTCTGTCCTCTGTTTTTAAGTGGCTTGCTGCTGCTCAACTCAAGTGCAATGAAGAGAAGTCAGAGATTCTCCTATATGGAAAATTTCCCCCCAATTTCCGAGAATCGCTCTGGCCCCCTGATTTTTCTCTGCCGACATCCAAAGGGAAACCTGTCAAGAACCTAGGGGTATGGTTTGAAGAGATTCTTTCCTTCTTTACTCAGGTTAAGAAGCTGGCCGGCAACTGCTTTGGTCTCCTTAAAATGCTAAGGAAATTTCTATATCTACTTCCCTGGGCTGCGAAAGTAACAGTCATCCGTGCTCTTATTTTATCTAGGTTGGACTATGCCAATGCGTTGTATGCTGGCATCCCTGGATTCTTGTTGAAGAGGCTTCAGGTGGTCCAAAATGTGGCAGCCA
This sequence comes from Lissotriton vulgaris, assembly GCF_964263255.1. NCBI lineage: Eukaryota > Metazoa > Chordata > Amphibia > Caudata > Salamandridae > Lissotriton > Lissotriton vulgaris. Next base: position 91,592,221 of record NC_141699.1, on the reverse strand, counting down.
GACTTCTTCTTGACATTCCTATTGGAAGTAGTGTGAGACAACATATGCGCTAACTTTACTGGCTTCCCGTGGCTGAATGGGTCAAGTTAAAATCAATAGTTATCGCCCACTGTGCTCTTGACGGACAGGGCCCTACCTACCTGCAGAAACGGTTCTCCTTCAATGCACCTGTGAGACAACTGCGCTCTACGTCTCAACTTTTAGCCCAGGGTCCCTGCTTCAAATGCCGTAGGCTGGGTGGCTGCTGTCTTGCCCTGAAAGATTCCTTGGCATGGAACGCCCTTCCATTTGCTCTTTAAAACATTCAAGACCCCTTGGTTTTTAGGAAAAATCTGAAAATGTATCTTTTTCTGTAGTGTTAGCTCTTTCACCCCTCTTGGTTTGCGCCGCGACACTCTTTGGAGTATCTGTGCGAGCTACAAAATAAAATTACATAACATATTTCAACCGAGTATTCTAAAGTCCTCATCACAAGTTGGTCAAAGAACGTGCAGTTTTGAGCACTCCTGATAAATACCATTACCCTGGGGTGAGGTACTGTTGGAACCTGGGATGTCAGGTCACCTAGGGTAGCCTGGCCTAGGGTAAGACACAAATACTAGCGGCACATGTGTGAAGGTTGCAAACCACCCAGCAGTAAATTAACGCAATAACACACAAAAAGGACACTACACCAATATTGGAAAAATACGTACTAGTTTATAAAAATATTCTTTGTTCTCTTGGTTCTGGAAATCACAGTTCAGTATAATACATTCTATCAGTAGAAGTAAAATTACTTTTAAAGTTGCCAAGGTCTGTTAACTTATCAGCACATTACATTTAGTCAGGTATGCAATAACCATTTCATTGTCAACCTTACAATTCCCCTTCTTGGCTTGTCACCTTCCCAACAAAGAACAGTAGTTTCCTAGAAGTAGAGCCTGTACTCCTCTAGAAAAGGGTACTCCTTTCCTTCCTCTTCACTACTGACAACTGAAAATGTGACTATTCCAATTAGAGCAACGTTCCTTGTAGTCCCTTCAGGGATTCCCCTAGGGCGCTTCACACTCTGGGATAGATTCTCTATTCCACTACTTGCTAAGTCTCGCTCCCCTGCCCTCGTGTTACTCTCCTTACTTGTGGTAGGATTTCCAGTTGTAGTCTTGAAACGCCAGAGGGTGGGGGTAACTGCTTGGCAGGGCAAAGGAGCCACGCGCTGGCAAGGCTCCCAAGCTTCCAGGGCACCTCAGCTCCCCTCTCCCGCTCGTGTCAGCTCCTCCGTGTGGTGCTCGAGCGGGGAAATGAGATCTCTGCAATGCCTGCAGGCCGCTGCTGGGCTCCTCAACTCTCCCCTCCCGCTCGCGCCAGCTCTTCCGTGAGGCACTTGAGCGGGGGAGAGATGATTCAACAACGCTTCTCAGCCGCTGCTGGGCTCCCGGCGCTTCCCCGTCTGGTCCCGCCTCCACCTTCCTGACGGAGAGCGGCGCGACCGTGCATGCGCGGGAGTACAGCGGCTCAGGACGGAGTCTGCTCGGTTCACTGGGACTGCCTCCTCCGGTCCCGCCCCCACGCGCCAGCAGACACGTTCCTTCGGCAGGGCCAGCACTCTCTCAAACCCGGGAAAGAGGAAGGGCACTTCTCCTCACAATTCTACCGCCGCAGCCACCGGATACAGGACAACGTTGGTGGGCTGATTCAGGCGGCCAGTGCACTCTGTGGTGCCCTGCTGAGGACACGTTTCCAGCCCCACCACAGTCACCTCAATTCCTCCTTGGCAAGGCTGCCCCAGGTAACAGGGAAAGGGGGGGATAAACTTGAGTTTTATGGCGATTGACTCCTCTCCTGCTCACAGACCCTTTAGCTGATAAAAGAAGTATCTTAGGGTCACTTCCCTCAAGTTCCGCCCTAAAGCCTCTGTTCCTACTGGGTAAGGAGGGGAAATAGGCTTCCCTCAGAAACAGTCTCTCTCAAGTCTCTTTACTGGGCAGAGGACTGCGCTCCGCAGCGCTGCAGTCTCCTTCTCCATTTTACACCCCCTGTATTGCTAGACTAGGGGTTAACCAGGCGCCCAGGGTCTCCAGTCATCCAAAGCAGCAGGGTCAGGACAAATAACCCAAGGGAAGAAGGGTGGTGAATCAATAGGTCAATCCTCTGACTATCCTACCCCCACCTTAAGCTACAGCCTGTCCTCCAGCTGACTCTCTCCAGTAAGACAAAATGGCTGTCCAGCATTCCGCCTTTTATAGGCTGATCCTCAGGAGTCCAGAAGGGACCAGAAGGTTCTGGAACGCCCTATTCTACTCTATGGGACAGGTTCTGGGTTTGGCAGGTAGGACAGTTGGTAGCCACCATTTTGTGACTCCAGCTATTTCCCTGTCAAAAAAGGCCTCTAGGCCTGAGGTGAAAAACTATGAGGGGGGGAAAGAACACCTATCCCCTTGACCAACACCTAGAAAAAGCTAGTGGACACAAAAATTAATAAAGGCATGAGGGGCAAAAAGGGGACAAAATAAATAATAAATTGGAGGGACTACGCAAAAAGCCAGACAGGTCTAACACGCGTCCCCCCCAGCTGAAAGTGGGGAGAACTACCCAACCCCTTGGGAGTCCTCATCACTATGGCGGAAATACCTGGAGAGACCGTCTGCATTGGCGTGGTCCACTCCAGGCCGATGTTCCACCCGGAAGTCCATTCCCTGTAGGGAAATGGACCACCTCAACAGCTTGGGATTTTCCCCCTTCATTTGCATCAGCCAACGAAGAGGTCGGTGGTCAGTCTGAACCAGGAAGTGCGAGCCAAAAAGGTATGGCTGTAGCTTCTTCAGAGCCCACACCACCGCAAAAGCTTCCCTCTCAATTGCACTCCACTTCTGTTCCCGGGGAAGCAGTCTCCTGGATAAGAAGACCACAGGCTGATCCAGGCCCTCTTCATTTAGTTGCGATAACACTGCCCCAATGCCATGTTCTGATGCATCTGTCTGGACAATGAACTCCTTGGAGAAGTCTGGGGCCCTCAGGACCGGCGCTGCACACATTGCCTGCTTCAGTTTCTCAAAAGCTTGCTGACAAGCGTTCGTCCAAACTACCCGTCGAGGTTGTTTCTTAGAGGTGAGCTCAGTGAGAGGCGCTACAATAGTGCCATACCCCTTCACAAAGCGACGGTAGTAGCCTGTGAGGCCCAGGAAGGCTCGGACCTCAGTCTATGTCTTGGGGGGTTCCCAGGCCATGATTGCCTCAATCTTTGCCTGCAGGGGCTGCACTGCCCCCCTACCCACCAAGTGTCCAAGGTACACAACCGACCCCTGCCCAATCTGGCATTTGCTGGCTTTGATGGTCAATCCAGCTTGTTTCAGGGCCTGGAGAACTGCTTGCAAGTGTTGCAAATGGTCCTCCCAACTGCTACTGAAGACAGCAATGTCATCCAGGTAAGCAGCAGAGAAACTCTCCATTCCAGAGAGGACCTGGTTCATCAGCCGCTGAAATGTGGCGGGGGCATTTTTGAGCCCAAAGGGCATCACGCAAAATTGGAAGTGTCCCTCAGGCGTGGAGAAGGCTGACATTTCCTTTGTTCCATCTGTCAAGGAGATCTGCCAGTACCCCAAAGTGAGGTCAAAGGTACGTAGGTATTGGGCAGCTCCTAGCCGGTCAATTAATTCATCCGCCCTAGGGATCGGATGAGCATCAGTCTTTGTAACTGAATTCAGTCCCCGGTAATCCACACAGAACCTTAGTTCTGGTGTGGTGCCTGGTGGAGCGGCTTTTGGCACTAGCACCACTGGACTGGACCAAGGGCTGTTGGAAGGTTCTATAACTCCCAGCTCTAGCATCTTGGCAACCTCTCCATGGATGCTAGCCTTCACCTTGTCGGACAGCCGGTAGGTCTTCGACTTCACTGGTGGGCTGTCCCCTGTGTCCACATCATGGGTACACAGGTGAGTCCTTCCCGGGACAAGGGAGAACAACGTAGAGTACTGCTCCAGTATCTGGCGGCAGTCCTCCCGCTGCTCAGGAGTTAGAGTGGGAGAGAGAATCACTCCCTCCACTGACCCATCCTTCTCTTGAGACGAGAACAAGTCTGGGAGAGGTTTGCTTTCCGCTTCCTCTTCCCCATCAGTCACCATCATAAAAATGACCTCGGGCCTCTCATGGTGCGGTTTGAGTCCGTTGGCATGCAGCACCCGTAGGGGCTGTCGAGGGGTCTTAAGGTCCACCAGGTATGTGGCCTTACCCTTCTTCTCCAACACTTCAAATGGGCCTGTCCAGCGATCCTGAAGGGCACTAAGCTCTCCAGGCTCCATTACCCACACTTTCTGGCCAGGCTCCAATTCCACCTGGTGAGCATTGTGGTCATACCACTCTTTCATGACTGCCTGGCTGGCCTCCAAGTTGTCAGAAGCTTGCTTCCACAACTTCGCCATTTGGCTCCTGAAGGCCAGCATGTAGCTCACCACATCCTGAGGGGGTTTCCTGGGAGACTTCTCCCAACCATCCTTCACCAGGCTGAGAGGACCGCGTACAAAGTGCCCATACAGAAGTTCAAAGGGGCTGAAGCCCACTCCCTTCTGTGGCACTTCCCTGTAAGAGAATAGAAAACAGGGTAGGAGGACGTCCCATTTCCTCCACAGGCTTTCGGGCAGACTTCTGATCATGCCCTTCAAGGTCTTTTTGAACCTCTCAACCAGTCCATTCGACTGGGGGTGATAAGGAGTGGTGAACCGGTAGGTCACTCCACACTCCTTCCACATCGCCCGCATGTAAGCTGACATGAAGTTGGTCCCCCTGTCAGACACAACTTCCTTGGGGAATCCCACTCGGGTAAAGATCCCCATTAGGGCACTAGCCACCACAGGTGCAGTGACTGTCCTCTGAGGAATTGCCTCTGGGTACCTTGTGGCATGATCCACCAGAACCAGGATGAACCTGTGACCAGCTGTTGTTGGTGGATCTAAAGGCCCTCCAATGTCGATGCCCACCCTCTCAAAGGGTGTGCTAATGACCCGAAGTGGTTCCAGGGGAGCCTTCAGCTTCACCCCTGTTTTCCCACTGGCCTGGCAGGATACACATGTCTGACAGTAAGTGTTGGACGCCACTTTCATCTGAGGCCAGTAAAAGTGGAGGACAAGCCGAGCAAAGGTCTTGTCCTGGCCTAAGTGTCCTGCCAAGGGTATAGCATGAGCCAATTCCAGCAGAAAGGCTCGGTATTGTTGCGGGACTACCAAGGCCCTTGATGAACCAGGTAAGGGTACCCTGGGTTCACTGTAGAGGAGTCCATCCTCCCAGTAAATATGGTAGTGTCCTGTAACATCACCTGCTGCCTGGGCTTCAGCCTGTCGCCTCAGTCCCTCAAGGGTAGGGCACTCCCTCTGCCCCTTACAGAATTCCTCTCTGGTAGGACCTCCCTCCACATGCCACTCAGCAGGGATGGGTAAATCCTCCAGAGAGTCTACTTCCCCCTCCACGGACTCCTGGTCCACCACCGCAGGTGGCCGATCTGTCACATGGGGTGTGGAAGCCGAAGCAGGCTCTTCCTGTCTCCGGGTCTGTCCCTTTTTGGCAGCGGGTTGGGCCATTGTTCCAGGCTCCAACCCAGGCGAACTCCCTCTCCGGGCAGTCGCAGACCGTGTGCTCACACAGGCCCAGTCAGGTGTACCCAGCATCGCAGAGTGCGTCCGGTATTCCACCTCTCTCCAAACGTTGTGCTCCATGTCATTCCCCAGCAGACAATCAACTGGCACAGCAGGGCTTACGGCAACTCGAAGTGAACCTGCAACCCCCTCCCACTCAAAGGGTACCTCAGCCACTGGATAGTGGCCCATTCTGCCGTCAGCCATCGCGGCGGGGTGGAGTACATGGGGAACCACCTGCTCTGGAGACACCAGTTGACTTCTCACCATAGTCATACTGGCTCCTGTATCCCTCAGAGCCTCCCCTCTCTGGCCATTGATGGTGACCCATTGCCCATACTTTGCAGTATTTGGGGGCACCTGGATCTTTGGAACCATCTCCCGCTCTCCCAGGGACACTAAGGTGACACCCACCCACTCACCCCCCTTATCTAAGGGCAACTCTCCCCGAGCGCTACACTAGCTACTCCCGGTGGTTTTCCTCCGGTGGGAGGGGGTGGTCTCTTTGGGCATCTGACATCTCCCTTATAATGTCCAACACCACCACACTCAAAACAGTGGAGAACCCTCGGCTGCTGGCTTTGGCCAGGATTAGGGTTTCTGGGCGGGTTTGCCTTAGGGGTGAAACCTGTTCCCTTTCCTTAGAAATTGTTTTGGGGACCTTTAGAGAACTCCCTCTTTTTATCTCCCCCCTCCTTCTTCTGGGGGGCGCCCTGTCCGGCCTTTTGGGAATCCCCTCCAGTCCCCTTTGAGGACACCCGGGTACTTGCCCAGATGTCCGCCTCCTCTGCAAGCTTCTGGGGATTGGTCAGCTTGCTGTCCACCAGGTGTTGGCGCAGCTCGGGAAAACATTTCTCGAGGAGGTGCTCTTTCAAAAATAGATCATACAACCCCTCATAGTCCTTCACCTCACTGCCCTTGACCCAGCCCTCTAAGGCTTTCTTGGTGTAATCTAAAAAATCCACCCAATTCTGGGTACTCAGTTTATGACTTCCCCTAAATTTTTGTCTGTATTTTTCGGGGGTAAGTCCAAACTTTTTCACCAGCGCCACTTTCATTGTAGGGTAGTGGGTTTGCTCATCCTGCTCCAGAGCCAACAAGGTATCCCTGCCAGCAGGTGGCATATACTTATACAGCCCACCCCCCCAGTGAGTTTCTGAGATCCCATGAGCCCTTAAAGAGACTTCATATGCGGCTAACCATTTGGCAATGTCATCGCCTGTGGTGTAACTAGCAATAGCATCCTTGGGTAGATAGGGTCTGGGTTCCCTGGTATTTACTTTGTTTTCGCTGCCACCATTGTTTGGATTAGGAGACCTTAGTGTTAAGGCTTGAAGGTCTAGCTCTTTTATGGTTCGTTCGTGGGCCAACCTCCTGTCCTCCCGCTCCATTTCTAATTTAGCTAACTCCAATTTATCTCCTCTCCTCCCTCCTGTCTTCCAGCTCGGTGTCAGTTAAACTCCTCACTGAGATGCTGCTGCCCTCCCTCGAAAGTGTCCTGGGACCTGTCAGCAGATTCCCCCCTTCAGCTTGGTACATCATTGCAGTCTCAAGGACAGTGTCCCTATCACCCTCTTCTGTGTCCTGTTCCTCCTCTATATGAGCTTCCACCCATGCCCTTATGCTTGTCAGTAACTCGCTTTTCTTGGCACCTTTTTTGAAGAATACCCCCTGTCGTTGACACCACTCTTTAAGTTGGGTCACAGTGTAGGACTCTAGCTCTTCAAGGTTTAATTCAATTCTTCAAATATGGGATTAAATGAGCACTCAGGAGAGAACTAAGAAGCGTGATCTGAGGATAACCTCCACCCACCACCAGGAACAAATTTGGAAAAACAAAAAGACAAATTAGGAGGGCCGCTAGGAGAAAACTCCTGGTGTAGGCTAGTGTATTACGTTTAATTACTACTGAGTAGCTGCAACCACAGTCAGGATCCCACCGCTAGACACCAATTTGTTGGAACCTGGGATGTCAGGTCACCTAGGGTAGCCTGGCCTAGGGTAAGACACAAATACTAGAGGCACATGTGTGAAGGTTGCAAACCACCCAGCAGTAAATTAACGCAATAACATACAAAAAGGACACTACACCAATATTGGAAAAATACGTACTAGTTTATAAAAATATTCTTTGTTCTCTTGGTTCTGGAAATCACAGTTCAGTATAATACATTCTATCAGTAGAAGTAAAATTACTTTTAAAGTTGCCAAAAACTTGTCATAGCACAGTTCTGTTAACTTATCAGCACATTACATTTAGTCAGGTATGCAATAACCATTTCATTGTCAACCTTTCAATTCCCCTTCTTGGCTTGTCACCTTCCCAACAAAGAACAGTAGTTTCCTTGAAGTAGAGCCTGTACTCCTCTAGAAAAGGGTACTCCTTTCCTTCCTCTTCACTACTGACAACTGAAAATGTGACTATTCCAATTAGAGCAACGTTCCTTGTAGTCCCTTCAGGGATTCCCCTAGGGCGCTTAACACTCTGGGATAGCTTCTCTATGCCACTACTTGCTAAGTCTCGCTCCCCTGCCCTCGTGTTACTCTCCTTACTTGTGGTAGGATTTCCAGTTGGTGGAGGGTGGGGGTAACTGCTTGGCAGGACAAAGGAGCCAAGCACTGGCAAGGCTCACCAGCCTCCAGGGCACCTCAGCTCCCCTCTCCCGCTCGTGTCAGCTCCTCCGTGTGGTGCTCGGGCGGGGAAAGGAGATCTCTGCAATGCCTACCGGCCGCTGCTGGGCTCCTCAACTCTCCCCTCTCGCTTGCGCCAGCTCTTCCGTGAGGTGCTTGAGTGGGGGAGAGATGATTCAACAACGCTTCTCAGCCGCAGCTGGGCTCCCGGCGCTTCCCCGTCTGGTCCCGCCTCCACCTTCCTGACAGAGAGCGGCGCGACCGGGCATGCTCGGGAGTACAGCGGCTCAGGACGGAGTCTGCTCAGTTCACTGGGACTGCCTCCTCCGGTCCCGCCCCCACGCGCCAGCAGACACGTTCCTTCGGCAGGGCCAGCACTCTCTCAAACCCGGGAAAGAGGAAGGGCACTTCTCCTCACAATTCTACCGCCACAGCCACCGGATACAGGACAAGGTAGGTGGGCTGATTCAGGCGGCCAGGGCACTCTGTGGTGCCCTGCTGAGGACACGTTTCCAGCCCCACCACAGTCACCTCAATTCCTCCTTGGCAAGGCTGCCCCAGGTAACAGGGAAAGGGGGGATAAACTTGAGTTTTATGGCGATTGACTCCTCTCCTGCTCACAGACCCTTTAGCTGATAAAAGAAGTATCTTAGGGTCACTTCCCTCAAGTTCTGCCCTAAAGCCTCTGTTCCTACTGGGTAAGGAGGGGAAATAGGCTTCCCTCAGAAACAGTCTCTCTCAAGTCTCTTTACTGGGCAGAGGACTGCGCTCCACAGCGCTACAGTCTCCTTCTCCTTTTTACACCCCCTGTATTGCTAGACTAGGGGTTAACCAGGCGCCCAGGGTCTCCAGTCATCCAAAGCAGCAGGGTCAGGACAAATAACCCAAGGGAAGAAGGGTGGTGAATCAATAGGTCAATCCTCTGACTATCCTACCCCCACCTTAAGCTACAGCCTGTCCTCCAGCTGACTCTCTCCAGTAAGACACAATGGCTGTCCAGCATTCTGCCTTTTATAGGCTGATCCTCAGGAGTCCAGAAGGGACCAGAAGGTTCTGGAACGCCCTATTCTACTCTATGGGACAGGTTCTGGGTTTGGCAGTTAGGACAGTTGGTAGCCACCATTTTGTGACTCCAGCTATTTCCCTGTCAGAAAAGGCCTCTAGGCCTGAGGTGAAAAACGATGAGGGGGGGAAAGAACACCTATCCCCTTGACCAACACCTAGAAAAAGCTAGTGGACACAAAAATTAATAAAGGTATGAGGGGCAAAAAGGGGACAAAATAAATAATAAATTGGAGGGACTACGCAAAAAGCCAGACAGGTCTAACAGGTACTAATTGTGGTATTACCTCCTATTTCGAGTTGGCAGCAAGAAAATGAAGTATAAGATACATATCACTTTTTAGGACATCATATTTTGCCTGTTTTGCCTTTTTTTCTGAGCTTTTTCTCCACCAAATAATTTATAAGTGGAAAACTGCGAGGGTATGACTTATAATTCTGATCCCTGTACAAACGTGGGATGAATGTAGCGCTTAACTTTTAAAGATGGCCTCTCTGGTGCTTTAATTCAAGTTTACTGCCTGAACTGCTTGTGCTTTTTTAAATGTTTCAAATTGGCACCAGTTTCCTGAAAAGAGATACGTAATTTTCTCTCCTTGATGTACTAAGGTCCTGTGATGTCATTGTATTAATGTTGCATTACTCTTTTGGTGGAAAGTTACAGAAAATTACAGTTATGTCCATTTGCATATTTATGAGTAGTGTGGCACAAAATCTTACTGCAGGCTTGGGGCCCGATTCATAGAAGTAATCTGAGACAAAATCCTAACTTTACGACTTTCGGTATTCACAAAAGGCATTTAGTAGTAGTAAAGTTAGGAATACTAATTTTACTACTACTAAACTGAGACAAAATCCTAACTTTATAACTTTCTGTACTCACAAAAGGCATTTAGTAGTAGTGATCACAAAAGGCATTAAGTAGTAGTAAAGTTAGGATTCCTAACTTTACTACTACTAAACTGATATAAATTATAACTTTACGACTTTCGGTATTCACAAAAGGCATTCAGTAGTAGTAAAGTTTGGAATCCTAAAAGCCTTTTGTAAATACCCATAGTCGTAAAGTTAGAATTTTGTCTCAGTTTAGTAGTAGTAAAGTTAGGATTCCTAACTTTACTACTACTAAATGCCTTTTGTGAATACCGAAAGTCGTAAAGTTAGGATTTTGTCTCAGATTACTTTTGTGAATCAGGCCCTTAGAGAGCAGCAGCAGACTTGACAGCTGGTGTTTGTGTTGCATTGCATTAAGTGCTATTTTCTTAACGCAAAATGCATCCTGTGGTCCATTTTGGATGTGAGAACGTATTCAGCTCGCAGAATGTAGCTCTAATTGCTGGGTTATATTCCTTGTATAATTCTGACTAATTTTGCTATTATTTGGCCTATTTGCAATACAGCTAATTATTTAAGTTGGCTAGATTCAGTTTATATACCTGTGTATAGTAGATATTTCAATGTACTTATGATTCTTAATAAAAAATCGTATTATCTTTAAAGCCTATTAGGAAGTATCTGATGGTTGTGATATTAGTGCATGCAGCAATATGAAACTGTATTTTTTTTTAGTTTTAGTGGACTATTTCCTTGTGAGGGGCATGTGACTTTTCAATGATGTGAGGTGTAAAAGTTGGTTGTGAACATGACTTAGCAAGTAAGCACTGTTGTACTATTCCGCTTAGAGTGGAGCGGTGACATACATCCTATATACATCTATATAGTAGATCTTATTGTACAAATTTCCCTACATGGTCCACCATGAGCTTTCCTTAAACACGTATGTAGTACTACATGCCACTATATGGTGACATTTTGTGACTGGAACTTCTACAGTCTCACCTATGGGACCCATTCCTCTCAAACTCTAGTCCTTTCCAGATTGTCTCCTATACAGCCAAAATGCCTATAGACTAATTCTGGCTTTGCCTTCACTCATCACTATAGTCCAAGAGATTTTCTCTGCATTATTTTCATTTCAGAGCTCTGGTGGTGATTCCTATAGATTCCACCCTTGCCAGGTGACACTAAGCGGAACAGCCTATTCCTTCTGTTGTCCACGTGCGCCATGCAGGAGACTTTTTTCAATTGCATCACATCCCTCTACACTCTTTTATTATACAGTTAATTAAAACCATAACATACAAACATCATATCGATACTTAATAATATTTAAGGTTTAAAAAAAAATTGTATACACATTTATAAAATCTGGCAATACGAAATAAATGTCAATTCCAAAAGCAGCATTTCAGGTTGATGGCAATATATCACAATTAGCCGTTTAGTCCAAAGGGAAGTGTATAGTATGAAAGTCAATAGCAAAAGTGTCACAATGCTTATTACTGATGGTTAACTTTCTTCAACGTTCATTTGTGCAATAAGAATAGAACTTGCCAGTTTCTTAGTGCTGGGCATTATCCAGTGCAGTTAAAATAATGTTAACAAAGTTCCCAGCCCTTGCTAGAACTTGGACTGAATTATTACTGAAGCACAAATCAGATGCTTCCCTGCAATGTCTCAGTAACTTATCTCGAAAGACCTAGGGCCAGATGTAGGTAATTCATATTTACTGACTCTTAAATACCGAATTTTACTGATTCGGTATTTAAGAGTCCGTAAATATGAAGGTGGGAGATGTAGGTAATTCAAAATTGAGAATTACCGACTCAGTAGGATTCGGTATTTACCGATTCGGTAAATACCGAATCGGTATTGCCCATTGATTCCTCTGGGCCATGAAGCCCATAGGAATCAATGGGCAATACCGATTCGGTATTTACCGAATCAGTAAATACCGAATCCTACAAGGGTGCAGGGGGTGTCACTTTGACACCCTCTAGCACCCCAATTCCGGACTTGTGTGCCATGTGGCATACAGACAGGCCCTAAGGGCATGTCTGTGTGTCACATTGCACAGGTGTGCAAGCACACATGTGCATGCACACCAGGATTCGGTATTTTACCACCCAATTGGATTGGGTGGTTAAATACCAAATCTGAAAGGCCTATGGGACTCAGAAGAGTCCCACCTACATCTGGGTTTTACCGAATCGGTAAAATTACCGATTCGGTATTTTACAGATTCGGTAAATTTACCGATTCGGTAAATTTACCAAATCTGTAAAATGATGCCCCTACATCCCAATCACCAAATACCGGTCGGTAACGGCCGAATTCGGCCGTTACCGACCGGTATTTGGGCTCCTACATCTGGCCCTGGGTCCCTCTGTTGTCCACTTGCCTCATGCAGGAGACTTATTTCAATTGCATCACATCCCTCTACACACTTTCGCCAATCTCCTATGGACACCAGTCAAGCCACCCTCTTCAGAGTCCCTTCAATAGGTGATTCACCCAGGAAGACCAGCTTGATGTTTTCATGCTCCTGTAACCTAAGCACCGTGGCCATATTCACAAACTTTACCTACTTGAAGGTGAGCTCCAGGGGACAGGTAAACAAGGTTTAATTAGTGCTTCATTACTATTGCAGGATTTTTGCTGCCTGGGCATATTTTGAAGTTGAATTTCTATATTTGGCATATCTTTTTCCTCCCTATTTTTAATGGGAAAGCCTTCTCAAAAGAAGAGACATATCTCTCTCTCTCGATCACCTTCTTCAGACTCCTCTCACATTTCAGGATTGTCTCCGCCCAAAAGATAAGAAAGGGCAAGAGAAGAGGATGAGAAGGACAGTAGTAGAACTGTGTTGGGGACCTTGCCATCTTTCCAAAAAGACTATTCAAAAAAGGATGTGAGCAAGAAAATAAGTGTGTTTCTTCTTCTGAGGATTCTGGAGACAATGAGGAGTCTGTCTATTCCTGCCATAGAACAAAGAGGGAAATGCATTTCTAAGTACATGTTGCATGAAGTGTTGTACCATGTGAGAGATAAAATAATGTTTCCATCATTAGTGAAGCATGGTACTTCTCAGGAAGTTTGCCTATTTATCAGTTTGTTTTGGAAATTACTAAACAGGAATGAAAAGATTCTGACAGGATCTCCTTACCCGGATTCATGTCAATGTTATATCCTTAGGGAGATATAGACGCCGTGTTACCTGACAACCTGCACGTTGAGTCTGTGTTTGCTAGGCTGGAGGGTAGATCTTCCAAGGCGGAAGAAAACATTTTAAAAGGCCCTATAGACAAGAAAGTTGAGGTTATGGAGTTTACACACTCAAATCTTTGATTTCAGTCTTTAAATCCTTTTAAAATTTATCCTGGAAGGAATGGGTTTTTGTGATGTATTGTAAAGCATGGGACATCATGTTTAACTATTATCAGACATTACTTTTGAAGTTTTCAAATCAGCAACCCTGGCAAGAGAAGCCTTGATTGCTGCCATACATAATATTTATTCGAGGGATTGGAACACCAGCTCAGCTCAAAGAGCTACAGTCTTGATAATACCTTTAAACGTTTGAGACTTTAGGGTTGGAATTAGAGGATAAACCCGATCACATTTTTAAAGAAATAAAGTATTCTTCCTCTTTTAATAATCAAAGTCTTGAAAATCCTCTAAGTGGAAATGTTCATTCAGATAAACTTCAAGGGGACAGCAACATCATGATCAATGCCCCAGAAACGAGGGGCAATCTTCTTGTTTGTGCTCCTCTAGGAGACATATGCAGGATGGGCATAATAAGAGTCAGCACTCCTGACTAAGCCGGAGTGAGAAGAAAAGATGGCCAAGTATTAAAGATAGGAGAAGAAATAAATTGGTTATTTTTTGAATGGCAGACGATAGCCACAGACAAGTGGAACCTTCAGATGGTAATGAAAGGCTATATTAGAGAATTTAAGAACTTATTGACATGTTTGGGGATCATTCCATCATTCCTTTGCCCATTTCCAGAAACAGCTGGAAAAAGAAAGCACTTCTGGGAGTGATCTCTCCACTGAGTAATTTCTTGGTCCCAAAGAAGGAAATAGGACTATGATGATACGCCATTGTGTTTCTGGTTCAAAAAGTGACAGGAGGGTTTTGCCTTGTGATTGATTTGAAGAAATTGAATATGTTTGTCAGAGATATACAAATCAAAAAGGGGACTCTTCAGGGGATCATTCCTTTGATGACATTAAATTGTTTAATGATTACTCTAGTCCTTATAGATGCACATTCTAAGGGAAAAAGACCATTGGAAATATCTGGGGTTTTGAGTGGGAAAACATCATTGACAATTCATGGTTCCTCATTTTGGTCTGAATTCTGCACTGATGAACTTAACAGAAATCTTAGCCTCAGTGATTACCTACCTCTGTCAGCAGTGGATTACAGTCTCCCCTGCCTGGACAGTTGAATACTAAATGCACCTTCCAAGTAAGAGGCCCTTCTCTTTCTGTAAAAGTGTCAAGGGCCCTATTTACAAGAAACAAACGCAACTCAGTGCCGCAAGTCATTTTGCTGAGCCGTGCTGCGTTACTTTCGAAGCACAGGGATGCGACATATTTGCAACAATATGTTGCATCTCTGTGCTTCCCCCTGTACTGGCGCTAAAACACTTGCCATGCGCCAGCGAAGTGACCCATGCACCTTGGTGTAAGGGTGGCTGCATCAGGCAGGGATTGATTTTGTGCAGGAAGTGGCACCTACCTGCACAAAAACAATCAATTGAGGTGATTTCCTCTTCCAATGTGTGTTGTAAAATGCAGCACGCATTGAAAGAGTAAGAAAACGAGGAGAAATTAAAACATTACTTCTCATTGCACCTTGCTATGCCACCCCATATTGCTCGTAAATATGGAAATACATCAGTGGACATGGTGTTGCGTGGGAACACCCATAGCAACACCCATGTCACGCCCCTACCACGCAAAGTGTTGCATGAAAAGGGGCGATATTTATAAGCACAGGTAACGCTACGTAGAATGGCTTTACTTGAACGTGTAAATATCGCGCAGCAGGTTGTGCTGCATGTTCCTCGCTGTACGTGACACACCGGCAGCACACGGTGCTTGTATATAAGCCCCAAAGATAACAATCAATTGATTATGATTACTGATGAATATCCTCAAATGCCAGCTTGAACCTATGAGGATTTTCAAATTTATTGGATAAGGGTTCTAAACTGTGCAGGGAAGGTTTTTCATCCAAAAGATCGAATTGTTTGTCTTTGGGCTTTGATCCAGAAATGTATGAGCAAGCTGAAAGCTCCAGCCTGTTGGTGGATGGATATTTAAGGGCATATGAGGGAAGGTTTGTTCACAGTACAATAAGGCAGACTACACCTCTGTCCACTGCTGTGGCATCACCACAAATTATGCATTACAGTCTTTAGAATATCCAGTTCTTCTATCATTAGAGATCATTCAGGATCTAAAAGAGGGGTTGGATGTAAGAATTATTTCCCAAGAAGTAATAATGTATCCTTAACTACCATTAATTATTTTTTTATGATTCTTTTTATTAACCACCATTAATTCTGATTATGAATTGGAGTCAACCATGTTGTTGGGCTACCCTAAACCAGATGCCATGCCACTTCAAGTGGTCCAAAATGGAGAGCCAGACATCATCGAACTGGGGGGAGTTGACAGCTATCTTCAGAGCTCTTCAGAGCTTCAGAAACATAGTCTTTCAGAGGACTTCTGAAATTTCTGCTCACAACAGACAATACAGATGTAGTTGATTACATTAGTCATCAGGAGAGCCCTTGATCCAAATTCTTCAATCACGTTGCAGCACTCATAGGTTTATGGGCAGCAAAGAACTTTTTAGGATTGTCAGCAATCCATGGTAAGGGCATGGACAACACCCAGGCAGATCTGTAAAGCAGGAATTTCCATCATCAACGGCCCTCATGACATCAAAATTAATATTTAGGAAGATCTCCAGTAAGTTTTGGACTCCTTCTCTGGATCTTTCTGCTATAGAAAACAATGCCCTCATACGAAGGCTTTGCTACAGAATCTGGAAAAAAGGAGTTTGATGTTTCATGCTTTCCTGTTAAAGTAGCCTAGGACGTTACTTTACACATCCTCATGGGCGTAGGAAGTGTGGGGGATACGGGGTATATATCCCCCCCAGATTTTAAAGTGGGGGCGAGTTGCAATTCGGCTTCCGGTCAGGTATTGACACAGTCGAGCAGGGATTTAATCTTAGCTTAATAATGGGGAAGTACATTATGGCCAAACAAGGTAGACTGTTTTTAGCATTTGTGTATCTATTGCCGGCCTTTGATTGTGCAGAGCATGACAGATTATTGATTATAATGGCTAACTTAAGGGTGGAGCAAGGACTCTTGGCATTCTTGAGACAATTGTGTCAAAACAAGATTTAGATATGGGGTCATGGGTGAGTGCACTGCATCATTCTGCGTAGAGAGAGTGGTAAGACAGGGATGCATTCTGGCACCCTTTTTTATGTTAAATATTAACGGTCTGGGACAGACACTGTTCGATCAGTGCCTGCTTTTACCAAAAATTGTACAGAATCCAATACCTGCCGTCCTCTACGCTAATGATGCAGTGTTGATGGCACATGTTCATCTGGGGCTCAACATCTATTGACTTGTTTTACCACCTACATGCAGAACTTGGGGTTGCAAGTTAACAAATCAAAGACTTTCATAATAAAGTGTGGAAAACAGAGCTCAAAGTGCAGCTTTATCTTCATCAATACAAGCACATTAAAATTACCAAGACATTTCCGTACTTGGGCATCCTGTTTGACCAGAACGGCTAGTGGTGCCAGGCAATCAAATCTAGAAAGTTAATATTTATGAAAGCCACGGCTGCTTTGGCCAACTTCTCAAGGCAACTGTGCAAAAAACTGCCTGTAGAACTTATTAATATATATACATAAGGCTAAGTGCGTAACTACTGCTATGTATTGTGCTGGGATATGGGGCTATTATGATTGTCAGCCCCTACAAGTTTTAGAGAATGCCTTTTTAAGATTTGTTCCAGCTGTTCCGGGTGGCTGGTCCACCTATATATGCCATGCTGAGCTTGGGTTACCTTATCTATCTGACATAATTAAAATATAGCCAGCCCTCTTATGGCATAATATCTGGTCTTTGGAGAAAACCACCCTTAATAGGGATTGTATAAGGGACTATCCAAGGTTTATCCAGAGTTCTACGTTGGGGTGATCAGCGAGCCTGTTTCATTAAGAGGTTTCATGTCTCAAGAAATCTTTGGCGAGATGGCAGGGAACTACTCTTTCTATCGTGATTTGTCTTTGGCAATAAAATTCTTTTGTGTACAAGAAAAAGCAGTAATTATTCTACCACCATTAGAACTTAAATCTTCATTATAAACGTTAAGTGGCAAGATTAGCTATAATAGAGCTATAATAGAGATATTACATTTTGAAAATCTAAAAAGAGACTAAAGATAATAGCCAGGACAAATTTACTGAGAATCTCACAGAAATATTTATCTTGGAATTTAGAACATGGAACTCCACGACTGCTCACTCTATGTCCTATGAATATCTTACCCTTAATTGACTTGACAGCAAACTGGTCCCAAAATTTGAAAAATGGAAAAATTTGTAATTTTTGCAAACTGAACATTCAGACCTTGGATCATATTTTGTCTGTATGTCCAGCATTGGTTCCAAGTCGTCATTGCTGGCTTTGGCAGATGTTTTTACAAAATTGTGTTAAAAATGTAGCTTCAGCCCGTGATTTTCTCTTTTGTCCAAAGAACGAAGCAGTCTGTGTAAAACTATTTAATTATTTTAAGGAGTTTATGTATATATTTAAAATCTTTTATATATTTTTTTAATGGGTTGTTAACCCCCTGCCTGTAATTCCTTTATGAAGTACTAATATTTTCTCTTTTTTTTAGATTGTACTTTGGACATTTACTGGCTGCTATTTATTGCTTTTTGTACAGTTAGGGTAAGTAGTGCTTGTCTCTCATTTTTCTTTTTTTTCCTCTAGTTGCCAATTTCAAAATTCATTTAAAGCGGGACATTTGTCTGTGCATTCCACATGACCTAGCTGCTACTGAATTGCTTTTTGCACAGATTAGGATATGCCCTGTTACTCCTTTTTTCTTGCTGCTAACCCTAAACTGAACTCTCTGGCGAAGTTGGGATTGTGGATTATATGTTGCACTTCAACTGGCTGCTGCCTATTGCTTTTTGAACACTCTGGGATATGCTTGGCTACCTAAATTCTTCTGTTGTTAACCTCAAATCCTATCTTGCCCTGACATCATGCATATTATTCTAAATTTACATGAAGTTGTGGTTTTTAAGTATGGTCTTATACAGACGTCTTTTGCTTTGGTTGAGGTCTCTCAGGCCTCGGTTCTTCCCTATGAGCTAAATAGTATTATTGCTGAAAACCTTAGTTATTTCTCCTACTGGGGTAAATGTCAACATCTATTAAATATTTGTAAGGAAAAATCTAGACCGGCTACGTAGGTTTATGGAAATTTTTTTGGTCCGAGTAATGAGTTTTCTTTGTTTTATTCTGTTTATTTAATAATTTGTATGTACTGTACTGTATACCTCTTTAGAGATCCAAATCTTGAATAAATATTGAATTGAATAAGGGATTGTCTTAAATTACAACTGGTACTCAGCATACCTAGGATGAAGTACATTAAAGACTTCACACGTGACCTAGGCCACCCGGAATATTACAAACAGCTGGAATTCATAAAGCACATCAACAGAAAAGACCTCAAAAGAGAGTGCATGATGTTATGATATTACTGGTGTCTGTAAGACTATTCCCGGAAATATTGAAGCCGAGAATATGCAATAAATTGCCACTTATAATGTACAACCATATTTACAACTCATGGAGGGATGCAGGATAGATTTGTTTTAACTCGTTTTAGGTTAGGCATTTCCCATCGCCTAACAAGCTTTCTTGTAATTAACGACTGGTCAGGCATGCTTTGCAAGTGCCCATGCAATCGCATATCACAGCAAGCAACAATCCACGTAGTGCTCTTTTGTAAATGTTATCCCTTCATTTGCTTGCCAATGAATATAATATGCAGTCTATGAAAATGTTTTCAAAGAATGTAATTAGATGCAGAAAGGCCATAAAACTGTAATCTTCTGGTGATGTGAATATGATTGTATTCTATGATTTATCTTTTGGTTCCATGATGAAATATCAATTACAAAAACACTGATCAACACAAATTTCGTCACTAAAACATCGTCTACAAAAATATCGTCACCATATACTTAAACAAGGATTTACACAAATATCGATAATTTTTTATCGACTACATTAATATCGTTAACATTTTTATCGAATACTAAAATATGGACTACTACATTATCGACAATCCTTGAAATAACATTACCATCTACACTAATATCGATTACACAAATATCGAGTTACTTAGTACCTAATTAAATATACAAAAAATATCGCCTTCTTCTCTATAACCTTAAATACACTATACCTTCAAATAATTTACTTTTTTATAATTATTTAAATAATAAAAATGTGTTTAAAACACACATCTATATACTATATATTTTATAAATGTATATATAATATTTATAAATACTTTTGTAATATAAATGTTACTAATAATTATTATACACTCATAGTCGAATAGTTTTATTAACATTTCACATAATTTAACATTTTTAACATTATTAACTATTATAATGAAACACATACAAAACATTTTCTAATATAAAATAGAACAAAATAATTATTACTACAGCCTCATTTAAAAATAATGGTTTTCAAATTCAAACTAAGGTTCTCCTCCAATGAATTTAAAATACATGTAATTTAACCAATCAAAATGAGCAATTAATTAACTCACTACTATAAAAACAATTACATACTTAACTAAAATTACCATTTTTGGCTAAAACTTGGAGAAAACGGTTACTTTGCTGAAGAGAAGAGAATACACACCTGCAACAACTACTACAACACGGTCTACTACAACTCAAGTAAGTGAAGTCCCATTTTATGTTGTATGAAAACCTCACAAAAAGTAGCTAGACTCCCTGTACTAAATAAATGCTCTCTCTTTTTTGTAAAATAGAACTAAAACATCCTATCAACAACAGCCACAATAAATAAAGAAACAAAAATATGAACAGCCTTATCAATGTCTACTTAGCAAATTTTTAAATAAATAAAAATATAGCAAACTGAAGTTCCAAATGACTTGATATAGTATGAGCTACAAATATATCCAATTATAATAAATTACTAATATTAACTTTTTTTCCAGAACATACAATCTTCATCTACCGATCTACAACTACACAAACAACATCTTCTACTAAATTAAGTAAGTATACCCACTGTGTCAATTAATAATCTGAAACTAGAAACAAACAAGTATCAAACTATATCATTAATTACTACTATTCTCTACCACAACTACAGGCCATTCAACAGAGAAACTCTGAATATAAGAACAGAAAACATCAGAATAGCTGAAAAACAACATAGTAAGTACATTTTTGGATTTCATATTTTAACCTAGACATTTAAATAAATTTTTTACACATGTACTAAAAACACATATATATGTCTTCACAGATCTACCTTACAAATGGCAGAAGGAGCTACTTTTATAACTTCTCAAAAGGGGAAAATAATGCTCAGCTACATGGGTTATACCTACACCCAAGAAAGAGTCAAAGAGAATAAAACCCATTGGAAATGTAGTAAATATTATTTAACTGCATGCTATGGTAGAGCAACTACTGTTGATAACAATATTGTAAATGTATGTGAGCATAACCACCCACCCAATGTAACAGAAGTCGAAGTAAGAGAAGCATTAGAGACACTGAGAGAAGCTAGTACAGGCTCCTAAGAAACAAGCACCACTATTTTGAAAAATGTTTTGACCAAAGTCCCTGAACGCGTAACAGGACAGTTACCTTCAATCCCCAACTTGAAAAGATTAATAGCTAAAACAAAACGAGCTTCTGATCCAACTCCACCACCACCTGAAACTTTTCAAGAGATTAAAATATATCCAGAATATACTATTACCCACAATGAAGATAAATTCTTAATATATGATAACCAAAGTCATGCTAAAAGAATTTTACTTTTTGCTACAAATAGCAATTTGCAAAAACTATAATCGTGTGAAACATGGATGATAGACGGAACTTTTAAAGTGTGTCCCAAACCTTTCTATCAACTTTACACCATCCACGGTGAATAGCAGGAAACCAATATCCTTTTATTTTATACACTGCTGCCAAATAAAACAAATGCAACCTACGTAGAAATCTTAACAACTATCAAAGATTTTACTAATAATTACTATCTTCAAAGAATCATCATAGACCTTGAAATAGCTATGATTCAAGCTATACTTAAAATATATCCACACACTTCAATACAAGGGTGTTATTATCACTACAACCAAAGTATATGGAGACACTTACAAAAATCTACTTTAAGCATAGAATACTCTACTAACAGTAACTTTGCTTACCAGATTAAAAAATTAATAGCACTGGCATATGTCCCAACAACAGAAGTAGCTAATTATTACAATTAATTACTTGACAGCCCTTTCTACCGCAGTAATGAGAAACAATTAACTCCCTTCTTAGACTATTTTGAAGACACCTGGGTGGGAAGATTACATCGTTCTGGTCACCGCAGACAACCTAAATTCCAAATTCCATGGTGGAATGTATATGCTAGTACTATAGCACAGAAAGCCAAAACCAACAACGCGGTAGAAGGATGGCATAATGCCTTCCAAGCCACAATAGGAAGAACACAACCAACACTTCATAAACTAATCCAATGCATCAAAAAAGAGCAAAACTACCAAGAACTAAGAATCGAGCAATCTCTATCAAAAATAGGGCCAAAACTAAGTAAACAAACATTAAATATGTAGGAATACCTACAACAAAAAACAAGAATGTACCCAAGTATCCAAGGTCTAGAATACTTAGACCTAATAGCAAAATCTATCCTTTAACAAAATACAAATAAGAACGCATCAAACAATAAATAAGATAGACCATTTATTTTTTAATTAGTTACATTATGTCATGTAAAAATAAATGTAATGTATTATTACAAGACATAATAGAACTAAATAAAAACAAATTAACCAATAAGCATAATCCAACCCAAAAAATAAATAAATAATAACTTACGGTTCTGCAGCTGTAGAATGGAAAGGGGCGACCAATCGGTCCCCCCGAACGTATGGTCGAGTACCACGATCCCCCCGGGAAGCCATCTTGGGCCGGAGGCGAGTCCCGGCTGGTATGCCCGAAGCGGCGTAGCCGGGGCGCGCCTTTTTCCCGCCCTAGAGTGGGCTGGCCTAGACACCAACACGGCCGGCCACGCCCTTGGAGGCAGGCGGGGGCGGGTTCACGCCCACCCTGAAGACGGATAAAAGGAGCGGAAGCCAAGAAAGCATCCTCTTGTTCCTGTGCTCTGAAGCTGCACCTCCCCGCTGCACGTGAGCTCGAGACGGAACGAAGAGCAATTTTGAGCGTTGTAATCCTTCTTTTTGTCTTACAGATATCCCGTCTAAGAATGCCTAAGAAGGTCGGAAAGCGGGTCGGTACCGAGGAGATGCTCCGCATACTCATGAAGGAGATAGCCGATCTAAAGAGAAAGGTTGAGGCTAAGGACGGGGAGGGAGGATCGAAACGGCCTTTGCAGGGAACAATTCCCGGTGGAAGGAGCAAGAGGCCCAGAAGGGGAGCACTTGGGGGGGAGACCCCGGTTCCCGAAGTGCCACGAGAGGAGCCAACCCCGGCGCCAAGGGAGGGGAATCCAATCCCTGTGGTGGTCACCCCTGCGAACAGGGAGGATATGCCCCCCGAGTTAGCGGCGCAATTGGCAGCGTGGTTGGGAAACGATAGCGAGGGCGCCACGGCTGACGACGCCCGGGCAGTGATGAGGCAACTGCGGGAATCTAGGGAGGCTGCGAAGACTCCATCTCTTGTTCCACCGCAGGTCCCGGCGGTTGGAAGTACAGCAGGCCCAAGTTCGGCGACAAGCGTGGGGTCTACTTCAGGTAAGCGGCCATTGCCGATTGCGGGGGGGAGTCTGCGCCTTCTCGAAAGGAGAAGATTGCCCAGCACGTCCCACTAGAAGTCAAGGAATTGATTTGGGCGGATAAATATATAAACATGTTTTCATTGCTTACCGACCATTACGAGATCGAGCATGTAAAGAGTCAAAAAGAGCTCATGCATCCGAGTGTTTGGCGCGCAAAAATGGCCGCCTTTAAGGTCGACGAGACCATTGGTACTTGGGGCAGAGCGTGGGGAATTTTTACTTCCATCATGGGGGAGCGCAGACCTGAGTTGTTGACCGAGTTACCCATCTATCAGTCACGTATTATGGAGTATTCTGTGGCATATGGGGGCAATCAGTGGTTCTGCTATGATAACCTGTTTAGAAAAGCTAAAGAACACAACCCGTTGTTGTCCTGGGATTGTTACGACTCTGTGTCTTGGCAAAAAATGGAAAGTACGGGGATGTTGAAGGTGCCATTAGTAGGGAGTAACGGGGGGGAATCCTCCCGCCAAAACTCTGGGACGCCCTTTCGGACGAGTACAGGTAACGAGTTCCACACGAAGCCGAGTGGCAACACAGGAAAAAAGGGGATCTGTTGGAACTTTAACAGGGGCAAATGTACCAGGCCCCAGGGGTCATGCAAATTCAGACATGAGTGTGGGGGGTGCGGGCAGCCATCCCATCCTGAGTCCATGTGCAGAGCCAAAACGGGTGATAACGGTGGTAAGGGAGGCGCCAAACAGGTCTAATATAGTCCGAGGGGCGCCTTTACCAACCCCGATTGATACCATGGCAATGATTCCTTGGCTCAGCGAATACCCAGATCATGCTTCCGCTGGGGTGTTACGGAACGGGTTTTCATATGGTTTCCGCATCCCAGTGGGGGATTTTCGGGGGGTACCGGACTGTAAGAATCAAATGTCGGTCTTACAGCACACGGCAGTGGTGCAGGTAAAGATTGGGAAAGAGGTGACTCGAGGTCGTGTCGCCGGTCCATTCGATTTGCCACCAGTTGCTAATTTTGTGTGTTCTCCTCTAGGGGTGGTCCCCAAGAAGGACCCGGGTGAGTTTCGACTGATACACAATTTATCAGCCCCACGTGGTCTTTCCGTGAATGACGCAATAGACCCGGTAGTATGTTCGGTGCGGTACGCATCTTTCGATGAGGCCGTTGCCATGTTGAATCGCCTGGGGCCCGGGACGCTGATGGCCAAATCGGACATCGAGTCAGCGTTCCGGTTGCTCCCGGTACACCCAGACGATCAGCGTCTCCTTGGTTTTCAGTTTCAGGGTCGCTATTACATGGATAAATGTATGCCAATGGGATGCTCAATTTCATGTGCCTATTTCGAGAAATTCAGTTGTTTTCTGCAGTGGGTATTCACGAGGAAGACAGGTTTTCAACATGTTATGCACTATCTCGATGACTTTCTGTTTCTGGGGGCAGCCGGGGATTCTGAGTGCGGACAGGCTTTACATGAATTTTGTGTCCTAATGAATCAATTCGGTGTGCCATTGGCGCCAGGTAAGACGGTGGGCCCCTCGACCTTGATCGAGTTTCTGGGGATCGAGCTCGACTCGGTGGAAGGTTGTTTTCGATTACCTAAAGAAAAGGTGTTAAAGTTCAGGTTATCCCTTGAGACATGTATTCGTGCAACGAAAGTGAATCTGCATCAATTGCAACAGGTGGTGGGTCAGTTGAATTTTGCCCTGAGAGTAATGCCGATGGCACGCCCCTTTTCCCGCTCGATCGCACAGTCCATGGTCGGCTTGAAGGAAGGACATCATCGTACGAGGCTCTCGGCAGAGGTTCGCCAGGACATGCGTATTTGGATTGCATTCCTGGCGGATTTCAATGGTCGAATTGTCTGGAATAAACCAGCAGTGTCTTCCGAGGAGTTGGGGCTATGGACAGACTCGGCGGGGAGTGTGGGTTTTGGCGCCATATTGGGTACACAATGGTCGGCCCAAAAATGGCCGTCATGGTGGCATGAGTGCGGGTTGACAAGTAACATTGCTTTTCTCGAACTGTTCCCTATTATGGTGGCCTTGAAAACATGGCCAGAAGGATTTAGGGATCACTCTGTGGTGTTCTGGTCTGATAACATGACCGTGGTTGAGTGTATCAATAGTCAGGCAGCACGTTGCAAATTGATTCTGAGACTGCTCAAAGAAATTGTGTTGTTGTGCATGCAACTGAATGTACTGTTTAGGGCGCGACACGTGCCGGGGGTGATGAACCAAGCGGCTGATGCGCTTTCTCGTTTCCGTATGCAGGCCTTCTGGGGTTTTCTGCCCACAGCGGACCCGGTGGCGGCACCCTTTCCCGAAGCTCTCTGGTCTCTCGGTGCCCCGAACTACAAAACCTCGTGGGAGAGAGTTTAGCACCCAGGACGAGGATGGCATATCAAGGGGCGTTCCGTTCCTATTGGGCCTTTTTGGGTACTGCCGGGTGGGAGCTTTGGGGTCTGGAAGAGAGTGTAGTGAGATTCCTGCTCTCCTTACGTCACGCAGGCAAGTCAGTAGCCACGGCCCAGAGGCATCGGGCCGCCATTTCCTTCATGGCAAAGGCTCATGGGATCCAGGACCCGACAGCGTCTTTCGTTGTGCAAAAAGCGCTACGTGGGTGGCAACGCCTTGAGGGTCGCAGAGTAGACGATAGGCACCCGATAGGTCTGGATAGGTTGGCCCTGTTATTATCCGTGCCACCGATAACATGTTCCTCCCAGTACGAAGCAGTGTTGTTCCGAGCCGCATTTGCGTTAGCATTCCATGGGGCTATGCGGGTAAGCGAGTTAGTGGCAAGGAACAAGCGGGATACGATGGGGGGACTGTGCCGGGAACACATTCAGGTCAGGGAGGAGACAATGACGGTCTCGTTTGTCAGGTCCAAATCCGATCAGGATGCAATCGGGGACTGCGTAATCATCCAGAGGATCCCTGGGTCTGCCATGTGCCCTGTGGGGTGCGTAGAGGAATATTTAGCACAGAGGGTGGCAGCATGGGGGGGAACCTTGTTAAGACACGCTGACGCCACCCCACTGACAAGGTTTCAGTTTCAGCGGGTGCTTGCGATGTCGATTGCTGCCGCGGGCTTGAACCCCGGCGACTTTGGGACCCATTCCTTTCGGATAGGGGCTGCTACGGAAGCTACAGCCAGGGGTCTGAACGTTGAACAAGTAAAACGTGTGGGGCATTGGTCCTCGAACTGTTATAAGAGGTATGTGCGGTTGCACATGTTGTGAAGCTGTAATGATGTACTCACGCTTCTTGTTTTTGTTTGGTTTTCAGTTGCGCAAGCCTACGAGGCGGGGCGGACTGTCCAGTCGACCCGACACCGGGGGGCCGGCGGTCAGACATTGCCGGCTGTGAAAAAGGAGGTGTGGGTCGTGGGCCACTCATACGTGAGGCGTGCCGCGGACGTATTCAAAGCAGGTGACATGATTCACGTGGCTGGGGAATACGGGTACAGTGTGTCCTTCTACGGAAAGGGCGGGCTCTGTATTGACCAGTTTCGATCATTTTTCGAGGGTTTGTTAGGGCGGACAAGGTCACCGCCGTCTGTAGTCATAGTACATCTTGGGGGCAATGATTTGGTGACCACTGGTAGACGACTTCTTCTTGAGGCGATGCTTTCCACGGTAAGTTGGTTGGCGAGAAGAGTTCCAGGGTGCACAATTGCATGGTCCCATATGATCCCACGGAAAGTGTGGCGGGGGGCTATTTCTGTTTCTGCGCTGAATCATTCAGTAAGGAAAATTAATAATAAAATGAGTAGATTGTTTCGTTCAAGTACACTGCATTCTGTTTCATGGTTGTATTAAAGGGGACAGTATGTATTTGGGAGACGGTGTTCATTTGTCCCGGGTGGGGAACGAATTACTCATAGGAGACTTCATAGCATGGTTAAGGAGATTACAGCATGACCTTTAGGTAGGAGTGTTTTGTGGGGGGTCCGGATAGCCGGTCAACTATCCGGCCTGTGGCGGTAAGGTCATGATCGGTGAGCAGTAATTGGAAGATCCCTATGAGGGGGCGTCACCCATTACGGATGGGAGCGCGCGGGGGAGGTGGCCAATTGGCCCCTCAACGGGGAGGCGGTCCTGTCTAAGGAGAGGCCGCCGGAAGGAAAGGAAAGGTGGTCAAGGCCCCTTCCTGGATAGGAGGGGCTACGGCCCCTCCTGGGGAATTTCCCGGGGCCAGGACATCTGCGACGGCAGATGGGTAAGTTGTGTGGGGTGCGGGAGGGGGTTTACGCTACCTTTTAGACACCTCACACGAGTCCTCGAACGACCGTTAAATGGCGTCGAGTTTATTTGGGCCCCCGTCAAGTACAAAGGGAAATTGGTAAATGCACTTGAGGTACGCCTCTGTGCGGTCGCTCCTCTCACAAGTGAGGGGGGTATTTCTGGTTTAGGGATCTGACACCGGTTACGACCTTGCTGTTGGCCCTTAACGTTAGGATGTACAATTTCAAGTCAAATGTTTTGTAGGATGTTAGTTCGGCTAGGAGAACCTTTGTATTAGAGATCTGTTAAGGTTAGCCAACATCGTAATGTGGAAATGAAATTGTACATTATATGAAACTGTTATTTTAATGTTTTCTTTTGTTTCATATTTTAATAAATACGGCCGGGAAGGGTGACTCCCTTCCCGCCTTCCAAAAGTTCAAGAACTGTTTCCGGTTTCCCAATTCTTGGGGATTGTGTTGAGAGGGGGTGGCGGGTATCTCGGCCATATGGAAAGGGGTGACCAATCGGTCCCCCCGAACGTATGGTCGAGTACCACGATCCCCCCGGGAAGCCATCTTGGGCGGGAGGCGAGTCCCGGCTGGTATGCCCGAAGCGGCGTAGCCGGGGCGCGCCTTTTTCCCGCCCTAGAGTGGGCTGGCCTAGACACCAACACGGCCGGCCACGCCCTTGGAGGCAGGCGGGGGCGGGTTCACGCCCACCATGAAGACGGATAAAAGGAGCGGAAGCCAAGAAAGCATCCTCTTGTTCCTGTGCTCTGAAGCTGCACCTCCCCGCTGCACGTGAGCTCGAGACGGAACGAAGAGCAATTTTGACCCACCCACCAGCCCCTGAGGACAGCGATTCGTTGTAAATACAGTTGATATAGTATCTTTGGTTTTCTCTGTTTTCTTACAGGTTGTGATGATTGTCGTGAAAGTTCTTAACGATGCAATAAAGATTGGTTATTTTCAGTATGTTTGCTAATAAAGTAATTTTGAACAAGGATTGATCAGTATTTACGCTTGATAATAAATGTTGTTTTGCTTTATAGATCTTAGTAACTTAGGTAGAACTGTCGTATTTATTTTGGTCGGGCGGTAAGGTCATGATCGGTGAGCAGTAATTGAAAGATCCCTATGAGGGGGCGTCACCCATTACGGATGGGAGCGCGCGGGGGAGGTGGCCAATTGGCCCCTCAACGGGGAGGCGGTCCTGTCTAAGGAGAGGCCGCCGGAAGGAAAGGAAAGGTGGTCAAGGCCCCTTCCTGGATAGGAGGGGCTACGGCCCCTCCTGGGGAATTTCCCGGGGCCAGGACATCTGCGACGGCAGATGGGTAAGTTGTGTGGGGTGCGGGAGGGGGTTTACGCTACCTTTTAGACACCTCACACGAGTCCTCGAACGACCGTTAAATGGCGTCGAGTTTATTTGGGCCCCCGTCAAGTACAAAGGGAAATTGGTAAATGCACTTGAGGTACGCCTCTGTGCGGTCGCTCCTCTCACAAGTGAGGGGGGTATTTCTGGTTTAGGGATCTGACACCGGTTACGACCTTGCCGTTGGCCCTTAACGTTAGGATGTACAATTTCAAGTCAAATGTTTTGTAGGATGTTAGTTCGGCTAGGAGAACCTTTGTATTAGAGATCTGTTAAGGTTAGCCAACATCGTAATGTGGAAATGAAATTGTACATTATATAAAACTGTTATTTTAATGTTTTCTTTTGTTTCATATTTTAATAAATACGGCCGGGAAGGGTGACTCCCTTCCCGCCTTCCAAAAGTTCAAGAACTGTTTCCGGTTTCCCAATTCTTGGGGATTGTGTTGAGAGGGGGTGGCGGGTATCTCGGCCATATGTGTTGCAAGTAGATGTTTCAACACGAATACAACTTATAGCAATCCACATCATAAAATAAATCCCCACTAAATGCAAAAAATACAACTGTATAAAAAGGGTCCAACGTAGCAATCCTCTGGACAACAGAACCATAAAAAACCCAAAAATAAATCACGATAAAAAACGCTCCAAAATCCCGAAAAATAAGGAAATGTATATAAACATTTGCCTGTATGTTAAAAAAAAAACGAGATCAAATCCATCTGGTCATCCAAACGAACACCTGTAAGTAAAGTACAAACAAAACCCACCCGCAATAAATACTAAACCCACAAAGCCAAAAAATAACATAGAAAAGACAGTAAAATAAATAGTCATAATTTAATACAATAGAGTTACATGACATCCATATTAAATAGCAAACTAACTACGCTATCACTAACATTCTTAATTAACACGTACTTTTCAAGTAAACAGTAAAATAAAACACATAGCAACACGTACACACTAAAACTAGCTCAATACATTCTTAAAATTAACTTAAAAGTAATGAAAATTAAACTTACAATAACAAACACGAAGCAGCTCCCAACCGCGAGGTTCCATCTTCTGAAATGACCCAAACAACGATGTAGATAGACTAAAAAGTGAATTACCCAAAACAAAA
This sequence comes from Lissotriton vulgaris, assembly GCF_964263255.1. Taxonomy (NCBI): domain Eukaryota; kingdom Metazoa; phylum Chordata; class Amphibia; order Caudata; family Salamandridae; genus Lissotriton; species Lissotriton vulgaris. The sequence goes on along the minus strand of NC_141699.1, from coordinate 91,562,224 downwards.
TGGCAGCATAATAAAAACAAAAATAGGACTTAATCCCCATTATAATAAATAAAATATGTGTACTAAATTGAAAAATATTTTGCATAAATTGTGTTAATTTTCAAAATGTTTAAAATAAACATATGAATAATGTAAAATATACAACAATTATTTATTATATTATTATATATTAATACATTATTGTATATTAAAATTATGTTTATTATTGTAAAGAAAAATTATATTATATAAAATATGAACTATGTTATGTATATACTTTTGAAAATGGCAATTATATGTAAATTAATTAACTTATTAAATTTTTATTTAAAATAAAAATAATTAATATGCTAATTAATATACAATTACAATGTATATTTTACAAATAGTGCAATGTAAATTTTCTATAAAAAAATTGTTATAAAAATGTTTAAATTTTTCCATCTACAAAAAAATAATAAAAACTGTTTTTTTGAGACTATATTACTATTGTACTTTTTAAATGTTTGAATGTAAATTTTAAAATGTTGTAAAAACCTATATGTGTTTGTTTATTTAAATATTATGAACTATATATCTGTAATAATAATTACAAATATTAATAATATAATTTTTATTTTTATTTCTGGTTATTTTTTTAAAAAATTAACATTTTTTATTAATGTAACTCGAAATCCAACATAACTCATTGAAAGTGATTGACAGTAAACCATAATAATTTGCTATTCTAACTCCAAATCCAACATAACTCAGGGAAAGTGGTGGACAGTAAAGAATAATAATTTACTATTCTAACTCCAAATCCAACATAACTCAGGGAAAGTGGTGGACAGTAAACCATAATAATTTACTATTCTAACTCCAATCCAACATAAGTCAGTGAAAGTGCTGGAAAGAAAACCATATTAATTTACCATTCTAACTCCAAATCCAACATAACTCAGGGAAAGTGCTGGACAGTAAACCACAATAATTTACTATTCTAACTCCAATCCAACATAAGTCAGAGAAAATGCTGGACAGTAAACCATAATAATTTACTATTCTAACTCCATTCCAACATAAGTCAGGGAAAGTGCTGGAAAGTAAACCATAATAATTCACTATTCTAACTCCAATCCAACATAAGTCAGGGAAAGTTCTGGAAAGTAAACCATAATAATTTACTATTCTAACTCCATTCCAACATAAGTCAGGGAACGTGCTGGAAAGTAAACCATAATAATTCACTATTATAACTCCAAATCCAACATAACTCAGGGAAAGTGCTGGACAGTAAACCATAATAATTTACTATTCTAACTCCAATCCAACATAAGTCAGAGAAAGTGCTGGACAGTAAACCATAATAATTTACTATTCTAATTCCTAATCCAACATAACTCTGGGAAAGTGGTGGACAGTAAACCATAATAATTTACTATTCTAACTTCAATCCAACATAAGTCAGGGAAAGTGCTGGACAGTAAACCATAATAATTTACTATTCTAACTCCAAATCCAACATAAGTCAGGGAAAGTGCTGGAGAGTAAACCATAATAATTTACTATTCTAACTCCAAATCCAACATAACTCAGGGAAAGTGCTGGACAGTAAACCATAATAATTTACTATTCTAACTCCAATCCAACATTAGTCAGGGAAAGTGCTGGAGAGTAAACCATAATATTTAACTATTCTAACTCTAAACCCAACATAACTGAGGGAAAGTGCTGGACAGTAAACTATAATAATTTACTATTCTAACTCCAATCCAACATAAGTCAGGGAAAGTGCTGGAGAGTAAACCATAATATTTAACTATTCTAACTCTAAGCCCAACATAACTCAGGGAAAGTGCTGGACAGTAAACCATAATAAATTACTATTCTAACTCCAAATCCAACATAACTCAGAGAAAGTGCTGGACAGTAAACCATAATAATTTACTATTCTAACTCCAATGCAACAGAAGTCAGGGAAAGTGCTGGACAGTAAACCATAATAATTTACTACTCTAACTCCAATCCAACATAAGTAGGGGAAAGTGCTGGACAGTAAAGCATAATAATTTACTATTCTAACTCCAATCCAACATAAGTCAGGGAAAGTGCTGGACAGTAAACTATAATAATTTACTATTCTAACTCCAATCCAACATAAGTCAGGGAAAGTGCTGGACAGTAAACCATAATAATTTACTATTTTAACTCCAATCCAACATAAGTCAGTGAAAGTGCTGGAAAGAAAACCATATTAATTTACTATTCTAACTCCAAATCCAACATAACTCAGGGAAAGTGCTGGACAGTAAACCATAATAATTTACTATTCTAACTCCAATCCAACATAAGTCAGAGAAAATGCTGGACAGTAAACCATAATAATTTACTATTCTAACTCCATTCCAACATAAGTCAGGGAAAGTGCTGGAAAGTAAACCATAATAATTCACTATTCTAACTCCAATCCAACATAAGTCAGGGAAAGTGCTGGAAAGTATACCATAATAATTTACTATTCTAACTCCATTCCAACATAAGTCAGGGAAAGTGCTGGAAAGTAAACCATAATAATTCACTATTCTAACTCCAATCCAACATAAGTCAGGGAAAGTGCTGGAAAGTAAACCATAATAATTTACTATTATAACTCCAAATCCAACATAACTCAGGGAAAGTGCTGGACAGTAAACCATAATAGTTTACTATTCTAACTCCAATCCAACATAAGTCAGAGAAAGTGCTGGACAGTAAACCATAATAATTTACTATTCTAATTCCAAATCCAACATAACTCTGGGAAAGTGGTGGACAGTAAACCATAATAATTTACTAGTCTAACTCCAATCCAACATAAGTCAGGGAAAGTGCTGGACAGTAAACCATAATAATTTACTATTCTAACTCCAAATCCAACATAAGTCAGGGAAAGTGCTGGAGAGTAAACCATAATAATTTACTATTCTAACTCCAAATCCAACATAACTCAGGGAAAGTGCTGGACAGTAAACCATAATAATTTACTATTCTAACTCCAATCCAACATAAGTCAGGGAAAGTGCTGGAGAGTAAACCATAATATTTAACTATTCTAACTCTAAACCCAACATAACTCAGGGAAAGTGCTGGACAGTAAACTATAATAATTTACTATTCTAACTCCAATCCAACTTAAGTCAGGGAAAGTGCTGGACAGTAAACCATAATAATTTACTATTCTAACTCCAATCCAACATAAATTAGGGAAAGTGCTGGACATTAAACCATAATAATTGACTATTCTAACTCCACTCCAACATAACTCAGGGAAAGTGCTGGACAGTAAACCATAATAATTTACTATTCTAACTCCAATCCAACATAAGTCAGGGAAAGTGCTGGACAGTAAACCATATTAATTTAATATTCTAACTCCAAATCCAACATAACTAATGGAAAGTGCTGGACAGTAAACTATATTAATTTACTATAGTAACTCCAAATGTAACATAAGTCAGGGACAGTGCTGGACAGTGAACCATAATAATTTACTATTCTAACTCCAATCCTACATAAGTCATGGAAAGTGCTGGACAATAAACAATACTAATTTACTATTCTAATTCCAATCCTACATTACTCAAGGAAAATGCTGGACCATAAAGCACTATAATGTATAACTTCTACTCACCCTTCACCCTATACACTCAACTAATAACTACAAAAACGTAATCTTTTCATTTTAATTTTTTTTTAAATTATTTTCGCTCTAAATCTAGTTTTTATTATACATTAACACACATTTTTAAATATTATTACCCACTCTTATCCATCATGATGCTAATTACCCACTAATAAACCATTCACACACTTATTTTACAATTAAATTGTAATTTACAGACTTTATTTCAATTTCAAATTCCACATTAAATAATAACATTTTGTTTTAATTAAAATTTTACATATTTGAAAACATTAACACACATTATTATTTAAAACCCAAACTTATCATCTATATAACATACAACCCACTAATACTAATATAACACACCTAATGTAATGTAAAATAAAATTAAATTTAATTTCAAATTTCAAATTTCAAATATTTAATTTCGAAATATGTTTTTTAAAATAACCCTCGAAAAAAAATCACACACTTATATTTCATGTTAATTTAAAATATAACATTTTCTAATTTTAATTTTCAAATATCGAATTTTGAATTAATTTTTATTTTTACATTTATAATAAAAAAAATTAAAATTTTAAATTACTACCCACCCTTATCCCCTATATAACCAACAACCCACTACTAAATCATTTACATACTTCATTTTAAAAAATTCTTTTAAATTTCAAAATTATTAAAAATTAAAGTTTTCTATTTTAAATATTCATTTTCTTCTTTTTTAATTTTTACAATTCTTAAAAAAAAATTTAACAACTATTTTCAATTACCACCCACCGTTATCCCCTGTAAAACCAATAAAACACTCCTCAAAAATTTACAATAATTTTTTATTTTTCTTTTTTTTAATAAAAATATCAACTATACACATTAAATTACAAAAAATGTCACTTAAAAAAAACTTTTTTAAACATTTATATAACAAAACTAACTATAATATCGATATTATATACAACGATATTTCTCTCAACTATATTCTATACAACAATATTTTTACATGTCGATATTTCTGTTATTCTAAATAAACGATATTTACAACAACGATATTTTTGTTGTCGATATTTTACAAAATCGACATTCTTACCTCAATATTTCTGCTAGTCGATATTTTTCTGTCGATATTCCAGCTGTATACCTTATCTTTTAGCAGTAGTGGCTGTTATTTGAGACCTTTAAGTTTTTAAATAAGATTTTTATATACCTAATCAACTTGCACATGATTTTTTAGCTTTGAAAACAGTATTTGTGTTTTTATACATGTATTAAATCGAATAAATCGTATTTTGAATTTGAATTTGACTGCAACCATCAAGGTTTCTCTATACTGAAGTTTCTAGCATTTCCCCCTCCTTTGAGTACTTACTTTCTTTCCCTCTCATGGAAGACCATCAACCCTCCCTGTATGCCTCAAGCTACATCTTTTGGTTTGGAAGTTGGAGTTTGTTAGAGCATAGACATTAAAGGAGGTTTGTGGAAATGTTTGCCTGTTTATGGCACCCAGTATGGTGGATGGAGCTTTCATTTTCAGAATCTCCTGGGTTGTTCCTGTCTCAGCGGTGGCAACTACATCAACATAATGACTATGATTATAATGAGTAGGAGTAATAGTAATAAACATTGCTGCTAAGTAATAGAGGCATTATATAAAGTAAGAACAATGTTAAAAGCATCTAGAGTGTTTGATGAAGGGGAACGGCTGCTTTCTTTGAAAGAATTAAGGGCCTCATTCACAAAGTTAAACTCAGCTTTTGTGTAAGTTTATTATTTTGTTGCTCTTCATAAATTCCAATTTAATAGTCCATTTATGACTGCAAAGGCTCTGCAGTCGGGACGGAGAACTACACACATAAAAAGATAGGCCTTTCCTATCTTTTTATGTGTGGAGTTCTGCTGAGTCACAGCAGTCGCAAGCTTACTTTTGAATCAGAGTTTGTGAATAGCACAGAGAAAGGAAACTTACACAAAAGTGTACGTTTACCTTTGTAAGTCAGGACCTAAGTCGTTATCTTATAATAAACATGTAAAGCTTAATGTTTAGTAAAAATTATAAATATGGACTGGTGTTTTTACTTCCACATTTGGATGTAATGTATATGTTTTTAGAATTTACAGTGGTTTCCAAGAGTGTGACAGTCACAGCTTTCAAGTAGTAAGGCTGAAAATCTGTTATCAAATCTCAATTATGTTCTTGTGAAAACATTTCTGCGTGCATAATTAAATATAATGCACAATGAAGCATGCACCAATGCATTCAGTGCAATTATATATTTTATTTCCCCAAAGGGAAATTTTTTTTCCTGGCAAAGAAATCCCTTCAATTGCACCCACTCCAATTTAGGAGTGTTATTATTCCCAGTCTGGAAACAGATTTGCTCCAGTTCCTGACAGAAGTAAATCTCATTTTTTTAAGAGAGATAATTTGTAGTGAAGGGGGTTGTGAAACCACACAAACATTGGGCCGTGGATGAGCTCACACTTTGCAGGGCATTCTTGCTCCATGAAGCCCACTCCCCACTTCTGTAGAAGGTTTACTCTAACATAATGTTATACCATGCTAGGGAAACATTATTCAGGAATAAACCATTTATGGGTATAATTTCCTTTTTGCTGCATGGATGTGGTATTTGCACAGTGTGAACCTAGCCGAGGACATATAAGTTCTTTAATGTAAAAAGACCATCAACTATTTATTGGAGCAGTAGCTGGGCCCTGGGATCAGAAATGTACTGTTACTGAATTATGAAGTATTGTTCTTTGAAGGGATACATCTTCAAACCTTTCCTGAATTGATGCAGGGGTGGGAGAGCATGTTGGGTGCTTAGATGGAGAAAGTCTGTCACCTTGATTTATTTTCTTTTTTACACTTCTTTGTTCCCACTCTGAATGTGTCCTGGCTGCCGGTGTGCTGACAGCCACCAGAGATAGTGAGCATATCAGTCAGATAGGCAAGAGTGCTGGTTGTGGTTGCTTTATAAGTGATTCACCTAGTTTTAAAGATAGTACAACCCGAAAGAGAGACAGTGGAGTTCCATCAGATTGGGGGAGATATTTTAATATTTCTTTAGATCCTTGTTGGGAAGCACTGTGGCATGAGGATGCTCATAAGGGGTGGTCAATCTGAATTTGACGAGGCCATGAAGCACAGCTTTACTACCATCTAGTTGCAAGAGAACAAGGGCTTGAAGTTGCTTTTTTAGTAGGAACAGTTTCACTATTTTAGCAGAAAGAGTTAGTACTACACTTTTTGTCTACACATTTTGTCTTCTCAGCAATGTGTTCTTTCAGGGGTGATATTGGTGTCCAGGTTAAATCTAGGTGAATTCGCAATGGCTGAAAGTTAGGATTTAGAGCCATCAACCTTCATGTTATTAAGAAAGGTCATGCCTATTTCTTGCATGAATGTCTTGGCAAATAAGAAGAAGAATGTGTTGGTAGAGCTTAGCTCCAGACAGCTGCTAGTCATCCATCCCTGGATGAGTGCAGGAAGTGTTTAAAGCATTGGATGCCTGGAGAAGAGGAGACTTTCAAGTTGCTGAAATGTGATGATAATATTGGTGAATAGATGCCCAAGGGGCTTCAACTTGAAGTTGAAGATGATGGGGTACAGGATGGAACCCTGGGTCCTAGTCAGGTGCCAGTGGGAAGGATAGGAGAACCAATGAAGGACATTGCTAGTGAATCATAATCAATACATCAGGGAGTGGATACAAGTGGGATGGTTGATGTTGTTTTAGGTGGCTGAGAGGTCAAGCAAGTTCAGGAGGCAGGGGCTATCTGCATCTATTGGAAGGAGAGTATTATCTACAATGTGTAAGCTATTTGTCACCAGGCCTGCAGTGTGTTCTGAAACCAGACTGGTAGTGATGCAGAACCTGGTTTGCACTGCTATGATCATGAAGTTGGTCGTAAACTGCTTTTTTGATGATCCTACAGATGAAGGGTAGGTGAGTGTTGCACCAGTAATTAAGGAGCTTGTCAGGGCCTATTTATGTTTTGTTCAGGAGCAGCAGGTTCTGGTCTGTTTTGAGAGCTTCTTGAAAGATGCTTTAAGTGAAGGCACCATTGACAATGGCAATAAGAGGCAACAGAGCACCACTGGAAAGAGCTTTAAAAAAGAATGAGCGTAAGACATAATTTTCATAGGCAGTGTGTTTGAGGGAGTTGAGTAGGTCGACAAGATCTGTGAGAGCAAGGCTTTTGAAGGATTACCATTGCAGGATGCAATGAAAAGGATCGAGTCTAAGAGATAAAGTTAGTTTGATGTTAAGGTGCTGATGCTTCTTCTGTTGTTTTTCACAAGAAGTTGATGACACAACACTTGTCTATGGAGTGTGGGATAGGGGAGTCAGACGGGGGTTTACGAAGTTGTTGAGTGTCTTGAAGAGTCTTCTCCTACTGTTCACAGCTTCACTGATGGTACAAGTATAGTATTGGCTTTGGCTGATTTATGAGCTGTCTGTGTGTTGCAAGGAGGAACTTAAGTAACATGACTTCATCAGGGGCTCTGCTTTTCTTCCATTTTCTTTCCTGCCTGTGGATGGAGTGTTTGTTGCCCATGACATCTTTGAAGTATTGTGGTGCTTAAGGACTTGGCGTTCACTTGCGCATTTTAGTTTAACCATGGGTTTTCACATAATTTTCCAGAAAAGTGTTAAAGTAATTTAAAACGTTGTAGATATAGGAAGTGGGGTTGGCAGGATAAGAGGTGAGATTGACCTTTAGGTTATTGATGGGGAAGTATTTAAGTCTGAGGGCCTGATTTAGATCTTGGCAGACAGGTTACTCCGACACAGTGGTGACGGATACCTTGTCCGCTGATATATATATATACTATTATATCCTATGGAATTTATATTTCTGCAGACAGGATATCTGTCACTGTTCTTCATCAGGCTCTAAGAGTGTGTGTCTGGTCTAGATCTAGTTACAAAATGTGATATTAATAATCTGGCAGGTACTCATTTTAGTTGCAGTGGTGCAGGGTTTCAGGCCGAAAAGCCTTGTTACGTTTAAGCCTGTGCCCATTCAGGATGTATCTGCATGTGCAAATTGTTTTGTAAATTGGGCATCTTAAAATCTACTTGCCATGTTTCTCTAGTGTATTGCTAAGTGCAGTACGCGTTAGGACAGGTGAAACCTCCGGCCCATCTACTCTCTTCAAATGTCCCTCCCAATCATTAAATTCACAAATGTGCTATCTACATCAAGTATTGAAAATATGCATATTTGTGCTTTTAAGCTTCCATGTTTTTTACAACCATGCTCTGTTTAGCTGTCCAAGAGCCCCGTGTGTGGTATGTGATCCCCCAGACAGAAAATACCTAAATTAAATATAAGTATTGCTTCCCATATATTCCTTATATAAACTATAGGCTAGAGATGCATGAATAATTTGATATAGTGTTAGCATGTTTTGTGACAGCACCTTTGCAGTAATGAAAATGTCAGAGGATACAGGTTAAGGCAAAGGGTTGGTAATTGTGAATCAGGCACAACATTGTTACAACATGTGTGGGAAAGACTAATGGAATCCGCAGACATAAAATACCTCAGAAACTGAGTTTTCCCGCTTAAAAATTTGGAAAGTATTCTGTATTGTTTTTTTACCAATTCTGGCATATGGAACTCAGAATGGAGAGGTAATACAGCATTTGGTAAATACCACACTTGACAATATCAGTATTTACTAGTGTGGCTGTACGACGCCAAACACCAGAGGAATCTGGAATCCTAATGGGACACACAGACAATACAACAATTCAGTTATTTCCTTCAAATGAATACAGAGTAACTTCGTGGTGATGCAAAGCTGGAAGATGGGTTTTTAATTTTTATTCTCAGTATGTTTACATCTGTGTACCTCTAAAATCTTGGAGCGTCACTTCAACTACTGAAAACAGGATATTTGCGTATTATGAGTAATAAATGGTCACATATTAACATAGAACATAGATTGCAGTTCACCTTGCAGATTCATGATCATAGAAAGGTCTCATTTCTTCAAGTATTCACATGGCTTTTGGAGTGCTACAATATCCTCCACCTGAACAGTAGGTGGTAAACTAGCCCACAGATGTGCACCAACATATAGAAAGAAAAAAAATGTATAATTGTGCAGTAACCTAAATCCTTGCTAATACAACAATTCTGGAGTGGAGTAACAATATTACTGCATTTGGTTTTTCCAGAGATTAGGCTGACCCCTCTAAGTGATGGCTGGGATTCCTTTATAATGCATGTTCTGGCTCAAGATCTCTAATGGTGTGTATCTATATTCAAAGGAGTGTAATCACAAAAGTTAAATTGTGTGTGTGTAAATTTACTAACGTGTAAATCTACTACTGTAGATTTACTACTGCACCTAGGTGTTAATCTACAATTTTTTACTATCCACCATTTAAGTGTAGATTTACACAGAGGAGAATAACTACATGTCTTCACTACCTGGTGAAGTCTTCTACTACAGGATCTATGATGTAATGTTACTAACCTATATTTTAAAATGAAATATGAATGTAAAATAATTTAAAATATATATTATAAAATGAGAATTAAGAAAATAATATGTTACTTGCACATATTCCCATTACATTGAGTGTATATGAAATAATTAATTAATTAAAAAGATCACTTAATTTATAAAAATCATTATTAAAGAAAGATGCTGTCTTATGCCCTGGGTTGTTCTTGTCACAGAAGTGGTTACGGATGATGTTTGAAAATGGTAATCAAATACGATGCACCTTTTGGAATCACAGTGTTAGAACTGGCTATTTCTGGTTGGCTAAGGCAACGCCAAAGCCAGACAGAAACCACCATTCTAGTCAGGGCAAGGGAGTCACACGCCAAGATAACCCCTGCTCACCCCCTTGGTAGCATGGCACGAGCAGACAGGCTTATCCCAGAGGCAATGTGTAAAGCATTTGCGCACGCACACAACAGCAAAAACATCCTAGGCACACCACAAAAGGAACTCCACACAAGGTTATATAAAAATAACTTATGTATTGTCAAAACACATCAGATAGTAATCACACAATACCCATTGTGCAAACTGGCACGGGCAATATTCACAAAGGATTATTTACACAGGAAAGGGCCACGTGGGCCACTGTCAGAATGAGCACTTAGTAGAAAATAGCACTTCTAGAACATAGAATGTAGGATATAAAATCACTGTAGCACAAATTAGCAAATATAGCACATAACCAGTAACCACTGGTAACAGGTAAGTACCAGCTACGCAACCCTAAACACCTTAGGAGAATGTCATGCAGGGAACCAGGACCTCACTAGGACCACCTGTACTAGAAAGAACCACCACCTAAGTATCACAATACGATTAGGGGTATAAGCAAGAACACATTACACATGATGCATCACAACATTCAGAGGTGTAGGGAAGGAAAACACATGATGCATAAAACATACATTCAGCGGTGTCAGAACAAGGCACATGATGCATCAAATTCCCATTCAGAGGTGCAGGGAAGGAAAAACACATGATGCATAAACCAACACATTCAGAGGTGTAAAATCAAGGAAGACACATGATGCATAAAAACATTTAGAGGTGCCAGAACATAACTCAATAGCGCAAAAACACATGTTGCCCCAAAAACATTCAGAGGTGTAAGATCAAGGTGCGTAATCATATTAAATGCATTACATTTCCTAGCACCACATCACATTGTGCAAAACTCACATTGGGCAATTACCATCATAACATAGCAGGTAACCACATTGCGCAAACTTACATAAGCCACCACCTGTCACAGTCCCTAGGCCACTGGCCTTGTTGGGGCTAGGACGCCCTGTGTCCCAATGTCAGGGGCCTAAACATGGCAGCTGCCCACAAAGTTCTGGGCAGCTGAGGACAATCCCAAGCACCTAAACGGTGCAGCTGCCCACTAATTGCTGGGCAGCTGGGATATAAAACTGCGACAGGGTCCTCACTGACCCTAGAACAGAACTGCGCCCAATCGTTGGAGCCACACAGGCTCTGACACTACACATGGCCAAAAGTTGGAGCCACACAGTCTCTAAAACAAATATGCCCTAAGTCCCTCGGGGGGACTCCAAAAATCAATGTGGGCCTTGGAGCACCTTGGCTCTTCTCAAAAATAAGGGGGGCGGGGGAGCCAATTCAGCTCCTTAAACAAACATGCCCCCGGAGCCCCTCGAGGCTTGAAAACAACTTGCCCCCTTGAGCCTCTCATGGCTCGACAAATGACTGGCCTTCCAGAGCCTCGCTGGGCTCTCAACAAACAATGGGGGCTGTGAGCCTCTCAGGGCTTTAAACCAGGAGGCTGCCTAAAAACTGCCAGCAAGCCACACGGGGCGGGCACCGGCAATGTGCCCAGACGCCTCCCCCTTCTCCCAACCAAACACCACGGGCCCCCTCTCACCGGGCTTGCAGAGTTCTGTTTGGCCGGACTCTGCTTCTCCTTCCAGCGGCGGTAGCGCATGGCGGGGCTCTCCCTCCTCATGGGAGCCCCACCTTCACAAAGCGCCCACTTCGCTGTTCACCCGGTCCCCCATCTCGGGACGGGGACTCGATGTGGAGCCTTCGTGGCTCCAAGGCAGCTCGTCTCCTCTCTCTGGGCTCCCTCAGCACACAGTAGCCCCACAACCGGCCACACTTCCTCTTCCCCTCCTTCCGTCGCTCTCGCGGGGCTCCCTTCCGTCCGGTAAGCTCCGCACATGTCCCTCGCAGTCGTGCCTGACTTCCTGGTCGCGCTACAGCGGCCAGGAGCAGGCTTCCTTGGGCTACGGCGGTGATTTCTTCACGGGCATAATGAGGGGTGGGCACCCTCGGTATAAATATAAAAGTACAAGCGAGGTGGGCACTCGCAATTGCTGCAATTATCGTGGTAGGCACCCGAATTTAAATTAATAATTAAAATCCGGGCAAAATGTGGCGTGGGCAGCTGCGAAAGTGAAAGTAAAGCGCTCTCAAGCGCTAGAGACAACTTCAAGCGCTCCCAAGCGCCATTGGACAGACTAGAGCGCTATTAAGCGCTGGGGGCCAATATCTCTGAAGTAAAATGCAGCTTCTCCATGCTGCCAAAGGTCCCAGAGATTCCAAGGGGCAAAGCCAGAAAAAAGGGAGTTCCAGGGCAAAGCAAAGTCCCCCCTCCTCCTATGAAAGGCAGCAGGGTCCCAAAGAGTCCTCTGGGGCATCCAGGTGCTGGGTAGGGCCCAGGGAGGCAAGCCTTCCCCTGAGCCCAAGCAGCAGCACGCCCCTGGCAGGATTCAAGTTAAGAATAAGAACATTTTGGAAGGGGACACAGCCCCTTTTTATACAGAGGAATCCTTTGTCTAGCAGGGTGCAGGCAATGTGAGAACCAGCTAGAACTGGTTATAGGGAATTCCTTTCACTGGCCAGGCTAGGGACATCAGATGCACCCCAGGGGGTGGAGCCAGCATTGTGTGGGGAAAACCCAGCCCATTCAGGACTCTCAAACCAGACAGTCAATCCACAAGCAGGCCCAGGCTCACTCCTGGAGCCAGGCTCCAGCCAATCACACGCCAAACACAAATTACACAAATATGCCATCTTCTCGAAGTGGCACTTCCACACTAGACACAATCATGCCGCATATATCATTGCGCAGCATTCAATCTCACGAGTTCGCACATACCAAACTCGACCCTGCACTCCCCACACATCAGGAACTACCATGGGCATACATATTCCCCATTCATTCCTATGGGAGGGCAGGTCACTCTCACCACACACACACAGAGAGCTCACGCACTTTACACTGTACCACAGTGAAAAAGTGCGCAGAGGTCTAAAATCACCAACACCAGTCACAGAAACAGGCTAGGAGAAAGCAAAACGTTTTGGGGTGAACCTGCCAAAAGGGCCGGGTCCAACACACAGCAAATAACCCCTGCATTTGTTGTATCTTGCTTGAGTTCAGCGCTCCCAATTTATGAGCTCTTTTTTGTCAGAGCCATTTGTGGTTGTAGTAACTTCAAAATTATAATTTGTCAATAGCTGTAAGTTTACTCTTTTGTGGGTGGGCATTTATAGTAGTCTTTCTGTTCCTAGACCATTCTTTTAATTTTCACTACAACCCTTCCATTTTTTAGTAATTATTCACCATTTATCAGCCACAGAACAAAATGTATAAGGCCTTTGAGGGAATAACAGTGGGACAGTAGATCAAACTGCAAAATGTCACTTTTGCTATCCATGGTGTGTTGGTGAACCTGCATTTACAGACTAAACTATACTTTATATTATAGACTATCTCTTAACTATAATTGTCCTCCGACTCACTTGCCCTACTATGTCATAAATAGACACAATTAACATCCGTGAGCGAGCAAGAGGATCGATAAATGAGTTGGTCAATTAGTCATTTAGTTTGTAAGTAATCAAACAACTTAGGACTTCACTGAATCAGTCAGCAAAAGCAAGTGAGAGAAGGAGAAACTGATTGAGTTGATAAGTGGTTTGACGGTGAGTGAATCTATGAGACAGTCACTGAGTAGATGGTCTCAGGATTAATCAGTGGGTTTTAGAGCGGTCAGACGATGGATGTGTTGTATTTTTCATTAATTTGCAGGTGGGTTGCAGTACTGAATGTTTACAGATTCAAATTCTGTTATCGTTGATTCAAATGGAAAAGTTAACATTGCTCAGGGAGGAAGTGAGAGGTTGAAAGTTACCTTCCATATTTACCACAGAGGGGACCTGTGAGTTGTGCTCCCAAGAGTCCACCAATGCTGTAGATCGACACGGTTAAAGACCATAGGAACTTGACCGTTTCTTGACTGAAATGTGAGTCATATCTGTCCACCCAGGTCTGGTTCATGAATTGTTGGATATACTGGCAAGAAAGAAAGTCATCACATTATGAAAAATAACTTCACAAAGGGAATCACACAACTTAACAAAATCTGTCACTCTTAACTCAGTAATAATGACACTGGTTTTAATACATTGTAAGCTTTAAAAAAATCATCTGACTACATCCTACTGATTCCTGCCACTTGAGAAGTTTAATAGACAATATTGCAGGTGGCTGAGCAAACAAAATCACTTGGGCTACTGTGCAGGTGAAGCTTGGCAGTAATGATGTCAGGATGGCAAACAAGGTCCAAGTCCACATCTTTATAATCAATTGCTTGGGAAATATCACCTTAGTGAATCCTAGAGTGAGAATCAAGAGCGTCTCTATAGGCTTGAATCGTTTTGATAGGAAATATGGTAAGCTGTCTAGTGGACTTTTTAAAATTCTACTAATGATTTTAAAATTCTACTAATGATGTTGCTATATAGTAGATCTTCCTGAATATTAATTATAATTGAATGGAAAGTAAAATAGGCAGAGAGACAGTGGAAATCTATCCCAAAGACTTTGTTAGATTAAAATTGGGAACAGATTGGCTAATTCTACAGTGATACATTGAATATGATTATTGTGGTAAAGATTTAAGATGACATCAAAGTGTACTCTGCTTAGTTACTTACGTACAAAATATCTCAGTTTGCTAGAAAATGTCATTAGGAATTATAGAATGTTGAGCGGAGGGGCGTTTGTTATGAGATGTAGCCTAGAAAACATTACACAATGGCAGTTTAAATGGGTGGTACAATACTTATTGAAGAAAAAGAGTAAATAGAAATACCTAGACCTTCAGTATAAGTTAATATCCTTCAAAAGGTATGTTTACCATTGTAAGTGGGGGTAAAATTAAAAGAAAAAGAGAGAACTAGTATAAATGAAAAAATAAATGTATTTTCTCTTGGGAGATGATTAATTGCCCCTCTAGCATTAGAGTTCCCATTGCAGATCATTTTCTATAAAGAAGAAGAGGTGTCACTCATGCGTTAGGTAACAAGAAAATGATAGTATGTAATCTAATCTTTAAATGTAACTGAATGTTGGTGAAGTGGTTGAATTTTATATTTCCTTTATTAATGACAAGTGATTTTGAATCCTATAATGAGAAATTCTATAATTTACTTAGGTTGTGACGATATAATTCTATATCAAGGATGGCTGAATAAGGCTGAACTTTTAAAGTTGCACATTACCGGACATACATAATCAAAATTGATGTCTCAATATGGTCACAAAAAGTAAATAAAGAATTTGCAACAACTTTTTGCAAATAATTTTTTTGAGCATCTGGCTGACATGTAACACTTTCAGATCACAGAAGAATCATTTGGCTCCATCTAATCTGCCCTTCTTAGTCTTTTTCTTATCCACCTGTACAGCACAGTCAGAGGAATTTGCTGTATTGCCAAGAAATTTCAGTCGTAGTAAGTAGATTTCTCTTCACTGCCTGGTAATAAAGCTACATGTAGAAAATGATAAGAAAATGGACATGTGTACCATGAAACCTTATTACACGTATTGTGGCAATCACAAAAATGAAAACTGTGAATGTTATCAAAAAAGCTACCATGAAGATACTTGCCCGAGAACGCTCACAGTAATTTTGCAGTGATTGAACTGAGAGTGTTTACATCGAGTGTCTGCTTTTTAAAGTAAGGCAATTGTGGTGAAGTTTGGATAAAGGGCTCAAGGTTGGTTACACATGAGCACATGTGCACACACTTGTGTGCATGTGTGCAGGATGCGTGTGTTAGACAATTGTGATGTGCTGCCCAGTAATTGCCCACAGGTAGCCTGGCACAGAAGGGATATTGCATTATAGGTACTGTAGTATTCAAGAGCCAGGCAGGGTTTTAGTGAGTGAGGGTTGGATGCAGGGGCGTAACACAGGCCCCCGCATCCCCAACAGTGCGGGGGCCCTGAGCTGCAGGGGGCCCCCTCAGCACTGTACTCACGCCGGAGCGCTCCAGATTAAATCCGGAGGGGGGCCCCTCTGTGTATCTTGCAGGGGGGCCCCTTTAACATTTGTTACGCCACTGGTTGGATGGTGGTTAATTAGAGACTGTTAATTGTGAGAGGGTCCTGAACTCATGTGTTGGGTTTACATGTGGGCGACTGAAAACATCGGGCTATCCATTCATGAGAGAAAGGCGAGGATGAATGATTCTTAGCAGGTACGTGGAGAAGTGTGGCTCAATGATTAGAGCGGCAGACCCTGATGTAGATGTCTAGCCCGGAACCAGGGTTCAATTCCCCGCCTCGGCGGGTTTTGGGCTCAAAATTCCACGGACCTGATAATTCTCGCCTCAGTGCCTATTCCAATCATGGAGTCCCACTCTGCAACTCTGGGCAATAGCTTGCTTAATCTCCACAACGGCCCCCACAACGCTAAGGATGCCTGGCCTCCACCTTGGGGGTGCCCAGGAGTGGACGCCTCACAGGGAAAGCCAGGATGGGTTCCACAGCGGTATTCGTACAAGCACCTTGAGACCCTTGCGGGTGAGTAGTGCGCTATACAAGTATCAATTTACATTTTTACGTGAAGCAAGAATTGAGCCGCGCAGATAATTTCAGATGAGAATGGGTGTTGGTAAAGGAGGGTGAGGACAGGATATGAGTAAAGTGGAGGTTAACAGTGTGCGGTAGACAGCGGTTGAAAGTAAAAGCAGTTGTCAGTTCAAGGACGGAGAGAGCGCAGCGCGGTGCCCTGAGTTTGGATGATTAAAATGAGGGTGTGGGCTGAATGAAAATGAAAGGAGTGATATAATAAGAGGAGGATTTGGGAATGGTGTTGGTACGGGGGTACATAGTAGAAAAACACCTGAGAGTATGTCTACATTTAATAGGAAGGTTTAATGATACGTAATATGAAAGTAGGAAGTTGTAATCTGGGAGGAGTAATGGATGTGTGTTCAGGGCAATGAGGCAATTAAGTGGGAGTTACCACGTGAATGACGTGAAGGTACAACGGATGTAAGGAAATGGGATTACACTTTGTTTGAGGTTCTTGTGATTGTTAAATGGGTTATAATACCATAAACTCTGTGAATTCATAGTCATGCCGAAATGTGATAGTCACAGGGGATTGAATCATACATGAATGTTTTGAATGTTTTTGACTGTCATTCTTTATGGAATTATAATGCATGTTTTACTGTCATTTGTAGTTACCCCTGACAAAGGTCCCCAGCAGCCCAAAATGCATTGGGTTTTTATAGAAACTGCTTCGGATGAACAATGCGTCTGTGCGTATTCTTGAAGAGAGGTCTGGATGGGCACATCTTGAATATGAGAATACGTTGAAAATTGCATTACCCTGTGTGTGGAGCACATTGGATTTAAGCGAAAGAGCCGATAAAGCAAAGGAGTAACAGGAGTAAAATGGAGTAAAAAGATGGATTGAAATTAAAGAAACAAAATTGGGCTATGCCATTGCCATTGGGGCAGGAGATTGCCCCAAAAATTAAGATATACAAAAGGGATTCTGCCAGGATTGGTGCTTGGGGTAAGCCTTATAATAATATTGAACATTAATATATGGGTTTGCTAGAAAATCTGTAGCTCTTTCTCTGCATTATACACATAGATTAAATTTGCCACAAGGTACAGTTTCACTCTACTTAAGCCAAGACAATCCAACAAGGGTCCAACTGGGGTAAAGCTTGCCTGCCCAGTGTGAATTTGCAGGTCCCAATAACCAACATATACATCTAATGGGACTACAGAAATTGCTCATAATCAGATTCCAGGCTTTTGTCCCACCTGCTGGCCAAAGATTATTTTATTTAACACACTTTATTCATGACTTCGTCACATCACATAGCGTAAAGGGTAGTCAACAGAGACAGTCTTTTCTCTTTTCTTTACATATGGAACCAAACAGTTGTCCTGCTGGCCCAAGATCATTACTTTGCCCCTCCAGCAGAGATTCCAAAAGCCTCCCCACACAAAAGGAGCAATTATCAGTGATTTACCTAGCTCCTAGGAGAGGAAAGGTGCATGGGGGAATGTTTTAATTTGAGTTCTTATCCCATGACCTAACAATAACATCACTTTAGCCCTTGTGTTTCTTAACAGAAGTTAAGATTGTCTTTCCATACATAGTTCAGTGTAAAACATATATTTTATGCCCTAAGCTAACTGTAACTTATGCCTCCGCCATGCACAGTTTTGTTATTAATAATTTCATTTCAAATCTTGCAGTGATATTATCAATGATGTCATAGAAGATGTCATTAATGATGTGATATGTGAGGTAATTAGCAGGGTATGGCGAGTATGGCGAGAGTGCAAATTATAGATACCGTAGGGCAGATGTTATAGTTACCTGAGATAACTGTAACTACAACTGTTGAATTTCGGTACTGTTTAGAGCTGTTCTTTGTTACTGAGGCCCCCTCCCAAGTCTTATGAGGCCCCGGGTACCCTACCTCCTGGGGCTGCATGTTCTCATTAAAGGGAGGGGGGTTGTGGACCCCCCCTCCCTGAGCTTAAATTCTTCCCTAGGGCATTTCAACTTTCGAGGTGGGTGCCCACCCAGGGCGCCCACAAAGTACCACGTGGGGAGTTCCATGGCCACCGCAGCCAAAGCAGAATCCCACATGGGGAGGGAGCCCAAGTTGCTTCCATCCAGTGGGAGCAGCTGTATTCTGCTTGCTCCGTCCGGACAGGAACCCGCAGGATTGTGGTCTGGGAAACATCACACAAGTCTGCTCCCAGCCGGCAGGAGCATTTTTAAACCTCCCACTGTCTGGGAGCAGAATTGTATGTTTGTTCCAGTTTGGAGGCAGATTAAAAAATGCTCCTGCCAGACCTGAGCTGACATATGTTTCTCTGCCTGCAAAAGTGCAGTAGTGCAGGTAGAGAAACTACTGTGTCCTGGTGGTGTGCTTTCAGGGACACAGTCACTGAGCGGATATGTCCCTGGGGCCTCTAAAGGCTGGGAAGTGCGGCATGTAGCCCCTTTCCCCTTATGTTTACATTTTGGCCCTGCTAGATGGGGTCCTTTGGGCACCATTAGGAGTCACATGCCCCCCTCCCTTCATATTATCATCTTCAGTTCCAGGGGCCACACACAGCCCCCCCCCCCGGAGCTTCTTTAGGCCCTAGAGACCCAATTTTCATGGACCTTTTTTTATTTTACAGGGGAAGGGGCCATGTGGCCTACCTTCATAAATCTCTTTAGGCCCTTGGGATCCCATCCTCAAGCCATTATAGGTCTGGGGTGCCCACGCACAGGGTCAAAACTTACAAGTCTGCTCCAGCCAGCTGGAGAATTTTCAAAACTCCCACCAGTTGGGATCAGACTTAGTATTGCTGCAGATTAAAAATGCTCCTGTCAGGCATAAGCAAACACAAATTTCCCTGCCCACTCCAGTGCGGGCATGGAAAATAATGTGTTCCAGGGGGTGACCTCCCATGGACATTGCATGTGAGCTGGCCCAGGGAAATGGGGTGCCCAAAGCCATTATGGGTTCAGGGAGAGGGGCCATATGTCCCCCTTTCTTTTAAGAAATTTAGCAGCCTCTGGGAGGGAGCCTTTGGGGCTTGTAGAAGCTTGGGTGGGTGGTCTCTTGCCCCCGTAACAATAACTGTGGGCCCTGGGGATAGGAAGTTCTGGAGCCAAAGATAGGCAGGAGAGGGGGGCCACATGTCTCCTCCTGTGAAGAATAACTGTGGGCCAAAGAGAATGGGGTGCCTGAGGTGAAAATGGCCTGGAAAGGCCACCTTGCCTTATTAAATCAGGCCTAGACTGGGGTCGCCGGGGCCCATAATGGCTTAGAAAAGGGGTGGCATGCCCCTTCCCCTTAAGTGAACCACATGTCCAGGCAGCAATATATATTTTTTTAATTATTTTTATTGAAACATCAGCAGTGTTAGCAGACAACATTACCACAGTACATTTTTGACAGTACACATAGAGCAGCATGTTATACATTCCGGAAAATATTATTTTTTCTGACTGGACAGTGATCCAGGCGAGCTGTCCCCACATCTATTGTGATCTCCCACCCCCTCCCGCCATAGCATCCTGACTTCCTTCACATGCCCCTGTACAGTTCCCACTGATTCCATACCTTTTCCCATTTCTTCGGGCAGCCATGACTTTCATATATCGTTTTCTCTGCTGCGAAGCACCAGTCCATGTCTATTTTCCAACACGCCACTGTCGGTGGTTAGCTGGCACCCCAAGCCCCTGCAATATTTCTCTTGGCCACCATTGCAGCCACTAGTAGCCAGACTTTTTGATACTTGGGCCATTTCTGTTCCCCGGATACACATAGAACATGCCACCGTGCCTCCAGAGGTATTACAGTCTGACATTACTTGCGTCACTCTCTCCCAAAATTGTTGTATAATCAGGCAGTCCCACAATATATGGAAGAAGGTGCCCTTCTGTTTACAGCCCCTCCGTCATTTCTCTGTGGGGGTGCAACCCAGTCTATATATGAGTATTCTGGTGGATTAGGACCTTTGTAGAATTCTCAACTGGACCAGTCAAAATCGCGCCCTGATTGCCACCTCCCCGGGGCTTTGCACCGCCTCCACCCAGTTGTCATCTTCAAGCCAGCCTAGTTTGTTTCCCATGCCTCTCTTAACTTCACAAGAGGGTCGGGCGAATTGTTAATGATTTTCTTGTATGTAAAAGACAGTGTCTTTTCAGGTATCGGTCAAAAAAAAAATAGCTTCTAGTGGGCTGTGATCGGGGAGATGTACCCCTGCCTTGATATGTTTATGCATTGCATGCCCCAGTTGTCAGTGTCTATACTGTTCTTGTTCTGCTAGTTGAAACTCTTTTTGCAGTGTAGCAAATGAGGACAGGGCTTGTCCCCGCCATACATCTCCCAAATGCATTATATCAATCATTTTCCACTTACCAAACCCCTCTATCTTCTTTACTTGCTTGAGCATCTCACTTTCCCACAAGGGGTTCTGTTCTGTCAGCTTGTTATCGCACCCAAGATATCTAGTGGCTTTTGCCCACACGTTGATCACAGTATTTGCATGCAGTGGGATATGTTTGTTTACAGCGCAGGAGTATAATGCCCTCATATACCATCTTGCACCCATCACCCAATGGTCCACTTGGTATGCTGGGTTGTTTCTGTCTATGAACACCTAGTCATTGATAATCATAAACTGTGAGGCCCAATAGTATACACCTCTCTGTAGCTTAGCTAATGCAATCCTTGCCCCCCCCCGCCATCCCTTAGTGGCGTCCGTAATTCAACTTCCTTAAAAAATTTATCTGGAACTGAAAATGACATATTCTGTAGAATATATAATATTCTGGTAGGACATCACTACATGCTTCAGGAGCAAAGTACCTTCAAAAAAGGCTAGCTTTTTACCATCCTGCAAGGTCCCTGTGATTGGGGTCTTTGTTTCTTGCCGTGGTCCCTCGTATAAAAAGGGCACGTATAGGAGGGCGATCTTTCAGACTGTTAGCTCCGCAAGTTTGGAATACTCTGCCAGTGTCACTGCGTAGTACCTCCAATCTACTGGCGTTCAGGAAGGGCCTTAAAACCTGGCTTTTTACTTTGTAGATATCAGCTTTCACCGCTAGTTAGGGATCTCCCCACTTTTCTGTTTTTTTCTTCCGTTATGTTGTGATACAGGTGTGCAATAAAGCGCCAGGAAACTCTTTGAGTAGCCGTGCGCTATACAAAACAAAAATAACATAACATAACATAACATCATTTCAAAAAGAACCGCTCTTCCCATAAGGGAAATCGTAAGGGTCCTCCAGTGGGCCACGTCACTAACCTGTCTAGTTGCTGTTGTAGGTTATTTGCGTGAAAGTCGTTATCTGTTTTTGTAATTTGTATGCCCAAATATTTACAGTTATCATTAACCTGCAGTTGGGTGCCCGCCCCTAATAGTGGTGGGGGACCATCTGACAGCATACACAACAAGGATTTTTCTCAATGAATCTGGTTTCGAGAGTATCTACCGAATAGTTTACAAATCTGTAGAAAATGGCTCACCGTGAATCTTGGCTGTGTCACGTACAGGAGGACATCATCAGCATGAAGCAAGATTGTCTCTTCCCATGTGTTCCCCCCCCCCCCACAAATACCGGATATCACAGGGTCCCCTCTCACCCAGGCTGCCAATGGTTCCAACAGTAGTGCGAATATTAATGGGGATAGAGGGCGCTCTTGTCTGGTACCCTTGTAGAGGGCAAAAGAGCAAGACTCCAAACCGCTTACTCTGAGCCAAGGGGGCTGTGTATAGCAATTTAATCCAGGATTGGCATTGGGGGCCGAACCAAAATCGCTTCAGAACTTCAAATAGATAATGCTATGCAATGCTATCGAATACCATAAGGGCGTCAAGGGATACCAGTGCCGCTTCCTTCTCCTGTTTCATTTTCACTAAATGCATCACCCAATATAAATGTCTGAGATTGAGACTGGTGCTCCTACAGGGCATACAACTACTAGACTGGTCTGGATGAATCAAGGTTGTGATTGGTTCCAGTAGCCTATTTACCAATACTTTAGCCAGTATTTTAACTTCAATATTCAACAGGGATATTGCCACAGTGGTTGGAAGGCTTGCCCGGCTTCGGAATCACGAATGGTGCCCTCTGCTGGTCCACTGGTAGACGCACCTGTGTTCTTGCTTCATTAAACATCTCCCAGAGGTATGGGGCCACTATACTCGTTGTACATTTAAAAATCTCCACCGGCAGCCCATTTGGCCCGCAAAACTTCCATGCCTGCAGATCCTGTTTCACCCCAATTATTTACTCTGCGGTAATGTCCCTATCAATGTGTTCCTTATAATCAGTGGACAGTTCCGGTACCCGCATCTCGTCCAACAATTCACTGCAATCCACAGCTGTCCTTTCGGGTTGGGAAGCATATATCTTTTCATAATAGTCTGCGAACACTCGCACCACTTCTTCCCCGGTGTTGTATGTCTGTCTGTTCTCGTCATGCACTTCGGCCACCCAGCTCCTTTCTCTGTCTCTCTTTTTGAGCAAGGCAATCATTTTATTTGCTTCATCTCCTCGGTCGTACACTCGTCATTATGTGGCCAGTGCTGCCGCCCTTGCTGCATTACTTGCTAGATCCTGCTATTCTTGCCTTTTGAGGTCTAGACGTGTGCTAGATCTTGATCCTGTCACCCTCCTTCTAGATAGGTTGCCTCTATCTCGGTCCCCTCTGTCTCTAATGCATCCCACTGGAGTTTCTTCTCTTTATTACTGGCCCCAGTACATGCCTGGACATAGCCCCTCATCACCGGCTTAAGCGCTTCCCACAGTATGAAGGCCCTCGTCAAGGACCCTTCGTTTTCCTGGAAGTAAAGGCGACCCCGCTCCTGGACTTTCTGTGCATTGTCGTCATTTTTTAAGAACCATGCATTCAGTCTGGGCGGTAGAGTTAAAGTCCGGCTAGGACCCCTCACTCCTACTTCTATTGGGAAGTGGTCCGATATACCACAGGGGCCAATTCTGACACCAGTGGATCATTGTTCGCTCCCTCTGTGTGTTAATATGTGGTCAAGGGGAGGGGAAACAACCTTTACAATGCAACTTTTACAACGAACTACCATTACAACAAAACGTTTAAAACGCAACATCCATTACAACGCATGCATTTACAACGCAACCATTACAAAGCATGACACTACAACACACACCACTACAACGCATGCCATTACAACGCAGTCATAACAACGCATACCATTACAATGCATAGCATTACAACACATAGTACCCTTACACTATCCAACACTTACCCTACTGTTGCACCCTCTGGAGTTAGAATAGTAGTTTTTACCCCTACACTATCCAACACTTACCCTACTGTTGCACCCCCTGGAGTTAGAATAGCAATTTTTACCCCTACACTATCCAATACTTACCTTACATGCAATATAATGTTATGCGTTGTAATGGTATGCGTTGTAAATGTAGTATGCGTTGTAGTGGAATGCGTTGTAAAGGTAGTATCAAAGTTTTTGTTGTAATGGTATGCGTTGTAATGGATGTTGCGGTGTAAAAAAATGCGTTGTAAAGGTAGGCGTTGTAAAAGTATGTGTTGTAACGTCATACATCCCAAGGGGAGTAGCTACGATGATGTGCAGCTGAGTAAAAGTTATATTTGTGAACCGCAGGGTTATGCATCCGCCAAAGGTCCGTCAGTCCCATTTGTTTTTTTGTGAATGCTGTATGAGTCTGTATGTGTCTGGATGAGTTTTGTATTTTGTCTTTTTGGTATGTGTACATGTTTCTTTTCCGGGGGTCATTTGTTCAACAGTATACTGTTTGTACTCCTGAATTTTATGTGGAAATGCTGTTTATCCACATATACATATACAAAAACTTGTTTTAAGAAATTAGCAGCGCTAGAGGAATGTAGCTTGACACAACATTAATTTGCTCTCCCATTTCCCTGTGAGGGCCTCTGATCGTCCTAAGGTGTCATGCCAATTCTTATCTATTACTAATGAGAGACTCGCCTTTACTAATATTCCCACTCCCATGGATCCGTTTGTATAGCCTGCATGTGCAACTAGTTTAAATCCATATCTATATAATGCCTGGTATTTGTGACCATTCAATTGAGTTTCCTGAAACAACACTATGCTTGGGGAGTGATGATGTAGGTATTGTAATACTATGTTATGCTTAATGCGGCACCCCAGGCCATTCACATTACACAAAAAGATTTTTAAATCGGTTTTCCTATAGAGCTCACCCTGGTGTTCGCTATTCGAGGTATTACCTCTGCCCTGTACTGTCGTTGTCTCATCTGCTGCCATTCCAATGGTGTTGTTCCCACCCCTTCTCATCTGTGGTCGCACCTGTGTACAGTGACATTGAAGATGTAAATAACAAACAATATCCCAATTAGGAAGACCAAAACGAAACAATTCCCCAGTAGAACTAATCCCCTTCCTGCTACTCCGTTGGCGGTCATAACAGTTCCCACTTCCCCAACTCGCAGAGTGCCTGTCGTCCCAAAAGAAACACCTATGGTGGGGTAAGTCGGTGCCACATCATGTTGGCTCCCCCCCCTGGCAACCCCTCCACCTGCCACCCGGTGGATGCCCATTGTATTCACGTTACAGTATTGCTATTCAGAAGACTGCGCCAAATGTCGTTCCATGAAAGAAGTTGAAGAACCCCCCCCCCTACCTCTACCCCTCCATCTCCAACATAGGGCCTGGACTTCATTGTTCTTGGCGCAGTTCTTTGTTAGTATCCCCCATTCCAGACGCTCTGTCTGTCCCGGTCCTGACTGACCTTTTCGCCTGTTTAGTCGTTTTCCATCGCTGCCTTGGCCTCTTCTCGCCTCCTTCCTTGCTGAGAGCTAGACTCCACAGTGCGCCAACCTTCCAGCCATTCCCATGCGTCTTCCGGAGAGCTGAAGTACCATGTTTTCCCTTCGGCCCTCATCTCTCAATTTTGCTGGGAACATCATGGAGTATCTTAGTTCTTTGGCTCAGAGTTCTCTTTTAACTGTTTCAAATGCCCGTTGTTGTTGTTGGACATTTAGGGTGAAGTCTAGAAAGAAACAGATCACGGGGTTTTCATGCTGTAGGTCTCCATGCTGACATGCCGTCTGTAGGATTCTATCCCTATCATGGAGGTTAAGGATTTTAGCAATGATAGTTCTTGGCGGGGCTCCCGGTTTGGGCTTTGGGATTGGGGCCCTATGTGCATGTTCGATCGTAAAACTGTTGGAGAGACACTTCGGTTTCAGGTGGTTTAGGATTAAGTCCTCCTGGAAGAGGTCGACACTAGGCCCTCCATACCTTTCGGTATTGGCAGATCGCCCTGGCCCCTGACACCCGAGAGAAGACAGCATTTGCAACCCCCTCAGGCCTCTTTCAGTTTAAAGTCCTGCCTTTTGGCGTCCATGGCGCCCCAGCTATATTTCAGAGACTGCTGGACATAGTCCTACGACCCCATCAACTGCATGCAGCAGCCTACCTTGAAGACATTGTCGTATATAGTCCATCCTGGGAACAACACCTCCACCACTGCGAGCCATGCTGAATAGCCTACGGCAAGCAGGACTCATAGCCAACCCTGCCAAATGCATGCTTGTAACTGACTCCGTGCGATTCCTGGGATACCACGCACAGGAACGGTGTCTCAGACCACAGGTGGGCAAAGTAGATGCCATCAGGAACTTGCCCCTGCCCTCCATCAAAAAGGGAATAAGGGCCTTCCTGGGCTTTCCTGGGGTATTATCGGAGGTTTATACCCCATTTTTTGGACATGGCAGCCCCACTGACCGACATGCTGTCGAAGGACCACCCCAACATCATTAGGGAATGGACAAACGAACAACAAAGGAGTCTAGCCGAGTTCAAGGATGCCCTATGTCCTGAGCCTGTATTACTCCATCCTGACTTCTCCATACAGTTCAGCTTACAAACCGATGCCTTGGATTGGGGCTGGGGGCGGTGTTGTCCTAACCCGACCATCTTGACAACATGCACTTCATTGTCTATCTTAGCAGAAATCTGTTGCCCCATGAAACCTGTTCCTCCAGAAGGAATGCTTGGCCATTCAGTGCGCTGTTTAATCCCTCCAATATTACCTACTGGGCCAGTCCTTTCTGCTAAGTACCGACCATGCACCTCTGGTATGGCTGGCCCGGAACAAAGATACCAATGTACGTGTCTTGTGGTGGTTCCTGGCCTTTCAGCCTTTCTCATTTCAGGTGTCTCATTGACCAGGGGTACAACAAACCAACGTGGACTACCTCCCCAGGCCGGAGTTGGCTACGTGGCCCGATTGGCCTTGCTTGGTCGGAATGCCGTGTGACAGAGCGACAGTAGGCGCAGACCGAAAGTACCCCGGGGGTGCCTCCAAAAACACACTCCCACCACTGGCTGGAAGACCCACTGTAGTAAAGAGCCACTACACAATAAAGGTTCCAAAGTCCGTTTTTATTTAGTCATAGGTAAACAGGTGCTCCCAGCTTGGCGGCTACTCTCACTGCCAACATTCTTCCTCCCGCTCCCAGAGGAAGAGCGGACCATACCAAGAGGGGAGGAAGGGGAGGGGTAGGTAAGGGGAAGACACAACTGGTAAGGTTACAACACACCTCCCCCCTTACAGAGAACGAAGGACATAGGAATACAGGTCCCTAGGCAGGAATGAGAGAAAGCAGTAGGAGGGAGAGAGGGGGGAAAAAGTGGTGAGACTAGAGGAAGCGAGGAAACCGAAATGGAGAGGGAAAAGAGCGAGAAAAAAGGGAGACAGGAAGGGAACAGCAAAGGAGAAGGAAACAGGGAAGAGGGAAAGACAAAAAAGGAGAGGAAAGAGCACCGCACCAAGAAGATGGGAAAGAGAGGGGAAAGGCGCCCCCCTAGAGTAACAGGGAACGAACAACAATGGAAGGAAGGGGAGGAGCCCCCAACCCAAAGCCCGCGAAGGCCGTCCCCACGAGATGGAACTATATCAAGGGCAACTGTGAAGGAAAACTATAACCAAAAGTTAACCTCTATAAGGAACTAACAGGGAGAGGACTGGGACAGAGGGTTCATATGTTCCACTAGGTCCCACCCTATATACTGGCTTTTCTCGCACAGGGATGAGCAACTTGGTATCACAATAGGTGTGGCAGAAACTTCCCATCCCTAGAACACCTCCTCTGCCACCCCACCATACTCTTCTTAAAGTCTCATAGATGAACCTCATGACCTTGGGTAAACACAGATATGAGAACCTCATCCCTATTTCACCTTGGGCTCCCCTTAGAGTGAGCAAGCCCAACAGTCTATTTCGCCATAGAGTTCCGCACTTCTTCTACTAGTCTTTCCATCCCCCTCTGGAGGGATGATCCTGGAGGTAACGCTCATATTTTATTATTTAGGCAGTAACTTGGGGCAGGGCACTGCCCGGTAACTCCTTCTGGCACACTATGTCTCTCTTTCAATGTCATCCTCTGTGACTGGTCTAGGCCATCTTTTACCCTTCCTTCCTTGGCCATTACCAGAATCCAAACCTTTATCATTTTCCTTTTCAAACAGCTCCCGATCATCAACCTGAGCCTCTTCTGCCCTAACTCCGTCCTCCTGTTTCATCACGCTTCTACCATAGGAGAACTCAGTGGTGTTTTCTGGGTCACGAAAATTATGCTTACTCCTATAATCATAGAGTGAACCCTTCTGCCCTGACTGGACCATTAGTGGGAAATCTTTTAGTATTTTCTGCATTACCTTACTCTCACTCTCCAACTTCCCACTGTAGGGCCTTTGAATGTGTTTACCTTTATTCTCACTCTTTGGTTCAAACAAACTTGAGTCCACTTCTCTTTCCTGTTCACAATTGACCACATACTCCTCCCTAGCTTTAGTCTTGAACTCAGACGATGTGGTTCTTTGCCACGTCTCTTTGCGATTGAATTGGTTACTCTTACATTTCATTTTTTTCCGCTCATTTGCTGTAGCAATTATGCGTTCTCCCTTCCTTTCGAACTCTCCTTCTTCTCCAACTATACCTTCACTGCCTTTTCTCTCGTGTTTCTCACGTATTTCTCTTTCATCCACCAAGCATTGGTAAGATTCTCGTTTTTCTTTAAGTTTGTCCTTAGCTGTTTTTTTTCCACATTCTTTAATACTTGCAGCACCTTCAAAAACTACTGAAACCTTGGAAGGCGGCATGAGTACCTTCAATGCACCACCCTTAGTTACATGCACGCTTTGTTTCTGTGCCCGCTCACTCATTTGTTCTTTTCTTCTTCCATTAAGTGATATTCTCAATTTCTTTTGATCCTTCCACCCTAGCATGGTGGGTCCGCTTTCTGTTATATATATGGTACTCCTAGTATTATTTCCCTTGTGCATTAAATCCATGACTTTGTATCCTATAACGTTGATGTCCTCCCCTGTATACGTTTTCAGGGATATGTTTGCCTCTTTGAATTCGTTTCCATATTTTTTAACTAATTTTCTATTCCATTCTCTCTTGCTTACCAAACTATAACGTGATCCTGAATCTAAGATCATATCTGTCTTCACTCCGCCTATGCAGATAGTACACACCGGGTTTATTTTACTTGGATTAACTTCCTCTTTGCTATCCATTCTTTCCTTGAACACTTCATCCCTTTGTACTTTTACCAACGAGGCTTGTGCATAATATTCATCCAACACTCTCAAGATGTCCTCATAAATATTTCTGACTGTTCCTTTCATGAATACCTTTTCCATTTCGCGGTACTTTTTCCGTCCCCCAGTTCCTAAACTGTAAAGTAATATTTCCGCCTTTTCCTTAGGTACAATGGATACTACCTCTTCCTCAAAAACTGACATGTATTTCTCAAAATATACTTTCCATTCACTCCATTCTGCAAAGTTTTGCTCATCCCCCTCCATAAACGGCACTGGTGGCGGAAAATTATACTTCTGGCCCCACTCCATGTTGAACGCGCTGTTATATCTAGGAATACCCATGAAGATGTAATGTTCACCTCCCACCTAAAGATGGCAGTACGGGTGCGCCTCGTTGGACTCTCTTTCGCCCCAACTGGTTAAAAGTAATGCGCAGATACTCCAAATGCTAGGGTCAGATAAATGGAGGGAGAAGAAGGGAGTCTTCCTAAATCTAAAGCTCTGGTCTGGTGAGGGTGGGTCTGATTCAAAGCTACGGAGTGAAAAGATATTTAGGTACACTCACAGCTGCACTATAATGAATTCCAGAGCTAAAATGCCCCACCCTACGTCTTTAAGGCATTCAATGTTTCCTGCGCTGCTTTACACTCGGTAAATTTGCACCTTCAAACATGCGTTTGTAGAGAGTTCCTCCTACTTGAATGTTCCAAATGACCCAGAAGCAGGAACGTAGTCTTCCCAGACCGGCGATATTGCCACTTTCAGTCACGCCGATTTTCCTCAGAGGCTAATTCTCTCCACAAACGAACTAATGTGCTTATTGGTACCCCCTTATCATTTTTAGTACCACCACACGTCTTTTATTTATTTATTTTTTTCTTTAGTCCTTATCCCTTCTATTTTTCCTCCGATCCGGGATTGTAACGAGCGTGCGTTGAAAAGAATGGCCCACAGGGTGGCAGCGCAAAATGGCGCCTATTCAACTTACGAGCTGTAGGAGACGACACTAGCGCCTGTCAAACTTCAACATTTTACTCTGCTGTGTAAGAGAACAGTAAACCTAAATCACCTTCAACTTCTCCTCACGATCAATTTCTTTGGTGCGCACCTCTTGAATTCAGAGAAAAGTCACAGTACTACCGATTGGGTAATACTTTTATCCAATATTTCACACACGAGTACTCCCCACGTTACGCAGTAAATTACTTGAATAACTATGTAATCTTCTATTTCAAGAAAGTTCGTAAATAACTCACTAAAATTTCACCTTTATAAGACTTTTCTTTTCTTATCTCATATTTCCTCTTGTGAAAGACAAACACCTCACGATGTCGTAACTCAACTTCTTCAGGGGTGAGTTATACAGCCGACAGGTTCTCTACTTGGGACGGATTCTGTCTGAGAATGCCTCTCGGTGAAGCGCCGAACACTCCGTCCCCTCAGCGCAGCTCACGGCAGGGGCCGTGTGACAACCCCTTTTACTCTGTTAATTCCCCCGCCATTTCCTCTCACGGAATCTTAGCTAGCCCTCCGTGCACACACACGGCTGGGAACTGCCACAGCTTGCCTTTCGCGCCTCTCCACATATCGCCTCTCACCTCATCTTAGTGCCTTCTCCCGCGAAGACGAACCTCCTTTGCCTAGGGTTCGGTTCACACACAGGATACCCCGCCACCTACACCAGCTTAGACTCCGCCTGCGGCACCCTCAGGGACATTTGCAGATGTCGCTTCCTCCTCATGGACTCTGTCCTGCTTCGTGCTGCATGGGGGTGACGCGATGCCGGGTAGAATCGCGGCGATGCTGTTAGGCAGGAGTTTCTCACCTCAGGTATGGACTTTCGCGTTTTCCAGGGCTCAATATTCTTCTTTGCCACCAAGGCTCATATTATCAACTTCAAGACGCGGTGAGAACGATTAATAAGACATTTTGTTCCCCACTCCGCTCAGCTCTATTCATAAGCTTCAGCTGCTCAATTCACGGACTTTCGCCTCTTTCAAAACTCATCAACTCGGGTCTTATTCCTCTTTTCAATCTCAATCTCACAAGAACGCCCGAAGTAGGTCATCTCTTCATAAGCTTCAGCTGCTCAATTCACGGACTTTCGCCTCTTTCAAAACTCATCAACTCGGGTCTTATTCCTCTTTTCAATCTCAATCTCACAAGAACGCCCGAAGTAGGTCATCAATTCATTTCATCATATCTTCTTTATCCTTGTCCAAGCTCAAATAATTCCAGGGGAGAGCACCCCTCTGACCCTGGCCCAGCTCCGTTTCCTTCGTCGCTCCCAGGGGACACTGGTTACCAGATCCACCGACGCCAGTCAGACCTCAACAAGGAGGGAACGTTCCTCTTCTCCACACGGCACCAGCTCATCTTCACCAAGGCTTCACACCCGACTTCCTTTTTCGTTCCGGAATCGAGAATCTCACGTCCCCCCAAGGGAACACCTCGATGAGTACAGCCTGGATTACCGGTATGTCTGCTGTCCAGTGATCATCAAACATCAACTGGTGAGTCCTTCTTTTCAATTCCAAACTCTGCACAAGCATCAAATTTATCCAGGGGGGAAAACACCAAACTGACCCTGGCTCAGCTCCTCGTCCTCGTCGCCAGAAATGTAGTAAAGAGCCACTACACAATAAAGGTTCCAAAGTCCGATTTTATTTAGTCATAGGTAAACAGGTGCTCCCAGCTTGGCGGCTACTCTCACTGCCAACATTCTTCCTCGCGCTCCCAGAGGAAGAGCGGACCATACCAAGAGGGGAGGAAGGGGAAGGGTAGGTAAGGTGAAGACACAACTGGTAAGGTTACAACACCCACCCCTGACCTGGATGAGGAACGAAAAGTGGAAGCGGCAGAACAAGCAGGAAAACTCGTAAAGGCGGATGGAGGCGGTCAAACTGATCCTGGAGACGTGGACTATGGGGTCAACGAGGAAGAAGAGAGGAGCGCAACGGTAACCAGATCCCAACCAGGCAGGAGTCGAGGCGTGGAGGACAAGGAACGCAGGGACGTCAACGATGAAGCAAGCCCCGAGGCTCCCGACGGCGAGAGCAAGAAACACTGGGAGAATACCCCTCGGGAAGGCGCAGAGGACATGGCAGCCGTGACCCTGTTGCCGGGTCACGGTATCAGGCAAGTGCCGGGAGGGACAAAGGGGGTGTGGCAGAGCTGGGCGGTACATCGGCTGGCATTTCTAGGCTATTAGGGTGTGGGGCTGAAACAAGTGGCCAGCCGTACTGCCTAACAGAAGAACACCACCAAACAATACTAATATAACGGGCCCGGCATATACAGACCTCGAGTGGAGATAGAACTCCTGGTCCTTCCTCCCTTTCCCTCACGGTTGGGCTCCCACACAAAACCTCCCTTTTCTTTTCTTTATTCTATGTGGACAATCCTTGGAGCAACAGGGTGAAGCAACATGGTGCTCGAAAAAACAGGTCCCCCTTTCTGTTGCCACCAAGTGGGCGGGAACATTAAATAAAAGCACAGGGTCTCTAACTGCCTGTTCCGATCTCCAGTTCCCCGAGGCGAAGACCCAAGAAAGAAGAGCCCTCCCAGAAAAGCCCGGAAGAAGACTTGGAGAGAAGCTGAGAGCACAGACCAGAGACCACAGAACCACAGTACAACAATAAAAGACCCAACTTTCTCAAACTGTACCTCCATAAAAACGGTTTAAACCAGACCCCTGGAATTGCATCCTTTCTGGTGTGTGACAATCATGTTGCTGTCTTGTCTCTGGGAGTTCGGTTACCCCTCAGGGTGGACACGTCAGGTGAGGTGCCAGGTCCCGGCTGCTTCTGTAAGGCTTAGGCACCCCCCATCGGGGACTCTCTCTACTGCGTCACCACGCCGCTCCAGCAGATTCTGCCAGGGATTGAAGGGCCATTGGCCCACTCCGATCTTAGCTGCCCAGGTTGAGACGGTGAGGGGAGCGCCAGGCCCCCACCTACTGGTGTCAGGCCCAGGCTCCTCCTGTGTCTCTCCCCGGTACCTCATCAGTCGACTGTGTTGTTCCGCTGAGGCGGCTGCGCAATTTTCTCCGCTGCGGCCGCGGTCTTTATGCTTTCACTGCGCCGTAGCCCGCTCGTGCACTCTGGGCCGTTTCAGCTCCTCCGGACATGTGTAGATTTCCTCAGGGCCGCAGTCCGTCACACCCGCTAAAGGCACGACAATAACGCTGTTGGGTCAGTATACGGACCGCTATCTCATGCCCCTGACATTCCAGTGCACTGTCTGGGCATTTATATTGCTGTAGTGTATGGCTGGTCGGACTGATTTACAGGTTTCAAGGACTCGGTCGACTGAGCTCTGCTAAGACGCTGCCATTGCCTTCGGCGCAAAACCACATCCTCCCAGGCAGCAATTTTTGTTTTCTCTTGTTTGATCCCACAGTAGGATCATGGCAGGGTCTTTTTTTATTTTGGCACCAGAGCTGTCTCTCTGCTCCCCCCTCTCTATTGGTAATAGGTAGCAGGACAGGGATACCCCGCCCTCTTATATTTTCTATTTATTTACTACTTTAGGAGGGGGGACTAAGTCCCACATCCTGGCTGCAGGTAAAAAATTCTGATGTTGCTGGCAGCTCCTCAGAGCACTCGCTACCCCAGGAGTCTGACTCCCACTGGATCAAATTGTCCCACGTAAATAAAGCTCCCTCTGCCAATCAGAACACTCCATTTTTAAAGTGGCGCTCCTGCGAGGGACTCTTGAGCCGCTTGTGGACCCAATCATCCAGATATGCAAATATTTTTGACACTTAAGGTCTGAAAAATTACTGAACAGATTTACACCAAATTACACAAAGCACAATCTGCAGATCAATACATAGCTTCCTGCCAAATTTAGTGTAATTTCATTCAGCAGTTTTTGCTGTAGCCCTTCTTAACTATATTTAAGAACAATGCATAGGGATTTTGTGTTTTGGGACCCCCACATTTTTCTCTGCTCTCATTGACAGATCCCCTCGAAACCTTCCATGCACACACTAGTCAAAGAGTAGAACCTTTTTGGAAATTTTTGTGGAGATTTGTCAAACTGGGCCAAAGTTATTACCTTACTCTGAATTGCGCTATCCCAAACAGTGGAAAATGTCACCAAGATGCTCTCTGATTATTTTTCATTAATTGTAAACAATGGTTTTTGAATTTTCCTTTTGTATCTTTATTCGTTCCTTCAAATTTGTTTTTTCATAACAATGATTGTATTCATCATGTTTTTCAATTATGCACCAATGCATTTCGGGCCTTGCCCTTCTTCAAGGGACTTTTTTTCTGTAATCAGTAAAACACATAGCGATTAACTTTTCAATCAGAATCACAATGTTATTTCTAGTTGATGCTTGGGAAACTATCATCACTGGTGAATACCTTATATCCCAAAGTGAAAGTCTCAAGTTCGGAGTGGTGAATGGTGTCACTCGATAAAGTTTTGTTGAAACAAATGCGTACAAAGAAGTTATGATGTGAAATGCAAACTGAAAATGAACTGCGAAAGAAACCCAACTGAGAATAAATATATGATATCACATTACTCTGAAACGACCATACAAAGGTGCACCAAACCGTATATCGCGGGTGTTCAAAAGGCATCTAAAACCAAAACACTTACACATTTTGTCAGTAGACTCATATAAACTCATCACAGAAACGAATAATCCATATTTAAAGAACCTGTGGGTCAATACAAGAAAACGTTGTCATATATTACAAACTAACCACACTTGCAACTGTGTTCAACATCATGGTTCAGGAAATTTAAAAAAGATAGAAACTGAAGGACGCAATATCAGTTGGCTCGTAGAGTCCCGTTTTCTAAGTTTAAGCGGCCAAATAAACGTAAACATGAGTAACTAATTCCTCTCCGTATCACGTTTCTGAGGTAAAAGTTCAGAAACATTGCTTACCCCGAATCTTACAACCGCGAACCTCCTCTGGTCCCACAAATTGAGTCGGTATATTCATTACCCTCGCACTCAGCAGGGCCAACCAAGCTGCACCTACCCACCTTTTCACCTGATTTACAATACTTACCTAGGAGTGCGATTGCTCCTAAAACGCACTGGACCAAAGTTATTAACTACACAAAAAATGCTGACCTAACTATAATTATCAAGTGACTACCACCACCGAGCGGTCGGCAGTTGGTAGTTATAGTTAGGCTCTAGTTTCCAGAGAAAGAGGTCCTTTTCAGGTGCATATATCTTTGGTGCCACTTGAAACATCTATGCTACAATTTCTAACACAATTTGCCCAGTACTTCAAATGTAGTCTGGAAAGTTTTGAGGTAATCCATGAAGTGGAGGCTGACAAAAAAAGAGGGTCCCAAAACACATTTACCCCATGTAATTCCCATAGGACTTCTGAACAAGCCTACAGCCCAAACCGCTGAACGGAATTACACAAAACCTAGCAGGGAGGTAGATATTAGTACGCAGATCGTGCTTTTTGTAATTTTTATATCTGGGTGATCTGCGGATTCATGCGCACTGCTGACCTTCCGATTGACTAGCTGCACCTTCACAATATGTTGCTGTCGTCATTTTGTTTGTCAGAGAAATGGAGCATGGGGCTCAAAATTTCTTGGCAAACTCAATGATGGTGTCAGGTGAGAGGTTTCCTGATCCCTTGTGCATATTATAAAAGAGGGGTGAAGATGTGTCCGGGGGGTCAGAAATCTGGCAAAACATTTTTTTGGGGCACTCACGAAATACGTTGATTCCTCAGAGGGATCTGCAGATTTAGAGCGAGTTGGGGGTAAACTATATATATATATATATATATATATATATATATATATATATATATATATATACATACATATATATATATATATATATATATATATATATATTACCTACTGGCGATAGCCAGTAGGTATATATAGTTAGGATTTTTTCTCTATGGAACTTTTGAAAATTCTATGCCTAATAACTTTGGCGTTTGTGGACGGAATTGGCTGAAATTTTCAGGAAAATGGCACATTTTGTTTCTGAGCAGCTCCTGGAAATTTGGGGGGGGTTCGTCAAGGGGGGGCCGAGAAAAAAGGGGGGTCCCAAAACGTGTTTTTCCCATGTTAATTTCCATAGGGCGGTTGGCCTCACTTTTAGCCCGAACGGCTGAATGGATTTCCACGAAACTTGGCAAAATTGTAGGGACTGTTAGCCCGATGTGCCTTTGCTAGGTCTCAATATATGTGCTTCAGTGGATTTTGAGAAATTAACGTTTAAAACAAGATATATATCTGTAACAGCGCTCCGGGCAGCGCTCCGGTTCGCGAACTTTTCGCGTATCGGAACTTTGCGAAGCGAAGCTGATTGGCGGCCAAAACAAAGGGGGAAATGAAGGAAAGAGGGCAAGGTAGACCCCTTCTGACCCCCTAGGATTGATGAGGGGGATATTATAGAGCCACGCCGGGCCCAAAAAAAAAAAAATAAAATTCCGATTTTTTTCGCCGTAGAGACGCGTCTTGGTACGCGAACCGGGCAGCTAACTGGGCAGCTAACCGGGAAGCTAACCGGCAGTGTAACCCAAAAAAAAAAAAAAAATCCGATTTTTTCGCCGTAGAGACGCGTCTTGGTACGCGAACCGGGCAGCTAACCGGGCAGCTAACCGGGAAGCTAACCGGCAGTGTAACGGGAGTCTGAGGAGTAGCTGATTGGCTGTCAATATTGTAAACAGTCCGGAGCGGCCGCCATCTTGTCTCTCGGTAGGATCGAGAGACAAGAGTAGGCCAAAACAAAGGGGGAAATGAAGGAAAGAGGGCAAGGTAGACCTCTTCTGACCCCCTAGGATTGATGAGGGGGATTTTATAAAGCCACGCGGGGCCAAAAAAAAAATCCGATTTTTTCGCCGTAGAGACGCGTCTTGGTACGCGAACTGGGCAGCTAACCGGGCAGCTAACCGGGAAGCTAACCGGCAGTGTAACGGGAGTCTGAGGAGAAGCTGATTGGCTGTTATCATTGTAAACAGTCTGGAGCGGCCGCCATCTTGTCTCTCTGTGGGATCGAGAGACAAGAGGTGGAAAAAAAAAAGGTGTAAATGAATGAAAGGGGTAAGGCAGACCCCTCCTGAACCCCTAGGATTGATGAGGGGGCTATTAAAGTTCCCTGGGGGGTGAAAAAAAAAAGAATTTGCGATTTTTCGCGGTAAAGGTGCTTCCTGGTACGTTAACCGGGCAGCTAACCGGCAGCGTAACGGGAGTCCGACATATTGTGTTTTTTGAACGTTTGTGATATGTGCACGTGTGGATTTTGTCTAATTAAGGTTAAAAAAATATATATATATCTTTAAGCGTGTTCTGGCGCGCTTACGTTTTGGGTTTGGTTTGCGCTGCAGAGACGATACGTCACGGTTATGCGATGCATCATGAGGCGTCTCACGGGCTACGTGATACGTCACTTAATAAAGAATATATTTTACAGCTATAGATATTAGCTTTTAAAAAACCAATGAAATTCACAGAAAAAACCATAGGTTATAGACCATATATAGTTAGGAATTTGCATTTACAAAACCTTGAAAATTCACTGAAAAAACCATAGGTTATAGACCATATATAGTTAGGGATTAGCATTTAAAAAACCTTATTTTATTTGCACAAAACCATTGAAATTCCATATATAGTTAGTTGCACTAACTATATATCGCGGACCCGCAATCCACTGCTAATGATGTCACATATTACATCATTCATGACATGGTCAGTGACATCACTGATGACATCTCAAATGACATCACTGATGACATCACTGATGACATCTCAAATGACATCACTGATGACATCACTGACATCTCATTTGACATTACTGATTACATCACTGATGATATCATTTATGTGATAATACATCTTCAGACTCTAATATAACCTTAGATACACTCAGTGTAAACAGGCACTCACAGACTGTCACACATCCATGGAGTTACTCACACACCTAGTCAGTCATGCAAAGAATCAATCACATCTCCATTTCCTTAACTATACAGTTATACACACCTTACTTATTCAAACATATACTAACACATATTTACTCTCTTATACAATCCTTGATACAAGTTCACAATGATTCATACAGCCACTCTCACATTCACTGGCTCTTATGTTCAGTTATTTATATATGTCAACTCTCACATGGAGTGTGTTTTACATATGTACTTACTTTGACATGTAGAACTGAGATATCCATTCACTCACCAATATACTCATGCACACAGTCAACTGTCCATACAGCTGTTTCTACATGCACTTTTGAACCCATACACCTAGGGAATCAACTGCTCACACATCTATGCACAGAGTTATACACCTCCCAGCCACCCACACACATACTCAGTCTCCCATACAAATACTTGGGCAACCATTCAATAACCCATATAGTTACTGATATAGCTACTGATTTAAACATGCAGCAGTTTACAGAAGAACATAAATAATGATTGCCAAATTAAGACACTTTAATCACTAACCCATGCACTCAGTGAGACACATTTAATCATTCTCTCATACAGTCAGTCATGCACCTACTAAATCCTTCATCCAGACACTTATACATCCACTCATTCTTCAATATGTAAGACATATTTTAACTTTACAGAAACATACAGTCACTGGGTGTTGTCATCAGTGATGTCATCAGTGATGTCATTTGAGATGTCATCAGTGATGTCATCAGTGATGTCACTGACCATGTCATGAATGATGTAATATGTGACATCATTAGCAGTGGATTGCGGGTCCGCGATATATAGTTAGTGCAACTAACTATATATGGAATTTCAATGGTTTTGTGCAAATAAAATAAGGTTTTTTAAATGCTAATCCCTAACTATATATGGTCTATAACCTATGGTTTTTTCAGTGAATTTTCAAGGTTTTGTAAATGCAAATTCCTAACTATATATGGTCTATAACCTATGGTTTTTTCTGTGAATATATATATATATATATATCTTGGACAAAGGAGGCGGCACACCCAGATACTTTTGGAAGCCTTTAATTCAACGTTTCACCCCACCAACGCTTTTCAGCCAGACAAGGCTTTGGTCTGGCTGAAACGGGTTGGTGGGGTGAATCGTTGTATGAAAG
The DNA here is from genome assembly GCF_964263255.1 of Lissotriton vulgaris. Lineage (NCBI taxonomy): Eukaryota > Metazoa > Chordata > Amphibia > Caudata > Salamandridae > Lissotriton > Lissotriton vulgaris. The sequence continues at coordinate 91,522,558 of NC_141699.1, read as the reverse complement.
GCTTCCAAAAGTATCCGGTTGTGCCGCCTCCTTTGTCCAAGTTAATTAATTTGGGTCAGGATCCGACCCCTGGGCTGAGCACACGCTGCGGAGCTCTCTCATCAAGCTTAAAGGATCACATTGCCGAAAAAAAAATATGTATATATATATATATATATATATATATATATATATATATATATATATATATATATATATATATATATATATATATATATATATATATATCTATACTACTATTATAAAGAGAGAACACAAACCTTTTGGCAAGGTAACCTCGGGAACCACAGCACCAATCCACACACCCAATACATTGTTGTAATCCTCAGGGTGTGCAGATGGACATAGGCTATAGAAAACAAAAAAAAACGTAAATTTTAAAATATAACTTAAAAAAAAAAGTAGTGCCCTGAAAGTAGCGCCGGCTGCGATGCTGACGGCCACGACGTAGCGCTGGCCGCAACATACGTGATGACGAGGAGGAGCGGCGGTGAATTGAGGAGCTCGGGATGAGCGGCGGCTCTGGTAAGGCTCTGGGACACGGGACGGGAGGGAGCCGGTGCGGGAGGTTGGCCCGGAACAACTGCGGTAAGGCTCAGGGTCTGGGGGCAGCATTTCAGGCTTGCGTGCACTCCCGCCCCGGCCCCCGCCCACCACGACATTGTCCAGGACACAGACAATATCGTGGCGGGCGGGAGCCGGGGCGAGAGTGCACTCAAGCCTGAAATGCTGCCCCCAGCCCCCTTCTGCCCCGGGCAAAGCTGGGGCAGGCTGCTAGTATATATATATATATATATATATATTTATTTTTTTTCAGTGCAGCAGTGTCATGAAACAACATGAAGATTCTGATAGGTAAGCCTTACGCGTTTCGAACATCAGGCAGGGCAGATACACACATGTAAAAAGGCTACTGCTTTATAACACCTTTAATTTATTCTTCTCCAATAGGTCACATGATATGGCAAAGCATGATGGTACCAGTAGTTTTGCAATAGTGTCACTTTTCATTTCCCTCTGTGCACACTTTGAAATAATTATTGCAATTCTGTCCTCAATTGTACCAATATATATATATATATATTAATTGTGATACTCAGGCTTATGCTCACACCCATTCAGTTACCCATACGAATACTGTCAAATCCAGTTACATACCTATACAGAAACACACCCACTCTTATACCCATGCAGACACTGTCACACCCATTCACAAACCTATGCAGTCATAGTTACATCTATTGAGAAATCCATTCAAACATTTTTCATACCCAAAAGACACACAATAGATGGACGGAATGTAGGGTGGCATAGTGAGCAAAAGAACAATGGATTTAACCCAGATCTTTTGACTGGGGGAGAATGTTTGCATTGTCAGGATTCCGTCCATCATTTGTGTGCTGTCACACTTTTCGCCCTAAGTTGGATGGGTATGCCCAGACGTGGGTCCCTTGCTCACTGTGCCACTGGATTCAAGCTAGCCTGGCTGAAAAAGGGTAACATACCCTGAAACTGGTCCAAGGATGTTTGTTTCCGGTCCAGGAAGGACCTGGCCTGGCAGTTCGATCTGGACAGTTCCCATGGGGCACAGGGTCAAGATTGATTTGCATATGGCAGGGTCCAAACTGGGGTGGCATAGTGGGCAAAAGAACGATGGATTTAACCCAGATCTTTTGACTGGGAGAGAATGTTTGCATTATCAGCATTCTGTCCATCATTTGTTTGCTGTAACACTTTTTGCCCTAAGTGAGATGAGTATGCCCAGACGTGGGTCCCTTGCTCACTGTGCCACTGCATTCAAGCTAGCCTGGCTGAAAAAGGGTGACATACCCCGAAACCGGTCCCAGGATGCTTGTTTCCTGTCCATGGAGGACCTGACCTGGCTATTCGGTCTGGACTGTTCCCATGGGGCAGATGGCTGGGTCCAAACTGGGGTGGTGTAGTGGGCAAAAGAACAATGGATTTAACCCAGATCTTTTGACTGGGGGAGAATGTTTGCATTGTCAGCATTTCGTCCATCATTTGTTTGCTGTAAAAATGTTCATACCCATTCTCCAACCCATAGAGACACTGTCACACTGTAGGAGGCTGGCTTAGTATATAGTGCACACTTATTTAAATGAAGCACCCTGCACTAATCCAGACAGCCTTATGGTGATTGTAATGGTCTTAGACAACCTTAGAAAGCTCTCTAAATGGTTGCTGTGGAGAGCAGCATACAGGCTTAGTCCAGAAGGTATGTTAAGCAGATTGTTTTACCAGTGCTAATTAAGCATGGGCAAAATTTGCGAATTCGGGTGAAATCGCAAAAAAAGTCAGTGAATTCGCGGATTTCCCACGAAATCGCAAATTTTTTTGCGATTTGCAAAAGAAATGACAGGAGTACTTTCTGTACTCTTCTTCTGCCTTTCTGCCCTCTGTCCCACTCGTTTTTTGTGCCTTTCTGCCCTCAGTTCCACTTGTTTTTGTCCCCTTCTGCCCTTTGTCCTACTCGTTTTTGTGCCCTTCTGCCCTCTGTTCCACTTGTTCTTGTCCCCTTCTGCCCTCTGTCCCACTCGTTTTTGTGTCCTGCCCTCTGTTCCACTCGTTTTTGTCCCCTTCTGCCCTTGTCCCACTCGTTTTTATGCCCTTCTGCCCTTTGTTCCACTTGTTTTTGTCCCCTTCTGCCCTCTGTTCCACTTGTTCTTGTCCCCTTCTGCCCTCTGTCCCACTCGTTTTTGTGTCCTGCCCTCTGTTCCACTCGTTTTTGTCCCCTTCTGCCCTTGTCCCACTCGTTTTTGTGTCCTTATGCCCTCTGTTCCACTCATTTTTGTCCCCTTCTGCCCTCTGTCCCACTCGTTTTTTGTGCCCTTCTGCCCTCTGTTCCACTCATTTTTGTGTCCTATTGCCCTCTGTCTCACTCAATTCAATTCAATTCCTTTATTATGTTTTGGAACTCCGAGGAGATCCACATAAAAACCATACACAATACAAAATCCATTCAATGCAAAATAGACATCTACAATGTTTACAAAAATACAGAGAAGTCAAATTTCATCAGCTACAAAAGTCATCAATAAATAGCTAAAAAACATTAAAAAAAGTTAAAAATATTAAAACAGAAGATTTCATTTGGGGTCATACAGTGCAAGTAAAAAAGAGTTAGCATTTAAAATACCCAATTGCAGACATATATATCTTAACCACTTACGCCGAAACGGGGGCAATATGGGGCTTATGAAGAGAACGTGCAAGCAATCCTGGGTGGACAAGTTGCAAAAATTACAAATTGCAGGAGTACCATACCATTTTGCCAATAAATTGTTTAATGGCAACAAATCCTGTCTTAGGAGAAACCAGAAACGCCGAATACCATGTGGTAAATTCCAGGTCACATAGGGTTGAATAGCTTTCCTCATATACGAGTCAGTAAGATGGTTAGCTCCCTTAGCGTAAATAGCCTCCTTGTCCATTTTAAAACTAAGATCCCAGGTTGCCTCTTTCAGAAGTGACTTTAATTGTGCAGCAGAAATGATAAAAAGAGTGCTCTCTTCCAATTGAAGAAGGGCCACCGCCTTTCTGAAATTCTTAACAATTTGCGAGTGCTCTTTTAAGCTGCCTAAAAGTTCAATCTTCATAAGGTCTCTTAATGAACCCTTTTCTCCTCTAGCCAAACTAGCCACCCACCGTACTACCGCTGCTAGGCCCTACACCCAGCTACTGCGAAGACCATATTCAAGTCTGCAGGCGGCTGCTGAGCACGCAGTGTTAAGAGAAGATATAGATCTTAACAACTTCCCTTCTATAGAATGTAAAAAATTCCATTGCCTTAAATCTACCAATTCCATTCCGTACAAAAGGGAAGATGGGATTTTTGCCCTAAAGACTTCCAAGAGGTAATCGAAATGTCTTCTCCCCGTAGCTGAATATAAAGTAGTCAAGCCTTTTCCCTGGGACAGAGCTTTGCGGGAGTTGTTATCAGTGTGGGGTTTGTCACTTAAATTATTGGAGATGATGTTTCCTAGATAGACGTATGTCTTTACCATCTCCAATTTGTGGCCACCAGCTGACCAAACAAAATTCTTATACTTTAGCTTTTTTCTCCCTGCAATACACATAATTTTGCTTTTTGATGCATTAATCTTCAAGAAATGGGCTTCGGAAAAAAGATCAAGTGCACAAAGACGATTGGCCAACCCTTTAGGTGTTAAATCTAATATTATAATGTCATCTGCATATAACAAACAGGAAATAGAAGTTCCCCCTACAACTGGGGCTATACCGTCACTTGAGGAGATAGATGCAGGGAGATCCACAATATACAGGGAAAAGAGCAATGGAGCAAGGAGACAACCCTGTTTCAATCCATTAATTGATGGAATAACTCGTGATAGCCCCCTTACTCCACCTTGCAGGACACGGCACCATGTATCGGTATGTAAAACCTGCACCAGGTCTAGCAATTGAGGAGGCATGCCCATTGCGGATAGCTTTCTCCACTGCAAAGGGCGATCCACCTTGTCGAATGCTGTGGAGAAGTCTATAAATGCCGCATACACATAGCTCCCACGGACCTTTACGTATTTATCTGAGATGATCTGTAGTGCGGTAAGATTATCTAAGGTGCCGTGCCCTTTGCGGAATCCAGTCTGTTCTAGGGGTAATATGTGGTTTGCATCAACCCAATCATTAAATAAGGATAGCAAACATTTGGTAAAAACTTTTCCAATTGCGTTAAGGAGGGCTATTTGACGATAATTCTTCGGAATATCCCTATCGCCCTTCTTAAATAGTGGCATTAGTATGCTCCCTTTCCAAGAAGAAGGGACAATTTTCTTCATGAAGCAAAAACTGAAGACAGGAAACAGTATTTTGCTCCATAAAGTTGGCTCCTGTTTCAGGACGGATATCGGGAGTTCATCAGGTCCCATGGCTCCTGAAGTACGCATGTCCTTAATCGCCTGTTCAATAGTTTTTTCTGAAGGGGGCTCTATTGCGGAATCAAGCTCAATACTAAGGTCCCTAAGCTCAACCGACTGCCCATTCAAAGCGTATAAGGTGGAGATATAATTGACCCATGATGATTCAGGGATGGGAATCGGTAGGGGACCAACTCTTGCACCGCATCCCTCTCCAATAAGAGTCCAAAACTGTCTAACTTTGCCATGAACCACTGCCTCCCGTAGACTTGTCCATAGGGAATCTTCTTTTTCTTTTTTTATCTTTTTCTTAATCCTGCTTCTCCTTCTTTTTAAGCGATCAATTTTATGGAGTCTTTCAATTGATCTGCACAAGTATTGCTCTCTCACTAGCTTATTTATTTCCTTATTGAGGAGAATAATCGATCTTGGGAGAAGAATCTTTTTTGGTGTCAAATTTGATTTTTTAACATCCAAAATGATCTTCTCTATAAGCTCCTCAAAATGGATTAATTCAAACCCTTTCCAGTTGTTTAACTCTAAGATAGTTTTATTCAAGATACGCCCCAGGCCCTCTGTGGCTTTAAAGTCCCAGAAACATCTACCAGACTTTTTATGCATATTGACCGCATCACCATTAAGTGACCAAGGGTCAGATTCAGGAGGGTGTATTGAAAGGGTTAAAGTTAACAGCATATGATCACTAAATATGTTCTCTGAGACTACCAAATCTCTCAATAAAGAGAAGGAGCAATGGTCTATAATTACATAGTCCAAAATAGACTCACTTGTCCTGGATTTGTGGGTATAATTTGCTGGAACATCAGAAGGGAGCCTACCATTCACTATTAGACCCTCCGTAAGAGACAATTCTTCCAGCAGGATTTTCCCTCTTTTATTGGTTTTGATTTTGTCAGGGAAGAGGGCTTGAGGAATCAAAAAAGCTTCCTCTTTAGGCTTATTTCTAAAAAGGTCTAAGCTAAAATTAGAAACTCTGCAATTGAAATCCCCCACTAACAGAAACAGGGGAGTAAGTATTGCCTCTTTAATCTTTTTAATAAAAATAAAAACCTGCTTTAGTACACTACTATAACAATCATCAGGGGGGATATAAGCGTTTATTATAACCAGTGGGTTTTTATTTTCCCCATTGCCAAAGCTATTAAATGTAACCACCTGAAAAAGGTTGCTCTGATCCACATAATGGGAATAGTTCCAATTTATTCTATTAGAAAGGAGGCACGCAATTTCACCTTTTGCATGCCCTCTCTTCGAAGGAGAGGCTGCAACCTCAAGAACAAAATAGTCCTTCCCCACGTCCATTCTGTCTATACACCAGGTCTCTTGAATACAAATCACATCAGGGTTCAGTGAGAAAAGATACTGTAATTTTTCAGGACTATTGTTAATCCCCTGCAGCATTCCAAGAAAGATTTTTTAAGCAGCTGCTAAAGATGGGAAAATAGCTTTGGGTTATCTTTTGATTTACTTAATAAGGCCCCAGGAAGCCAATCCCATTGTTGGGTATCTTCTCTTGGGATGCTGTAAATTTTTTGCGGGGCAGGAATTACATGGGACACTAGCCGTTTAGTTTTTGATACACAAATCTTTAAATCCTCAAAAGAGAAAGGGTGGCCTGATTGACTAGATCGATTTTCACAAAATCTATCTCCACAATTCGCCAAAACCGGTAACACATCAATTCCTCGACTTTGAAAATTTTCAGCTTGATTCAAGATGAGATTCACTATTAATTTGGAATAGAACGTTACCCTAATGTATGATATATTATCAATTCTTAACATAGAAACCAAATCAATGTCATTTGATTGAATTAATTTTAGGCTCTCTATATCACTAAAACATTTAAGTAACAATGTTCTCTTTAATGCCAGATCATTGTCAAACAACGATAAAAAGTCTAGGATCAGTGTATCTACAGAATCTTCAAAAAATTTTCTAAGAGGTTCTTGCGGACAAGCTGTACCTTCAACCCGGGAATGGAAAATAGGCGCAGCGGGATTAAGGACCACTGAGGCAGAGGGGCCTAACTTTGTCACTTCTATTTTTGGAAAGAGAATCGTAGGTTTCCCCACATCACGGGGGGGGGGGTCCTCCTGTAGACAAAATAGAACAATTGGGGAGGATTTTATTGCAATCTGGTATTTGAATATCAGGGATGCATGTGTTAGATTCCTGTTTCGGCACCCCATTAACTGACTCTTACATATTAGGCAGATCATTTGGCTGGACTTGGGAGTCCTCAAATATTATTTGTCTCAGCCTTTTTTTATTATGTCTGCGGATTGGTTTTCTCTTTTTCCCTTTACACCTTTTGTGTTTGCCTAGCATCACTTTTACTCCTTCATCAGTCCCCTTGGCATCCTCGCGGGACGAGCGACCTGCCGTTGCTTTATGCGCCTCCTGGCGCACTGGATACTGGCGTCAATTTTCCCTGGAGGCTGCTGGGAAATGTAGTTCGACCGGCGGAGCCAAGCTCGGCCGGTCGATTTTACGCAGGATATGGAGGAGCCAAGCCCGGCCGCTGGTCACAAGAATAAGGAGCCTCCAGAGGTCTGGCAGCAGAGGTTAGTAGGACAATGGGGAACTCGGCCCCTGCCGTTGCTTTATGCGCCTCCTGACGCGCTGGATACTGGCGTCAATTTCCCCTGGAGGCTGCTAAGAAATGTAGTTCGACCGGCGGAGCCAAGCCCGGCCGGTCGATTTCACGCAGGATATGGCGGAGCCAAGCCCGGCCGCTGGTCACAAGAATAAGGAGCCTTCAGAGGTCTGTCAGCAGAGGTTAGTAGGACAATGGGGAACTCGGCCCCTGCCGTTGCTTTATGCGCCTCCTGGCGCGCTGGATACTGGCATCAATTTCCCCTGGAGGCTGCTGGGAAATGTAGTTCGACCGGCGGAGCCAAGCCCGGCCGGTCGATTTCACGCAGGATATGGTGGAGCCAAGCCCGGCCGCTGGTCACAAGAATAAGGAGCCTCCAGAGGTCTGGCAGCAGAGGTTAGTTGTACGCTAAGTAGTGCACTTGTTCAACTTCCTAACAGAATAAACAGTTATAAAGTCGTGCTTTTCGCTTACAAGCACAGCGCCAACAACTGAACCTAAATCCATCTGTGCCTCAATCCATCTGTCTCACTCGTTTTTGTGCCCTTCTGCCCTATGCCCCACTTTTTTGTGCCTTTCTGCCCCATTTGTTTTTGTGCCCTTCTGCCCTCTGCCCAACTCGTTTTTGTGCCCTTCTGCCCTATGCCCCACTTTTTTGTGCCTTTCTGCCCCACTCATTTTTGTGCCCTTCTGCCCTCTGTCCCACTCGTTTTTGTGCCCTTCTGCCCTCTGCCCAACTCGTTTTTGTCTCCTTCTGCTCTTTGCCCCACTCGTTTGTGTGCCCTTCTGCCCTCTGCCCCACTTGTTTTTGTCCCCTTCTGCCCTCTGCCCCACTCATTTTGGTGCTCTTCTGCCCTCTGCCCCACTCATTTTTGTGCCCTTCTGCCCCCTGCCCCACTCGTTTTTGTCCCCTTCTGCCCCCTGCCCCACTCATTTTTGTGCCCTTCTGCCCTCTGCCCCACTCGTTTTTGTGCTCTTCCGCCCTCTGCCTCACTCATTTTTGTGCCCTTCTGCCCCCTGCCCCACTCGTTTTTGTCCCCTTCTGCCCCCTGCCCCACTTGTTTTTGTGCCCTTCTGCCCTCTGCCCCACTCGTTTTTGTCCCCTTCTGTCCTCTGCCCCACTCGTTTTTGTGCCCTTCTGCCCTCTGCCCCACTCGTTTTTTGTGTCTTTCTGCCCTCTGCCCCACTCATTTTTTTCACCCTTGTGCCCTCTGCCCCACTCGATTTTGTGCCCTTCTGCCCTCTGCCCCACTCGTTTTTTGTGCCTTTCTTCCCTCTGCCCCACTTGTGTTTGTGCCCTTCTGCCCTCTGCCCCACTCGTTTTTGTGCCCTTCTGCCCTCTGCCCCACTCGTTTTTGTGCCCTTCTGCCCCCTGCCCCACTCGTTTTTGTGCCATTCTGCCATCTGTCCCACTTGTTTTTGTGCCCTTGTGCCCTCTGCCCCACTCGTTTTTGTGCCCTTCTGCCCTCTGCCCCACTCGTTTTTTGTGCCTTTCTTCCCTCTGCCCCACTTGTGTTTGTGCCCTTCTGCCCTTTGCCCCACTCGGTTTTGATTCCTTCCTTGTCCAGCCTCGACATGCTGCTCATGTGTTTTATTTTAGAATGGCGCTGGCAAGCTGCCAGCGCCATTCTAAAATAGTTACTAAGTTAGCTTCATCAGGAAGCACTAATAGATAAAATAAAGCAGGTGCTCGAGTTGAAGCTCTTATTCAGTTACACAATCATTAATCACCCCAAAAATACTTGGGGTGATTAATGATTGTGTAACTGAATTTGAGCTGCAACTCGAGCACCTGCTTTATATCTATTAGTGCTTTCTGTTGAAGCTAACTTAGTAAGTATTTTAGAATGGCGCTGGCAGCTTTCTGGCGCCATTCTAAAATAGTTACAAAGTCAGCTTCAACTTTTGTTGACCCAATCCGTTCCGCTCGCGGATTTTGCGGCAAATTCGCGCATTTCGCGGACCGCGAATTTGCCAAAAATCCGTAAAATCTGCGAGCGGAACGGATTTTGCACGCATGCTTAGTGCTAATCATATAGTGTAGGTTAAATGAAAAAAAAACACACATTGAAATTATAAAAATAGTAATATTTATCATACACACTCACTAACACATTGGTATATCTCCTACCCAGAGATATAAACACAATGCACACAATATTTCAAATGAAGAATAAGTAAGAGCCACAAACACACAGTGGCCCCTGGGGGAGACCAAGCAATATACTAATAAAGCGGAATACAAATAGTGACTGAAGTTGAGACTTGACCCAGAAGACTTAAAAGAGCTGTGGACCCATGGAACCACCCAAGGTAAGTACCCATGAACCCAATGGAGGCCGTGTGCAGAGTGGAAACATAGCCACACACTCAATGCAAGTCGAAGGGGAAGTTGCAATTGCAGTTTACAAGATGAAGGACCCTTCCCAGAGGACCCTGAAGAAACTCAGTTGAAGATGGAAGGTTGGAGAGTCTATGCCACTTGGGTGTGACTAGGAGGCATGGAAGACCAACAACCACCGATTACGGAAGATGCAGGAGAGTTGACGATTACCTTGTCGCTGCAGCTGTGAGGACTAGGTGATGCAGTAGAAGAGCTAATCCTTGTAAGGAAGTCGAGAACGAGGGGGTCGGTGTCCGGCGAGATCACCAACAAGCCTTGGCAGCAACAACAGATGTGAAAAACAAAGAAGGTGCTGTGTCAGGACCAGCAAGGTCCAAGGGACTCACCAAGTGCAGGAGAGTCAGAGCAGTCTCCAAAATAGCAGGGGGGACCATTGGAGCCAAAGAAGACTGTCAAGATGACCCACAGGCCAAAGGCACAAGAGGCGCAAGAGGGCCTCGAACAGCTCACTAAAGATGCAGGCCCATGGTGCAAAGGATGTGGTGAGGACAAAGATTTTGGCAGGAAGAGGTGATGGAGGCTAGGGCTTATTGGAGCCCGAAGATCTCTTGAGAAGACAGTCAACAAGCCTTTGAAATGGCAAGTCAATGCAGTGAACAGGAGTTCTGTTCCATTTGTTTCGAAAAGGGATACCAGCCTCAAACTCTGTCAGGAGACAGTGCAGACCTCGAGGGAGTTTTAGAACCACCACCTGGGTTGCTAGGCATTGAGAAGTCCAAAGGACGAAAGGAGGAGCAGACTGGTCAGCTTATTTGTAGTGCCTGCATATGCAGGGGAGTGAATCCTTCACTCTAAGGGATATTCCTTTGGTATCTTTAATGCCCACATGCCTGGAGAAGAACCTGGATTAAGCACAGGCACAGAAGACACAGAAGACTGGCAGGATGACAAGACCACGAGCAGCAGGATTCTTCCCGGATGCAGTCTCGGTTTCCACAGCAAAGTTCACTGAAGTCCAAAGTGCCCAGACAGTAGACGTAGAAGTGGTTTCGGATCTGAATCTTGCTCCATGATGAATCTAGGGACCCACCCACAGGTAAGCTCTTAAGTACCCATAGGAAAGGGTTGGGATGATTCAGGGGTCACTCCCAGATGAGGGGCTGGATAGAGGGGAGGATACTCCCTTTTGTTTTGTCCAGTTTTGCACCAGACCAGGAGCCAACGGCTCCCAGAACCGGTTTCAACTGGAGTATGCAAGGAGGACACCAAATGTGCCCTTTAAAGCAGTCTGGTGGTGCCCCCCACCCCAGCCCAATACACTAAGTCTTGCCTGGGAGGTGGTCTAACCTCCCTGTGATAAGAAACCTATTGTTCTGCCTTCCCCTGCTCGAGCCTGGCACAGCAGCAGGAAGGCAGAATTGTGCCTGTGGTTGGCAGCAGCACTAGCTTGCTGTTAGACCCTGAAATGCTGGTACCAGGAATACAGGGGGTTCCCATGGGAGGATCCATCAGTTCATGGGATCCTACATCCAGCACTGGAATCGGTGTTGGGGTAAGATTCCAACATGTCTGATTGTAAACATGCCCAGTTTTGGTGCAGCCAATATATAGTTAAATGGGAAACCGCCATTACATCGCATGCATAACAACGCATGTGATTACAACCTGGTTGTTACATTGACCATGTTGTTACATCGCAGTACCATTACAACATAAGTCATTACAATGACTTGCTGTAGGGGGTGCTCTAAGCTAAGGAACAGTATAATTTACTATTTCAACACCTTCCCAACTGTTGCACACACTGGAGTTGGAATAGTAAATTATACTATTTCAACATTCAGCTCTCGCTACAGAAAGTCATTGTAACGACTTGCGTTATAAAGGTACTTGGATGTAACAAAGCAGTCGTTGTAATGACCGCGTTGTAATTGCAGGCATTGTAAACGCATACGATGTAGTGGTATATATTCAGCTAGACAATTCGTAATTGACTTGATGTTTACTGTATGTATAAAATGGCTGACCGTACTTACAAAGCCTGGAGAATCGACTCCTGGGTTTGTAGGGGGGTTGTCCTGCTCATGCAGGGTACCCTCACACTTATAACCTAGCACCCTGCCTTCAGGATTGAAAGGATTATCTTGGGGTGACATAAGTTTTAAGTGCAGTAACTTCATACATAAGAAAACTTATATCTGTGGTGAGTGGTGCTAGCACCAGCTCACACGGGATACTACAGCAGGCCTGTGGTCACAGTTGGAGTGGTCTCATGGGTGGCATAATACACGCTGCAACCCATGGGAGACCCATGGTGCACCTATAGCCCTGGTACCTTAGTACCATATACCAGGGACTTAAAAGGGTACATCAGTAGCTAATTTGTAAAGGTACGAAAGTACTTACCATAGTCCAATTTAACGAGAGAGCACCGTGACTGGGGTCATGATTAGCAGGATCCCAGTCAGACTTGTCAGAAAACAGAATGACACCAGCAAAAAGTTGGGGTAACCATGCTAGAACGATCCTACCTTCCTACATAATTCCTCCAAATGAAACCGAAAAAGTTAAGTATCTATTTCCTAATTGGCCATATAGGAGGAAGGTCCTGCACTGGCATGGATACGCCCTGTGCTATGGTCCACTGAGAAGTTCCTCCCCTGTAGGGGCTTGAATCGTCTCAAACGTTTGGCGTGTCTACCTGTCAACTGTTTAAGCCAAGAGAGGGGCTTGTGTGGAGTGTCTGACCAGGGAAGTGAGGTCCTAATGGGGTTGGTCACAACTTTCTCAGAGCACCAACAAAGCCTTTCCACTCTATGACTGGACAGTAGTTATCCCTAGGAGTCAACCTTTTTTAGATTACTGCTTTGGTTGATCCTGTTCGCTGGGAAAATGTGGGGCCAGTGAAAGTGGGGGACAGTCTTGTCTCAGGTCTTGCTTTGCTCAAAAGAGTCTCTTTGGGGGATGTCACTTGCACGGGTAAGAGGGTTCCCTCAACTTGCTGAGGACTATCTACCTGACTAGTGTTACTATGCTGGGGGTCTCTAATCTATGGAGGAGGGAATTCCTCTTTGCTGAGGGCCCTGTGGGGTCCTTTGACATCAATGGCCTCTGCAGCACCAGGCTGACTGAGTCTTGGCAGAGAGGAGCAGGATACCTGCTCCAGATGTGGTACCCCCTTGGAAGGCTCCCCTGCCTTAAGTGGCTCAGTCAGGACAGGCCTGACCTCTCCTGGGTCAGTTTCTTCACAAGGGGCAGGATCAGTTCCCTGACGAGGCTGACCCTCACCTAAGGTTTGGCGGAAGGGAACCTTTTTTTCCTCCCTTGTGCTCTCTGTTGCAGCTGGGTGGGCAATTTTTTTTTGCTGCACTGCTCCAGGGTATCTTGGTGATTGGCCTTGTACCCTAGGGGTCACCCCAACCTGCTCAAGGAGGCCTATTATCTCTAGATGGGTCCTGAGCTCTTCTTTAGCCCAGGCTGAAATCTCTAGATCTTTGCCTAGCAGGTAATCTACAGTCAGGTTAAGGAATACTGCCACCATTTTAGGGCCAGTTACCCTATTAACTATTGCCATGGGGAGATCTATTCTAACACCATCAGCGTTGGTCACCTAGTACATGTACCCAGTTTGAAGCTGAAAGGGGGACACACATTTCATGTCACCATGGTGACACTTGCCCCTGTGTCCCTACAGGCTACAGCTTTCTGGCCATTGATCAGAGGCTCCTGTATGTACTTGCCCAAGATATTGGGACTTACAGTAAAAGAAGCAAAACCCATGCCACCATCATACACTAAGGTGGCCTGTGTAGGGGGTCTGGCTCTACCTCAGTATCCCCTGAGAAACCATCTAAACTCTTGGGTACACTACTACTACTTGGAGTGCTACTACTAGGGGCACTAGCGGGTGTAGTGGTAGTAGTGGTCATGGTATCCTTGGTACAGGCCTTGGGACAATTGGAATCCCTTGCCTTATGGCCTTTCTCTTTGCAGGGATAGCAATAGGATTGTTTTTACCAGGAGAGCAAGAGGTTTAGGGCTCACTCCCCATAGGAAAGGTTTTGGGGACCCTCAGAGGACTTCTCTTGGGACCATTCCCCACCTTTCTGTTGGGGCTTGGAAGAACCTTTCTTCTGGTCACCAGCACCTTGAGACTTACTCTTAAACCTGGTATGAACCCATTTGTCTGCCTTATATCCTAATCCTTGGGAAGAGATCAAATGAGAGTCTACCAGATATTGGTGCAGTTGTTGATTTTGACAATTATTAAGGATGTGCTCACTCACTAACAAAAATGTACAACCCCCTCATAGTCCTATACCTTGCTTCCATGAAACCAGCCTTCCAGAGCCTTAATAGCATTGTCTATTAAATCAATTCAGTCTTTAGTGTGTGCCTTCTGTGTGTTTTTAAACGTAACTCTGTACTGTTCAGTAGTTAAACCAAACCCATCTGCGAGGACACTCTTCAAGACTGGGTAATTGTCAGTATCCTCTTCTCTAACAGTGAGCAGCTTGTCTCTACCTTTGTTAGCAAAGGACAGCCACAAGACAGCTACCCACTTGACCTTCTGTATTTTGCAGGCCGTCTCTAAAGCAGTGACCCATTTATGGATATCATCCCCCCTCCACTAAGGAGGGACTATCCTGCTCAGGTTCCTAGTATCAAAGGATGAATCCCTGACTCTAGGTATACTAGTGGTACCACCACGGGACTCTAGTACCAAATGTTTCCAGCCCTTTGGACTTCCAGGGTTCTTTATCAAGGGCCAACTGTTCTTGTCTGAGTTTGAGTCTAACTCTCTCAAGTTTGATCAGATGGTATTACCTCTCTAAAGAGCCCTCCCTGCCGCTAGAGCTGGAGTTCCCTATGGAACTAACAAAAGCATTGGAATTTACAGAGGAGAATTTAGAACTCCACCACACCTTCCCAGGAGGAACAAAGGTGGACCTAACTCTAGAAAAGCATTGGCCATAGCAACAGATGTGGAAAACAAAGAAGGTGTAATGTCAGGACCAGTAAGGTCCAAGGGACTCACCTAGTGCAGGAGAGTCATAGCAGGCTCTGAGCAAGCATGTAAGCCCATTGGAGCCAAAGAAGACCATCAAGAGGACCCACAGGCCAAGGGCACAGGAGTCACAAGAGGACCTTTGCAGGTCACCAAAGATGCGGACCCACCGTGCAGAGGATGTGGTGAGGATGAAAATCTTGGCAGGAAGAGATAGTGGAGGCTGGAGCTTCCTGGAGCTTCAACATCTTTGGAGAAGAGAGTCAACAACCTTGGCAATGTCAAATTGATCCTGTGCACAGGGGTTCTGTTCCAGCGGTTCCGGAGAGGGATGATGGCCTCAATCTTAGTAATAAGACAATGCAGGCCTTGAGTGAGTTGCAGAACCACCACCTGTGTTGGTGGGCCTTGTGAAATCTAGAGGACGTCAGGAGCAGCAGACCGGTTAGCTTTGTTGTGGTGCCTGCAGATGCAGTGGAGTGGCTCTTTCACTCCAAGTGAGTTTGGTTCAGTGCCTTTGGTACCCACAGGCTTGGAGAAGAACCTGGATGAAGTACAGGCACAGATGATGCAGAAGACTGGCAGGACAACAAGGCCAGGAGCAGCAGAAGTCTTCCTAGATGCAGTCTCAGTTCCCAAAGTGAAGTCGAACTAAGTCCAAAGTGCCCAGACTGTAGAAGTAGAAGTAGGTTTGGATCTGAATCTTGTCCAAGATAATCTGAAGAGCCACCCTCAGGTAAGCACTTAAGTACCCAAAGAAAGGGTTGGGATGATTCAGGGGTACCTCCCAGGGGAGGGGCTGACCAGACGGGAGGATACTCCCATGTCTTTTATCCAGTTGTGCGCTAGAGTGGGAGCCAACAGCTCCCTGAACTGGTTTCAACTGGGGTATGCAAGGAGGGCACCAAATGTGCCCTTCAAAGCAGTCTGGTGGCGCTAGTAAGTGCCCACATCCCAGCTCAATACACTAAACCAGAAACCAGAAACGCCGAATGCCATGTGGTAAATTCCAGGTGACATAGGGTTGAATAGCTTTCCTCATATACGAGTCAGTAAGATGGTTAGCTCCCTTAGCGTAAATAGCCTCCTTGTCCATTTTAAAACTAAGATCCCAGGTTGCCTCTTTCAGAAGTGACTTTAATTGTGCAGCAGAAATGATAAAAAGAGTGCTCTCTTCCAATTGAAGAAGGGCCACCGCCTTTCTGAAATTCTTAACAATTTGCGAGTGCTCTTTTAAGCTGCCTAAAAGTTCAATCTTCATAAGGTCTCTTAATGAACCCTTTTCTCCTCTAGCCAAACTAGCCACCCACCGTACTACCGCTGCTAGGCCCTGCACCCAGCTACTGCGAAGACCATATTCAAGTCTGCAGGCGGCTGCTGAGCACGCAGTGTTAAGAGAAGATATAGATCTTAACAACTTCCCTTCTATAGAATGTAAAAAATTCCATTGCCTTAAATCTACCAATTCCATTCCGTACAAAAGGGAAGATGGGATTTTTGCCCCAAAGACTTCCAAGAGGTAATCAAAATGTCTTCTCCCCGTAGCTGAATATAAAGTAGTCAAGCCTTTTCCCTGGGACAGAGCATTGCGGGAGTTGTTATCAGTGTGGGGTTTGTCACTTAAATTATTGGAGATGATTTTTCCTAGATAGACGTATGTCTTTACCATCTCCAATTTGTGGCCACCAGCTGGCCAAACAAAATTCTTATACTTTAGCTTTTTTCTCCCTGCAATACACATAATTTTGCTTTTTGATGCATTAATCTTCAAGAAATGGGCTTCGGAAAAATGATCAAGTGCACGAAGACGATTGGCCAACCCTTTAGGTGTTAAATCTAATATTATAATGTCATCTGCATATAACAAACAGGAAATAGAAGTTCCCCCTAAAACCGTGGCTATACCGTCACTTGAGGAGATAGATGCATGGAGATCCGCAATATACAGGGAAAAGAGCAATGGAGCAAGGAGACAACCCTGTTTCAATCCATTAATTGATGGAATAACTCGTGATAGCCCCCTTACTCCACCTTGCAGGACACGGCACCATGTATCATGGTCTAGCAAGTGAGGAGGCATGCCCATTGCGGATAGCTTTCTCCACTGCAAAGGGCGATCCACCTTGTCGAATGCTGTGGAGAAGTCTATAAATGCCACATACACATAGCCCCCACGGACCTTTACATATTTATCCAAGATGATCTGTAGTGCGGTAGGATTATCTAAGGTGCCGTGCCCTTTGCGGAATCCAGTCTGTTCTAGGGGTAATATGTGGTTTGCATCAACCCAATCATTAATTAAGGATAGCAAACATTTGGTAAACACTTTTCCAATTGCGTCAAGGAGGGCTATTTGACGATAATTCTTCGGAATATCCCTTCTTAAATAGTGGCATTAGTATGCTCCCTTTCCAAGAAGAAGGGACAATTTTCTTCATGAAGCAAAAACTGAAGACAGGAAACAGTATTTTGCTCCATAAAGCTGGCTCCTGTTTCAGGACGGATATCGGGAGTTCATCAGGTCCCATGGCTCCTGAAGTACGCATGTCCTTAATCGCCTGTTCAATAGTTTTTTCTGAAGGGGGCTCTATTGCGGAATCAAGCTCAATACTAAGGTCCCTAAGCTCAACCGACTGCCCATTCAAAGCGTATAAGGTGGAGATATAATTGACCCATGATGATTCAGGGATGGGAATCGGTAGGGGACCAACTCTTGCACCGCATCCCTCTCCAATAAGAGTCCAAAACTGTCTAACTTTGCCATGAACCACTGCCTCCCGTAGACTTGTCCATAGGGAATCTTCTTTTTCTTTTTTTATCTTTTTCTTAATCCTGCTTCTCCTTCTTTTTAAGCGATCAATTTTATGGAGTCTTTCAATTGATCTGCACAAGTATTGCTCTCTCACTAGCTTATTTATTTCCTTATTGAGGAGAATAATCGATCTTGGGAGAAGAATCTTTTTTGGTGTCAAATTTGATTTTTTAACATCCAAAATGATCTTCTCTATAAGCTCCTCAAAATGGATTAATTCAAACCCTTTCCAGTTGTTTAACTCTAAGATAGTTTTATTCAAGATACGCCCCAGGCCCTCTGTGGCTTTAAAGTCCCAGAAACATCTACCAGACTTTTTATGCATATTGACCGCATCACCATTAAGTGACCAAGGGTCAGATTCAGGAGGGTGTATTGAAAGGGTTAAAGTTAACAGCATATGATCACTAAATATGTTCTCTGAGACTACCAAATCTCTCAATAAAGAGAAGGAGTAATGGTCTATAATTACATAGTCCAAAATAGACTCACTTGTCCTGGATTTGTGGGTATAATTTGCTGGAACATCAGAAGGGAGCCTACCATTCACTATTAGACCCTCCGTAAGAGACAATTCTTCCAGCAGGATTTTCCCTCTTTTATTGGTTTTGATTTTGTCAGGGAAGAGGGCTTGAGGAATCAAAAAAGCTTCCTCTTTAGGCTTATTTCTAAAAAGGTCTAAGCTAAAATTAGAAACTCTGCAATTGAAATCCCCCACTAACAGAAACAGGGGAGTAAGTATTGCCTCCTTAATCTTTTTAATAAAAATAAAAACCTGCTTTAGTACACTACTATAACAATCATCAGGGGGGATATAAGCGTTTATTATAACCAGTGGGTTTTTATTTTCCCCATTGCCAAAGCTATTAAATGTAACCACCTGAAAAAGGTTGCTCTGATCCACATAATGGGAATAGTTCCAGTTTATTATATTAGAAAGGAGGCACGCAATTCCACCTTTTGCATGCCCTCTCTTCGAAGGAGAGGCTGCAACCTCAAGAACAAAATAGTCCTTCCCCACGTCCATTCTGTCTATACACCAGGTCTCTTGAATACAAATCACATCAGGGTTCTGTGAGAAAAGATACTGTAATTTTTCAGGACTATTGTTAATCCCCGCAGCATTCCAAGAAAGACTTTTTTAAGCAGCTGCTAAAGATGGGAAAATAGCTTTGGGTTATCTTTTGATTTACTTAATAAGGCCCCAGGAAGCCAATCCCATTGTTGGGTATCTTCTCTTGGGATGCTGTAAATTTTTTGCGGGGCAGGAATTACATGGGACACTAGCCGTTTAGTTTTTGATACACAAATCTTTAAATCCTCAAAAGAGAAAGGGTGGCCTGATTGACTAGATCGATTTTCACAAAATCTATCTCCACAATTCGCCAAAACAGGTAACACATCAATTCCTCGACTTTGAAAATTTTCAGCTTGATTCAAGATGAGATTCACTATTAATTTGGAATAGAACGTTACCCTAATGTATGATATATTATCAATTCTTAACATAGAAACCAAATCAATGTCATTTGATTAAATTAATTTTAGGCTCTCTATATCACTAAAACATTTAAGTAACAATGTTCTATTTAATGCCAGATCATTGTCAAACAACGGTAAAAAGTCTAGGATCAGTGTATCTACAGAATCTTCAAAAAATTTTCTAAGAGGTTCTTGCGGACAAGCTGTACCTTCAACCCGGGAATGGAAAATAGGCACAGCGGGATTAAGGACCACTGAAGCAGAGGGGCCTAACTTTGTCACTTCTATTTTTGGAAAGAGAATCGTAGGTTTCCCCACATCACGGGGGGGGGGTCCTCCTGTAGACAAAATAGAACAATTGGGGAGGATTTTATTGCAATCTGGTATTTGAATATCGGGGATGCATGTGTTAGATTCCTGTTTCGGGACCCCATTAACTGACTCTTCCATATTAGGCAGATCATTTGGCTGGACTTGGGAGTCCTCAAATATTATTTGTCTCAGCCTTTTTTTCTTATGTCTGCGGATTGGTTTTCTCTTTTTCCCTTTACACCTTTTGTGTTTGCCTAGCATCACTTTTACTCCTTCATCAGTCCCCTTGGCTTCCGTCATGAAATTTGGGAAGAGCGCTTTATCAAGATTACAGTCTGTAGTAACCCCCTCTTCTTCTACAATTTCAAGATCAGAATCCCTTATACAATTGTAAGCAGATGATTTAGGGACTGAAGAGAGCTCATTTCTAGCTGAAACCCCCGGCATAATTTGATCACAGTTATTGGGTATGAGCACTGGATTATTTCCGGAGGGAGATGTAACAGGGGATACCGGATCCTGTGGTCCCACTCCAGGATTTAGATCCAAGGTCTTCTCTGGAACTCTAAGTAATAAAACCTTTAATATCTGAGTAACCGATTCTAGAACACAATCAGAACTCCCCACAAATTTACTCAATAACAGTAATATTGAAGACAACAAATGCTCCAAAGCTATCAATGACTCCGAAATGGGCTTATCATGTCGCTCCAAGCCTGGTGGTCTAATAGGGTCGATACCTGATATATTGAGCTCAGGGCTTTTTGAAAGATTGGATTGCATAGATGAATCTTGAGATTTAAGGGAAGGGGTGCTACTATAGAGCTGCAAACCAGAGGGAGTTGCGCCCTTCGGGGTCTTAGTGGCTTCGAATAATTTTAATGAACCATCTGCTAAGTAACGACTACACAATTCCAAATCAATATCTAACTTTTGAGAATCACCATCACATATCTCCTTTGCCTGGGAACTTCCTAATAAGTCATTAGTCAAACACATTTCAAGCTTTGGAGGAATATTATTTTGATGCACATTCTCTATTCTGGAAGTGAGCAAATTAACACTACTGGAACCTTCCATGGGGTTTAGATTATGCCCCACGTTAGTCTGTAAGGCAAGAATCGATTTTTCCACCAAAACATGCCCCTTCTTTACAGGCGCAGATTATACGCCGAGTGAGGGAGTTACCCCTATGTTCTTATTTATAGCAATTTTTTCAGGGTCAGCCTCCTTCACCAAGTTCTTATCCATTGTCTTTTCCCATAGCTGGAATAACTGGCAATGACCCTTTAGTTGGAGATTTTTTGAATCCTTGTTTCGCAGGGGGTTGGATCTTGTCTTAACACAAGACCTTCCCCCCAAAAGTCTCCCAGAGCGAAGCTTTTTAGCAGTCATCTTTAGAAGCAGTGAATAGCAGCTTAAAATATATAGATTAAGACAATTGTAGAATGTACACAGAATTCCTGTATTTAGTCAACAAGTCAAAGTCGATGAAAGCAAGAATGGATAGTAACGATATGACAAACTAGACAAGAAAATAAACAAAAGACAACGATAAAATGTTAAAATCTAAATATGTGGGCCCAGCCCAGCCTACTTCAGCCAATGAGGGCCACAGAGGGCCCGCCCTTTGTCCGGGCTTCGTCTGGCACGTCCCGCGCGCATCCTCGCGGGACGAGCGACCTGCCGTTGCTTTATGCGCCTCCTGGAGCGCTGGATACTGGCGTCAATTTTCCCTGGAGGCTGCTGGGAAATGTGGTTCGACCGGTGGAGACAAGCCCGGCCGGTCGATTTCACGCAGGATATGGCGGAGCCAAGCCCGGCAGCTGGTCACAAGAATAAGGAGCCTCCAGAGGTCTGGCAGCAGAGGTTAGTAGGACAATGGGGAACTCGGCCCGTGCCGTTGCTTTATGCGCCTCCTGGTGCGCTGGATACTGACGTCAATTTCCCCTGGAGGCTGCTGGGAAATGTAGTTCGACCGGCGGACCCAAGCCCGGCCGGTCGATTTTACGCAGGATATGGAGGAGCCAAGCCCGGCCGCTGGTCACAAGAATAAGGAGCCTCCAGAGGTCTGGCAGCAGAGGTTTGTAGGACAATGGGGAACTCGGCCCCTGCCGTTGCTTTATGCGCCTCCTGACGCGCTGGATACTGGCGTCAATTTCCCCTGGAGGCTGCTGGGAAATGTAGTTCGACCGGCCAGAGCCAAGCCCGGCCGGTCGATTTCACGCAGGATATGGCGGAGCCAAGCCCGGCCGCTGGTCACAAGAGCCTCCAGAGGTCTGGCAGCAGAGGTTAGTTGTACGCTAAGTAGTGCACTTGTTCAACTTCCTAACAGAATAAACAGTTATAAAGTCGTGCTTTTCGCTTACAAGCACAGCGCCAACAACTGAACCTAAATCCATCTGTGCCTCAATCCATCTGTCTCACTCGTTTTGTGCCCTTCTGCCCTCTGCCCCACTCGTTTTTTGTGCCTTTCTTCTCTCTGCCCCACTTGTGTTTGTGCCCTTCTGCCCTCTGCCCCACTCGTTTTTGTGCCCGTCTGCCCTCTGCCCCACTCGTTTTTGTGCCCTTCTGCCCCCTGCCCCACTCGTTTTTGTGCCATTCTGCCGTCTGTCCCACTTGTTTTTGTGCCCTAGTGCCCTCTGCCCCACTCGATTTTGTGCCCTTCTGCCCTCTGCCCCACTCGTTTTGTGTGCCTTTCTTCCCTCTGCCCCACTTGTGTTTGTGCCCTTCTGCCCTCTGCCCCACTCGTTTTTGTGCCCTTCTGCCCTCTGCCCCACTCGTTTTTGTGCCCTTCTGCCCCCTGCCCCACTCGTTTTTGTGCCATTCTGCCGTCTGTCCCACTTGTTTTTGTGCCCTTCTGCCCTCTGCCCCACTCGGTTTTGATTCCTTCCTTGTCCAGCCTCGACATGCTGCTCATGTGTTTTATTTTAGAATGGCGCTGGCAAGCTGCCAGCGCCATTCTAAAATAGTTACTAAGTTAGCTTCATCAGGAAGCACTAATAGATAAAATAAAGCAGGTGCCCGAGTTGAAGCTCAAATTCAGTTACACAATCATTAATCACCCCAAAAATACTTGGGGTGATTAATGATTGTGTAACTGAATTTGAGCTGCAACTCGAGCACCTGCTTTATATCTATTAGTGCTTTCTGTTGAAGCTAACTTAGTAAGTATTTTAGAATGGCGCTGGCAGCTTTCCGGCGCCATTCTAAAATAGTTACAAAGTCAGCTTCAACTTTTGTTGACCCAATCCGTTCCGCTCACGGATTTTGCGGCAAATTCGCGCATTTCGCGGACCGCGAACTTGCCAAAAATCCGTAAAATCTGCGAGCGGAACGGATTTTGCACGCATGCTTAGTGCTAATCATATAGTGTAGGTTAAATGAAAAAAAACACACATTGAAATTATAAAAATAGTAATATTTATCATACACACTCACTAACACATTGGTATATCTCCTACCCAGAGATATAAACACAATGCACACAATATTTCAAATGAAGAATAAGTAAGAGCCACAAACACACAGTGGCCCCTGGGGGAGACCAAGCCATATACTAAAAAAGCGGAATACAAATAGTGACTGAAGTTGAGACTTGACCCAGAAGACTTAGAAGAGCTGTGGACCCATGGAACCACCCAAGGTAAGTACCCATGAACCCAATGGAAGCCGTGTGCAGAGTGGAAACATAGCCACACACTCAATGCAAGTCGAAGGGGAAGTTGCAATTGCAGTTTACAAGATGAAGGACCCTTCCCAGAGGACCCTGAAGAAACTCAGTTGAAGATGGAAGGTTGGAGAGTCTATGCCACTTGGGTGTGACTAGGAGGCATGAAAGACCAATAACCACCGATTACGGAAGATGCAGGAGAGTTGACGGTTACCTTGTCGCTGCAGCTGTGAGGACTAGGTGATGCAGTAGAAGAGCTATTCCTTGTAAGGAAGTCGAGAACCAGGGGGTCGGTGTCCGGCGAGATCACCAACAAGCCTTGGCAGCAACAACAGATGTGAAAAACAAAGAAGGTGCTGTGTCAGGACCAGCAAGGTCCAAGGGACTCACCAAGTGCAGGAGAGTCAGAGCAGTCTCCAAAATAGCAGGGGGGACCATTGGAGCCAAAGAAGACTGTCAAGATGACCCACAGGCCAAAGGCACAAGAGGCGCAAGAGGGCCCCGAACAGCTCACTAAAGATGCAGGCCCATGGTGCAAAGGATGTGGTGAGGACAAAGATTTTGGCAGGAAGAGGTGATGGAGGCTAGGGCTTCTTGGAGCCCGAAGATCTCTTGAGAAGACAGTCAACAAGCCTTTGAAATGGCAAGTCAATGCAGTGAACAGGAGTTCTGTTCCAGTGGTTTCGAAAAGGGATACCAGCCTCAAACTCTGTCAGGAGACAGTGCAGACCTCGAGGGAGTTTTAGAACCACCACCTGTGTTGCTAGGCATTGAGAAGTCCAAAGGACGAAAGGAGGAGCAGACTGGTCAGCTTATTTGTAGTGCCTGCATATGCAGGGGAGTGAATCCTTCACTCTAAGGGATATTCCTTTGGTATCTTTAATGCCCACATGCCTGGAGAAGAACCTGGATTAAGCACAGGCACAGAAGACACAGAAGACTGGCAGGATGACAAGACCACGAGCAGCAGGATTCTTCCTGGATGCAGTCTCGGTTTCCACAGCAAAGTTCACTGAAGTCCAAAGTGCCCAGACAGTAGACGTAGAAGTGGTTTCGGATCTGAATCTTGCTCCATGATGAATCTAGGGACCCACCCACAGGTAAGCTCTTAAGTACCCATAGGAAAGGGTTGGGATGATTCAGGGGTCACTCCCAGATGAGGGGCTGGATAGAGGGGAGGATACTCCCTTTTGTTTTGTCCAGTTTTGCACCAGACCAGGAGCCAACGGCTCCCAGAACCGGTTTCAACTGGAGTATGCAAGGAGGACACCAAATGTGCCCTTTAAAGCAGTCTGGTGGTGCCCCCACCCCAGCCCAATACACTAAGTCTTGCCTGGGAGGTGGTCTAACCTCCCTGTGATAAGAAACCTATTGTTCTGCCTTCCCCTGCTCGAGCCTGGCACAGCAGCAGGAAGGCAGAATTGTGCCTGTGGTTGGCAGCAGCACTAGCTTGCTGTTAGACCCTGAAAGGCTGGTACCAGGAATACAGGGGGTTCCCATGGGAGGATCCATCAGTTCATGGGATCCTACACCCAGCACTGGAATCGGTGTTGGGGTAAGATTCCAACATGTCTGATTGTAAACATGCCCAGTTTTGGTGCAGCCAATATATAGTTAGATGGGAAACCGCCATTACATCGCATGCATAACAACGCATGTGATTACAACCTGGTTGTTACATTGACCATGTTGTTACATCGCAGTACCATTACAACATAAGTCATTACAACGACTTGCTGTAGGGGGTGCTCTACGCTAAGGAATAGTATAATTTACTATTTCAACACCTTCCCAACTGTTGCACACACTGGAGTTGGAATAGTAAATTATACTATTTCAACATTCAGCTCTCGCTACAGAAAGTCATTGTAACGACTTGCGTTATAAAGGTACTGGGATGTAACAAAGCAGTCGTTGTAATGACCGCGTTGTAATTGCAGGCATTGTAAACGCATACGATGTAGTGGTATATATTCAGCTAGACAATTCGTAATTGACTTGATGTCTACTGTATGTATAAAATGGCTGACCATACGTACAAAGCCGGGAGAATCGACTCCTGGGTTTGTAGGGGGTTGTCCTGCTCATGCAGGGTACCCTCACACTTATAACCTAGCACCCTGCCTTCAGGATTGAAAGGATTATCTTGGGGTGACATAAGTTTTAAGTGCAGTGACTTCATACATAAGAAAACTTATATCTGTGGTGAGTGGTGCTAGCACCAGCTCACACGGGCTACTGCAGCAGGCCTGTGGTCACAGTTGGAGTGGTCTCTCATGGGTGGCATAATACACGCTGCAACCCATGGGAGACCCATGGTGCACCTATACCCCTGGTACCTTAGTACCATATACCAGGGACTTAAAAGGGTACATCAGTAGCTAATTTGTAAAGGTACGAAAGTACTTACCATAGTCCAATTTAACGAGAGAGCACCGTGACTGGGGTCCTGATTAGCAGGATCCCAGTCAGACTTGTCAGAAAACAGAATGACACCAGCAAAAAGTTGGGGTAACCATGCTTGAACGATCCTACCTTCCTACATAATTCCTCCAAATGAAACCGAAAAAGTTAAGTATCTATTTCCTAATTGGCCATATAGGAGGAAGGTCCTGCACTGGCATGGATACGCCCTGTGCTATGGTCCACTGAGAAGTTCCTCGCCTGTAGGGGCTTGGATCGTCTCAAACGTTTGGCGTGTCTACCTGTCAACTGTTTAAGCCAAGAGAGGGGCTTGTGGAGTGTCTGACCAGGGAAGTGAGGTCCTAATGGGGTTGGTCACAACTTTGTCAGAGCACCAACAAAGCCTTTCCTCTCTATGACTGGACAGTAGTTATCCCTAGGAGTCAACCTTTTTTAGATTACTGCTTTGGTTGATCCTGTTCGCTGGGAAAATGTAGGGCCAGTGAAAGTGGGGGACAGTCTTGTCTCAGGTCTTGCTTTGCTCAAAAGAGTCCCTTTGGGGGATGTCACTTGCACGGGTAAGAGGGTTCCCTCAACTTGCTGAGGACTATCTACCTGACTAGTGTTACTATGCTGGGGGTCTCTAATCTATGGAGGAGGGAATTCCTCTTTGCTGAGGGCCCTGTGGGGTCCTTTGACATCAATGGCCTTTGCAGCACCAGGCTGACTGAGTCTTGGCAGAGAGGAGCAGGATACCTGCTCCAGATGTGGTACCCCCTTGGAAGGCTCCCCTGCCCTAAGTGGCTCAGTCAGGACAGGCCTGACCTCTCCTGGGTCAGTTTCTTCACAAG
The DNA here is from genome assembly GCF_964263255.1 of Lissotriton vulgaris. Taxonomy (NCBI): domain Eukaryota; kingdom Metazoa; phylum Chordata; class Amphibia; order Caudata; family Salamandridae; genus Lissotriton; species Lissotriton vulgaris. Next base: position 91,496,155 of record NC_141699.1, on the reverse strand, counting down.
GGCAGGATGAGTTCCCTGACGAGGCTGACCCTCACCTAAGGTTTGGCGGAAGGGAAACTTTTTTTCCTCCCTTGTGCTCTCTGTTGCAGCTGGGTGGGCAATTCTTTCTTGCTGCACTGCTCCAGGGTATCTTGGTGATTGGCCTTGTACCCTAGGGGTCACCCCAACCTGCTCAAGGAGGCCTATTATCTCTAGATGGGTCCTGAGCTCTTCTTTAGCCCAGGCTGAAATCTCTAGATCTTTGCCTAGCAGGTAATCTACAGTCAGGTTAAGAAATACTGCCACCATTTTAGGGCCAGTTACCCTATTAACTATTGCCATGGTGAGATCTATTCTAACACCATTAGTGTTGGTCACCTAGTACATGTACCCAGTTTGAAGCTGAAAGGGGGACACACATTTCATGTCACCATGGTGACACTTGCCCCTGTGTCCCTACAGGCTACAGCTTTCTGGCCATTGATCAGAGGCTCCTGTATGTACTTGCCCAAGATATTGGGACTTACAGTAAAAGAAGCAAACCCCATGCCACCATCATACACTAAGGTGGCCTGTGTAGGGGGTCTGGCTCTACCTCAGTATCCCCTGAGAAACTATCTAAACTCTTGGGTACACTACTACTACTTGGAGTGCTACTACTAGGGGCACTAGCGGGTGTAGTGGTAGTAGTGGTCATGGTATCCTTGGTACAGGCCTTGGGGCAATTGGAATCCCTTGCCTTATTGCCTTTCTCTTTGCAGGGATAGCAATAGGATTTTTTTTACCAGGAGAGCAAGAGGTTTAGGGCTCACTCCCCATAGGAAAGGTTTTGGGGACCCTCAGAGGACTTCTCTTGGGACCATTCCCCACCTTTCTGTTGGGGCTTGGAAGAACCTTTCCTCTGGTCACCAGCACCTTGAGACTTACTCTTAAACCTGGTATGAACCCATTTGTCTGCCTTATATCCTAATCCTTGGGAAGAGATCAAATGAGAGTCTACCAGATATTGGTGCAGTTGTTGATTTTGACAATTATTAAGGATGTGCTCACTAACTAACAAAAATGTACAACCCCCTCATAGTCCTATACCTTGCTTCCATGAAACCAGCCTTCCAGAGCCTTAATAGCATTGTCTATTAAATCAATTCAGTCTTTAGTGTGTGCCTTCTGTGTGTTTTTAAACGTAACTCTGTACTGTTCAGTAGTTAAACCAAACCCATCTGCGAGGACACTCTTCAAGACTGGGTAATTGTCAGTATCCTCTTCTCTAACAGTGAGCAGCTTGTCTCTACCTTTGTTAGCAAAGGACAGCCACAAGACAGGTACCCACTTGACCTTCTGTATTTTGCAGGCCGTCTCTAAAGCAGTGACCCATTTATGGATATCATCCCCCCTCCGCTAAGGAGGGACTATCCTGCTCAGGTTCCTAGTATCAAAGGATGAATCCCTGACTCTAGGTATACTAGTGGTACCACCACGGGACTCTAGTACCAAATGTTTCCAGCCCTTTGGACTTCCAGGGTTCTTTATCAAGGGCCAACTGTTCTTGTCTGAGTTTGAGTCTAACTCTCTCAAGTTTGATCAGATGGTATTACCTCTCTAAAGAGCCCTCCCTGCCGCTAGAACTGGAGTTCCCTATGGAACTAACAAAAGCATTGGAATTTACAGAGGAGAATTTAGAACTCCCCCGCACCTTCCCAGGAGGAACAAAGGTGGACCTAACTCTAGAAAAGCATTGGCCATAGCAACAGATGTGGAAAACAAAGAAGGTGTAATGTCAGGACCAGTAAGGTCCAAGGGACTCACCTAGTGCAGGAGAGTCATAGCAGGCTCTGAGCAAGCATGTAAGCCCATTGGAGCCAAAGAAGACCATCAAGAGGACCCACAGGCCAAGGGCACAGGAGTCACAAGAGGACCTTTGCAGGTCACCAAAGATGCGGGCCCACCATGCAGAGGATGTGGTGAGGATGAAAATCTTGGCAGGAAGAGATAGTGGAGGCTGGAGCTTCCTGGAGCTTCAACATCTTTGGAGAAGAGAGTCAACAAGCCTTGGCAATGTCAAATTGATCCTGTGCACAGGGGTTCTGTTCCAGCGGTTCCGGAGAGGGATGATGGCCTCAATCTTAGTAATAAGACAATGCAGGCCTTGAGTGAGTTGCAGAACCACCACCTGTGTTGGTGGGCCTTGTGAAATCTAGAGGACGTCAGGAGCAGCAGACCGGTTAGCTTTGTTGTGGTGCCTGCAGATGCAGTGGAGTGGCTCTTTCACTCCAAGTGAGTTTCGTTCAGTGCCTTTGGTACCCACAGGCTTGGAGAAGAACCTGGATGAAGCACAGGCACAGATGATGCAGAAGACTGGCAGGACAACAAGGCCAGGAGAAGCAGAAGTCTTCCTAGATGCAGTCTCAGTTCCCAAAGTGAAGTCGAATTAAGTCCAAAGTGCCCAGACTGTAGAAGTAGAAGTAGGTTTGGATCTGAATCTTGTCCAAGATAATCTGAAGAGCCACCCTCAGGTAATCACTTAAGTACCCAAAGAAAGGGTTGGGATGATTCAGGGGTACCTCCCAGGGGAGGGGCTGACCAGACGGGAGGATACTCCCATGTCTTTTATCCAGTTGTGCGCTAGAGTGGGAGCCAACAGCTCCCTGAACTGGTTTCAACTGGGGTATGCAAGGAGGGCACCAAATGTGCCCTTCAAAGCAGTCTGGTGGCGCTAGTAAGTGCCCCCATCCCAGCTCAATACACTAAGTCCAGTCCTGGAGGTGGTCACACCTCCCTGTGACAGGAAACCTATTTTTCTGCCTTTCCCTGCTCAAGCCTGGCTCATCAGCAGGAGGACAAAATCATGTCTGTGGTCGACAGCAGCACTAGCTTGCTGTTAGATCCTGAAAGGCTTGCACCGGGAAAAGATGGGGGCTCCCTAGGGGAGTCCCCAGTACATGGGATCCTACATCGAACACTAAAAACGGTGTTGGGGTAGGATTCCAACATGTTTGGTACCAAATAGGTACCAAGATCGGTTTTAATTGCAGTGCCCTTAGGTATAAGGAAACATATATCTGTGGTGAGTGGTGCTAGCACCATCTCACACAGGCTGCAATGGCAGGCCTGTAGTCACAGTTTGAGTCGTCTCCCATGGGTGGCATAATGCATGCTGAAGCCCATGGGAGCCCCCTAGTGAAACCTATGCCCTGTGTACCTTATTACTTTCTAATAGGGTCTTAGAAGTGTACACCAGTAGCCAATTAGGATGGTACCAACATTTTTACTGTAGTCCAATTTAGGGTGAGAGCACTGTGACTGATTTGCAGGATCACAGTCAGGCTAGGCAAAAACAGAATGGCACCAGCGAGAAGTGGGAGTGACCATGCTAGAAGGATCATATCTTCCTACACACACCTATTCATGTACATAAAGAGACATTGTCACACCCATTCACAAACCCATAGAGACACTATCACACCCATTCACATACCTAAACAGACACTGTCACTCCCATTCACATACCCATGAACTCTCTATTACACCCATTCACAAACTCAAATATGCACTGTCACAGCCATTATGATAATAATAAAGACACACTGTCAAATCTATTTACAGTGTTACTCTCATTCACAAACCTATGCAGGCACTGCCTCACCCATTTAGAAAACTATACAGACAATGTGACACCCAATGACATACTGAAACACACACTCTCACATCCATTCACATACTGATAGCCACAATGGCACACCCATTTACAAACTCATACAGGCACTGTTACATCCATTTGTATCCCATACAGACACTGTCATGTTGATTTACAAATCCATGCAGACTCTGTAATAACCATTCACATACAAAAACAGATATGGTCACACCCATCGCATACTGATAGAGACACTGTTACACCCTTTCATAAACCCATACAGACACTGTAACATACATTCATATACCCATAGTGACTGTCACACCCATTTAGAAACCCATAGAGGCACTATCGCATTGAAATACCCATAAAGACATTGTCACACCCATTTATAAACCCAAACAGAAACTGTGAGATGCATTGACAAAGCCATAAATACACTGTGACACTCGTACGGATGTAACCAGTTAATGTCACACCCATTTACAAACTAATACAGACACTGTTGGACCCATTGAAACCCCCATACAGACGTTGACACACCTATTCCCATACTGCTAGAGATACTGTAAAACCCATTTACATACCTTTACAGACATTGTCACAGCCATTTATATACCACTAGCTTACCCGTTGCGCGTTGCTGCGATCTCAGAAGAAAGGAAATTTAAAGAAACTTGTTATTATAACATTCAATTTACATTGTGTCATTTTTATTGAAACTTATTCATTTTAATATGGAAAATATTTTAAAGTGTTATTTTAATTCTGTTTATTTATTTGAGTGCTTGTGGATACACAGTATTTTTTGTTTTTCCATCTGGTGCGTACACGAATAAATCAGAAGTTTTTCCGACGCATGAGCTGGCCACATACAGTTGTCCATGTGAGATGCACGGATTCTCCAAATCTAGTCCACACACTTGCAGCGATTGTCCTTGTGCTTTGTTGATGGTCATTGCAAAAGCGAGTCGCACCGGAAACTGTAAACGTTCAGTATTGGAAAGATTATGAGGGCCCTGGGGGGCCGGGGGCCGATATTTAACAAATTTTTCTTTTTTTTGTGCCAGAAACCTTCGCAGGAGTGTACTCAACAACTTTTAACAATTTTTTAAAAATTTGTATTTATTTATTTATTGCCAGAAACCTTCGCAGGAGTGTACTCAACAACTTCCCAAAGTTTCATGCCGATCGGATGAATGGTGTAGTAATACATAACAGACAGACATACATTTGTTTTTATATATATAGATACCCCTGTACCCCTAGTGAGAAACTCACTTATGCACCTAAACTGATACTCATGTTGACTCTGTTGTCCCCACTGTGATATGCATTGAGAAACATTTACTAGAAATATTAAACCTGCTCTTCTGCATTTAATGTGTGCTTTTGGTTTGGGAATCTTTGAGGGATACACAGAGTCAACAAATGTATTTGAAAAGAGGATTTTATATATATGATATTTCATAAATAAGTGAATGCAGAGTTTCAAGTTGTTCAGAAACACTCTGTTGCCTTCATCTGTGAAGTGAACACTATCTGTTCTGTATGTTCCATGCATGTTGAATCACAGGTTATTATTGTAGACAGAGCCCATGTTATGGTCTCTGAGGAATGCTGCAAATGTTTTATTAAAATATTTCCTGACTTTTTCTATATGTGAACAAAATTCAGAAGACCAGTTCCATTTCTGTCTGACATATGTTAGAAAACACCAAGGCAGTGTGAGGAAAAAGTGTAATAAATTGTTCAAATGTATTCTTCATTAGGATTTCTAGTCCTACCCCAGTCAGTGTGCCTAGGTCATTACCACCACAGTGCACAATCAAGAGGTCTGGATGTTGCTTCCCCCTAATGCTTTCAACAACTGGAAGCAATTGATGCCACTCGAACCCTCTTTGGCTGAACCGATTAATATCCACATTAGGCAATCCTATGTCCCTGTCAATACCTCTGCTTCTAGCAAACTCTCTCGCCCAAAACAGAACACCGTGACCCACAATCCACACTCTAACCATTTTTAAAGATGTACACACAGGAAAAGTCTGCAGCTCAAAGAGGCAGTTTGCAATGTGATGTCAGTTACAAATAACTCTAGCAAGTGAAGTTTAATACAACACATTTCATTAAATGGTGTAAAAGAAGTAGTGATTTAAACTAGGTTGTGTAATACAGTTAAAATAAGAGCATGTGTGATTGGTTATGAGCAATATTTTTGTAGTTGTATACACTTGTGAAATTTGCCTTGGAAGTTAGCATGCTGCTGTAGAGACAGCTGTGAACTTCTGATCTACTGCTAACAGAGAATTGTATATTGTTGTAGATGTTGCTTCCCCCTAATGCTTTCAACAACTGGAAGCAATTGATGCCACTCGAACCCTCTTTGGCTGAACCGATTAATATCCACATTAGGCAATCCTATGTCCCTGTCAATACCTCTGCTTCTAGCAAACTCTCTCGCCCAAAACAGAACACCGTGACCCACAATCCACACTCTAACCATTTTTAAAGATGTACACACAGGAAAAGTCTGCAGCTCAAAGAGGCAGTTTGCAATGTGATGTCAGTTACAAATAACTCTAGCAAGTGAAGTTTAATACAACACATTTCATTAAATGGTGTAAAAGAAGTAGTGATTTAAACTAGGTTGTGTAATACATTTAAAATAAGAGCATGTGTTATTGGTTATGAGCAATATTTTTGTAGTTGTATACACTTGTGAAATTTGCCTTGGAAGTTAGCATGCTGCTGTAGAGACAGCTGTGAACTTCTGATCTACTGCTAACAGAGAATTGTATATTGTTGGTTACCATGGAAGCAGAGCTACAGGACTATGGGTCCCACATGCAAGTCTTAAGTTTAACTGAGACCAAAAAGTTAAACATTAGACCAATACTTAAGTTTAACTGATACAAAAGTCCATCTTTAAAACTCGTAAATGGCCTTTGAATACCGAACGTCATAAAGTTAGATATTCGTCTCAGTTTACCTTTGTGAATCAGGCCCATTATTTATACACAATATAGTGAATGTGATTTGTTTGGGTTTAAATTTAGGGTTTGCTATGAAGTGGTGTGTAAGTGGTAGTGTTAGGAGATAGTTTTTCTAAAAAGATCTCTGTTGGCGGAGCAGATCTGCTGATTCTCTGTGAGGTTACATGGGGGCAGCGCTAACACACCCGGATTCCTTTGTAAATCCGCAGATACTGGTCAAACTCAATACTGAATTGAGCTATCTTCAGAGGATTTAAACAAAGGGTTACAAAATAGGACCCTGATTCAAAAGAGCTGTATGATTAGTAAGGAAAGGAAATTAAATGAAATCACTATTTCTATTTGTTTGCAGTTTCTGTAACCTTGAAAGCAAAGGTAAATAGGATGCCATTACTGGTTGCCTTGTTTGAGTGTGTTTACAACTCTTCAGCTGTTTTTCAGTGCTCTCTTGAGGCAAGTTTGACAACCTGCTATTGAGAAAGAAAAATACTCATCAATCATAACATTTAACAGCTATGTGTATTAAGCTGTAGCATCAAACAAAGGTTTATACAGAAGGACTGAGTGAGTGTGGTTGAACGTGGATGGATGTGAGTAAGATGCTTGACAACAGTTAAAGGAAATGTTCAGAATGAGTAGAAGATGAAAATAAAGTAAAGTGTATTAATCAGGAACTATGAAGAAACACTGGTGAAGAAAAACAAAACAGAGGTATACACTAATGTAGGGAGGGACATAAGGAGTGAAATGCTAATGTATGCAGTGAGAGATGAAGGTATTTTATTATGTATTCAATTATAGAATAACATATACTTAGATATGTAGATTAAGATGAGCTGGTTCACACTGATGCGTTTGGTAAGGGAGCAAGGTTTAGTGAAATATATTTACTTTTTAGGCATAATGATCTGCATATAGTAACAGTTCAAAAGGTACAATGATGCACATATTTAGATTGCCAGAAGTAAGATGAAATGTGCTTGCTATCCTGTACTAATTTTGACCTCCTTTATACTCATTCACATGCTTATACAGACACTGTTATACCCAATCTCATACTGTTAGAAATGGGATCTCTGGTTGGCCAAGGCTTGTGCCAAAGCCAGGCAGAGACCACCACTCTAGTCAGGGCAAGGGAGTTACACGCCAAAGAAAACCCCTGCTCAAACCCTTGGTAGCTTGGCATTAGCAGTCAGGCTTATACCGGTGGCCATGTGTAAAGCATTTGCGCACGCACACAGCTACAATATCCCAGGCATACTACAAAAGGAACTCCACACAAGGTTATATCAAATATAGCCTTTGTATTCTCATAACACATTAGAATAGTAATCACACATCATACACTGTGCCAAGTGGCACTGGGCAATATTTACAAGGGATTATCTACACATGACAGAGCCACATGGACCACTGTCAGAACCATCACAAAGTGAAATTAGTAAGCGGGGACTCGAAATTAACCCACAGAAAACTAAATACATGATTCTCAATCCCAAGCCCCATAACCGCGCACCACCTAGGTTGGGAACAGTCCAATTGGAACTGGTGCATACAATTGAATATCTGGGGATCACTCTCAATGAAAATTTAACGTGGTCGGCTCACCAGTCAAAAGTGAACATCAAACTGGCACAGTTGGTGGGTGGCACTATGAGACTGGTGAACAAATCACCATACCGGCCACTTAGCCCCATTATTCATATTTACAAAGCCCAAGCCCGGGGGGGTGTCACATATGGGGGCGAGCTGTGGGGCCATATCCCATCATCTAAATTATTAACAACTGAGAACAAATTCCTGAGACAGATTGTTGCTCTTCCACAGAGTACTCCACTACTCCCTCTTAGAGTGGATATGGGCATTCGGCCAATAACGGAGGAGCTGGGTCTTAAGCCTTTGACATTCTGGCGGCGTGTTTGGAGCAGCCCAGACCTTTCAAATTACAGAGCTGAGTTACAGGAATTTTTACAGTTACCCAATGCCAAAAGAATTTCGTGGCTGACTTTCATCAAGGGAACGCTGGAGGCAATTGGACTCCCTGAACTATGGCTGGACCCATTAAACATCTGTACAAAGATCTCGAAAAAGGTACTTGTGAGAGATTATTACGAACACATGCTCTTCAGAGCTACCGAAGGCACCCGGGACGGATCACTATCCAACCATTTCATAAAAACTAAAGACTCCTATCAACTCGAAAGTGTCTTAGATGCCATGACCCCAGCATTAACTAGGAAATTATTCCTCCAATGGAGATATGGAACTCTTCCACTGGCATCATTTACAGCATCCTGGTCTTGTCGCTCCTCCTCAGAAACTTGCCGGGCATGTGCTCACCCAAAGGAGAACGACGTTCACGTGGTCTTCTTTTGCAGGGGCTATGAGAGGAGCAGGAAATACTGGCTAGTCCCCTTGCTCAGGAATTTGGGATTCAGAACTTTTCTACCCGCTTACAGAGTTTTAAAGACAGATTTATCTCCCACTTTAGTTTTTGCTCTATCCAAATTTTTAACTTCTTTGTGGTATGCCCGAAGTCGTTGTGTAAAAAGACTTGAAGACTTGAGACAGATCTAATTTGTGGCACATCTCTCTTTTTATCTCTTTTTAATACTCTGATCACTAATGCTGTTTAATACGTTTTTAAATTTTTGTATAGAATGTAATGTACATCTTTTATGATCTTGTGATCGAAATAAAGATTTTTCGAATCGAAATTAGTAAGTAAAACAGATCATAAACGTATAACCAGTAACCACTGGTAATCACTGTACTTAGCATCAGCCTGCAACATAAACTACATTATGCACAGCATCATATAGGCGCCCATTACATTCTGCGCCAACCTCACCAGCAAAACACATTTTGCAATCCTCTCACAAGTCTAAACGCATTAGACCCCAACTTCCTCAGTATAACTCACATTAGGGGCATAAATCACACAGAGAGACATAATCTCACTAGCATAAACCATGATGTGCAAAACAACCTCATAATCATAAAAGACCACATTTAGAGGTAATACACATGGTGCGTAATCATACAACATACATTACATTTCCTATCACCACATCACATTACGGCCTGGTGCCCTATAAATCTAACCGTCCCCCTGGCCAACTGGCCATCTCAGAAAAGGGGCCCTGTGTCCCAAAAGTCAGGGCGCGCTGCTTTGCAGCAAAATCCAATTGCGCCACTGCGCAAACCTATACGGTGCAGCTAGCACTAAGTGCTGCGCAGCTGTGAGTGTCATGGGCAAAGGATTCAACTCACTTCTAACTCAGACATGCTCCCAAAGTCAAGAAAGACCTTAACGGTGCAGCTGCCCACTACTTGCTGGGCATCTGGGAATCCAATTAGGCCTGGCACCACTGTGCCACTCCTGTCCCTCTCAGGGACTCCTAAATCAAACTGCTCCATTGTTGCAGCTGCTTGTTCTCTCACAGGGCAGCTGAGATCAAGGAAAAACAGGCCCTGGCACCACTGTGCCTTGAAGACAAATGTGCCTACACAAGCAAAGCATGGGCCCCTCTGGGCCAGCCTAAAACCATTATGGCCATCGTTGGAGCCACCAAGGCTCTAAAAGTAATTGTGCCAACCGTAGAAGCCACGCAGGCTCTGTCAACAAATATGCCCCACGCTGGAGCGGCCCGCTGCCATCCGGGGCCGCCCTGACTCTGAACTGCTGTCAGGGTAAAGTGTGGCCCAATGGGGCCTCTTAATCAAACTTGCCCACCACGTTGGAGTGGCCCACAACAGCGGGCCAGCTCAGGAAAGGGACTCTGGTGCTGTGCCTTACAATGCACAGCGCTATGCATCTGGAGCTTCCCCCTCATCTTTACTCACTGGGACTTCTGTCCAGTTGGGAGACTGCATGCGGGGCTCTCCCCGCCTAACGGGAGCCCCGCCTCCAGTGCAGTGCAGCAGGTCCTTCTCTTTTCGCCCGCACTGCCTTCATCCTCTTCACCCGGACCTCCTCCTGGGACCCAGGATTTCCTTACGGAGCCTGGGAGGCTCCGACCGGCTCTCTTACGCAGCTCCGCTTCCTGGTCCAAACGTGGGGAAGCCCTCCAGATTGAGCTAATCTCAGATTGGCAGACCGATGATGTCGCAGGAGTCCCTGACGACTAGGGCCAATCCCAGCGCATCAGACCAATGACGTTGCGGGAGTCCCTGAGGGCTGGGGCCACTCCCAGCAAGGCAGACAATGATGTCAGCATCTCTTCTCTTCTCTTGACAGCAACGAGGGGTGGGCTCCCTTATACTTGAAAAATATATAGCTGGGTGGGCTCCCGCTAGTCCATGAATAAATACCTGGCGGCCATGTGGGGTGGGCACCCACCATTGAAAACTGACCTAGAAGCGGGGTGGGAACCCGCATGGGTACTTCCTCACACTCGGGGGAATCCCAACACTGGGGATTCCCTCCAGAGCGCTCCTTCTTCCCGGGGACCTGCAAGTCACGCGCTCCTTCTTAGGACAAGTAGAGCGCTTTGCTGTCTGGAAAAGAAAGGTCTCCCAGGGCACTAAGGGCCCGATTCACAGAACTAACTTAAGACAAAATCCTAAACTTACTACTTTTGGTAGTCACAGAAGTTAGGATTTTGTCTTAAGTTTGTCTTAAGACAAACTTAAGACAGACCTAAGACAGACTTAAGACAAAATCCTAACTTAAGTCTGTGCATTCAAATATAAATGGATATAAGGGTGTGTATATGAGTATGTACCAAGGGTCTCTATATCAGTATGTGAGAGGATAGAAGAGTCTCTCTACAGATATATGACAGAATGTCTAAATCACTATATCAATAGCATATGTTTCCTTGACTTAGCTCCCGTTTTTCACACGCCTTGCCTCACATTGACAATGAGATGGGAAGTAGACGAGCTTGTAAAAACAACATGGGAAAATATTGTGAACGCAGCTTCGCGATATTAACAACGAGGCGTAGCGATAACTTAAATCGCACTAACTCTGCCTTAACTCAGGAATTTAACATCTGTTTACTTCCCGACTAAGGCATACCTAACATGGGAGGTGGATTGTGGGGCTAAGGCCGCAGGGCTTATCATCAAGCTTATCGCCATTTTCCATGGAACATCGCTGGAAAACCAGCGATGTTCCATGGAAAACCACACTATCACTGGAATATCTATCGCCATAGTGCTAAGCATTGATGATACAGCGCTAGCTTGGCGATATATTCCAGGAAAAACCGGCGATAATTAAAAGCGTGCTAAACTTGCCCAGTGACAATTATCGCTGGGGCTTGATAATATGCCCCTCTAATGGATAAGTAAGAGGGTGTAAGAGTCTCTCTATCAGTATGGTAATGGGTGTCACAAGCTCTATAACGAAGTCAATAAGAATAAAAGAGCTTTATATGAGTATCTGAAAGAGTGTGTCTACATGTGTAGGTGAGACAATGTAAGAGTCTCTATATGAGTATGGGAGAGACTGTGACAGTCTGTGTATGGGTATGTGTGAAGATGCGAGAGTCTTTGTAGGAGTATGTGAATGAGTATACCAATATCTACATGGGTATATGAGATTGTGTGAGAGTCTCTGTGTGATTATGGAAATGGCCATAAGGGTATCTACATGCATATGGAAGACGCTGTGATTGTCTCTTTATGGGTATATGACAGGGTGTGCCTCTCTGTATGGATATGTAAATAGGTGTCAGACTGTATAGGTATGTGGATGGGAATAAATGAAATCTGAATGGGTTTGGGAGAGGGCGTAACAGTGCATGTATGGTATGTAAGAGGGTGTGAGAGTCTCTGCTTATGTATTTAAGATGATGTCAGAGTGTCTCTAACAGTATGTGTTGGAGTGCAGCAGGTCCTTCTCTTTTCGCCCGCACTGCCTTCATCCTCTTCACCCGGACCTCCTCCTGGGACCCAGGATTTCCTTACGGAGCCTGGGAGGCTCCGACCGGCTCTCTTACGCAGCTCCGCTTCCTGGTCCAAACGTGGGGAAGCCCTCCAGATTGAGCTAATCTCAGATTGGCAGACCGATGATGTCGCAGGAGTCCCTGACGACTAGGGCCAATCCCAGCGCATCAGACCGATGACGTTGCGGGAGTCCCTGAGGGCTGGGGCCACTCCCAGCAAGGCAGACAATGATGTCAGCATCTCTTCTCTTCTCTTGACAGCAATGAGGGGTGGGCTCCCTTATACTTGAAAAATATATAGCTGGGTGGGCTCCCGCTAGTCCATGAATAAATACCTGGCGGCCATGTGGGGTGGGCACCCACCATTGAAAACTGACCTAGAAGCGGGGTGGGAACCCGCATGGGTACTTCCTCACACTCGGGGGAATCCCAACACTGGGGATTCCCTCCAGAGCGCTCCTTCTTCCCGGGGACCTGCAAGTCACGCGCTCCTTCTTAGGACAAGTAGAGCGCTTTGCTGTCTGGAAAATAAAGGTCTCCCAGGGCACTAAGGGCCCGATTCACAGAACTAACTTAAGACAAAATCCTAAACTTACTACTTTTGGTAGTCACAGAAGTTAGGATTTTGTCTTAAATTTGTCTTAAGACAGAATTAAGACAGAATGCTAACTTAAGTCTGTCTTAAGTCTGTCTAAAGTCTGTCTTAAGACAAAATCCTAACTTCTGTGAATACCAAAAGTAGTAAGTTTAGGATTTTGTCTTAAATTAGTTCTGCGAATCGGGTCCACGGACAGCAAAAAGGTCCTGTAGGCAGATGAAATAAGACCTTAAAAATGCAAGAGGGCAATGCAGGGCCTGGGGAGGCAGGCCCTCATGGTAGCCCTCCCTGGGCCCCAGAAGCAGCATTCCCTGGCAGGAACAGAAACCCAGAACTGAACAATTTTCATGGGGTCACAGACCCTATATTTATACCAGCATATCCTTTTTTAAAGTGTAGGCAATGGGAGAACCAGATAACTGGTTCAGGGGAGCTGTTGAGCACTTTGTTTTGCTCAGCTCCTCTCTCCCTTTCACAGGACAGGGCAGGGACATCAGACGCACCATAGGGGGTGGAGCCAACATTGTGGAGGGAAGGCACAGCCCAATTCAGGTCCCAGGTGCAACTCCTCCCCCCATCTACATGCAGATCTCCCTATTCAACACTGGCCAGACCCATCCTGGCTCCTGGAGCCACCCACATCATCGAGCACCTGTCAATCACAAGCCAGACATGCAATTCACATCAGGCAGGCAGACACACTGCACGCCGAAATGCTAACCTTTAAAAGTGGCACTTTTCCACCCGTCACAATAAATCTGCGCGCACCATTGCGCAGCATTTATTCTCACGTGTTCGCACATACTGAACTCGCCCCTGCACTCCTCTCATACCAGGAACTACCAGGGACACACATATCCCACACACAATCCTATGGAAGGGCAGGCCCATCACACCACACATACACAGAGAGCACACGCACTGCACACTGGGCCACAGTGCTAAAGTGCACAGAGGCCTAAAATCACCAACACCAGGTTACAGAAAAAGGATAGGCGAACGCAAAAAGTTTTGGGGTGAACCTGCCAAAATTGGCAAGTCCAACACATACTGTTAGAGACACTCTGACATCCTCTTAAATACATAAGCAGAGACTCTCACACCCTCTTACATACCATACATGCACTGTTACGCCCTCTCCCAAACCCATTCAGATTTCATTTATTCCCATCCACATACCTATACAGTCTGACACCTATTTACATATCCATACAGAGAGGCACACCCTGTCATATACCCATAAAGAGACAATCACAGCGTCTTCCATATGCATGTAGATACCCTTATGGCCATTTCCATAATCACACAGAGACTCTCACACAATCTCATATACCCATGTAGATATTGGTATACTCATTCACATACTCCTACAAAGACTCTCGCATCTTCACACATACCCATACACAGACTGTCACAGTCTCTCCCATACTCATATAGAGACTCTTACATTGTCTCACCTACACATGTAGACACACTCTTTCAGATACTCATATAAAGCTCTTTTATTCTTATTGACTTCGTTATAGAGCTTGTGACACCCATTACCATACTGATAGAGAGACTCTTACACCCTCTTACTTATCCATTAGAGGGGCATATTATCAAGCCCCAGCGATAATTGTCACTGGGCAAGTTTAGCACGCTTTTAATTATCGCCGGTTTTTCCTGGAATATATCGCCAAGCTAGCGCTGTATCATCAATGCTTAGCACTATGGCGATAGATATTCCAGTGATAGTGTGGTTTTCCATGGAACATCGCTGGTTTTCCAGCGATGTTCCATGGAAAATGGCGATAAGCTTGATGATAGGCCCTGCAGCCTTAGCCCCACAATCCACCTCCCATGTTAGGTATGCCTTAGTCGGGAAGTAAACAGATGTTAAATTCCTGAGTTAAGGCAGAGTTAGTGCGATTTAAGTTATCGCTACGCCTCGTTGTTAATATCGCGAAGCTGCGTTCACAATATTTTCCCATGTTGTTTTTACAACCTCGTCTACTTCCCATCTCATTGTCAATGTGAGGCAAGGCGTGTGAAAAACGGGAGCTAAGTCAAGGAAACATATGCTATTGATATAGTGATTTAGACATTCTGTCATATATCTGTAGAGAGACTCTTCTATCCTCTCACATACTGATATAGAGACCCTTGGTACATACTCATATACACACCCTTATATCCATTTATATTTGAATGCACAGACTTAAGTTAGGATTTTGTCTTAAGTCTGTCTTAGGTCTGTCTTAAGTTTGTCTTAAGACAAACTTAAGACAAAATCCTAACTTCTGTGACTACCAAAAGTAGTAAGTTTAGGATTTTCTCTTAAGTTAGGTCTGTGAATAGAGCCCATAGTGATGCATAAACTGACAAACCTATTATCACACTCATTGACTCACAGACATAGCAAGGCACACATCTACGGATACCCCGATACATCCACACACACACTTTGACATATACACTGACACACCCACACACCGTTATTCATTCACTGACAGACCGAAAGAAACACAGTCATGCATATACAGTTGCAGACGTTTTTCTGCAGAGACACATCAAAACACACAGTAACACATACACTGACGCATCAACACACACTTATTTAAACACGGACATAACCAGTCACAAACAGATGCATATACTAAGACACCCAGGTATAAAAATATTCATATAGTAATACACCAAAGCGTACACTAAGATATATATCTCCACATGTAGGCACATATTAACACATACACTGATACATCTATGCACATATTTATTCATACTGTAACACACCCAGATACATAGTAACATATATAATAAGACACTCACATGTGTACTTAATAAAAAACTCATACAGCTATAAAATAAGAACAACATTGACACAGCTCCTTAAGGAAGACATGTTTTTTTTTAATTTTGCAGAACAAATGCTCTATTTTCCGTTAGTAAATGTGCAGAGAGTTGAAGTCTATGCAACATTGTTGCATCTGAAAAAAACAACTGTTTTAAAACAGTAAAAAAAAATGTTCAATTACCAAACGTCTCTGTTGTATTTCTTTTTTTTTTTTTTTTTTTGGTGTAAGATTTTATTGAAGTTTGCCATCATTACAATGTCAGTACGTCGCATCATAAGAAATTGTTTCACATCCAATCGCATTTCTGTACTGTTACACAGCTATTCAGCCGACAACCTTCCGGTACGGCAGCAAACGTTTGGTATAGTGCAAAATACAATACGGATACAGTGATAAAATACGTGACATCTTACTTTTATGTTATTTTTTGTTTTAAATTTAACAAGAACAGAAAAATTAGACTCCTGCATAATGTATAGTCACAGTGAATCCTCACAGTTGAGTTCAGTGTCGTTTGCCGGTTCCAGGTTCCCAGGCTACTACCCCTCCCTCTCTGAGCACCAAACTAAGTGAAGCCCCCATCAGACAAATCCGATCCTTCTACACTCATCTATACCTATCCCCCTGTCCCATTCATCTAGCTCATCATCATCTTCTGAGCTGTCGTCCTCTTCTTCCGGCAGTGGCTCACACAAATCCCCCCTATATCTGTTCCATGCTTCCCAAACCTTGTTCCACTTGTGGGGGTTGGCCCTCACTTTATACACTGTGCGCTCGGTCAGCATAAGTCTATCCATCGTCCTACACCACAGTGCTAGAGTAGGTGTTTCTGCCACTCCCCATCTCTGTGCAGTGTCATGTTTGGCCACCATAGTCCCAATAGTGACCCATTGTTGTTGCCGGAGTGTCAGATCAGTCCCCTCCCACACATTCAACAAGCACATACGTGTTTCCGGTGTCAAGGAACTGTCAAGGGTCTGGGAAATGGTGCGCATGACTTGCTGCCAGTAGCTCAAGATGGCCGGACACTCCCAAAGCATATGCAGCAGTGTTCCCTCCTCACCACACCCCCTGAGACAATACGGGGTTTCCGCCCTGTGCATTTTGTGAAGAGAGGTCCTGGTGTAGTATACTCTATGCAGTATTTTAAGTTGTATGAGCCTAAACCGGGCTGAGACCCCCGCCTCCCTAGGTGATGCTAGTGCGGCATTCCAATCTGTCTCGTCCATGGCACCTAACTCAGCTTCCCATTTCTCTTTCAATCGCTGTAAGGGGTCCGGGAGATTGTTCAGTAACTTGCGGTATGTAAGCGAGGTAGCGCGTGTTTGCATAAAGTCAGTGAGAAGTCGGTCTTCCAAAGGTGAGGACTCTGGAACAGTGGACCCTAGTTCAATTACTGCCATTAGCGCATGTCTAATTTGTATGTATCTATAAGTTTCAGTGGGGGCTAATGCGTATTGTTGCTGCAGTTGTGGGAAAGGGATCACCCCTGTAGTGGTCCATAGGTCCCCCACCGTCGAGATTCCAATAGTGTCCCATTGGGTAAAACCTTTAATGGATCTAAGACAGCCTAGTTGTTTAGTGTCCCATAGTGGAGTAAGCTTGGTTATGACTCCCCTCCATTTAAGCTGTGTCAGTGCCCTATACCATATTGTTACTGTGTGTTTGGTTGGACCGAGCAATCGCTTCAGTAGGCTTGGATTATACAGTGGGGCCAGTAAACTATGTGTTCCCAATTGTGCTCTGTCTGCTAGATATGCCGGGTCGTCATGTGGGGCGTGGATCCATTGATTAATGACTTTGAGCTGAGACGCCCAATAGTAAAGCTGCATGTTCGGCAAAGCTATCCCTTAGTCATACCACCCACGGTTGAGCTTAATATGCGCTATTCTGGGCGGACGTTCTCCCCATAACAGATCGGTCATTACTGCCGTCACTTTTCGGAAATAGGAAGGCGAGATCAGATCAGGGGTATTCTCCAGCACATATAAGAGGCGCGGGAGTGCCATCATCTTAAATAATGCCGCGCGCCCCAGCAGTGTGAGGGGCAGGGCTTTCCAGTGACGTACATCCGCCTTCAGGCGAGAGAGCGGGGGTGCCAAGTTCTGATCGTAAAACACACCCGCGTCACCAGTTACGTGTATGCCCAGATATTTAAATGAAGTATTGGCTACTACCAACGGGCAATTGTCGGGGAGGAGCGGCGCAGGACCTTTCAGCACGTAGAGGACTGACTTTGTCCAGTTGATCGTATTTCCGGAGGTCAAACCATGCCTATCACAGATTGCCAACAGTATCGGGACGCCCACCTCCGGGTTAGATAAATAAATTAGCATGTCATCAGCATATAAGGATATTCTATCTTCCCAGGCGTCACCCCACGTTAGTCCTTTCAGCAGTGGTGTAGTCCTAATAACAGTAGCGAGCGGTTCCAACACCAGTACAAACAGTAGAGGGGATAATGGACAACCCTGACGCGTCCCTCTGGCCAGAGGGATCGCTCGGGAGATGTGGCCATTGGCTGCTATATGTGCAATCGGGTTCGTGTATAAGAGTTTAATCCAAGAGAGGAATCTGGGGCCAAAACCCATATGGGCCAGGACTGCGAATAAATATTGCCACTCCACCATATCAAAAGCCATTCTGGCATCTAGTGACAGAATGGCTGCCGGCTCCTGTAGCAAATGGGCTCGCGCCAATGCCCCATGCACACGCCGGAGGTTTAATGCCGTGCTTCTATGTGGCATGAAGCCTGACTGGTCCGGGTGGATCAGGTGCTCTAAGTGCGGGGTCAGTCTATTCGCAATCAGTTTTGCCAGAATGTTTGCTTCTGCATTGAGCAGCGAGATTGGGTGATACGACGCACAGTCCGTGGGCGATTTACCTGGTTTTGGGATTGTCACTATAGTCGCCAGTCGTTGATCCAAGGGCAGAACCCCCGTTTCTCGACACTCTGCGAACATGGCCAACAGTGGTGAGCTCAGGGTGTCCGATACTGCTTGGAACCACTCAATCGGAATCCCGTTAGGGCCCAGCGCCTTACCCGTGTGCAGCGCACCAATTGCCGTTCGGAGCTCCTCCTCTGTTAGGTCCACCTCCAGTTCAGACACCGCCTCCGGTGACAGAGTTTCGACCTGTATATCTTGAAGCGCCGTTACTGCCGCCTCAACCGTGACCTCCTCTCTTGGAGTATAGACTGCTTGGAAGTGGTCAGCTAAGACGTCTATGATCTCAGAGGGGCGCGTATGATATGTCCCTTCCAGATCCTGCAGTTGTAAAATGTGTCTACTGCCTTCACTTTTTTTATCTAGGCAGGCCAACAGTTTGCTGGCTTTGTCGCCTATATCATAGACGCTATGCGCAGTCGTCTCAATGTTTTCTATTGTCCGTCGTCTGAGAAAATCGTCATGTTGCTGTTGACAGAGGTGGAGTGAGTGGCGTGTGTCCTCCGATGGAAGTGCCATATGGGCCGCATTAGCCTGTTCCAATTTTAGTTCTAGCGCTAGCAGTTCTTGTTTCTGTGCACGTTTATGCCTCGTGATCGTCGCAATCGCCTGCCCTCTAAGCACTGTTTTATACGCTTCCCACAGGGTCGTTGGGGAGGACACTGAGCCAGCATTTTCATTAAAGTAGTGTTTAGTCGCTTTTTTTAGGTCTTTGCGGACGTGAGGAATTTTGAGGTAGCCAGGGTAGATCGGGTAAATTCTCTTACGTGCTGTCGCTGTACAGGACATGGTCATGGTCAAGGGGGAATGATCTGATATACCCCGGGGTCTTATCTGTACATCATTGATGGTGAGTCGGCCACCACCCAGTGTAAGAAAATAATCAATACGGGATAGGCAATCGTGTGTGGCCGAATAATAAGAGTATTGCCGATCCTTGGGGTGTAAGTGTCACCATATGTCAACCAATCCCTGTGCCTCCATGAACTCGCTGAATCTGGTCGGGCCTGGTGAATTTGTCCGGGTTGGGAACCTATCTTGTGTGACGTGAGCCATTGCGTTGAAGTCTCCTCCCACCACTAGGTCTCCGTCCGGGAGCTCCAGAAGGAACTTTCCCAGATCAAGAAGTGCCGATGCTTGTAGTGCTGGTGGGATATACACAGATACCACATTAATGGATATTCCTTCCCACTGCCCACAGACTGCAGCAAAGCGGCCATGATCATCAGTCCTAGTAGCCTGTTGTATGAATCGTGATGCCTTCTTCACTAAGATGCCTGTCCCTCGGGACCCTGAAGTGAAGTCTGAATGTGTTACCATACGGTATCCTCGCCCATCCAAAGCCTTGCTAGCTGCACCCACTAAATGTGTCTCTTGAAGAAGGACCAGGTCGCAATTTAACCTTCTAATATTCTGGAGAACCAACCCTCTCTTTACCTTGTCTCCCAAACTCCTGACATTCCGCGACATTATTTGTAACGGCGGCACAGGCCCCACCTCGGGACCAACCATCACGTTACTAGGCTGTGGCGGTCCTGCCATCGTAAGATTGTAAACAGAAACACAGACCCATAGGACGAGGCAGCAATGTGTCCAATAGGAACCCACCCCTATGGGCGCCCACATTTGCATGCTGTAATGGGTCTAGTGTCCTCAGATCAGTACCGGTATGCCCGGTGAGTGAAATCCGGCATAATGTGACTATAGTGATTGTCAGTGTAAACAGTAGAGTCAAACAATGCAAACCATCAAACCTTATGAACCCCCCCATGCCCCAAACTCCCACCCTCCCTGCTCCCCTGCCACACGGACTCAAAACTGCCCGCCACCCCAATTTAGCAGAGTGCTTGAACCCACCCAGGTAAAAATACAAGGTTACTTGCTCGTTGGGGGTGAGGAATACTCCGGAAACAGCAACCCCTCATACCCTCTGCAGAGGCCTTCAGCCCAGTGTCCATGGCAGTCCCGGCTGCAGTCCCATATCAAGAATGTCTCACACCTGCCGGGCCGTTAAATATCCACCTCCTGGTCTGCATCAGCATTGTCTCTCATCGGCGAGCTTCTGGCGTTGTCTAGGTCCTCTTCTCGGACGTTGTCTTGATCCTTCAGTTGTTGGCCATTTTTAGTTCGTCCCGGGCGGCGGGATTGAGAGGCAGGACGCTAGCCATCCAGCCAGTCCCGGGCAGTTTCTGGATTATCAAAAAACCATGTCCTGTTCTCCGCCACCACCCGCAGTTTAGCCGGAAATATCATGGAGTATTGAAACTCTCTCCTCCTGAGTTCCTTCTTTACGTCCAGAAACGTTTTTTGCTTCCCTGCCACCTCCGCTGTATAGTCGGGAAGAATGCCAATGTGGAGTTCAGAATCTTTACGGGTGGGGAAACCCGCGCTGCTTGGAGGATGGCATCCCTATCACGAAAGTTGAACAGTCTCGCCAGGATCGGTCTAGGGGATGCCCCCGGTTTAGGCTGTCCTCCCAGGACTCTGTGCCCCCTTTCGACTGAGAAGAACGCTGATAGTCCTTTAGGTTGAAGGTGCGACTGGATGAGCTCCTCCACAAAGAGATCAGTTGCTCTAGTGCCTTCTGATTCGGAACTCCAAAAATTTGTATATTATTTCTTCTGGAGCGCCCTTCCTGGTCATCAAGCTTGTCCTTTAGCAGTTTATTCTCTGCGACGACCGCCTCCATAGCCGTCTGGAGTTCTGACACGTCCTCCACCAGCGATTTTGTGACCAGCTCCAGTGACCCCACTTTTTCGGCCATTTTGTGGAGATCTGCCCGGATGAGAGTTATTTAGGTCGAGATGGAGCCTACCGTCGTCTGGACTTACGTGAGTGCTCTCATTACATCATCAAGGGTCGTCTTTTTCGTCCCCACGTTGTCCACCGGTTTCATGGAGGTGTGCCGTCCGTCTGCTGGAGGGGACGCAGTTTTATCATTTGTGTACCGTTCGATACGTGTTTGGGTCGTGCCGCCTTTAGAGCCCTTTCCCGCCATGATGTCCACTTAGCTGTGGCTCGGGCCTTCGGGAAGAAGGGATCAGGAGGAGGGGAGCGGCCACTAAAATGATGCGGCCTGTAGTCCGATCAAGGAAAGCACCCTAGTGTAGATGGGGGTCGCATCCAACGCACCCCCGATGGTAACGGAGTGGCAGCCACAGTATTCTTACTTTACCAGGCGAGTTGTCCTTTCCGGCCGTTCAATATCGTCCCGGTGTCTCAGGGTCACTGCTGTGACATCAGTCAACGGATAGTCCCTCCGCCCCTCCAGCAGCGTACAGCCTTCTGTTTGAGCTAACGCTGCTTCCAAGGAGGAGAACTCCAGTCTGCTGTTCGTTTCGCGGGCTTCTTCTCCAGTCCTGATCACTTCCGGTCTGTCGTCGCCGGCCAGGTCGCACTTCCGGTCGGCTTCGCTCGCCACTGGTTTCCCCGGATTCAGGCCTGTGTTTCGATCACACCGACACTCGACGGTAACTCCGCCGTCCGGCCTCCAATTTTCGTCCGGGTACTTGCCGCCAGTCCCGCCCGGTCCCGGGCGTTCAGTGCCTCCGTCTGAGGTCTGATTCAGCCATGGATTATAGTACGGATAGTCTGAGAGGCCGCTTCCCTGTCGGAGCTAGTCCTCTATGCTGCCGCCATGTTCGGCCGCTAGCCACGCCCCTTCTCTGTTGTATTTCTTGAAAAAGAAATAAAAGTCCTCATATTTCCAAATTACATATTGGGCGGTGTTTAAAGTTCACCGATGGTTGCATGATAGTACATCTTCACCATTCTCTGTCACTTGAGGAACTTACACTGTGTTTAACAAATGTAAAATTGGAACATGTCCTTGTGCTTTTGTAACGATAGAAAGCAAACAAGAAGAAATTAACATTGATGCTTTTTCACCTTTTCGAAAATGCTGATAATGTCATTATTTTGTTTTGAAACAAGTTCTTGACATTTCGAACAGTAAACAACCATGTCTTTGAATTCGGTATAAGTTGGTGCAATACTGTCCTGAAGGTTGGTTGGACGTAGATGACGATGTTCCTGTGTCAGTAGAAGATGTTGCTTTCTCCTTCAGCTTTCTAAGATCGGTTTGTTCGTGATTACTCTTGATGTGATTCCACATCAAGGATGTGCAATAACTATACTTTTTCATGGTCACTCTTGAAAGCTGCTTCCCACACAACTTCCCTTCCATATACCTGACCATGGTTTTATTTTTTCCATAAGGTACAAGGAACCCAAACCAGGCATCACATTCCTTCCAGCTGGAAGTAACTTCTTCTTCCACTATTTCTTCATCCTCTTCTGGAGCTCCAGCAGGTGATATATTTGCTTCTGCCATAATGAAAGACACCAATCAGCTTTCAATCTATCTTCACTAACAGCCAAGATCAAAGTGACTTGGGTGTGGTTTTACCAAAATGTGGGTGTGTTCAAGAGGAACCAATGAAAATAAAGGTTTTGTTTTTAATATTGAGCGACTCCATGGACTCCGCACCAAATCCTTAGATTCACGTAATAATAAAACAGCTAGTTTGCACAGGAAATTGTAAAGAAATATTTTTAAAAGTTTCAAATATCTTTAACCTAATACTATAGTGTAATTATAAAGTTCTTATACCCCAAAAGTAATTGTTTAGTATTTCACCGAATCCGCGGATCAGTTCCGTAAGTTCATTTCTATTGTAACAAAAATCATAGAGTTGGACCAGAAGAAGCACCATGGTTCTGCAGGAAATCAAGCGGATTCCAAATTTTACATTAAAAAACCCCATTTATAATATTTATATATAAAATTTTCAGTGTTCAATTCTTTTTCCCCAAAAAAAATGTATATCACTAAGCACATCATCCTAAGATTATCAGTCATCTGCCATCTATTTTTGCATTATTGTCACAAGTCTCAACTTATTATTTTTGTATAATTTAGAGTACTTTCTCATTCTATTTTTCTACGAAAATAATTCTTTCAACTTTTTTTATCATATTCTGCATCTGCATGTTCTTTGTTTTTTAATAATGTTTAAACTACTATTCATCAATGGGATTGGTGAAAGACTGTTCAGTATGAAAAAAAAAGAAAAACAAACTTTCAATAAAAATAGAGAGACGTTATACTTAGAAAACTTAATTAAGCAATTTAGTAAAAAAACAAAGGTTCGAACATTGTTACACTAATAACATTTAAATTCAAAGAACTACAGAAATTTGATGAAAAAACCTAAGGTTACGGGGATGTTATAGTTAGAAAATAGAATAAAACAATGTACCAATTCACTGAAGAAAACAACACTTACAGAGACGCTATAGTTAGACTGACATTTCACTTATAAAAAAACTGCTTTGTTATGACCTCACATATTATATCACGAATGAAATGGACCGTAACATCAGTCATGACATCACTGATGATATCTCAAATGACATCACTGATGACATCATCCACAGAATCATTCACATACCCAGACCCCTTTGCACATCTCATACACCCACTCCCAGACAACTATTAATATATACCCATTCACAGATCCATAAAAACACTGACACATCTACTCACTGAAACATACAGCCACTCACACATCAAGTTACCCATACAGCCACTAACATAACAACTAACTAACATATACAGCTACTCATGCACCTCCTTACCAATACACCCAGGGCCTCATTTTCGAAAAGTGACGCATCGTTGCGTGAAAACAGTGATGCGTCACTTTTCACTTCGCACTCCTTGCGACATTCCTGATGCGTCATATTTAATGTATGATGCATCATGTCGCAAGGAGTTACAGATATGTCAGTATTTCTGACGTATCTGTAAGCGCAAAAGTGACGCATTGCTGGAGTGTGTCACAAAAGTGACGCAACTCCAGCAATGCGTCCTTTCACATGGGGAAAGCCCCATGTGAAAGGGCTTGCGTCAGTCTTACACCTGCTGTGAGGCAGGTGCAAGATTTTGACGCAACAGCGTCCTAAAAGTGACGCAGTGAAATCTCATAGATTTCACTGCGTCACTATTACGAGGCTTTTTGCGGGGGAACGCCCCCTCAGCATACATTATACCTGACGCAGGTATAATGTGGCGCAGGGGTTTAAAAAGTGACGCATCTACCTAGATGCGTCACTTTTTAAATATGGCGCAACAGGGCGTATTTTTTACACCGCTGGTGCGTCACAAAAAGTGACGCACCGGCGGCGCAAAACTGACGCAAGGCCTTCATAAATAAGGCCCCCAGTCTCTCCTCCACTCATACAGACAGAGACACTTACATAATCACTCATATATCTGTACAGCCACTCACACACTGAGCAAGTCACCTACACAGCTACAAACACACCTACTATATATACATATACATATATATATATATTTCAGTTCATGATATTCTTCAAATGTTACTTCTACCATAAGCAGTGTATTGTGGGGCTGTAAGGTATATTAGGCTCAGGTAACTATAACTGCTTAATTTTTTTTAACTGTTTATTTATCAGCACCAGCACATTGATTACACTACAGAGGCGAGGTGAGAAAGTTGTAGGTTAACGACAGGGTACATCAAAGAATGCAAATATACAAATCACATTGAACGTCTATGGCCAGGGGGGTCGTCCTCAATGGGGGAGAAAGGTGGCTGACATATATCCCCACGATATGAATTCCACAAGCCCCACACACTTACCCACTTCTTAGGACAGCCATGGACTACATACACAGTTTTCTCTCTGTACATCGACCAGTCCAGGTCCTTCTCCCAGTCACCCACCTCCGGAGGCCGGTATGCTCCCCATTTCTGAGCAATGTTTCTTTTAGCAAGCATAAGCCCCAGAGTGGCCTATTGTAGCCGGTAGACATTCAAATCATTTGGTTCCCAGATATTCAACAAACATATACGAGCATTCAGGGTGAGCTACATGGACAGGACAGCGTTAATGACATTGTGCACTCTATGCCAGTAGGATTGGATACAGATACATTCCCATATGATATGTATGAAGGTGTCCGTTTGCCAACACCCACGCCTGCAGTTACCTTCATCTATCTTCACCATTCGCACCAATTGGGGAACGGTCGCGTATACCCTGTGGAGGATTATGAGCTGAACTAGCTGGAGGCGTGCCGGTATCGCCACAACTCTTGGCAAAGAGACAGCCTCCTGCCAGTCCTCATCATCCATCTCCATTCCATCCCTGGACCACCTCTCATGGAGGGACTGGAGGGGGTCCGACATTTGTTTATTAGTTCCTTATATATTAGGGAAATAGTGTTATCAGGAACAAGACTATCTAAAACTCTGCCTTCCAGTGGAGAGGATTCAGGAGGGGAACAACTGCGCTGAAGATGGGAACGCAAGGCATGCCTGACCTGTGTGTATCGTAAAAATTCAGAATTTGCTAAGTTGAACTGCTGCTGTAGGGTAGCAAATGTTTTAACATTGTTTTTGTCCCATAAGTCCAGTATTTGCGAGAGTCCTATTAGGTCCCACTTGTCAAATCCTTTGCTCTTCCAAAGGCTACCCAGTTGTTCGGAGTCCCACAGTTGCGTCGCGAGAATGAGCCTTCGACTCCATTCGAGACATTTAGTGGCTGTGTGCCAGACCAGAACTGTGTGTTTGGTGGGGCCCATGAGTGCAAAGCGGCGCGGTCTGGAATAGAGGGCTCAATTATAATTGCCACCCGGTAGGAGCCACCTATCCATAGCATAGCCTAGATTCCCAGTGAGAGTATAGGTGCCATGATTTATGGCCGTCAGATGGGTCACCCATTAATACTTCTCGATATTGGGGAGGCTGATGCCCCATCATACCAATTTAAAATTAGTTTTTTAAGGGCAAATCGCGGCTTTCCACTCCAAAGCAGGTCACGTTGGAGGCTCTCTACCTCTTTGAAGTAGGATGCTGGGACCAGGTCAAAAGATTTCTGCAGGGCATATACAAACCGAGGCTAAGACATCATCTTGAAAAGGGCTGCCTTTCCTAATAGGGAGAGCGGAAGGGATTTCCGGTTACTTATGCCTCTGCGCAATGTGGCCAAGGGGGGGAGTAGATTTAGGGAATAACAGAGAGAAGGGTTAAGGGAGAGAAAGATCCCCAGGAATTTAAAGCCATCGGAGCATAATTGTATAGGGCATCCCCACGGTGGAGTTGGCGGCTCCCCAGCCGACTCAAACCACAAAGATTTGCTCCAATTGATAGAGTATCCATAGAACCTGCCAAATATGGTAAGAATATCTATAACTACAGGGAAGGAATGTCTCAGAGAGGTTAGGTACAGCAGGATGTCATCCGCGTCAAGCGAACCCCTTTTCCCTGGATTCATTAAACATACACCTAAAATAGGGGACCAGCTTGTCTGGTTTGAGTTTGTATAATTCGATCGGGAGCCCATTAGGGCCAGAGGCCTTACCCAATCGGATGGTCCTTATCGCTTTCGTGATTTCGTCATTGGATAGATCGCTGTCCAGAAAGTCGCGGTCTACTACAGGGAGGCTGGACAGGGCAATGTCCGCCAGCATCAGGCGGGAGTCTTCGATTGAATAAAGGGCCGCAGATGAGTAAACGTAGCAATAGTGCTCAGCAAACATGTTTACAATTGCCTGCTGATCTGTAATGAGACATCTCCCTCCCCACGGAGTTCCAGCACTAGGCGACTAGCCCATTCTTTCTTATCCAGCCATGCCAGTAGTTTTCGGGACTTGTCACCCACTGTGTATATCCGCCCTTGCACAGCTCTACCCAGGGCCTTAGCCTGGTCAGTGGCCAGTGCTCTATATTCTTGTTGTCTGAACTTTAAGTAATGGAGTTTGTCTCAAGAGACCTCCGATTCCAGATCTGCTTCTAGTTGGCTAAGTTCAGTTTCAATGGTCACCATCTCTCTACAATGGTCTTTCTTCTTACCTGAGATCAAGGAGAGGGCTTGACCCCGAATCACCATTTTTAAATCTTCCCATAACACCTGCAGGGAGGCTACGGACCCTTCATTATCCAGAAAATAGTTATCTATTGCCTTGAGGAGCGCTTTACGAATCTTAGGGTCTCTAAAATACCATGGGTTGATGTGGGCCAACCGTACCACTTGTTTATAGTTGAGGACCATGTGGAGCCAAACCGGAAAATGATCGGAGATACCTCTAGCTAGATATCTAATCTCATGAACATGCGCCACCTGCGATGTGGGAACCAAGAAAAAGTCTATACGAGTGGAAGGTGTATTGCTTTGTGCTGGGATAATAAGTACGCCATCCATCCACCAGCCCGAAGGTCGCAAGAAATTCAGGGAGCCAACTTGCCGCAGGGTTGAGAACTCAGGGAGGATGCCAATCTAAGTCACCCGAGACCACTGAGTTAAGCTCTCCTCCTAGTATCAACAAGCTTTCCGGGATGATAAGTAATATGATCCCCAAATCTCTGAAGGTGGTGGCCTGGAGGCCAGGCGGCACATAAACCGATAATAGTGTGATGTGGTGTCCCTCCAAAGTGCCCGAGACCCCCACATACCGTCCCTGGTCATCTATCCAGGTTGATTGCACTAAGGGAAGGGATTTCTTCACCATAATGCCCATCCCCCTTGAGCTGAAGGTGAACTCTGCATGGGCCAACATTGTGTACCCTATCTATGTAGGGCTTTGCATGCATTACCAATGAGATAGATTTCTTAAAATAAAACTGCATCCGGGGCCTGGCGCTAGATATACTGATGAACGACACTCCATTTGATTTTGTCTCCCAGCCCGTTGACATTCCCACTTAGTACCTTAAGTCCAATGCAACAGAACATTGTGCACAAATGAACAAAGTCCTGGACTGCAGTTACCAGCATGCCATGCGCTATCTCATCCAGAGTGGGCCATAGGGTGCGCGCAATTAAAGAGTGTGGTAACACAGTGATAGGACCTGCGTGTCTTTTTTCACCACCATCCTATGAAAATGAATGAGATATTCGAAACGCGTTTGTGTAATTGGTGTTTGACTGCCAAAGGATATTGTAAGGTACAAGCTTTGATACCTGGAATGCGGCTACCCTTAAGGCCCACTGTCAGCATTAGAGTGCACCTTGCAATAGATCTCAAGCTGGAGCTAGGATTTATAGGCAGTGTTCTGACCGCCGACGTTTGCACCACACCAACAACCTGGGGTCCTCTAGGGGCACGCATCCAGCAGCCTCTACATGTGGGATGCTGGCAAGGATTGAGAAGGCTAGTACTGACTGAGGCTCAACTGTGGACTTTAGAAGGAAACCAACAGAACATTTCACGCAATTGAACAAAGTCCCTGACTGCATTTACCAACATGCCATGCGCTGTCTCATCCAGAGTGGCCCATAGGGAGTGCGCAATGAAAGAGTGTCGTAACACAGTGATCGGACTTGAGTGTCTTTCTTCACCACCAGCCTCTGAAAAAGAATGAGAGATTCAAAACGCATCTGCGTAAGTGGTGTTTGACTGCCAAAGGATATTGGAAGGTACAAGCATTCATATCTGTAATCCGGCTACGCTTGAGGCCAGCTGTCAGCATTAGAGTGCACCTTGCAACAGAAGTCAAGCCGGAGCTAGGATCTATAGGCAGTGTTCTGACCGCTGAGGTTTGCACCACCCACCCAAACTGGTGGCCACGAGGGGCACGTATCCAGCAGCCTCTACATGTGGGATGCTGGCAAGGATTGAGAAGGCTTGTATTGACTGAGGCTCAACGATGGGCTTTAGAAGAAAACCTATAGAACATTGCACGCAATTGAACAAAGTCCCAGACTGCACTTACCAGCATGCCATGCACTGTCTCATCCAGAGCAGCCCATGGTGGGAGAGCAATAAAAGAGTGCGGCAACGTAGTGATAGGACTTGCATGTTTTTCTTCACCACCAGCCTATGAAAAAGGATGAGAGATTCGAAATGCATCAGCGTGAGTGGTGTTTAAGTGCCAAAGGATATTGGAAGATACAAGCTTTTATACCTGTAATGGGGCTATGCTTAAGGCCCGCTGTCAGCATTAGAGTGCACCTTGCAACAGAAGTCAAGCCGGAGCTAGGATCTATAGGCGGTTTTGTAATCGATGTGGTTTGCACCACCCCAACAACCTGGTGGCCACGAGGGGCAGGCATCCAGCAGCCTCTACATGTGGGATGCTGGCAAGGATTTAGAAGGCTTGTACTGACTGAGGCTCAACCGTGGCTGAAGAAGGAAACCAACAGAACATTGCACACAATTGAACAAAGTCCCGTACTGCAGTTACCAGCATGCCATGTGCTGTCTCATCCAGAGCGGCCAATATGGGCCGTGCAATAAAAGAGTGCGGCAACACAGTGATAGGACTTGCGTTTCTTTCTTCACCGCCAGCCTACGAAAAAGAATGAAAGATTCTAAACGCATTGGAGTGAGTGTTTTTTGACTGCTAAAGGATATTGGAAGGTACAAGCTGTCATACCTGTAATGTGGCTACGCTTGAGGCCCGCTGTCAGCATTAGAGTGCACCTTGCAACAGAAGTCAAGCCTGAGCTAGGATACATACATATACATATATATATATCAGACTCCCACCAATGGGAGAGTCACAGGATATTCAAAGTTGGGGTTGAGCAGCACCCTGTCAACCGAAGGAGGCTATTCAGACTAAACGCATCAAGTCGGATTCTGTCCATTAAAAGGTCTTTCAAGTTTCCCTGATGTGACCTCTAATTTCTTTTTACTAGAGAGGTTCATGAAAAGATATATATATAGGTAGTTATAGTTAGGACCTAGTTTCCATAGGAAATCCACAACATTCTATTGGGAATAACTTTGGCGCCGGTGGATGAATCTTTGTGAATTTCTCAAAGAAGATGGCCCGTTACGCTCCGCTCCTTCCCTGAAAGTGTCGGGGGATTCGTCAAGCGGGGACCGAGAAAAAAGGGGGGGTCTCAAAACGTGTTTTCCCCATGTTAATTTCCATAGGATGATTAGAAACGGCTACATCCCGAACCGCTAAACGGAATTACACCAAACTTGGCAAAATGGTAGGGACTGGTATGCAGTAGGGCCTTTTCCATATTTGTTGAAAATCGTTCCAGTGGCTTTTATGAAAATGAACGTAAAAAAAATGTATATACCTATATGCGTGCTTCGAGCGCTTTGGGTACGCGTACCAGTAAGCGCACCCGGCGCGCCACAGAGGTGCGCGAGCGGAAAGCTGATTGGCTCTCGGGTGTCTGTCAACATTCCAAACAGTCTGTAGAGTCCGCCATCTTGTGTCTCGAGACACAAGAGGTGGAGAACAAAAGGGGAAAATGTTAAAAGGGGGCAGGGTAGAGACCCCCTGAACCCCTAGGTTTTCTCAGGGGGGACCCCGAAGGGCAAAAAACTATTTTTTTTTTTAAAATTTGCAGAGTAAGTGTACATGTGCGTCTACAGGTACGCATAGCCTGAGCGTACGACGGGGAAAAACTGAAAAAAATTAGAGTAAAATAAGAATTTAGAGTGCTTAGAGGTAGGGTAGTTCTGAAAAGAGCTGTTGTGTTATCTGGGTGATTTAAGTATCTACAAGTAGGTACCGATGCAGAATCTAAAATTCAAGAGGAAGACTCTGTTCCCCTCATCTGAGAAATGTACACCGTCTCCTCTATAGATACCTTACATGTTGTAACGCAAGTTATTGTGGTATATGGAACCCATACCATAATCTCTGAGGAAAGCAGAAACAGATTTATTCACATGTTTCCTTGCTTTCCCCGCTCACGAGCCAAACATCAATGAACCTCAGCTCTCAACAGATACAACACTCCCGCGCCGAGTAACCATGAGCAACTTCCCACCATTAGACCTGGAATCACTTCAAACTCTCGCACAACAGATAAAATCTGGCTCTCCCTCTGACCCAGCACCCCCGCTTACGATGACCATGGCCAGCCAAATAATTTTCCCCACCCTCTTAGAGCTACTGAACTGTTCCTTGGAAAAGGGGGTCGTACCTCCCATATTGAAACAGGCGATGGTGAAAGCGCTATTGAAAAAGCCCATTCTCAACGTGAACGACTCTAACAACTATCGTCCTATCTCTTTGTTACCCTGGGTAAGTAAAATACTGGAGAAACATGTTAATTTCCACCTAACAAAACACCTTGAAGAAAACCTCCTATTGGATGTCACCCAAACGGGATTCCGCCCAAAACATGGCACGGAAACAGCTCTTCTAGCCGTGGTGGAAGAATCTAGAAAGATCTTAGATCGAGGGGGATCAGTGGCAGTGGTACTCCTCGACCTCAGCTCCGCGTTCGACAGGGTGTGCCACAAAACCCTGTTGCAACGACTGCTCGATCTTGGAGTCTCTGGAGAAGCTCTTGCCTGGTTAAGATCTTTCTTGAGCGGAAGGACCTTTCAGGTCTTCGATGGCGACTCATGCTCCACCAGCAAACCTCTGAGCTGCGGAGTGCCCCAGGGCTCTTCCCTAAGCCCCACGCTGTTCAATGTGTACATGAGACCGCTGGCTGGTATCGTTCGTCAATATGGTATTAAGATCAGATCATATGCGGACGATACCCAGCTCGTGGTCTCCCTGGCACAGAAGAACAGCAGGCTCCCGCAAGTCAACATGGCCTCCTGCATGGAAGAGATAAGAAGCTGGATGACAGCATCTTCTCTAAAGCTGAATGGGGATAAAACCGAGATTCTGCTTCTTGGTTCCCCTTCCCCCACCACCATCACCTAGCTATGGTGTTATATCCTGTTCTTCCTCTCTCTTTGTCCCTCCTTAGTGTTAGTGTCTGCTTGTCTATGTCATGTCTCTGTGATGTCATCCATGATCCTACCTGTTGCTATTCAAGGGATTTATCAGTTACCTGGAGGCTGAGCAGGACGTTATCTGCTCCCGGTGGGGTTTCTTACCATATCACATTCCTACCTGAATGCTGTACCTTCTATCTAATTTCAAGAATAAATATCCTACATGAGCATTACAACAAGGACCCATCATCTTTATTTTATTGAACATAACACTGGCGACGAGGTAAAAAAGGACCCATTTAAAAGAAAAAGGACTTCATTGAATTTAAAAAGGACATCATTGCAACCAAAGACAAGAAGAGAAACGTTTAAAGTTACTTTCCTGCTTCTGGGTACCCCACCGGTGTCTGAATCCAACCGACAGCCTCAACCCAGAGCATTGGAATAACCTTTGCTGAAGTAATACTACTACTAAATCATCAGGCACTAGAGCAAACTTAAAGGTCTCCCAGTTTTCATCTAGTGAGTCAGCGTTTTACGTGAGTAACGTTGCTGCTGCTGTCTGTCCTAGGTGTGCCTGTGCTACTTCTGCAACCTCCTGTTTAAATGAAAGTGTGCCTGTGCTATTTCTGGAATCTGCTGTTTAAAATATTGTCAGCTCACTTTGTGACTTCAGTTTATTGCCTGCGCAAATTTTGCCAACCTGCTGTTTAAAGGTCTCCTGTTTACAAAAGCGCTACTAACTGGGACCGTTACAACCTGCAATTAAAATTAAAGTGTGCCTGCATCAATCTGTGTGAACTCAATGTTTCTGTACCTTGGAGGTTGTGCACTAGCAGTTTGAGTGAAGAGACGGCTATTCTACTTTGTTATTTGGCTTGCCGTGTGGCCTACGCTGAGACCTGATGCCTATTTCTGCCAACCACGTCCTGAGCATACTCTGCAAACTGTGCTGAAATTCACAAGCCAGCGCTTGGCTCTACACCATTTGGGTGTCTGTCTACATTCCTGACTTCGAGAATTGGAATTTGATCTGCACACCATTAACTTCTGACATTACACTACGTTTGGATCTGTAACCCGGGTGAGGGATCGCTCACCGGTGTTTGCTGTTTCATGATTTATTTATTTATTTATTTATTTCCCTTGAAAAAAATGGTGTTCTCCAACAAGGTACTGTTTGATTTTCTTTACATTTTCCCATGGACATTTCTACAGAGCTGTTTGTGTCTCCCTTCATTCAAATGACAACGGTGACTACTTTTATTATTTTGATTTGTTATGTTTAAGATGTTGTGAACAATTTTGCATATTTCCTAATTTATGCAATGTGTAGTTTGCGCTGTAATTTACCCTTGAGTGCATTTCTTCTAAGTACTGTGGTGTGCTAAATATCAATTTATATGCTCAATGCTTAGAACTCTGTTTCTAGGTTATGTATATATGCTGTTACATGTTCTTTTCTGTGTGGATTTGCAAGTGATACATTTTGAAATAATTTATTCTATTATTGCCTACTTTACTGGAGCCACGTTTGTGCTCAACCTTTGTTGAGGTGCTCATTTGCTTTCATTTTGGTGATGATTTGTAGGCATTATGCTTATCGGGGTCATTTATGTGCTCAACTATGTTGAGGTGCTCCAGTTTGTTTTCATTCTTAGTGATGATGAGATAGAGTGATGCTCAATTTTGATGTTTATTTCTGTTATGAACCACTTTATAGTGCTCTATTGTTAGAGGTGTTCATGTGCTTGCTATTAGAAGCCATAGGGGCTAATTTTATTGTCATTTCAGATGAACCACTTATAGTGCTCTATGGTTAGAGGAGTTCATCTATTTACTGTCAGGAGCCGCAGGGCTCAGTTTTATTGGTGATTTTCTGTTACTTACTGTGAGGAGCTGCATGGGCTCAGTTTTATTCTATTGATAGAGAAGTTGTGCATTTTCTGTGAAGAGCCGTTTTGTCATGAACCACTTTTACTGTGCTCTATGTTTAGAGGAGTTCATGTATTTACTTTGAGAAGTTGGGCTAATTTTTATTGTGCTTTATTTTAGAGGAATCGAAAATATTCGAATTTGAGGAGTAGATATTTCATTTTCTATCTACGGTACTGAGCCATACTGTACCTTTGCTCATTTGTATTGAGATGTTCAGTTATCATTTCATTTAAGCTTACATTCTTTTGTTAGCTTACGGTGCTTGTACAACCTTTGTATCTGCGCCCCTTTGATATTACCTCTTCTTTCCATCATGTTGAAGAGGGTGTTTATTTTTGGTGCACTTATGTTCTTTCTTTCTTCTGCCTTTCTGCTTCTGCCATCTTCTGTTTCATCTTATTCATTTTGTCAATTAAAGGAGGGAGGTGTGTTATATCCTGTTCTTCCTCTCTCTTTGTCCCTCCTTAGTGTTAGTGTCTGCTTGTCTATGACATGTCTCTGTGATGTCATCCATGATCCTACCTGTTGCTATTCAAGGGATTTATCAGTTACCTGGAGGCTGAGCAGGACGTTATCTGCTCCCGTTGGGGTTTCTTACCATATTACATTCCTACCTGAATGCTGTACCTTCTATCTAATTTCAAGAATAAATATACTACATGAGCATTACAACAAGGACCCATCATCTTTATTTTATTGAACATAACATATGGCCCTCCAGTTTGGGCTTACCCCCATCCCCAAAGGAGGACATCAAGAGCTTAGGAGTCTGGCTCGATAAATCCCTGACTTTTAACACTCAGGCAACAAGGAGATCAGCAATCTGCTTCGGGATAATCCGGATGCTAATAAAAATCCTTCCTATCCTACCCCTTGAAGCCAAACAAATCGTCATTCAGGGCCTCATTCAATCTCGGCTTGATTTTAACAATGCCCTCTACTTGGGAGCACCATAATACGTATTAGAAAAGCTTCAGCGGACCCAGAATTGTGCAGCCCGGACCCTACTCCAGATACCCCGTAGAGAATCAGTTAAGGCAGGGATTCAATCTCTCCACTGGCTCCCTGTCAGGGAGAGAATAAAATTCAAGGCCCTCTGTATCTCCCACCAAGCCTTCTATAGAGTTGGCCCCCAGATCAACCACTCCCTTCTCACCCCCTACAGCCCCGGTAAACAACTTCTCTCATCAAATGCCTGCCTTGCCGCAGTTCCCCGAATCAAATGATCCAGGGTAGGAGGCAGGTCCTTCGAGCTCAACGCTGCCAAACTTTGGAACTCCCTTCCCCCCTCCCTAAGATCTAATTAGATCCACTCTTCTTTCCGCAAAGAACTAAAAACCTTTCTCTTTAGAAACTAGGCACCCCATCCCCCCCTTAGAGTACTACGCCCTCTACTCAGCGCTTGGACGCCCTCGGGCAGCAGCCGCGCTATACAAATCCTCTTTTCATTTCATTTCATTTCTCAATCTGTGGACAAAATTGGTTGGACCAGTTCCATTTCTGTCTTTGGCATATATTGGAATAGACAAAGGCAGTTTCAGGAAAAAGTGACGTCAATTGCCCTAAGGGTGCGTTTACGGGTGCGCGCACCCTGAGCGATCCGGGGTTTAATTATTTAAAAAACACAGGAAAAACATATTGAAAAATTAATATTACAAAAAATGGGCTGTTGGGAGAAAATCATAGTATGGAACAACAACGAACAGGAAGAACTTGACCGGATTATACTTTGGGTCAGATATATTGATGACCTTTTCCTGATCTGGAATGGGACCAACGATCAGTTCCAGAAATTTTTCAGCAAACTCAACCAGAATGAGATTGGACTCCAATTTACTTGTTCAACCAGCAAGAAGGAGATAGACTTCCTAGACACTAAAGTCTACATCTCTGAAGGAAAACTTGAAACAACGTTGTTCCGCAAGAAAACTGCCACTAACAGTGTTCTCCACGGCACCAGTTTTCATCCAAAATCACTGTTAAAAAGCATTCCGTACGGAGAATATGTTCGACTAAAGAGAAATTGCTCGAAACCTGAAGATGCAGAGATAAAGATACTTGAAAGTAAAACTAGATTCCAATCCAGGGGATATAAAGACTATGTATTGAAGGACTGCAAAAAGAAAGTCGATAAAATCAGCAGAGCAGAAACCTTGATTGAAAAAAAGAAACCCCCACAAGACAAGGATCCTCCCAGATTCATAACCACCTACAACAAAGAGAGCGGGTTGATTGCAAAGAAAATGAAAAAGTATTGGCATTTAATAACCAGTGATCCAGACATTGGACAATCAGTGGGTAAATACCCCTCCATTACATACAAAAAGAACACATCCATTAAAGACTTACTAGTTAAAAGCCATTTTCAGATTGATCAAAAACAGAAATGGTGGACGGAACAAAGTGTGGGCTTCAAACCATGCACCACATGTAAAGCCTGTAAAATAGCCAAGAAAATGAAGAATGTAATGGAACCAAATGGAAAATATATCCCAATCAAACAATACATCACATGCACATCCAAAAACGTGGTGTATGCGATTGAATGCAAATGTGGTATGAAATACATAGGATCTACAACGTGTATGCTGAAGAAAAGAATTCTGGAGCATATCCGGGCTGTAAAGAATTCAAATATGCTATATGCTACAGCGAAACATCTAAAAACATGTCAAAATGGGGATTGGCGTGCCATGAACTTCTACGGATTGAGAATGCTGACCAAACTCGACAGAGGGGGAGACACAGTGCGTCTCCTACGACAGATGGAATCGCGTCTCATAATTCAATTCCGAACAAAACACCCCGGAGGCATGAACTTTGGAGAAGATCTCCACATACATCTGGAGTGATGATGAACTCGGCACAGACTTTATTTGATAGTAATAGGGTACTATACCCAATACTGCAAAATTAAAATCTTGGTTGTATAAATGCCCAAAATATTAATAACTGAGGGCGCTTAAGTACTAGACTTTCACATTCAGAGCACACCAGTCCTTTGTTTTAATTTGAATTTTGAAATGTTTTGCTTTATAAAACTACATATCCCATAATGCCACTTAATGGCTAGGATGGGACAGTATATAAACAGAAAGCAAAAAGGGACTTGCTGACTGTGAGAAAAGCCGTGAGGCTGAAACGCGTCGGTGGAGTGTTTGTGTGAATAAAGCTTCGTAAAAAGTATCCAGTTGTGCCACCCTCTTTGTTCTAAATATATATATATATTCACTGAAAAAACCATAGGTTTGACACCAGTTATAGTTAGCTGGAAATTTTACTGACATAAAACCAATGAAATTCCACGTTATAGTTATTTGGACTCACTATAACTTGCACGTGTAATGCACTGCTGATGACATTACATATTACATCACTCATGACATGGTCAGTGACATCACTTATGACACCATCCAGTGAATATGTGTCTTTCTAAAAAATAAATATGTTTTATATATGTATATGTAAAGGTCGAGGGAAGAATAAATGTTTAAATTATTGTCTTAATGAATGTTTTTTTCAAAAAGAAATGATTGGATAACTGGCTTATTAAGTGTATCTTAGTGAATACATATATTAGCGAGTAATGTTTAAATATTTGATTATATGTATCAGTGTTTCACTATGTGAATAACTGGTTGCATGGATTGATGAGTACCTACATGTGTAGGTATTTGGGTTCTTAGATGTTTTTTTAGTATCAGTATGAGTGTTTCTATGGTTTTATGGGGGTATTACTAATCACATAGATGCATGAATGACTAACTCTCTTTTTGTATGTGTTTAAAAGACACCATATGTGCAGGACTGTATGGGTGGTTGAGTGTGTATAGTTTTATATGCAAATAAATGGATGTTCAATAGTTTATTTGCATGTGTGAGTATGTGTGTGAGTTACTTTTGGATGATTGTCGGTGTGTTACAGGATGTATAGGTGTATCACTACATATGATGAGTGAGTATATGTATGAGTGACTATATAGAACTGTTGGTAAATGAGAGAATGTGTATATAGATGGTGGAATTACTGAATTGGTTGTTGTAACTGGTATGGGTATCTCCATTTTTTTGAAAATGTTAATTTCTATTTTCCAATATGTGTTTTAAGGGTTACCTTACACTGAAAGGAGGTCTGTCAATCTGTCACAAAGATGGTGTCATCAGTGATGTCATGAGTGATGTAATATGTAATGTCATCAGCAGTGCATTACACGCGCAAGTTATAGTGAGTCCAACTAACTATAACGTGGAATTTCATTGGTTTTATGTCAGTAAAATTTCCAGCTAACTATAACTGGTGTCAAACCTATGGTTTTTTCAGTGAATTTCATAGGTTTTTCAAATGCTACTTCCTAACTATAACGTGTGTAAAACCTATGGTTTTTTCAGTGAATTTCATAGTTTTTTTGAATGCTAGTTCCTAAGTATGTAATCACGTTCGTAACTAGATAGTATCACCGCCTACACGTCCTGAGAAGCGCATGTAAAGTCATGTGACTTGAAAACAAGACTTCCAATTGGTTCTTAGTAGTTTCTGTTCTGGAATTTACACGCAACACTCCACCCACTTTCCTCACAATCTTTTCTACTCTCAAGAGACAACAACGTCGAGCATCTTCCGAAAGACTTTGCTGAAATAGCTGCCCTACCAGATTCATCTTCCGAATCTGAAGGAAATGAGCGACCACCGTTAAGAAGAAAAAAGGAATCTTTCATTTGGCAATTTTTCACTTATCCTGAAGATCAAAAGAAAGTGAATGCGCCAAAAGTAACCTGCACGATATGCAATTCGGAGCTCTCAAGGGGAAATCCAAATAAAAAATATTCCTTTTCTGCACACACCATGCAGCGGCATGTTAAACAAAGGCATCCTGAGCATTATGCAAAAGCATCGACAAGAGCCCTGGCCACGCTATTACCATCAGAGGTGGCCTGCACATCTTCTGGTGGACGACCTGTATCTCCATCGAGTGCTGAGATGGACTTGAGACCATATCTTGCGAAGGTGCATATGAAATGCAACGAGTGTGGAGAAATTCTTTTGTATGGAGAGCAGAGCCTCGTTCTTATTAAACTGAAAATTGAAAGTCACAAAAGCCCCAAGAAAAGATAAATTTCTTCACTTCATTTTCAAACTATTACATACTGAAAAATGTAGTAGCAACTTTAAGAAATCGAAAGCATTATAACACTTCTTTCCCCCCCCCAAAAAAAGTTCTTTTCAGAACTAACTCTTTCCACCAAAACATGCTCGAAGAGCATATTATAAGATGTTTTTTCGCCGCTTTATTTTAGTGCGAGACCGGGTGCGCGCACCCTTCTATCGCGTACAGGACCTGACACTCCCATGTGAAGTCATGTGACTTCTAAACAACACTTCTAATTGGTTCTTGGTAGTTTCTATTCTGCAATTTACACGCAGCACTCCACCCACTACCATCACTTTCTTTTCTACTCTCAAGAGACAACAACGTCGAACATCTTCCGGAAGACTTCGGTACTGTGGCTACCGTTCCGCATTCATCTTCCGAATCTGATGAAAATGAGCGACCACCTTCGACAAGAAAAACGGAGGCCACGCTATTACCATCAGAAGTCATCAGCACATCTTCCGGTGGACGACCTGTATCTCCATCGAGTGCTGAGATGGACTTGAGACCATATCTGGCGAACGTGCACATGAAATGCACGAACTGTGGAGAACTTCTTGTATACGGAGAGCAAAGCTTTACTCTAATTAAACAAATAATTGAGAGTCATAAATGCTCCAAGAAAAGTTAAATTTCTTCACTTTATTTGGATAGTATGACATACTGAAAAATGTCGTCGCAACTTTAAGAAATCAAAAGCGTCATAACACTTGTTTCCAAAAAAAAAAAAGTTCTTTTCAGAACTAACTCTTTGTACCAAAACAAGCTTGAAGAGCATAGTAGCTGATATTTTCTCGCCGCTTTCTTATAGTGCGCGACCGGGTGCGCGCACCCACCTATCGCGTTGAGACGCGCATGTGCAGTCATGTGACTTGAAAACAACACTTCCAATTGGTTCTTACTAGTTTCTATTCTGCAATTTACACGGAACACTCCACCCACTTCCCTAGAAAACCAGTTTATCGTAAAACTTTTAAAGCCTCCTCTTATGAAATATTCGACATCAATCACATAGCAGAGTACTAAATAGCACTATATACACTCCGTCCCTTAATTATAAGAGACGTATTGCTATGT
Organism: Lissotriton vulgaris; assembly: GCF_964263255.1. Taxonomy (NCBI): domain Eukaryota; kingdom Metazoa; phylum Chordata; class Amphibia; order Caudata; family Salamandridae; genus Lissotriton; species Lissotriton vulgaris. The sequence continues at coordinate 91,455,426 of NC_141699.1, read as the reverse complement.
AAAAGCAACTTTTGTTTTCCAAGATAATGTAAAATGCTGAGCCTATTACATAATTTTTTTTCACATATATGTTACTAGTCTCCTTCGAGTACTAACACCGTAGAAAATACCACCAATAGCGGTGATATTTTTTACACCGAGAACGGGCGATTTCTATCGCTTACAGCCCTTACAATTATAAAGTTTCATTTCCTAAGTCTCTGATCTCCAACTGTGCAACGTAGGTCCCCTGTGTGTCGCAATAAGGTCCATAAACAAAAACTACAGAGCCAGCATTATAAACATACACAGAACCACAAAACGACAAGAGCCACCATGCTAATATGTATGCTTAATATAATAAACCTCTGAGAATAAATACATATTTCCGTGGCAGCCCATAACACAAATGTGGCGTCCTCTGACTCTGCTCCATTACCAAACACCGTAACTCCCCGCCCCCCTCACTTTTCACTAAACTCCGAACCCCCTATTACAAACCCCCAACCTACCCTCCCTGCCCAAACCCACCATGAACCTCAAACCGCCCCTAGAAAACTTATAAGACACAGGATTACTAAAACTCAAAGAATACGCAACAGGCACATAATGTAAATAGTACATAAAGGCACATATTTTTTCCAAAATACTATTTAAAAACATGTTCTATTTTTAATAAATCTATCATGCATCTGACCCTCTAGAACTGCTTTCAAAACGTGAACTATAAACCTCTACTTTTCATTTTCAAACCATACACTTTCTTCTGACCCTCTAGAACTGCTTTCAAAACATGAACTATAAACCTCTACTTTTCATTTTCAAACCATACACTTTCAATTACATTATTTTTTTTACACAATTCATGTAATGTTACAAACCTTTTCTAAAATACACCAGTCCGTATCATTTATAAGGATTTATTTTCAGTCTTCATCAGTGACACTTTCTTCACATATAATAGAAATCACTGTAACTTTTTAAACGACAATGCTAACGCGGTAAAAATAACCCTTCATTTGCTTTCCTTTAAGAATGCACACTATGTACCCCACGCATGTGTTTCTTAATCTTTGTATTTGGCAGCGAATACCGACCTTGAATCGGAAGACATGAACAAGACCGCCATTGTCACATTTAAAACTGAACGTTGCATATGCTCACACACATATCTTTCACTAAGCTAACATTCACAGAAAACAGCATTGATGTAAAAAAAAATTGACCTTGCTTTACAACTCCCTCAAATCACTCCCTTATTTTTTAACGCATCCTCCAGTTCAAAAAAAGCTACTTTTTTAATAACCACTAAGCAATATATAAGTGACTAAACTCTTAGAAAATGTATCAAGTCATTCTGCTTCTCTCCACTGCATAGCCGGCGACCTAATTCTGTGGAGTTGCTATACAACCAGCGGTGCTGCGCCGTTTTCTTTACCATCTTGGGAAATTCAAAATGGATGTCCCTCCTGCCTTCCCAAACGAGCCGGGCCACTTAGAACTATTTCGCCAGAGGATGCTTGACTACTACGGCATCTTACCACTCTCGACTTTGAATGCATCATATCGATTATCATTTCGATATTCGTATTTCACCTGTGTGCAGCCTGTATTTCATTGCCTGAGCTGTGATTTCACGTGGGCCCTGGATTTATGTCTCTGCAATTTGGTACCTCCTGAACCGAATTACAATCACCTCATGAATCCGTTACTTGATCATGAACAGCTTTGTTACAACGGAGGGTTTATGGCCTTTGCAGCGATACAAGGAGTTCTGGGTCATTGGAATATATTCGCAGCGGCGCAAGATTTCCTAACAGAGAGCTAAATCGAAAACCCACCGAGCTGCCCAATGATGGTAAAAGACGCTCCAATAATGACAGATCATGAATGCTCCTTTGATCTTCTCAATTGGATGGCTGACATGTTTTCAGATGATAACAGTGATTTCATGTTAGAGGCACTTGCTGCATACTTTGCCTACACAATGGACAATTAACTCTTTCCTAACAGCGAGCTACATCGAAAACCCACCGACCTGCACTCTAATGGTAAAAGAGGCTCCGATTATAAGAGATTATCAGTACTGCTTTACTCTTATCCATTGGATAGCTGACATAATTTCAAATGATAAAACTGATTTCCTGTTACAAGCAGAAACTACCTATTTTGCCTAAACAATGCTTCAAAAAGTACTTTTCGTTTAACATAAACATTAACATGCAACGTACTGTTCAATCTCCACTTCTTACAATCAACCAATCATTTTTATTTTTTAAACCACACCCAGCCTCTTCCTTTTTCTTTATTTAGAATTTCAACTTCTAACTACCATTCCACTTCCAGAACCGATCGGAGGACGACTACAAATCCCTTGAAAATGAAGGTCTGGCTAATAGGACACAGTTATATTCACTGGAGTGAAAAATATGCAGTAAGCAGACGAATTTGCAACCTCAGCTTACCAAATGTACACATAACATGGATTTCCAAAAGAGGATTGAAATGTCACCAATTGATTCCATTGGTGAAAACTTTTATGCATCTCCCAGAACCAGACCTTATAATTGTGCGCTGTGGTGGGAACGATCTAGGCACAATCACTGGGGTAGGTCTGGAAATGCTTCTAAAAGACACCTTTCGACAATTGATGACACTTTTTCCTCGATCTGCCTTGGTATATTCCAATATATGCCAAAGACAGAAATGGAATTGGTCCAATCACCATTGTGCACAATTTGAGAAAGCAAGGAGACATGTAAATAAATCTGTTTCTGCGTTCCTCAGAGATTATAGCATGGGTTCTATTTACCACAACAACTTGCGCTACCACATGCAAGACGTCTATAGGAGAGACGGTGTTCATTTCACGAATGAGGGAAACAGAATCTTCCTCTGCAACATCAGGCTCTGCATCGGTACTTACTTATAAATGCAGAAAACACTCAATTAACACAAGGGCTCTTTTCAGAGCCACCTTATATCTAAGCACTCAAACTTCTGATTTACCTCCATTTTCACACTCTTGTAAATAGGTGTGCGCGACCGGGTGCGCGCACCCTGTATTTTTTTTTCGGGGAAAAATTATATCTTTTCGCGTTTAAGGGCCTTACTTCACACCCTGAGAAAACCTACGCAGGAAGACAATCTCTACCTTCTCCCCTTTCCATGTTTCAACGCTTTGAAATGAACAATATATTTACTCGCAGTGACAAAATGGCGGACAAAACTTCCTGATTTCCTTCGAATCGAACGTTAACAGACGTCACGCAACAAAAAAAAATTCCGCTCACGCGCAGCCACTTGAGTGCGCGCACGCGTGTGCGCCTATAGATATATAATTGACTTTAACTTTAATTTTCTCAACAACTACTGAACGGATTTACACCATTCCAAAAAAAGCGTAATCTGCGAGCCGGACTGTACAGTTTTGCCAAATTTCTTATAAATCCATTCACCCGTTCGACCTGTAGCCGAGTCTAAAGGTCCTATGGAAAATAACATGGAGAAAACACGTTTTGGGACCCCCCTTTTATCTCAGCCCCCACTTGACCAATCCCCCCCAAACTTTTAGGGAAGGAGCGCAGCGGACTGAGCCATCTTCTTTGAGAAATTCGCTAAGATTCTTCAACCAGGGCCAAAGTTATTCCAAATAGAATGTTGAGGATTTCCTATGGAAAGTAGGTCCTAACTATAACTACCTAGGTAATATATATATATATATATATATATATATATATATATATATATATATATATATATATATATATATATATATATATATATATATATATATATATATTCACTGAAAAAAGCATAGGTTTCACACCAGTTATAGTTAGGTGGGAATTTTACTCGCATAAAACCATTGAAATTCCCACGTTATAGTTAGTTGGACTCACTATAACTTGCGCGTGCAATGCACTGCTGATGACATCACATATTACATCACTCATGACATGGTCAGTGACATCACTCATGACATCACTGATATATATATATGCTGCACACTCCGTCCACACCAATGAACTCCCAGTTGCTCGGAGTTTCCTGACGATGTAGGAAAGAGGAGCCGACCCAAAATTGCAAGTGAGCAATTCGTAATTTATTATTAATGAAGCTCGCCCTGCCAGCATAACGTTTCGGCCTGGAGAGGCCTTGGTCACATGACGCCAGCCTGGGAGGGGTTACTATTTAAAGTGCAGATACTAATTTAACATGGTTTACAATTGGTTAAACAAATAGAGGTTAAATACCACTGACAACAGACTATGTACACATAAAAAGATCGCAAATTGGGATTGAGACGGTTTTTGCGTAAAGTTCCTTTCACAATATGTGATGACCAATGATAAAATCATTTCATTATTGTTGATACAAAAACGCTCCTAAAAACTATAATAAAAGCATGAAATATCATAAATATAGGTGACTCAGGTCATGTGCAAATGTACAAATACGTGTCATGATATGTTACAACCTTCAATCATGTATATGACGGGCATAACTAGCAGCATTACTCAATCAAATATCATCGCCATAGATTACGTTTTCAGCCACTGACCCCTGTCATAAATCCTTGCGATCTACTATTCTGTGTAATCAGCCTGTGTTGGCTAAACTGAAGTTAGCACAATACTGCCCCAGTGGGCGTTTTGTTCAAGTGGACATATCAGCTGTTAGAAATCTATATGTGAACCATGTTGGTGCAGCAAGTGAATTATGTGACTGTGAAAATAAAACCATTTGTTTTCTCTCTTTTTATTTGATATTAAACCAGTGACTGCGGTCAAGTAACAAGCAGTTGTTAGCACCTTGCATGATTAGGCAGAAACCACCCTTAGATGTACAAATTAGTATCACCTGACTTGACGGCCTTTTAAAAAAAGCTTAGACGTGTTACTTACATATAGTCAAGTCAAGCTAAAGCTAAAAGATATTTTCAGCAGCTTACAAACACGTGTAAAAATCCTCTGAAGCATTGAGCCCAGTTGGAGTCTTGCTATCCAGTTCAAGGATGTATCTAGTTTCTGTCGCTCGCAAGATAGCCTCTCTGTTACCCCCTCTTCTAAGTGGACCAATAGCATCAATCACGTAATATTGCAATAAATCGCTTCTATTATCGTGATGCTCTTTAAAATGACGCGCGACCGGATATGCAGCGTCACTGGTGTTGATGGCTCTTATGTGCTGGAGTATCCGTTTGTGGACCTGCAGCTTAGTGCTACCAATGTAGGACACTCCAGCACATATATTGCAAACTTGGTCTTGCATGTGAGCTGTTTGGTTATTTTTAGAGGGGTCTCAGAAAAGGGGGTAGCGACTTTGGTCTTATTGACCCCATGCTTGCACGCTTTGCAGCCTGCACACTTGCGCAACCCTCTTTTGGTATGCAGCCAGATGACACGGGTGATGACTTCCGGGCTGGATTTCACCAGAGCATCACTCATTGAGCGTGCTTTCCTGAAGGTAATTAAAGGTCTAGGTGACATGTGCTCTCCGATTACTGGATCATTGCGAATGAGACTCCAATGTCTGTTGACAATTCTCCTGAGAGCTCCATGTTCTTTGTTAAATGTCCAAATTAGCCTGGTAGGCTATTTGGAATCACTTTCGACCTTTTTCCTGCCTTTTTTATATGTTAGAACCTCCTGTCTAGGAAATGCATTCGCTTTGTTTATGGCATTACTGATGTCTTTCTCCTTGTAGCCTCTAGCTAAGAACCTGATTTTACTGCCTTGCTGAGCTGCGAGGCATTCCTGTTCTGTGCTATATATATATTTTGAAACCTACTGGTTGATCTAAAGGGGGAAAATAAGGGCCGATTCCGATGGCGGTGAGACCGCCACTAACAGCTCGTCGGTGGCGGTCCCACGACCATCAGACCCATGTCATCCGTCTGCCATATTACCATTGTGGGCGGATGATTTGCAGTCGGAAAGACTGACCCCCACGCATCCAATGGGCTCCTTGAGCTTACCAGTGCATTGGAGAGACATCCAATCCATACAATTGTGACAGTGCCTGCCAGGCACAGCCATAGGGATTATGATGTCCCTGCCTGCATGCCTTTTCATATAGGTTAACCCGTCATAAAAAAAGAAGCCAGAAAGGGACATTGGAGGCATTTAGCAGGTGCCCCTTCCCTCCTTGTCCTAAGCTGTGGGTTGTGAGGGGTACCCCTACATATCCCTGCACCATATGGCAGGCACCGCATGGTGCATGCCATGTAGTGCAGGGATATGTGGTGTGTCCCCTTTTTGCATTGTGGCATGTGTTGCAGCCCGTAGCACTTGCAGCAATGCAAAAGATAGGCATTGCGACCGCTGTGGTGGTGGTCACACCGTATTGCCTCTGTTCTGACTGTTGACAGCCTGTCGGGATGTCCCGTTTAGGATAGGGTGGCCATCCTAATCAGCCCCATTGTCCTTATGTGCAGAGAAGACTATGTGAAGGAAGCCCTACGGCACCTACGGAACACTCAATGTTATGTCAGATTTGAGATGAATTACATTGCTAAAAAAACAGGAAGAGTATCACAGAACGCTACAGAGTTGGCACTATATACAACTTTTAACGTGGGATGAATTGCATTTTCTTATGAATACCCCCACACACCAACCCTCTGTTTATTACCTAAATTCCACAAATGGCAAACCAGTCCCCCGGGGAGACTCATTGTCTCCTCTAAGAATAGTCTCTTCGAGACCACTTTTTTACAAAAGATCCAGAATTTATTCTGGGCAGGGAATGCTGGTTACTTTTCTGGATGTTGAAAGCTTGTATACAAGCATTAGACATGAAGATTGTCTAAAATCATGCAAAAATAACCTACGTACTAGAAACATCAGCGTGCTAGAGCACATAAACATGCTGTTAAAAATGATTGATTTATGCCTACATGAAAATGTATTTCTATTTGAAAAACGTTTGCGCAAACAGACACAGAGAACTGCAATGGGCATCTATTTCACCCCTAGTTACGCTAATTTAGCGGCAGGCTGGTGGGAGGAACAGGGGCTCTGGAGCAGTGATCTGGCAGAATGGTCTGAGAGGATTAGTATATGGCTACAATACATTTATGATGTATTTTTTGTATGGGAGGGAAAGGAGAGAGATTTAATTGTGTTTGTACAGAAACTTAACATTAATTATGTAAATCTAAAGTTCACTATGCATCACAGTCAGGAAACAATCAAATTTGTAGACACAAGAATAAGCATTTCTGATGGTAACTTGAAAACAGAGTTGTTTAGGAAATCTATTGCATGGAACTCTGTCTTGCATTCAGCCAGCTGCCATCCCTCCAGCTTCCGATACAGTATTCCGTATAATGAGTTCCTGAGAGCAAGGAGAAACTGTAGCTCAGATGTGAGCTACTTGAGAACTAGAACAGAGATTCTAGAGAGATTCTGTGCAAGGGACTACCCACAAGACAAACTTGATTTTGCCAAACATAGAGAGACGACAATACCACTAGAACACAGGCTTTATTTCACACCTAACAAAGACCAAAATAAAAAGGCAGAGAGTCATTTTTATCACACAATACACCAATCAAGCAGGCACGCTAAGAGGTATAAAAAAATGGGGAATTCTAACTCAGAACACAGTGTTGACGAGTAAATAGGCATAACCCCAAGCATAACATACCATCAGAATGTTCCTTCAAAGCCATGGTAGTCCAAGTACATAGTTGTGTTACTAAACATTAATTGCCATTATAGGAAATGGAGTATTCCATAGTGCATGTACCACAGAGGATCGCAGTACATTATTTGTTTTTTTATTCATGTTTAATTCATCTTCTGGAATAATGCACTTTGTAAATAACTGATTATTTTCCACCCTGTGCATACACTTCCTTATCAAAAAAAGAGACACAATTTATTTACTTGTCGTTTGATCGTAAACTTCTTGCTAATCAGGACTATATAACGCATATCAGACAATGGACTAAAGAATTTTTTGATATTAATCAATATAGTGCATCTGGGCTGAATGTATGGGACAGCTACAAACAGCTTTAAGAGGAGAAACTGTTACTTTTGTAGCAACTCGTAAAAAAGAGCGTGATAGACTATCTGCACAACTAACAAATGAGCTAATGAATTTAGAACACCTACATGCCAATCAGATACATCACGGGAACTACGCGGAAGACACCCTCCGTAAGATCCTAGTTCTTAAAGCCGAGAGCAATAGTGACCTTACACAAAAAGCAGCGGAAATTCTCCAAGTGAATCGAAATAAAACATACGAGACTGAAGAAAATGTAGGGAAATATCTGGCTCTTAGAACTCGCCAGACACAATCGTGTAATTCCATTCAAAGTATCGAGTATGGGGGACAGAAACATACTACCCAGGATGGTATAGCAGCTTCATTTCAAGATTATTATCAGAAATTATACCAGAATGAAGACAGACAGTCAACATCTGATACTAAAGAGTTTTTAAACAATTGGCTTATAGAGACAAATCTGGGTAAAACCATAGATGAAGCTACAAGAGAAGATCTTGAAAAAGAAATACCTAGAACTGAGGTAGAATTAGTTTTATCAGAATCCAGAATTCAGAATCCAGGAATCCAGGAGAAGGCACTAGAGTGGATCATCTCCTTCCTCGACAGAAGAACACAGAGAGTCCGTCTACCACCGTACAAGTCAGAGGCTACCGAAGTCATCTGCGGCGTCCCTCAAGGATCCTCGCTGAGCCCCACCCTCTTCAACGTCTACATGATCCCCCTCGCTGCCATCGCACGCCAACACAACCTCAACATCATCTCCTACGCTGACGACACCCAGCTGATCCTCTCCCTGACCAACGACCCCGCCGCCGCCAGAGCCAACCTTCACGAAGGGATGAAAGACGTAGCCGAGTGGATGACGTCCAGCCGCCTGAAACCGAACTCAGACAAGACGGAAGTCCTCATCCTGGGTTCCTCGCCCTCCGCCTGGGATGACTCCTGGTGGCCCCCCGCCCTAGGCAGCGCACCCAAACCAACAGACCACGCACGCAACCTGGGCTTCATCTTGGACTCCTCCCTCACCATGACCAGACAAGTCAACGCCGTCTCCTCGTCATGCTTCAACATCCTGCGCATGCTACGGAAGATCTTCCGGTGGATCCCCACCGATACCAGGAAGATGGTCACCCAGGCCCTCGTCACCAGCCGACTGGACTACGGCAACACCCTCTATGCCGGAACCACCGCCAAGCTCCAGAAGAGACTCCAGCGGATCCAGAACGCCTCAGCCAAACTCATCCTCGACATCCCACGACACAGCCACATCTCCGGACATCTGAGAGACCTTCATTGGCTTCCCGTCAACAAAAGAATCACCTTCCGCCTCCTCACCCACGCACACAAAGCCCTACACGACCAAGGCCCGAGCTACCTCAACAACCGCATCAACTTCTACGCTCCCAAACGACATCTCCGATCAGCCAGCCACGCCCTCGCCACCGTCCCCCGCATCCGAAGAACGACAACAGGAGGAAGGTCCTTCTCCTACCTGGCCACCAAGACCTGGAACTCCCTCCCGACCGACCTGCGCCTGACCCAACACCACCTCTCCTTCAGGAAGAAGCTCAAAACCTGGCTTTTCGAGCAGTAGCAGCACTCCCCCCCCCCCCTAGCGCCTTGAGACCCTCCGGGTAAGTAGTGCGCTATATAAATGTCTGTGATTGATTGATTGATTGATTGAACTAGCTACAGGAAAAGCAGCAGGGCCAGACAAAATTCCATTAGATCTCTATAAAATACTTGGTAACTTAATCATTCCATTTCTTCATGATCTTTTCCTCGGGATACAATGGCATGGTAAACCCCCCGAATCATGGAAACAAACTAACATAGCCATTTTCCCAAAAAAAGATAAACCACCAGAACAAACAACTTCATACCAACCAATATCACTCATTAATTCAGACTCAAAGACCTATGCCAAGATCTTTGCCAATCGTCTAAGTCGGGTCATCGAACAGCTGGTCTCCCCCTGGCAGCACAGCTTTATACCTGGCAAAAGTACGACAGATCATACTCGCAGAGTCATCGCCCTTTTTGACATCATGGGAGTAGAGGGAGGCCAGTTGTCGATGATCCTATTAGACGCAGAGAAGGCCTTTGACCGGGTCTCATGGCAGTTCCTTTGGGAGTTACTAGCTGTAAATAACATCGGCCCGGTCTTTATAAAATCTATTAAAGCCCTTTATGTGGACCCTAAGGCAAAGGTCATGGTGGGTGGCTGCGAGTCTGAACATATCAACATCCAGAGAGGCGCGCGGCAAGGATGCCCGTGCTCTCCACTACTTTTTGCCCTATATATCAACCCATTAATTCTTAAACTCCTAACCTCGTCTTTAATTGAACCAATCAAAGTAGGTATACATAGCACTAAAGTGCTCGCTTACGCTGATGACGTGGCAGTAGTAACAACAAATCCCACAGAGGCTATAGCTGAGATCGATGAAATCGCACGATCCTTTGGTTTATATTCAGGATACTCCCTGAATAGGGATAAAACGATGGTCATTTGTACTGAGAACACGCCTTTTACCAGCCAATATAGAGTCAATAATGCAAAATATCTGGGGGTGAATATCTCGCCAAAAATTAGTGAAATTAACCGGTTAAATTATGACCCACTTAATAAAAAAATTAAAAAAGAACTACTTAGAGTAAATAATCTTCACCTCTCTATAATTGGCAGAGGAAATTACATTAAAATTAGTGTATTTCCAAAGATTTTATATTTGTTTCGAGCAATTCCTCTTTTACTTAACAGAGATACAATCAAAACGTTAGAGTCAGCAATATATAGGTTTATTTGGGATTACAGAAAAACTAGGAGAGCACTCCCTAAATTAACACTACCATATTCTAGAGGCGGATTGGCAATTCCAAACCTAACATACTATCTATGGGCAACCCTCTTACAACAAATGACTATCTTGTTTTCAACCCGAAGCTATATGGACATCAGCCGAGACCAGATTATACCATCAATTTATGAATTAATGTTGGGTAGCAAAGCCAGGGGTCTATTGTTAAGACAAGTTGAACCATCTTATTTTAAAAAGATTAAATTCAAGATTCTTACAGATACTTTAAAAATTTGGAAAAGAACTACCAAAACACTAACAATACCAAGATATACTAAATATACACCCTTATGGCATAGCTCAATAAGTCCACTCTATCTTAATGATAATACATCTAGGCGGTGGGAGAGTCTAGGTCTAGTAACAGTTGGTGATTTTCTTGGCAGAGAATGTAAAACTACCTTTGAAGAACTCTGTGTTAAATATCAAATCCCCCCTACAGAATTTTTACATTTCATACAAATCTCAACATCCCTTAGTCGATATTAAATACAGACGTAAAATCCATACCACTTTTAGATCTCATAGGCAAGCATACAACCAGAATAGGCAATATCTGCAAATTATTTATAAGGAATCATCCTGATGATCTCGAATATATCGAAACAAACTGGGTCAACAAACTGAATAATGCAAATATTGATATAGATATGTCTTTACACTTATCATCTAAAGTTTTGCTGGCCTTCAATTTAAAAGTCCAAACCTACAAAACTATATATAATCTATACTTTACCCCTTCTAAACTATTCACTTGGGGAAAAAGGGCACATGATCAATGCCCTAGATGTGCACTAGGACCAGCCAATCTCATTCACATGTTCGCGGAATGCCCAAAGCTTGACGAGATTAAAAAATGCATTGTTAAGTTTTGGGCCGAAATCTTCGGACATGAAGTAAGAGCATCATCAACTCTTTTTATCCTAGGATACGATGACTCCTTAGGTCATAGTAATAAAGAAACCTTGGCTATTTATGTAGGTACGTCTGTCTGTAGAATTATCCTGGCAGCCCGATGGAAAGATCACAACGCCCCTACTTTTCAGGGTTGGTTGAATAGACTGCTAGGCATTTATAAACAAGAAACAGCAATTTATAGAACCAGAGGTAAAAAATCGAGATCACTTGGCGAACAAATATGGGCTCCAATTGCCACCTGGTATGAGAGTCAAAGGAATTAATAACTTTTCTGACTGGAAATCATTATACAAAAGTATTCTTTGTAGATATCCTTTCCTTAAAATTCGTTGGATACTTAAGAGCTTTTATGAAATGACGGTGAAATGAATTATATAATGTTGTATTACTTATTTAGTTTAATATACTTGTTTAAAATGGTAAATGTATTATAAGCTCGTATGTTTATTGTCCAAATCTATATTTATTCATTTTTATTTTCTATTCGAACTCATGTTTGTAAATTCCTCATATATTTTTTTTTTATTTTCCGTTTATGTACCCTTTAAATCTGCTCAAATAAAACATTTTCAAAAAAAAAAAAAGAAAGATTTAGCAGAACTGGACTGTGAGGAACTACTTAGTCAAATATCTCCAAAGAAAGTGGCAATAAGATCTGATCTGGATATTCATGAAAATATGCTCACGCCATTTAGACCCAAATCTGTCTTTACCCCCATGATGTCCAAAGACGGATTAGATATGTTTGCTGACAATGTAATCAAGGACCTGAAGGAACTGGCGAAACTCAATAGCAGAGACTTTATCAAAACAAATCATAACCAAAGGATACAATACAGCAACTTAGTCCAAAAAAATCAAACTCAGACAAGACATTGTGGTACGATGGTCCGACAATGTAGTTCTGGGGCCCCTAGAGAAATACAACCAGGAGGCAATGACACAGTTACAGGACAGACAGTGCTACAGCCGCACCAGTGCTACGAGTATCATGGGAGTTAAGGAAAAGTTCCACAAGGCACTTTATGAATGGAGAGGAGTGGGGCTCATTTCCAAACAAGAACTCGATTTTTTGAAAAATGACTATCCCATAACACCCCAACTATATCTTATACCTAAGATACTTAAAGATGCTCAGTGCCCCCAGGAAGACCAATCATTTCTGCGATTGGGGGAGTGTTCGAAAACACCTCAAGGTTTGTAGATTTCTTCCTCCAGCCCTATGTCCATGAACTCCCAGCGTACATCAGTGACACTGGGGACTATTTAACAAAAATCTATGATCACACCTGGAATGATAATTTTGTTTTTATGACATTGGATGTACATACTTTATATACAAGTATAAGACACAGAGATGGTCTGAACGCATTGAGCTACTATCTAGGGAATCAACCTATTGGTCTACACCAACATACCATGATGCTACTAAAAATGGCAGAATGGTGTTTAGATAATAATATATTTATCTTTGACAGACTCTTCTACAAACATGCACAAAGTACAGCAATGGGTAAATGCTTCGCCCCCAGCTGCATATGGGCGGTTGGGAGGAGCAAGTACTCATGAAAATACAAAGTACTATGACTGAGAATGTGATCCTCTATACTATGTACATAGATTGCATTTTTATTCTGTGGCAAGGCACTGAAGAAAGTGCTACTAACTTCACCACAGAAATTAATACCAAACTGCCTTAATCTAGCATTCACCAATACCACCAGCAAATAATCCATCAAATTCCTAGATCTAGAGCTTTATGTAGAAAATAATGAAATCCAATCTAGGACATAAATGTAAATGTAAATGTATGTATACTTGTAAAGCGCACTGTTACCCCATCACTCGGGGCATCCTGGCGCTATATACCGCTTTCCCTGTGAGAGGGCACCCCAAGGTAAAGTCAGGCATCCCCGGTGCTGATAGGGCCATTGTGGAGATTAAGCAAGCTATTGCCCAGAGTTGCAGAGTGGGACCCATGGTTAGCATAGGCACCTAGGCGAGAATTATCGAGTCCGCGGACATTGACCCAAGACTCTGCCGCGTCGGGAATTGAACCCTGGTCCCGGGCCGACCTCTGCTTCAGGGTCTGCTGCTTCTAACCAGTGAGCCACACTTCTCCACATACAGAAAACCCACGTCAGGTAAAGCAATCCTCCATGCCAATAGTTTCTACCCCACAAGCCTCCCTTTGTCCCTGGCTATGCCTTTCTAGTTCAACATTTGCACTGACTGTTAAAAAAGGGTTTGAATAGTCTTCACAAGGCAATCGAGCGTTTGAGAGCATTAAACATCGGGTTATTACTGTTCCAGCTTCACAACTGTACGATCCTAAAGGCAAGTCTTTTATCACTGTTGAATCTAGCCTTAACCCCTTCGATGCTCATGACGAGCTCAGCTCGTCATGAGGCACAGTGGAGCTGTGCTGATGATGAGCTGAGCTCGTCATGAACTATGGGCTCTATAACAATTCAGCACCGGAGGAAAATATCCCTAGCAGCCAAGGTGTTAAAAGGATAGATGTTGTACTTGGGCAGAATATGGATGGACATGAAAACACAGTAGCCATCGCTTGATGCACAATATTTCCCACAAAGGTAAACTACAGCAACATTAAGCCTGAAGCTCTCGCTTGAGTTTGGGCAGTGGACAAATTTAAAACATACATTTTGGAAACATCTTTTGACAATTTCACTGATTACAAGCCACTTGTACACCTTTTGAGTGATTCCGTTTAGGCAAAGCATCTTCACGTTTAGATAGATTGCTTTGCAAACTTCAAGAATTCCACATGTCTGTGAAATGCATTCAGGGTGGAGAAAATTTCACGGCAGACTGTTTGTCATGCTTGCCTTTTACCATTGCTGTTGACATGAGATGTAATGTCATGACTGCTTGTGGTGGCATTATTATTTTTTTTCAAAGGTATGTTTATTAGTATTTAAACACAAAAGCATGCGACAATCCCGCACATCGTCCCACGCAGGGGGTAGCAATGAAATCAAAGCCCAAATGCAACATAGCGAAGCAAAATGAAACCCCAATTAGCCGGTTCCCTAGCACATAAGTTAGCTCTTCAGAGGATACAGCTTCTGGCAGAGATGGGGAATACCAAACGGCATGCCAATTAAAGTGGGGTAGTTGCGAATGCTCAGGCCGGACGCCCTCTCGGCGGCTCGGATAACAGCCTACGGTCCCAAGGCATAAATTAATAGCCGCCACATTGCGATTAGTCAATCGGATAGCTTCCACAAGCAAGCTCCCTTGCAGGCATTGTCGTAGAGGAAACGAAAAGAAGGAATAACTCACAGATAACAACAGAATACAAAACCCCCTCGCTCCCCAAAACCCACCTGTGGCATTATTTTTGAGTCTGAATGTGTATCGGCCACTGCCAAAGATGACATCCTTCAAAAGGTCATTCAATACAGGAGAGTCCGGTGGCCTGTGGTAAATAAAATTACCGGGACTATTTTTCTATACATTAAATGACAACAAGAATAGCTCAATAAATGAGAGGCAGAGTCCGTGGTATCTGAGTCATACGGGCTTTACTTAAGTGGCTCGAGTCACTGGACTTCGGGTTCCATCACCACTAAGGTTCAGGAAGGGATATTCAACATTTTATTAACATCACACAATATATATAGTAAAACTGAACAGTTGCATTGAATACAGTAGGCGTAACAAGTGAAAAGAAGAGAGATAAGAACATATGGGCGTAAAAGAAGGCGTGTACAGGGCGTACACGGAGGTGTGTGCTAGATACGTCACAGAAGTGTCATAGGTGGGTGGATGCATAGAGAAAATCTGCAGGGTCAGCTGAAACCTTTACCATATATATGCGCGCGCAACTGAGCATGACGTGGTATTGACGTGTAACTAGGGAGAGCTGGGGGCTTACTTTAGCACTAGTAGAGGAGACTGATGTCTGGGATGTCAGCACGACCTGCACCTATAACATATCTGATATCTTGTGTTTGGAGGATGTGTTGTCTGAAGTAAAAGGTCTCTCGGGCAGAGGCCATACATCACTGAATGCTAGTGGGTGCATACGTGTCTTTGTGCAATGCGCGGGGCCATGGGCCTACTATGGCAACGGGTGCAGTAAATTACTTGTAAGGAGACAAGAAGGCCGGGCCCTTTGCTCTGCAGCCGGGAATATGTTTACCTATTTCACTGGACTGGAATGTGTTTTTGCGGAGGCTGAGCAGATAACTGTAGGCAAAATACCGTCTTGGCAGGCAGGCCAGGCTGAGCCGGGCACCGCTTGCCGGGGCAGGAAGTAAGGTAGAGGTCAGGGATGCATACCTAAACTGCAGCTTTCTGAGACAGAAGAGGTTCGGAGCCAGAATTCAGGGCCTGGCTCGGCTGAGCCGGAAAAACGTGTGCTTCTCGATGTTAAAACGTATGCCATGTAAGTGCATTGGCAACGTAGGTTTTAAGGCTGAATTATCGTTTCATTCATGGAGGATCTGGTAGATGAAATGTTAACGTTGGACGCAAATGCATATGCGTCTTCATTTTCGGCCATGGAGGGAAAATGCGGATGTCATGCACATACATTGAACGTTGGGGTACACGATAGGGGACATACTTGGTCATGTAAAATTCAATTTTCCTCATTCCCTCCTTGTCCCCTACGTTCCCTTCAAGATATATCTATCTTCATGAGACCATCTATCTGTTCATATAGCATCATTTGCTCGTCTCTTTTCATTCGAGCACGAGAACGTGAACGTGGACGGGGGATACAAGCCGTGGCGCACAAGCCGCAAATCGCTGGGCCACATTGTAGACAGAGACAGCAACTGAATACTATGAGCAGTATTATTCCTAGGAATGACAATACTTTCCATCCCCATGCTGATATCACACTCCAGAGCCAACCGGACCAAGTCCAGGTGCCTGGATTCTGGTGTATCTGGTGAGCTATCTTATGGAGCCTTGTTATTGCTGCATATACTGACAGTGCGTTATTAGGAATGAAAATAC
Source organism: Lissotriton vulgaris (assembly GCF_964263255.1). Taxonomy (NCBI): domain Eukaryota; kingdom Metazoa; phylum Chordata; class Amphibia; order Caudata; family Salamandridae; genus Lissotriton; species Lissotriton vulgaris. The sequence goes on along the minus strand of NC_141699.1, from coordinate 91,438,648 downwards.
AACAACTGGAGCCGATCACTCTACAAGCTCCGCCCCTATCGGCCAGGATGACGTCAAGAACAAGGCGGTTTTGAAGAACAACAAGTCTCATAGCAGACTGCTCTTCTGTTAAGTTACCTGGGGCAGAAGTAGTCTCATTCACTACTGCTTCAAGGGTTCTGGTTAATTTGCGTATCAGTTTACTGTTTTGGACAGGACCTACAAAGAAAAAGAATCCTTTATTGAAATCTGTATATTGCTCCCACGCTGTCTCAGTCTGATCAACAATTGGGGACTCAATCTCCCTCCTATGTCTGACATGCACAAGATGGGTATTTCGGTGATAATCGGATGGGGCTGGAAAAACTGGTGGCAGTAGGAATGCAATATAACATGTTCCATCCCAATCTAAGGGCAAACGTACATAAGCTGTCTGACCACAAATAAAATAGGAATGACGGGAAGCTTTGAAAGTAGACTTTCCTTTATCACTGAATTCGACCACAGTAGTACAATCACTGTGTCCTAGGTGTACTGAACCATTCTTTCTAACGCATAATTCACCTTTCACTGGTAAAACTGTTATAAACGGCAAGTCTGGATTAGTCTCGGACTGAACGTTCAGAATCATGAGGTTAAGGGAAAAATTACCTAAATCATACACTTCATTTTCTAGATCGGTCCCTGTCCTTTGGGGAAGACCATCCTTGTCTGGAAAACAGGCTTTATTCATAACTGTGTTCAGATTTCCCCATATCCAATTGCTCTGGGAAACTGTGGACTTACTGCCTAATGAGGACATTAATGCAAACCATGCTCCACACGAGCCATTGTGTGAAAACGGATAAGGAAAGAGGGGCAGAGCTCCCTTCATTTTCAGGTAAGGGGGGAGTCGGCCACATACCCAGCAATTCGTGACATTGCTGGTCTGGTGAGAATGGTGTAACATACGGATAAAAGTGTTGTTGCGCAGTGCAAGTCGATAGGATAGTTCGTGAGGGGGCAGGTCACTGAAAGTGTGCTCTACGGTGTCATTAAAAGAAGGATGTACATGTGAACCAAGCGGAGGAAAGAATACATGTAACGTCCAGCTTATACATATGATCGTAAGACTCAGAAAAAACATAAAAAGCAATGTAACGATGCATCTGCTTCGTAGATTTTTACAATATTTCATTTTCTTTATTTCCTGTCTATCTCTCTCACTATTTGGGTCTATCTTATACATGTCAGAAACCTGTCTAACCGCTTCACCCGAGGGGGACTTAAACAATTAAACGCTGTCTGACTTACTAGACCTTAGTTTGGCTTTGTACTCCTGCTGCGGAGTTTTCTCTAACAGAGGGAGTTTAGTGTCAGTATCTGAATCTGGGCAGTCCTTGGGAAATGTCTCTGGACACAGTCCATGGAATGTTTTGATGTGGCTGGAGTGGAGCCAGCCTTTTCGTCCCTCCACTTTTACTGCGGTCCTCGTGGTCATCAACACCAGTTTCGGCTCCCGCCACCTGGGCTCCAGAGGGCTCGAGCGGTCAAAGTTCCGTATATACACAAGGCCCCCCGGAACGATTTCATGCCGTTTCACTTGGGTGTTGTCCGGGAAAGCAGCTGCGACCTGTGAACGACAAGAGAGTAGTGCAGACATCAAGGAAGCCAGGTAATCTGTCAGCATATTACTATCAACATCGGTGATCTTACGTGGCATAGGTGTACCCCACATATTTGGGGGACGACCGAAGACAATCTCATATGGAGACAATCCGGTTCTGGAATGAGCTACCATACGCATGTAAAAGAGGGCAACCGGCAGGGCTACCATCCAATCTACAACTTTTTCTGCACAGACCTTCGCTAAACGTGTTTTCAGAGTCTGATTGTGTCGCTCGACAAGGCCTGCTGCCTCGGGGTGTCGTACGCAGTGAAATTTCCACTGGTACCCTAACAGGAGTGATACCTGTTTCATGAGTTCGGACGAGAATGGCTGTCCATTATCTGAGTAGACGACACGGGGCAAACCGTATCGCGGGAAAAATTCACGAACCAACTGCTTGGCAGTGGTTACGGCAGTGTAATCTGTGACTGGATAAGCTTCTGTCCATCTGGATAGGGCACATACAACTACGAGGACATACTTAAATCCTCGACATCGATCCATCTGGATATAATCCATCTGGAGGACTTCAAAAGGGTGGTCAGGAGGATGAAATCCACCTTGTTCCACGGGAATGCCTTTGCCTGGATTGAACTGACAACAGATCATGCAGGTACGCACTTTCTGTTTTGCTGCTGCAAGTAAATGTTTGTTGAACCAAAGGTTCTGTATGCTGTCTAACATGGCTTTCTCTCCTAAATGTGCTGGACTATGTGCTGTATTAATGATAACTTGAGCCATAGAGTCGGGGAGAAACCATGTGGCTTTCCCCTTTGTCATCCATCCCCGATCTGTCTGGACCCCTCCTTGTTCAGTCCAGGTCTTGATTTCGTCTGGAGTAGCATGTGTCTGAATGTCTAGTACATCTTGTGTGGGATCCCTGACTGTCATGCAATGCGTCAGTGATGGTACTTCTGTCTTTGTCGTGTCAGCTGGAATATCTGGAGTCTGAGCTGTAAGCTTGGCTGTTCGATCTGCCAGGTCGTTACCCTGGGAAATGGTATCAGTAACTTTCGTATGTGCTTTGCACTTCATGATAGCTATGGCTGTAGGCAAGTGTACAAGTGTATTGCTTCTAACAGAGCTTGAATGAGGGGACCATGCTGTATCTTGGCTCCATGAGAGGTCATAAAACCTCTCTCTTGCCAGAGGACTCCGAAGTCGTGAACGACTCCGAATGCATAACGTGAATCTGTATATATGTTTACTTTCAGGTTCTTGGCTCGTATGCAGGCTTGGGTCAGAGCGATGAGCTCTGCTGCTTGGGCAGACAGGGTGTCAATACGATGTGTTTCTATGACTTCAGTTTCAGTGGTCACTGCATATGCGGCCACTAACTCTCCTGTACTTGTTCTCATACATGAACCATCCACATAAAGTGTCAGGTCTGGGTCGGTTAATGCAATGTCTGTCAAGTCTTGTCTTGGCCTCGTCATGGTGTTAATGAATTCCACACAGTCATGTGGTGTAAGGTCTGCTGTAATCGAGGGTAACAGTGTAGCAGGGTTTAATATGTTGCAGCGTCTGATCTCTATGTGTGGCTGAAACAGTGTCAATTCATATCCTGTCAATCGTGCTATGGTCAAGTGCTGAGTCTGTGTCCTGTTTAAGAGAACTTCCACTGAGTGTGGAACCTGTACTGTCAGGGGATGTCCTAACACTATGGAATCGCTTTGTCTGATAGCTAAAGCTGTTGCTGCAACTGATTTGAGGCACGCAGGAAAGGCCTGAGCTACTGGATCCAATGTACTAGAAAAATAAGCGCAAGGCTTGTGTGATCCTGCTTGATCTTGTGTGAGAACAGATAATGCTGTACCATCGCGTTCAGTGACAAAAAGTGTAAAAGGTTTGCTGTAACATGGTGTCGCTAAAACAGGTGCTTGACATAGGGCTTTCTTCAATTCGTCAAAAGCAAGTGTATGTTCCTGAGTCCAAGGGAGGACAGTCGAAGTCGCTGCCTCCTGTGTTGTCAACTGTATGAGTGGTTTGGCTAGATATGCGTACTGGGGAATCCATTGTCTACAGTAAGAAGTGAGGCCAATGAAGGCCCGTACTTCCTTTTGTGACTTGGGTTGTGGAAGATGTGCAATTAACTGGATACGGTCAGGTGTCAACTGTCTACCCCTCTTGGACAGCAAGTGTCCAAGGTAAACCACTTGCTGGGCACAGAATTGTAGCTTCGAAGGGGATACCTTATGCCCCTTTTCGGCCAGAAAATACAAGACTGTCCGTGATGCACGTTCGCAATCACGTTCTGTTCGGGCTGTGATCAATAGATCATCAACGTACTGGAGCAGGGCAGTGTCAGTAGGCATGTGAATACTGTCTAGTTGTCGTTTCAGTGCTTGGCTGTAAATACTAGGGCTTTCTGTGAACCCTTGAGGAGCACGTGCAAATTTGAAGCTTCGGCCATTTAAACAGAATCCGAAAAGATACTGGCTTTCCGGATGGATGGGGACACTAAAGAAGGCGTTCTTGAGATCGATTACAGTGAAGAACGCAGCTTCGGAATCAATGGCAGTCAATAGGGAAGAAATATCTGGGACCACTGGGTACTGGGGTATGATGCATTTGTTTAGTTCTCGAAGGTCGATCACCAGTCTGTAGACCGGAGGTGCATTTGGGTCAGTTCGTTTAAGAATCGGAATGATAGGAGAATTACATACATTGGAGTCAGTTTCTACAACCACTCCTTGAGCAATGAGTTTGTCAATAATTTTCAGTAAGGCCGCTACAGCCTCAAGTGGTAACTTGTATTGTCGGATTCGGGGCAGTACAATTCCTTGTTTCAGAGTGACACGGTATGGTGTAATGTGCATGCAACCTACATCAGTTGGACCTTGCACCCATAAATGCTGTGGTACATTCTGTAATCTTGGATCAAAATCTCTTAATACATAATGTCCTTTAAAATCACGTAAAAACAATCTCACTCCTTCCGGAGAACAACAAATCACTGCTCCTAGTTCCTTCAATGTTTTTATACCAAGCAAGTTTTCTGGACATGATTTCGTAAGTAACAAGTCTGTAGTGCGGGACAATGGACCAACTTCTAGGGAAACTGGTTTTGACACTTCGTTAACAATAGGCTTTCCTGAAAATCCCAGGGATACATTTCTTGAGCCTGAGAGGGGTGCCCCTGGAACCTCGTCATGACTGATGGTAGTTCTGCTTGCCCCCGTGTCAATCATAAATTTTCTGTCTTTCCCTAATACCTGACTATGTACATAGGGACCCTCTTGATCTACAGGAACCTCGATAAGGGGCAAGCCAACCTCCCTCTCTAGGCTATTTCATGAGTACTGTTTATAATCAGGGTAATCTGACTGTGCATACTGGTACATTTGCTGTGTAACCTGTTGTGTGGCAGCGATGGGCTGGGGTACGGCTACTGTCTGTTGGGTATTCTGAGGAGGTTGCGTGTTCTGCGGAACATGTTCCTGTCTAGGAGGACGCGGTCTTTCTTTTGTCTTACCGGTAGCTATATTGTGTTTCAGAATGGCACATTCATTTATATAGTGACCTGGCTGTTTACAGTAATTACATGTCCCTTTTACAGGAGCTGCAGAATGACTGGTCGGTGGTGTACCCCTCTTCTGACTATCAGCTGGGACAGACTGCGCAACTAGTACTTTCATTTTCGTGTCTTTCATGCGTCTCTTTTCATGTTCTTGCTCCTCTCTAATTCGGTTCTGGTGGTACTGTAACATTTGTAACATTTGGGAAGGGGTGTTAGCTTGCCAGGTACTCTCAACCTTCAGTACTCGATTTTTAACTTGTGGTAAGGAATTCTCTACTAATTTGGTCACAAAAAGATGTGGATATGATTCACTACTTGTTTTCAGCCCGCTATTAATAATGAAACATTTGTTGAATCTGGAATAAAAATCACTAGTATCTTCGTCTTGTTTCTGTTTACAAGCTGAGATCGCGTCCCAGTCTTCCTTTTTAGTAGCTAGTAATCTTGGCAAAACCTGTATTAATAACTCGGGCAATGCTTTGGCTTTTTCCCCGAGACCAGTACCAGGGATTCGTGTTTTGTCTTCGTCTTCTAATTCTGCCCAGTCAATCTTTTTCTCTCCCACCTCCCATTCTTTTTCTTTAAGTTTTTCGTAAATGCCTGCTGGCAACAGTACCTTTAACATTTTAATGATATCGGGATACGTATACTCTCCCATGCGGAGCATATCTTTTAATTCACGGTGGAACCCTCCTGGATCTTTATCGTGACAGGGCACTAGTTTTTTCATTTCCAATAGTTCTATTTTCGTTAAGGGGGTGTAAACAAATACTCGTTCGAGCTCACCACCCGTTGTCCGTACGGGATGAACTTCTCGTAAGGGATTCTGTCTATCTATGTAAAATGTTTTCCTTACTGGGTATGGAACAGGAACGAAATGTGGAGTCAGGAAAGTCCTGTATTTGTGTCGTTGTTCTAGAATGACATTAACTAAATTGGTACCTAGGCCTCTCCATCTATTTAGGAGCAACTCTTCCAATACATTATATAGGGGACCTGGATCAGAATGCTGACTTTCGTACAGTGTAATGAGATGTTGGATCATGTACATACCAACTAGTCGCTGTTCGTCTGGGGAAAGATTCAAAAATGTTTGGGCTACAACGTCATCTTTATATATGGTAGAATTGCTAGCCCATTGAACTGCTGATCGGGCTAGTTCCTGTTCATGCATGGTACTAAGCTCACTGTAACCTATTTGTTGTTTCAATACTTTATCCGTGGCTTGGAATAGATGCTCAAGAGAACATTGTTCTGGTATGGGAGGAAGAAAACTTTTCTTACATTCTAGGCGTATGGGTTTGTCAAAGGGTCTCGCCCTACCTACGTATGCTATTCTATCTGGGTTCTCAGTTGCTATATCATCGTCTTCTGAGGCTTCATCCTCTTTCTCGGTTTCGTTCTCGATGGCACGTTCTTTCTCACGTATTTCTTGAATTTCCTTACGGATTTTCCTGTACATTGACTCTATACTAGTCTGTTTATCATGCTTTCCGACTGCTATGTTATCACTCCAATTTAACATACGTTTAGTTACTTCTCTGTGTGGTTGATCTTGTTCCCTGATCAAACAGTTTATCAAGAACTGTAAAAGCAAACGCTGAGTTTCCACCTTTCTGTGTACCATGGCCTCCTGTATACTTTCTGGTCCCTCCCCCGTTCTAATGAAGTGATATATCTTGTCTAATTTCTCTCTCATGCCTGTTAAAGTGATCAGATAATCTGTAACGCGCCTTAATCCTAGTGAGTGTAAGACCAATGAGTCCTCACCCGGTACTGGATCATATATACAATCAATAAGGTTCTTTCTAAGGGTTGCGTATGTTGCCTTTGGCGTTCGTTCTAGTGCTAAATCTCGTAATGATATTCGTTTTACTTGAGGAGGGGTAGAGAAACCCCCTCCCGCGGCTCCTAGATGTGAGCCACCAGGGCTTGCAGGAAGTGTCGGTGCTGGTAAAGTAGGTGTAGGTAAAGTAGGTTGGTCCTGGGTTACAGGTAGAGTAAAAGGATTGCCAGGACCAGTGGCAGGAGGAACAGTAGGGGGAATCGTGCCATTAACAGGGTTGTGTGGTTGAACATTTGGGGGAGGATTAGTATTTGCATATTCTGGGACAGTGTCGTCTAAGTAGGAAGAAAGGAAAATTTCCGCTGCGGTCTGTTTATGACGTAGCTTAGTCGGGACCAATGGTGGCGGCAAGTTACAGGGTACTTCCGGGGTCGCCTTAGGCAGGCCCTGGGCGAGAAGGGGATACATGCCTTTAATAAGGGCATTTCTTTGTCTGTCTAATTGTTCTGCTCTAACTCGTTCACCTTCTTCTAGTAATTCTTTTTCTTGGGCTTTTTCTGATGATTCTCTATTTCTCTCTGCTTGTCTGAATTCTTTCTCTGTTCTTTTATGCGCTTCTTTACGCCATAATTCTATGGCATCTTTCTGGGATTGTCTGGCTTTCTTTTTCCACAATGCTTCTTCTACTCTCATGATGCAATCGGCATCCCATGTCCCTGAAACAGGCCATCTATATTTCTCTTCCAGATCTTTGGTGTAGTCAACCCATAAGTCTAAGTACAGTATGGCATCTAAGCCATGCTTGTGGTACATAAAATGTCCGGGAGTGTCCCTAGGCGGGACGGGAACAGCTTCTTCGAGTATCCCTTTCCTGGTTCCTATCTGACGTAATTTCAAAAACAGCGGCATATTTGAACTTACTTGAACGTGAACACAATAAACACAGTAATGAATTGCAAACAATCATTCATACCACGACATTAAACACATTAAAAACATTTCGAACGGATACTATCTGGTACATAGAAAAACATAATACTGAAAATCTCGAGAAACAATACTAGAATTCTGAATTACCGTATCCACCTAAGTGAACACGTCTGGACCGGGTCTGTGTACCCAGACCAGTCTTGACCGGGCACAAATTAATGAACCCGTCTAGATGCGTTCCCAACAACGGTACTCACCGGGAAGCAAAACTGAAGGCCTCGGAAACTCGACACTGGACTGGACTGGACTGCTACGGCGTCTGGCTGCTACTACGCACTACGCATGCGCTTTGGAACAGGTGGGCCTCCGGATACCTCGGACCTTGCTCTCGCGGCTTGGGCTCTGGTCGGGACTCTCTGCATTCCTCACCGCCTCGTCTGGATGCTGGACCGCAGTCTCCTCCGTGGGCCTGAGGGAGTAAGCAGGAAAACCCACGGGTGTGCACTGAAAGGAGTCCGTCACGGCTGTAGAAGGGGTCAGGGGCCTGCGTTACATCGCCGGCGCGTGGGGAAGGGGAGGGGTCCCTGTTCGGGCAGATTATGTGGTAAATAAAATTACCGGGACTATTTTTCTATACATTAAATGACAACAAGAATAGCTCAATAAATGAGAGGCAGAGTCCGTGGTATCTGAGTCATACGGGCTTTAATTAAGTGGCTCGAGTCACTGGACATCGGGTTCCATCACCACTAAGGTTCAGGAAGGGATATTCAACATTTTATTAACATCACACAATATATATAGTAAAACTGAACAGTTGCATTGAATACAGTAGGCGTAACAAGTGAAAAGAAGAGAGATAAGAACATATGGGCGTAAAAGAAGGCGTGTACAGGGCGTACACGGAGGTGTGTGCTAGATACGTCACAGAAGTGTCATAGGTGGGTGGATGCATAGAGAAAATTTGCAGGGTCAGCTGAACCCTTCACCATATATATGCGCGCACAACTGAGCATGACGTGGTATTGACGTGTAACTGGGGAGAGCTGGGGGCTTGACTTTAGCACTAGTAGAGGAGACTGATGTCTGGGATGTCAGAACGACCTGCACCTATAACATATCTGATATCTTGTGTTTGGAGGATGTGTTGTCTGAAGTAAAAGGTCTCTCGGGCAGAGGCCATACATCACTGAATGCTAGTGGGTGCATACGTGTCTTTGTGCAATGCGCGGGCCATGGGCCTACTATGGCAACGGGTGCAGTAAATTACTTGTAAGGAGACAAGAAGGCCGGGCCCTTTGCTCTGCAGCCGGGAATATGTTTACCTATTTCACTAGACTGGAATGTGTTTTTGCGGAGGCTGAGCAGATAACTGTAGGCAAAATACCGTCTTGGCAGGCAGGCCAGGCTGAGCCGGGCACCGCTTGCCGGGGCAGGAAGTAAGGTAGAGGTCAGGGATGCATACCTAAACTGCAGCTTTCTGAGACAGAAGAGGTTCGGAGCCAGAATTCAGGGCCTGGAAAAACGTGTGCTTCTCGATGTTAAAACGTATGCCATGTAAGTACATTGGCAACGTAGGTTTTAAAGCTGAATTATCGTTTCATTCATGGAGGATCTGGTAGATGACATGTTAACGTTGGACGCAAATGCATATGCGTCTTCATTTTCGGCCATGGAGGGAAAATGCATGGATGTCATGCACATACATTGAACGTTGGGGTACACGATAGGGGACATACTTGGTCATGTAAAATTCAATTTTCCTCAGGCCTTCTAGTAAATTGCAATCAGAAGAATTGCACAGATTTGCACACATTACTACAGAATTGTCCTGTGAAGGACAGATTTGTATGCGAGGAAATTTGTTTGTACCACCTTCTTCACTACATGAGCGCATAACTACTTTGGCTCACAATGGCCATTTAGGCATATCTGCAACTGGCAAAAAATTGAGGCAATTCTTCTGGTGACTGGATATGGACAAAATGGTTTCTAAACTTATTAAGCAATGTCCTCAATGCATAGTTTCTGACAAGCATTGGGCAACTTCCACCAAACTGCTTCATCCTGTCCTCTTCCTTCAAGGTATTGGGCTAAAGTAGTCATGGATTTTGTCAGGTCCTTTCCAATTGTTACCAGCAATTTCTAGTTGTTAGTTGTTTCTAGTTGACAATGTTTTTTTAATTTGCCTAGGACCAAGTCAGCCATTTATTTCCTAAGGAGAATTTTCTTAATTGAAGTTTGTTTGCAACTTCTTATCACTGATAATGGAACGCATTTTGTGTCAATTCATTATACCCGCCTCCCTCCACAAAGCATGGCTTCCTTACTCCCTACATACTCCAATACCACGTATCCCAATATCCTAACATGGCCGCTGTATGCAAAAAGCGATGTGCGTATGGCAAACCCGACATACTAAAATTAGTTCATAACCAAGATGAACCAACTGTTACCTTGCTCGCGTCCAAATCTCGCACTAGATTTCTTTCAGAAACAGCTTGAGCAAAGACGAGCATTCACTTCTCACTGCTCCGAAAACTTTTTAGCATGCGACAAATTATAAATAAACCTAATTAAAAGAAAGTTGTCTCCGCTTTGCTAACCAAAGTAAACATTTCCCAACCATATCAAATTAAACAATATCACTTTTGTTACCTAAAACTAGAAAAAAAACTCTCATTGTCCTAAGTAATATTCATTATAAATCACAATTAAATCATCCTTCATCTTATAACACTAACATTAATAAGACTCTCTTATACATACAATATAAAACCTTAAGGTATTACTTATTAGTGTGCATGAGCAGAAACAAAGAAGGATGATGGCAGCGGGTTTTAAGCATATATGTATGTTCAAGAATGTTCTGGAATGGTTTAAAGTTCTGATTCTGAGTCAGTATTCTTTTGTTACTGCTGTGTATGAGGGATATAAAGGAACTATGAATATTATTGGCCTCAGTGCCTTGCCATAAAATCAAGGTACCTGTATGTGGAGTTAAATGTTGTACCCCATACCTTCCTATAAAATACTTGTCATAACAATATACTGGTATTCAATATTCTTGTCACAAAATGTTTGATTTTTAAGATATTTTGTAGCACACCATATATGTTTGAAGTATCTGAGAAAAAGTTCCAAAAATTAAAACAAAATAAATAAGGGTCAGATTTAGCCAACAGTGACTGCAGATGCTTTGCTTTTTAAATGACTTTTAAGAGCAAAAAGGGCAAACCTGAAAAGAGGAGCAAAAATGACATGAAATTTCAGGATCAAAAGATTCTTAAAATTAAAATTAAAACAGCCTGCTCAAACAACAGCCGTCTCTAACAATGTCTCCAGACAAGAATGGTACATTTCCCTAAGGCTTGGCAGATAAAGAAGAAATCAGAAAAGTGGCCAAATGTGGTAAAAGTGGGGTGGAAATGGGAGTGGGTGGAACCACCCACTCGTATGTTGTCCATCTGCAATTTATTTGTGATCTTCCTCAATGTATTGATTATACATTATTCAATGTATGTGACATTAATGTCACTTGAGAAGTTTAAAGGTCAGGTTGTGTCCCTGGGATTGAGTTTGGAAACTGAACTATGCCTGGGACCACAGGACATCAGAATGTAGGAACTGAGTCACCATACCATATTCATACCTATGGGCCCAAATCCGACTAGCTCATAGTGCCTTACCTGCCCTCCTAATCTTCCCTGAGTAACAGGTAAATTGGCACTCCAGAATACAACTCTCTAGTCCCCGGGGGAACCATGGAAACAGATCATCGCCTTCTGTTTTCTCACTCATGCATGTCCATAATAAACAAAACAAAGGCACAAGGAAAGTTTACAATATTTATTGAAACTATTGTACTCTATTATGAAGCAACTGTGCTGCAATTAGAAAACACATGCAACTGAACAGAGTAATCAGCCTTACAAGTACACTGTATACAATTAAGAAACCAGCCAGGGTGAATCATATATCTGCCTAAGCCTATTCTCACTACTTGAGCATAGAGATATATCATGGGATGAGAAAGGGCCTCCATACCTGGCATTTTCAGTTTGGTGGTCTGCATCTCAGGTTGAGCATGAGCTAGCTCATGCGTCCAGGGACTTTCCTCTCTGTTTTCAAAAGGGAACATCTTCATAAATAAGGTAAGATGTGCCTTTTTAGAAAACAGCTGATGGCCCATGTTATGTCTGAATGTTATGAGATGTTGCCTTTGCAAGCACAGAAAAACCAAAGCACTGTGTTGTTGGACTTTGTACAAAATGTTCAGACTAAATCTCAAGAAATTAACTAAATATTAATAACATGCAACCTATTTCTAAAATATTAGCGTGGAATGAAAATAAATTTGCTACATGCCATGGGCAAAGCATATGTGGCTTAAAAAGTGCAGTTAGGCTAAAAGTGAAACTACAATGGGCTTAAGATGGAACTTACTACACTAGAAACTTACTGTGATCTATTGGGTCAGACACTTGACATAAATTAAGGGAATAATGTTAATTAGAAATAATAAAAAAATTACAAATGTTGTCACATTGCTCTTGCAAAAATCATATTCTCACCAAGATGGCTTTATAATTTGCAAACATGTTACGTGATAACCTTCAAAGAAAAAGGATCCCTCCTAAAATGGGTAAAGAAGCGAAGTAGAATACGTTTGGCAATCCTGAAACTAGATAGGGCCATGGTAAGGCTTGAAGCATCCAGACTTTGAGTTTTTTTTATTTCGTAGTCCAGATGTAACATGCTACCTGGTGATGTGAGGAAGAAGACAGTTGGGAAAAGAGACTGTTAAAAGTCTGCTACTGGAGCGACACACTCCAAACACTTCTGGGTAGGGGGCTGCCTTGATAATGCCCATACATGATGAGGCATACTGCAAATGTGTGGGTTGCAGTTGTGCATAGAGTGATTACTCACTCACCATTTTCTTAGATCATTAGGGATATAGTGGCTACAGTCCTTCCGAAAGAAAGCCAGAGAAATATCCATGATACGATGTACAGAGGATTGGTGCACGTTACTTGGAAATCTTTTTCAGGGAGACAGTTTCTTGATGTTCGAAGACACCCACAGCTTCAAATTTGTGGTGTACCCCAGCAGCTATTTTTAACGGAGAGACCGGGGCAATTTCTTCAGTATGTATGACTGAGGAGGATGGTGAGAAGGCTCGGCTGGAATTTCCTATAATACCTCCCACTGCAGCAACTCTGACAGAAATCCTGGAGACAGGTCACGATGTGCACGCAGTATCCAGCCGTACACCGCTTTGCAAACTGATAATCAGGAATTTGTGTTACTAGTCCTTCAAACATGGGATGATAGTTTAGATATATCATTGACTAATAGGGAGTGGAAACAAACTTGGTAGCTTGTAAAGTTGTAAAGACCATTTCTACTAATGGCCGATTACAACTCACATGCTTCAATTTCCTACAACGCACATATCTCACGCCACTGCAAATAACCAGAATTTACCTGACCAGATCAGTGAATAGTTCCAGATGCAAGTTGGTTTTCTATATATGATGTGGAATTGTGTACAAATACAGGTCTACTGGCAAGCTATTGTTCCTACCTACTGTAGTGTCAGTCAAACAATGTTTTCTCAATGTCATACCCCCAGGCATGAGAATGAAAATCAGATACAAATTTGCATTAATGGGCCTGGTACTGGAGAAATGACGGATTGCCATACAGTTGCTTGGATCCCGCGGACCAGCGCAGGCCTCCTGGGATACAGAGCACTTGAAATAGGGGTTGCATAGGCAATTCAGAATCAAGTTGTTCGCATGGATGATAAACTTCCAGATGACCCAGTGGACTGGTCTGTAATGGTCAGGGAATTGCTAGGGTGTGGTAGGATGTCAGTATGTGGGTCCAAGAATCAATGCTACCACAACTGAATTATTGATGTCCACATATATGCATATGTTATACTGGTTCATACTTAGGGGTCCGTTATGATGGCGGGCGGACAAAGTCCGTTCGCCACCGTAACAGTAAACGAGACCTACCGCCAGAAGTGCGGCAGTCCCGATGTGCCCATTAGGATGCGACCGCCACCCTGGCGGTCGCATCCCTCATATTTAACATTGTGGCGGGCGGTGCTCTGAACAGCAGCCGCCACATTGTTAATGGCAGGCACAATGTGACAGGCAGCGTGTGGTGCCTGCCACCTTGTGTCTGCCAATGAAGGGAGGTACCATGGGTACCCCCCAAGTGCAGCACACCACCCCCTACCTCCCCGGGGGCATGCAACAGGCCCCCAAAGTTTTCACTGCATGCCTTTCAATGGCAGAGTCTGCCATGGAAAGGCATTCTACCGCAGGCATACTAATATGGATGGCGGTGCCTGCAAGGCACCGCCACCATATTGTGTCCCTTTTCTGCCTGGTCGGCAATCCGACTGGTGGAAAAGCGGTGGACAGTTTTTCCGTCCGCCATGGTGTCCCTCGCCATGCTAATATGGAGGGGTGAACTAGGGACATTTTGCGGACGGATCGCCGCCATCGGGGCGGCGGTGGCCACCGCCAGACTGGCGCTGGCGATCCTTGATATCATAATGGGCCCCATAATGTTTTTTTATTACCTCTGTCGCTAAGTCACCATTTGCTTTTGGTATCATTGATAAATGCAAAAATAAAACTATAAGGAAAATGAATAACAAAATTATTGAAATTACCGACGGGCAACATTTAGTAGGATTTTGGATAATGAAAAAAAGTATTTCCAATATATAATAATTTGTGCTTCCTGGGCTGGTCAGTGTAATTCATCTAAGAATTACATTTGTGATCCTCAATAGATTAATTTGGGCTATATTAAGAGTTTACTACTTTAATACATTTATCTTTAATTCACACAAAATTAAGAATTACGGCTGCACACATAATATTTGCTTTTTATTACCTTTCCACACAAATAGCCTAAGTTGGCTCTATTATTAGTATTATTATTATTATTAATATTACAATATGAAATAACAATAAAAGATAAAATAATGATGATAATAAATGATGACATTATTGTTACTATTGCTTTGCTATTATTAATCAGCACGCTCTTTTTAAGTTCATAATGTTTAAGTGAACAGAGTATATTTTTTGTCAGTGATGAGTTATCCTATTTTTATGTTTTTATTAAAGGGAAAAGTATTTATATAAAGCTGCATGCAATGAAATCTTTAAAGAAGAATATGGCTCTACCTATCCTCATCACCCATGCTCTCATTGATGATCACTAATGATGGAACATCACTGTGGTGCTTACCTTAGATGGCGAGTTGATGATGGAGATGTGTAGCCCAAACTGCAATGACCCGCCGATGCCCACTACTAAAGTCAGGCAGGCCAGCCTCCAGGTCATCTGTTGGGAGAGTGGGAAAGAAAGAGGAAGACAGTGAAATGATTAGAAGCGCTAGACCATGTATTATATATTTGGCTTTTTCCACAAAGTGCTCGAATTGACCATTGGATTAAATGTAATGCAGTGTAGCCCGAGACAGTTATCCTTTTTGCTTGGATCTCTTCAGAAGCTGCTTCAGCCTACTGGGCTATATTACCACTTACAGATTACTGGGTGGCTGCCTCTAGCAACTACTCTGCTTCCCCACAAGAGACTCACCATTATATTTCCCATAGTTAAACATTGACGGTGATTCAACATTTCATGGAAATCAGGGTGATATAATTTTATGGGTACCAGTATTTGTTTTATGGATACCAGCAATAATTTCATGACAAAAACCAATCGTTTCATGGCACCCAGCAATTGTTTCATGGCTATCTAAAATAAATTAAAAGCAACCAACAATTGTTGCATGGCAACCAGCAATAGTTGCATGGCAACCAGCAATACTTTCATAGCAACCAGTAATACTTTCATAGCAACCAGCAATAATTTCATGAGTGATCAATTATGTCAAAGCTGTAACTAACAGAACCCATGCTTACGTTTTCCAACTGAACTTTAGGGCGGAAGTGAACGCTTGTTGCAGTGTTAATGAACACATTTACCTTGCTAGAAGCCCTCTGTGCAAGTGGCCAGAATTTTAAATGCCAATTTTCCATAGAAAATTCCTAAACCTATATTTCGATCACTGGAATATGCTGGAATTGATTATTACTCACAGATGAAGGGGAAAGGAGACTTAAGGTTTACTTGGGTGCAGCAATCATATGTAAAAGTGATGATATATATGGAACAAGAGGCATTGTACTATCGGCGCCCTCTCTTTGAACACTTATTTAAACAGGACGCTTCAGCTGCAAGCGTAGTCAGTTACCTGAGCCTCAGCATAACGCAAGTAGCGCTTTCTACATAGCTGCCGCCATCTTACGCTTGTTGTTGTTGTTGTTGGTGCCCCAGAGACCGGCCCCCACAGCCCGCCCCGCCTCCCTGCTGACCCTCCCTCGCCCCTCCCCCTCCTCCATCCATTTATGACAGATGCATTCTCGCGCAGCGTTCACGCGCAGCGGTCGTGCCCCAGTTGTGCCGAAGGTGCGCCAAAGGTAAGCCCGTCTATGCCCGTCCGCGCCAAGCCCGCGCCCAGCGCCAGACCCCCTGGCCCCCGTCCCACCCGCATTACATACGCCGCCTCCACGCTCCTAGCCCTTAACCCAGGCCCACTCCCCAACTGCGCCCAAGCTGCCCCCGGACAGACCCATGGACCCTTCACATGCAACTCCTGCAAGTTTGACGGCACCAAGACCAACTCCTCATCCACGAACACCAAACAGAGCCCTGACACCAACCACCTAAAATGCATCCTGCTCAACACCCGCTTGGTCCACAAACACGCCATCGACCTCTGGAATCTACTAGACACCATCTTTCCGGACGTCGCCTTCCTAACAGAAACATGGATGAACACCTCCTCTGCCCCAGACATCACCATTGCCATCCCGGAAGGCTACAAGATCATCCGAAAAGACCGCACCAAGCAAACAGGAGGAGGCATCGCTATCGTCCACAAGAATTCCATCTGCATCTCAACCAGCTCAGACGTCAACCTCGCTAGCGCCGAACACCTTCACTTCCAGATCCACACCGACCCCAAGACCACACTCAGAGGCACCCTCCTCTACAGGCCACCAGGACCCCGTGCACAATTCAGTGAAGAAATCACTGACTTTATCACCCCACACACCCTCCCGTCCGAGGACTACATTCTACTGGGAGACCTCAATTTTCACCTGGAAAAAAGCAACGACAACAACACCACCACCCACCTGGACAATCTCGCCAACCTCGGACTCAAACAACTTGTTAATACCCCCACTCACTACGCAGGTCACACACTCGACCCTATCTTCACCTCCAGCAAACATATCTCCTTCAGCCACACCACAGTTCTCCATTGGAGGGACCATAGCTGCGTTCACTTTATCTACAATAAGACCACAACCCACAACCATCCTCAACCTACTCTGCGAAGAAACTGGAACAAAATCACCATCGACCAGATCTCCTCATCGCTTCTTCAAAACCCCCCTGCCCAATCTTCGAACCCCAACCAAGCAGCCATTAACCTCACTCAATCGCTAACCACCAGCGCCGACAACCTAGCACCCCTGAAAAAACATCAAATCAGACTAGGCAGAAATAACGACCCCTGGTTCAACGATGATCTTAAGAAATCCAAGAAACTCTGTCGCTCCTTTGAGAAGGCCTGGAAAAAAGACCCTAACACCAGCACCAGGGACGCCTTCAAAAACACCACCCGCATACACCACCAACTGATCCGGACTGCCAAGAAAACCGCTTTCAAAGACCGACTTGACAACAACGCCCACAACAGCCAAGAATTATTCAACATCGTCAAAGAGTTTACCAACCCCACTGCCAACTCCAACGACATCACTCCCTCTCAAGCCCTTTGCGACTCCCTAGCTTTGTTCTTCCACGACAAAATCGCAGACATCCACAACAGCTTCGACAACCAACCCGGAGACCAGCCCACCCTAACTTCTGACGTCCCCTCACCCCCCTTGAACATCCTTAATGACTGGAACCCGATCTCCACCAAGGACGCCATTTGCCTAATGAACTCCATCCACTCAGGATCCCCCACAGACCCATGCCCTCACCACATCTTCAACAAAGCTGACTCCATCATCGCACCCCATCTCCGAGATGTCATCAACTGCTCCTTTAACTCCGCCACCTTCCCGGAAATCTGGAAACACGCCGAACTCAGCGCCCTTCTGAAAAAACCCACAGCTGACCCCACCAAACTCAAAAACTACCGCCCCATCTCGCTCCTTCCATTCCCAGCCAAAGTCATCGAGAAGGCGGTCAACAACCAGCTCTCCGCCTTCCTCGAAACCAACAAATCCCTAGACTCCTCACAATCTGGCTTCCGAGCCAAACACAGTACTGAGACCGCACTCATCGCAGCAACAGACGACATTCGAACTCTACTGGACAATGGAGACACAGTCGCCCTCATCCTCCTCGACCTCTCCGCAGCCTTCGACACAGTCTGTCATAGCACCCTGTTACAACGCCTCAGAAACATCGGAATCCAAGGAAAAGCACTGGAATGGATCACCTCGTTCCTCGCCGGAAGAACCCAGAGAGTCCGCCTCCTGCCATTCAAGTCAGAGGCCACTGAAGTCATCTGCAGCGTGCCACAAGGATCGTCACTCAGCCCCACCCTCTTCAACGTATACATGAGCCCCCTCACGGCCATCGCACGCCAACACAACCTCAACATCATCTCCTACGCGGATGACACTCAACTGATCCTCTCACTCACCAAAGACCCTAACACCGCCAAAACAAACTTACATAAAGGAATGAAAGAAGTAGCCGAGTGGATGAAGCACAGCCGCCTGAAACTGAATTCCGACAAAACTGAAGTCCTTATCCTAGGCACCTCCCCCTCCGCCTGGGACGACTCGTGGTGGCCAGAGTCCCTTGGAAAAGCACCCATCCCGACGGACCACGCACGGAACCTGGGCATCATTCTGGACTCCTCACTCTTGATGACCAAACAGGTCAACGCCGTTTCATCATCTTGCTTCAACATCCTTTGCATGCTCAAAAAAACATTTTGCTGGATCCCCACCGAAACTAGAAAAACGGTCACCCATGCACTGGTTACAAGCCGCTTGGACTACCGAAACACCCTATATGCCGGCACCACCGCAAAACTTCAGAAAAAACTCCAACGCATCCAGAACGCATCAGCCAGACTCATACTAGTCATTCCGCGTAAAGACCACATTTCTGATCACCTGAAAAACCTCCACTGGCTCCCCGTCAATAAGAGGATAACATTCCGCCTCCTAACCCACGCACACAAAGCACTTTACGAACTTGGACCCGAATGCCTCAACACACGACTTTCCTTCTACACCCCCTCCCGCCAGCTACGCTCCTCCCACCAAGCCCTTGCTGCTATACCTCACATCAACAAAACCACCATGGGAGGAAGATCCTTCTCCTACCTGGCAGCCAAAACCTGGAACTCACTTCCCACACACCTTCGCCTCACTCAGAACCACCTAGCATTCAGAAAGCAACTTAAAACCTGGATATTCGACAAGTAATTCCCCAGCCTTCTCCAAGCGCCTTGAGACCCTCTGGGTATGTAGCGCGCTATATAAATTAATTTGAATTGAATTTAATTGAATATTCGCTGCTCTAGCAGAGGAAGGAACATCATCAATAGAGGGAACAAAAATCAGTAAGGTAAACCTAGGAGGGCAATGAGACACAAAAATCTGGACAAGGTACAGAGAGTGAGAAAATGCAGAGGAAACCTCGGGATCTCCCGGTACTCTCTATGATACATGTGGAAAGAAGGCAACATCAGGTCATAACTTTTCAGGCGTAATGTATTAAATGAAGCCAATTAAATTTGACTACAATGTAAAGGAACACAAATATATTCATATTCATATATTTGGGATGGCAATGATCCCAACTACATCTTTATAACAAAATTAACACAAGGGATTTATTTTCAGTCAAACCAAATGAGGTAAATCCTCAGGCTCACCAAGGTGCTAAAAATGATGTTTATTGAAGGTACAGCAAGCAGTTGTACACACTCTGCAGAGGAACGCATGCTGCCTCAGACCCTGCTGTCTACCACCTCGTAGGAAAAGACATAATGAAAAGTGTACTGAGTTGAAGAACAGCAGAAAACAATATGTCTGTAATTATTGTAAATTAAAGGGTTTCGTCATTGACTAGCAAAATGAGTATGATAGATTAAATAGGTGAATAAGAGAATGCAAAACTAAGTGTATGGTTAGCACAATGAATAGATGGATGAGTCAATGAATTGAAGTACAACTGACTGTGGATAGATGGTTGGGGGAATGGATAAGCACATGGATTTATGGGTAAATGGGTAAGATGAAGGGTGGATGAAGTGTCTGATGAATGACTGCATCGATGAATAAATGAATGAATGGGTAGCACGTGGGGAAAGAGAGCAGCAGCTACCTCAGGAAGCAGCAGTAAGAACCTTTAAAGTTATGCATCACTTACCAACAAGTTCTGAAAACAACACATGTATTGGAACCCTTACAAATAAGTTTTAAACTTGTCCCACCACCCAACAAAAGACTGTCAAGAAGGAGAATTTCCATAAAAATTATTGTATTCCATTCAAGAGGTTATACTGATTGGGTAACATGTGTGTTCCCCCAAACAATAGCACCATTCCTAAGTTTCTGATAGCTCCTCAAAATTGTCCAATCTAATCCGGTTCTACAACACTAGCATCCCTAAAGAAGGGTTTGATTGGGCCAATGCCCAAGCTCCAGTTGTCCTGGCCCCGTCACTTTGTGCACCACCTTCACGGCTGTTGACTATTCTGTTGTGTCAAGAGGCACACAGGGAGAAAACTCCAACTTGAAACACACATTTAATATGTCCAACTCCCTTTCACTCCAAAGCAGCAAGCCTTTGAGGCGCAACATGAGGCACTATATCAGCCTTCATACATGTGTGCATATCTATATCGTCTTAGATATAGGTATGCATACACATATATACAAAGGTTACAGTGGAGTTATAGTACAAAACCAGTGAAACTCAGCAGTTATAGTTACCTGAGCTAACTATAACTTATGCCCCACACAAGCACTGCTTACGACCTCATATTTTACATTGCTCATGACATGGCCAGTGACATAATTGGTGAAATCACTGATGACATCTCAAATGGTATCACTGATGTCATCATCCCGTGAGTGTAAGTATTTCATAAATGTTTCTGAGACTTCAAGATACATACTAAGCTACAGCATAAGTTATATTACTATTCTTTCTATTCTACTGAGTGATACTGTTTCTAACATATGTCATCCAAGTGGCTTTGTGACCTTCTGTATCAGTGTGTGAGTAAGTGTCTGAGTGACTGTACATTTGTGAGAGTGGGTGTGTGAGTCACAATATGGATCTGTCACTGAGTGTGTGGGTGGCTGTATACGTATGTCTGTGGCTGTATAGGTCTGTGAATGAGTTTTGTGAGTGCTTTTCTGGGGGTGTGATTGGGAGTGTGAGTGATACTATGGGTGTGTGATCGGAAATGTGAGTGGTTGTATGAGTGTGAGAGTGGTTTTATGAGTGAGTAAGTAGTTGTATGGGTGTGTGAGTGGTTGTATGGGTGTGTGAAGAGATGTCGGAGTAGCTGTGTGGGTGTGAGTGGTTGTATGATGTTTGAGTGGTTGTTTGGGTGTTTGAGTGGTTGTTTGGGTATATAAGTGAGTATGTGAGTTCTTCTATGCTTGTATGATTTAACATTTACCTCTGGAATCACGAGTGCCTAAACCACGAAGGCTAAACAACGACCTAATCCCAACCACTATGTTTTGAACCACAACTCACTGAACTACGAAATAAATTCCATTTACATATAAACCAAATCTACTACTATGTCTCTCCGTTTCGCTGTCAGTGCTTCGAGTCTGATTAGGGCTACATAAATGCTATAAAAACAATGTAACACTAATAACAGGTGCTGGTTCTGCTGCGAGAATGTTTTTTGTGCCAACTTGCCTGGTTACCAACATCATTACAAGAGAATATGCCAATACTGATATGATCATTCAATACACCTAATGGCATCTAAAAAAGAAATTAAATTCAAAGCTGGGTATTGCTATTTAATAGCTGTTTATTTTAATCATATATATTTGAAAGTGCAAAATTTGGTACTTAGTACCTTTTTTAAATTGAAGAATTGCAAGCGCAAAAGATGAAAAATAGGACACAATAAGATAAAATCACAATCACACCTTCACTAATCAAGCATATCACAGTCATCCCACACACATTCAAACATTCAAACAAAAGATACTTCCCATAATCTGGAAGGTTAAATATACCAGTATGAGAAGTAAAAGCGGTCTGATATAAATTCAACAATAATCACAAAAGTAATTTCTGTGGAACAATCCACTCAAATGGTTTCCTAACAGTCAATTCTATTAGAACCAAAAGTTTTATAAAGTTAATATACAAAATTTCAAGTGCGGTACAAATCGGCACAAGAATAGCAGAAGCAGACCAAGTGGAGAGAGGCCTACGCGTTTCGAATCCCTATGGGTCAAGGGGGAGTCTCCTCAGGGCCAAAAAAGTGTTCTGGAAAACAGAAAAGAGACGGAATCTATGTGTACGTTGTTTAAAAAAATACAAGAACACTGGAGAGCACTACTACACCAAAGTTTCACACAGCTTACCCTCATAAATGTAGGAAAAGAAACAAGTGCAATCCTGGAAATCTGAGCCTAACTATAACGACCCTGTAACCTTTGTTTTTTCATTGAATTTCTTCATTTTTTTATGTTATTTCCTTGCTATAACATCCCTATATTATTTGGGGGGTTTTGTGACTGTCCATGGTTTTTTAATGTTATTCTTAATGTTATTTCCTAACTATGTAGTCCCTGTAGAATTTGTGAGTGGCTGTATGGGTCTGTGAGTGGTTGTGTGAGTAGTTTATGGGTCTGTGAGTGGGTGTGTGAGTAGCTGTATGAGTTGAGTCTGCATATATGAGTTGCTGTATGGGTCTATGAGTTGGCACATGAGTAGCTATGTGGTTGTGTGACCAGTTATATGAGCGGCTGTATGGGTATGTGATTGACTGAATGGTCATGTAGATGGATGTGTGAGTGGCTGTATGGATCTTGAGGTGTGGTTGTATGAGTAGCTGTATGGGTGTATGAGTGGGTGTGTGGGTGGTTCTATGGTTGTGTGAGTGGCTGTGTGAGTCTGTGAGTGAGTGTGTTAGTGTCTGTATGGGTGTGTAAGTGGGTGTTTTGCTCTGTAAGTGTATGCGACAGTGGCAAAAAGCTGTTTCAGTGGGTGTGTGAGTGTCAGTGGGAGTGTGTCAGTAGCTGTGTGAGTAACTATAAAAAATCTACCCAACTGGAGTACTTTCTATTGGTTAATTATAAAGTGCAACGTCATTGGGTAATAACTAGTGCATATTTTACATTACATCTGCATAATGGGCACACGAGGAAATGTCTCCAATGGCCCTGTGTGCATGTAATTTCAGCAACGTTATTCTCTCTAGGGTGTCTTGATCACAAATCTGTGATAACATGAATTCTTGTCTAGAGAAGAGGACAAGACTACAAAGAGGGGCATCTCCACCAAACAAGGGTATTTCCTCCTAACTATATAATATAAGTACTTCTTTGCTTGGTGGAGATGTCCATCAAGGTAGGAAAAGGGAGAAAGACCATTGCTTACTATTAAAAAAATGGGATGGGTCCAAATGGGCATACCTTGCAGATGATTTTGGGTATTTGTATACTCAGAGTAATTAAAGGGGAAAACCACGGACTTCGCTCTCAAGACAAGAAAGAAACCACTCATCACAGTCACCACAGATTAGATTTGTCTCCAATAGTTCAACAATGCATTCACCTCCATTAAGGATTTTAGATTTTTTTTCAACATGAAATACAAGAGGAAACTCACTTGCTCTGCCTTCGTTAAGCCCATGAAGTTTTAAGAAAATGTGTGTTTTTTTAAGTAGAGCTTCAACTGAGGGTACCAGCTGTGTTTATATTTCCAAGTGCTTTGTATTGAGGTTAATTTGTGTGCAATGAGCATCAGGGCCATAACAGACCCTTTTTTCCCAAGAAGAGTCTACTGTTTTGCAGAAACCATATACCCAACTGGAGTACTTTCTACTGGTTATTAGTAAGTGCTGCCTCATTGGGTAAATGTATAGTGCATATTTACACTACATCTGCGTAAAGAACCACAAGGTAATGTTTCCAGTGACCTTGTGTGCATGTAATTTCAGCAATGTGATTGTTCCCCGATCATCTTCATCCACACATCTGTGATAATGTGAATCCTCATCAAGAGAAAATGGCCAGACGACAAAGAGGTGTGACTCCACCAAACATGGTACTCCCTCTTTTGTTCCTGAAGTTTAGGGGAGGAGAGCCGCGCTGCCCCAGTCCCTGAGCCAATTTTGATCCCAGGAACCCCATCTCCAGGGGCCAGTCTCTTGATGCTGGGTGCCCTGGAGCCCTCTCAAAACACCCAGTCAGCAGAGTTGGAAACCGTGGAGGGAAGCCTCATGCCCCCACAGTACCGGCCAGTGTTATAATCCCGGGTTAGGTCCATGTAGCGTGGCAGCTTATTCCTTACATTGGCCTAGAAAATAACATTTCGGCTGTGACCTTTTGCATACATTTGCATGCATGACAATGTTGGGTTAGTTTCTCTGAAACTATTTAGTTTAAACATCCAGCTTCGCATAACATTATCACAATGCCTTGGACATCATTGTAGTGTAGTACCTATATTCCCAATAGGCTCTGCGCAATTGGATTAATATATCCTGTAGATGTGACATAGGACTGAGGTCAGTATGCCTCTATTGAATATACTAAACTTAATTGTGAGTGCCAGCTAGCTCAGAGGTCACTAGAAACTTTCTTGAATACACAAGAAGGGATTAGTTTCTGACAACCACATAAACATGACAACTTTGTTTCCCTAGGACTGGAACAAATATCTTCAGAGTCGTGGAAACAATAGATAACTATTTTACTCGGTCAATCGTACATGTTTCGTTTCTACAGCGTTGCAGAGAAAATAGAGAGACGGGCGCTTCAATAAAGGGGTTTATTGAACAGTCTTCTTTCTCATGCAAGAGAGGTGAGCTGCTACAATCCATAGACAGAATGCAAAGTATAATGCGTACAGCATAAACAGTAGTATAAAATAATACTGTAATAGCATTGTCTAGTGCTATGACATATAAAAATACACACATAAATAACACAGGCTAAAATACTCAATTAGTGCTTCTAAAATATGCCTACGCCAATGTACCTAACCTAGGTCTAGTATGAGGGAAGAAGTAAGTGTTGTCTTTAGCATAGCTTTAGTTTTTGCAAAGAATTGCCAAAGGTTTCTCTAGGTTCTAATCAGCTTCATACCTTAAAATGGGAGAGGTTGGTATCTCTTTCACAGACTCGATTTCCCAACACCCCGCAAGGGTAGTCAGAAACACTGGAACTGGATTCTCAGAGTTCCAGAGGGAGAAGTGTGGCTCACTGGTTAGAGCAGGCAGACCCTGAAGCAGAGGTCAGACCCGGGACCAGGGTTCAATTCCCAACTCGGCAGGGTGTTGAGCTCAAATGTCCACGGACTCGATAATTCTCGCTTCGGTGCCTGACCTAATCATGGGTTCACACTCTGCAACTCTGGGCATTAAGCTTGCTTAATCTCCACAACGGCCCCCCGCGGCGGGTTGCCTGGCTTGGGGATGCCCTGTAGGGGCTATCTCACAAGGAAAAACCAGGACGGGTTCCCAAGGCAAGCGCGGAGATACCCCTTCGGGGGTCGATTCTGGCGCTATATCTATACTACTATTATAAAGAGAGAACTTGCACCTTTTGGCAGGGTAAACTTGAAAAGTACACCACCAATCCGAACACCCAAGACATCATTGAAAACCACAGGGCAAGCAGAAGGACATAGGCTATCTAAAAAAAAAAATACGTTGTTTTAAAAAAAAAATTATAAATACAAAAAAGTAGTCCCTTGCAACTAGCGCCGGCCGCGACGTCTGCGTGATGACATCGGGAGCGCAGGAAGGAGCGGCGTGGAAGCAACAGGTAGAGCGTACTGTCTTTTGAGGACGGGAGCCATTATCATAACAGCCCCCCCCCCCCACCCATGTGGTTGTGGCTTGCAGACTGTGGTGGTGGAGTGCATGGAAGGGAAAGCACACAGGGCTGTTCTGTTGGGGAACGTGCTAGAGCAAGGCATGACAGGACAGCGTCAGCTTTATGAAGCAATGCAGAACTTTCATTCCAGAAATTCTTACAGAAAAAAGTATGTTGTCCAGATTTTTATGAAGTTGTTGGCGTTTAAAAAAGCTTTGCTACGGACAGCCTTAACTTAAAGGGTTGTGTAGCGAAAAATCCAACTCAAGAGTTAAGACTTAACATTTCTTGGAATCCGGTTTAGGGAAATGAGCATTAAAACGGTCAAATGAAAATTCTTTCAAAAGTAGATCACTTTTTTTTTTTTACTTCTGCTGGTATTCTCTATTAACACTCATCGATGTAAGGAGGAGTACTTTGTTAAAAGAGGCCCTCCTACATCGTCAAAGGTGCCTTCTCAGCAGTCTGTTTTATATGACCTGTAGAGGGCAGTCATGCACTAAGTAAGAATTTGTGTTCGGTCGTGTGTTTTTTCTCATCGAAAGGGAGACGGTTTCTTTTACCGTGGAACCTTCGAAAAAGAGGCATTGAAAGATAAGTAAAAAATACATTTAAATGAGAAGAGCTACTGAGATTTCTTTCAGTTTATGGATATTGGTGAAAATTGTGATAGAAGGGGGTTCCATAAACAGTGCAAAAGCAATACAAAATGTGCAATAATAATGTGTCCTTTATCTATAGGTTGGCCCTAAAGCCTCATTGCCCCCAGGCAACGCTGGGGCGGGCTGCTAGTAAGAAACATAATAATAATAATATAATAATAGAAGAGGAGGACAGCTTCTGATCAGTGCGTCAGCTGGAGAGTCGGCTTCCTTCGACACTTGCTGTAGCGAGTTGCGTCGGGCAAGTAGGTAGTCAAGCTGCACCGAACCACACTGTGCTTTGCTCTAGCAAGTGAAGGTATATTCATACCTTGAAGGTGTTTACGAATGGCAGCTTTGACGTAAAGTCTGGCATATGAACGTCATGGATGAATCCCTAAGGAATAGTTGTTCATGCATAATAATGAGTTTCTTGGAGAAATCAATATCCGGGCTAGGGGAAGTCCCTTCTGCTTAAGAGTCTGGTTTTCCAAGAAATCGTTGTGACGGCTAATGAACGGATGGAAGTAGCCATGCCTGTATTTGGGCTGTATGGACTATGCCTAAATAAGGACTGGAGTTCTATGCCTATATAAGGGCAATGTGAATTGTACCTATATATGGGCATGAATCGGGAAAATGCATACGGAATCTAAATCGCCACACAACACCCACTCCACTTTCTTATGTACAACATTACTAAGTTCTAGACACGTTAAACATATCTAATCTTAAAGTGTTAAAACCCACCCAAAATACAGAAAATTGCAATGGTACTCGTTGTACAAAAAGAGCATTGGTGCTGCACGCATTTAAAGCAATCTTTAATTCTAAGCATACAGTTGACATTTATAAATGCTATCTGAATGAATCAAGAATATATACATTTATGAAATGGCTTGTAAATACAGAAGAAAAAGGTCGAAACCATTTCATGTCAAAATACATAAAAATGTTTGTGTATGTGAACAATTCAAATATTGTCTCTAGAAGTTTTTCAAAGAATTCTCTATGAATAGTTCTACTTAAAGCAGATTACTTGTGCCCAAAAAAATTAATCATAGGAAAAAGAGTCCCAAAGTTAGAACTTTGTTTTGAAAAAATTAAGGTCGAAATCAACATCTCTCCGAACACTGTGTGCCAAATCAAAAGTCAGTGTTAGTGTTTGGAGAAAACATCAAATCTTTAAAGTCTGTAAAGAAGTTATCTACCATTGTAGGTGAAAGTTGGATTACTTCATTTAGAAGATTACCTGCACATAGATGTGAAGCATCACCGTCAGCATTGGTCGCATTAGCAATGTTCGTAATGGATGGTACCTGCATGCCTGTTTCCTCTCGTACTTCACCGTCAGCAATTTGCAACTGTGAGATCTCAATGAATGCCGTCATCAGAATTGGTAGCAGCTGAGGACAACACAGTGCACGAAGTTTGGAAATATTCCTTTGACTGCTTCAAAAGGTGTTAACAGTCCAGAAAATATGGTCTTAAATACATGTACAATACCGCTCGTATCAGACATGTTTAAGATACGACTTCACATTCCTGAGAAATGTACAGGGCAGTTTGTAGTTAAGAGGGCATGTATCTCGGCAGAAGTCTTTGCGACTTGCAGATCATAGGTTTCTTTGGCCGAGGTCAGTGGCAAAGTTTTTGGCAAAAGAATAGCTTTCATTCTGCTTAAAGTATCAATTTGTATAGAAGAGATGTTCAGTGAGGGCCCTAAAGGTGACTCCTTGTCTGTATTGGTTTTTGGACAATACTTGCATACAGCAAGTGACACTGGCTGACAAAGTTACTAGATATGGTATACCTGGCAACATGCCACAGAAGCTGTGATCGTTCAACATGAGGTAACTTCCATTTGAAAGTTGTCCAAAAATTGGATCAATCACCGCAGCTGGTAAACCTTGCAGGTGGCAGAATAAATTGTTAGAGGAACCATCGCCAGACCTGTGTAAATTAATACCCTGACAATCGAGAGAAGCGCTTAGTGCGTCTTCACAGTTATTTCCGCTAAGAAACACTTCACATCCCCAACTCCAACATCTATGTGTGTATGGTAATTCCCAGGATGTCTTAATGTATTCTTTACCCAACCTTTCATATGTGCATGATGGTATTTGTTTTAGGCAATACTGAAAATGGAAAAATGTAAACGGCAGAGTGATTATTCCATGTATAATCCATTCAGTAGCTGGCTTTTGAGCGACAGTAAATGGCAATCTTTCCAGTTTTTCAATGCTCAGCACTGTATAGTCTCCTCCCCTTTGTAACTATTTGAACTGTTTATCAGTGAGATTGAATTCTGAAAACAGTGACGTAGTATTAATTAAACGCCAAGGCACATAGCCTGAACGTAGGTTTTGTAACATCCACCCTAATAGCATGATTAGAACTTAAATGCGACTGACCATGTTGCAACATGACCAAGTCCTGTTCCATGATGTCTAAGGCAGAAGACACTATGCTGTCCAATGAATATATCCTGGACGACAGAGTTGTTAACCCATCCTGAACTACAGAGAGAGTTTTCTCTAAATGAATACGATCAATTTCTTGTGTTCGTTCTGAAGTCTCTGCTTGTGTAATCTTCCATGCTTCATATAAGCAGCATAGATACCAGCACATATAAAACATTTTTGACACCGTTTTCTTGGTCATAGCAAGAATTCCCTAAGATCAGCGCCATCTTTATGTAAAGATAAGTGTTGATTTACATCCTTAAGTGTAGATCTATGTAACCATTCAAGGTACAGTTTCCCTACACTGTATCTTGGTACTCTTCCTGGATGCTGTCTTTGAACATATCTTGGGTCTGGCCTAGTGAATGTGAAGCCCTTTGTTTTGTTCAGGGATCTATATTGACAGTTGTTTGTGTCTGTGGGCAAGATCAACCATTTTTTCCAATCTGGATCTGTTCTGTTGTGATGCAAAATAATAGTGTGTACGTCAACCTCCCCCTCTGAAGTGTTATTCCTATCAGGTGTAGGTGCAGGTATGGACGGATTGTTCAGGTATTTTATCTTTGCTAACCCAAGGCAAGGCATCTGTAGGACAGTGTCATTCAAAAACATAATTTACTCAGGGATGATACAGGCTCTAAACATAGCTTCTATCCACTGTACCTGCCATCCTTTTGTGCCCAAGACAGTTTTCGTCTCTATGTTTTCTTTCCAAAAGTCGAAACCTAGTTTAGACATTTGAGCATAGAAGGCTGCTGAATATATTTGTTTGGTATTTGTTAACATACTTTTCATGCCTGTTTTGTTTACATCTCTAAAGTAAAATGATTCAGCATTAGATACATTGAACCCTGAAAAGTACGGAAAATTTCTTGCAAATGTTTTTGAGCTACCCTTTGGGGGCATAGGACAATGTTCCCATTGGTTATACATTAATACATTTCTAGGATTTTCAGATTTGTGCAGGAAATGATGACCATAGTGATTATAACAGTACATTTGGTCATAGTCTGATGAACCTTCTAAATTTTCATGATTTGTGAATACTGCAGACATTTCTAAGTCTTACATCATATTAGTAACAGTCTCGAAGTCCCAATCATCAGAAAAGGTACTAGATGAAAAAAAGTCACTTAATGAAATCTTAAATAATTGTGCAATCTTCAACAGCTCCAACGGGCCAAAAATGTCATAGTCAGTTCTGTTTTCAGAAGAGATGGGGAATAGCTGGTCATTCCCTGCGCACTCTGGCAGTTGTGGAATGATACACGTTTTTATTCTCTAAGTGTACTGGGCATTGGTTGAGATATATTCTTTCCCTCAGACACTGGATCATAATGACAAATATATTCTTTCCTTTACTATTTTGGAAATATAGGTTGTGTTCTTTGGGACTCCACCCCCCAAGCGCCAGGTCAAGTGATCTGTATCAATAAACTCAGTGAGTTGGACCTGGCATTTTATGATTGACAATGAATGATATTCATGGATGTTGGAAATCATACTCCTGATGCCACCAGATAAAAGGTCGCAGGAGGTAATGTGATGGGATACACCGTGGTGACATATATACTTTATTGAATATTTTGGAATGATGTCTGCGCATGGATTATACTTTTTAATATATGGAATGGTTTGTTCTATAACTATGGCTTAATGAATGGTCCAATGGGGCTCTGATCAATGTATGGTTTGGAGGGAACTCTCTGCAGGGCATTGTGAGTTGACGGCTCTTTTACCTAAATCACAATTGGATAGTGGATAATTAAGTTTGTTGTCTATAATTGTGATTGTTAATAATGTTCTTCACAGTTGTGTCGCCGTGTTGGCGGAACTCCCTCCACATAGCCTCTTACTGACGGGCAAGAGTGACCTTCACCCCTGTTAACAACCTAACTAAGGTAAGGGGATTACTATATTAGACTGGGACAGGAAGACGTCCTGAAGAAGACCCAGGTGACCCAGTAATTAAGGGTGATAAAGGGTCGAAACATGTTGACTACATCAGTAAAGGAAGGGCACAAGGGGGTCCTAATAATTATCCCTAGTACCACCATTCAGTCCTTTTTAACCCTGACCTTGGAACCTACCAATAAAATTTATATCTGGTATCCAGGAGGCAGTTTTAATCACTCTCTACTGCATTTTCTTGTTTTTCACTGTACTCAGTCTTGACCTGTTGGTTTTTGTTTGTGAACACTGTTGTCATTTTTAGTTGTCTGTTACACGTTGTCCTTGTGTATATACAAAAAAAAAATCCCCCTCCCTATGCTCCGCCTGGAGTGTGGCTCCACCCGGGCGTTGTAGCAGACCCGATGATGAAGCATGTCACACACATCGTGTGTGAGTGAGGGCAGTTTTTCATCACTCATGAATGTGCCAGTGTTTGCACACTTGTGATCTTTGTTTGTAACTTCCTTTATCGTTCATGCTTTGTTATTCTCCACCCCTATTTTGTATGTACTAGAGTCATTTAGGGGGTTCGGGTGGTTGAATTAGATATAGACCCTCTCCCCTCTTGTGTGTGAGAATAGTCAGTTTTGTCCCAAGCTATAACACCAGGTATAGGAACAGCTGTGATGTTCACTGATGACAAGTCTCTTTGTTCATGATGGGATGATTTGTGTAGCTTGAGGAGTAAGTTGATGTTCGTACTTGCTGTGTCCATTTTGACATATCTTCCATTTATCAGCATTCACAAAGTTATTACCAGGGTCAACCAAAGTAGAAGAAAAAGTACACCCAACACAATCCAAAGTCCAATCCATGGAGAAACCAGATAAGTCTTTTCCAGGTGATTAAAAAGGTCTGTTGCTTGTTCTTTGAAAGTTCTTTTTACTGATGTTGTTTCAGGTTCACTGGGATCCTCAGAAAACGTATCAAAGTTAATGAAATAGCCAGAGGCAGTTCTGTCAATTGTTAGGATTGCACCAGGATTCGTTGAAATCGCTGGAACCACTTGATCACTTGTTACATTCGTGTAGGCAGATGCTACTACATTGTAGACAGACGTTTCTTGATGAACTATTATTTGGGTCTCAAGAGGTACGACTTCCATAGCTTTGTTGCTTAATCCTTCTTTTCGCACTGCAGATTCTTCAAAGGTGATGAGTCTCTCAGTTTGAACCTCTTGGATAGTAGCTAGATTAGGGTGTCTGCTACTAGGTCGGAGTCCACTTGGCCTACTGCTTAGTATCGGGCACATGATATGGTTTGACCAGGTCGATTGACACAAACCTGTTCTCATTTTGACCAGCAAGGGGCGGCAGTAATACTGTTCTCGATCCGTGGATTGTTAGGACAGGTACTGGTTGTCTATAAGAAGGCCCAAATTCCTTCTTGTCCGTGATCTTTTCTCTGACTAGATCACTAAGCTTTGGGATCCAGACAGGCCGTGCTGGGACAGCCGTTTTTTCTTTAGTGGTGGTTGTCTTCAGGAACACGTTGCTTTGTTTCGTTCTTATTTCATTTAAGTCCTGTAAAACAGCCAAACAGTCTTTGATATCAAAAGGTTTTTGGTCTACCACTGAAGTCTGACAATCGAGGTCTGCAATCAGCATCCTAATCTCAAAAAGGACCTCACATGGAGTGAGTCCCCCTAGAGAACTTCTTGGCAAATTATTAAGACTACGTTGGACACTTAGTAGATGTTTGACCCACCGGTCACCCAAACCTAATACCCTAGCTGTTATAGATTGCTTTATGTCCTGTTTTTTTCTCTCCACATCCGATTTTCCCTCAGGATGGAATGGACTAGAGTACCGCAATGCAAAGCCCAATTTGGCCATGGCCTCCTTGTAAGCTCGAGAGCTAAATGCAGGACCCTGGTCAGAATGTAGCATGCCGACTGCGTATGTGCCAGTAAACACTCGCAAATCTTTTATAACAGTTTGAGCGTCAGCCGAGCACTGAGGCCACATCCAAATAAACCTTGTCTTAATATTTGTGGGACCGCATTTGTCCACAGGGACGTCTGCGTGTATAAAGTCTAATACTGTCTAACAATGGTGTCTGTACTGGGCTGGCTTTACTGTAGTCAGGTATCTGGCTGCGTTCTGTGCTGCGATCTCTGTTGCAGTCTATGCAGTTAATTACCAATGTGTGAATGTGTACATTCATTCCTGGCCACCAGTATATCTCCTTTATTTCTAATATTGTTTTCGAGATCCCCTGATGTATCAGACCCTCTCCCAGATGTGCTTCGTAAATCAAAGATACTCTTCTTTTCCTGTTTGGAATTACCCTATCCCCCACTTCAGGGATTCGAGCAAAAGGAACGGAGTTTGCATCAATTATATATGAGTATTAGAGTGGAAACTTATTAGGTAACGCTGCACCGCTGCCTTTGCTTGTGGCATTGACAGCTAGCATAATTTTGCCGTCTATTTTTGTTTTTGAACGAATGATTGCAGCTACGGAAGCCGTTTGCACAGCTGCCTTCGTGGCTTTATCAGCCAATGAATTCTCTTCAACGTGAACGCCATCATGTAGATGACTCAGTGTATGTATCATGTGAGTGTTTTGTAGTCCTTGTCGTAACTAAACTACTTGCTCCCAAAGCAGTGTATGCTTGATTGTGCCACCTTTTGCATCTTTCTAACCGTTTTGAATGCAGTTTTGCAAGTATTCATTGTAAGATTGAACACAATAATACAAATCGCACACTATGAGTGTGGGGAATTCGCGGTCCGTATTCTCTAGTGCCATCTTGAATGCTTGTAGTTCAGCTCGCTGAGCTTTACAATCTCCTAAGGATTGAGTTTTAATGACCATTGGTTGGAATTTGCCATTGCGCCAATGACCTTTAACGATCGTTAGGCCTGGGCTGTAAATTCCGTTCCGCTCACGGAATTTGGGTAATTTCACGTTCTGCAGAGAACGCGGAATTGCCCAAAATTCTGCGTTCCGCGAGTTTGCAAAATATTTTGCTTGTTCGCGTACTCAAAATGCGTGTTCGCAAGATATTTCCCCCAAGCACGCAAACCGCAATTGCAAACAGAAAAAAGCATCGCAAACAAGTAATTCTGCATGTTTGCGGAATTTCTGCGTGTTCGCAGAGATTTTTTACCGTTTCGCAGATATTTTCGTAACGCTATTATGGAAATTCTGCCCTCCCCTAACGATTGAGCACGCTGCACAATAGGTTTGTTTACCCCCTTAGTTGGTTGAGCTGATCCGTCAGTATAAATTATACATTCATACTGCTCTAGAGGCAGAATTTCAGTAGGCAGAGAACATTCTTGTTCATATTCTAGAAATGCTTGTGTTTTCAAATATGGGTCAAAAATGTATTCAACGTCTGTTGCAGCAAGAGAATTAACCCATTGTATCCATCTCGGCTGTAAAGCTTTTGCATTTGGAATGCTCACTTTTGTCACTGCCTCTAAGGCAGGTACAGGTGTAACAACCATAATGCGCTTACCCTAAGCTTCTTGCTTAACTGGATTCTGCCGTTGTGTAGTTGGTTGATTTTTTAGTTGTATTTTATGGTGAGGCGAGTCCTCATCCCATCCTACATGATTTTTGTATAATGCAGGAGCTTGGGCAACTGCCCATTTCCTGGCATAAGTATATATTAAATAAATTGGAATATGATTAGAGAAGGCTGGCATAATGATGTCTTTACCATGTGGGAACTCCCTGACAAATTGTAGTGGCCAGTCTTGTTCAGCTAGAAGAATGTCATAACCCTTAGAAAGTCGCTCCCAAAAGAGTGCTCTTATCTTTCTTGGTATGTCTCCCTCCATCCGGAGTGTTATTTCATATAACCTGTGTGGAAAACTAACCCTGGTATCTGCAGTTTCAACTTGAATGAATTTATCAAGTCCACTGTCTCCAGATAATCCTTCAGTTTTTTGCGAGCTATGGTGACTTCTGCTGCACTGTCCAACATTGTCTGAGCCCATTCTCCGTTCTTGAGTTGTGTCTTCAAGATCCTCGGCATGTCTGATTTTTAGACCTGCTACCTTCTTTTTGGTAAACTGAGGTTTCTTTCTTTTCTGAACGTGTTGATCGTCTCTGGACTTCACGCATTCTTCCTTGTTTTCTGACCATCCTCTTCTTTCGGATTTCTGTGACGAAGTCTGAAAGGTACAAGAGTAACTTGTATCAGTGTCTTGATAGCTTTCAGGTATTCTCAAATTATCCCTATTCCTGAGGTTATACCTCCTTTCAGAGAGCTCCTTTTGAGGAGACCTACCTCTGGAATGAGAACACTTCTCTTTAGAAGTTTGTTTAGTGTTTTCCCACTTCTTTTTAGAAGGAGTAGGAGTGTTTTTAGTAAAGACCTTTTCAGGACTTTCAGACAGTTGGGGCTTAACTGTATAATTCCACTAATCTTTGTATATTACTAAGTAATTCATCATCCGACGTTGCTTCAATGTCAGGGTCAGGTGTGTAGCCGGCTATGGCCGACCATGTTACTCCTGGTCTACCTAGGGGACCAAACCTGGTGATGTGATTAAAATGTTTAGGGCGCCTTTAAACCAGAGCTCATGCTCCTGGTAAGTTAGTGGAATTTCTATGTCCTCGAAAGGAATATATTCCTCTGGTGGTTCATCTTCTTTGTAGAAGTCAAACACCTGTGTTACTGGATTTGCTTCGGGGAAGACTATCCACAAATAGAATACCTTTGTCTGGTGATATTCATGTGCCTCTATCACAAAAACTATCCTTCCCCCTCTTGATGTTAGGCCATTTTTTATAAGTTTTATAGTGATGGCTTTCCTTAAATGCACAGGAATGCATATAGCATCCTCGTCGGTTTCTTGGAAACCTGTGATATTAAAAGCTGCATCTCAGCTCCACCGGTTTTGGTGTTATTGATGTTATTTGACATTGTTTATTGAAAAATTGCAGAGCAAGCTTCAAGGAAACAAATATAAGGTGCACAATATTTTGTAACACTGTATCCTACAAAGTTAAACAAACCAAAAACTAATACATTGGATTTTTCGTCCTACTCAGTTATGGCGGATATTATTCTTTTTACCAACTCCAGATGTCTATTGGAGTATTTACGGAAAAAGAGGTCTCTGAGAAAAGCACGACTGAGTTACTTTAGTATCTAGCGTTAAATTGGTGCCTTACCAAACGTTGGGTGCCATGTAGTGTAGTTCCTATATTCCCAATAGGCTCTGCGCATTGGAATATTATATCCTATAGATGTGAGATAGGACTGAGATCAGTATGTCTCTATCGAATATAGTGAACTTAATTTAGAGTGCCAGCTAGCTCAGAGGTCACTAGAAACTTTCTCGAATACACAAGAAGGAATTCGTTTCTGACAACCGCATAAACATGACAAATTTGTTTCCATAGGACTGGAACAAATATCTTCAGAGTCGTGGAAACAATAGGTAACTATTTTACTCAGTCAATCGTGCATGCTTCGTTTCTACAGAGTTGCAGAGAAAATAGAGAGACAGGTGTTTCAATAAAAGGGGTTTATTGAACAGTCTTCTTTCTCATGCAAGAGAGGTGAACCGCTACAATTGTTAGACAGAATGCAAAGTATAATTGCATACAGCATAAACAGTAGTATAAAATAATACTGTAAAAGCATTGTCCAGTGCTATGACATATGAAAATACATACATAAATAACACAGGCTAAAATACTCCACTTTTGCTTCAAAAAAAATCCTACCCCAATGTACCTAACCTAGGTCTAGTATGGGGGAAGACGTAAGTGTTGTCTTTAGCATAGGTTTAGTTTTTGCATAGAATTGCCAAAGGTTTCTCTAGGTTCTAATCAGCCCCATACCTTAGAATGAGAGAGGTTAGTATCTCTTTCACAGACTCAATTTCCCAATCCTGCAAGGTGAGTCAGAAACACCGGAGCTGGATTCTCGGCAGAGGAGGACAGCTTCTGATCAGTGCGTCAGCTGGAGAGTCGGCTTCCTTCGGCACTTGCTGTAGCGAGCTGCATCGGGCAAGTAGATAGTCGAACTGCACTGAACCACACCGTGCTTTGCTTTAGCAAGTGAAGGTATATTTATACCTTGAAGGTGTTTAGGAATGCCAGCTTTGACGTAAAGTTGGGCATATGAACGTCTTGGATGAATTCCTAAGGAATAGTTGTCTATGTATAATAATGAGTTTCTTAGAGAAATCAATATCCAGGCTAGGGTAAGTCCCTTCTGCTTAAGAGTCTGGTTTTCCAAGAAATCGTTGTGACGTTTGATGAATGGATGGAAGTAGCCATGCCTGTATTTGGGCTGTATTGGCTTTGCCTAAATAAGGACTGGAGTTCTATGCCTATATAAGGACAATGTGAATTGTACCTATTTAAGGGCATGAATCGGCAAAATGCATATGGAATCTAAATCGCCACACATCATGTATTATGCATGAGGTACAAAGGTTGTCCTATCTTCATCCACGAGGCCACAGGGCTATCTACGTATCCATAACATCACTAATCTAGTGCGCACATCATGAAGGCTGATTTTTATTATAAATAATAGACATCCCGACAAATTGGTAGAGGAGCCCTTCTGCTGACACAAAAAACCCCTACATGCTGAGAAATCATCATTAATCCGGTCTGACATTCCATGTGAGGTGTCCAACTTGAGACCAAGATGGGGTCCTTTACTATATAGATAATGGGGTTGGATCGTCCCTAGGGGGAATTCTTCGCTCTATACCTACACACCCTCTAAGTACACATAGAGTAGGGTCTGCATTGTAGGTGTACGTAAGATTGCCATAGTACATACACGCTTGCATATATTTATTGCTTCAGCACCATGGTAGAAATGTATCTACTGTTCACTCTTTTAGTGCTTGTAATGTCCTTTATTTACTTCTATCTCCTAATCATTGCAGTGCACGTATTTTGTGCAAGAATAACATTGGTTCAGTAAATATTATTAAAAAGTCCTACTGTGTGTTCTCTGTATATTTCTCTGAGAATAAGTGAGCATGAGTGACTGAGCGACAGGTTCTGTACTTTTTCCACGATTCCTGAGTAATCAGGGTTGTCATGTTCAGAATTTGCCAGAAACTGTTTGCTACCGGATAGATTAGGGGGGCATACAGTGGCACTGTGAGCTACTTGGTCTATGGGCCAACATATTCAGCGGGGTGTCTGGAACCAGTCTAAGCACCAAGCCCTTTGTTTATGTTGTCCAAACAATGCACAGATCTTACGGATTAGTAGTGGTAGCCAGCACTGCTTCCACATGTAGGGGGCAGCAAACAATGCAGCGTGGGGGCAATTTTTTCATCTATATTTCTGCCTGCTGTCAAAATCTGCTCCCAGAGAGAAGGGGCAGTTTTCCTAACTTGGAAGAAGCTACCATAGCTCCCGCCACATGAAAGCAAACTGCTATCTCCCAAGGGTGGGCACCTAAATAAAATAAATAAGGAGCCGGCCCTGGGGGGCGGTGGTCCGCACAGACAGACATCACATAGGTATCAGATGTACAAGGTTGTAGTAGGCACAGCAAGGTTTTAGCAACCACAGTGAGGCTGTAGGGGGTAGGTCTGACTATGGAGTCTTGCTCATCACTTCCACCGTGGTCAGCAACTGCCCTAGGTGACCCAGGAGACTGCCGGATAGGGTCCACTGAAGGAACAGCAGCAAAGAGGCCAATGACCCAAAGGGGAGAAAAAAATACAGGCAACGGGGGGTCAGAAGAAAAACAGCATGAGCAAGCTGCAGCTGTCCCTGCACTTTGTTCATGTGCCCTCAACACAGGCCCTGCAATTAAAAGAGCTCTTCTCTGTTTATGAATTGTAATGGAAGCCAAAATGTCCCTGCTCACTCATCTGCCAGTGCACATCATAAATCCAGTATATAGCTGGGTTCAAACTGGAATAGCATTAGGAGCAAAAAAACGATGGATTTAGACCCAGATCTTTGGATAGTGGTGAATGTATGACATTGTTCCGCATTCTGTCCATCAATTGTTCTTTTTGAATGGGTTGGGATAAAGGCATAAGCTGATATGTGTTGCATATTTTTGCTACCGATAAACTATCTATCTTTAGGTACCACTATTTCTGGAGTGCTGCCTTTTCAGGTTATTTACTGTGGATTTCTTATTACAGGGGATAGAACCATCCTCCTGGTGTGCACTAATGCCATAAGGTTTTTGTTACCTTCTGTATCTAAATAATTATATCTATCTATCTATCTATCTATCTATCTATCTATCTATCTATCTATCTATCTATCATCTATATGTTTATATATATGAGGTATGTTGAGTTCCCAAAGCCGGCAAGCGCAGCGATTATAGCCACACAAACAACAGGAACCAGCGAGACCCAAGAAGGTGCAAGTTTTTCTTTATTTAGATTTTAGCCCAGCACCAGTCCGCCATGACGCGTTTCGGCTAGAGATAGCCTTGATCACATGACAACGTCATGGGGGCTGACCACCCATTTAAAGTGCAAGAGTGCCATCACATGTCATGGAAAACGAAGAAATACTTGTGTTTCCAAAGTGTCACAATATTACATTACAGCTTAAATGCCTGTATTGCACATAAAGTATACATATAGATACAAGTAGATAACCAATGTTTTCAAAATTGCGGTAAAATACATATTGCAAACACTACTTGTAAAACCTCAGAGATCAAGTGTAAATGTAAGAATTCATGGCAACGGCTAAAGGAACTTCTAAAATGAATATAAAAGTTAAAAGCCTAATAAATAATTATAAATAATTATATTGCCATTAAAACTCCATCAAAACACAGTTCCATATGCAGGTTAAATCAAGCAAATATAAGAAAAGTGCAAGAAGATAACTGAAAATCCCTGTTGTCATGGATTCAAATGAATTCAGAAGGTATAACGCCCAAGTGGGCTATACACTAGCACTGAGGTAAAAAGTACAATGTGATATGCGCAAATACGCATAATTAGTGCAAAACATGTCAAATGGCAATAAAGTGCTACCAGATAGAAGTGCAAATTTGTTAAATCAATAATCTTTAAAGGATCATTTACAAAAAAAGGTCAAGATAGGTCCAGGATGCATGATGAAATATCTATTCTCTAGTCGAAATTCATAGTTATATAGCAACTAGCAGCCCGTCCCGGCGTTGTGCGGGCATGAAATGTAATGTGTGTAATGTTTGTAATAGTAAATCCCAATTTATTGTAAGATTTCACGGTATACAACATTTTTGGTCTCATTTGAATGTGGATGTAGAATGCTCCGTGTCCTGTATGTAATTTCGAATGAAGGTGTGACCAAGTGTGTGTATGAAAGTCTGTAGCAGGTAGGGTTTGAAAGTGGGTAATGCTGAGGTATAAATGTCTGAAGTGGTATGCAGCGTTTAGAACGCAAGCATTACCACGGAATACCTTTACAACGCGGGCGTAACAACGAAAGTTGTTACCACGCATTGCACTGGGGGGCGCTCAAGGATAGTAAATGATTTAATTTACTATCCCAACACCTTCCCTACTATCCACGGGGACTGGTGTTGGAATAGTAAATTAAATTAATCAATTTTGCGCCCCCCAGCGCAATGCGTGGTAACAACTTTCGTTGTTACGAACGCGTTGTAAAGGTACGCGTTATCAATGTATGTGTTCTAACGTCATACATCCGTCTGAAGTGGCACAATAGTTATGCATCCATAAGGCACATCAGTTAGAATTCGCTCCCTGTGCCATACGTAATTCTCAATGAGAGTCTGAGCAAGTGTGTGTATAAAATGAATTTCTTTGTAGTAATTCCAGAAAGTCAAAGTGTGACGTATGCAGCATTACGTAAGTATGACAAAAGGCAAGACGATGTTTCTGCATATTTTAACCTGGACCTTCACATCGTCTTTTACCTGTTCATATTGGCTAACGTCAGTTTGTAATGTTTTTGGAATGTCTTTGTCCTCTTCTGCATCCACTGTTAGTAAGAGTGTTGTTGATATGTGCCTCCTTAGCTGTACCGTATTTGAAGATCATTCGTTATCTGTGCGTCGTCAGCCTTAACATTTGCAGCTTGTGTGTGTTGTGGAGTGGCTTGGTTATGTAATCCCCAAGCGCGTTGTGTTTGACGTTAATGTGTGTACGCTGACAGTGCCCTGCGTGACACCGTGCTTATGAGGGCTGTGCCTGTGTGATTCACGCTGGTAGTTTGAGTGCTTTCAGGCCCCGCCTGAGCCCCGGATTAACTTTCAATCGTGAAGTGGCTTTTATCGTGTGGTACGCTGCCTTGCTTGAGTGTTCGTCGGAGCCGTTGGGGCGTGAATGGCGCGCTGAGTGAATGGCGCGCTTGTGAAAGCCGCGGCCCTTTTTCAATTTTTTTTGTGACCAGCCCCCTCTGACAAAGCTGACGCCCAGAAAGGAGTGAAGGTTTGTTTTGTTTGCAAATTGGCACTGCACTCTATATCAGTAATGCTGCCTGAATGGCAAGGGCCGTGAATGCGGCGCACCTTGGTGTTTGGAGACGGCTGTGTCAGAAGTCAGCAGAATGCCAAGGTGGAGCGTGAATGGGCACGCACATTGCTTGTGAAAGCCGCGCCCCTTCTTTTTTTTTGTCCAGCCCCCTTTGACAATGCTGATGCCAACAAAGGAGTCAAGCTTTGTTTTTGTTGCAAATATTGCGCTGCACTATATATCAGTAATGCTGCCTGAATGGCAATGGCTGTGAATGCGGCGCACCTTGGTGTTTGGAGACGGCCGTGTCAGAAATCAGCTCAACGCCAAGGTGGAGCTTGAATGGGCGCGCACATTGCTTGTGAAAGCCGCACTACTGAAATGCGCGGCCATTTTTTTTTATTTGGGCCACGCCCCTCTGACAACGCTGCACGCCCACAAAGGACTAATGTGAAGTGTACTTTGACACTCCCACGCCAATACCCACAAGAGACTACTTTACCCCTAAGGTTCTATGACCTTTCTAATGTATATGGTGGGCAGCTGTATGGCCTATGTCCATCTGCTGCAACTCCCCTTTACAATGCTGTATTGGGTGTTGTGATTGGTGCTGTACTTCTTGAGCTTACCCGCCTCAAAGGTTTCAGCTCTCTCTTTATAATAGTAGTATAGATTTATGTTACACTTTAGGTTTTGTCTCTATTTGTTAAATAATGCAGGGGCATATTACCAAGGAATGGCGATATTTATCGCATAATGCGCTTAGCGCATTTTTTTTATCGCTGCCTATTGCTGGATATGTTTGTGTAGAAAACATGCTATTAGCAATGTTTTCTCCATTGTGCTAAAATATCCAGCTATAGCGTCGAAATGCGTGAATATCGCTGAGAATACAGCGATATTCACGCATTAGAGACGAAATGCTCTTAGCCATGTTATCCACCTCTCATTGGATAATATAGCTAAGAACTGGTCTGGGCAGGTGTCAACATTTGGAGATATTTGCGCTTAGCGCGAATATTTCCATCGCTACGCCTTCCTTGCTAATAGGCGATAGCGACGTTAACGACTGCTTTCAGTCGTGAACTGGTTGGGTACGCCCACTTTGCATGTCATTTGCGATAAACATCGCTGACATGCAAAGCAGGCCCCAAACCGCCTAATATTTCGCCTAAAAGCTGTGGCTAACATCAGTTAGCGACAGCTTGCTAATAGGGCGATAGAATTATCGCCACTTATCGGCGATAATTGCCCATCGCCCTGCTTGATAATATGCCCCGAAGTTTCTTAAATGTTCCTATCCTTTCCTATGGACAGATGGCCACCTCAATGTTGGAGATCCCCAACAACAAGTTAAAATGTACTAGTAGCAAGTTTACACTGGTAAATCCAGTTATAGAAGGCTCAAATTGCCTTACTGGAGTGCTATTCTTAGCAACGGGTCACCAGGAAAAACTGAAAAATATATATGATTCATTGCCACATAAAAGGATCTGTCAGTGTATTTGTGTCCAAGAAAGGATGTGTACCATACTCGCTGCCAGAAACATGCTTTTGTGCCACCATCACATCCCAGTGGCGTCACACAAATTGAGGAGTCCACCAGCAGAATATGTGTGGGGTCCTGAGACTGCCATCACAAATATCCATGGGGCGTGTGCGGAAGGGGGGTGCCTTGAAAAGAGGGGGGCATGCTCAGCAGGGCCCTGTGCTACGCCTCTGTTACATCCCCTCTATATTTAAACTAAAAGGCCCGCTGGTGCCTAGCTGGGGCTGAAAGGGTCGAGCTTCTCTGCTCGCTGTCCAATGGCTGCGTCTGACAAAAGCACGCGCGAAGGCAAGAAGGGCATCTCCGGGCTGCCATCTGAGGGAGGGTGTGGATAACTGTTCTGCTCCCCATTAGAGAAGGAAGGAACCAATATTCAAGGTTTAACCCAAACAAGTTGTTCCTTTGCACGGGTGTGCGCTTGCAGAAAGGGGATGAGGTGGTTGTCAAAAAGCCTCCTGTGTGAGGTGATCCTTGCAAAAGCAAAATAACACCCACATGATAATGGACAACGGAAAGAAAAAGACGAAATTAAACGAAAGGCAAAAGATGAATTCTCAAGCGCCTTTGCTGAGCAGTTAACTTCAGTTTTCACCACCAAATTAGAGATTCCCCAAGAAAGCAGCCAAGCAAAGGAAGGGCAGAGCCCTGAACGTCACCTACCCCTGCAGCTGGCTGGGACGACATGGCCTGGAGCGCGCGACGAACCCCTCTCGCCTGACAGCAGATTGTGGAATGACCAATGACTGCGTTCTTATAGAAAGGACAAAGGTGGTTTGACTCCAATCCCCGGACACCGAGTCCTCTCCTAAACCCCCCCCCCCCCCGCCCCTCTCATCTGCATATAATAATGAACTATTTTGTAATATTGAAACCCCATGTTCGGTCAGTTTCTCATTGGAACCCTATGTCTGAGGCTCAGTGTCTATGGATGACCGGTCCCGACAGCCAACAGCCAATGAAAAGAGAGGA
Organism: Lissotriton vulgaris; assembly: GCF_964263255.1. Taxonomy (NCBI): domain Eukaryota; kingdom Metazoa; phylum Chordata; class Amphibia; order Caudata; family Salamandridae; genus Lissotriton; species Lissotriton vulgaris. The sequence continues at coordinate 91,394,638 of NC_141699.1, read as the reverse complement.
GGCGAGGAAACTTTGCAGGACCAGAAACTCAAGAGGTGAGCGGGACTGGGTGGACTGGCGTGGGGTCAGCGTCTGTAAGAGGGGACATGCTGATGGAAACGAGTCTCTGACCTGTCCAATCTGGATGGGACCGGTTACCACGCCTCGTGCTCCTACGTGCCGTGAAATAAACAGCCGTCTTCATCTTGCCTTTGCCGTCGTTGGAGCTGTTCCAGATTTCTGGAATACATTAACTTTAAAAAGTAAGTCATGCTTCATCCACTCCACCCTGTCCTACTGCGGCCGCTGGCCTGTCTGCACGGAGAGCTCTACACACATCCTGGCTCTGCTTGGTACCAGTATCTGGGCAGAAGGGCAAGTGGCATCCGTGTCTCTCCTGCTCCAGGACCAGAGCACCCCCCACAGACGTGGCTCAGCCTGGCATCTGCAGCCAGGCTGGCATCTTTTGCCCTGATGATGTCACCGGGTGACGTCTGGGCGAGATACAGCCTGGGGATGGTTAAAAAGTGAGGAAACCTTCAACTCACCAGAATTGCCTGCCCCTGTTCCATTCGAGCAGCACCGTGGCGAAGAGAGCCGCCCTCTTGCTGAGGGCAGCAGCCGCTCACTCACTTGGACTGAGGCCGCCTGTCAGTGTGTGAGTGAGCCCAGGCTCCTCAGACACGTTTACGGGGCCCAGGTCAACAGAGTGACAGCATCTCGGGTCACACACTGGCATTATCCGTATTAGATGCTACGTAGAGAGCAGGCTTGCTTTAAAATGCATAAAGGTTGCATCACAAATGCGGGGCCTGGGGAATTCTGACCACGTGACCCGCCCCTTTCAATGGACCTGCCCGTGAGACTGAGGGAGGGACTATATTAATTTAAACAGCGCTCACCACAAACCTACCTGCCCCGTGGCGTTCACTTTGATTTCAAAAGATGCTTTGTGTAGTTATACACTGGTGTTAGCAGACTGGAGACGTATAAAAAGGGTAATAATGGAGCTGAGACAAGTGCTAGCACGCCAGGGTTTCCACTGGAGCAGAATGAGCTGCAAAGTTCCACCCCTGGGCCTTGAGGCAAACCCACCTGGACCTGCTGAACTAGAGGCGCTGCTCTCCCTGGTCCCTTCAGCCCTCTGGATGTCGCCTTTCCCGCCGCGCCTTCGCAGAAATTACATATTTTTAGTTCAACATATGATACCAAAGTTTGTTGTAGGCACCTTTGGCATCCCAGTTTGAATCTGTTGAATAGCATTCAAGTGTTGCGGGAGTTCGGTGGGCGCTATTTCTGGACTTGGTCCGGATAGATAGGGCAAGGGTTTCCCAGGGGGGGGGGGGTGGTGGGTTAGAGTGGGGCACGGGGTAGGTGGGTGGGTGTTGCTTGGTAAAACACTTAAACATTTCCTCATTTTCTTCCCTGTAATGATTGATGTTTTTGATGAGGTGACTTTGGTAAATATGGCATTTGCGTATGATTTAAAGAGTGTCTACGTGTTTTCGTTAAGTACTGGGAGCATGATGGGAGGAAGCAGCTCTTTTTATGAATAGTCTGGAGGTCCTCTCCTGGAATATCAATGGCCTTCGCACCCGACCCAGGAGGGATAAGATCTTGCAGTATCTTCGCGATTCAGGTACGCAGGTCTTTGTTCTCCAGGAGACGCATATGACTGAACCAGAGATGCTTTCTCTGGTTAAAGATAATAGATGGATAGACCTATGTATTGCTACAACCCAGACCAGGAATATCAGTGAATTTCGATTATTTTTAAGAAATTGATAAAAGCTTGTTTAGTATCTAAGTTGGTAGACCCTGGAGGTAGGTGGGTGATTGTTACGGTGATCATTGCAGGTACATCAGTAACAATTATGGGATATTATGGTCCGAACCAGGATGATCCCTCCGCCCTTAAATCTATCTTTTCTCATTTATTGCTTTATTCAGGTCCCATTATTCTGGCAGGTGACTTTAATATTCTTTTAGCTCCTCTCCTGGACAAATCACCAAATAGTCGGGCTTTAATCCCTTCAAAAACCAGGTCTTTTCTATTGGAAAATATGAGACAGTATGGATTTTTGTATATATGGAGAATAAGGTCTGGTCAACAACTAGGTGTTTCATTCCATAATCATAAATACCATCACAAATCGAGGATTGATTTCATCCTGATTAGCCAGTCCCTGAAGAAAGTGGTAAAAACCGTTACCTATCTCCCTTTACATCTATCCGACCATTCTGCAGGGCATTTAAGAATGGACGGCTTTTCTAAAGTCTCCCCTAAAATTTGGTCGTTTGACCGCTCCCTTATTTTGGAACATGAAGAGATTTCATTTTTAGTAAAGGAATCCAAATGCTTTATGAAGGTGAACCTTGGCTCAGCCTCATTAGGCTGTGTCTGGGATGCCTATAAGACTTTCTTAGGGGACAAATAACTAGTAGGGGTATGTACAAGAGGAAACTGTAGAGAGAAGAGCTAGCTTCTAAAGAGGTGAACATTTTAAAGATACAAGTGGAAATAGATCTACACTCAGACAGGTAGCATTCTACGGGATTTACAACATAAGCTTTTGAGAGTAAAAGGGCGCTTGGACTCAGTGTTGAATACACGTATCATGGTAAGGTGGGAAGCCAGTAAAATTGCCCACTTTCAATATGGAGAAGGCGCAGGTAGACTCTTATCCTGGAAATCGAAGACTGACCAAGCACGTAATAACATCAGTTCGATTACCCAGGAAAATTTGGTCTACACATCGGATGAGGATATTCGGAGGCTTTTTAGACAGTTCTTCCAAGACATTTACAGTGAGAACAAAGTTATTGAGCCACATCATATCGAAGGCTGGATGAGGGAGATACAACTCCCTTACTGACCTTGGATCTACGTGACTCTTTAGACCGAGTTATTAAGCAGGATGAGGTTAAAGCAGCTATCAAGGGCAGTAAGAAGGGAAAAGCGGCAGGTCCAGATGGCCTTCCTGCTGAGATTTATAAATCTTTGGAACCGATACTTGTTCCCTGTTTAACCACTTTATTTAATCATATCCTTCAGGATGGGATGTCTCCTCCAGCTTCACGGGATAAGGCATCTATAACTCTGATATTAAAGCGGGGTAAACCAGCATCAAACTGTGGGTCTTATAGACCAATTTCGATTCTTAATGTCGACTATAAAATCTTTGCCTCCATCTTGGCCAATAGACTGGGGTCGGTTGCAGGTGACATCTTGCACCAAGACCAGAGGGGGTTTGTTAAGGGTCGACAACTGTTTGAATTAACGTATGACCTGATAGGGGCTATTGATGTGGCGTCCGCCTGCTCCATACCATTGGCTGTTCTCACGCTCTACGCTACTAAAGCCTTCGACAGGGTGAATTGGTCATACCTGTCGGAGGTCTTAGGTAAATTTAACATCGGAGATGGATTTCGTTGTGCTGTGAGACTGCTTTATCAAAATCCCTCAGCGTGCCTTTTGGTGAATGGAGTAATGTCTGACCCGTTTAATATCACAAGGGGAACCCGTCAGGGCTGCCCACTCTCCCCTCTCCTATTTGATTTATATATTGAACCTTTCGCCCAAAAATTAAGGGATGACATTAATATCAAGTCTTTCAAGTATGGAGAATGGGAGAAGAAGGTATCCCTGTTCGCGGATGACATTCTGATTTTCTCCTCGGAGCTGGCTACAGCCCTTCCATCGGTGATCAAACTTGCTCACAATTTCAGAGAGATCTCTGGGTATGAGATCAATGCTTCCAAAATGGAGATCATGGCCTAGAATAGTGAGGAGCTGGTGGGGGGAATGCAGCTCAGCTCCAAAATGAGATACCTAGGTATTACTATTGTTCAGGATATTAACAAAATTGCCGAATAAAATTATTTGGCAGTAGCAAAAGACTGTAGGAAACTCATGAGAACATGGTCTACATTACCTTTGTCCATTCTGGGTAAAGTTAATCTCATTAAAATGTCCATCTTACCCAAAGTCACTTTATTGTTTAACACTATTCCTTTATATTTTGAACCCTCACTTTTATTAAAACTGCAGAGCGACATCAACTCATTTATTTGGGCACAACACAAACCCAGGATTGCCTGGAAAAAACGGAGGCGTCGTAGGGAAAAGGGAGGATTAGCAGCCCCTGATCTTCAATTGTATGCATGGGAATTTCAATGTACCCACTCTCGTATGCTATTGAAGATGCCCACTAACATCGGGATAGGCTGCATTTTAGAGCTATGCTTAGTGGGGAGAGCCTCTCACAGGAGGGTTTTCTGTTTAAATTCGGGGACCCCAAATTCTTTAAGAAAATAAAACTAAAGGTTTTACAAGGTATGGCTAAAACTTGGTTTAAACTCCGTAGTTCCGTCCTGTTGGGTTATTTCTCTAGTAAAGCACCTCTTTGGGACTCACCGGGGGGCCCGTGTTGGCTTAAGGATAGTCTTGCTTTACCCTTGAGGGATGTTATTTTAAACAGGGTTAAACCCAAATTAAGTCACTGGGACCTCAGTAGATTAGTGTTATGAACAAAGGGGTCCCGGACTGAGAGACACGAGATACATAAACAAAAATAGAGGAAATTATTCAACACAGATGAGAAAAAACGGAGAAAACAAATCCAGAGTGCTATGTTTTTATTCACAAAGCACTTTATAAACCTTATCATTGGTTATAGGATGCGTATCAAAGAAAATCATATTTTTCAAAATATTTTGTGCCCACATAGGAGAAAAGGGATAAGGGAGGTGGAAGGTGCTGTGAAGATTCAGTGAAGATTGGTGAAGAAAAACAAAATATTCATTTACGTGACACATAAATCCAATATTCAATACTCATATATACAATCCTGAAATGGTCCCCCTGAATCGGGGCCACATAAAAGATCTGCACATGTCAATACAATTCTTAACAACCAGGCTCCAATGACAGCTGTGCAAATCTTGCTAACGGTAGAAGCTGGTGAGGTAGGCGAAAGTGGTCTACGTTTCGACCCTAATACATGTAGGGGTAGTTGCCCTTACAGCGCGGGTCTTCTTCAGGACAGGGGGGACGGTGGGCTGACCTCCTAGGGGTAAAATAAGAGTAAAAAGCTGACCAGGGTCAACCCCAAGCGTTTAATAAAAAAGGCAAGGAAGAGAGTGTGGTTCAACCCACGAGAATCTCTGTTACAGCCGAGTGAACGAACTAACAATGAGGACCAACGCCTAATATGTGTAACCACTTTTTCCACCAAGAGCAATGCAATTAAGAATTATATTGACATGTGCAGATCTTTTATGTGGCCCCGATTCAGGGACCATTTCAGGATTGTATATATGAGTATTGAATATTGGATTTATGTGTCACATAAATGAATATTTTGGTTTTCTTCACTAATCTTCACTGAATCCCCTCACAGCACCTTCCACCTCCCTTATCCCTTTTCTCCTATGTGGGCACAAAATATTTAAAAAAATATAATTTTATACGCATCCTATAACCAATGATAAGGTTTATAAAGTGCTTTGTGAATAAAAACATAGCACTCTGTATTGGTTTTCTCCGTTTTTTCTCATCTGTGTTGAATAATTTCCTCTATTTTTGTTTATGTATCTCGTGTCTCTCAGTCCGGGACCCCTTTGTTCATTACCCTTGAGGGAGGCAGGGGTGAAAGTATGGGGTGACCTGTTTGTAGAAGGGGTTCTTTTACCATGGGAATCTCTTAAAGATAGGACTGGCTCAGATCTTTCAAGGTTTAAATACCTGCAAATAGCTAGCTGGGCTCAGTCACAGTCCATAACCAAGAGTAGATTCCTAGTGGGTGGAGGTAACCAGCTTGAGCTCCAACTGCTAGATAAAACCCCTGCTAAAAAGGATGTCTCCTTCTTGTATCACACAATTTTAGCGGAGATTGATGGCGAATTTCAACTGGCCGACAAACTCTGGGGAAGCTCGTTCTTAGCCCAGGATGTGACTAGCCTTTGGCTGGACTCTTTCAAAACACTGTGGTATATTTTAAAACCGGCTTGGCTTCGACATAATCATCTCTTTACATTGCATAGGGCCTATTATTCACCACAGAGGCTCTCAAAATTTTCACAAGGAACGTCTGTATCCTGCATGAGGTGTGGAGAAATTGCTGCCTCTGACTTGCATATGTTTTTGATTGCCCAATCTTGTCTTCTTTTTGGGATTCTGTAAGTAGCTTTTTGTTAACTTCTCTTGATCGACAAATCGTCATAAATCCGATACATGTCAGATTGGTAGACGGAGTCTCGGGTCCAGCCAAGAATCTTTTGTTCTATTCCATCCTTTTGGCCGGAAGAGAAATATGCAAAAAGGGTAAAGACTCTTTACCACCTTCCTTTACAGGACTGGCAGTCATCAATATTGCAAATTTCTAAGCTAGACCTAACGAGGTCGGGTAATCGGAATAAGAGAGCCTTTTGGCATCTTTTGAATTGGGGTTAACAGTGAGTTTTCGGACGTTTTTTTTTCCCCGGTCCAATGATTAACCCTTTCCATGCTCATGACGAGCTCAGCTCGTCATGATGCACGGTTGAGCTGTGCTGATGACGAGCTGAGCTCGTCATGAAACACTGGCATCCTGCATTCTTCAGCACAGGAGGGGAAAACACCTAGCAGCGAAGGTGTTAAGCTGCCCTCGCCTTCACCCATGGCTTATCAGGTGGTGTCCTGATTGTGGGCTAGATATATTGCATTGCAGCTTACTTTTGGTCTCTGTACCAAGGTCCTGTTGGGGTTTGACACCACTATTTGTCACCCAGATCTCTGAGGTAGTGTGTCGCTCCCCGATAAACTTTAAATGTATGACAGGGTAGTAAATGAGGACAAAAAAGAGAAGAAAGAAAAGTAAGTCATGCTTCATACACTCCACCCTGCCCTACTGCGGCAGAGGGTCTGTCTGCACAGAGAGCTCTACACAAATCCTGGCTCTGCTTGGTACCAGTATCTGGGCAGGAGGGCAAGTGGCATCCGTATCTCTCCTGCTCCAGGATCAGAGCAGCCCCCCATAGATGTGGCTCAGCCTGGCATCTGCAGCCAGGCTGGCATCTTTTGCCCTGGTGATGCCTCCGGGTGACGTCTGGGCGAGATGCAGCCTGGGGATGGTTAAAAAGTGAGGAAACCTTCAACTCACCAGAATTGCCTACCCCTTTACCATTCGAGCAGCACCGTGGCGATGAGAGCTGCTATCTTGCTGAGGGCAGCAACCACTTACTCACATGGACTGAGGCCGCCTGTCAGTGTGTGAGTGAGCCCAGGCTCCTCAGACACATTTACAGGGCCCAGGTCAACAGAGTGACAGCATCTCGGGTCACACACTGGCATTTTCCGTATTAGATGCTACGTAGAGAGCAGGCTTGCTTTAAAATGCATAAATAAAGGTTGCATCACAAGTGCGGGCCTGGGGAATTCTGACCACCCGCCCCTTTCAATGGACCTGCCTGTGAGACTGATTGAGGGACTATATTAATTTAAACAGCGCTCACCACCAACTTACCTGCCCTGTGACGTTCACTTTGATTTCAACTGATGCTTTGTGGAATAATACACTGGTGTTAGCAGACTGGAGACGTATAAAAAGGGTAATAATAGCGCTGAGACAAGTGCTAGCACACCAGGGTTTCCACTGGAGCAGAATGAGCTGTGAAGTTCCACCCCTGGGCCTTGAGGCAAACCCACCTGGACCTGCTGAACTAGTGGTGCTGCTCTCCCTGGTCCCTTTAGCCATCTGGATGTCGCCTTTGCCGCCGCGCCTTTCCCTCCGCCGATCTCCAACAACAATGTTAAGGTCATTAAAACTCAGGGGTCTCTAGGCTCCACAGGCTGTCCAGTTATGCCAACAAGCCAGATGCTGGTAATGCACCCTCCAGAAAATAATTCAGTGCCACCAGACTGCCACAGCTGACCTGCTACCAAGCCACAGATAGCTGAGTGGACATGGCCATTAAAGTGTCATCACAGCAGTCCCGGCTCCCTAAAATGGACCCAAATACGGAAAATGTTGCTGTGAGTAATTGTGATTGTGAGAAGCTGGCTTAGTATATGGTGCACACTTATGTAAGTGTAGCACCCTACACCAATCCAGATAACCCTTATAGTGATTTTAGTGGTCTTAGACAACCTTAGAATGCTCACTATGTGGTACCAAAGGCCAAAAGGCTACCTGCCCGGAATCTTCAAACTAGGCCCCAGAACGGGATCCTTGAATAGGCACACTATCTCGGAGGAGATCAAGTCATCATCACCTGATGAACTCTCCCTATAGCTTTCTTGAATATTTGATATGTATTTTAACTCCCTTACTCCTTTGCGGAGAAGTAATGAGCCTCTGACGTTTGTTATGGTCTAGTTGCTAATAAAAGCGGGGCCTGTCCTTCCTCATTTTAGGCCTTTTTTCTATCTAATCTTGATTTAAAGTTTGCGTAAAAGGTTGCAGACTTGTTTTATTTATCTATTTAATTATTCACCATTTTTGTGTTCCGTTGTATTTTTCACGTTTTTTTACCATTGTTGTTAAAAAAATTCCCTTATCATTTTCACGTAGTCTTTTTATCTCTTGGTGTACTGACCTTGTGCGTCAATTGTGAGATATATTTCTAGCACGTCTTCCCTTGTTGGGGCTGTCCTGAGCCCTTATGTGGTGCTTCAATATGGCTGCTTTGTTTAATGTACATTCTGGCCCTTCTTAAGGTGGGGGATTGTCCCCTTTCTATGTTTATGTCACTTTACGCCCCTGCACGCAATGCGGCTGAGCCCACTCTGATTTAAAGGGACTGAACATGCCTAGTTAATCACACGCTCCAAGGAACGACCCGTGAGCGAGGAGGTGGGCCGTTTGAGCCCCTGAGTCGTACGGTTGCAGCAAATCCTTAATAGTGAGTGGGTTTGTTGTTGCGGTCTAGAGGGCTTATGATAGATACGGGCAAGAGAAGCGCTGTCCCCGGCCACGGTGCATTGCCCGTCTGTGGACCCGTGGGCTTCCACCAGATGGTTGTGGAGACCTGGATGCCATCGGGCGTGTACTTTGTCCGTGGCGGGACTCCTCAGCCGTGACATACTTTCATGGCCCTTGCCCGAATTTCCAGGTAGTCACCTTTTTCATTCACGTGCAGCGCCTAGAGGGCCACAAGCTCTGGTCTTTTTGCTGGTGGTCCCTCACGTCATTTTTCCCCCCAGATTGCCGCATGGGGGTGCCTTGTATCAGATGGGCACAAGGAGTTTCTCCGGGGCACGCAATGAAACTGAGAAATGAACGTACCTTGCATCATCGCCCCAATTTGGGATTTTAAAATGAACGCTGTGGGTCTGCGCGCAGATTTTATTACCTCTTTTGTACTAAGAAACAACCATCTTGAACTGACCCGGTAGGTAGTGAGCCCTTATGTCCTGCCCATAGGTTGTTGGGTCGTTAAATCTGTGGCATCTCCAACAGAGGGCATTAAATAGTTACTTTTGCTCCCATTATGCCCTTTTCTCTAGAGCGGAGCAAAGACATCGTATTTATTGCGGCTCTCCTTTTATTGCCTTCATTGTTGTACCTAGCTGTGGCGTTTTACGCTCTTCCCGTCTTGGGTAGGCGATTTGAGATAATACATTAAACCTTTTCGAGCACATAGGGAATTGGTGATGGTATTGGAGCTATTGCTTGTCACTGGTCCCCAGTCCTTGAGCTTTGTTTTCTGACACTGACACACACGCTGTTTCTCTCTAAAACCTCCTCTTTTTCCCACTGCTTTCCCTATTTTTCTTGTATTGCGTTTAGTGAAACTGCTTGATATGACTCGTTCCACGAGTAATCTGGATTAAATGTGGAATGTGGTGCCTTGTGTTTCTGTTTATGTGGCCAGCCTTAGTGTGCTACTCCAGTCGTGACTATATTTGCATTGATCTTTTATGGTGTCCCCATAGCTTATCAAGTATGCATCCTATCATTAGGTATTAAATCAATCGTTTCAAAAAAATCTAGTTATTATCCTGAAATGTGTATTCCCTTTTTTATACCTACAGGTGTCCTGTTCCACCCCTTATTGTTCATTTTCGCCCTGATGAAGGTGTAGCCCCAGCTGGGGCAACACACCGAAACGCACATTGGCGTTGTTCGTGAGGGGGCAGCTGGACTGTATCTACCCCTACCCCCACCACCATGATGATTTGTTCCATTCTGTCACCTGACCACCTTGTGGCCATTTTGTTCAGTTTTTAATATTGAGGTTGTTGTGAATTGTATGATTGAGGTATGGGTCTGCTTGATGAATTTTGGGAATACTTGAAGGGATGAATGTGATGTATGAAACAGGAGTGTGGGACTTGATGTATTGGAGTTTTGTGCTATTGAATTCTGACATGTAATTTAATACACCCTGAGTATTTAATTATTGCTGAAATGTTTGTTAAAAAATTAATAAAATCACTATATATTTTGTAAAACCCGATGTGACTGACTATTTCTGCACTTGATCTGCTCCGGTGATAGTGTGCCTATTCAAGTATCCCGTTCTGGGGCCTAGTTTGAAGATTCAGGGAAGGTAGCCTTTTTGCCTTTCTTGCTTCTTTTGTTCACCTGTATACCTGCCTCTATTTTGTCAGGGGTCCCCCTTCTTAGTAGTTCTTGCTTCACAGCCTGGTTGCTGTGGGCGTTGTTCTTTCCTTGCGTCTGGAATAGTTGTGCTATCTGGTTCTATATTTGAGTGTATGTTTGTTTGTTGATTTGTTTAAATACTGGTGAGGGGCTTTTAGGAATCTTGTTTTTCTTTACCCTTTTGTGGCATCTGCCACATCTATCCCGTGTGGGGTGTTGTTTGAGTGTCTTCTCTATCTGTATTCTTACTACAGTCACCATATCAGGTTGTCCTACTGTAACTAGGATGGAGAGCATCAAAACCTTCGGGTTCTCTGATGAAGATTTCGCCAAAATGAATGGCTTAGCAGGAGGTAGTGGTAAACATTTCACCCTCTCCAAGGGACTAGAAGGTGAATGAACTAAACTTCTTAGCTTTAAGAAAAAGTCCAAGCACACTGAATTGCATGCGCAATTTATGTTAGATTAGTTGAAGGCAGGAACTATCCCTATAGGATTGAGGGTCCGTAACATCCCTGGGCTGTTTGTTGAGATCCACCAATTCCTGGAGAAGTGGGCGCTAATATCAAATAGATGCTCTAGGGATTGGATGATGCTCATCATCGAGACAGCCAGGGAAGTGTTAGCCATCTTCAACAAAGAAATTGAGGACCTGGAGGAAAAAATTAAACAAGAGAATGCGGTCAAAATAGGTAAAAAGAAACTGGAAGAAATATCTGCAGAACTGGATTCATTATCGGATTACCTTCTGAAAAGAAAGACTAAAAAATCAGAAAGGATATTTGTATGTTTACCCAGCAGCAGGCATATCCTTATTTGACCCCAAATTTTTATACTAGTGCAGATGAGCCCAACCCTCGGGGTGGTGCACCGAGATGGGGCAACGGACGAGTCACTACTTTCTCTGACACCACAGACTCGAACTGTGAAGGATCCAGCAACTATGATCCCAATTATGACCCCAATTATAATACTAACTTCCAGGCTTGACAACAATCCTTTGAAATAACTGCAGCGCCTAATTGTTTTTTAGGTAACCGCAGAGGGAATTTCCGTCCAAGGACCCGGAACCCGGAATTTTTGTAATTTATTTTCTGTAGCGGGTTGTGGGTTTATAGGGGAATAGGGTGGGAAGTAATTTAATTATAATTAATTAAATATGTTAATTTATTTATTGGTATTTATATTGAATTATTTATTAATTAATTATTATTGGTAATTATTAAAATATAATTGGTCATAATTAAAATAATAGATTAATTGATAAATATGTTAATTTTAGTAATTTATTTTTAGTAGCGGGTTGTGGGTTTATAGGGTAATAGGGTGGCAAGTTATTTAATTATAAATAATTAAATATGTTAATGTATTTCTTTGTATTTATTGTGAAATAATAGATAATTAATTATTAATAGGTAATTAATTAAAATATAATGGGTAATTAATTTTAATTAATTTATTTATTGATAATTATGTTAATTTTCATAATTTACTACAGAATTATATTATGCACAAATTAAATACCATAAAAATAATTAATTAATATAAATAATAAAATAAATATACACTTTTCAAACAAATACTAACATAAAAAACACTTTAAAAATTGATATTAACTTACTTACCTCAAATTTAATATTTTTGTAGTCTATATTCTGTCCATTCTATATTTTTGTAGTCTACATTCTGTCCATTCGATATTATGTCCATTCTATATTTTTTATTAGATATTAATGCTATCCTATTCAATATTGTTGTAGTCTGTATTCTGTCTAGTCGATATTCTGTCCATTCTATATTTTTTAATCGATATTAATGCAAATCGATAATAAAACTCAATATTTTGACTGTATACCATTCAGAAGGTGATCTAAAGTGGTCTATCCTGGAAAGGTTACAGGCACATCCTGAACAAGACCCCTTGTTCATACGGAAAAAGAGAGAGGTCTTCTGGATATACCTTCTTAATGCGGTGAAGAAGGGCTTGAACAAGAACTGTCCATGGGAGAATGCCATCACCTGATGAACTCTCCCTATAGCTTTCTTGAATATTTGATACGTCTTATAACTCCCTTACTCCTTTGCGGAGAAGTAATGAGCCTCTGACCTTTGTTATGGTCTAGTTGCTAATAAAAGCGGGGACTGTCCTTCCTGATTTTGGGACTTGTTCCTATCTAATCTTGATTAAAAGTTTGCGTAGAAGGTTCCGGACTTGTTTTATTTATCTATTTAGTGATTCACCATTTTTGTATTCTGGCTTATTTTTCGCCGTTTTTTCACCTTTGTTGTTAAAAAAATTCCTTTATCATTTCCTCATATTCTTTTTACCTCTTGGTGTACTGACCATGTGCGCAAATTGTGAGATATGTTTCTAGCACGTCTTTCCTTGTTGAGGCTGTCCTGAGCCCTGATGTGGTGCTTCAATATGGCTGCTTTATTTAATGCTTCAACAAAAAGAGAGATTGGGTAAAGTATCACTCTTAAACCCCTTCTAGATATACTTAAACAACAAAAGAGTGATCATACGTGTGTAACCAAATTAGAATAAAAAGGTACACTTCCCAAAACAAACAGATAAAAAGAGGGGGTGGTACAACAGGGTAGTGAGGGGACAATTCTTGTTTAGTATAAAGAACCCTCACTCACCGACCTAGTCGGTGACATGCTTCATCATAGGGTTCTCACCAGGTAGACCAAATGTCCACCCGGTGTGCTACAACGCCTGATGTTACAGCGGAGCTGGATTTTGTGTAGGGACTAGTGAAAAGTGAAGATGTTAAAAGGACGCAGTCTGTGTCCCAAAAGAAGGTTTTTATTAGGAGACCAGCTAGCGTTCATTAAAAGCAATTGAGACGGACACCGAAAAGGTAATACATTTGAACCAATAGTGTCCTTAGTGTAAACAAATGGTCGACATGTTTCTGCTCGAAATGGTTTGTTCACCGAACTTTCATCAGGATCGAAAGATCACCACGGGTGGTATACACACACTAAGGTGGATCACTGACATAATATTGACTACAAAAATATAGGCATTTAAAATATTGACTCCAAAATATCGACTACAAAAATATCGAAGTCCTATCTACAAACAGGTATGTACAAAAATATTTGAATCAAAAATATCGTTTAAAAATATGTACTTTTTAAATATATCGAATTTATTATAATTAATGTAAAATTTAAAAAAATTACAAATAAGTAACTAAAATATACTTAAAAATACTTAAATAACCTTAAAATTATTAAATAATTAAAATGCGTCAGACTTTTATTGTGTAGTTAGTTAAAACATTACAAAAGTAAAAAGTACATCATATAAAATTGGTCAATGTGCGTGTGAGATTCAAATTTAAAAACATTGATAAAATATATGTTACATGTTAGGGAAATTTATACTGAACTACATTATCCGATATTGTGTTAGTTCTATTCGGAGAATGCCCTTTTTTCACAAACTTAGGGGTCGATTAGGATCGCGGACGGAAACGTGTTCCGTCCGCCAAGGAAGGTGGCAAGATACTCCGGACCGGTCCGCGGATAAACCGCCATAGCGATTAGGATAATATATGAACGAAAGTCCGATCGCGGCGGACGGAGTATACCTGAGACCGCCGCAAGCGGACGGAACCGAAGAAACACCGGAAGACGCGTACGCACATGACCGCGTGAACATCCACATCTCCCGCCATACCTGCGTCGGCTCCGTGTCCGCGATTAGGATAACTCCGCAAGTACCCCGGTAGGCACCGCAATCCACGTCCGCTGCGGTAACAATGCAACGAGAAACCGTGCATCACAGCGGAAGGCCAACACGAACAACATCCCTACCGTCAAACCAATGACAAACAGTGCGACGGAAGTAAATAGCAAACACAGGAAACAGAACTACCACCCACCTGAAACATCAAAACCAATCACAAGACACAATGACCCACCCCCAAGTACCACATAATGCACACCAGTCAACACACCCACCTAGCACCTGACTACCAATAACCATTGAGACAGGACCAAGACACAGACTATAAAAGAACTCCCACCCACTCCCGAAATCCTCTGCATCACAGCATAGCTGCTACCAAGAGACACAAGAGTACCTACAGCACACACCGATAGAATACACACAACCACCACCCAAACACACCCACAACACAAACACCCACCACACCATTCCTACACACCACACACCTGCACCTCCCAACTCACTCAAACCCACACCCTGAGCACCACACACCATGGCACCAAAAAAGAACCCCAAATTCACAGACACAGAGTTAAAGGTAATGGTGGATGAAATCATCCGTGTACAACCCCACTTATTCGGGGCCCTAGTCCAGCAGACCACCGTAGCCAGGAAAAATCACATGTGGGACAGGATAGTTACTAGGGTGAATGCGTCCGGGACCGTGCCGAGGACCAAGCAGGAGATACAGAGGCGGTGGCATGACCTCAAAACCCGTGTTAAAGCAATTCGTGCCAAAAACCATCTCCAGGCACATCACACTGGCGGCGGAACCCCCCCGGAGCCCTTACCCTTCACCGACTGGGAGGACAAGGTGCTGAGCATACTGCACCCAGAGACCCTTGAAGGGATTGAGGAAGGAGAAGAGGGTGGTAAGTACAAACCAAGCACCACAAGCACAACGACATGGCGTGCCTCACACAACTCACAAGACACATCTCCCAGGCCCCAACCCATGCATGCAGTCCACATACTCACCAACGCCTAAACCACTCCAACAGGCCCCCATGTTTATAGGGATGGCGGTGGTGGTGGTGGGTGGGGTGTGTGAGAGGTCACTAGTACAACTCCCAACAGGCCTCCAAGTCCATAGGGATGGGGGTGGTGGTGGGTGGGGTGGGTGAGAGGTCACTAGTACAACTCCCAACAGGCCTCCATGTCCATAGGGATGGCGGTGGTGGTGAGTGGGGTGCGTGAGAGGTCACTAGTACAACTCCCAACAGGCCCCCATGTCCAAAAGGATGGCGGTGGTGGTGGGTGGGGTGTGTGAGAGGATGGCACTACAACTCCTGACAGGCCCCCATGTCCATAGGGATGGCGGTGGTGGTGGGTGGGGTGTGTGAGAGGTCACTAGTACAACTCCCAACAGGCCTCCATGTCCATAGGGATGGCGGTGGTGGTGGGTGGGGTGTGTGAGAGGTCACTAGTACAACTCCCAACAGGCCTCCATGTCCATAGGGATGGCGGTGCTGGTGGGTGGGGTGTGTGAAAGGTCACTAGTACAACTCCCAACAGGCCTCCATGTCCATAGGGAGGGCGGTTGTGGTGGGTGGGGTGTGTGAGAGGTCACTAGTACAACTCCCAACAGGCCCCCATGTCCATAGGGATGGCGGTGGTGGTGGGTGGGGTGTGTGAGAGGATGGCACTACAACTCCCAACAGGCCCCCATGTCCATAGGGATGGCGGTGGTGGTGGGTGGGGTGTGTGAGAGGTCACTAGTACAACTCCCAACAGGCCTCCATGTCCATAGGGATGGCGGTGGTGGTGGGTGGGGTGTGTGAGAGGA
The DNA here is from genome assembly GCF_964263255.1 of Lissotriton vulgaris. NCBI lineage: Eukaryota > Metazoa > Chordata > Amphibia > Caudata > Salamandridae > Lissotriton > Lissotriton vulgaris. The sequence continues at coordinate 91,378,542 of NC_141699.1, read as the reverse complement.
TGGCACTACAACTCCCAACAGGCCCCCATGTCCATAGGGATGGCGGTGGTGGTGGGTGGGGTGTGTGAGAGATCACTAGTTCAACTCCCAACAGGCCTCCATGTCCATAGGGATGGCGGTGCTGGTGGGTGGGGTGTGTGAGAGGTCACTAGTACAACTCCCAACAGGCCTCCATGTCCATAGGGAGGGCGGTGGAGGTGGGTGGGGTGTGTGAGAGGTCACTAGTACAACTCCCAACAGGCCCCCATGTCCATAGGGATGGCGGTGGTGGTGGGTGGGGTGTGTGAGAGGATGGCACTACAACTCCCAACAGGCCCCCATGTCCATAGAGATGGTGGTGGTGGGGGGTGGGGTGTGTGAGAGGTCACTAGTACAACTCCCAACAGGCCTCCATGTCCATAGGGATGGCGGTGGTGGTGGGTGGGGTGTGTGAGAGGATGGCACTACAACTCCCAACAGGCCCCCATGTCCATAGGGATGGCGGTGGTGGTGGGTGGGGTGTGTGAGAGGATGGCACTACAACTCCCAACAGGCCCCCATGTCCATAGGGATGGCAGTGGTGGTGGGTGGGGTGTGTGAGAGGTCACTAGTACAACTCCCAACAGGCCTCCATGTCCATAGGGATGGCGGTGGTGGTGGGTGGGGTGTGTGAGAGGTCACTAGTACAACTCCCATCAGGCCTCCATGTTCATAGGGAGGGCGGTGGTGGTGGGTGGGGTGTGTGAGAGGTCACTAGTACAACTCCCAACAGGCCTCCATGTCCATAGGGATGGCGGTGGTGGTGGGTGTGGTGTGTGAGAGAATGGCACTACAACTCCCAACCGGCCCCCATGTCCATAGGGATGGCGGTGGTGGTGGGTGGGGTGTGTGAGAGGATGGCACTACAACTCCCAACAGGCCCACATGTCCATAGGGATGGCGGTGGTGGTGGGTGGGGTGTGTGCGACAGGACACTGAAATGTCATCAATTTGAAAATAACACGTAATGTCCACAGTACTGATCTGCACAATTTTATTTTCCAGGTGATCGTAATCTCACTGGTGGAACCACCATCCGGCCTCAAGACTCGCCTCACTCAGGACTCTCTGGGGACGATTCCACAGCCAGCTCCGGTGCGGAGGATGGTGCGGGCCCAAGCAGCCTGCCAGGGCCATCAGGCTCCCAGGTGATTTCAGCCCCGACTACTACGGCCTGTGCAATTCCTGCTACACCGGCCACTGTGACCTGCACAGCCACCACCACCACCACCACCTCCACCACCACCAGTACCACCACTCCTGCCTCTGCCACCCTGCCTAACCCACCGCACGACGCTGGGCCTGCGCCATCCCAGCCATGCAGGGAGAGTGTGCGGCCAACCAGAGAGCCAAGGCCACATCAGCCAGGCAGGAGTACTACGCAATGACGTGCAGAGGAAGGACACCCCCCCAATCCCGTGGCACAGTCATTGGAAGCCCTAGCCAGGGTCCAGGCAACCTACGAGCGTGGGCAGGCACAGGCAGATTGTGCCCACCAGGACTCAGTGGAGAACACCGACATGTTGCGGGCCATTGAGAGCCGGCTTGGCCAAATTGTTGACATCATGTCCCAGAACACAACCATGTGGAGGGGATGGATAGCCCGCAACACCCCCACCCCCACTCCCCCTCAACCAACGCCATGGGCAGCAACACCACCGCCACCTGTGCCCCTGGCGACGGATGTGGAACCTGAGCAGCCTGCGCCCCCACCTGACTGTTCCTGCCTCCAAAACGGAGGGCCGTCTGAGGCTGGAAGTGGGCGAGAGCAGTGTGGATGCTCCTTCCACATGCTCCAAGAGGGGCCGTCAATGACTGAGACACTGCCAGAGCCAGCCATTCACCCAGCAAACTATTCTGTCCCACCTAGACAATCATTGGCACAGGTCTGCTGGACTAGGCAGACACCACCCAATGTGGTGTCAGCACGGACATTTCATCTGCCATTACCTTCAACTCACACTCCCCCACCCCACACTTATTTGTATCAGAAACAGACGTTACCAGGTTCAGGGATCCAAGTCGTACATAATCATGCCGCAGCGGGAGTGACCTAGGGAAAAACAGAGACAGCAAAGACACGTCAGGAAACAGAATCACACTCATCACAACACACTGCAGTGCAACATTCCACAAACCACACTCATCACAAAATGATTGGAAAAACAGAGATGGCCGGCCCTGGCACGGCGGTAGTGGACGGGGCCTGGCACGGCAGTGGTTGACATGGCCGGCACACCGGTCCTGGGCCGGGCTGGGCCGGCCGGTGTACGGTGAATGGTGCAATGTGACTGTAAGGGGGGTCAGGACCTGCCATGTCCATTGACATCAGCTAAAGGATGTGTTGGCCTGCACCTCCCCCGCCGAATACGTGCCCCGCCATGTTGGTGCCAGTGACTGAACATTGTAGCAAGAGAAGCATCCGTCCCGGAAGCTTCCACATGCGGGTGCCGGTGTGCGACCGTGACGGTCTGTGCACGTGCAGCCAATGGGAAGTAGGAACAAGGCCCGCGTATGCCCAATCGAATGTAGCGGATGCTGTGCACCGCAACACCAGGGCCAGTCATTGGCCCTTTTCCAAACACGCATCCAGGGCTGACCAGTGGCTGGTGACGTATGCCACTGACATGGCCTCAGGGCCCTATATATGTGTGTTTTGCAAAAGCACACATTCAACGATGACCACCGACTGCTGACTGTGACCATCACCTCGACTTGCTGCTGCGGAGCTGACCACCGACTGCTGCCTGTGACCATCACCTCGACCTGCTGCTGCGGAGCTGACCACCTACTGCTGCCTGTGACCATCACCTCGACCTGCTGCTGCGGAGCTGACCACCGACTGCTGCCTCTGACTATCACCTCTACCTGCTGCTGCGGAGCTGACCACCGACTGCTGCTCTAGTGCCATACTCCGTGAACTTGCCATGTCGAGAGTCAAAGAGATCCGGTCTCGTCCCTTCACCGCCGCAGAGCTGGATGTCCTCGTGGACGGTGTGCTCCGCAACTTCGGACGGCTGTACAGCGCCCCCGGACAGGTGGTAAGTGCAGTGGGGGACATGTTGGTGTGCATGAGGTGGTCAATTACACCTGGCCTCTGCAATCTTGGCGGTGTACTGTGGGCCCAACACGATTGTCGGAATGTGCATGGCTGCTGAGAGATACGTGTTGCCCCTATCTGTGTGACTGGCCAACTCTCCACTGACTTGCACCCTTTTGTCTCCCATCATGGTAGGTGAAGCTGCACCTTTGCAAGGACGTGTGGAGGAGCATTGCACGTGATGTACAGGCAGTGGGGGTGTCCAATAGACGACATACACACTGCCACAAACGCTGGGACGACATTTCCAGGCTGAGCAAGAATGTAGCGGAAGTGACACTAGGGATGATTCCAAGAACGCCATGACTGGCCCGACGCTCAATGACCCCTCTCATGCACTGTATCATTGCTGTGATGCATCCTGACCTGTCCGACCGGCTGCGTGTGGATCAACAGCAAAGTATTTGTAAGCATACTGTCTGTGTATGTTGCATGCGAGTGCAATGCATGTATTGTTGCCCAGACACATTAGTGACTTCAGTGTAGCGTATGTTTCGTTGCAATGGCATGTGGGTGCCATTGGCGGAGTCAAATGTCACTTCCAGGTCCGGCATGTTGACAACCCACTCGCTAAGCAGTTGAGTGTTGATGCACATGCTGTAGTGGTCCGTCGCCCCATGGCAAGACATGTGTGCAGATGTACGTGCTCCTGCCCTGTCCGCATGCTGTACAGGTTTCACGGCCAACAGCGCTTATTTCATGTGAGGATGACTGGTAGGGGTGGGCCGTATGCAGGTTGGGGGCTAGATGTACTTTGTCAGCAATGGCATTAGGGATTCCTTGTCCTACTGTACGTGAGTGTGCCCATGACTTACACCTCTTTTCTGTGCTTTTCAGCTTTGGCAGAGGCCACTCAGCCACAGACGGCGGAGATGATTGGAGGCAATGCATCCGGATCAGACTTCGCGCACACGCAGACTGACACAGAAGAGGGCAGTGCCGGAGAGGGGGACAGGACCGACCCTGAGGACTCGCATGTGGAGACAACATCGTCCTCATCTTTCGCCAGTGTTGGTGAGTCTGCACTGTTGTCACAGACTGGGAGTGGCCAATCAACACCTTCGGTCGGGACACAGCACACAGGGCCCACACTGCCGCCAACTGCACCATGTACTGTTCGTGCACGCAGGAGTATGGGGAGCAGAGTGGCGTTCGGTGTCGGCACCGCTGCCCCAGCCTCGGTGAGCCAAAATGCACTTTGTGCTGAGGCTGTTGATCTGCTGCGACAGCTGTGTGTTGGGCAGACCAATATGATAAATGCATTCCAAGACCACGATAGGAAGTTGGGGCAGGTGGTGGCATTCATGGAAGGGATGCATGGCGATCTTGCTGGTCTACACAGGACAGATCAGTCATTGGCTAGCAGTGTGTCGTCTGCCATTGTACAGTCGCATGGACTGGGTGCTACTTCTGTTTCCCTATCTACCACACTGGATGTCTCAGGGGGAGTGAATATTCTGACCAGGACTCAAATACAGGTTATTGCACTAGAAGCAGCGTCAGCCAGCACGTCAGGGCACGGAGGGCTCAGACACCATCCCCTAGGTCAGCAAAATCTGTTCACAAAGACAACGTCAGATACACTGGAGTACACACACGGGATCCACAAGTGGTATTGGGGGTAATGCCTTCACATGCTACACAGGCATCCCACACAAAAGGTACTCCCAAGGCAAGGGTTACTCCCAGTTCCATGGACACTACCTTGGACAAGGACAGTCAGAAGACAAAGGCACCTCTGGAGAGCAGGGACACTCCCAAGGACAGGGACACTAGTAAGGAAGGGGCCACTCCCAAGGGCAGGGACAAGGACAGTCAGAAGACAAAGGCACCTCTGGAGAGCAGGGACACTCCCAAGGACAGGGACACTAGTAAGGAAGGGGCCACTCCCAAGGGCAGGGACAAGGACAGTCAGAAGACAAAGGCACCTCATAATAGAAGGGACACTCCCAAGGACAGGGACACTAGGAAGGAAGGAGCCACTCCCAAGGGCAGGGACAAGGACAGTCAGAAGACAAATGCACCTCATAAGAGCAGGGACACTCCCAAGGACAGGGACACTAGTAAGGAGGGAGCCACTCCCAAGGGCAGGGACACTAGTAAGGAAGGAGCCACTCCCAAGGGCAGGGACACTAGTAAGGAAGGAGCCACTCCCAAGGGCAGGGACACTGGTAAGGAAAGAGCCACTCCCAAGGGCAGGGACAAGGTCAGTCAAAAGACTAAGGCACCTAGGAAGAGCAGGGACACTCCCAAGGGCATGGACACACACAGGGAGAAGGTGTGTTCTGGAGACAGGTACACCAGAGACGACAAGTCTGCTGCCAGGAACAGGGCACCATCCAGGGAACAGGGAAAGCCCAGAGACAACATTCCTCCTACGGAAAAGGAACATCCAAGGGACAAGGCTTCTCCCATGGACACTGGCGCTATCAAGGACAGGCATACATCACCCCTTGCTGCACTAAGGCTGATGTTGTTGAGGGAACGGAATACAGATGTCTCCGCAGTGGAGTCACCCCTTGCCTCCACTCCCATCAGGGCCCGTCAGGAGCAGAGGAAGGTGGGCCCTGTTGTAGCATCCCCCACTACACATGTTGCAGAGGCCAGAAGGCAGCCACACAGCAAACGACAAGCATGCTCCAGCACGTCCCCAGAGAGCATACCCTAGGCAGCAGAAGCACCACCCATGGTGGGTGATATTTCATTTCCGTCCGAACCACTTGCCAGTCCTGTCCTGTCCAGGGTGCACTCACATATCCCCAAGAGACGTAGACACACACCATTGACACATGCCCACCCCGATGTCGGTCAAGTCCAACTATCACCAGCTCCCAGAGCCACCCTGCCTCCTGGCCCATACAGCCCTGTGGCTCATCATTTCAGTGGTCCCAGTGGCGCAGCTGCAGTTGACTCGCATGTGTCAGATAGTGGCACTGTGTCTGTTGTTTGCTGTCATGCATCATGTAGTAGCACTGTATCAGTTGTGCCCTCTCCTGTTTCTGGTGCTGGCAGTGTGTCTGGGTCTGTGGCGCATGTGTCAGTCACTCGAGCTGTGGCTGTGTCTCACAGTCCTGTATCAGGTGCTGGCAGTGTGTCTGGGTCTGTAGCGCATGTGTCAGTCACTCGAGCTGTGGCTGTGTCTCACACTCCTGTATCAGGTGCTGGCAGTGTATCTGGATCTGTGGCGCATGTGTCAGTCACTCGAGCTGTGGCTGTGTCTCACACTCCTGTATCAGGTGCTGGCAGTGTATCTGGGTCTGTGGCGCATGTGTCAGTCACTCGAGCTGTGGCTGTGTGTCACACTCCTGTATCTGGTGCTGGCAGTGTGTCTGGGTCTGTAGCTCACGTGTCATTCACTGCATCTGTGGCTGTGTGTCCCACTCCTGTTTCTGGTGCTGGCAGTGTGTCTGGGTCTGTGGCCCATGTGTCAGTCACTCGAGCTGTGGCTGTGTCTCACACTCCAGTTTCTGGTGCTGGCAGTCTGTCCGATGCAGGTACTTCACGCAATCCACATGATAGTGTGATGTGAGGTGCTGTTCACTTCACTCACATGTCATAGCACATGGTGTGTACATTGTCCATTGTGTACAGACTTCCACTGTTGTGGTCCTTGGGACGGGTTGCTTGGAATACGTACTTGTGCTGCCTCTGATGGACCTGTTCAGTGCAATGGACTGTTGATGCACTTAGCCCCTCTCATGTACTGCCTCTGATGTACCTGCTCTGTTGTCCACAATGCCCTGTTGGTGTTCTGATACTGCAGTCTGCCCTCTCATGTACTGCTTGTGATGTACCTGCTCTGGTGTCCACAATGCCCTGTTGGTGTTCTGATACTTCCGTCTGCCCTCTCATGTACTGCCTCTGATGGACCTGTTCGGTGCAATGGACTGTTGATGCACTTAGCCCCTCTCATGTACTGCCTCTGATGTACCTGCTCTGATGTCGACTATGCCATGTTGGTGTTCTGATACTGCAGTCTGCCCTCTCATGTACTGCCTCTGATGGACCTGTTCGGTGCAATGGACTGTTGATGCACTTAGCCCCTCTCATGTACTGCCTGTAATGTGCCTGCTCTGAAGTCGACTATGCCCTGTTGGTTTTCTGATACTGCAGTCTGCCATCTCATGTACTGCCTCTGATGGACCTGTTCAGTGCAATGGACTGTTGATGCACTTAGCCCCTCTCATGTACTGCCTGTGATGTGCCTGCTCTGAAGTCGACTATGCCCTGTTGGTTTTCTGATACTGCAGTCTGCCATCTCATGTACTGCCTCTGATGGACCTGTTCAGTGCAATGGACTGTTGATGCACTTAGCCCCTCTCATGTACTGCCTGTAATGTGCCTGCTCTGAAGTCGACTATGCCCTGTTGGTTTTCTGATACTGCAGTCTGCCATCTCATGTACTGCCTCTGATGGACCTGTTCAGTGCAATGGACTGTTGATGCACTTAGCCCCTCTCATGTACTGCCTGTGATGTACCTGCTCTGATGTCGACTATGCCCTGTTGGTGTTCTGATACTGCAGTCTGCCCTCTCATGTATTGCCTGTGATGGACCTGCTCTGGTGTCCACAATGCCCTGTTGGTGTTCTGATACTTCCGTCTGCCCTCTCATGTACTGCCTCTGATGGACCTGTTCGGTGCAATGGACTGTTGATGCACTTAGCCCCTCTCATGTACTGCCTCTGATGTACCTGCTCTGATGTCGACTATGCCATGTTGGTGTTCTGATACTGCAGTCTGCCCTCTCATGTACTGCCTGTGATGTACCTGCTCTGATGTCGACTATGCCATGTTGGTGTTCTGATACTGCAGTCTGCCCTCTCATGTACTGCCTGTGGTGTCCACAATGCCCTGTTGGTGTTCTGATACTGCCGTCTGCCCTCTCATGTACTGCCTCTGATGGACCTGTTCGGTGCAATGGACTGTTGATGCACTTAGCCCCTCTCATGTACTGCCTCTGATGTACCTGCTCTGATGTCGACTATGCCCTGTTGGTGTTCTGATACTGCAGTCTGCCCTCTCATGTACTGCCTCTGATGGACCTGCTCTGGTGTCCACAATGCCCTGTTGGTGTTCTGATACTGCAGTCTGCCCTCTCATGTACTGCCGCTGATGGACCTGTTCAGTGCAATGGACTGTTGATGCACTTAGCCCCTCTCATGTACTGCCTGTGATGTACCTGCTCTGATGTCGACTATGCCCTGTTGGTGTTCTGATACTGTTGTCTGCCCTCTCATGTACTGCCTCTGATGGACCTGTTCAGTGCAATGGACTGTTAATGCACTTAGCCCCTCTCATGTACTGCCTCTGATGTACCTGCTCTGATGTCGACTATGCCCTGTTGGTGTTCTGATACTGCAGTCTGCCCTCTCATGTACTGCCTCTGATGGACCTGTTCAGTGCAATGGACTGTTGATGCACTTAGCCCCTCTCATGTACTGCCTGTGATGTACCTGCTCTGATGTCGACTATGCCCTGTTGGTGTTCTGATACTGCAGTCTGCCCTCTCATGTACTGCCTCTGATGGACCTGTTCAGTGCAATGGACTGTTGATGCAATTAGCCCCTCTCATGTACTGCCTGTGATTTACCTGCTCTGATGTCGACTATGCCCTGTTGGTGTTCTGATACTGCAGTCTGCCCTCTCATGTACTGCCTGTGATGGGCCTGCTCTGGTGTCCACAATGCCCTGTTGGTGTTCTGGTACTGCAGTCTGCCCTCTCATGTACTGCCTGTGATGTACCTGCTCTGGTGTCCACAATGCCCTGTTGGTGTTCTGATACTGCCGTCTGGCCTCTCATGTACTGCCTCTGATGGACCTGTTTGCTGCAATGGACTGTTGATGCACTTAGCCCCTCTCATGTACTGCCTCTGATGTACCTGCTCTGATGTCGACTATGCCCTGTTGGTCTTCTGATACTGCAGTCTGCCCTCTCATGTACTGCCTCTGTTGTACCAGCTGTGGTGGCCACCATGCCCATGCTCATGCATACACTGTGATTATACCCCGATTATGTGTAATAAAGCTAGTCAATCATGTGTCGCGTGCTGTGTCGGAGTTATTCCTGCGTGTGTGATACAGGTGTGTTTTTGTATTTGCTTCAAATCAGTGGGTTCAGATACCTGACACTCCCCCTCCCGACGTCACGACCCTTGCAGGTACTCCCCTCCAGACAGCGAATGGTTTGTAGCGTACCTGCGTCGTCCTCGGTAGTGGGCCAAGACTAGGACGTGGTGGATCGCGAAGAGTATCGGGTAAGCGTGTAGTGCTGGGTTCATGTCGGCGAGCAGCTCGTGGTGGGTATGTTCGCTGTGGGGCTTCCGCAGTGTTCAGGCAGGTTGTTTTTCCGCAGCACTTTTATGTGTATTTTCCGCCATCTTGATTTGGGGGACGGTCCTAGACGTCAGTCCGTACGGCGGAGTCTCTGGATTGATTACGTCCGCCGCGTGGTCGGGTGTAGATGGGCCGCGGAGCGTGCTCTTCCGTTGCGGACGGAATTTGGACAATCTTTCCTATCCTGATATGGCGGACGGAGTGACCGCGACAGGCGGACGCAGATAAGGCATGTTCCGCATACTCCAGGGCTGCGGAGGCACTTCCGTCCGCCATCCTAATGAGCCCCTGTGTGTCAATTTGGGTAAATCCCTTAACTTGTGAAAAACGGCAGATGCAACTCTACTTATTTCAAGATTGAGGAAAGTTTAGTTCAATCTACTTCGTGTTTATCTGAGACTTTCGACAGGGAGAGAATGGCAATACGGCTTCTTGGATGATTGCGGTTACAGAGTTCTTATTAGTTCTTTATGTTACAACGTGAACTTCTTGCTTGGTTGCAAATACAGAGTTCTTCTGGGTTCTTTATGTAACACGTGTTCAGGATTTTTAACGACTCTTTGCCGTGACACCTCTTTTGTTTTCGAACTTCAAAACAAACTTAACTGATCTGCAGATTAATTGTGGGTCTGTTGTGCACAGGATAGCTGAGCGGCAGGTGCGTATTCCATGTTCATTATACTTCGCCTTTAACCAGTGCCGACGTTCCTGGTCCAGTGCAGGACAGATGCAAAATAAGGGGATGAGGTCTTGTTTTGCGGCCCCGCATAATTCACACTCCTTGGAGTCCGATTGCCTCCAATCCGGTTGATCTGCATTTGTTGGCAAGTTACCCATCCTTAAGCTGAGGTATTTCAGTTTGAGATATGATGAAAAGGGGAATCCGAGATAGGCTGCGGGTTTGAATGTGTTATACGATTGAATTATCATCCAGGCATGCGAACGGTGACTGAGGATTGACTTGTCGTTGATCAGCGAATGCCTGTTTGCCGCCTTTTTGACTACTTGCTTGAATGAAGATACCGGGAGTTTGGTTTGCCATAATGAAGCAAGTTCAGTTGTGATGAGAGAAAATTTTAGAAACTTGGTGTACTGAGAATTTGGACTATTATGCATTGCCTCCCACGTGGCAGAGTAGATTTCTGTTTCCCTGTGCATCCAGATGTTGTACCAGAACTTAACGGTCTCGTATTTTATTTGTAGTTCTTGAAATTGTAGACCAAAGTCAAGTCGGACCTGTGCCGGAGAAGCATTACCCGGTAAACTGAATACCCGCTTATAGACCCTAGTTTGAATTTTGTCTAGAAGCTGTGCACTTTTCCCATGATGTAACACACTGCCATATGCTATGGTAGGGAGTAGTTTGGCTTTGATGACTGTCAGAAGTGGATTAAACAGGGGGCCTTTTAGCTGCTTGGAAATACTGTTGAATGCGTGTAACAGGGCCATTCCCTTTTTGTCGATGACGTCGAAGTGCTGGGAGAAGTTAAGGCGTCTGTCCAATTGTATTCCCAAGTACTTATAGCTATCCACTACTTCCAGTTTCTTGCTATCTAGGACAAAAAGTGGTTGTGCTTTGCGTAGGCGAGTTATTATCATGATCTTTGTTTTTTGAGTATTTATTTCAAGAAGGTTCAGCCTTGTGTATTCAGCCAGTTCGTGCAGGAGGCGTTGCAGACCTATTTTTGTCTGACTGAGAAGCACCACGTCATCGGCATAGGAGAGATGTGTTAGCCGCAGGGTTCCTAACCGCGGTGGGTGGGCGTTAATCCCATCCAGCCTTATGGTTAAGTCTGCCATGAACAGATTAAAGAGATGGGGGGCCAGTACGCAGCCTTGTTTCAATCCGTTATGTGTACTGATCTTGCTTGTTACCTGTTGCCCATTGGCAATCTTTACCTGCATCCAGGTGTCTATGTATAAGTCCATTATAGGATTTAGAATTGTATCCGGCATGCCCTGTTGCTTTAATTTGGACCAGAGTAGTTGACGTCTAACTCGGTCAAAGGCCGCCTTGAAGTCGACAAAGCAGGAGTACAATGCTTGATGGTTTTGCATGCTCTTTTCGGCGATTAAACTTATTGCCATGGCATTTGCCATGGTGCCGATGCCCCTGCGAAACCCTGTCTGGTTTACCAGAATCTTCTTATTATCGTCAGACCATTTTATAAGGTCAATCAACACCAGGGATATATAGTATTTTGCTTCGGCGTCGATAAGTGCTATCAGACGGTAATTGGCTGGGTTTTTGCGGTCTCCTCCTTTATAGATGGGGTTTAATATCGCCCCTCTCCAGCTTTCTGGGAGCCGTCTTGTATTACTTATTGATTTAAATAAGTTGTTTAATTTGCACGCCCAATATTGGGGGTCCTCCTTGTAGATAGTCTGGGGGAAACCATTCGGTCCTGGAGCAGTATCTTGCCTGCTTCTCTTAATTATTTGTAGTGTTTCTATTTCCGCATGTGAACTGGATGTTTTGTCTTTACATTGCTGAAAGCTGCTCAGACTGTTTAATTGTGCCAAGACGGGGGTCTTCGAGTTCACTGCGTTTAATGAGTTGTGAGCTGTTGTTGTGGGCGACGACGGAGAGCTTATTGAAAATGTATCAAATAAATGTTTGACCCATGCCTGTTCCGTAACACAGGTTGTGTTTATTGTTTGTGCTAGTCTATTTAAAGCATTAACTTGTGACCAGAATGCTTTGGTGTCAGATTTCTTTATATTATATAGCAGTTTGGTCCAGAAGCTGGTAACTCTGGGTTTTTTTCCGTCCAGATTTGTTTCTTGTATTTTTTCCTTACAGATCGGATTGTTTGCCAAATGCATGATTTTGTACTATGACCCTTTGCTTGCCTCATTAACTGCCGCAGGCGCCTTCTTAAGGACAGTATGATCTTACTGGGTTTATCGTGTGTCTTTTGGTTGAGATTCTTGCCTAGGTTAGCTCCGGTCTTTGGTTATTTGTTTAAAAAGACTGTCCATATTTCTGCACACAGTTCATTATCGTTGGTTATGGTTTGCAGTAAGTGCCTTGCCTCCTGTGCTATTTGCGATATTAATTTACTCGTCCACCTTATTCTTTTCAAGTTGATTGTTGATAATTCCCCGGCTAATGATCGGGCTTTTAAATGTCTATTAAATAATTAATTTAATTTATAAAAATAAAAAAAACTATTTTATTTGTTAAAACATATATATATATTAACATATTATTATTAAAAAATAAACAATATTATTACCATAGCATAGCAAGAGTGTTAAAATTACAATTCCCACTCCAATGAGTGCAACAGTAGGGAAAGCGTTGGATAGCGTGGCGGTAAAAATTACTATTCCCACTCCAAAGAGTGCAATAGAACGGGAAAGCGTTGAATAGCGTAGGGGTAAAAATTACGATTCCCACTCCAGTGAGTGCAACAGTAGGGAAAGCATTGGATAGCGTAGGGGTAAAAATTACTATTCCCACTCCAGTGAGTGCAACAGTAGAGAAAGCGTTGGATAGCGTAGGGGTAAAAATTACTATTCCCACTCCAGTGAGTGCAACAGTAGGGAAAGCGTTGGATAGTGTAGGGGGTAAAAATGACTATTCCCACTCCAAAGAGTGCAACAGTAGAGAAAGCGTTGGATAGCGTAGGGGTAAAAATTAATATTCACACTCCAGTGAGTGCAACAGTAGGGAAAGCGTTGGATAGCGTAGGGGTAAAAATTACTATTCCCACTCCAGTGGGTGCAACAGTAGGGAAAGCGTTGGATAGCGTAGGGGTAAAAATTACTATTACAACTCCAAAGAGTGCAACAGTAGGGAAAGCGTTGGATAGCATAGGGGTAAAAATTACTATTCCTACTCCAAAGAGTGCAACAGTAGGGAAAGCGTTGGATAGCGCAGGGGTTAAAATTACTATTCCCACTCCAAAGAGTGCAACAGTAGGGAAAGCTTTGGATAGCTTAGGGGTAAAAATTACTATTCCCACTCCAGTGGGTGCAACAGTAGGGAAAGCGTTAATTAGCATAGGGGTATAAATTACTATTCCCACTCCAGTGAGTGCAACATTAGGGAAAGCGTTGGATAGCGTAGGGGTAAAAATTACTATTCCCACTCCAGTGAGTGCAACAGTAGGGAAAACGTTAGATAGCGTAGGGGTAACAATTACTATTCCGACTCCAAAGAGTGCCACAGTAGGGAAAGCGTTGGATAGCGTAGGGGTAAAAATTACTATTCCCACTCCAAAGAGTGCAACAGTAGGGAAAGCATTGGATAGCGTATGGGTTAAAATTACTATTCCCACTCCAGTGAGTGCAACAGTAGAGAAAGCGTTGGATAGCGTAGGGGTAAACATTACTATTCCCACTCCAGTGAGTGCAACAGTAGGGAAAGCGTTGGATAGCGCAGGGGGTAAAAATTACTATTCCCACTCCAAAGAGTGCAACAGTAGGGAAAGCGTTGGATAGCGTAGGGGTAAAAATTACTATTCACACTCTAGTGAGTGCAACAGTAGGTTAAGCGTTGGATAGCGTAGGGGTAAAAATTACTATTCCCACTCCAGTGGGTGCAACAGTAGGGAAAGCGTTGGATAGCGTAGGGCTAAAAAATATTATTCCAACTCCAAAGAGTGCAACAGCAGGGAAAGCATTGGATAGCGTAGGGATAAAAATTACTATTCCCACTCCAAAGACTGCAACAGTAGGGTAAGCGTTGGATAGTGTAGGGGTTAAAATTACTATTCCCACTCCAAAGAGTGAAACAGTAGGGAAAGCGTTGGATAGCGTAGAGGTAAAAATTACTGTTCCCACTCCGGAGGGTGCAACAGTAGGGAAAGCATTGAATAGCGTAGGGGTAAAAATTACTATTCCCACTCCAGTGAGTGCAACAGTAGGGAAAGCGTTGGATAGCGTAGAGGTAAAAATGACTATTCCCACTCCAGTGGGCGCAACAGTAGGGAAAGTGTTGGATAGCGTAGGGATAAAAATTACTATTCCCACTCCAGTGAGTGCAACAGTAGGGAAAGCGTTGGATAGCGTAGAGGTAAAAATGACTATTCCCACTCCAGTGGGCGCAACAGTAGGGAAAGTGTTGGATAGCGTAGGGATAAAAATTACTATTCCCACTCCAAAGAGTGCAACAGCAGGGAAAGCATTGGATAGCGTAGGGATAAAAATTACTATTCCCACTCCAAAGACTGCAACAGTAGGGTAAGCGTTGGATAGTGTAGGGGTTAAAATTACTATTCCCACTCCAAAGAGTGCAACAGTAGGGAAAGCGTTGGATAGCGTAGAGGTAAAAATTACTGTTCCCACTCCGGAGGGTGCAACAGTAGGGAAAGCATTGAATAGCGTAGGGGTAAAAATTACTATTCCCACTCCAGTGAGTGCAACAGTAGGGAAAGCGTTGGATAGCGTAGAGGTAAAAATGACTATTCCCACTCCAGTGGGCGCAACAGTAGGGAAAGTGTTGGATAGCGTAGGGGTAAAAATTACTATTCCCACTCTAGTGAGTGCAACAGTAGGGAAAGCGTTGGATAGCGTAGGGTTAAAAATTACTATTCCCACTCCAAAGAGTGCAACAGTAGGGAAAGCGTTGGATGGCGTAGGGGTTAAAATTACTATTCCCACTCCAAAGAGTGCAACAGTAGGGAAAGCATTGGATAGCGTATGGGTTAAAATTACTATTCCCACTCCAAAGAGTACAACAGTAGGGAAAGCGTTGGATAGCGTGGGGGAAAAAATTACTATTCCCACTCCAGAGACTGCACAGTAGGGAAAGTAAATACTTCATATATTATTTAAAAAAATATAAATTAATATCTATAAAAAATTAATTAAAAGTAATAACCAATTTATTATAAAATAAGAATTAATCAATTAAAATTACAAATTAAAATTAATTATGACAATTAGTTACCTATTAATACAAATTAATTACAAATCAACAATTAATTAATTAACAATTAAAAATTAATTAACAATTAATTCAAATTAAATACAATTAAATACATTGAATTATTTAATTAATTATAAACAAATCACTTCCCACCCTATTCCCATATCAACCCACAACCTGCTACAGAAAATAAATTATTAAAATTAACATAATTAGCAATTAATCAATTAAATAAAATATTTGGCAATTAAAATTTAATTAATTACCCATAAAAAATTAATTAACAATTAATTCGAAATAAATACCAATAAATAATTTTACATATTTAATTAATTATAAATAAATTACTTCCCACCCAATTCCCCTGTAAACCCACAACCCGCTACAGAAAATAAATTAGTAAAATTAATATAATTAGCAATTAATCAATGAATTAAAATTAATTGCCAATTAAAAGTTAATTAATTAACAAATATAAATTAATTAACAATTAATTAAAAATTAATACCGATAAATACATTTACATATTTAATTAATTATAATTAAATTACTTCCCACTCTATTCCCCATAAACCCACAACCCGCTACAGAATTGAATTACGCAAAAATTTAAAAAACTAAATTCATTAATTAAAATAAATTATAACATAAATACACACTTTTCACACATATAATAACATAAAAAACACTATAAAAAATTCTATATTATTAAAAATTCGATAATTTTAATAACCTATATTATATACTTTGATATTTTAACTTTCTATATTTGTAACATTCGATATTACATTACTTACCTCAAAAATGATATTTTTGATGTCTATATTCTGTCCATTCGATATTTTGTCCATTCTATATTTTAAACCCGATATTATGTCCATTCGATATTTTTTACTCGATATTTTGACTGTTTACCCACTAAGGCGTATCCTAACCACAAGGTCGGAAATATCTATTTGGAACTAACTCACAGTTACAAGACTATTCTGGAGATTCCCAGCGTCTTATACCCTGTGAAGAGAAAGAAAAAGAAATACAGAGCACAGTAATATCAATGCTAATCCATTTTTCCCCACGCAGTAAATGAAAGTTCAGGCTTCCTCTTGCAACCGTGGGTTATTGCTCATACATCTACCACCCTTCAGTATCCTTATACTGCCCTATTTTCGCAAAAAGGACTAAACTTATTTAGAAAGTGGTGTACCAGTAAATGTAACCACTAGTACAATGCATCATACCAAGTTACTTTATACACATGCATTAAATGTGGTAACATTACCAGTTTTAATTAAGATCACTAGGACAGAAGTGCCATAATTCAGGTCCTGTCTACTAGGTGAGTGCGTTTAAACAGTGCTTGTACCTAAATACTCAGGGGAGCATTTGTCATACCCAAAAGAGTATAGCCACCACAGCATGGAAAAACGACTTGAAATTAATCTGGGAATCTCCAGAATTGTCTACTAAACCGTGAGTTAGTTCCAAATAGATATTTCCGACCTTGAGGTTAGGATACGCCTTAGTGTATGTATACCGCCCGTGGTCATCTTTCGGTCCTGATGAAAGCTCAGTGAACAAGCCATTTCGAGCAGAAACATGTCGACCATTTGTTTACACTAAGGACACTATTGGTTCAAATTTATGACCTTTTCGGTGTCCGTCTCACTCTTTTTTAATGAACGCAAGCTGGTCTCCGAATAAAAACCTTCTTTTGGGACACAGACTGCGTCCTTTTAACTAGTCCCTACACAAAATCCAGCTCCGCTGTAACATCAGGCGTTGTAGCACACCGGGTGGACATTCGGTCTACCCGGTGAGAACGCTATGATGAAGTATGTCACCGACTAGGTCGGTGAGTGAGGGTTCTTTATACTAAACAAGAAATGTCCCCTCATTACCCTGTTGTACCACCCCCTCTTTTGCTCTGTTTGTTTTGGGGAGTGTACCTTTTTATTCTAATTTGGTTACACACTTAGGATCACGCTTTGTTTAATGTACATTCTGGCCCTTCTTGAGGTGGGCAATTGTCCTCTTTCTATGTTTATGTCACTTTACGCCCCTGCATGCAATGAGGCTGAGCCCACTCTGATTTAAAGGGACTGATCATGCCTAGTTAATCACGTGCTCCAAGGAACGACCCGTGAGCGAGGAGGCGGCCCGTTTGAGCGCCTGCGTCATGCGGTTGCAGTGAATCCTTACTGGTGAGTGGGTTTGTTGTTGCGGGCTGGTGGGCTTACGATAGATGAGGGCTAAAAGAAGCGCCATCCCCGGCCGCTGTGCATTGCCAGTTTGTGGACCTGTGGGCTGCCCCCAGATGGTTGTGGAGACCTGGATGCAATTAAGCATGTACTTTGTCTGTGGTGGGAATCCTCAGCCGCCACGTACTTTTATGGGCCTTGCCCGAAGATTCCAAGTAGTCACCTTTTTCATCTACGTGCAGGGCATAGAGGGCCACAAGCTCTGGCCCTTTTGCTGTTGGTCCCTCGCGTCCTTTTCCCCCTCAGATTGCCGCATAGGGGTACCTATATCAGATGGTCGCAAGGAGTTTTTCAGGGGCCTGCATTGAAACTGAGAAAATTAATGTACCTTGTGTCATCGCCCCAATTCGGAATTATAAAATGAACTGTGTGGGTCTGTGCGCAGATTTTATGACCTCTTTTGTACTAAGAAACAGCTGTGCGCTGTGCTCTGATCTCCTCAATAGGGTCGTGAGTCTGACATGCCTTCATTTTTTTTCCATACTATATATTCTAGATCCTAGGAGTGGTGTGGCTCACTGTTTAGAGGCGGCAGACCCGGAAGCAGAGATTGGCCCGGGACCAGGGTTCAATTCCCGACGCGGCAGGGTCATGGACCTGGGTCAGCGGACTTGATCATTCTCGCCTCAGTGCCTACTCGAACCAGGGATCACACTCGGCAACTCTGGGCATTAGCTTGCCTCATCTCTACAACGGCCCCCCACATTCGCCGGGGATGCCTGGTTTCACCTTGGAGATACCCAGTAGGGACCATCTCACAGGGATAGCCAGGACGGGTTCCCCAGCGGTCTACAGCGCCATGACGCCTCAGGGCAGCAGTGCGCTTTACAAGATATATACATCATACATTACATACATTACTGCTATTGAAATCCCAGAAGTATTCGTTTGAGCTGACATTACGGCGCGCTGCCAGCCCTGAAAGAAATAGAACCCCAGGAACTTTTGTCTTGCGGAGAAACCATCTTGAACTGAAACGGTAGGTAGTGAGCCCTTATGTCCTGCCCATAGGTTGTTGGATCATCGGTTTTGGGAGGTGGTTAAATCTGTGGCATCTCCTACAGAGAGCATTAAATAGTTACTTTTGCTCCCATTATGCCCTTTTCTCTAGAGCGGAGCAAAGACATCGTATTTATTGGGGCTCTCCTTTTATTGCCTTCATTGTTGTACCTAGCTGTGGTATTTTACGCTCTTCCCGTCTTGGGTAGGCGATTTAAGATCATACATTAAACCTTATTGAGCACATAGGGGATTGGTGATTGTATTGGAGCTATTGCTTGTCACTGGTCCCCAGTCCTTAAGCTTTGTTTTCTGACACTGACACACTCCCTGTTTCATTCTAAAACCTCCTCTTTTTCCCACTGTTTTCCCTATTTTTGTTGTATCGCGTTGAGTTGAACTGCTTGATATGACTCGCTCCACGAGTAATCTGGATTAAATGTGAAATGTGGTGCCTTGTGTTACTGTTTAAGGGATCAGTCTTAGTGTGCTATTCCAGTTGTGACTATATTTGCAATGATCTATTATGGTGTCCCCGGAGCTTATCAAGTATGCATCCTATAATTAGGTATTAAATTAATTGTTTGATAAAAATATGGTTATTATCCTGAAATGTGTATTCCCTTTCTCTTTTTTATACCTACAGGTGTCCTGTCCCACCCCTTATTGTTAATTTTTGCCCTGATGAAGGTGTCGCCCCGGCTGGGGCAAAACACCCAAACGCGCATTGGCGTTTTTCGTGAGGGGGTAGCTGGACTGTATCTACCCCTACTACCCCCACCACCATGATGATTTGTTCCATTCTGTCACCTGACCACCTTGTGGTGTTTTTGATATTGAGGTTGTTGTGAATTGTTTGTTTGAGGTATGGGTATGCTTGATGAATTTTGGGAATACTTGAAGGGATAAATGTGATGTATGAAACAGGATTGTGGGATTTGATGTATTGGTGTTTTGTGCTATTGAATTCTGACATGTTATTTAATACAATCACTATATATTTTGTAAAAGCCGATGTGACTGACGATTTCTGCACTTGATCTGCTTCCGTGATAGTGCCTATTCAAGGATCCTGTTCTGGGGCCTAGTTTGAAGATTCGGGGCAGGTAGCCTTTTTGCCTTTGGTGCTTCTTTTGTTACCCTGTGTACCTACCTCTATTTTGTCAGTGGTCACTCTTCTTAGTGGCTCTCTATGTGGTAGCTGTGGAGAGCAGTCTTCAGGCTTAGTCCTGAAGGAGTGTAAAGCAACTTGTTTCACCAGGACATAAACTTATGGGTAGAGATTAAGTGAAAATTAACCACACAGTGTATTTATAAAAATATGTATTTATTATAAGACTCTCACTAACACATGCAGATATCTCCTACCCGGAGATACACACAATGTACACAATACTTTGCAATAAAAACAGGTGATAATTAGCATGAATACACAGTGGTCGCTAGGGGGAGACCAAACCATATACTAAAATAGTGCTATGCAAACCCCAACTTAAGTCAAGACTATACCCAGAAGACGTAGATGTGCCGGCGACCCAAGGAGCCAGCTGAGGTAGTAACCAGGAACCCCACGAAGGCTGTGTGCAGAGTGGGAACATGACCGCAGGTAAGTCATGGTTGCATTTTTAAAGAAGAAGAACCCTTCCCAGTGGACCTTGAAGAAACCCTGTGGAAGACAGAAGAACGGAGAGCCACCCCACCAATGGATACCCTAGGAAGAGGATACCTACACCAGGGGATCCAGGTGCATAGGTGTTAAGTGAGGCCGGAAACCGACTTCAAATACAATGGAGGCCTTCAGGAACATGCTGCTGCTGGAGAAGGCGAAAGTGTCTGGTGGAATCAAGATGAGAAGTACCTGGATGCAGAGGTGACAGAGTCTATGCCACTAAGGAATGACCAGGAAGTACGGAAGACAAATGCCCACTGATGTCGGGTGTTGCAGGAGAGCTGACGGTGACCTTGGAGGTGCAGCTGTGCGGACCGGGCGATGCTGTGGGGGAGACGTTCACAAGCTGTCCCACAACGGATGTCGAGAGTTGAGAGGTTGGTGTTTGTCAGGAGCACCAACAAGCCTTGGCACCTGCACACAATGTGAAAAGCAAAGAAGTTGGATTGTCGGGACCAGCAAGGTCAGGTGACTCATCACAAGGAGGGGAGTAAGGGCAGACCCCAAGCAATCAGGGGAGCCAGCAGAAATTAAGGAAGACCCTCAAGAGGACCCACATACTGGAGGTACTGGAGTCGCAAGGACCTCAAGCAGCTCACCAAAAATGCAAGCCCACGGTGCAAGTGATGTGGTGAGGATGAAGATCTTGATCACAGGAGATGCTTGAGACTGGGGCTACTTGGAGTCTGAATATCTTGGAGGAAGGAAGCCAACAAGCCTTTGCAACAGCAAATCAACGCACTACTCAGGGGTTCGGTTCCTGCAGCTCAGACAAGGGATACTGACCTCAAACTTGGTGAGAAGACAGGGCAGGCCTCAAGGGATGTGAAGAACCACCACCTGTATTGCTGACATTTTCGGGGTTAGTGGAAGCTCGGGATAAACAGACTGGTCAGCTTTGTTGCGGTGCCTGCAGAAGCAGGGAAGTGACTCCTTCACTTCAAGGGAGATTCCTTCAGGTGTCTTGGATGTCCACAGCACGGACATAGACGTTGCAGGATGACGAGACCAGGAGCAGCATGAGTCTTCCCAGTTGCAATCTCAGAGCAAGGTCCAGCGAAGTCCAGAGTGCCCAGATGGTTGAAGAAGTGGTGTCTTGAAATGAATCTTATCCCACGACGAATCTAGGGACCCACCTACTGGTAAGCCCTTAAGTACCCTAAGGAAAGGGTTGGGACGATTGAGGGTTACCTCCCAGGGGAGGGGTCGGACAGTGGGGAGGATATTCCCATGTCCTTTGTCCAGTTTCGCACCAGAGCGGGAGCACACGGCACCCTGAGCTAATTTGAACTGGACTATGCAATGAGGGTACCAAATGTGGCCCTTAAGCAGACTGAGTGGCGCTGCTAGGTGTTCCCACCAAGCCCCTATAAACTAAACCCTGTCTGGGAGGTGGTCACACCTCCACTCTGACAGAAAACCTATTGTTCTGCCTTCCCCAGCTCGAGCTTGGCTCAGCAGCAGGAGGGCAGAATCATGTCAAGTGTCAGGAGCAGCCATGTTGTGCTGTCCGAGTCTAGTAGACTTATACCGCAAGCATTGAGGGCCTCCCGAAGGAGCTTTACAGTGCATGGAATCATGCCTCCAACACCGTTTACGGTCTGGGGTTATGATTTCAACATGTTTAATACCAAACATGACAGGGTTCATTATAGCCAGTTTAGAAATTGGTCATCGCGTAATGACGCATGGCCAGTTCTATGTATTGTAATGGCGGATGCACTTATAACCCAGTAGAATGGACTCTGAAGGTTGTAGGGGTGTCCTGCTCATGCAAGGACACTCTCACACTTAGAACCGAGCACCTTCCCTTCAGGATGGAAAGGCCTGCCTTGGGGGTGACATATAGGATATAAGTGCAGTAACCTCAGATATAGGAAAACCTACATCTATTGTAAGTGGTGGTAGCACCAGTTTAACCTGGCTGCAATGGCAGGCCTGTGGTTACAGTCTGAGTGATCTCCCATGGGAGGCATAATACATGCTTTAGACCATGTGGTACCACTGGTGTAAATATGCCCTGGGTACTTTAGTACCATATGCCAGGGACTTATAACTGTACACCAGTATCCAATCTTGTATCAATCAATCAATCAATCAAGACATTTGTAGTGTGCACTACTCACCTGTGAGGGTCTCAAGGTGCTGGGGAGGAAGGGGTGGTGCTACTGTTTGAACAGGAAGGTCTGGAGGAGCCTCCTGAAGGTTAGTTGGTCCTGGGTCTGCCGTAGGAGGATGGGGAGGGTGTTCCATGTCTTGGCGGCGAGGTGGGAGAATGATCTGCCGCCGGTGGTTGTTCTTCGGATGCAGGGGACGGTGGCGAGTGCGCGGTCCGTGGAGCTGTCGGTTCGGGGTGTAGAAGGTGAGTCGTCTGTTGAGGTATGCCGGTCCGGTGTTGTGGAGTGCTTTGTGTGCCTGGGTGAGGAGCTTGTAGGTGATCCTCTTGTTGACGGTAAGCTAGTGCAGGTCTTTCAGGTGTGGTGTGATGTGGCCATGGTGAGGGATGTCGAGGAACAGGCATGCGGAGGCGTTCTGTATGCGTTGTAGTCATTTCAGGAGTGTGGCTGGGGTTCCTGCGTAGAGGGTGTTTCCGTAGTCCAGCCTGCAGCCAAAAAGGGCCTGGGTGGCTGTTCTACTTGTTTCGGTGGGGATCCATCTGTATATCTTGCAGAGCATGCGGAGGGTGTTGTAGCAGGAGGATGAGATGACGTTGACTTGCTTGGTCATGTAGAGCGTTGAGTCGAGGATAAATCCCAGGTTGCGTGCATGGTCGGTGGGTGTAGATGCTGTTCCCAGAGCGGACGGCCAAAAGGAGTCGTCCCATGCTGAGGGGGTGGATCCGAAGATGCGGACCTCTGTCTTGTCTGAGTTCACTCGGTGAAGGTTTTCATTCCTTCGTGGAGGTTGGTTTTGGCGGTGAGGGGGTCCTTGGTGAGGGAGAGGATCAGGTGGTTGTCGTTTGGCGTAGGAGATGATGATGAGGTCATGCAGTCGGGCGACATGGGCGAGCGGTGCCATGTAGACGTAGAATAATATTGGGCTAAGGGATGATCCTTGGGGTATGCCGCAGATGATCTCGAAGGCTTCGGAGCGGAAAGGGGGGAGGCGGACGCTCTGGGTCCTGCCAGAGAGGCAGGTGGTGGTCCAATCCAGAGCCTTGTCTCGGATCCCTGTGTTGTGGAGGCATGTGCGTAGGGTGCAATGGCAGACAGTGTTGATGGCGACAGATAGGTCCAGGAGGATGAGGGGCGCAGTTTCTCAGTTGTCCAGTAGGGCCCTGATGTCATCGGTGCAGCAATGAGGGCAGCCTTGATGCTGTGGTTGCTGCGGAACCCGGACTGGGACGGGTCCAGGGTGTTGGTCTCCTCGAGGTAGCAGGTCAGCTGTCTGTTGATGGTCTTCTCAATGACCTTCGCGGGGAACAGGAGCAGGGAGATTGGCCGGAAATTCTTGAGGTCCCTCAGATCTGCCTTGGGTTTCTAGAGTAAGGTGTTGATCCCGGCGTGCTTCCAGCTTTCTGGGAAGGTTGCGGTCTCGATGGAGATGTTGATGTCCTTGCGGAGATGGGGTGAGATGGTGGCGCTAGCTTTGTTGTAGATGTGGTTTGGGCATGGGTCTGACGGAGAGCCGGAGTGTATTGTGTTCATGATTTTGATGGTGTTGTCGTCATTTGTGTTGGTACAGGTGAGCAGGGGGTTGATGTGGGTGGTGGCCATGGGTTCTGCATTATCGGTGGTTGTCAAGGCAGTCGGGTTGTTGAAGCTGTTGTGGATGTCTGCGATTTTGCGATGGAAGAAGGTGGCAAGGGAGTTGCACAGGTCTTGCAATGGTGAGATGTCGTTGGTGTTGGAGCTGGGGTTGGAGAGTTCCTTCATGATGTTGAATAGCTCTTTGCTGTTGTGCACTTTGTTGTCGAGTCGGTCCTTGAAGGAGGCCCTTTTGGCGAATCTGATGAGGTGATGGTGTCTACGGGTGGCGTTCTTGTGGGCTGCATAGCTGTCTGGTGTCTGTTTGCGGTGCCATTTCTTCTCTAGTGTGCAGCAGGTTTGCTTGGAGGCCTGGAGGTCAGCGGTAAATCAGCTGGCTTTCTTGTTAGTGTGCCTGTTGGAGGGTTTCTTGATCGGGGCGAGAGTGTTGGCGCAGTTGTCGGCTCCAACTCCGGAGGTTGCGTCGGGCGGTGGGGTCGGCAGGTGGGCTTGGGGCAAGGGTGGTGTTTCGCTGATTTTCGGTGATTTTGCTCCAGCTACGGTGGGGGATCTGTTGATTGTGGTGGTGCATGGTAGGTTTCCGGAAGGTGAAGTGGATGCAGCGATAGTCGGTCCAGTAGAGTTCGGTGGTGTGGGTGAAGGTGACGAGGGGGCTTGCGGAGAAGATGGGATCAAGTGTTTGGCCCGGCAGAGTGGGTGGGCATTGTGACGAGCTATATGAGTCCGAGGTTGGTGAGGTTGTCAATCATGGTGTTGGAGTTGGTGTTGTTCTTGAGGTGGAAGTTCAGGTCCCCGAGGAGGATGTAGTCTGTGGAGGCAAGGGCGTGCGTGCTGATGAAGTTGGCGATGGAGTCGCTGAACTGGGGCCGTGGTCCAGGGGGGTCTCTTAGGGTGGTGTTGGGATCGGTCTGGATCTAGAAGTGCAGGTGTTCGGCAGTGCTGATGGTGTCATCAGTGCTGGTCGAGACCTTGAGGGTATTGTGGATGAGGGCGATTGCCACTCCTATTCCATTGGTGCGATCCCTGCAGGAGATCTTGTAGCCGCCCGGGATGGCAATGGCGATGTCAGGTGCTGAGGAGGTGTTCATCCAGGTCTCTGTCAGGAAGGTGATGTCTGGGAAGGATGTGTCGAGCAAGTCCTAGAGTTCGACAACGTGTTTGCGTTTGGAGCGGGTGTTTAGTAGTATGCATCTGAGGTGGTTGCGTCCTGTCAAGGTGGGCCTCTCAGAGGCTGGCCAAGCTGCAGCTTTGGCAGGAAAAGGGTCCTTTTGTGTGCTTCGGGTGGCCAGGAAGCAGGTGTACAGTTGTCCGGCATTGAGTGCGTGGAGGGTGCTAGCATCGTAGCTGCGTTGTGGCGTTCACGGGCCAGGGGGGTCTGGTGCTGGGAGCAGTCCAGGCCCAGACAGGCGCAATTGGCTTGCAATAGGAATGCCTTCGGCAAAAGCGAAATACAGTTATACACAATACATGGGCAGGAGCACAATTACAGCAGTGCCGGCAGACAGAAAGGGGCAGATCGAGCGCAGAGAGCTACGGCCTCGAACCTTCAAGCAAGTGGCAGCAGCAGGCTCAGGGCCGGCGACACACAGGTGATGCTGTGCGGTATGGGGAGCGACCTGCCTGAGGACAGGGTCAAGGGTCACTCTACTCACCGCGCAGCGGCTTCCATATAATGGGAGGTGGGAGAGAGGAGCAGCTGGGAGGCGGGTACAGGGCAGCGAATGGGAGAGCAGGGCGAGCAGTGACACAGCGGCAGGAGAAACGGGAGGGGAGCGGGCAGAGGGATACAGAAGGCAAAAGGGAGCAGAAACAGCATAAGAGTGCCAAAGAAAAGGAATAAAAAAGCGAAATACAATTATACACAATACAGGGGCAGAAGCACAATTACAGCAGTGCTGGCAGAGAGAAAGGGGCAGATCGGGCGCACAGAGCTACGGCCTCGGACCTTCAAGCAAGTGGCAGCAGCGGGCTCAGGGGCCCGGGAAACACAGGTGGTGCTGTGCGGAGTGGGGAGTGACTTGCCTGAGGACAGGGTCAAGGGTACCTAAGTACTTTACCATAACCAATTTACGGGAGAAAGCATATAGACTGGGGTCCTGGTTAGCAGGATCCCAGACAGACTAGTCAGAAACAGCATAGCACAGGCAAAAAAGTGGGGGTAACCATAAAAGCAGATACTACTTTCCTACAGTGACTTACTCTTGTAGCTTTTCAGACTTTCTCCTAAATTCTAGGAGTAAGGTGAGAGTATAGTGTAACAGAAGTACTACAAGAGTAAGTGACAGAAAAATCATTCTCATTAAGGCAGAAAATATTTGACTGCTGTTAGATCAGTTAGCCTGCTTCATAGGTGTTTTCAATACATCAGTCAGGTGAAAAGAGTGTGTCGACATTTTAAGAACATTCCAGCCAAACACTCACTTTCGAATGTCCTCACATACTTATTACTTTTCAAACTCACACCCTAGCTTATATCTATTAGAACAATCAGGGTGATTGAAAATGGTGCATCTACATTTTGAGAACCCACCTTTCACCATGCAGGTGCACAACTTAAGCCACTGTAAACACCAATCCCTCCCACATCCTCTGGGGCAGAAACATCCGTCACCCAAAAAATCCAAGGGAAAAAGATGAGAGGACCTAACCCCCTGCAGCACACATGCAAAACGGAAAATGCCTTTCAACATAGTTATTGTGCAGGAAGACATCCCTTTCTGAATCAAAACAATATCGGCCACAATGCAGAGACCCTTGGACAAAGGTGCAAGGGTGTCTGCATTGGCACCCGCGCAGGGACAGAGCAGAACAGCACCACATTTTTGTAGATGTTGCGCTGTTCTCCTGTTCACACAAAGCAGCAGAGAGTAGGAAAAAATCATGAAATAGAAAAGAACTACTTCAAAAGAGGATCTTGGACAAAGAGAGGTTCAGTGTGAGTTATTAAGATGTTGGTCGAACAGGAACACTTTTTCCTAAAGTCCACTAAGAAGTCAGATTGTCTGATTTGTGAATCCTGTCTCACTGTTGCAGCGATCGAGGAGGCTTAAATGTCTGTTTTTTTGGTAACTGTAATTGTGTATATATATAGTGCTTACTACCCCTGATAAAGGGCTGAAGCACTTTTTGGAGGGGGGCGACCTTTGACCCTGCCCTCAGGTAGGTTGACCCCCAGCCTCCTCACGGTCCTCCTGTGACACTGCCCTCGCTGTCCCCTTGCCCCTGCCGCTGCCTGGTGCTGCGTGAGTGTCCTCTGCTTGTTGCTCCCTGTTTTTGTCAGCCCCCACTGTACTTGTGCTGTGCCCTTGTAACACCCTTTTTTCGCCTTCTGTGCCCCTTTTTTCCCGTATTGCCTCTGTGTCCTATCCTAGCTTCCCCCGGTCTCCCTCTGTGCCATCTTTCCCACCGCTGCGTCCATGCAGCCCCACCCCCCCGCTGATCCCATTCGCCGCCCCACTCCCGCCTCCCAGCTGCTCCTCCCTCCCACAGCCCCTCATATGGAGGCCGCGCGGCGGTGAAGGGAGCGACCTTTGACCCTGTCCTCAGGTAGGTCGCGCCCCAGCCGCCACACGGTCCTCCTGTGGCGCTGCCCCCGCTGTCGCCTTGCCCCTGCCGGTGCCTGGTGCTGCGTGAGTCTCCTCTGCCTGTTGCTCGCCATTTTTGTTAGCCCCCAATGTACTTGTGCTGTGCGCTTGCATCCCCTTTTTTCGCCTTCTGTGCCCCTTTCCCCCCGTATTGCATGTGAGAAGTTGGCCTGATATATGATGCTCACTAGTTCTAGTGATCACCTTGTATCAGTCCAAACAACCCTTATGGTGATTGGTTGTAAGTCAACCTTATAGGCCAGCTATTCTAATGGTTGCATGGACAAAGCAGTCGTAGGCTTAACTCTTTTGGCATGTGAAGCCAGCTGTTTTACCACATATAAACCCTTGAATACCAAATGAAAGGACACCACACAGGTTGTTATGAAAATAAACAAGATATTTATTACTAACAAAACACCTCTGAACTCTTCATGAGATCAGAGGGCTAAGCACATGACAAGACTCTTAAGAAAAATACGTTAAGTTGCACAAATTACAATGGTGCCCTAGGGGCACGACAAACCATATACTGAGTAAATGGTATAAGGAAATCGATAGAGGAAATGAAGATGTCCAGAGGCTGTAGGATCGCTGGGACTACACTACCCTAACCTTAGGTAAGGAGCAGGAGGCCCACGGGACGCGTGTGCAGAGTGTGAACTCACAAGCGAGATGCGGACAAAGTCAATGGACACTAAAAATTACGAAAAGGTAAGTAAAAGACAGTTCCGACTAGTTAGGACTAAAACGACAGGGTACCTGGACACTAGGAGAGTCAATCTACCCTTGAGCACCGAAATGCTCTTGTTACCTCACCCACGAGCTGCGGTGCATAGGTGTGAAAGTGTGTCGGGTTTCCGCTTCGAAGTCTATGGAGCCTTGAAGAAAGATGCTGCAGGCGACCAGGAGGAAGATGTCCGGTGCGATCCAAGGGTGGATCGAGGAAGATGAAGACCTGAAAGCAGAGGGGACAATGTTCAAAGTCACTAGCCAGTGACCGCAGTGGAACCAGGAAGGAACCAGGTGCTGTCATCGCGATCAGGTGAAGAGTGGACGCTTGACTCCGCAGCCACGTGGACCAGGAGGTGTCTTCGACGACCAGGATGGAGGCATGAGCTGTCCCACGCAGGCTCTCGCTGTCGGCGGTGTTGGTTCCGGATTCGGGGTCAACAGGCCTTGTCAAAGGCAACCCACGCGGTGAGTAGAAAAGGAGTCTGGTGCGGACCAGGAGGGTCCGGGGTGCTTCTCCTTTGCAGGGAAGCAAGGACCAGTCTGGAGCAACCAGACTAGCAATGTAGATTTCATGGGCGTCGTCTAGGAGGTCACTAGCCAGCAGGTAAGTGACCAGACAGCGCGTCGAGCAGCAATCAAGCAAAAGGGCCCCACACAGATCTCGTGGATGCTGGAAGGCTGATCTTCTGTGCAGGAGCTGCTCGGGGCTAGGGCTTCTCAATCCCCAAAGCACTTTCTCGAGGATGCCTCTGAAGTTGTGCTGGAAGCAAAGTGCAGTTTCTTCAAGATGGCCGGTCCCACGTGTCTCGTTGCACCCACGGATCTCAGCTGTGCTGCAGATGTAGGTAGAGGTCGGAGAGGTCTGGAAGTCCGGATCTCGTCAAGCTCTGAAGTCTGGTTCCAGGCAGGAAGGACGACAATGTGAACCGCTAGGACTCTTGATGGTGCCTGCTTGTGCAGGGTGGTCACTTCTTGGCCACAAGGGAGATTTTCTTCAGTCTTCTGTGGAGCAGAACGTCGAAGTCCAGAGTTTCTTCTTTGTAGGTTCAATTCAGGATAATCTAATTTGGAACGGGACCAGCTCCTACCTTTATTCTCCTAAAGGGGGCTGTACTGTGACTAGGTCCCTCATATGGGTGGGACCAGGAAGGGGGGTGGTTACACCCCTATCCTTTGTCCGGTTTCGTGCCAGCAACTGGTTTGTACCGGGGTATGCACAGGGACACCTTGTGTGCCCCAGGCATGTCTCATTCCTTTCAGCCTGTCCTACCTCAATACACAAAATCCTGTCTGGGGTGGTGCTAGCACCTCCCAAGGCAGGGAACCCTTTGTCCATGCCTCCCTCACTGGAAGGACTCCCAGCAGCAGGAGGTCAGACTTGTGTCTGTGGTGGCAGCATCCATTTTGTGATGCTGAGGCTCAAGTTAACTTTAACTGGGGTTCACAGTTACATACATGTTGTGTCCCTCTAAAAGGGTGGAATGCTACCCCCGTCACCAGAACTGGTGAGGGGATAGTATTCCAATTTGCATGACACCTTACTCAACATGTTTTGATAATGCTATGCCAAAGTTAGCAATAACCGCGAAATTTTTAATGCACTTAAGAGTATATGGTATAGCGTTATCATGGAAACAGCTAAAGGACTTGGTTCCGAAAGCTGCAGACAGGCTCAGCTCATGCTAGAGCACCATCTCACATAATTCCAAGCACCCTGCCTCCAGGATTGTTAAGGCCTGCCATAGGAGTGACTTATAGGAGTATATGTGTCCATTTTAGGGTTAGATATAGGTATACTACATATAAAGCAAAGGGTGATTATCCCACCTTGTCCCAGCTGTGTTACCAGCCAGTTGTGTCTGTTTAGATGGCCAGCCAGGGGTGGCACAATACATGCCCTGGGTACCTAAGGAACACTGTACAAGGACTTACAAGAGTGACCTAATACCAATTGGTAAATGCACCTAAAGTACATGGATGTCAATTTAGAGAGAGAACAGCTAGGCTGTGGGTCTGATTATCAGGCCCACAGCCAGGGAAAGTTGTAAACCAGTGAAGCAAAAAGCAGAAATCTGGGGTGACCATTGGATTGCAGACCCTACTCTCCTACATAACCCCCCCAAACGTAGGGACATTAAACTTACCTTGACCAGGTGAGTCTTCTTATTCTAAGTGGAAATACCTGGAGAGACCATCTGCATTGCCATGGTCAGTCCCTGGTCTGTGCTCCACTGTAAAGTCCATCCCCTGTAGGGAAATGGACCACCTAAGAAGTTTGGGGGTTTCACCCTTCATTTGATTTAGCCACAAGAGGGGCTTATGGTCTGTCTGAATCTTGAAGTGATTCCAAATAAGTATGGCCTCAACTTCTTCAGGGCCCAAACCCCAGCAAAGGCCTCCCTCTCAATAGCTGGCCAACGTTTCTCTCTAGGGGTCAGCCTTCTACTTATAAAAGTAATGGGTTGGCCGTGACCATCATTATTCAGTTGAGATAGAACAGCTCCCACACCCAAGTCAGAAGCATCTGTTTGGACAATGAATGTTTTGGAGTAGTCTGGACTCTTGAGAATAGGTGCAGTACACATGGCCTGCTTCAGGTCATCGAATGCCTTTTGACAGCTAACTGTCCACAGAACTTTCTTTGGCATGTTCTTGCTTGTCAGGTCATTAAGTGGTGTCACAATGGTCCCATAATTTCTGACAAATTTCCTATAGTAACCAGACTGGCCCAAGAAAGCTCTGACCTGTGTCTGGGTGGTTGGAGGAGCCCAGTCCTTTATGGCCTGTATCTTGCTCTCCAATGGTTGAACCTGGCCTCCACGTACAAGGTGGCCCAGGTACACAACCTGACTCTGCCCTATCTGGCACTTGGTAGCCTTGATAGTGAGGCCTGCCTACTGCAGGGCCTCCAAAACTTTCCTCAGGTGGATCAGGTGATCCTCCCAGGTGGAGCTGAAGACAGCAATATCATCTAGATATGCTGCACAAAAGTCATCCAACCCAGTGAGAAAGTGGCAGGTGCATTTTTCAAACGAAAGGGCATCACCACAAATTGGTAATGACCTCCTGGGGTAGAAAATGCTGTTTTGGCCTTGGCATCCTAAGCTAACCTGATTTACCAATAACCAGCTGTCAGGTCAAATGTACTCAAGAATTTGGCAGAAGCCAATTTATCTATGAGTTCATCTGCCCTAGGTATTGGATGGTCATCTGTCTTAGTGACAGAATTGAGACCCCTGTAGTCTACACAAAACCTCATCTCTCTCTTACCATCCTGGGTGTGAGGTTTAGGCACTAGAACTACAGGACTAGCCCAAGGGCTCTCTGAGGGTTCAATGACTCCCAATTCCAACATCTTTTGTACTTCTTTCTTTATGCAGTCCCTGACGTGGTCAGGTTGCCTGTATCTTTATAGGCAGACTGTCACCAGTGTCCGCCCCATGGGTGCACCAGTTTGTCTGACTGGGGGTCAGAGAGAACAGTTGTCTAAAGGATTGAAGAACCTATTTGCAATCCTTTTGCTGATGCTCAGAGAGGCTGTCATAAAAGACCACACCATGTACTGACCGATCATCAGGGTTCTGAGTGAGCAGGTCTGGGAGAGGGTCACTCTCTTCCTCCTGTCCCTCATCTGTGGCCATGAGCAAGCCCATGTCCGCCCTGTCAACAAATGCCTTGAGCCTGTTCACATGAAGTACTCTGTGAGGGCTCCTGGGAGTTCCAAGGTCCACCAGGTAGGTGACCTCTCCCTTCTGCTCAATGATGGTGTGAGGTCCAGACCATTTGTCTTGGAGAGCTGCTGGGGCCACTGGCTCCAACACCCACACCTTCTGCCCTGGCTGGTAAACAGTTAGGACAGCCTTTTGGTCATGCCAAGCTTTTTGAAGTTTTTGGCTGGCCTCAAGGTTTTTGGATGCCTTCTCCATGTACTCTGCCATCCTGGAGTGGAGACCAAGTACATAGTCCACTATGTCAAGTTTAGGCTTTTTGAGAGGTAACTCCCATCCTGCCTTCACAAGACACAGGGGTCCTCTTACAGGATGCCCAAATAGAAGCTCAAAAGGGCTGTAGCCAACCCCCTTCTGTGGGACCTCTCTGTAAGCAAACAGAAGGCAGGGTAAAAGGATGTCCCATCTTCGCCTAAGTTTTCCGGTAACCCTTTTATCACCGCTTTTAGGGTCTTGTTGAATCTCTCCACAAGCCCATTGCACTGTGGGTGATAAGGGGTGGTGAATTTGTAATTTACACCACACTCCTTCCACATTGCAGTCAAGTATCCTGACATGAAGTTTGCACCTCTGTCAGAGACAACCTCCTTGGGAAACCCCCCTCTGGAGAAAACTGCAAGTAGGGCCCTGGCCACAACAGGAGCTGTAGTGGTCCTAAGGGGAATAGCTTCTGGATACCTGGTGGCATGATCCACTACCACCAGTACAAATCTGTGCCCAGATGCTGTTGGGGGGTCCATTGGTCCAACAATGTCTATCCCCACTCTTTCAAAGGGTACCCCCACCACAGGTAGTGGTATAAGGGGGGCCTTTGTTGTGCCACCTGATTTGCCACTGGCTTGACAGGTGACACATGAGCGACAAAACTCTTTGGTGTCTTCAGACATATGAGGCCAGTGAAAGTGAAGGACAAGTCTTTCCCAAGTCTTGTTCTGGCCTAAGTGACATGCAATGGTAATTTCATGGGCTAAGGTAAGAAGGAAACCTCTAAGGGACAAGGGGATGACCAGCCTCCTGGTAGCACCAGGCTTGGGGTCTCTTGCCTCAGAATATAGGAGTCCATCATCCCAGTATACCTTGTGGGTACCTGTAGCATTCCCTGCAGCCTCAGCAGCGGCTTGCTGTCTGAGGGGTTAAAGGGAGGAACACTCTAACTGTGCCTGCCTCAAGTCTGCCCTGGAAGGTCCCCCTATCCCAAGAAACTCAACCTGATCAGGTTCAAGCTCCTCTAGGACAGTTCCATCTGGGGTCATTGGGTCAGTCTCCTGAGAGGGCTGATCCTCAACTTGAGGCAGGGGGGAAGGCACTGCCTTAACCCTACTGCTCTTCCTCTTGCGTAGTGTCTGATCCATTGTTCCAGGATCCAGCACTTGTGCAGCTGGGCATTTCTTGGCCTGTGACCTGGTCACAGCAAGGACATGTGTTGACTAACCTAACATTTCCACATGAGTCCTGTACTCCACTTCTGACCATAAGGAGGATTTAAATCATTGCCCAAAAGACAGTCTACTGGGAGGTCTAAACTAACTACAACCCTTTTGAGGCCAGTTACCCCTCCCCAGGAGAAGTTAACAACTGCCATACTGTGATTGGTAGTGACGTTGCTAGCATTGGACACTGGGTAGTCTGAACCTAGTATGATCTGATCAGGGTCCACAAAGTTTGGTGTCACCATAGTGACACTGGCACATGTGTCCCTGTAGGCCTGAGCCATTTTTCCATTGATTAAAGGTGTTTGCCTGTATTTATTTAACACAAAAGAGGGGCGAGGGTCAAATCAGTTTATACTCTAACACCCCAGACCCCCAAGAAACTCAAATGTACGCACATAGGGGGTGTATAGAGTGGATTACACATACAAAATATACAAACAGAAAGGACCCCAATAAGGCAAATCGCTCTGTTTGGAAAAACTGCCCTCACTCACATACCGAGGTATGTGACATGCTTCATCATCGGGCCTGCTTACAATATGCCCTGGTGTAGCCACACACAGGGCGGAGCATTAGGGAGGGGGAAAAATAATAAATTCCTCTTAACAAGACGTTCTGGGTGTCTCTGAACATCAACCTGTACTGTTCAGTTGTTAAGCCAAACCCATCAATCAGTGCATTTTTCAGGACTTGGTAATCATTAGCATCCTCAGCTCTAACAGTGAGGAGCTTATCTCTACCTTCACCTTCAAAGGAGAGCCACAAGATAGCTGCCCATTGACTCTGGTGTATCTGCTGTACTGTGCAGGCCCTCTCCAGAGCAGTCATCCATTTGTGGATGTCATCCCTTACCTTATAGGGGGGCACTATTTTACTCAGGTGTCTATTATCAAAATTCCTGTCTTTATCTCTAGGGATAATGCTGCCACCAGTGGGTTCTAAACCCACTCACATTCTGCTCTCTGGCAAAGGCAAGTTTCTCCTAGGCAAGGGCAAGTTCTTCCCTTTGGATACTCAGATTAACTTCCTTCATCTTTGCTTCATGTTCTCTTCTCTGAGGCGAAGTCATCCCCCTCAGAGAAGATGCCTGAGAGACATGGGAATGAATAGATCTGTTAGAGCCTTTGGAGTGAGACCTAGCTCTTCTATTCCCAAGGTTAGGCCTGCTTGTGGATAGGTCCGGTGCTCCCCCAGCTCCATCCCCATGTAGGCTTAAGTTGGCCCTAGTAAGTCTGCTGACTATAGCTTGGCCATTGTCTACCTCTTCCTCAGATGAGTTCCCATCTTCCCTACCATCTACATCTTCTGTTTCAGGGAGGTCAGACTCAGGGTCACCTTCTAAGGGGGGCATGCTTCCATCTGTAGGATCAGAGGAGCCTGGGTTAGAAGCCCTTCTAGCATCATATGTCTCTAAGAGACCTAGCAGAAAAGGAAGGGTAGGGTTAGAACCCTGTCTCAGTTTCCTGGAGGTACACAATTGTCTCATCTCCTGGAAGCTGAGTGCTGCATATCTGAAAAGGACCTGTGGAGGGTCACTAATCACAGGGGGGGCCACTGCGTTCTCTCCTGTGATAGACATGCTTTCTATTGAGGTGTAAGTGGTGCACTTACCTACACTATGGGTTTTCCTACTGATCCCTTGCTAAGAGTTGTAGTCAGGGTGTACTACTCCCTTTCTACTACAACAGCTGGTTGAGTAGAACTCAGTGTATTTCTAAGCTTTGTTATATGTACCTATGGTACATTATGTGATCTTTCAAATGATGTCTCAAGATTATATTTGGTAAAAACAAAAGCAAGCTCAAATCCCACCGCTGCCACCAATGTGAGAAGTCGGCCTGATATATGATGCTCACTAGTTCTAGTGATCACCTTGTATCAGTCCAAACAACCCTTATGGTGATTGGTTGTAAGTCATCCTTATAGACCAGCTATCCTAATGGTAGCATGGACAAAGCAGTCTTAGGCTAAACTCTTTTGGCATGTGAAGCCAGCTGTTTTACCACATATAACCCCTTGAATACCAAATGAAAGGACAGCACACAGGTTGTTATGAAAATAAACAAGATATGTTTTACTAACAAAACACCTCTGAACTCTTTATGAGATCAGAGGGCTAAGCACATGACAAGACTCTTAATAAAAATTCGTTAAGTTGCACAAAATACAATGGTGCCCTAGGGGCACGACAAACCATATACTAAGTAAATGGTATAAGGAAATCGATAGAGGAAATGAAGATGTCCAGAGGCTGTAGGATCACTGGGACTACACTACCCCAACCTTAGGTAAGGAGCAGGAGGCCCACGGGACGCGTGTGCAGAGTGTGAACTCACACGCAAGATGCGGAACAAAGTCAATGGACACTACAAATTATGAAAAAATAAGTAAAAGACAGTTCCGACTAGTTAGGACTAAAACAACAGGATACCTGGACACTAGGAGAGTCAATCTACCCTTGAGCACCGAAATGCTCTCGTTACCTCACCCACGGGCTGCGGGTGCATAGGTGTGAAAGTGTGTCGGGTTTCAGCGTCGAAGTCTATGGAGCATTGAAGAAAGATGCTGCAGGCGACCAGGAGGAAGATGTCAGGTGCGATCCAAGGGTGGATCGAGGAAGAAGAAGACCTGAAAGCAGAGGGGACAATGTTCAAAGTCACTAGCCAGTGACCGGAGTGGAACCAGGAAGGAACCAGGTGCTGTCGTCGCAACAGGTGAAGAGTGGACGCTTGACTGTGCAGCCACGTGGACCAGGAGGTGTCTTCAACGACCAGGATGGAGGCACGAGCTGTCCCACGCAGGCTCTCGCTGTCGGCAGTGTTGGTTCAGGATTCGGCGTCAACAGGCCTTGGCAAAGGCAACCCACGCCGTGAGTGGAAAAGGCGTCTGGTGTGGACCAGGAGGGTTCGGGGTGCTTCTCCTTTGCAGGGAAGCAAGGGCCAGACTGGAGCAACCAGACCAGTGATGTAGATTTTGTGGGTCGTCGTCTAGGAGGTCACTAGCCAGCCGGCAAGTGACCAGACAGTGCGTCGAGCAGCAATCAAGCAAAAGGGCCCCACGCAAATCTTGTGGATGCTGGAGGGCTGATCTTCTGTGCAGGAGCTGCTCGGGCTGGGGCTTCTCAATCCTCAAAGCACTTTCTCGAGGATGCCTCTGAAGTCGTGCTGGAAGCAAAGTGCAGTTTCTTCAAGATGGCCGGTCCTACGTGTCTCTTCGCACCCACGGATCTCAGCTGTGCTGCAGATGTAGGTACAGGTCAGAGAGGTCTGGAAGTCCGGATCTCGTCTGGCTCTGAAGTCTGGTTCCAGGCAGGAAGGACGACAAAGTGAATTGCTAGGACGCTTGATGGTGCCTGCTTGTGCAGGGTGGTCACTCCTTGGCCACAAGGGCGATTTTCTTCAGTCTTCTGTGGAGCAGAACGTCGAAGTCCAGAGTTTCTTCTTTGTAGTTTCAATTCAGGATAATCTAATTTGGAATGGGACCAGCTCCTACCTTTATTCTCCTAAAGGGGGCTGTATTGTGACTAGGTCCCTCCTATGGATGGGACCAGGAAGGTGGGAGGATACACCCCCTATCCTTTGTCCAGTTTCGTGCCAGAGCTGGGGCTGGAGTGCCCCAGCTACTGGTTTGAACCGGGGTATGCACAGGGACACCGTGTGTGCCCCAGGCATGTCTCATTCATTTCAGCCTGTCCTACCTCAATTCACAAAATCCTGTCTGGGGTGGTGCTAGCACCTCCTAAGGCAGGAAACCCTTTGTCCAGGCCTCCCTCGCTGGAAGGACTCCCAGCAGCAGGAGGGCAGACTTGTGTCTGTGGTGGCAGCATCCATTTTGTGATGCTGAGGCTCGAATTAACTTTAACCGGGGTTCACAGTTACATACATGTCATGTCCCTCTAAAAGGGAGGAATGCTACCCCCGTCACCAACAGGCGAGGGGGTAGTATTCCAATTCGTATGACACCTTACTCGACATGTTTTGATAATGCTATGCCAAAGTTAGCAATAATCGCAAGGATTATAATGCACTTAAGAGTATATGGTATAGCGTTATCATGGAAACAGCTAAAGGACTTGGTTCCGAAAGCTGCAGACAGGCTCAGCTCGTTGCTAGAGCACCATCTCACATAATTCCAAGCACTCTGCCTCCAGGATTGTTAAGGCCTGCCATAGGAGTGACCTATAGGAGTATATGTGTCCATTTTAGGGTTAGATATAGGTATACTATATCTAAAGCAAAGGGTGATTACACCACCTTGCCCCAGCTGCGTTACCAGCCAGTTGTGTCTGTTTCGATGGCCAGCCAGGGGTGGCACAATACATGCTGCAGCCCCTGGTAGGCCTTGGATGCACTTATGCCCTGGGTACCTATGGTACACTGTACAATGACTTACAAGAGTGACCCAATACCAATTGGTAAATGCACCTAAAGTACATGGATGTCAATTTAGAGAGAGAACAGCTAGGCTGTGGGTCTGATTAGCAGGCCCACAGCCAGGGAAAGTCGTAAACCAGTGAAGCAAAAAGCAAAAATCTGGGGTGACCATAGGATTGCAGACCCTACTCTCCTACATTGCCTCTGTGTCCTCTCCCCGCTACCCCCGGTCTCCCTCTGTGCCATCTTTCCCGCCGCTGCGTCCCTGCGGCCCGCCCCCCGCTGTGCCCATTTGCCGCCCCACTCTCGCCTCCCAGCTGCTCCTCCCTCCCACAGCCCCTCATATGGAGGCCGCGCGGCGGTGAGGGGAGCGACCTTTGACCCTGTCCTCAGGTAGGTCACTCCCCAGCCGCCACATGGTCCTCCTGTGATGCTGCCCCCGCTGTCGCCTTGCCCCTGTCGCTGCCTGGTGCTGCGTGAGTCTCATCTGCTTGTTGCTCCCTGTTTTTGTCAGCCCCCACTGTACTTGTGCTGTGCCCTTGTAACACCCTTTTTTCGCCTTCTGTGCCCCTTTTCCCTGTATTGCCTCTGTGTCCTCTCCTCGCTTCCCCCGCTCTCCCTCTGTGCCATCTTTCCCACCGCTGCGTCCATGCGGCCCCGCCCCCCGCTGATCCCACTCGGCGCCCCACTCCCGCCTCCCAGCTGCTGCTCCCTCCCTCAGCCACTCATATGGAGGCCGCGCGGCGGTGAAGGGAGCAACCTTTGACCCTGTCCTCGGGTAGGATGCCCCCCAGCCGCCACACGGTCCTCCTGTGACGCTGCCCCCGCTGTCGCCTTGCCCCTGCCGCTGCCTGGTGCTGCGTGAGTCTCCTCTGCTTGTTGCTCCCTGTTTTTGTTAGCCCCCACTGTACTTGTGCTGTGCCCTTGTAACCCCCTTTTTTCGCCTTCTGTTCGCCTTCTGTGCCCCTTTTCCCCCGTATTGCCTCAGTGTCCTCTCCCCGCTTCCCCCAGTCTCCCTCTGTGACATCTTTCCCGCCACTGCGTCCCTGTGGCCTCGCCCCCTTCTGTTCCCATTCGCCGCCCCACTCCCGCCTCCCAGATTCTCCTCCCTCCCACAGCCCCTCATATGGAGGCCGCGCAGCGGTGTAGGGAGCAACCTTTGACCCTGTCCTCAGGTAGGTGGCCCCCCCAGCCGCCACACAGTCCTCCTGTGACGCTGCCCCCGCTGTCGCCTTGCCCCTGACGCTGCCTGGTGCTGCATGCATCTCCTCTGCTTGTTGCTTCCTGTTTTTGTTAGCCCCCACTGTACTTGTGCTGTGCCCTTGTAACCCCCTTTTTTCGCCTTCTGTGCCCCTTTCCCCCATATTGCCACTGTGTCCTCTGCCCGCTTCCCCCGGTCTCCCTCTGTGCCATCTTTCCTTCCGCTGCATCCCTGTGGCCCGCCCCCTCACTGCTCCCATTCGCTGCCCCACTCCCGTCTCCCAGCTGCTCCTCCCTCCCACAGCCCCTCATATGGAAGCCGCACAGCAGCCGCGCAGCGGGCGCGCCGCTGGCGCGCCAAAGGCACGCAAAAGGCAAGCCCATCTGTGCCCGTCCGCGCCTCAGCGCCAGAACCCCTGGACCACGAAGCCGCCACAACACCAGACTGCACTACGACTCCAGCACCCTCCACGCACTCAATCCCGGACGAGATTACCCCTGCTACTGGGCCACCCCGAAGCGCACCCAAGGGCCCTTCACCTACCAGAACTGCAGCTTCTTCAGCATCCGACCCGCCAAACCATCAATCAGAGAACCCAACCTCCTCCGATGCATCCTCCTCAACACCTTCTCCTCTTGCAAGCACGCCATCGAACTCTGGGACCTCCTAGACTCAACCAATCCCGACGTCACCTTCTTGACGGAAAGCTGGCTGAACACCACCTTGGCACCAGACATCGCCATAGCCATCCCGGAGGGCTGCAAGATCTCCCGCACAGACCGCACCAACGGAGTGGGAGGGGGAATCGCCATCATCCACAAGGACACCCTCAGAGTCTCGACCAGCACCGACGACACCCTCACCACTGCAGAGCACATGCACTTCCAGATCCACACCAACCCCAACGCCACCCTCAGAGGAACACTCATCTACAGACCATCCTGAACCCGGCCACAGTTCAGCGACACCATCGCCGACCTCATCAGCACCCACGCCCTTGCCTCCGCGGACGACATCCTCCTCGGGGACCTGAACTTCCACCTCAAGAACAACAACGACGCCAACTCCCCCGCCCTGATCGACAACCTCTCAATCCTCTGACTCAAACAACTCGTGACGACACCCACCCACGCCGCTGGACACACACTGGACCCCATCTTTGCCGCAAGTCCCCATGTCTCCTTCAACCACACCACCGAACCCCACTGGACAGACCACAGATGCGTCCACTTCACCTTCAGGAAACCCACCACACACCTCCGCACCCAATAGATGCAACGCCGCTGCTGGGGCAAGATCTCCGAGGACCAACTGACCACCACCCTCGCCCTGGGACCACCCGCCGACCCCACCGACCCCGACACCGCTGCCATCAACCTCAAACAGTGGATCAACAACTGTGCCAAAACCCTTGCCCCACTCAAGACCGACACCACCAATCACGCCAACAAGTAAGCCGTCTGGTTTACCGACGACCTCCGAACCTCCAAGCGCACCTGTCGGAAGCTGGAGAAGAACTGGCTCTGCGACCGAACACCAGACAGCTACACCGCCCACAAGGACGTCACCCGCAGACACCACCAACTCATCAGGACCGCCAAGAGGACCACCATCAAGAACCGCCTGGACAACAACGCACACAACAGCAAAGAGCTCTTCAACATCGTGAAAGAACTCTCCAACCCCAGCGCCAACACCAACAACATATCACCATCACAAGACCTGTGCGACTCACTGGCCACCTTCTTTCACCGCAAGATCACGGACATCCACGACAGCTTCAACACCACCACCCCCACCTCCACCGCCGAGACCACCACCCGTGCGACCACCATGGGTGATCGGCTGACCACCTGGTCCAACGTCAGCAACAATGACACCGTCACGACCATGAACTTCATCCTCTCTTGGTCCCCATCTGACCCATGCCCTCATCACGTTTTCAACAAAGCCAGCACAGCCATCATCCCCCACCTCCAGAAAACAATCAACATCTCCTTCGAAACAGCAACCTTCCCAGAGAGCTGGAAGCATGCCGAGATCAACGCCCTACTGAAGAAACCCAAGGCGGACCCCATTGACCTCAAGAACGTCCGGCCCATCTCCCTGCTTTCTTTCCCAGCGAAGGTCACAGATAAGATCGTCAACAGGCAGCTGACCCGCTACCTCGAAGACAACAATATCCTGGACCCATCCCAGTCCGGCTTCCGCAGCAACCACAGTACCGAGACCGCCCTCATCGCCGCCACAGCCGACATCAGGATCCTTATGGACAAAGGAGAAACAGCCGCCCTCATCCTTCTGGACCTATCAGCAGCCTTCGACACGGTCTGCCACCACACCCTAACAGCACGCCTCCATGACGCCGGAATCCAAGAGAAGGCCCTGTCTGGATCACATCCTTCCTCTCTGGCAGAATCCGCCTCCCACCGTTCCGCTCAAAGACCACCGAGATCATCTACGGCGTTCCTCAGGGATCATCACTCAGAATGACGCTGTTCAATATCTACATGGCACCACTCGCCCAGGTCGCATGACAACATAGCCTCAACATCATCTCCTACGCCAACGAGACCCAGCTGATCATCTCCCTCACCGAAGACCCCCACACCGCCAAAGCCAACCTCCACAGAGGAATGAAGGCCGTCGCCGAATGGATGAAGGACAGCAGGTTGAAGCTGAATTCAGACAAGACAGAGGTCCTCATCCTCGGCTCAACCCTCTCAGCCTGGGACAACTCCTGGTGGCCAACATCGCTAGGAACTGCCCCAGAACCCACCAACCACGCACACAGCCTAGGGGTCATCCTCGACTCCCCCCTCACCATGACCAAGCAGGTAAACGCCGTCTCCGCTTCCTGCTTCAACACCCTCCGAATCCTCCGCAGGATCTTCAAATCGATACCCTCCGACACAAGAAGAACCGTCACCCAGGCTCTCATCACCAGCAGACTGGACTACAGAAATGCCCTCTACGCAGGAACAACAACCAAGCTCCTGAGACGGCTGCAACCCATCCAGAACACCTCAGCATGACTGACCCTCAACATCCCCGACGCAGCCACATCACACCCCACCTGAGAGGCCTGCACTGGCTCCCCGTCAACAAGAGGATCACCTTCAAACTCCTCATCCTCACACACAAAGCCCTACAGAATGCCGGACCAGCATACCTCAACGACCGACTCAGCTTCTACACCCCCACCCACAGCCCCTGCTCTGCCACTCTTGCCCTCACCATAGTTCCACGCATCCGGAAAACCACCGCCGGCGGCAGATCCTTCTCCTACCTCACCGACAAGACTTGGAACATTCTCCCTCCTGGCCTACGACAGACCCAGGACCTGCTGGCCTTCAGAAGACTTCTCAAGACCCGGCTCTTTGATCAGTAACAGCCCCCCTACCCCCGCGCCTTGAGACCCTCATGGGTACGTAGCGCGCTTTACAAATGTAATGATTGATTGATTGATTGACTACTCCAGAACTCAATGTGGATTAGTGCTGGATTAGAAGCGGGAATTATAAAATGTTATGGGCGTGGTGGAAATGTGAGTCTGTAATTTGCATAAATAGGATTGAGGAGGGTAGAGTTTAGAAAGGGTTATTTCGGAGTTCATAGTGGTATGAAAGGTTTGGGATGAGTAAGAGACTGGAGGTAGGAGATATTTTGAGAGAGGAATAGGATGAGTCATAGAGTAGTGGGTAAGGGAGGTTTGTAATTTATTTTTCTCTGCAGTGGGAGGAAAATATATAAGTATTTAAATACATAATCATGCATATAAATGTATACATAAATAGAGATTTATTTTAATGCAATAGACAATCTGACTTCCTAGTTTCCATGAAGAGCAGAAACAGGGTGGGCCTGATTAAATTACAACAGCCCGATGCAAAGGGGCAACATGTATACAGGCATGTCTCCTAAATGTGAGATCACTCCCCAAAAGCATAACTGGGACATCTGGAGGCTCCTGAATGACAACACTTGAGATATTGTTTTTATTCTAGATACTTGGCTGGACCGGATTGAGGGCTCGGACCCCGGGGGTCAGGCCCGGACCGACAGTGACTTGCCGCTGTGGCTGTACCGCATTAACATTATTGGTGGCGTTGCGGAACTGGTTGGGGTTGTTTTTATTTCCCCCCCCCCATGGACTATCTTTGCTGGGCCTTTTTTGTGTTTTGTCGTACAGGGGACAGTGGTTGGTTTGGGGTGGTGGGGGCGGGTGGCCTGTTGTAAGGTCCTCCTCCGTTTTTCTACATTTAGATACCTGTAGTTAGTTGGGGTGACAGGCACACTGCGAGTTGGGGATGTGCGTTTGCTACATGCAGGGGTGCAGGGAGGGGGGTTGTGGGATCGGAACTGGGGGGGTTTTGATTGTTGATTTGTTTGTTTTGTGTGACCAGAGTCCGCTATGGGTGCCTATGGATATTCTGTTCTGTTTCGAAGATAGGAATGGCCTCCGCTAGGTTGGGTTTGGGGTTTTCCGTCCTTAGCTGGAACGGGAATGGTTTGGTGACAAGATCAAGCGCACTATGGTGAGTCAGCGGATTAGAAGGCACTCGTCTGACGTGGCACTGCTACACGAAACCCATCTCATGGGTAAACGTTGTATGGCGCTTCACAGAGGAGGCTACAAACTAGTGGCTCATGCTGGTTTTACTTCCGGCTCTAGAGGAGTGGGGATTTTGGTGAAGAACTCCTTTCCCCTCACTATCCAGTCAACGTGGTCTGACAACAGAGGTCGATATGTTGGAATATCGGGGTTATGGGAGGGTAGGACTGTCACATTTCTGTCAATCTATGTCCCTCCAGCGTTACAGGTGGATACTTTCCGTGATTTGGGCCGAGTGTTCCTGACTTTGCCCATCGGAACAATGGTGCTGAGCGGGGACTTCAATGCTGTACTAGATGGTGAGCTAGACAGGCACCCCTCCCGTGTGCTTTTGCCTTCCCGTAGATGGCTGGTGGATTTTACCTCCGCGTCGGGTTTGGTGGTTGGGTGGCGCCTTCGGCACCCTAGTGATGTGAGCTATACACACGCCTCTGCGGCGCACCACTCACTTTCTAGGACAGACTATGTTTTATTACCAGCGTCTCAGGCGACTTTTATTCAGGAGGTGACTCATTTGGCATGAGGAGTGTCTGATCATTCACCGATATGGCTTCAATTGCGGATGGGACAGGGTGATGTGGGTAGGGTTGCACTGATTAATGCGTGGTGTCTGAAGAACCCTGCTGTCAGGAAAGAACTTGTACGTGTCACAGATCATTATTTTCAGGAGAATGAAGGTTCGGTTACATCGAAGTGTTCCCTATGGGAAGCGTATAAAACTGTTGCAAGGGGGGAGGTTCTCTCCCTAGTATCTGGGCAGAAGAAGAAGAGCAGGGCAGAAATAGAT
The DNA here is from genome assembly GCF_964263255.1 of Lissotriton vulgaris. Lineage (NCBI taxonomy): Eukaryota > Metazoa > Chordata > Amphibia > Caudata > Salamandridae > Lissotriton > Lissotriton vulgaris. Next base: position 91,334,123 of record NC_141699.1, on the reverse strand, counting down.
AGGGTGGAGGCGGAGCTATTGGTCTTAGAAGCTGCTGTCTCCTCGGGGAGTGACCCTGGGGCGGGGCACCACCTCAGATTGCTCCGAGACGAGTACAGGACCCTGACACGTGACAGAGCAAAGACGCAACATGCTACCACACAGAGTAGGATATATGAACATGGAGACAAGGCCGGGAAGTTGATAGCGTGGTTGGAAAAGGGTGATTGGGGATCTCGGTTAGTACTGGAACTGCGCATCGCGGTTGCGGCGGTCTCGTCGGACCCACAGTTTTTCGTAGATGAATTTGCCCGCTATTTTGAGGAGGTTTATACCTCGGCAGGGGACTATACGGAGGGAGAAAATGCTGACATGATTCGGGACATTCCGATGCCGGCACTGTCTACCGAAGACAGGGAATTCCTGGACTCTGCCCTCACGAACGATGAGGTGGCGATCGGGGGGGTTCATTCCGGCATGGCTTCGGGCCCAAACAGTCTCCCCATTGAATTGTTTAAGCTTCATGCCAACCGCTTGGCCCCGTACCTGAAAGATATGTATCTCGAGAGTAGAGACCGTGGCGAGTTGCCCTATGATCAACGCATCGCGAATATTGTGCTCATTTATAAGGATGGTAAGCCGCGTCTGGAGTGTTCATCGTACCGTCCGATCTCCCTTTTAAATGTAGAGCCTAAAGTGTTGGCCAAACTGCTTGCCGCCCGTCTAGTGAAGGTTATCACGACACAGGTGCATCCGGACCAATCCGGTTTTATGCCACGTCGGAACACCGCCCTTAATCTCAGACGGCTCCACGGAGTGGTGGCGGGTGCGTCCCGCATCCACGAACCGGCAGTGTTGTTGTCCCTGGATGCCACTGTGGCCTTTGACCGAGTGGAGTGGCCATACCTTTTTGCGGTCCTGGAGAAGTTGGGGTTTGGCCCCGAATTTATTGGTTGGGTTCGCCTTCTCTACTCAGCCCCCTTGTCTCGTGTGGTCGTAAACAATCATAGATCCCGCAACTTTTCACTCGGGAGGGGCACTAGTCAGGGTTGCCCTCTCTCACCACTCTTGTTCGCCCTTGCACTGGAGCCACTCGCGTCCTGGGTGCGATGGGACCGTTCGATTAGAGGACTGCGTTGGACATCGGAGTGGGAGGATAAGATCTCGCTGTATGCTGATGACATCCTGTTGTATCTGACCTCCCCTTACAGTTCCCTGGTAGTTTTCATGGACATCCTCGCTATTTTCGGGAGGCACTCTGGCTTCGCTGTTAATTGGGTGAAGTCGGTCCTCTTTGTGTTAAGTGGTGAACCACCTAGAGTGCCAGTGAACTGCCCGGTGACACTGGAATTGGTCAGTTTTCGCTATCTGGGGATCCAGATATCGAAGGACCCCAAGGTACGCTTTAGTCTGAATCTGTTACCCCCATTGGCCAGACTGCGTGGTGATGTTACGAGGTGAAAAGTATTACCGATCTCCTTGCTGGGCCGTGCGGTCCTCTTCACGATGTTGGCCCTCCCGCAATTGTACGCTCTACAGAATTCCTTTGATCCGGTGCCTCCGTCGTATTTTAACGAGATTGAATCTTTGCAGCGCGGCCTGCTGTGGGAGGGGAGGCCGCCTATCGCATTGTCAAAATTGGTTTTGCCCTGGTATGACAGGGGTATTGGTCTGCCTAATATCTGGAAATACTATTGGGCGTCCCAGTCGGCTCCTATCAATCATGCCATTTATGGCTCGCCGGTAGACCCGGGCTTTGCGATGGACCGTGGCCAAGTCCCGGGGGGAGAGTACACTAGAGTGTTGTATGCGAGGTGCGGTTGTTTCCCTTTGGTGGGTCCTTCATCGACGGCGACAAGGGTATGGCATGAGGCCAACAGGGCCCTCAAATGGGCGGGGCGAATAACACTGGCTACGCCTTTGTGGAGCTCGGAGATGTTGGGTACCTTGTAGAAGACGAAAGGGTTTGACTATTGGGATTTGATTCGAATTACTCAGGTGCGGGATGTGTGGGGTAAAGATAGAATGTTGACGTTTGAGGAGTTGCAGGCCAAGTACCAGCTGCATGATACTGAACGGTTTAGATACCTTCAGGTCAGTCATGCTCTACGTGCTGTAATCCCCAGTGGAGCGACACCCCCGGTAGCCTCCCCGCTGGAAGACCGACTGTTGAATGGTTATCTGCCCGCCAAAGCAATATCGTTGACCTTCAGAAAACTCATTAACCACACTGAGGATCCCCTGGTGCATCTCAGGGAACAGTGGGTGGCAGATGGATTAGTCCTGGATGAGGAAGATTAGAGGGAGGCGGTGTCATCCCCTAGAGTAGTGGCGGTCCTGGATTGTTGAGAATGGGGTTGGCCGTATCTGGGGATTGTCGGCGAGGGTGTGGAATGCCCTTCATATCCTGTGGGAGTGTGAAAAGGTCCGTGATTTTAGGACGAGGATACATCTGAAGATGAGTGAAGTATGGGGAGTGCGTATCGAGTTGGAGGCGCGTCGATGTTTGTTGAATGTTTGGGAGCCCTCCAACCTCTTGATTCATGGCAAACTCTGGGTCACTCTAGCTTGTGCGATAGCCAAACGCAACATTGCACAACTCCGGGGTGCTTCTCGAGCACCTCGGGTTGGGAAGTGGATGGAGGACCTCGACTGGTGTATGTTTCGGGAGAGGTCTGTGTATGTGTCGAGGGGGCAACCCCGCAAGTGGGGCAAGATCTGGGGAGCCTGGAACGCTTATCGGGGAGACATCTGTACACCACCTGATGTAGAGCCCGCCAGTGTGGAACCGGAAGACGCCTAAGCCCGTTCTATATATTCTGCTTTATTTGTTTCAGATGGAGGTCTAGGTTCTCTCTGTATATATTTGCAGTCACGTAATGCGCTCTGGTCAGTTCTGAGTTGTGTAATGTCTCTGTTTGTTCAATAAAAAGATGTTTAAAAAAAAAAAAGAGGCAGGAATTCAAATAGAGTCCAAACTGTATTTTTAGCTCCATCACATCTATGGATAGGGAAATGAGATGTAGAGTGCTGCATGGCTCGGCACTAAGCCGCACACTATTTAACATCGTGGAGCCCAGGAGCTTTAACATTGTACCTTACGCTGTCAATACACAAATTATGATTGTTTCATAAAGTAGATGATTCTATAGTAGCTAACTTCCAGGATAGGCCTACGGCAGTAGCCAATCTGAAGTCGGACACGTCGGAGATTTTGGCCTCGGAGACTCTCCCTTTGGATGTAAAAAATCTCTGGCTGTCACGTCTAGGGAAACCCCCATATTGGCAGACGTGGTGAAAAATCTAGACAGAAACCACCACTCTAGTCAGAGCAAGGGAGTTACACGCCGAAGATAACCCCATGCTCACCCCCTTCGTAGCTTGGCACGAGCAGCCAGGCTTATCCAGAGGCAATATGTAAAGCGTTTGCGCAACACACACACAGCTGCAAGATACTAGGCACACCACAAAAGGAACTCCACACAAGGTTATAAAGAAAAATAGCCTTTGTATTATCATAAACACATTAGAATAATAATCACACAATATACACTGAGCCATCTGGCACTGGGCAATATTTACAGGGGATTATATACACATGGCAGGGCCAATTTGGCCACTATCAGAACCATCACAAAGTGAAAATGGTAAATGTAAAACATATAATAAGCGTACAACACAACTAGTACTTACTGGCAAACACTGTACTCAGCATTATATCCTGCAACATAAATCATAGTATGCAATCAGCATCACATTAGGCATGAAATATATTCTGCGCCATCCTCATAAGCCTAAACACATTACACCATAACCTCCTAGTCATAAATCACATTAGAGGCATAAATCACAGTGGAGAATAACCTCACAAGCGTAAACCACAGTAAGCAAATAACCTCATAAACATAAGAGGGAATACCCTACGACGGGGATTCCCTCTAAAAGGGCTGCGCAGTCCACACTCTCCTGTCCCTTGGGAAAGATAAAAAAAAAGCGCTCATGAGGCGCTAGTAGCAGGAGTCCAGTATTTAAAAGGAATGAATTCAAGCCAAAGTTTCTCCAGGTCCATGGGGCATAGCTGGGCCCAGGGAGGCCAGCACACAGCGCCCCCAGCAGGGAGGTATCCCCCATGACGGTTCCTCCTGGGCCCCAGTATCAGCAAGCCCCCAGCAAATCAGGAACAGCACAGCAGCACAGAACCAACTTCATGAGGTCACAGCCCCTAGAATTATACCACACAATCCTTTCTCCTTTGTTCTGCAGTGTGGGGCTTGGGGGAACCCGATGCAACTGGTTCAGGGGGTATTTGGAGCACTTTGCTTTCCAAGCTCCTCTTCCCCTTTGTCAGGTTGGGCTAGGTGATCGGACACACCACAGGGGGTGAAGCCAGCATTGTACAGGCTGGGCACAGTCCTACTACTCCCAACACAGATGTCCCATTCAGCTTAGTGCTGACTCACCCTGCCCCTGCTGGAGCCACACACACCTCCCATCACACAGAATTGCCAACTTCTAAAAGAAATTCCGTCTGTTGTAATATACATTTTTTCTAGCTGTTCATAGCAGGTTTCAGCAATGTCAAATACAAATAAATCTGTACCGCTATTTTTTCCTTTCCAAATTTAGTACTGGTCTTTTATGTTGCCAAAGTGTCTTTGTTGTATAATTGTCCTGTTGTTATTGTATTGTATTTATAATTGATGTCTTGTTGAATGGTCACATGTATGTCTCTTTTCCATGACTTGAGTTTGATGTAATTCTTCATGTATGTTGTATTAATGAATATATAAAGAAAAGGTGAAGTAAAAACACCAAACCCACTTTGTGTTGAAAGGGGTTTTCTTGAAATAGATTCAATTGAACAGCACGTCCAAACAATCTTATATTAATAACTTCTAAAAATGGCATTTCTCAAATAGTCATAAAAAAATCTGCGTCCACCATCGTGCAGCATTAATTATCACAATTCCATACATGCTAAACTTGACCACTCTGCTCCTCCCATATCAGGAATTACTACTGACACACTGATGAGGGAATCCCCAATGCATTCCTATGGGAGGGCAGGCCAACCTCACCAATGTAACACAGAGAGCGCACACACTTTACACTGGACAGCAGCGCTAAAGTGCCCAGAGGCCAAAAATACACCAACACCGTGTCAGAAATAAGGCGGGGATAAAGGAAAAAATGTTTAGGGATGAATCTGCCAAAAGTGCCAAGTCCAACAGAGACCCATTAGCATATAGTCAAATACTTATGTTGTTTATGTAAAGATCTATATACATGTTAAGCATAAATATAAGACAAATTTATATTTTAACCATAAGTAGTATATACACTTGTACATTTGTTAAGCATAATTATAAGAATATACATTTGTACATTTGTTAAGCATAATTAAGGATATAAGTACATTTTAATCATAAGTAATATATACATTTTTACTTACAAATGCACATATCAGAATACATAAATATAATTGCGATTCTCCTATTAACATGCCAAGAGAATCTAGATTTCAGTAAAGACACGGAGGCTCACATTATGCAATGACTTTTAATTGCAGATCCAAGCCAGTCGCATCACAATATAAAGGTTCCAATAAGAATACTGAGATAAAGTAATAGACAAAGTACTAGCACTGCTGCGCACGCGCTGCTGCTGGCGCTTTTGCATTTTAAATCGCCCTGATTTTGTATTTGATTTATCTCTTATTTTGTCACTTTTTCCCTGCTTTTAGCGGGATTAGCCTGGGTTTCGCTCCCCTCCCTCTCACCGCATTTAAAAGGTTGTATCACCGCCGCTTTGGCGGGTCCGGGTCCCGGGGGTGGTCCTGTGTGGGCGCCATCTTGCTTTGGGCTCATAATTCCATCAACGGGCGCCATCTTGGAGCGTCCTCGCGCTCGCGCTGGGCTTGGATCGCCTATGTAAAGCTTTCCTCTCCCGCGCAACGGGACGCGCAGGTGGGGCGCCCTCGCTTAGCCTGAGTCGTGCCAGAGTCCTGCCCGTCTGCGCCCGTCAGCGACGAGGAAGCGCGAGACGTGGTAGGGCTCCGTTCTCTTGTTGCTATCTCCTTCCGGCACGCCTTACCAATGCTTAATTATACTCGTGCTGATTTGTTATCCATTGGGAATAGGGTCGCGGTCTGCTTATGTGACCCTGTGGACCCCCTATCTGGCCCGTATGTTTGTGCCTGTAAGGGTTGGTCGCTAGATGGCCCGACTAAGATCTGCTCTCTAGTAGATGTCACCCCGATCAAGCGCAATACCAACTCAGACTGAGACCTCCGGATCTGGAGTTTGAACCTGAGGTCACTGGTTAAACATCACCAGTTCATACATGACCTCATTGAAAAAGACGAGCCTGATCTTTTTCTTCTTACCGATACCTGGCTCCAGGACTCGGATGTCGCTATCCTGAATCTTACTTTCCCATCGGATTATACGATCTTTACTTTGAATCGGACTACGAGAGGAGGTGGCATTGCCATGGCAGTTAAATCCTGCTGAATGGAAAGCTCTTGGGCTGCCTGCTTGTAAAAGCGCCCTCTTCAAAGTGGCTTTTAGCCATCATTTTACGTTCAGCGGTATGCTTATATACCGCCCACCTGGCAATGACCTAGTCTTCAAGTCAGCTCTTGCCGATATGGTAAGCTCCTTAGCGCTTGGTTGTGCGAATTTTAACATCATGGGTGACCTTAATATTCATTTTGACAACAGGTCGTCCACAGCCATTAACACCTTGCTCGCGGATCTTGAAGCACTTCAACTTGTCCAGCTAGTTACTCTTCCCACTCACACTGGAGGTCATACTCTCGATCCCTTTATTTCCACTCTTGAGAGGGTGAAGGTGTCTGACCCGGTGTCGATGGGATGGACGGATCATTTGCTGGTGGAAGTCTTCTGTTCTATTCACGATAAGACATTTAAACCTGTGGATAGGCTTATTTTTAAAAGACATTGGCATAAGCTTAAACTTGAAGAGTTTTATAAACTATTGGAGCAGAAACCCCTGAGCGCTTTTTTGAATGTGGATCATGGTTACCAACTGTTTTGCACTTGGATCTCAGACGCTCTTGACTCCCTCATACCCATGCGCTGGTCGAAAGGTCATTCGAAGGTACCCAGCCAGTGGTATAATGACTCCCTTGCCGAGCTTAAAAAAACCTGCCGGAAAGTGGAGAGGGACTGGAGAAGGTCTTATGATCCCGCCTTGAAAACCTTGTATTTTGCCAAACTCAAGTCCTATCACAGGGCAATCTGCAGAACTCGGGCCGCATTCTATGCTCAGGAATTTCAAGCCAGCACCAACCCCTCCAAATTAATATTCAAGGTCTGGAAAGACCTTATGAATAAAAGAGCTACTTCAGCAGAGATCTGCACTGACTCCCACTGCGAGAATCTGGCAACCTTCTTTTTGGAGAAAGTGCAGAAAATATACCGAGGATTTGACCCGTGTCGGCCGGATCCAGAGTTAGTTGACCCTAATTCTTTGGGTTATGAGACTTTGGCCTTCCTACCTGATCTGTCTACTGAGGCTTTTGACAAACTTAGCCTCAGCGTTAAATCAGGCTCTCCTCTGGATCCGCTGAAGCCAGCTCTCATCAGTATGCTTTCCCCGCTGTGTCAAGCTCCAATACTCACCTTAATCAACATGTCGTTGTCAACTGGGACGGTCCCTTCCTCATGGAAGCAGGCGGTTGTTACCCCAATCTTGAAAAAGGCAAACTCTGACCCCCTTCTGCCTGAGAACTACCGCCCCATATCTCTTCTGCCTTGGACTGCTAAAGTCACCGAAGCCCACGTTAACTCGATCTTGTCTGATCACCTTGCCCGGAATCAGATATTGGACTCCAGCCAAAATGGCTTCCGGCCATGACACAGTACCGAGACCGCTTTGCTCCATATTATCGAGCATCTACGCCTGGTGCTTGACTCCGGACGTACGGCAGCGCTCCTGCTTTTAGATCTGAGCGCTGCTTTCGATACTGTGCCCCACCATATACTGATTCAGCGCCTAGAGGAAGCTGGAGTAGCAGGCACCGCTCTTCAGTGGTTTCGATCTTTCCTTTTTGATCGAACCTTTAAAGTGGCAATACCACCCTGCCAGTCCACTATTCATCCCTTGGGCCTGGGGGTCCCACAGGGCTCCTCGTTGAGCCCCACCTTGTTCAACCTCTATGTGAAACCACTAGCTGCAGTCGTCAAACAGTAGGGTTTGACGATGACCTTATATGCTGACGATACGCAGCTAGCGGTGACACTGAGTGGAGACCCTGGAGTGGAGGCCCCCAGATTCCGAGCTGGACTTGTGGCAGGAGCGAGTTGGCTTCGTACCAATTGCTTACAGTTGAACGCCACTAAAACTGAAGTGTTGGTCTTGGGGAAACATGTTGAGCTGTGGGGAGACCAGTGGTGGCCTCCGGAGCTGGGCATTACTCCCATCCCAGCTTCCGAAGTGAAAAACTTAGGAATCTGGCTGGATCCCACACTCACCTTCATAGGCCACACGAAGAGGGTTGCAGCCACCTGTTATGGTATCTTGAGTGGCATAAGGCCGGTCCTGAAATATTTCGACCCTCCCACCCGGCAGCTCGTGGTCCAAGCCTCGGTTTTATCCCGGCTGGACTACGGAAGTGCGCTGATGTTAGGGGTAAATCCGGCGGAGGCATCTAGGCTTCAAAGGGTACAAAACGCCGCGGCGCGGGCCATTGTTGGTCTTCCCAGACATTGTTCTGTTTCGGCCACCATCTCTGCCCTCCATTGGTTACCGGTCAGACAGAGGATCAAGTTTAAAGCGCTCTGTCTGGCCTTTAAAATCATGAAACTTTCCTCGCCGCCGGCTCTTACCAACTTGCTTATCCCCTACATCCCTTCGAGATCTTTAAGATCAGAGGCTCTTCATCTGGCAGTCTGCCCCCGTTTTAAACTTAGCAGAATGGGTGGCCGCTCCTACCGGGTGCTTGCTGCGGGACTGTGGAACTCGCTCCCGGTGCACATCCGAGCTCTGAATGACCTGTCCACCTTCAGGCGCGCTATTAAAACTTTCTTGTTCCCTGTCTCTGAGTAGCCGCCCCCCCCTTTTCTCTCCTTCTGTGTGTTATGTTATAGTACCTGTCTAAGCTCCAGGACGCCCCTTTGCTGGGGCAGCTGTGCGCTATAAAAATATTAATAACATAACATAACAAAACATAGCAACCAAAAAGCCTCTTTTAAATCAGGCGAAAAAAGAAGATGTAGTAGTTTCCAGAAGATTGGAAGGTAAACGAAAATAAAGAAGTCAACTAGACGATTCCTTGAAGATGAAACAACCAAAGAATCTTAAGTAGATGGATTACCTGAAAGAAAGGAGACAATGAAAATTGTATCCTAGATAAAAAGGTAATCATAAACAAACAAATCCTGAAATAAAAGGAAAATTGAACAATCATAAATAGCATTTCAATACAAATATAGAATACATTAAATTCAAGTAACATTCAGAATAAAAATATTATATCCACAACCAAACAGGGAACGGGATCGGTGGGATAATGTGAGCCTCCGTGTCTTTAATGAAATCTAGATTCTCTAGGCATGTTAATAGGAGAATCGCAATTTCATTACAAGAACGGAGGCTACATTATGCATGTTGGCAGCCCTGTAAAACTAAATTAGACATGTGTTCAATAGGTTTACAATAATGTCTTGCAAAGGTATTAGCGTTAGACCAGTCAGCCGCTTTAAGGATATCATCCAGCTTACCTCCGGACCAAAGAGACTTACTTGCCATGGCACCTCTAACGGAATGAGCTTGAAATTTGGATATATCAATACCAGCTAGAGACATAGCAGATTTAACCCATCTGGCAATCGAGGTGGAGGAAATAGCCTTATGAGGTTTTACAAAGAAAATGAGGAGTAGATTCTCATTAAGCGGATGAAGGTTAGACATTGTAAGATCATACGCTTTCATACATTCAACTACACAAAGTTTTGGAGAAGGATCGAAACGAGGATAGAAAATTGAATCAGACATGGTCTTTGTTCTTCTATAGACCTCTAATTTAACTCCGAATAAATTATAAGACCTATTAGAGATCCCCAGAGCTTTAACATCAGAGACTCTACGACAGGAGATAAGGCAAAGAAGAGTTGCGAGTTTAATAGAAAGAAACTTTCTGCTCAAAAAAGAATTATCAGGCCAGGAAGTGAAGAGATCTAGAATTAAATTCACATCCCAGAGAGAATCATATTTTGGTCTCGGGGGTCTCTTTAAACAAATGCTCTTCATTACCCTACAAACAATAACATTTTTACCAATTGACTTGTCATTAATAAGGACATGACCAGCAGAGATCGTCGATCTATAACAGTTGATTGATCTATAACTCAATCCTTTGTCAAAAAGTTCAGCGAGAAAATTCACTATATCAACAATAGGTGCTTGAGTGGGATCCAAATTCCTCTCCAAGCACCAACGAAACCAGCATTTTCAGATATTGTTGTATCTGTAGTGAGTTCCCGGTGCCCATGACTCTCTGAGGAGAGTAGAAGCTGATGACGAAAGTCCTGAGACTTCGTTAGATCGCCTGACACTCTCCAGGCAAGAAGGCTCAAACTCCCGGATAGGGTCATTAGGTGTGGATCTCCGTTTACGTCTGTAAGAAGATCTTTCAGGGAGGGAATGAGAAATGGAATTTCGAAGGTCAGTTCCAGAACAGTGGGGAACCACGCTTGTGATGGCCAGAAGGGAGTTATTAAGACTAGTGAGCACAGATCCTGCCTCACTTTCTGCAGGACTCTCTGTATCATTGCGAATGGGGGAAACACATAAGCATTGATCACTCACTGACCAGGTTTGGAGAAATGCGTTCACTTCCTGTGCGCCGGGGTCCGGCATCCAGCTAAAGTAATGCTCTAGTTGAAAGGTGAGACGGCTCGCGAATAGGTCTATCTCTAATGGACCCCAATAAAAATGTAATGAGTTGAAGACAGCGACGTTCAGTTTCCAATCGCTGTAGTCCGAAAGGAATCTGGAATTCCAATCGGCAGAAACGTTCGACTTTCCTGGGTAGTATTCCGCTCTGAGGGCAATTTTGTGCTCTAAACAGAACATCCAGAGTGTCCTTGCTAGGTTCGAAAGGTCGGCAGACTTCGTGCCTCCCAACCGATTGATGTAGGCCACTGCCGAAACGTTGTCCATTTTCAGAACAACCTATCTCCCTTGAATTGAGTGCTTGAAACTCATAAGGGCGTATAGGCCAACAGTAAGTTCTAGGAAATTGATGTGGTGAGATGACTCCTCCTGAGACCAAACACCACCCGTATTCTGGTCTAGGAAACAAGCACCCCAACCATGAAGGGAAGCGTCTGATTCCAGCACAAAATCCGGTTCTGACCCGAAAATTGCTTTCCCGTTCCAAGCTTCCAGATTTTTTAACTACCAGTTCAGTTCTGTTTTGGCCTCCAAATCTAGGGTGATTCGGTCTTCGTACCAAAGACCGGACCTCAACGCCTTTCTTTTTATCCTTTGTAAGGCCCGGTAATTCAGAGGACCTGGGAAGATCGCCTGGATGGAAGAAGATAAAAGACCTAGAAGTCTTGCTAGTTCCCTTAAAGGGATGTCTTCCTGTCTTAAGACATGACAAATCTCTTTCTTGATCTTTGAGATTTTTGAAGGAGGTAAAAGAAGAAGACACTTGGAAGTGTCTAGAGTGAAACCCAGGAACTCCAGAGACTTGGAGGGGGTTAGAATAGACTTCTCTTTGTTGACAATGAAACCTAGACTTTCCAGCAGATTCATAACCGTGTCTAGGTCGATGTGAATCTGAGGTAGGTCCTGGGACATTATTAAGATGACGTCGAGGTAAATAATAAGACGAACACCCCGTTCTCTTAGGAAAGAGGCTACTGCTCTCATTACCTTGGTAAAACACCAAGGGGCGGACGGAAGCCCGAAGGGGAGAGTCCTGAACTGATAAAGATGATTTTTCCAAAGAAATTGTAGGTAAGGTTGATGTATTTCTGCCATCGGAATAGTGAAGTAAGCGTCCTTCAAATCTAGTTTGACTAACCAGTCTTCTTTTTGAAGAAGGTCTCTCAGGAGATGTATCCCTTCCATTTTGAAATGCCTGTAAACGAGAAATTTGTTCAGGCCCTTCAAATTTATAACCGGTCTCCAACCTTTTCCTTTTTTCTTGACAAGAAACAAGGAGCTTACAAAGGTTAGGGAATCCATGGGAACTTCTAATATTGCTCCTTTTTGGAGCATAGAAGATATCTCTTCCTCTACTATTTTCTCCTTCTCCATTGAGATGGGAATATCCCTTGGGAATGTGGTTTGAAACGGAGTTTGAACGAAATCTATGATAAAGCCTGTTACTGTGGACAGAACCCACGGGTCTTGAGTTATTTCCTCCCATTTTTTGAAAAAAAGCTTCAGTCTGCCTCCTACTTTTGGAGGGAAAGAAGGAGAGAGTAAATGAAAGGAACTTACTGGAAGGGTTTGATGAGAAAGATGAACGAGATCTTCCACCTCTTGCTCGATTTCCTCTTCCGCTGTTGGAGGTGTTGAAGTAATTGTTCTGGTATGAGCCTCTTCCGAAGGGGCGTGATCTCTGGTAGGGCCTTTGATTATATCGGCCTGAAGGGAGGCCCCTTCTTCCGGCCCTTCCGAAAACATTATTGCTGAATACTCTCCTCATATTCTTTTGGGCCTTATCGAGAGCAGTAAAAGTCGAGACGTACTTTCCTAAAGATCTTATAAGCTCTTCACCAAAGAGCAGGCCCTTTGGATTCAAAGAAGGTTCCTTCTCAGCCATATCTGTGAGTTTAGGGTCTAGTTTAAAAAGGATGAGCCTACGCCTTTCAGCGTTGATACTAGTATTGGCATTACCTAGGAGAATGAGGGCTCTCTGACTCCAACCTCGTATTAGATCAGTATCGAGCTGGGGACCCTTAAGGTAACATTCCTCAGCGGAGTCAAGAATTCTACTCAATGGACCAAGTACGTCTAATAGGCGATCTTGGCACCCTTTAAATGCTTTTTCAAGACCTTTTCTAGGGTCACGACCAAGTCTAAACAGGTATTTGATTAATTCAGGATCCAAATTAGGAGCATAGCATGCCTTCTCATCGATTGAGGGTCTTGAACACTCAGCCCTTAAAATATTCCTTGTTCCTCTTTGAAGAGGGAACCGAATCCATTTTTTGATAAATTTAGATACCTGCTCCTGAGGGGACCATTGTGTGGAATGTGGATGCTTTAGATTTAGGGGGGAAAACATCTCCTCTCCCAAGGGATTTAAAATACTATCTTTGGATGTAGAGGGGGCTTCATCCTCTTCGTCAAAAATTCCGACATCACCATCATCTAAATCCAGAACGTATTCGTCTGGGTCTAAGTCATCATCATTATCCGAGCCCTCCTGGAAGTCTTGAGCAGTTAGTGATAATGAGCCGCTAAGGGCATCCAAGGTATGTGGGCCGTAAGAGGCACCCGAATGATGTGTGTCATAAAAGACATCTCTATTATTTGAGGTGCGAGGACCATCCGAAAATGTTGTGGTGCCAGGACCACCAACAATATCAAAGGTGCTAGGACCTCCCGTGCTCACATGGGTCTCGGTAGTAGTGTTGTTACTTTTTTTAGTACGTTTAGCACCAACCTTCTCACCATTAAAAACATCAGAGATATCCTCTTGTGGAGGTATTGGTCTCTTAAAGGGGGCAAATTGGGAAAAGGTTTCTCTAAGGCAGGATTTCATTTCTTTCTGGATCATAGTCCGGAAATCCTCCCTATTAAAGTTAGGGATCGTAGCACTATTTCCTTCTGAATCTGAATCAGAAATGTTTTCCATAGTGCTTTCCTTTTTTTTTTTTATATGTATGGGACTTTTCACCCTTTTTTCTATAACATATATAAATTTATGAAATGGGGTGAAGCAATTCTATATATGAAGCAAAGGGCTGATCTAAGGGGGAATCTTTAGAGAAGTTAAGCATATAGCATATGGGAGTAGGTATATAAATCAAATGCCTTTAAGCCCCCTTTTTTTTTTTTAAGTCTTTTCAGGCCAGAAACTATCTTTGCGCAGCAAGAGTAGCGAGGCTCCGGTGTTCATGAACAGCTGAATCTCAACTGTCATGGGGCGAGAGGAAAGTCCCTAGGCGAGACACTCACAAAGCTTGAGGTTCACCAGGGAGCTTTCCTCTAATAAACTATGCTCGTTACCCTCATCGGGATTCGGGCGGAGAGAAGCTCGGCATGAAGAAAGGTATGCCGTTTTTAGTTAGTTTGCTTCAGTCACGAAGCAAGGATTGTCTGGGAGTCGGACGCTGGAAAGGTACGGGGTTAATTAATTGCTTCCGTTTTCACGAAGTGGATTGTCTCTGTGCCTCCCGAGGTAGCGCATGTGAGACAGGCAGGCGCATTGTTCACTGCAGGGGCGAAAGCATAAATAAACGGAGATAAGTGTTTTCTCCGAATCGGGCAAAATTAATCAATTCGGCAAAGTGATACTTATGTTGATCTCGTGTGTAGAGGGTACGGATGTGCTCACGAGGGGGAAATTACTCGTCAAGGGTAAGGGCGACAAGGTTGAAGCCTAAAGGTGAAGGGGGGAGGGTAGGATCTCCGTAAATTGCAGATCCGGGGAGGTGGGAGGGGGGTTGGGGGGGAGTGTAGGTAAAACTACATAAAGGTATGATAGAAAGAATTCAACAGCGTAAAATAGTGAGAATTAACTCAACCTCAAATTAAACCTCCCCAGAAAATAAGAAACCATAACAATATTAAATGACAATAGTGTTAAGATAAGGGAGAAAAATATGAGCTACTTATCTGCTTGGAGCCGCATTTAAAAGAGGCTTTTTGGTTGCTATGTTTTGTCTATTACTTTATCTCAGTGTTCTTATTGGAACCTTTATATTATGATGCGACTGGCTTGGATCTGCAATTAAAAGTCATTGCATAATGTAGCCTCCGTTCTTGTAATGAAATCAAATTATACATGTTTCCAAACACACTTATATGCACCACTGGTGTCTTGTGCATACTATTAATGTACATTTGTATTTTGAGCATAGAGGTCATGCAGGAAAAAAGCCAGCTATTGAGTAATATTCTGAAGATAAGATGGTTATCCATGGATCTTATGTTTGGGAGTAATGAGTTCTATAGTTTAGCTGCTTGAACAGAAAAAGATGTTTTACTCATAGGTTTTGAGGTGGGTGCCAATCTGAAGCAGACATTGCTTTGTTGTTTGTATTTGGTGATTTTCTTCCTGATAAAAGTGTTTCTGTTCATGTATTGCTTTGTGGGTGATACAAAGCAGCTTGAAGGTGGATCTTCTGGTAATCAGTAACCAATATAGGGCCCTTATAGCAGGGAAATTGTGGGCTTGTAGCTTTACATGTAGGAGTTGTTTGGCAGCAGAAGTTTGAATTTGTTGTAGTTTTTTCAAAGTTGACAGAGGGGAGCGAAGGAAGGGGTCATTGGTGTAATCAAGTTTATACAGCAAAACAGAGATAGGAGCTTGGACCATGCATGAAAATCCTAGGTGGGGGAAAAGGTGCGTCACAAAGTTTCCATAGTAATGTACCTTTATTGGCTAACTTAACCACTTGGGCATTTGTTGATAGCTTGGAGTCCATTGTAATTCTGAGGTTTCTTACTTCCTTGGATGCTTTAGGTGGTGGCTACAGAAAGTCAGACCAGCACAGCGTGGGTTATAATTTTTCAAATCGCCATAGGTGAGTATTTCAGTTTTAGACACATTCAATTTGAGATGGCTCCATATATCCACTTATTAATGGCTCGGAAGCAACTGAGAATTTTTAATTGCCAATGTCTTAGAGGTTTTCTGTTTTAAGAAGTATTTTTGTGTCCTTTGTGTAGTTATAGTAGGTAAACAGAAATTCCTTAATAATGGCCTGTAATGACATTCAGCCTCAAATAATATGCTTTTTAAGAAATGTTTTGGGCTACTAATACCTTTGGCCATGATCTGGCAATATCCTTGTTTTTTCCTCCAGCAAATATCCCCAATGTTTTTTATACAGGGATGGTAATGTTCCAACACCTACTGCATTCACTACGAACGATATTGTTTTTTGTTTAAAACAACCCGATTTTTCATGATAAATAGATCACAGCCCTAATAGGAAACACTCACTTCCTAGTTTCCAAGCATTGCCACACATGTGTGAGGGTTTGAGCTGTACAGAATAGGGTGCTCACACAGTGCAGTTATAGTATATAGTGATGGATAAGATGTAAATTGTGTTGGACGATGCTGACAGTATAGAGGAAAACTCTGTAACCTCTCAAAGGTGGTCAGGCACAGGATGCCTAAACACCATACAAAATATACAACAGGTACTGGGCACACGTGTGATAAAGACAAAGTTAGTATTACAGTAGTATTGAGACAAAAAAACATGATGAACACCGGGTGTAAGGTGAAGACAGTGGGCCCGATTCACAGAACTAACTTAAGACAAAATCCTAAACTTACTAATTTTGGTATTCACAGAAGGTATTTAGTAGTAGTAAAGTTAGGATTTTGTCTTAAGTCTGTCTTAAGTCTGTCTTAAGTTTGGCTTAAGTTTGGCTTAAGTCAAACTTAAGACAAAATCCTAACTTTACTACTACTAAATGCCTTCTGTGAATACAAAAAGTAGTACGTTTAGGATTTTGTCTTAAGTTAGTTCTGTGAATCGGCCCCCGTATATGATACTTTATACAAGTCTTCTTTTCTCTCTGTTGTTTACAAAGGCCAGCCGTTTGGCTGTACTAGATCCTGAAGAATAGCCGAAAGGGAATGGCTAGAAACATGTCGACCATTATTCCAACAGACCCTACTCTTTTTCCCTTTATTTTAACCTTGCCGACTTTGGGTTAGAATAAAGTACTTTACCCACTAGCCAGGTAATTTTTTTAACTGTTTTTATTGTTTTCTACAGCAAAAGGGCAATAGTGACAGCGTTTCGCGCCACCTTCTGGGGCGCCTTCCGTGGGGGTAGGTTGCTCGCCCTGGCTGCTCGCATCTAAGGTATCTTACCTGATCGAACAGCCCCACGGGAACAGTCTGCGGGGCCCTGTAGTTTTTCTGCTAGGGTTCCCCTCTTAGAGCAGGACCTCTTGGCCTGCTCCCTGATTGACCCATTGAGGTTGTATCTTTCTCTTTTCTTTGGTATTTACTCTAATTTCACTGTGTAGTACATTAATAGCCGAGGTCCTGAAGAATTGCCAGACAGGCAAGAAACATGTTGACCTTTATAGAGGGTTGAGTTAGCCCACTGTAGATTAAGCAGTTCCTATCTCCCCTCCTACCATCTTAACCAAGGGAGTCAGCCACGTGAATAAAGTCCCTTGTGGACTGACTCACCTCCTTTTAAATCACATCACTCCCTCATGACTACACTCCCACCAGACCCCTTACACGCACTCAAACCATTGGTTGGAACAAAGGATCTCCATCAAAGAGCGCCTACGGCGCCCGTCAGACATTGCAGCGCCAGTCTGACGAGGAGCAGGAGACCAATGATAAAGCATGACACCTAGGTTTCTGGGTGTGTGAGGTCTTCTAGTTCCAACAAGGGAACACCCTGTTCCCTGCTTTTGTTCTACTCCATACTTTCACACATACCTTTCTTTACTTTCCCTGGGGAACTTTGTATTCTTTTGCATCACAATAGTGACAGCGTACAAACAATTATGTATTGCGATTAGATGGTATACATTCGAAATCATAACAAAGTGAAGTAAATACTGTTCTAGTTCCATATATACTTTCTCTCTTGTCTGCTCCTCTTCCATCCCATCGCCCAGTATGTCCTCAATCTTCATCCGAGCTCTCTTCTTCCGATTCTGGTAAAGGTTCGCAAATATCGCCCCTATATTTATTCCAAGCAGTCCAGATATTAGTCAATTTCCTGGGGCATTTACGGTTGACATACACTGTAGCCAGGTCATTTTAAATGCACTTCCTTTTTATTTCACTTCTCCGCAGCAGATACATCTGCCTCTCATAGTCTGTAAAATCAGTGCTCCCACGTATTACATTTGGTTGCAGCACGCCCCGTTCCGTAGCACAACGGGAAGGACCCTATGATGAAGCATGCCACCAAGGGGTAACCCTGATGGGTGAGGGTTTTGCGAAAAATCAAAGGTTTTTCCCAGGTGAAGGGACAAGACTCTCCTTGCTGTACTAAGGTTGGGTCCTTTATTTCTACATTTAATTCTGTTTGGAGAGTGGCCACAGCCCGCGTCCTCTCTCTGCCCCCCCTTTTTTTGTAGACAGTAATGACTTCATGTAGATGCTGAAAAGCATGGGTGAGATGCTAGAGCCTTAAGGGACTCCAGCTTTTATGATGTAAGGTTTGGATTAGAAAAGAAGAATATGAATGACATTTGTTCTATTTTGAAGTTAGGATATGATCCAATCTAGAGAAGTCAGTCACCTCAATGTCAGCTTCATGGAGTCTTTGGATTGACCTCCCATGGATTAACTATATCCGAGGCCATGATATAATAGCCTTCCAGGAAACGTGGGACCTAGAAAACAGTTTCTGTTTAGATGGCTTTTCCTCTTTCTGTGTGAAAGCCGTTCAAGGCCGGGGAGGCCGACCTAAGGGAGGATTGCTCCTTTTAACCTCATTGGACCTGGTAGGATCATTTAGTAGGCTTGATTTCGTCTCTGATAACATTCTGATTGTAGAATGGGGGGGTTCAATTCATCTCACCATTCTGCTGATCAACTATTATAACGTAATAGAGAAAGAAATATGTAACTATAATTTCAGCGCCTTAGAACACTTTTTAATTGAATATAAAAGTTTGCATAGCACTTCGTTCGAAATTGTGGTAATGGGAGATTTTAATATTCACCCCTGTACATGGGATTGTTTGGCGGATCAGCAGATGGGTCCTGTTGGATCTCTTGCTCTGTTAGCCAGTCTTAACCTTTTTGAGGTAGATGGATTTAGGGGTGAGGAGAGGATAGCAACATTTAAAGGGAGGGATTCAGGCACAGTCATCGATTATATATTTGTCTCAGCTGGTCTGATTCCTGTAGCCACCTCATACAAAGTTGAGGATTCAGTATATAGCGATCATAACCCCCTTGTCCTGGAGTTAGACCTTAGGGATGTACTTATCAGACAAACCCCCTCTGGTATAACTAAAAACTCTCTGAAACTGAAAGATCAGTCCAGAAGACTTAACTGGGCGAAGGTAGTCCCTGACTCATTTATGTTGGATTTACTTACCGAGGCAGAAGCAGACTTCACGGTCTGCCTTGATGAAGCGGCCAGTGGAACCAACATCATTAAAGCTTTTATCTCTATCTGTAACAAGATCAACGAGGACTTAAAAACTAAATCCAAATCCTCAGCTTCTAACCATCCACGATGGTTTGATGGCAATTGCTCTAAAGCACATAAGGCATTATTGCACGCCCTGAAGCAGAAACCAAGGAACAGGGAGGGTGTAATTAGCCTGAGGAGTGCATATAAACAAGCTATAGCAGCAAGGAAAAAGGACATTAAAACTACCGCATGGAATGACCTTAGTACAACAGATACCATGAAGGATAGTAATAAATTCTGGGGCATAATTAATCATTCATACTTCTCCTGCACAGAGAATGCTGCATTAGATTGCGTGATTGCAGATGACTTGTGGGTAGCTCACTTTAGTAAGATCTATGACAATGAGGCTACTACTACACTCATGCCATCCGATTCCACACCCACTGTTAGCTCCCGAAGGTTACACTTTGAAGTGGCTGATGTTGAAAAGGCAATTGCAGATACATCTAAAAACAAAGCTCCAGGCCCAGATGGAGTACCAGCGGACCTATACAGGACACAACCCAATTTATGGGCTAAGGTCCTTACTAATGTCTTCAATTCAGCTAGTACCAACGGTTTTCCCCCATCCTGGTCGACATCAACCATAATACCGGTGTTCAAAAAAGGTCTGAGATGTGACCCCTCCTGCTACAGACCAATCTCCTTAATCGACTCTGCCGTCAAGATCCTGGGCAGAGTGATTCTCTCCAAATTGGAGGATTGTCTGAAAGATGGAGGGGCACTCTCTAACCTTCAATATGGGTTTCGAGCTAAACGAGGTACATTAGATCAATGCCTCAACTTGCAGATGCTCATCAGCAAGTACACCCAGGCGAAGGATGGGGTTTATGGACTTGTCATCAGCCTTCGACCTGGTAAATAGGGGAAAACTGTGGGAAATCCTGAAGAACCTGGGAATTGACCCATGACTGGTGAATTTTTTAGATACCCTCCATCAAGGACTGAAGGCTAATATTCGTGTTAACAGGGAAGGGGGATGCACCCGCTACTTTGACTCTAAGCGGGGGGTAAGGCAAGGGTGTATCTTGGCCCCTCTGCTCTTTACACTCTACATAAATTCCATTGATAAACATCTAGAAATGGCCACCCAGGATACTCCCTTTGTGGGAAACTCTGCAGTCCCGGTCCTCCTTTATGCCGATGATGCGGTACTGTTGGCACGCACATGACTGGGACTGCAGAGACTTTTAGACTCCTTTGGTGGCTTCATGAAATCGTTAGATCTGAGGGTGTCATATGGATACTTCATTACATATATGGCGTTAAGTTAGCATGAGTGTATTACATGTTTAAACAGCCGGTTTGCCTTCGGCTTCAGTTTTGCACACGACACATACTTGTTGTTGTAGCTTTCACCCTAGAAGCGGTGAGGTGGTTTATTAGAGAATAATATGTTATTTCTATGCTATCAGCTTTGCCTGGTACACTTGGTACAACTGTCTGCACACTGAGAGCTACACACTCTAAGATTAACCTAACACAAGGTTGCTGAGAGGCCTGATCCTCGCACCACATTAGACATAACACAAATAATGTTGATGCCAACATTTTGGGCTCTACGCGGGTTTAAGATAGAGTTACACGGAATGAACGTAGACACTTGGTGCTGCGCATGGAGAGAGCTGGTAGCTGTTGATGTGAACTGCTCCTACTGACATTGAGAGGTATGGGGCCGCCCTGCTAAAGCCCGAATGAGACCTTCTTAGATATAAAATAATATACTAGATAGGGTGCGCGAAATATAGGTGATATCGATTCTATAGGTTTTGCATTATAACATGCTAGCACCTTTTGCTTACTATGGATTAGTGACTATGCTGCTAACTCTGATTTTTATAATCTGCATTTTGGTATTATACAAGATAATGCGTTTGAGAACTTTGCATTGAATAATAAATATTTCAAACTTGCATTTGTGTTCTTTGACTCCCAGTTTTGGTTTGAAATGATTATATAACGAAAGAGTGTTCATGTGTTCCACGATTCCTGAGGTATTCTAAAGATCATGTTCTGGTTTGTCTAAGACATGGTTCATTCCATAATGATCCATGAGACACTGTAGCTAGCTAGGTAAGGAGATTTCTGACACTGAGATGAGTTTTGGATCATCCTAACTCACTGAGGTTCTAGATCTCTATGCACAGTTCTGTGGGAGAACGGAAACCCTGCTACATGGCGCCCAACGGATTGGTTGGCCGTATTTCATGACACTCGAGTAGTATATCATTCAAACCTTAACACCTTCGTTCCCGTTTCCGGTAAACGGTGGTGTCGGAAAAACCTACCTATTTTTGAAATAGGTCTTTTCAAGCTTGAATTCTACTTTAAACGGTTTCTTTGAATTACTACCCAGTTGTGCTACAAAGTGTTCTTTGTCCTTTTTTCACTTCCGGTGCTACCATGGCCGTGGAAATAGCGCAGCATAGCCGCGTCGCGGTTCGCGACCACTTGAGGGCATATAATGTCCCTGCGGAAGGTTTGGCTGTGGTTCTAGTGGTGAGTGCGGAACATGCGTACCCGTACGAATTGTTTTATTCCTGGGTGACGTTTCCGGAAGTAAACGCTAATTCGGGCGTCTACCACTCGTACACTGCCTCGGCTGTTCCGGCGGCTTATGCTCCGTACAGAGCACTGGAAGTACCTATCGATGCTTGGCAGCACGGAGTTTGGTTTGGTGGCGTCCTACCCCACTCTTTAACGGCTCCGAGGTTAGGTCCGTTGTCCATTCCGGGCACAGCCTGGCCCGCCTTGGGCGGATTTACTCCTCATCCTAATCGCGCCACTTGTAATGTGGGTGATTTGCGACGTCTGCATGATGTCGCGGTTGACGTGATTAGAGCGCTTGTTCATTACATTGGTCGTAATATACATGGCGCTGCCCCCGCAGGTGCGCAGCTTCGAGCGGAACAGGCTGGTTTGAAAATCAGTCCTGTCATGGTGAATTCCGTAATGGGCAGAAAGCCAGAAAATAAGGATGATTTTCCTTACTGGCTTGCCGAGAAATTCGACCAGCTGGAGGCTGTGTTTCCTAATACGACTCCGGGTGAGAAACACCGGATTCTTACGCTTAGTTTACCGAAGGATTTAGCCCCTGAACTTGCTGACTGTGAAACATGGGGTAAGACTTTTGCAGCGGTTTACTCGAGGTGCTTTGGCACACCGACAGTGTCGAACCTGTCTGCGATCCTCAAACGTGTTCAAGATGATCACGGACCTGAGTCGGCGGTTGAGTTGGGTATGCGCCTGAACGGTTCATTTGAGACAGTTTGCGGTATTATCCTTGCCAATGTAAAAGGGGATGCTGTGAACTTTCAGGTGGCCAATGGTCTGGCGTTAATTCCCGATGCCGAGAAACCCCGTCAGCTGGCAAAAATTATTGTGGCGGCTTATAAAACGGTTGGCCGCAATTCTAAGGGTGCAAAGGTTTTTCTTGAAAAAGAAAGGAAGCAGCCCCAGGGACAGTCTTCGGAAACAGGTGGACAGCCCAAGTCCAAAAAACAAAATTGGCCTAAAAAGCAGAATCAGGGTAAGCAACAACAACAACAGACACAGGTTTCGAGTCCGGCGCCTTCACAACCTGCGCAGTCAGAGCGAGTTTATGAATTGCGCGATCGCGCTACGATTAAATCGCCTGAAAGATATCAGGCATCTGACCAACGCTCTCCTCGTTCCTTTCAGGACTCATCGGCTCCGTCAACCGGTGGTGGAGGGGGCGGCAGGGGCAGGGGTGGCCAGCAAGGATGTGGCCAGCCCCGCACACGAAGTGAAGGGGATCAGCGGGAGGACTCTACGCCAAAGAGACCGCAGTTTGCCAAGAAGAAAGTCGCTGCCTTAACGGCGCATCGATATGCCCCAGATAGTGAGAACGCGGCTTCGGAATCTGACGTGGGCTCTGACCTTGCTGGACAGCGCGGCGGAGATTACCATAGTGAGAGAGGCCCTCCGTCCACTGTTGAAGGTGACAGCGACTGAGACTTTTATTGTGATTGAAACAGCTGATACACATGTTGCTCCCCCTGAAAGACTTTTTGAAATTGTCCTGTTAATTGAAGGTGACATGCAGCGAACTGTAAAAGGGGTATTTTGGGAAAATCTTTCGGATACGTATGACATTTTGCTTTCGGAGGCTGACTGGCCCCCACCTTTTGTTCTCGCAGCTCCGCGAGGGGAGGAGGTAATCCTCCCCGGTTTCGCGCACACTGTGCCAAGAGTGGAAGCGCTGCATTTTGCAGAAGAGTGGGCTCTGGCGCTTGCGCCGGCTGTGTACCGGAATCAGTGTGGCTGGGATAAATTGTCCCCGAGCCATGAGATTCCGTTACGGTCACAGCCGCAGCCACAACCCCAATATCCCATACGGCGTGAAGCTAAGGCTTCGGTCGGCGCTATCCTTGAACAATTGGAATATCAAGGTGTAATTGAAACGTGTGTGTCACCGATGAATAATCCCCTTTTTACTGTTAACAAGCCGGACGGCTCATATCGTCTGGTTTTGGATTACCGGCATTTGAACTCGCATTGCCGTAACTGTGCAGTACAGAATACACACGGCTCTGCCCTAGTGAATAGTCTTGAGCGTAAACGGTTCAAAACCACGCTTGACATTTCCAATGGTTTTTATGCACATAGATTAGATGGTCTAAGTTCCCAATGGACCAGTTTTACATGCGGCGGCGTACAAAAAAAGTTTAATCGACTCCCAATGGGATATAAAAATAGTCCTGGAGTGTTTTCCGCCCGCATAGTCTCTCTTTTAGAGAGTTTCGATCCAGTTGCATGTTCATATGTGGATGATATTTATCTCACAGACGACGAGCTTTGGGTGCATCTGTGTCGAGTAAACAGCATAATTTGTAACTTTGCAGACATGGGTTACAAGTTTAACTTTGCAAAATCGCACATTGCGGAGTACACAGTGTTGTTTCTAGGTTATGAACTTAACCATGAAGGAAAGGGATTGGCTCCTCAGTTCCTGGAGAAGTGCGCGCAGTTGCGCTCTCCGACAACGCTGAAAAAATTACAGTCTTTGCTGGGTTTTTTAAATTTCGGGAGGACATACATTCCGGAATATGCCCAGCGTATCAAGCCTTTATATGCCTTGGTACAACCATCTTTTTCCAAATCATGCTGGCTGCCAGAGCATTCAGCCATTCTGCAGTCCTTGCAGGCTGATATGCTAGCTTCTGACTACTTACAGACTCGTGATAACCAGACCAACCTGGTGATAAGAATTATCCCTGGGACGGTGGGTTTCACGTACCTGACTTTTAATGAAGGGGATACTGTACCTATTGCTTACAAGTCACACTTGTACACTTCGGCTGAACTGCGTTTTTCCACTGTGGAGAAAGTTTTAACGGCTGTGCAGATGGCAATTCTTAAGGAACGTGCCCTGTCGCAGGGAAAGCGCATGTTGGTTGTCACCCCGTGTCCAGCCTTGGAGGCGGTCACGAAAGCCAGTGTACCAAATTCTAAAGCTTTGCACCCTCGGTGGATTCAGTGGGCTACATCCTTGACATCTCAGGATGTCACGTTTATTTTTGACGCCGCTTTACGGTCGCAGGAGTATTTACAGTATGAATTTGTTCATCCTGCTCCTTTAGCAATGCGACCGTTGGAGGATTTCCACTGTATCATTTACACGGATGGTTCGGCGCAGGTTGCGCATGGCTCTAAACATGCCTACGTTTCCGCTTGCGCCATTGTGGTCGGTGCCATGGTGAACGATGAGTTCAAGTCCAGCGTCGTGCACACGCAGACGCTTGGGGACTGCACCGCACAATTAGCTGAGCTGCGTGCTCTAATGCTTGCATTGGAGTACGCTGATCCTTCTGTGACGACTTTAATCGTAAGTGATTCTTACTACTGTGTCCAGTCTTACAATGAGAACTTGTTCTTTTGGATTCAGAATGATTTTCGTGATTCCAAAGGTAGCACAATAAAACATAAAATGATCTGGGTCCGAGTGGCGGAACTTAAAGAGAAACTACCGCTCGTGTTTGTGATTCATACTCTCGGCCACCAGCGCGTGGGAGTCCACGCTGTTGGCAACTCGCTTGCTGATGAAGCGGCGAAGTCAGCGGTATCAAAATACTTAGTTGCAGCGGTCACAAGGTCCAAAAGCAAAATAGATGATGACATCTTGGCGGCTGTTGCTGCCACGGCGAAGGGAGGTAAATATCCTGCGGGGTTCCCTTCGAAGTACACATACCACTTAAGTCCCGATAAGGTTCCTTATGTGAAAATTCCTGAAGTTGGAGAGCGTTTAGTTCCCAACTCGGATCGCAGAGCTTCTCTGATTACAGCGGCTCATGAAGGTGTGGCGTCTGCGCATGCGGGCGTCTCAGCCACTGTATCCCAGCTACAACAGAGGTTCTGGTGGCGGGGACTGTACAAACAGACGCGCGATTATGTCCTTATGTGTGACATTTGTCAGCAGATTAAGCCTTCTACTGCTGCGCGTCCGCCTCAGACACAGTTGTGCATCTCTAATAAACCGCTTGGTTGCGTTTATTTGGATCACTGCGGTCCTTTTTCTTCTGATACTGCTTATAAATACATCTTAGTGGCAGTTGACTCATGCACACGCTTTGTATGGGTATGGCCGCATCGAAGCGCTGATTCGCGAACTGTCATTAAGGATTTGCGTGTCTTTGTGGGAATCTTTGCTTGTGGTACTTTCCATTCGGACCAGGGTCCGGCTTTCGCCTCTAAGGCGTATAAGGATGCTATGGTTTCGTTGGGAGTACAGGTGAAGTTTTCAAGCCCCTACAGGCCTGAGGGCAATTCTGTAGTAGAAAGAATGAACCGCGACTTAAAGCAATCTTTGACAGCCCGTGTTATAGGCACTGGTAGAAACTGGCTGACCCACCTCTATGGCGTGCAGCGTGCGCTTAATAATCTCCCTAGAAGGTCTCTGGGTGGGCGGACCCCATACGAAATGCTCTTTGGTATCAAGATGTACGTCCCTGACCTTGATGGTGCAGACTGCCAGGCCCAGGCCGCGGCCTTTGACGTAGATGAACATTGCAATGTTTTACAGGATCTACAAAAGACCAGAGACAGTCTTGCAAAGGAACACTTGCCCTCCACATCGGATGATGCGTTGCAGATCCCGGTAGTTGGCTGGCTACCCCAAGTTGGAGAACTGGTTCGAGAGAAGATCGATAACAAGAAAGAGTTTGGTCCCTCATATCGACCGCCGGTTCGAGTCCTTGGAGTGAAGGGCACAAGAACAGTCATTTTACCACCACTTCCAGGTCGTAAAGAAAACAGATTTATTTCTATTGACAATGTCAAGACACACAGGGTGGCCGATTCTTCATAGCATGACACCGGCTGCATCCTGTCCTTCCATGGTGAGGAACTCTGTGCTGGCTATTACATCTGGTACAGATCAGGAGGTGTCCCTCGAGATGCCTGCTTTATCCAGTCCTTTATTAAATACTATTCCTCTTGCTAACATTGATGAGCTGACCTATGCAGATCCTGCTGATTTATCTATGTCCGACCTACATGCCCGTTTGGCTAACCAATCCAGATTCTCTTTTGACTCTGATTCGGAACTTTCAAAGAAACCATCGACTATTGCAAAATATGCCACGTTGTTTAAAAAACATTTTCTAATTCCACCTTGGACATACGTTTGGCTGATACTATTTTCATTTTATCTTTTTATGTCAATTGGTTTTGTGTATTATTTTTTCCGCTTGATCGATGGCCATTATGTGATAGAAAGAACAGGAATTCGGTACCTTAATGGAACATTGGCCCCTCTGTCCTCCTCACATTCAGTACACAGACTAAAGAGAGACTTACATTCAGTACAGATTACTGCTTGGCCAGTCCTTGATGGGATTGTGTGGGATGCGGTTAGGTTTCAGATACATGGCCCCACAGAAGTTATTAATGTTCCTAATGTGCTTAGAGTAAACATGGGAGATGTGATTAAGCAAAATGTTCGTTCTGATGACTGGGATCTTCAGGCTGTAGAAGCATTGTTCTCTGATTTGAAATATTATGCGGCCTTTGATGCTGAGGATTTGTACTTAGACTCTGTCAATTATGGTGATTTGTTTTGCTATCAACATTATGGGAATCATTTCTTACACAAGACAAGTTCCAGGAGGGTTCCTGTGAATTACACTCAGTGGGAACATTGCCCTGTTCCTTTACAGGGGAGCTCAAGTACGTTTCTGGGAAAATACTCTTATTTTACAGACTTTAATCAATCAAATCCTGAGTCGTTTTATTTTAAAGTAAACCAGAAATTCATGCCCAAAGTCAGACTTACTGATACAAAATTGCTGTATTCAAAGTCCTTTCTAGAAAGGTTATCTGTAGATGGCTATGAGTTATGGAAGGATACTATTGACCTTAAATCGGTTTGGGGTGCCAAAGATTGGCAGGTACAAGGCACTGAGGCTTTGCATCGTGCATGTCTCATCCCGAATCACATGTTGTTTTTAAATTCAACTATTTCCCAAACAACATGTTTTGGATTGGCTACATCTAAAAAATTAAATACCCCTACTATCCCTGATTTAGAAGAATATTCAGGTTGGAGTAATTTCACTACATTATCCATCAGTGAGATACGAGCACTTTTGCAGAATTCCTCCTTTAATGTTTCCCATTCTGATCCGGAGGGGTGGCTCTTGTGGCAAAGAAGCTCTGATGCTTGCCAACGTCGTTTTTTGGGTTTGTCTGAAGGTTTTACACACATCAGGCCAGATCCAAGGTTTGAAACAGATCATACTGTTACTACTTATTCAGTAGGCAAATTGTGTCAGAACTGGTTACAACATTCCACTTTAGCTGCAGTTAAACTGCATCTGTCCCAGTTGAATGAAGACATAGATCTAAATGATTTTATAAAAGGCCCAGCTAGGGGTAGATCTAAACGCTTTCTTTATGCTATATACAATGAGATTTGGAAATTTTCACAAGTTGAGGCAGCAAAACGCCTGAGAGCTATTGATCAAGCAAATTTGGAAAAAGTGCTTGCAGTGGTCGATAACAGTATTAACATGCTTTCTTCCAGAATTTACACATTGGATAATATTGTTTCTTCTGTTGTTGATATTATACATGATGAAGTGTCCACGTTATACCATGGTCAAAATCAATTGCGTTCTGTAATGCAGTTTGCATGGACGCTACAGACTCTTAAGGCTGGTCGAGTTCCCTGGACCTCATTGAACGTTTCATCCCTTTTTGCTCCTTTTAATCTTACTGAGAAACAGCGCATGCTTTCAATGCGTGATGCTTCATTTTCTATGCTACATATTGAAAGGCTAGAGTCCTTGCCTTTCTCTGTTGCTGAAACCACTACTGCCACATGGCTTATTCATGGATTAATTACATTACCATTCCCTTTATATAAATTTACTAACTGTATGCGTTATATTGCTATAGGACGATATGAACCGCTAGGCAATGCATTCCTACATGAGGCATGGTCATTACCATACACATACAGATGTCTGAAAGATGGACAAGAAGTGAATCTTAATGGTGAGGAATGCACACAGTCACCTGACCGTTCATTAATATGTAGACACATTCAGTTACACGGGTCTTGTAATCAGGACCGCCCAAATTTAGCTTGTGTTTTAAAAGGCACGCCAGTTCCAGCAGTAGTTCCCACATTTACATTATTAGCTAATGGTAGTTATTTGCTTTTAAACAACGAATTATGTTGTGGTTTATTAATTGGTGTGGCTTATATAGTAACTGTATCAGAGCGTGTAGTGTGCTGCAAGAACGTTCTATACCCACCCACGCATGGCTCTTCAGATGTATCCATCTGGCCACGGATCCCAACCTTGGAAGCGAAATTCAATGGTTTAAGCAGAATAAGGGCCCTTTTGTCTCAAAAACAAGTGACCCTGAGTTCGGCCCGGGAAACTTATGTCCTTCACATAGCCAACACCCGCACAGAGGTGCAGGCGCTCTTAAACACTGATTTGCCATTTCATTTCTGCGAGCTGGTACACCAGATTTTTAATGCTTCTTCAACGACTGGCCTTGCACATTTTTTTGAACTAGTGAGCAGTGGCCTCGTGACTACGTTTGAAAAAGTTTTTGGTATCATTCCCACGTTTTTCCACACTATTTTTTCGAGTTTGTTTGGTGGAATACCTGTTTTGCTGGCTGTGGCCGCAGGCTTTCTGTTGGTGTTTTTCTTCATAAAACATGGATGCCCATCCTGCGCAAGACGCCATTCAACGCCTCCTGACCCTGTGTCGTAATCGGATGCTCAATTACTATGGAACATTGCCGCTTGCAGCATTAAGCACGGCCTATAGATTGTCATTTCGGTTCACCGACTTCACGTGTGTCCAACCTGTGTTTCACTGCCTGAGCTGCGAGTTCGATTGGGCCATTGATTTGTGCCTATGCTTGAGAACTGCTCCTGACATCGATTTTGATCAGCTAATGCGTCCCGTGGTGGCTCACGAGCTGATCTGTTCTGGCGAAAGAGTTATGGCCTTGGCAGCGATAAATGGAGTTCTGGGCCAATGGGAGATCTCTGCAGCGGCGGATGCCTTTCTGACACACAGCGATCTGGTGAACCCACCGAGTTGTCCTCTGACGTTACAGGAGGATCCGATGCTGGAGGAGCACGTATGTTCTTTCCCATTGCTAAATTGGATTGCTGAACTATTTTCGGATGATGGCAGTGATTTCATGCTGGAGGCTGTGGCGACTTTCTTTGCATATACTTTCCAATCGTGAGATGCCTGGGAGGAATGCTTTGTTGTGAAATATGACTTTCCCCTCGCTGGATTGGAGGGATGGACTATGTTCAGCTGATGGAGAGTACAATCATGTGATGTCGCTGGGGATAACGTCAATGTGGCACATGACTTTGGAAATCGGATACGTGCCCTGTTTTTTCTCTTACAAACATTTGCATTGATGAAACCTGGTCCTACGTTTCATATTTTTGAGACCTGGTGGATGACTTTTGGTTCAAAAGTTTTGTTTTTATTTTTAGATTTGAGGCCACTGTAGGCATTCATACATATTCATTCATACATAATTTTAGCTTATTTTAGCTCAAGATCATTGAATTTTGCTTTCAATTGTTGTGTCTGATTTAGTATTGCCTTTTCCCTTATGTTTGACGGTGCTCGGACCAATGGGGGGGTGTCATATGGATACTTCATTACATATATGGCGTTAAGTTAGCATGAGTGTATTACATGTTTAAACAGCCGGTTTGCCTTCGGCTTCAGTTTTGCACACGACACATACTTGTTGTTGTAGCTTTCACCCTAGAAGCGGTGAGGTGGTTTATTAGAGAATAATATGTTATTTCTATGCTATCAGCTTTGCCTGGTACACTTGGTACAACTGTCTGCACACTGAGAGCTACACACTCTAAGATTAACCTAACACAAGGTTGCTGAGAGGCCTGATCCTCGCACCACATTAGACATAACACAAATAATGTTGATGCCAACATTTTGGGCTCTACGCGGGTTTAAGATAGAGTTACACGGAATGAACGTAGACACTTGGTGCTGCGCATGGAGAGAGCTGGTAGCTGTTGATGTGAACTGCTCCTACTGACATTGAGAGGTATGGGGCCGCCCTGCTAAAGCCCGAATGAGACCTTCTTAGATATAAAATAATATACTAGATAGGGTGCGCGAAATATAGGTGATATCGATTCTATAGGTTTTGCATTATAACATGCTAGCACCTTTTGCTTACTATGGATTAGTGACTATGCTGCTAACTCTGATTTTTATAATCTGCATTTTGGTATTATACAAGATAATGCGTTTGAGAACTTTGCATTGAATAATAAATATTTCAAACTTGCATTTGTGTTCTTTGACTCCCAGTTTTGGTTTGAAATGATTATATAACGAAAGAGTGTTCATGTGTTCCACGATTCCTGAGGTATTCTAAAGATCATGTTCTGGTTTGTCTAAGACATGGTTCATTCCATAATGATCCATGAGACACTGTAGCTAGCTAGGTAAGGAGATTTCTGACACTGAGATGAGTTTTGGATCATCCTAACTCACTGAGGTTCTAGATCTCTATGCACAGTTCTGTGGGAGAACGGAAACCCTGCTACAAGGGTGAATAGTAAAAAGTCCCATGTCATGGTGGTAGGAAAGCGCCCAAAAACATACAGAATACTGCCCTTTTCCTGTAATGGTGTTGTCTTATCAACTGTCCCTGTATTTACGTACCTTGGTGTAATTTTTGATTTAAAGGGAAGCTGGGCCCCTCAAATTAATGCGAAATGTTTAGCGGTTGCTAGATCATCCTCTGCTTTAATGGACTTTGTAAAGAGGTTAGGATCCAGGCCTATGGAGGCACTTTTAACCATTTATAAATCAAAATGCCTATCTATCGCACTGTACGGGGCCTCACTATGGGGATACTTGCAACAGGAAAAACTCCAAAAATAGAGAATACGTTTTTACGGACCCTCTTAGCTGTTCCCCAATCAACGCCTGTGTATACAATTCACAATGAGCTGGGACTGAGCTATATTTCCGATCTTATTCGTTTAGCCCCTGTAACGTGCTGGGTTAAAACTTGGACTAACAAGGAGATCACATTGAATCATGCTATCCTTAAAGATGTAATGGCACTTGATAAAGCACACAAAATACCCTGGCTATGCTACATTAGAGATGTCCTTGCTAAACTGGGACGCCCTGAGCTTTTTCACTCTCCGCACTTGTTGCATAAAAATGATTTGAAGTGGATAAAAACGAACTTCATGAGGATGGTAGAACAAGAGCGGGAATATGTGGAAATGTATAAACCCCTTGTTAGATCTAACTATGTTTTAAAAACTACTCCACATATAGAACCTTACCTCAGAATTGTATCCATTCCACAGCATCAACATCTTCTGATTAGATTCAGATTAAGTATTGTTCAATACACCCTGGGTATTTCTTGTGTGTGGGGGAAACCGGACCTTACACCTCCTTGTAGCTGTGATAGTGTCTCTCCCCAAAGCCTTTTGCACTTTATTATGTTTTGCCAACATTTCTCGGATATCAGGAAGCAATACTTAGTGCCAATACTAAGAGAAGCGGGATTCACCCAGGTCAAACCAGCACTGATGTTTTTACAAATGTTAAGCACTCCGAAGGTGATGTTCGGGGTTGCCAGCTTCCTGGTGGCTGCTGTCCGTAATAAGAATAAGAGGGTGGCATTTAGGCAACTGGAGAACTGATTATATCCCCTTCTCAATGAACTGATTATACCCCTCTGCAAATGAATTTTGAGATTTTTTAACTTTTGAATGAGCCCATTACCAATACCTGATTTATGTCTTTTTTACATGTTACATGTATATATTTTAATGTTTTTAATATTCTTGTGTGTAATATAATTGTGTGATCGCTTTTATGATTTTTAGTAATCGAAATAAAGTGCTATTGACTTGACTTGGATTAAAGTGTCATGATCAACTGTGTGGAAGGCAACTCAAAGGTCCAGTAGAAGTAGTGCAGCTTCCCCGTTGTGTGAATGTGTTTTTAAAGTCATCCCAGATGGTGGTTAAGGCAGATTCAGTGCTTCTTCCTGGATGGAATCCTGATTGAAAAGTGGAAAGCAGGGAGTTATCATCAATGAATTCTGACAACTAGGTGAATGCTGCTCTTTCTGTTAGTTTGCCCAGCATTGCTCCATTTGCAGTAGGTCTGTAGTTGTTTAGGTGTTGAGGGTCCAAGTTTGTTTTCTTTAATAATGTGCGTACGTAGACTTTTTTAAGTCTTCTAGAAAAGCTCCTGTTGTCAAGGAATTATTGACAATTTTTCTGACTAGAGTGGCAGCAGAGGTGGTTAATACAGTGTTCTTGAAAATTCGTGGTGGACAAGGGTCTGAATTGCAGCCAGTTGGCCTGCTTGTTTTAACAAGATCCATAAATGCAGTTTCTGATAGCTATTTGAATGAATGCAGTGGCTGGGTTAACCTATCCTTGGGCGAGATTGTTGGAAATTAGTTGGTGCTGGTGGTTTTCATTTGGTTTAAATAGGAATTCACGTATAAAATATGCAACGCCCACTAAGATTCTCCTCACTCATTAAGCACTTTGAGTGTACTTCACAGCAGAATAAGTGAACACAGCAGAGACTATCACAATTAGTAGCAACCTTTATGAGCACAATATTGCTACACAAACAATGTGATACCCATAAGAAATGCATGTTTATTCACCTACTAGCATGCTATAGCCGACTGCATGAGACAGGAAAGCAGTAGAGCGAGTTGAAATTGTCGCAGACAGTAACCGGTCATGTAAAGTATTGTCATTTTATAGTTGTTTATAATTGGTGAATATGAGAAGCAAATTTTGCTTAACGTGTGTCCCCCCCATTCCTCCCCTCCCTGTATCAGTGTTGCAAACTTGTGTTTACTCGTTACAGGTACCATAAGACCTCCAAACATAGGAACAGGTTAATAACCTTTTTCCTTTTTCCACTTTTTTGAGCACTTTAATTGTTTAACCCTTCACCTCACTCACTATTGGTCCTGATGAATGCCCGTAAGCCCTAGAACCCAGGCAACCAAGGCAGAAACATGTCGACCTATGTTCAATCACCCCCCTCCCATTTTTTCCATTTTTTCTAATTCTATAACTCTAAGTGCAACTACTACTCATTACCAAGTCCACAAGCTGCACTATAATAGAGTTTACCAGACCACAAACCAGACTGAATAAAATTTACCTTATCTGAGTTTTTGGTCTTTTTAAATATTTTTATCTCTGGCTCACTACTGCACCAACCTTGGGTAAAATACCTCCGGGTGGAGGCTGCATACCGAAACTAGACCTTATGATTATGCACACACGTGATAAAAAAGCGGAAAATCAAGATATACCGCTCTGAATCCACCTTACCCATCACGTGCATGAGGGTCTTTTTATTGGGACACCCCTTGTTAGTCCTGTACACTCCAGGTTGAGCAGGACAAGTGATCCTTTCCCTTTTGATTAGCCTTAAATAGGAATCCAACATGTCTGCTTTGGCTGTGTAATGATTTGCCAGTTTGTCAGTAAATTCTTTAGAAATGGGATGGCTTTCTTCTGTGCATTTAGGTTAAGGGAATTCAGAGAGAATTTTATATAAATCTTTATCTGAACATTTTGCATTCTGAATTCTGTTTGAATTGTAGATGTATGAGCTTTTTGAGAACTGACTTGTATATTCTGTTATGTTTGTGTAAGTGAGGTTTCTCTGGAGTGTTATTTGTTTTGAGCCAGGTGTGTTGCAGCTTTGCAATTTGTTGTTTTGTTTGTTTTAATTCTGCAGTCATCTAAGGTGCTTGTTTTTTTGCATGTTTTTTGTTTTTAGTATTATCAAGATGTCAAAAGAATCCAGGAGCCACTCATAGTTTTTAAACAGAACTTATTGTTTTCAGATGTGTGTTGGATGGTAGTTGTGATTCTAGGTCCTCAAAATTCAGTTTGTTGGTCACTTTCAGGCTCTTATGATTATGTAGGCTTCTCAGACTTTTGTTGCCACCAATTTGCTTGGCGGCTGACAGGAGGTATATATGTTTGTTCCTGAATAATGCATCTTTAAGTATTATAGGCACTTTTATATTTCATTGTTGCTTTGGGCAGGAGTCAGTGTGAGTATTTGTATATCGTGTGATGACATTTCTGTAGTAATGTATTCTCTTTTTCTTTAGAATGTTCCCTAGCACCATGGTAATAGCATGTGTATATTTGAAATCCCAGGGACTGTTTCTCATTTCCCTGGTAGCTGTGGAGATGAACTGTAATTAAACTCAAGGTTTACACACTTACCATGTCTTTGTGGTCACTTCAATTGGCGACGAGTTGGTCTACCGTTCTGTGTCTCCACCCACGCATGTAGCTGAGAAGAAGTGGAGCAGCCTGTGTACTTTGTTCTTTGTTTTCTGAAGTGCAATGACAACTGTATCTACCAGGAAACTGCTGATGGGACATTGTGTCTTGGCTTGAAGTGCTGTTCTAATTTTAAGTTCTGCAATTTCCATGCTCTCTCTGCTCTAATGCCCGAGTTGGTGGTGCACGAGGATTATCAAGTTGGAAAGTGAGAGGTGAATTCAGTGTGCCAATGGGATATCGTTTCTCGGTACACATACTGCAGTCTGCAGCCTCCTTCGGTGTCCTGTTGAGCCTCTTGGTCTGCTCTGCAAGGCAGGTGCACATTTTTTTAAATTAAATTTGTTTAGTCTTAAAAACCTTGGTCTCTGCCAACATGCATCTATCCAATTCCTTAGCCCACAGAGTGATGAGTGATGGGTTTGCTCCCCCCATCCTCTAGGCAGTTCTCGTTTCACCAACGTGTATCCCAGTGTTGTAAATTGCTGTTACGTGAGGTCAGTCGCCTCCCATATGTTCAACAGTCCGAGATGTGGTTTTAATCCTATGTCCTTCCCCAGGGCTGTTTGCATGTGTTCTGAGGCTCCCTCCCATAATGCACGTATCTTTGGGCAACTCCACAGAGTATGATAAAAATGTGGCCTGTTGTCCACACCCCTTCATACACAGGTCATCAGGTCTAGCTCCTATTCTCGCCAACACTTTCTCTGTGATGTATGATCAGTGGAGTATCCTTAGCTGAATCAGCCTGAATCTCTGTGTGATGGCAGCTTCTCGAAGGGACATGAGAGCCGTTTGCCAGTCCTCATCATCTATAGGACCTCAGTCGGCTTGCCACCACTCCCTGAGCTTCGGAAAGGTGCCTGGTATGTTATTGCTCAACTTCTTGGAAGTTAGAGATATTGCCTTTGAGTTGAGAGGCCCATCTAATAGACGGTCTTCCAGTGGCGACGATTCTGGTATATTACTGAGAGACAGGAAAGCCGCCCGCACCGCATGTCTAATCTGCAAATACCTGTTGACTTCTCCTTGAACCAGATGGTATTGCCTCTGGAGGTCATCAAATGTAAGTAGTGCTAACTTCTGAACCAGGTCTTTAACCGCTGAGATCCCAATGAGGTTCCACTTATCAAACCCGGGCTGATAGCATAGCATGCCCAGCTTCTGGGTGAACCACAATGAGAGGACGCCCGTCTACCCCAACCAGAAATTAACTATGCACCAAATTTCCAGTGTATGTTGGGTAGGTCCGAAGAACCTCCCCTATTCTTCCTATCAGTTGTGTACAGGGCCCCCAGATATCGGGAGCGAATAGTTTGGTAACAATCAAGAGCATATGCTGGGTCGTCCAGGGGATGATACACCCAGTGGTTAACAGTCACAATTTGCGCCGCCCAATATTAACTCTGAAGGTCAGGGAGTGCTATTGTTGTGTAGCATTTTAGGATCCAAGCGTAATTTACCGATTTATGCCCTTATATAGGTATAATTCATATTGCCCTTATATATGCATAGAAATGATACCCATATTTAGACATAACACATCCAGTCCAAATACAGGCATGGCTACTTACACTAGTTCCAAAAAGCCACAACGATTTATTGGAAAACTCAGCTTCAGCAGTCAGGGACATCCCCTTGCTTGAATATTGATTTGTCCTAGAAATCATGGAGTTTTCTGGGGTTCTTTGATGACGTTATTATGTCCGACATTACATCAAACTAGGCACCTTCAAGGTATAAATATGCCTACACTTGCCCTAGCAAACACACAGGGGTTCGGAGCAGGTCGACTATCTACTTGCCCGACGCAGCTCGCTAGAGCAAGTGCCGAAAGAAGCCGACCCTCCAGCTGACGCACTGATCGAGAAGCTGTCCTTTCTCTTGCTGAGAATCCAGCTCCAGTTTTTCAAGGCTCCCCTCACGGGGTGTTGGGAAATCGAGTCCCGAGACAGAAATATCTGACCTCCTTTATTCTAAAACCAAGGTACAGAGCTGATTAGACCCTAAGAGAAATCTTGAATAGATTCCTGGCAAAGAAAAACTAAACCTATGCTACACCTCACTTACTTCTTTCCACGTACTAGACTTCGATTAGGTACATCGGGGTAGGCGTATTTTAGAAGCACCAGTTGAGTACGCTTTTACAGTATTATTTTATAATACTATTCTTACTGTATGCATTATACTTTGCAACCAGTATTATGATTGTAGCAGTTCATTTCTTCTGTGTGAGAAAGAAGACTGTTCAATAAATCCTTTTATTGAAAACACCCGTCTTTCTATTTCTCTGCACCTCTGGTGAAACGAAGCATGCACAATTGACTGAGTAAAATATCTATCTATTGTTTCCGCGACTCTAGAGATACATTTCTTATTCTTGGGAAACAAAGTTGTCATGTTTATGCAGTTGCAGAAACTAATTCCTTCTTGTGAATTTGAGAAAGTTTCTAGTGGCCTCTGAGCTAGCTGGCACTCACAATTAAGTCTAATATATTTGATAGAGACCTAGTAGACATAAGTCCTACGTCAAATCTATAGGATATACTATTCCAATGCGCAGAGCCTATTGGCGTCCAACGTTTGGTAAGGCACTGATTTAACACTAGATACTAGAGTAACTCAGTTGTGCTTTTCACAGAGACAGTGGGTAAAAGGATAAAATATCCGCAATTACTGAGTAGGACTAAAATCCTATGTATTAGTTTTGGTTTGTTCAACGTTGAAGGATACAGTGTTCCAAAATATTTTGCACCTTATCTTTGTTTCCTTGAAAACTTGCTCTGCAAACTTAAAGTCAACAGCATGAGTGACAAAGAGAATGGTGGAGCTGCAGGAAATGCAGCCCAACCGGGTTTTAACATTACAGGTTTCCAAGAAATATATATATAATCATCCCGGAAAACCTAAGGAAATCCATCACTATAAAGCTTATAACAAATGGCCTATCACCAAGAGGTGGTAGGGTAATTTTTGTCATTGAGGTACACGAATATCGGCAGACAGAGGTATTCTATACATGGATAGTTTTCCCTGAAGCAAATGCAGTATCGCATGTGTTTCACTTCTAAAAAGTAAATAAATAATACAACGGAATACACTCCTTTCGAGGATGTTGACATTCTACTAAGTTACCAAGAGCATCAGCTCTGGTTTAAAGGCACCCTACAACATCAAAATCATATTACCAGGCTCGGTCCACTAGGGAGATCAGGAGCAACATGGCCGGTACTAGCCAGCTTTACACCACATCCTGACATTGAAGAAATGTCAAGTGAAGAACGATTAGTTCAACTAAAACAACTAATAAAAATACATAGACAATTGGTTCAATATGTCATGTGGACTCTCACAGTCCAACCTCCTATAAGGATTCCACAACACACCCCTTACCAGGGGAACACAAATAAAATAACACCACTGACTATTCAATCAGTAATTGGTACATTGCCCGCAAAACAGGAACAAATTCCATTCTGGATTGCTCAAAAAATTACTCAAATCGAGGCAGTATTTCCTGATACTACCCATCATGAGAAACACAGAATTTTAGCAATCTGTTTACCAATGGGGATCACACCACACCTGGGGGTACAGTCTTTGCTGCAATCTACACAAAAACACATGGTGTTCCGTATATGGCAGTTATACCAGATGTCCTGAAACAAATTCAAAATGAATACGGGCAGAGCCTGCTTTAAATCTGGGTATGAAACTACTGAAAGATTTCAAACAGGTCTCAGCTATAATATTAGCTAATATTAAAGGTGAAGCAGCATCCGTGGCGATCCGCCAAAAAATAATAGAAATTTGATATAACTGAGCAACCATATGAATCAGCCAGAATAATCAAAAAATCCTATGAAGAACTAGGTAGAGATAGTTTGGGTGGGAAACCAGTCAAGCCTCAACCAACAGAAAGCCCTGAAAAGGTCTTTATTAAAAACACTCTCACTACTCCTAAAAAGAAGTGGGACAATACTATACAAACTTCTAAGGAGAAGCGTTCTCAGTCCAGAAGAAGGTCTCCTCAAAAGGATCCCTCTGAAAAGAGGTATAACCTCAGGAACAGGGATAATTTGAGAAAACCTGATAGATATCAAGATACTGATACACTTTCTTCTCGTATCTTTCAGATTTCCTCTCAGAAATCAGAAAGAAGAGGATGGTCAGAACACAAGGAAGAATGTGTGAAGTCCAAAGACGATCAACATGTTCCAAAAAATAAGAAAACCCAATTCACCAAAAAGAAGGTAGCAGGTCTAAAAATCAGACATGCCGAGGATCTTGAGGACACAACTCAAGAAAGGGGAGGGGGCCCAGACAAAGCTGGACAGCGCAGCAGAAGTCACCATAGCTCGCAAGATCCTGAAGGATAATCTGGAGACAGTGGACTTGAATGAGTACTTTCAAGTTGAAACAGCTGACACCAGGGTTAGTGTACCCCATAAGTTATAAGAAGTAACACTCTGGATGGAGGGGGACATAACTAGAAAAATAAGAGCACTCTTTTGGGAGAAGCTCTCTAAGGGTCATGACATTCTTCTAGCTGAAAGACTGGCCACCAAAATTTGTCAGGGAGTGCTCACATGGCGAAGACATGATTATGCCAGCCTTTTCCAATCATATTCCGATTCACTTATAATATACCTATGCCAGAAAATGGGCTGTATCCCAGGCTCCAGCATTATATTACAATCATGTAGGATGGGATGAGGATTCTCCTCACCATAAAATCCAGTTAAAAACTCAACCAACTGCACAGAGGCAGTATCTAGTTAAGCAAGAAGCTACAAAACAGGTCAAGGAGATCTTAGATCAACTTGAATACCAAGGGGTGATTGAAACATGCACCTCGTCATTGAACAATCCTTTGTTTCCTGT
Organism: Lissotriton vulgaris; assembly: GCF_964263255.1. Classification (NCBI taxonomy): domain Eukaryota; kingdom Metazoa; phylum Chordata; class Amphibia; order Caudata; family Salamandridae; genus Lissotriton; species Lissotriton vulgaris. The sequence continues at coordinate 91,294,040 of NC_141699.1, read as the reverse complement.
CTCCAAACCAGACAATACATATCGTCTAGTTTTGGACTACAGACATTTAAACTCTTGTTGCAAAACCTTCGCAGTGCAAAATGCACACAGTGCAGCACCAATGAATAACATTGTGCGTAAAAAAAATATAAAACCACATTAGATATTTCTAATGGTTTCTTCTGTCAAAACATTGCACCTGAAAGCAGGAACTTGACCGCTTTCTCAAATATGGGGACACAATGCTACTTCTGTTGTCTCCCCTAGGGATTCAAGAATAGTCCATGGTTATTTTCAGCCAGAGTAACAGAGTTACTACAAACGTATGATGATGAGGCATTATCTTATGTCGATGACATCTTTCTAACAGACGATGACTGGGACAGGCACTTGAACAGAGTGAATACCATTATACTTTTTAGAAAAGTGTGCGCTGCTCCAACCTCCAAAAATGCTGAAAAACTAACAGTCAATTCTAGGTTTCTTGAATGTCGGAAGAACTTATATTCAAAACTACGCAGAAAGGGTTAAACCTATCAACGAATGAATCAAACATGATTTCCAAACTACTAATTGGACTCAAAAACACACAGTAAATTTAGCGTTCAGTGCAAACAGACATGTTAGCAACATCACATTTACAGACAAGCATAAACGTATGTAACCTTGTAATCAGAATAATCCCAGGAGGATGTAGATTCACGTACTTAACCTTTAATGAGTGTGAAAAAGTACCAATTGTTTACAAATCACACTTGTACACACAAGCTGAAATGAAATTCACTTCAACAGAAACAATTCTGACAGCAGTTCAAACTGCAGTAGCAAAATAGAGAGCTCTCGCACAGGGTAAACGCATAATGGTTGTTACTCCTGTACCTGCCTTACAGGCAGTGACAAAAGCAAGCATTCCGAATGTAAAGGCTTTACATCCAAGATGGATACAATGGGTTAATTCTCTTGCTGCAACAGACGTTGAATATGTTTTTGACCCCTACTTGAAAAATCAAGAATTTCTACAATACGAACAAGAATGTCCTCTGCCAACTGAAAGTCTGCTTCTGGAACTGTACGAATGTATAATTTATACAGACGGATCAGCATAGCCCGCAATTGGGGGTAAACAAGCTTATAGTGCTGCGTGCGCGATTGTTAATGCTCGCTGGTGCGATGGTAAATTCCGACCTATGGTCACAAAAACACAATCTCTCGGAGACCTTACAGCTCAGCGAGCTGAACTACAAGCATTTAAGATGGAGCTTGAAAATACCGATCACGAATTCCCCACACTCATAGTGTGCGATTCGTATTACTGCGTTCAATCTTACAATGAATACTTGCAGAATTGGATTCAAAACGGTTTCAAAGACGCAAAAGGTGGCGCAATAAAGCATAAGTTGCTTTGGGAACAAGTAGTTCAATTACAGGAAGAACTACAAAAGACTCACGTGATACATACACTGAGTCATCAGCGTGTTGGCGTTCACATTGAGGGGAATTCATTGTCTGATGAAGCCGCGAAGGCAGCTGAACAAACGGATTCCGTAGCTGCAATCACTCATTCCAAAACTAAAATAGACAGCAAAATAATGCAGGCTGTCACCGCTTCCAACAAAGACAGTGGTAAAACACTTCCAAAAGGCTTTCCACTCAAATACTCATATATAACTGATGCATATAATGTTCCTTTTGCTTGAATTCCTGGAGTGGGGGATAGAGTAATTCAAACATGGAACATAGATTAGGACAAATCTTAGCAGCACATGAAGGGCTTGATTCTGCACACGCAGGTGTTTCCGCTACAGTGTCATTATTGAGGAAACACACCATAAACTATGTTTTGGAATGTGAAATCTGCCACAAAATGAAGGTTTCAAAAGTGATACGCCCAGCGCAGACGCCCCTTTTTAATTTCAGATAAACCATTAGCATGCATTTACCTGGACAGAGGGATGGTAACTACAAATATATCATGGTCGCAGTGGATTCATGCTCAAGATTCATTTGGATGTGGCCTCAGCGCTCGGCTGACGCTCGAACTGTTATAAAAGCTTTGCGAGTATTTATCGGCACATACGCAATCGGCATGCTACATTCTGACCAGGGTCCTGAGTTTAGCTCTCGAGCTTACAAGGAGGCCATGGCCAATCTGGGCGTTGGATTGCGGTATTCGAGTCCATTCCATCCTAAGGGAAATTCTGTAGTGGAAAATAAAAACCGGGACATAAAGCAATTTATAACAGGTAGGGTATTAGGCTCAGGTGATGGATGGGTCAAATATCTAATAAGTGTCCAACGTAGTTTAAATAATCTGCAAAGAAATTCTCTGGGTGGAATCACTCCATATGAAAACCTTTTTGGTACTAGAATGCTTGTCCAGGACCTTGATGGTCACACTTCAGTGGTAGAACAAAAACCCTTTGATATCAAAGACCGTTTGGCTGTTTTGCAGGACTTAAATGAAACAAGGAGAAGTCAAAGCAACACATTACAGAAGCCAACGATCACTGAAGGACAACCACCCGCCCCAGCAAGGCCTGTCTGGATTCCAAAGATTGGGGATCTAGTCAGAGAAATGATCACGGACAAGAAGGAATTTGGGCCTTCCTACAGAAAACCAGTACCTGTGCTAGCAATCCAAGGATCAAGAACAGTGTTACTGCCGCCCCTTGCTGGAAGAAAGGAGAACAGGTTTGTATCCATCGACCGGGTAAAACCACACCATGTGGCCAATGTTGGAAAACGAGGCAGCAACTGTGAGGCCTGTACAAATAACATGACACATTTGTCCTTCACTGGGAACCAAACACCCTAGGGCAGCGCCTGACTCTCAGAGGGTAGCATTGCAGAGCAGTCTGAGGCTTACTCAAGGGAGATGGTGTGGGCTAGTAATCTCAATTTGCAGGTGCGCAAAAATAACACTCAATAATTGATTGTCCAGTCTGTACTTTGCTTTATAAAAGTAAGAGTACGTTTATTAAACACACACACCACTCAATACTATACATTCATTTACAAATTTACATAAGCTGATGGAATTACTTTGCGACATTGCATAACATCTCCACCCGTCCCGCAGGGGGGTGGGGTCTAGTACCACCACTCCCATGTATGCACATCATCTTGAACCCAATGCAGTGAATTGGTCTTAACCTGGAGCGAGGGCCCTGCGCACTGGCACCATCCCAGTAGCGACCCCCCATTACCTCAACAAGCATTAAACAGGCTACACCTGCCTTGGTGACACATGACCATGACTGAGCATCTCCTACTGACCATACAGTACACACCTCTACATCTTAAGGGCTAATAGTCTGGGGTCTTCCCCTAAGCGCAGCAGCAAGAATAAATGTTCACGCACACTTTAGAATGACAGTACTCAGCACATTTGGATATCAATAAAAATGCATTGCACTTACAGCCCCTAAAGGCATCACAGATGATCACAGGATTAAGTTGTAAATACTGCCAGACACCCTAGCAAGAGTGTCTAGCCACTTAGCTTATGACATCACCTTAAACCAATACTTCACATTGAACATCAGACCCTCTAAAAGAAATAACCATTAATAACTGCATTTCAGTGCAATTACACCTCTTCACCACCTTTAAGTCCTGTTTTGCAGGACTTAAATGAAACAAGGCGAAATCAAAGCAACATATTACAGAAGCCAACGACCACTGAAGGACAACCACCCGTCCCAGCAAGGCCTGTCTGGATTCCAAAGATTGGGGATCTAGTCAGAGAAAAAAACGCGGACAAGTCTGGGGTCTTCCCCTAAGCGCAGCAGCAAGAATACATGTTTACGCACACTTTAGAATGACAGTACTCAGCACATTTGGATATCAATAAAAATGCATTGCAATTACAGCCCCTAAAGGCATCACCGATGATCACAGGATAAAATTGTAAATACTGCCAGACAGCCGAGCAAGAGTGTCTAGCCACTTAGGTTATGACATCACCTTAGACCAATACTTCACATTGAACATCAGTCCCTCTAAAAGAAATAACCATTAATAACTGCATTTCAGTGCAATTACACCTCTTCACCTCCAGGGGATGCCCTTCTGCAGACATCCCCATCTCAGCCCTTCACTCCTTAATACAATTATCAAAACACCCTCAGCTGAAGAACACAAGTCCCATCCCCGAAGGTGTTAACTGCAAGTTGAGCCCTAGAGGGGTTGATTCCTTTGAATCCCCAAGACACTTGGGATGGGACTTTACTCTTCGTGCTGTGGGAAGACTGCGCTTCTCCAGCAGCTCCCCAGCACCTTTATACATTTAGGGTGGTGACCCCGTTCTTCTGAGGCCACCACAAGCCGTAAAAACGCGGTGTTGCCCTTGCAGGCCGGTACTATTAGGTGAGTGTCTTTTTAGGTACTGTTGCATAATCCCTCGTTTAATGTTATCTTCAACACCATTCACATTTCAGGTCATTATAGAAAGCGTCCGTTTCCTATCTCCCCCATATCTATGCATCACACAATTCCCTAGTTCTCGGATTGTCGCAAATAGAGAAAAAACTTTTACCCGCCCACTCAAAAGTTGCCGTCCAGTGCTCAATATGGCTACTTCACGCTTCCAAATCACAATCTCACAGTGCTTACCAATAAAACAATCAAGAAAGAAACAGCACCAATTTCCATACCAACCGGTCCTCTTCCCCATCCCCGCCCCCTCGTCCATAAAACAATGTAACGTCAAACACCCCCCTTGCCCCATCCCCCAACCTCCACCCCCCTCCCTGGACCCCTGCCCATGGATTTAGAACGACCCACTCCCGAACATGGCAGAGTGCCTCTCTCCCCCCCGAAATGCTGAAAATGCTCAACTCCCATCCCCGCCTACACACATCACAATTAATTTATACTTTAGCGATCCACAGTTCATGTTATATGGTCCCTTTCAGCTCTCATCATTTGAACCCAACTGAACTTTTGCTCTAGGTCCCCATTTGTAAGTTTCGCACTGATGGGTATAGCAACCACTCACCCACTCCCCCCCTACTTGCATTTTCAGTTGGGCACCGGCTCTCCATTAGTACAGCCAAGGGTCATCACTACTGCTCATTCGACTGACCCTCTTCCTCTGCTGGGCCATTCCTTGCAGCGTCCACACAGATACCTCTGTGGTGGTTAGGCCTTCCATGCTCCAGCCTTCCATCCAGTCCAGACTGCCTCCAGCGAGTCAAAAAACCACGATTTGCCATTCGACTCCAACCTCAGCCTTGCAGGAAAGAGCATTGTGTACTTCACCTCCCGGTCTCGCAGTTCCCTCTTCACTGCGACGTTGAGCCTGGACCTTGGCCGTGAAATCAGGAAAGAATGCCACCTCATAGTTATCTATTTTCAGCGGGGAATTGGCCTCGCTGTCTGCAGGATAATGTCCCTATCTCAATAGTTGAACACTCGAGCAATGAGGGGCCTTGGGGGCGCTCCCGGTTTAGGTCTACCACCTGGCACTCTGTGGGCTCTTTCAATGGAAAAGTAGCTGGACAGAGACTTGTGCTTTAGGTACTTCGGAAGAGGTCTTCTACATATAAGTCAGCAACCGCCCCCTCCGTTTTTGCCGGAACCCCTAAAATACGGATATTATTCCGTCGAGAGCGGCCTTCGTAATCATCGAGCTGCTATGATATCCTCTCCTGCTTCTTCTGCATTTCTAGTGTCTGTGTTTGAAGTTATGACATGTCCGCCTGTAGGGCGCTAGTAACTATCTTGAGCTCTTTGACTTTTTCGTCCATCTTCCGGAGGTCCGCCCTGATTAGACAAACCTCCACAGTGACCAAGTCCACTGAAGTACGTTAATAGCCGCCATAACATCGTGTAGGGTAGGCTCGGTCCTTGTTTAGAGGCAGACGCCCCCTCATCTTTCTCCAACTGCTTTGAATCACCTTTCTCTCCCGCTTTGGACCAAGCGAATTTGGCCAGCTGCTTTTGGGCATTTGCCTTAGGGGCCTTCCCACCTGTCGCCGTGGAAGTGTGTTAGTAGATGGCCCCCCTGGTGAAAACACGGGGCAGCACTGGAAAAGCAGCCGCAAAGTGTTGGAGAGAGTGACTAAGTTTGCGTGTATCACTTCTGGAGTCCCCGTCTGGCTACCGCAGGCCCAAAACACAGAGCATCCAGGCTGGACTTTGCACTCAGCACCACTTTTGTCAATATGGTGTAGTTGCCTTCGCCAGCTCTCATCAGGAGGCATATCCGCACTCTGTCCGTATCACTCTATTACATTATCCCCTTCAGGACTGGAGCTTTCAACACCTCTCTCCGACAGTTCAGCTCGGTGTCAGAACACCCCTAGGGCCCCAACTTCAGCCTCCGCTGCCCCAACTCGTCCATGATCAGCCCGGGAAAGTACCAAGACTCACTGCGCTCCCCTCTCGAAATCAATCGTGCCATATATGTGTTACCGGTACTATGGCCCCGCAGGAGATGCAGTGACCCACTGCGCCAGTACAGTCCAGTGGTAGGGAGTCATCAGGTACAATTACCTCGGCCTCAAGCGTCCCTCTTTGCCATCAACTGCCTCCTCTTATCAAGCCTCTACGCCTGGTGAATGCCTCAGAGTCACTTCTATGTAGGGCTGTTGGCCTAAACTATATGTCAGGTCGCTTCGATAAGGCCCACTCCAGTCAGAATATAGGGTCAGCAGGCCAGCCAGTCACAACCTCAACTGCATATGCAGGCCTAGGAATCAGCCACGGACACCCCCCTCCCCCAATTCAGCAGTCCCGCGGAGCCTAGTGTGCAGCAGAGTTGCCAAGCGGTACTCACTAAGGGAGTCTAGCCGGTATTACACCACCGGGTTCCATTCAGCAATTATCTCTGGGCGCCCTGTACCAACTAGCAGGACAGTATCCTCGATATTCAGTACCCCTGCTATGGCGCCCATGTCTATGTATGCACTCGTGTATGCCGTAAGCTGGGGCCTCAATTGAACCCGCTACGCCTATTCCAGTGCCTGGTGGGCCTCTGCGCTCTTCCTCTCCGGTGGGCCACCAACCTCCATCGCAGCGGCCAGGAGCATCCAAGTCACCCAGCCAGGGTCGGTGCTACAATCCGGCACCCGCCGGGCACACAAACCGGAGCTGGGCCTCAGAGACTGCAACGCGGCAAGATTTCTAGGCCCCAAAGCCGGGGCCTCCGTTGATCTCGGCACCCACCCAGGCACCACCGATCCACCCTCGATGTAATGGGCTTCCTACGACTCACACTGGAGTGTAACAGGTCCGATCCACTTCCTGTCTCAGAGGCTGCCCCGTATTCCGATCCGCACTAGGGTGCCGCCAGCACCGAGAGAGCAAGAAGCAGACAAAAGTATTGTATCTTTTGTAGCTTCTTTGCGTATTCTGGCCTCAGAGTGTGAATTTGAACATTTCACTTTGCAGTTGATCAGGTATCAAGTTGTGGTACGTTGTAGGGATAAAAAAGTACAAGAAAAACTCCTAACTTTGAAAAATCCCTCAGTACAAGAAATTATTTCTATTGTTAAAAGAATAGTTATCCCATATTGTATTGTATTGTATTGTAATTGCATTCATACAGCGCTTACTACCCCTGACGAGGCGTCAAAATGCTTTTTCGGCGAGTGGCACGCTACTCCGGGACCCATAGAGGATTAGTGTTGAATTAGTATAGTGAAACATGCAAGTACATTTCAAGTGGTGGATAGGTTAGTCAGTTATTTGGATTTGGAATAATATCAGAAGGATAGCATTTAAATAGCGCTTGTTGACGCACGCTATTCAGGAAGCCTACAAAGGATTAGTGGTGAATTAATATGAAGTAATTTCAGTGGTGGACATTAGTCAGTTACTTGGAGTGAGAAGGATAGCGGAGGTATAATAGGGGAAGAAAGATTTGCATTCATATAGCACTTGTTACACCTGACGGGTGTTTAATCGCTTTTCTGGCGAGTAGCACGCTACTCCGGAACCCATAAAGGATTACTGTTGAAAATTAGTATAGTAAAAAAAATAGGAAGTAATTTGAGTAGTGGATATGTTATTGAGTTATTTGAGTAGTATATTAGTATAGTTTAATATGAAATTTGAGAAGTGAACATGTTAGTCTGTTAATTTCGATTGAAAAGGATAGTGGAGGGATAAAACAGTGAAAGATTTTTTTTATTTTTTATTTTTTTTAGGTCTTAGCAATAGGAGGAGGCGTTTTGATGAGTAAAAAGGAATTTTGGAGGGGAGGACTCAGAGGAAAGAGTTTAGAAAGGTTTGTTTTAGGGGATCAGTATAGTAAAAGGGGTGTCAGATGATGCAAGGAGGGCTAGAGTAGGAGAGAGTCTAGAAAGGGTTATTTTGGCAATCATAGTAGTGGTATGGGGTTTGGGATAAATGAGAGAGTGGATGTAGAGGATATACTGATAGATGTATAGGATGAGAGATAGGGTAGTGCATTGGAAGGAGTAGTAGAAGAAGTTTGAGATGAGTCAGAAAGGTTGGGCTAGAAGATATATTGAGCAAAGTATAGGCTGAGAAATAGGCTAGTGCATTGTAAATGCTAAATTAGAAGAAAGTGATAAATATATAGATCCATAATTACATTGAAAGTATATAGATACATAAAGGAGGTAAGTATATGTAGATTAAAGATATTAATAGAGGCACAGGATGAGAAATAGGGTAGTGCATTGGATATGCTTTTTCAGGAGAAAAGTAAAAGACACACCGATCCAAGTACATGGAAGGTACATAGATGCACAATGGAAGTATGTACATGTAGACCAAAGATGATTTTTGTTTATTTATTATTATTATTTTTTCTCTCAACAACATAATTATTTTACATGTTTATACAAAGTAATACACAAAGATAGGTACATATCTATAGTAAGAAAAAAAAATGCTTGTATACAGAGGGACATACTGTAAATTTCTGTTTGTGTATGGTGCTTATGTGGGGAAGAGCCAACTCTTGAGTAGTTTTCTGAAGATAAGGTGGTTGTCGGTGGACCTTATGTTAGGGGGTAAAGAGTTCCATAGTTTGGCTGCTTGAACAGAGAAGGATGTGCATCCCATGTTTTTTTCTTGTATGGTGGAATTTTGAGGCGAGATGCTCCTTTAGAGCGGAGGTTCCTTTGTTGAATGTGTTTGGTGATTTTATTCCTGATGAAGAGCGGTCCCATTCCATGTATTGCTTTGTGGGTGATACAAAGCAGCTTGAACGTGGATCTTCTGGCAACCGGTAACCAATGCAGGGCTTTCAAGGCAGGGAAGATGTGGTCTTGCGGTTTGGTATGCAAGAGTAGTCTGGCAGCCGAGTTCTGAATCCGTTGTAGTCTTTTCATGGTTGTTAAAGGTAATCCGTGGTAGAGGCTATTGGCGTAATCGAGTTTGAACAGAACAAGGGAGATGGTAGCTTGGAGCTTGTGTGGAAATCCCAAACGAGAGAAAATTTGTTGCAGCATTTTTATAGTAGCAAAGCTTGATCTTGCTAGTTTATCCACTCGAGCATTCATCAACAGCTTGGAGTCCATGGTCATTCCAAGGTTTCTTACGTCCTTCGATACTTTAGGCAGTGATCCCAGCTCATCAGGCCATGCGGCAAGCGGTTTGTAATGTTTCCAATCGCCACACATGAGTATTTCAGTTTTTGAAGCATTCAATTTGAGATGGCTCCAGGTCATCCACTGATCCACGGCTCTGAGACAGCTGAAAATTGGTGATTTTCCAATGTCTTTGGGGCATTCCAGTTGAAGGAGTATTTGTGTGTCATCTGCATAGTTATAGCACATGAGGTGAAATTCATTGATCAGTACCGGTAATGACTTCATGGAGATGTTGAAAAGCATGGGCGAGATGATAGAACCTTGAGGGACCCCTGCTTTTGTGTAGTATGGTTTGGACGAGAAAGGTGGTGTATGGGTGACATTAGTTCTGTTTTGAAGGTAGGACGCTATCCAGTCTAAAGCAGTTCCATTTACGCCGGCTTCATAGAGTCTTTGTTTCAGAGTGTCATGGTCAACCGTGTCAAAGGCGGCTGAGAGGTCCAAGAGGAGTAGCGCAGCAACCCCTTTGCGGTCAACTGTATTCTTTACGTCATCCCAGATGGCAAGGAGGGCAGATTCAGTGCCTCTTACCGGACGGAATCCTGTTTGGAAGTCTGAAAGTATGTCATTCTCTTAAATGAATTGTGACATCTGGGCGAACGCTGCTCTTTCTATTAGTTTGCCCAGAAACGGTCCATTTGTAATGGGTCTGTAGTTGTCAGGGTTCAGCGGGTCCAAGTTTGTTTCCTTCAGTAAAGGGCTTATGTATGACTTTTTGAGTTCTTCTGGAAATATTCCAGTAGTTAAGGAATTGTTGATGATTCGTCTTACTGGAGTGGCAGCAGAGGTTGTTAAAAGATTTGTCTTGAAAGTTTGTGGCGGACAGGGGTCAGAAGGGCTGCCGGCAGGCCTGCTTGCTTTGAACAGGTCCATAAATTCATCGTGTGAGATGTGTTGGAAGGAACGGAGAGGCTTGATTAGAGCATTCTTGGATTGTTGTTTTGTACAAGGGTTAGTGCTGGTGCTTTGTTTCTGTTTTAAGTACAATTTCAATGTGTCTGCTTTGCCTGTGTAATGATTTGCCAGTTTGTCTGTGAAATCTTGAGTAACAGGATGAGTTCCTTCTAGGCAATTTGGTTTGCGAAATTCATTGAGTATTTTATAGAATTCTTTATTTGCACATTTAGGGGCAGATTTATGAAGGACTTGCGCCGTCGGTGCGTCACTTTTTCCCATGTTAAAAATGACGCACCGGCGGCGCAAGGCCTTCATAAATCTGCCCCTTAGCGTTTTGAATTCTGTCTGAATAGTACCTTTTCTTAGCTTTTTTGATAGCAGACTTGTATAATCTGTTCATTTTCTGTAGGTGAAGTTTGTCTTGTTTGGTGTTTGTTTTGAGCCAAGTACGTTGCAGCTTTCTAATTTGTTGTTTTACGTCTTTTATTTCTATGTTTCTCCAAAGCACCTTTTTCCTTTTTTCTGTTGTGTGTTTTTGAGTGGTATCAGGATGTCAAAAGCTTCCTGTAGCCAATCATATTTCCAGATTCGTACTGGATGTTAGTTGTGTTTCCAAGTGTTCCAAATTGAGTTTGTTCCACGGCCGGTAGGTGGATGGATGTAAGGTAGTTTTAGGTGAGTCGCTTAGAGTTGTTTTATGTTGGAAGGCAAGCAAGTGGTGGTCTGACCATGTGACTGGAGTTATAGTTTGAAAGGTAACTAGTTCAGTATTAGCAAAATGACATCTAAGATATATCCAGTGGTGTGTGTCGGATTGTGGACAATCTGATGCAGGCTCAATGCATCTAGGCCGGTGATTATAGTTTTTGGAGGGGTCATATTGGGTTTATCAAACCAAATGTTAAGGTCACCCAGAACGCATAAGTTGGAGTGTATTGTTATCAGGTTTGAAACGTTGTCTAGAAGTGCGTCTGGGAATGTTGCCTTGCTAGGTGAAGGTTTGTAAAGGAGCAGGAAGTTACAGAAGGAAGACGAGGTAGGATTGCATCTTGTTAGAAGAGCCTCAGAATTCTTTATGGAGATGTTGTCAATTTTAGTGATATGTATTGTTTGCCTAAATACAACAGGTAGGCCACCTTCTTTTTTGGGAATACGATTTTGGGTGATTATTTGATTGCCTAGAGGAATGGATTCATGTAGGACTGGAGCCATATCTTCTCCCAACCATGATTCGGTTATGAATAGTATGTCTGTTTTTGCATCTGTGTGAAGGTCGTAGATGTGATGCTTGTTTTTAGAGAGGGATCAAGCATTTATTTGTTAACAGTTTAGTGAGTGGCCTTTGGTGATAGTGGGACTTTGTTTGGTAGAAGAGTGATCAGTATTGTGTGGGTTTGTAGCAGGTGTGTTTTTAGTGCTGGTATTAGCTGTATTAGGATAGCAATTGTGTAGCTTTTCTGTATCGTGTTCCTCATCCAGCATGCTAAGAAGGCATTTTGATGGGTCTGCATGTGTATGTGTTGGAGATGGTGTTTGAGAGTGAGTTGGAGTGCTGTGTTGCTTTTGTGGTGTAACATTGTTGTGAAGTAGACATGGGGAAGCAAAGTTGTGACGTGTGGCATGTTGCTTATATTTTTTGTGTGTGTTTAAGGCAGAAGGTGTGTGAGTCAGGGGAGGTCGTGCAGCATGTGGGTCATGTAGTAATGTTCTAAATTGTCCAATTGATGAGAGGCGGTTAGAAGAGAGGTGCTGTATTGCTGTATCTGTGTTAGGTGTGGTGGAAGAGTGAAAGCTTGGCATTGAAGTTTGTTCCTTTGTGTGGTTTGAAAGGAGGGTTTATGTTTGTATTTTGTGATGGTAAGTATTATGAGGTGTTGCGCTTTGAAGATTTTGTTGGGGTGGTGTGCGTGATATGTTTTGCTTTTTTGAGGAGTAGGGAAAAAGAGTGCTGATGTATATGTTTCATGCAATGGATTTGGTTGTGTAGTATTGTTTGTGAGAGGAGGATGTGACGTAGAGGGGGTGTTGATGTGTTTATGAGTAGAGTGTATGTTGTGTGTAGGAGGGAACGAAGTAGAGGTGAGAGTGTTTATCTTAGACTGGTTTGTTGCAAGAGTTACAAAGTGTGGTGGTGTGCACTGTGTGTGTTGTGCGTTAGTGTTATGGTAGAAGGGAGAGGAGGGTGTTTGTTGGACAACTGATGGAAGGATGATTATACGTTTGTTAGTGATAAAAGGTAGTATGTTAGTTGTAATTACAGCAGGGAGAGTGTGTCTGAATGGGATGTAGTTATGTATGGTGTTGGTTGGCATTGTGTTAGTGATGAGTGTGTTGGTTAGTGGTATAGGATAGAGTTGTGTACTGTTTGTAGGTGATGGTGGATATGTGTGGTAGTTGGGATAGTAGGGTGTGTAGATGTGGTTTGATTGGTTTTGTAGTGCAGGCTGGTACATTATTCTGTGCATAGTGTTGTGTGTGGTGTACATTTGGTGTGAGTGTGTTGCTCTGTTTGTGGATGTGGATGGTGTGGGCTGGGTATTGCTAAATGAGAAAAAGGGCAGCACTTCTGGCCCTAGTCCCGACCAGTCTCGAACATGCTCAAACAGGAAACTGCCCTTGTCCTCTCTGCCCTTAGCCTCGACGCCCGGGCTGAGACGCCCTAAGCCTGGCCTTTTTTATAGCCCTAGTAATCAGGTAACCCCTTCAGCCAATGGGAACCATAGCCCTAACACTATCCAATCACAACAATAGCCCTAAAATCTAGAGCCAATAGGAGACCAGGACCTTACAGCCAATCTTAGCCCTAGTCCAAGCACCCAATCAGTTAAAAAACCCTGATCTCTACGTCCAATAAAGGCCCTAGCCCTACCAGTAGTCCCAAAACAAGTCCATGCAACCAATGGCACAGGTGGCCCCAGTCCCTACTTCCAATAGAAAGCCTAACCCTACTCTAAGTCCCACACCTAGTCCATCAACCAATCACACCAGAAGCCCTAATCCCTACTTCCAATTAAAGGTTTAACCCTAGCCCTAGCCTCACCCTACTCCCAACAACCAATAACATAGGAAGCCCTAGTCCCTACTTCCAATAGAAATCCTAACCCTAGCCCAGGGGGGCTTGTTTCACTGGCTTGTGAACACAAAATGGTGGCTGGGAGTGCACTGTTTTAACATACAGGTCTTAGCACAGAGCAAAGGAGAAATTTGGAGGGAAAACAGAATTGTCACCAAGGAATGAGAGGGACAAACTACAGAGGTTGGACTGAAAATCCCACAATTCAACACACTAAATGGAGGCAATCATGGGCAGGGAAAACCACAAATTTAAAACACAACACAGGTGATAAAATATGCAATTACAGGCAGGCTAAAACTACAATTTTTTACTGTAACAACCACTGGCATAGACAGTAAACACAGAAAGTGAAAATCGTTTTTCAAACAACTTTTTGTCTTGGGAAGAGACAGCACTAGTCTGACTCCTTACTACTTCCTAGACTCTGCTCGCTGCAATCTGGGGCACAGGTAGGCTGCAACTCACAAGATGGAGGAGAATGATTTGGGGTGCACCCAGCAAGGCCTTAAGGGGCCTAGGCAGGCGTGAGAGGAGGGCTCAGACTTGCCTGGTAGCTGAATAGCCAATGGTCTGCTGGCCTGGGGGTGGGGGCTGGGCAGCTGCTTCTCCTGTTCAGAATCCCCTAGGAGACAGACAGGCTCAATCAACACTTTGGACTTCAGCAGGTAAGGGCCTCACTAACTTGAAATCTAACAATACTGTTTGAATACAACGTTAATTCCGCAGCTGGCCAAAAAACAAAATGCACAGGCCTTAGTAAAACACAGTTTAAACAGCTCACAGAAGCACCCTCTGATGTAGAAAAATCCCTGTTGCTGGGAATGGGCAGGGGGGCTGGTTTCACTGGCTTGTGAACACAAAATAGTGGCTGGGAGTGCACTGTTTTAACATACAGGTCTTAGCACAGAGCAAAGGAGAAATTTGGAGGGAAAACAGAATTGTCACCAAGGAATGAGAGAGACAAACTACAGAGGTTGGACTGCAAATCCCACAATTAAACACACTAAATGGAGGCAAAGTGTGTATTTCCAGAGGTAATGTAATTACAGTATGGGTTGACAATGATAAGTGTGACACGTCTGTGGACATGGTAGGTTCTATGAATGATTTAATGTTAGTGGTCAAGGATGGTTGTGAGGACTGTGTAGATCCCATTGTTGTTATCATTGTAGATGGGAAAACTATTAAATTACTTGCTGACTCTGGTGCTCATTTGATGATGATCACGGAGGAACTGTTTGAGTCTGTGTGGACTGATAAGTGCCTGGAACCTCCTGACAGAAAACCTGTCTCGTATGAGGGCAAAATAATTGAGTTTAAAGTTTTTTTTTAGAGTTATTGGTGTTCAAAGAGAGATGTATCACTGGAAAAGTGTATGTTGCAAAAAAAGGTTTGAACATTTTAGGGTGGTACCACCAAGGGTTATTTGGTATGACTACTAGGCCTGGGACAAAGGAACCGGTGTCTGTGGTGGATGATGGTGTACATAATGATGATCCATCTCCTTGGGCTATCAAGTTCAGCAGTGTGTTTGATGACAACCTTGGACTTATCAAAGGGTTCAAACATCTTATCAAGGTGAAGGATCAAGCCATTCCTGTTAAACACAAGGTGCGTAATGTACCTTTTAGTGTTAGAGATGATTTAGCAGACAAATTAAGAGAATGTGTGAGTGGGGTGTCATTGAGCCCGTGGAATCATGTTTGTGGTAAATTCCATTGGTCGTGGTCCAAAAAAATTATGGTAATCTTAGAGTCTGCATTGATTTGTGCAGCCTTAACAAGGAAATATGGGTTGATTCACACCCTTTACCCCGTATTGATGATATTCTTTCTAAATTTACAGGTTCAAAGTGGTTTTCTAAGATTGATTTAACTTCTGCGTACCATCAGGATGAGCTGGAATCATCTTCTAAACACCTAACTGCTTTTGTTTCCCCTGTTGGAACATTTCAGTTTAAAAGGATGCCTTTCGGGCTCGCCTCAGTGGCATCCCTGTTTCAGCGTATTATGGAAAAAGTTTTGGTGGGAATTGAGGATACTGTTGTGTTCCAGGATGATATACTGGTAGCGGGAAAATGTAAAGTTCACATGACAAGAATCTTACTGATGTGTTGAGCAGGTCACAAGAGAAGGGGATCGTTGCAAACAAGCTTAAGTGTGGTTTTGGTGTATATTCCATTGAGTATCTGGGCCATCGTATTTCTGGTAAGGGAATTCTTCTGAGAGAGGGGTTGATTGACGCTATCATTAGGGCTCCATGTCCTAAGTCAAAGTAACAAGTGTCTTCATTTTTGGTGATGTGTGAGTTTTATTCAAAATGTATCTAAAATTATGCTGCCAAGACTGTTCATTTATGTGAACTTCTCAAAAAGAGGGCTACCTTTTAGTGGAAAAAAGTGTACCAAGGTGAATTTGAACAGATTAAGCGTGAGCTTGGCGCTTGTGAAATTTTAACTCATCCTTCTTTGCAGTGCATTGTCTCGGTTGATGCCAGTTTGGATGGTCTTGGTGATATTGTAGGAAGGTGGAATCTGACTATATGGTTACCCCAACTTTTTTCCTGGTGTATTGCTGGTTTTCGACTTAGTTGGCCTGGGACCCTGCTATTCAGGGCCCCAGTCTATCCGCTTTCTCTATAAAATGGACTCCATGTACTTTAGGTACATACCAGATTGTTTACTGGGTCACCCTTGTGAGCCCCTGTATAGTGTACCATAGGTACCCAGGGCATAGGTGCATCCCAGGCCTACCAGGGGCTGCAGCATGTATTATGCCATCCCTGGCTGGCCTTTAAAACGGACACCACAGGTCTGTTCACACAGCCTGGGTAAGGTGGTGTAATCACCCCTTACTTAGATATAGTATACCTATATCCACCTTTACACATAGACACATATACACCTACAAGCCACTCCTATGGCACACCTCGACAATCCTGGAGGCAGAGTGCTTGGTTTTATGTGAGAGGGGCCCTAGCATGAGCTGAGACCCTCTGCAGCTTTCGGAACCATCTCCTTATAGCTGTTCCATGATATAGCCATACCACATACTCTTAAGTGCATTATAATCCTCACGGTTAATGCTAACTTTGGTTTGGCTTTATCAAAACATGTTGTGTAAGGTGTCAAACACTTTGGAATACTACCCCCCTCCCCCCCCCCCCCCCGGAGAACCTGACCTTACGGGCCAGGCGGCACAGGGCACGCCTAAGATCTCCAAGTTCACCTGTTTTGGCAGACAGAGACACGTGGCACTTGTTAGGCGTAGAAAAGCAGATTTATTAGCTGCAGCTAAGCACAGTGGTCCTGTAAGTACACCAGCGGGTATGTTATCAGCAGACTGCCACTTCATTCTGTGTCGCACAGACTATTATAGCACACAAGTTTACAATGCCAACTCCCAAAACATACAAAACTTACGAATAGGAATAGTTTGAAAACAAGCTATCGAATGTCCAAAACACACCCTCCTTTCAGACCCTGTGTGCTCTCCTCCCTTCAGGTTAATCAACACTAGTACCTGTAATTCAATTTGTAGGTGGTAAAACATGTTGAATGCTACAAAGGACAGTCTATGTAACAGGAGAACACACAAAGAGAATAGTGAAGGCCAGTTAAACAAGATAAAGTCAAGAAGAATGGTGGGACCCAAACAGTGGAGTAAGACATGGATTAATCAGTCTAGACATGAATTTACGAAACTCAGGAGACCCTGACATCGGTTTCATAAACATAGGCAGAAGTTACTCTTTAACGGGAAGGACACGTAGCAGCTGCAAGAGCAAAAACATAGCGTTCACCACATCCGCCGTACTGCCTGAGTGAGGCAACACAAAATGGCGGTTAAATACAAAATGGCAGCTAGATACCAAGCGAAGTCGAAAACCACGTACTCTCACCCCCCCCCCACCAATTCTGGCGGCAGGGGTAGCATTCCACCCTTCTGGAGGGACAAGACATGTATGTTACTGCTTTACCCGATTAAAGCCTCAGCATCACAAAATGGATGCTGCTACCACAGACACAAGTCTGACCTCCTGTTGCTGGGGGAAACTCCAGCAAGGGCGGCCTGGACAATAGGTTTCCTGTCCAGGGAAGTGCCAGCACGTCCAAAGACAGGGGTTTTGGGTATTGGGGCAGGGAGGGCTGCATTAAGTGAATGCATCTAGACACTGCCTGGGGCATACAAGGTGCTCTATGCATAGCCCGGTTCAAACCAGTTGCTGGGGCACTCCAGCCCCAGCTCTGGTGCAAAACTGGGCAAAGGGAAAGGGGTGTAACCACCCCCTTCTCAGGTCCACCCATAGGAGGGACCTAGGCAGGTAATGAAGCCCCCATCCTTAGTATAAGTATAGGACTTCGGATTATCTTGGAACGAAACTTTGATACCAAACTCTTGGACCTTCGACATTCTATTCTGACTAGAAGACGGAAGACATCTCCCTTGTGGTCAAGGAGTGACCACCCTGTTCAAACAGGCACCAATATCAACTTTGCCGGTCTGCAGTTTCAAGGCTCCCGCCGGAACCCGAAGACTCTGTGACTCAAGAACTGGACTTCTGGACTTCTCTCAACCGACCCACACCCACAGCAAAGCTGAGACCCGTGGCAGACACGAGAGACATGGGACTGGACATCTTGAACATCCTGCATTTTGCTACCTGCACTCCTTTTCTGATGCCTCAGTAAGTTGAGCATTGGGGTATGAGAAGCCCCAGCTCCAAGCTTCATTTAACCCGAAATCCAGGCCCCCACACTCCACGAGTGTCCTATGGGCCCCTCCTTTACACTTGTGCTTGTTGCATCTTCCCGGTTCCTTGCCCGTTGGCAAGTGAGCTTCCTGAAGATGCCATCTTGAATATAACTTGTGACCCTGGTTGCTCCAGGCTTGCCCCAGCTTCCCTGCAAAGGAGAAGTGCCATACACCTTGTTGGTCTGCAACAGAGTCAATCTCGACATCCTGCATGGGTTGCGGTTGCCAAGGCTTGTTGGATCCAATCTGGATACCGACGCTGCAGTCATCTAAATCCATTGTGAGACAGCTCGAATCCAGCTCTTGGTCATCGTCGATGCCTCCTGGACCTCGTGGCAGAAGAGACAAACTCACTTTCTTCATCTTCAAGCAAGCAACATCGCCTGGTTCCTTCCTGGTCACTGGCTAGTGACCCAGACTCTGTCCCCTCTGCTTTCAGGTTCTTCACTTCTCTGATCCACCCTTGGATCCACCCGGACACTTTTCCTCTGGTCGCCTGCAGCACTTCCTTGCAGCTCTCCATAGAAAACGATAACGAAATCTGACATCAAAAGACACCTATGCACCCGGCTTCCGTGGGTGAGGTAACACCAGTACTCTGGTAGTCTCGAGGGCATTGGCCCTCCTAGTGTCTAAGTCTAAAAGGGTTCCGTCTTAGTCCATCCAGAAGTGTCCTTAACTTGTAACTTTGTTTGCTTTTACGAACTTCATAGATAGTCAATGGGAACCTGCAACTGTGTTTAGACACTGCACGCAACTCCCGTGGGTCTGCTACTTCTTAACCTTTGGTTGCTTAGTGTAGCCCCAGCGATTCTACAGGCCCTAGGTCTGCTTTCTAACTCTCACGTGGTACATATACCACTTTCTTAGTATATGGTTAGTGAGGCCCCTAGGGCATAACGTATACTGTGCAACTTATTGTGTAATAACTGTGTGACTTGTATTGTATTTTTACCTCTGACCTCATAAAGAGTGCAGAAGGGTTGTGATTAGATTAAATACATATATATTTGATATATACCTTGTGTGGTGTCCTTTCATTTGGTATTCAAGGGATTATATATGGTCAAACAACTTGCTTAACTCGCCTACTGAAGTCTTAGCCTGGAATCTGCTGGTTCATGCTACCACTAGGATAGCTTTCTATAATGTTGACTTTACAACCACCATCAATAAGGGTTGATTAGACTGGTACAAGGTGCCCACTGGAACTAGGGGACATCATATGCCAGGCTAACTTCTCACAGGTATGATCACGCAAATCAAGCAGGGTGTCGAACACACCGTTGGGTTTGCCTTCCATTCTTTGCATCAAAGTGAAAAAAACTACTCTGTCATTGAGAGAGAGCTTTTAGCTTATTGTTGGGGTGTCGAGAGATTTAAGACCTTTTTGTGGGGTAGGACTTTCAAGCTATTGACCGACCACAAGCCTCTCATTCTCATTTTGAATGGGGTTGTGGTAAAGGAACATACCCCCAGGATAGCCATATTGAGTTCTAAATTGCTTCAATACTAATTACTGGTTGACTACATTCCCGGTGGAAGTAATACCAGATCTGATTTTCTCTCTAGATCACCATTACCTGTTGTGAGTGCTTAATTGCAGCTGTAAATGTTTGCAAGATTGGTTGCTTCAATTGAAGGGAATGGTTTAATGCTTTGGATTCTGATTCCATACTCAAGAAGGTAAAGGATTTTATAGTTCAAGGATGGCCCAAAGAAAAACATATTGATTCTGAACTCCAGCCATTTTGCATGATTGCTGATGAACTTTCTCTTGAGGGTGGTGAAATGATTTTACGTGGTGACAAGTTTGTGCCTCCAGTTTGTTTGAGAGATCGCATTGTTCATGCCATGCAGGAGTACCACCTTGGACAGACCAGCACCAAACGGAGAATTTGTGCTGTTTATTGGTGGCCTTCCATGGACCGTCAAAATGAAGATGCAGTCAAAAGTTGTGTTGTTTGCTGCTCAAGTGACAAAGTGGTCAAAACAGTTACTCCTCCCAAACTAGTTGTTGAGCTTTCCTCTGGACCCTGGATGAAGTTGGCTGTTGATTTTGTTGGACCTT
The DNA here is from genome assembly GCF_964263255.1 of Lissotriton vulgaris. Taxonomy (NCBI): domain Eukaryota; kingdom Metazoa; phylum Chordata; class Amphibia; order Caudata; family Salamandridae; genus Lissotriton; species Lissotriton vulgaris. The sequence continues at coordinate 91,273,694 of NC_141699.1, read as the reverse complement.
TCAATGCTCTTCCCAACAGGTATAAGTTTGCCTTGGTGGTTGCAGATTATTATAATAAATGGTGGGAGGTGCATTTTATGGTTGATCCCAACACTCATGGGTCATCAGATTTTTAAAAAATCTTTTTGCGAGAGAGGGTTTTCCTAAAGAAATAGTGTCAGATAATGGGGTCCAATTTATTTCAAAGGAAATGTCCAATTTTCGTGGTCAATCTGGCATTGTTCAACACCGTGTTGCTCTTTATCACCCCAAGCCAACGGTTTTCTTGAGTGAATGAACCGCATTTTGGTTGAGTGTGTTCAGTGGGCTGGTGCCAACAAGGTGGAGGTAAGAGAAGCTGTCCAGGGCATGTTGTGGGCTCATCACACTACTTTTTGTGTGGTTGTGGGTAAGAGTCCTTTCGAATTGCTGCAAGGGAGAGTGGCCACTTTTGATATGTGTCCTGCTTGGATGAGGCGATAAAGTTTGTGTTCTAAGGTCTCCACTTCTGTGTCTGGTGTGGGAGGTGGTGGTGAGCTTTGCAAACCTAGAGTTGTTGGTGAATGGAGCAAATCTTCTGTTGGTGTTCCCTCCAAATGTGAGTTGGATAATAAGGAATGTAATTCTAAAACCCAGGTGGGAAATTGGGTGAAAATTAAGCTTCCTCATAATGTGCCTAAGGGTTTGTCCAAATTTGGTCATCCTGTTCGTGTGGATGCTATTTCTCGTTATGCAGTTAGAGTCAATGGTAAGAGTTGGTGCAATATCTCAAGGATTTACCAAATTCCCGATCTTGTTGTACATCAAATGGGACTGGAAGACAGTTCTGCACTTTCTTTGGTAAAGCCTATTCAAGAAGTTTCTGATTCCGACATCTTCAGGAGTCCTGCTCAATCTCCCTCAACACGGAGAAGTGGTAGGAGAAGAGTTCCACTAAAAGCACATTGGTCTGTAATCTGTTTTAATTATTCTGTGAATGTTTTTCATATATCCCATAGTTTGTATTTGTTTATTGGCTATGCAAATGTTTTTATGCATCTCATTTGGATGTATCTGTTAAATTGCTTTTAGCTATTTATTGTTTTTAATGCTTCTTTTGATCGGCTGTTCTTGCTTCTTTTTACTCTTGGTTTTTTTCCTTTTTCTTTTGGTTTTATTTTTTTCATCTCTTGTGTAGTAAAGAAGGGAGATGTTGTAGTAATGTATTATCGTGTTCTTTAGAATGTTCCATAGCACCATTGTAATGGAATGTGTATATTTGAACTCCCAGGGACTGTTAGTCATTTCCCTGGAAGCTGTGGAGACGAACGGTAATTAACCCCTTCGGTGCTGATGATGGCCCCCAGCCGTCATGCATCGCGGTGCTCGTGTGCTGATGACGGCTGGGGGCCGTCATGAACCTGCCCACTTCGAAATACGCCGCACAGGCGCAGAATCGCAGCCGCACCCAAGGGGTTAAGCTCAAGGTTTACCCACTTACCTTGCCTTTGTGGTTACTTCAATTTCTTAACTCCAGACAGAAGTCCAACCCCTGAGTGGATCACTGCTTTAATATGCCCAAAGTTGCCAGAAGCAACACCGGCTTAAACTTACTAAAAATGAGACTACAGTTCAGAAATTAATAGGTTGGAGAAAGTGTTTCAGTTTTTAAAAATGCAAATGAAATGATTTGGGCTTTGTTGTTTGCTCAGGGATGTAGGCCAGATGAAGTTTAATAATAAGCCACATACCCAATATTTTTACATGGATGATGCAGTAGGAGAACATTCATTTTTGAATTGAGTTGCAGCTCTATTAGGAGGAGAAATCGTTTTTTTCCGGAGTTCTGCATGATACACAGATTTTCCATAGAGGAGATATTTTGGGGTTGTTGGGTATCATATTGATGGAAGACTACTCCAGATTCCCCCTTCATCACTCCGAGGCGCTCCATATACAGATTAAAAAGAGGGTCGGAGCAAGGATTGAGCCTTGCGGAATACCTCATAATATGGAGGAGGTATGTGAAGTGTGTCTTCCAATCCAAACTATTCATTAAAAACGGAACATAAACACTCAATACTGCCGCTCCAATGGGCATTAATGCACCAAAATCTGTATGAGTCATCCATGACCTGCTGTATCTAGTGGTACAGATACGTCCAGCGGCATCATTGTCATGTGCATATCACCAAGGATCAATGGAGTGGCTGGCTTGTTACTGAAGCCATTTCTGAAGCCTCATTGGTATGTAGCAAGGAGAGTGTAATCTTCAAAGTGCTTGACACATTAGAAACAGAAAAGCAATACACTTTTTGAGGACCTTTCCTAGCCAGGAAACGTCAGGTTGCAAGCCTATTTGGGGTCTAGATAGGGTTCAGAAATGCACATGAATGCATATTCCAGATCTGTCTTCCCTAAGATTTTCTCTGTGTTTTTGATGCCCTACCTTATGTGCAGTTCATTTTTCATGCATTCTATTATTGTTGAAGTTAAAATTATATTGGAACTTAAACTTAAAAACTGTTCTTTTTCCATTTTGTACACCACCTCGTTTTTAAGATTGTTCGGTTCATACTTCCTGCACAAATGTCATTTCAACGTGAACTGATTCGATAAAAATGTAAAAGAGGTTTTTAGTGAAAGTTACCTAAACACCACAAAGATGCTTATGTTTTGTAACCAAAGTCTGGACCAGGAAAGCAAGGGTGTTGTGTGTAACACGTGAGTCAACTGCTAGGGACAACCTCTTACGTGTATGCGGTAACCACTTAGGAATTTCGGGATTCAAAATGCAAACATATGTTCCACCCACAACATACTGCTGATCCCTCTTCTGCTATGAGATTTACTTTCTCTTCCTCCTAGTGTTGGTTGAAAGGAATCACGTGGCCTCGAAATGGCTTCCATAAGCGCATCTTCATTCTTCTCTCCTATATACTGATTCAGAATATTAAACTTAAACAATTATAAGGTGCATGTTATTATGCACCGTTTATAGATTTGTCAGAAATGAACCCCCTGGCTGTAATTTGCTAGCGCAACCTTGCCAGGAAGTCCCACACATAGAGGGCGACACAGCACAGTCAGGCTGTACAGAAGAAATAGACCACAAACCCCACAAGAGAACAGACAATATCACGAAGTGGTAGAGAACGAGACTGTACCCATGGGAGCCAGGCTCAGCGAATAATGAGGGCCCAGCACAAGGTCACCAGAGAAGATCCATGGAGGTGAGAACAACTGTGGGCAGTGGGATCCCCTAAGTAATGTGCTCCATGGAGAACATGCCCAAGAACCCAGAACCATCTTTTATTTATTTTTTTAATAGCGTCAACCAATCCGTGCTGGCCACCCAGGCTACCCTCCCACAAACCCAGAGAGCAGTGAACAAGAATTACAAATAGTTGGGTGGCTAATTAGGCGAGGCAATTATGTAATTTCATCATAAGGGCTATCACAAACAGCCTCCGTTGCAATCATGGCTGATTGATACAACTAGGAGTGCATGTTTCTATGCATAAAACACCTATCCACACCCACCCACTTTTCACTGCAAAACAGGGAATGTTTAGAGCAATACAAAAGCTTACATTTGGAGAAAAAAATAATGCAGTGCAGACATTTTTTTAATATTTAGTCATATCTGCAATAAACACAAACAAATGAACGCAACTGTTGCCTTACCATGTTTATGTGCTGCTGTCATCTAGCAGTGAAGACGTATCATGCCAAATGCTTTACTGTGAGACATTACAGAGTGTGCACAGAGGCACGAGGGCAGTTTAAAATGGATTTAGGAATCTTAGATGTGTGTGATCATCTTATGTTTTTATTAGAGTTAGGAAGTGGGCACCTGTGTGTGAGAACTACATAAAAAACAACAATCAACTAGATATTATCACAAAAAGACAACTGTTCTATGTTTATTGTGATACTGCTTCTATGTTAATGATCTTCCTACGCAGCACACGTGACAATAACTAAACTAAGTGCACCCTGGACACGGCTGCACATATGATCACAGACACATTAAAGGACCACTTTTCAAAGAATGAAGCAAATGTCCTGGGCTTGATGTGGTAAAGCTCGGATGCCAGGGCTCTGACTCAACACATACCACAATAAGAACACACTGTACTGCACACTGAAAAGGCTGCCCGTATTATAACAGATACCATTAAATGGGCCAGGTTTTAAAAAGTAAAACCAATACTCTGTGTTTCATGTGATAATGTTCTGGTGCTAATGTTATGACACAGCACACACAATAAACAACACTCACGAAAGTGCACACGGGACATGGGTGAACATGTGCTCGCAGAGGCGTCCAGATGCGATGGTGCTTGGATGTCACTGCACAGACATTAGGAAATAATTCACATAGCAGAAAACACATTACACAGAACAGTAGGCAGACATCCAACACAGACCAGGTATTTCGAATAGCTGAGTGACCGCAAGCTCACAACAATAATAACTATTTCAATAACACACTCTCAAGCGCTAACAAAACACATTATGCAGAACAACATACTGTTGAAATGAAGACAAAGTTTAGGTCAGCGTGGAACTCTTCTTTATTAGTCTTTACACCACCACAGGTACCAGTCAGCTGGAGTGCGCTGTGGAATGTTAGCACACAGAGAACAGGAAAGTACCAACTGGGACAGGGAGGAGAGAGGGGGTCCGAAATGTACCATGAAGAGTAGATTACAACACACCTCCTTGCATAGGGAGAAAAAGGAAACAAGAGAAAGAAGGGAAAGGAGGAGGAAAGAGAGACAGTAAACAGAGCGGGGAGAAAACCTGAAAGTACAGTAATATACACAAAATGTTCACTTTACACTATAATCCTTGACCCACACAGGAGCAGACTTGGTTCTCAAGGATCTCCTGGGTACGGGCAAATCTGATACTCTTCCCCCGGTTCAGAGCTGAGATCAGCGTCACCCCCTTGATTGTGGTGAATGATGCCGTCCATGCTCCAGGTTTGTCCATTTTCCAGTTGGACCACATTTTTCCCCACTTTGGATATTCTGTAAGGCTCTCGGAACCTGGACGCTTCTCTTCTGTGTGGTTTGGGCAGGTCCACACGGACCCGTTCTCCTTCTTTGAACAATTGGGATTTGACATACTTGGTATGGTCATATCTGTCTTTGTATTTGGTCTGGTGTTCGTTCAACCTTCTTGAAATTTCGTTGTGGTTGACCACGCAAGTGTTGTTCCTTTTAAACCCTGCAGGAGACAGTCTTATTTTAGGTAACCCCCTTTGAGAGAGGTGAAAGGGAAAATTCCTGTTACACTATTGGGATTGAAGAAATATGTCCAAATAGTTTCCATTAAGGCAGAGTTGTCCGGTGTCCCCATAACTTCTGCTCTCTGAAGGTATTCTTTGACCATACGGTTGATCCGCTCTACAAGCCTATTTGCACGGGGACAATACAATGATGTCTTGTGATGGTTGATGCCCCTGTATGCCAGAAACTCATGTTTTCGGAGGAGAATTGCACCCCATTGTCAGTGACCAAAGTGTCTAGCATACCCTCATCACAAAAAACTCCTTCTAAGAATAGTGTGAGTACTTTCGTGTCAATCTGATGTACACATTTATACACCACTCACCGTTTGTGGTAGTCCACCAATACTAAAATGAATCGTTCATTTAAACTTTACATGTTCAGAGGACCAATTATGTCAAGGGCCAATTTGGTCCAAGGCCTGTCTGGAACCTCCACTGGGGACAGAGGTGGTTTGCGAGTTTGATAAATCTTGTCACTGCGGCTACAATCTAAACAGTACTTCACAACATTCTCAGTCACAGCATCCATGCCCGGCCACCAGTAGTCCAAGCGAATTTTGTTCTTGGTGAGGCTGCACCCCAAATGACCCAAGTGAGCCAGTTCTACTATTCTCTCTCTTAGATTCTCAGGAGGAACCACCTTCTCCCCACGGCAAACAATAACTTCTTGAATATTCAACTCTAGCCTATGTCAAGTACTTACACAGGTTTGCCGGAACAAAATACTTTTGATAGCAGGCCAACCATTTCTGATGAACTCTTTGATTGACCGCATTTCAGTATCAGCTTGCACATCACTGTCCCATTCTTCCTTGTTCAAACATGTAAGTTGGAATATGACATCATCACAATCAATCAGAAGTGTGGCTCACTGGTTAGAGGAGGCAGACCTGGAAGCAGAGGTAGCCCGGGACCAGGGTTCAATTCCCGGCTCGGCGGGGTCTCGAGTCCTAAAATGTCCATGGACTCGACAATTCTCGCTCCGATGCCTACTCGATTCACGGGTTCACACTCTGCGACTCTGGGCAATAGCTTGTTTAATCTCCACAACGGCCCCTCGCGGTGGGAGGCCTGGCTTTCATCTTGCGGATACCCTGCCAGGGTTATCTCACAGGGGAATACCAGGACGGGTTCCCTAAGCAAGCGCTTAGAAACCGCTCGGTGATTTGCGGTATATAAATTCCTGTACATTTACATTTACATCTGAAACAGTATTCCATTCACCCATTGGTGGTGAACGGGATAGGCAATCAGCAACAATGTTTTGTGAACCTGGCACGTATTTAACACTGAAATTGTACCCTTCAGGCCCCAGAATCCATCTGGCTATTCTGGGGGTGGTGCTATTTGACCCTTTTATTGTAAACCCAAACTTTAGAGGTTTGTGGTCAGTCTTTACAGTAAATGGAATACCCCACAGGAAAAACTGAAAATGTTTGATTGCCCAATTGCAGGCAAGTGCCTCTCTTTCCACTACGGAGTAGTTACATTCCGCGCCCTTAAGGGCACGGGAGGCAAATGCGACGATCTGTTCTTTACCGTCATCAACTTGGGTCAGGCTGGCTCCTATGCCTTTATTACTGGCATCAGTGCAAAGAATAGTGGGTTTCGTGGGGTCGAATCTTCCCAGAGATGGGGAAGAAATGATACATCCTTTTACAGCCAAAAAAGGCATTGTGACAGTTGTCAGACCATACCAAGCGAGTTCTGGTTTTGAGTAAACCCCGCAGGGGTTTAACTATGGAAGTATAATTTCTCACAAATTTGGCGTAGAATTGGGACAGACCCAAAAATGATTCGAGCTCTTGAACGCAGGTGGGGGCAGCTGTGTCTCGAATGGCCTCTATCAGGTCTAATTTGGGTATGATACCATCCTCAGAAACGGTGTGCCCAAAGTATTCAACGGATCCCACTCCAATGTGACATTTTTCCTTTTTGAGAGTGAGGCCAGCTTGCTCCAAATTGGATAGCACCATTCTGAGAGTGGAATTATGTTCCTCCTGGTCCTTCCCGTATATGAGTATATCATCCTGAAAAGTGAGTTCTGGGAAGAAGGCAGCAGCCGCAGAGGCCAACCCAAATGGCATGCATAGGAATTGGAATGCTCCCAGGGGAGTAACAAATGAGGTTAAGTGACGTGAGTTTGGGTGCAGCTCTACCTGGTAGTAGGCAGAGGACAAATCCAGGACACAGAAACAACTGACACCTTTGATGAGGGTGAGAACCTCGTGTATGCGGGGCAGGTGGTGCCTATCCTCCCAGATGTTCTCATTAAGGTCCCTGAGGTCCACACACAGCCTGATTTCTTTACTAGAAGCTTTGGTGGTGAGAACAATGGGGGCCAACCACTGTGAGCATTCAATGGGTTTAATAACCCCTAAAGACAATAATCCATCGAGTTCAGTGCAAAGGGGGGCTTGCATCACGTGTGATATGGGTCTGACTTTGTGTGCTACCAGCTTGGTGTTAGATTTTAACTTTATGCAATATTGGTGGACCTTAAGTAAAAAAAAATATAAACACATTTTGAAAGAGGGTCTGAGGCAATGTTTAAAGACCTAGCCTTAATAAGTAGCCCCACTAGAACATCTATACACAAAAATATATTGAGGGGTCTAAGACTACAACTCTGAATGCTATACTATCCTGAACAAACCAAATGTGTGCTCTAACTTCGTTAATGGAAACTGCTATATTTGAAAATAATATTCAAATAGACGGATTCCCGTCACTCACCCAAGGGTGACATGCTTCAGCATCTGGGTCTCCTCATTGATGTCACACTCGTGACACTAAGGGCTGCAACCTCATCAGAGGGATGAGGGAGCCCGAGGATGTTTTGTAAGGGGCACTACCTGAGCTTGCAGATGAGAGCAAATACGTTTTGTACGTTTTTTATGGGAAAAAATGCAGTGCACAAAAAGATAGATGACAGTGAATTAAAATTGACCTATGAGAGAGCCTATCTTTATTATTGTCTCTCACAAATCAAACCTAAAAACAGTGCAAAGTGACAGTCTTTAACAAATAACTGTCTGTTGTTCAAAACAAGAGGGTCAACATGTTTTGGCACCTACGGACAACATTCAGTTCAATGCCTTCTTCAGGACCACTACTAAATTGCTACCCCATATGTGTAAAAAACTATAAAAAATGAATCTACAATGTATGAAAATACATGAAAAACACCAGAGACGGTTGGAACAGATACAACCGAATCACCTGTACTTAGGCATGTGTAGTCCTTCCTCAGCATATCCCGTACAGCTCACGGTTTCTGTAAAACAGTGAAGGCAATAGGCGCAATCATCTTGGTCCTTAAGTAAACCCAAACCATCAGAAAAAACTTTGGGGAATTTGTTGCATACTTCCATCCCCCCAACTGAAGGATCCACCAATAAAACTTCATCAGGACTGTTAGGATCATGTTTGATGCCCAGTTCCCTCTGGTGTTTCCACCCTAACAAGTTAGATCCTTTCTGGGTGACGTAAATCTTGCTTACCGTGTTCCTGCCCTTAAACCCAATTTCCATGGTGTCATGCCCAACAAGGGTATGGGATCTCCATTATAACCACCCGGTATTATGTCAGGGGGCTGTACGTTTTCTTGCCATGAGGGAAAAAGGTGGGAAAATATCTTGGCATCAACAAGGGTGTATGGGAAACAAGAGTCAACAAAGACAGTATCGGTTTATTGTCTAGGGTGATGTCGCAAGATGGAAATTTTGCAGAATCGTTTATATCTTTCAGTTGGAAAATTAACTTAGACTCAGTATACGATTCTGGTTCAATAGCCAACACAGATTTGGAGCGCTGATCACTACAAACCCTGGACAAATGTCCCCTTTTCCCACATTTGTGGAAGATGACAGAACGGGCTTGGCATATAGGGTTGTTGGCAAGGTGGCTTGGGCTCTCACATCTATAACACTTGAGTATGGTACCAGGAGGGAACGTGCTAGCCTGCTTATTTCTGTTATATTTACCTGTATCAGGTTTGCTTATGGCATTGACCTCTGTGGATTTGCCCCTTCTCCTTTCATTGCAACCATACAATCTGCTGTGTGCTCAATCCACACCGGTATGTCTATGGCTTCTTTGAGGTCAGGGTTGGCCACCAGAAGCTTCTCCTGTATCTTGGGATTGTTCGTGCATCTAATCAACTGGTCCCTAATTAGGGACTCATAAAGAGACTCAAACTCACACGTGTTTCCTAGGCCCTTTAATGCAGCAATAAATGGTTTAACTGTCTCACTTTACCTTGTGTCCTTGAAAAGAACTTATGCCTCTCTAACACCACATTTATTTTATTGCTGAAGTGCTTTTCTAATTTATTAACAGCCACCAAGTACACCTTTTTATCCTCATCACTATCACTTCCTCCATCTGCATTGACTGAAATATCATCATAAACTTTACGACCCACAATGCCTACGTTGTGCAAAAGGGTGTGTAGTTTATGTAAATGAGAAAATTTCTCCCCACCGATAGAATTTCGGTAAGACTCTAATAATCCAAATCAAGTATCTTCGCCGATAAGAATGGGCTGACCATAAACCTGGAAAAATCTAAAGTAATGGTATTAAACCAAAGAATCAACAAACCCCACCTACGTAGGTTAATGGGGGACCGGATGCTGGTGCCAACAGAGGAGTATAAGTATTTGGGAGTCATATTTGAGAGACACGGCTCATTCACCAGACAGAAAGCAACCATCAAAGGCAGAGGGATCGCAATGGCAGTTGCATTAAAAAACATCAAGCAAAAAATAACCGGCCCTAGTCTTCTCCCACTATTGGAAGTGCTTCGAGCTTGACTGCTACCCTCGATCACGTATGGAAGCGAATCAATGAGAGGAAGAGACAAGGTTACTTTGGACACTGTGGTCGCTAAGGCCATAAGAATAATATTCAATCTTCTGCAATTCACCTCACCAGCCCAAATAAGACTAGAGTTCAGACTCCAAAAGCAGCAAATCTCACGGAAGGGGGCCTACGCCAAGTGCTGGTTCAAAATAAAGGGAGCCGAGCATGGAACATTGAACTCACACCTGTGGATGGAAATCACAAGGAAAAACGATAGTCCAGCTATGAGTTACCTTCAATCAGCAATCAGGCTGCTAGCTCTACAGGACCTATGGGACTCCTGCTCATCCCACAAAAGTTTCAAGGATCTGATAAACAAATCAGTAAAGATGGTATCTCTTGCAGAAGATAAAGCTGCCCTCAGGGGCCATGGCTGGTTTGTAATGCAGAGCTACCTATCAACCAAGCCCCAATCATACTTAGGAACAGGTTTTTCAAGAATTACAAAAGAGCGGTTCCTACATCTGAGGCTGGGAATTCGCCCAGCAAAGCGCCACCTCCCTCCGTGGAAATGAACAGACTCCTCAAACTGCTTCAGATTGTGTGGAGACCAAACTGAAGATGTAATACACCTACTATGCATCTGCAACAGCCTGGGAGTGGAAAGGAGACCGTTTCTAAAGCAGCTCCTGATTGCAAGTCAGGTTCGATCATGCAGGAAGGCGGTAAAGGCCTGTTTTGAAGGCAGTAACATCCGCCTTGCTTGCAGCCTTGTCCGGTTTATGAAGGAAGCAAACACAAAGATAAGCCTGTCAGCAGTCAGCTTGGGCCGGCTCCCAGTTCATCAACCTTAAAATTTTTGATAACCATTTCCTCACGGGGTGCAACTAACTACGAGAACAAGCGTTTTGATGAACTGCCTCACCTATCTGTTTTTATTCCTTCGCTATTTTGTAGGATCACTGCACATCTGCAATCTCTTTTAGCATTATTTAATGATGAAGCTGCTTTCTGTGAATACATGTTTATCTGTTTGCAAATGTTTTAATTAATCATGCAATAAAGCAATTATTATTATTTAAAAAAAAATCATTGATTCCATGGCAGTACAGGTTCTCCCCCCTCGTTAAGGAAGGGTGGGGGTTGCGACATGTTGGCAGCTGCCATGCTAGCGACAGGGGACACATTTCTTTTTTTTGTAGAGAGGTTAAACATACAGTAGTATGGTATGCAGCATACAGAGAAATGTAACACAGGCCTAGAATAATTGACACTTTGAATTAGTGCAAGACTGTATACGGTAAAAAACAAATTACATGACAAACCCACCCAGCACAAGAACAACACTGTGCACACTGCAATTGTAGATAAACAGTACGGTGAAGTCAGAGAAATTGTGAAGAGCTGAGCCGGTCAGCGTGAAAAGACAGGCAGGAACTACGGTGAAAATAACTGTGCCACCTCAGTGTGACATTACTAATGAAAGGCTGTGCCTGTCCGCGTGAAATGACAGGCAGGACTGTAGGGCCATCAGCTGTGCCCATCAGTGAAACAACACAGAAGAAAGGAAATAGTAGGACTCCCTTTGAGTGAAAAACACACACAACAGCTGTGCTTGTCAGTCAGTGGCGAGAAGCCTGAGGAAGGTTAAAGGGAAAACTGGAAGGCTAAATAGATTTGAATTAAAGGAAATCAGTTGGCAAGCTGTGCCTGTCAGCGTCAACGAGGTGAGTAAAGCTGGCAGGCTGGGTTGATTAGCATTGAAGGAAACCATGCAGGAAGAATCATACAGAGTGCTTGTTGTACCATGGAAAGCTGTGCCTGTCAGCAATAATGAAGGTTGGCAGGCAGGAAAGGAAGCAGCTTCTCCTTTAAGAACAATTCGCGCAATAAGAACAATCCACACCCGATGTTTGTAGCAAAAAAGGTCACTTTTATTTAAGACAGTCAAAAACAGATATCCAATTCTCTGCATTTGTTACGATAGCAAGAACCCCTTTACCACATTTTTCCACCAAACATTTTCATAATAAAATTGCAACCGAAAACATTTCCCACAACTTATCAAACAATATCCCCCAAATACTGTACAATCCCCAACATTGTTTTTCTCCTCATTATGTTTCATCACCATTTTTCCCACCTACCCGACCCCCAACTTCAGAGGGCAAGGATAAGCCCGCTCTAGACTACCCAGCGCCCCCCCACAGAGCGCCTAATGCAAACATGAACCAAGAAAGGACACTGTAACAACTGTCTTAACGTGACACGCTTTTAAAAAAAAAAAAAAAATAAAACAAAAGAAAAACAAAATTTCAAAAAGAGGGAGGTGGGAGGGACAAACGAACTGCATCACCCGCCTCCCGCCTTGTCCGTGACATGCACAAACCAGCCCTTCCACTTCCTACACCTTGTCTAAGTCCCGCCCCCTTCCCTACCTATTTGGCCAATCGCGCTAAGGTGGATTGTTCCACTACACGAAAATTCCCAGTGGGACACCGGCTCGCGCATCGGTCCCCCTGGGTCCCCATCGCGCAATAAGAACAATCCACACCCAATGTTTGTAGCAAAAAAGGTCACTTTTATTTAAGACAGTCAAAAACAGATATCAAATTCTTTGCATTTGTTATGATAGCAAGAACCCCTTTAGCACATTTTCCACCAAACATTTTCATAGTAAAATTGCAACCGAAAACATTTCCCACAACTTATCAAACAATACCCCCCAAATACTGTACAATCCCCAACATTGTTTTTCTCCTCATTATGTTTCACCACCATTTGTCCCACCTACCCTTCCCCCACACCCAGAGGGCAAGGATAAGCCAGCTCTAGACTATTCCCCCCCCCCCCCTACAGAGCGCCACCCAGGAAAACCAAAGAGTTTTCCTGGCCCCACCCAAATGTGAAATCAAAATGAAAATAATTTGGTAGGGCTATCACACCACAAATATTCACCCCAAAAACCCGCTAATAAATATCGCAACTCCATTAGATAATAGGCTTGTTCCATCTGGGACAGGTGTACCCCATCTTTACGGAAAAGATGTTGTTCAATATCAGTAATATTTTCGTGAGCCAAAATTCGAATTCCCATCGCTGTGCAAAAAGTTTTCATTGCTCTATTTAACTTCCTGCGAGCTTTCTCCACTGCCGCATGATGCCGAGCCTCCCTCCATTGATGACGATAAATGAAGTCTGTCTGACCAATTACTTTGCAACACAGCTAAATCCAGTTTCATTCTTTTTATTAGCGTTAAACCGGTTAGCTCAACCAAATCATTCTCTCCCAAGTGAATAATCAATAAATCTGGAAATCCCCTCTCCCTTGATAATTTCGAAAGCAATGGAAATAAATCTCCCCATTTCATCCCCCCAACCCTTTCCAAAATACTTCATGACCCTTCCTGTGTAATCCCAATGCTCTGCCACAGATTTGTTGTTCCGCAAAGGAAGCCGACCATTTTACAAAAGAATGTCCTATAATCCAGGTCCTCATTTTGTGCGGCAAAGGCAGAACCCGACCTAAGGTGAGAAAGTGAACATTAATCTAGGATACCTACCAACAGAACTGCATTCATTGACGAATATATCAAGAACAACAATCAGGTTTCCATCTACCTATTTTTTTATCTTTTCCCAACCCCATCCCAACCGTGACGCCTCAGTAGCCGCTCCAATTCTAAAGGAATGTGTCCCAAATAACCTAGGGTTCTTTCCTGCTAAAACCAAAACCTTCCTTAACACAGCAAGTAACTGGAAACAGGTAATAGCCTCTCCATTAGCATGTCTAAATACCACCCGTGCCTAAAGTGAGGGGATATCAAAAATGATTCCCATTCGCTCATTGGACAGCAATCCACCATTCCACTCCCACTCAATTGAACCCATGTTCCTTTTCCCATTTGATCTGTCTTTGACTGTCTCAACCAAATCCTCAAACAACCATTTTGAACTCGTATGTCAGTAGTTTGAATGCTAATCTGACCCCGTAAACCTAGCAATCTCGATACCCTAAACGCCTAAAAGAACATCCATATCATACAAAGACGAAAACGAACCACTTCCCACCCATCAAAACAGCAACTGGGCAAATACACTAAAAGCTGCTGTAACAAATCAAAAGTAATTGGCTCCCGCAAATGCAACTGATGAGCCTTCATTTTACTAAAACCTTTTAACATCCTACGTAATATTAAACCACCTTCCAACTCTATCCCAAACAACAACTGTCCATAAAAGGGAATCCCCGAAAGCTTGCCAGCAATGGTAGTATGTGACAATCCTTTATCCATTAATGACAAAACAAATTGAAAAATTAACTGTTTGCTACCAACCGATAAACCGCACTGATTCTGTGAGGCAGCATAGCTTAAAAATTCAGACCAAGCCTGCCAATAGCTGCGTTTGGTGGACGGAGCAATGGAACGTTCAACCAGGTCGATGATCCTCAATCCCCCAGTGCCCAGATGTCTGCTGGGATCGCCGTTTTGCAGGTATCCTCTAGCACTTCCCGCAAAAAGGAACTAATTTCCACCACTTTGTCAGCTGGTAAACGAGCCATCATAAGCTCCGTGTCAATCTCTATACCCAAGAATGTCAACCTGGTAGCTGGACCCTCTGTCTTTTCTTGAGCTAAAGGTACACCAAATTCTCTCGCCAGCTCCTGAAAACAGTCTAGCACTCTACTGCATTGATTTAGCTGTGCTTGTCCAATGAACACAAAATCATCCAAGTTATGACAGATCGAGGTATGTCCGCATTTCTGTACCAAACACCATTGTATAAATGTGATAAACGTTTCAAACAATGCACAAGAAATGGAAAATCCCATAGGTAACACTCCGTCAACATAATACGCCTCCTCAAAAAACATCCCCAGCAGCTCAAAATCCAAAGGATGAATAGGCAATAAACGAAATGCAGACTGCACATCACATTTGGCCAGCTCAGCACCAGTGCCCGCCAAACGCACCAATCCCAAAGCATCATCCACAGATGTATAGGAAACATTAGTATCCTCTGGCGAGATAAATGATGGATTAGCCTAAATTCACCCAGTGCCTTCTTAGGGATCACTCCCAATGGGGATACCATCAAATTCTTTAAAGGACAGTGACTAAAGAGCCCAACTATTCTACCAGCTTGGATTTCTTTGTCCAGTTTCAATCGCACAATATGGGGCATCTTCTTGGCAGACGTCAAGTTATCGGCCCAACGATGACAACGAGGCCCCTGATAACCAAACCTAAAACCCAGCTTAAAGCCCCAGAAAAATCTAGCGGCCGCCTCTGTATCAGGATATGAGTCTAACCATACCAACATAGCCTGTAACCTAACCGGGGTAGGAGCCTTTTGGAACAACAGGTGTAACGGTCCCTCTTCCTCTCTGCCCCCTCCCGTATTCACTGAACGTTTTGTTGGGGAAACACTGTGTGTTGGGATGCCTACCACCACATTGCGAGCATTCATGCTTGAGTTTGCTGTCCAACATGCCGAATTTGGTCCCCTGCGAAATCCGCTCTTGATCCCTGAAAAATACTAACAGATGAGAAATTACCCCGATCCCCCGCACCCAACTCCTCAGTGACCACTGAAGAAGCCGCCTTTAGAACCAAAACCACATAATTATTTTCTTTTTCATTATCAGTTCCATAAAATGCCTCACTTTGACCCAAAGGATCATGGCTCATATTATCACTTGTGCTTGGCAGCTTACCATCACCAATTTCACTATCATAATCCACCCAAGAGGTCACAGATCTCCGCTGAGAGAGCCTGGCCATTGTCCGTAAATCCGCACCAGATCCGCTTCGTGAATACCTTGCCTTACCACAAGCCGCACTATACTTCGCAACATTTGAAAATGAACCCCTAAAACCTGACCTATAGGCAGGTGCCGCCAACAATTTCTTACCGCTCCGGCCAGAAATTGCCGAAAACGTACCCCTCACGACATCCCTGCTGTCACCAGATGTTTCTTCAGTTGACATATCCGCATGCTCCACCCACACCCATTGGCCACATTGTGTACCAAACTCAGAGTCAAAAGCCACCTGAGGGTGGCACGGTGGGGGGCGGGATTCTGGAAATATAGCCTCCACCTCCGTCACCTGACCGTAATCCATTACCTGCATGTGGCTGTGTTCCCTTTGAAGCCACCATACTATACCTTGGTCTAACAGAACATCCTCCTCCGTAATGTTGTCTGTGGAACGCAATGCATTGTTATCATAAAATTGTGCATGCTTGCCACTGTCCTTGGCTCTGGAGGGGGGCTCTGGTATTGGGGTCAATCCAGTCTGCGCACTTGTCCCACTCATTTGGTTCTCCTCCCTTCCCATAAAAACAGGTTCCACTTGTTGAGACCTAAATTCCTCTCCATACTCAACGCACTCCTCCTCATCATCTTCGCTGTCTTTGGGATAGTCCACTAAAATGACGCTATGTGACCCTCCCAATACTGTGGGAGCTATATCAATGTCAGCAGCCGCTCTAGGAAAAGTATATACTTGAGGGGGGTTAATGCCTGCAAATGCTGCCTCCTTTTGCAATAATAACACACCACTTGATATGCCAAATTGAAACTCCCCTACCTGGCAGTCACTATTTGAAACATTCCTTGTATCTAACATGTCCTGTGCGCTGTGCAAACCACCAGTGCCCAACCTGCACCTTTTATTTTTTGCTTTCAAAGCGCTGTGAGCCACAAAACCACTCTGCCGAACTTTGCCTACAGCCGGCGCTGAGAAAGAGCGCGGCTGCAACAGTTTCCTGCGTGCGCTCCTCAACCCGGGAATCTTAGCCCAGGAGCAGTCAGGGGAGTCGAGGAAACGCGGCCAGCAAGCGGCATACAAGCTGCGACTGCTCGACTCACCCCTTTTGCCGCCACACGCCTCGGACGCTTCACGCCATCTTCCTCTTCCAAGGGGGCGCCCGGCCGGAGAAGGTCACTCCCTCCTGCCTCCACCAGCGTGCGCACTGCCTTCCGAATGGCGTTGTCCTCCGAAATGGCAACGCCGACGAGACTGCTTCCAACTTCTTCTGATAGAAATACACACCTCAGCTGATAGGAGGGGCACGCGCCGCACAAACGAACTGCGTCACCCGCCTCCCGCCTTGTCCGTGACGTGCACAAACCCGCCCTTCCACTTCCTACACCTTGTCTAAGTCCCGCCTCCTTCCCTACCTAGATGGCCAATCACGCTAAGGTGGATTGTTCCACCGCGCGAAAATTCCCAGGGGGACACCGGCTCGTGCCGCGGTCCCCCTGGGTCCCCATTCCCAAATAAAGATCTCACAATGAAAAGTATACTTGTAGAGTTGTGTGCCATAGATCCATATGCCTGACTTCACTGAGGACGGACGGTGCTAACAACACTTCTCACGCTTTAGGGGCAACAAAAAAAATAGTACCAAATAGCTCAGCACAGCTGAAAATTTGGTAAAACAAATGTGACAGCTGAATTAAGATAAGCGGAGAGGAGAGTTAAACACCACTCTCTCAGGTTGGGTAGTAAACTAGAAGGCAGCGAAGAGCCAGCAGTGTCACGCTGCCACCTAGAGGAGCCAGAGCATAAGCACGCCAAAATTCTCCTCAGCTGACAAGCTAGTCAGCTGCGCCGGTAATCAGCTGAATGAATGCGTCAGAGCTCCCAAATCAAGCTCTAGCATTCGGTCAGTAGCCCATCATAAAGAAAAAACAGCCAGCACAAAGATGGAAAATTGATTAGGAAGCACAACCTCACCGAAAATACTCCGGTGCTAAACGTGTGCGCTGACTGTAGATTTTCTGTCAGGCGCCACACACGCAATGAACCACAGTCACGCTCCTTCAAAGAATTACAATCCAAGTCCAAGACAATAATCTGCACAGACGGCAGAAATTAGGTCAGACGCCTCACGCTTGTAATTAATTATACAACGCTCCCAGGAGCTGGCGCTGCGTTGATTAATGTCAAAGAACCCACAGCCATGGCAAACAATGCCTTCTTGAGGTTCCCTCAACTAGGCAGAGGCAGAGGCAGATGCAGGACGTCCTCACATGTACATACAAAGGCACAGCAAAGCTGGATGAAGAGCGAGGCTGGAGGAACAGGCTGTAGAAGTGAGGGAGATTACTCACTTGTACATGGTAGAAACTGAACAGCTGATCTGGAGTAAGCGTTGGGGTGGTGGTAAACCGTCCCCACCCGGTGAATCGTCACGAGTGTTGAGGTTCCGTGATTCTGAACGCGTTCAATAAAAGTCATTGTATCTAGACGATTTTGGTGTCAGTGGACCGCAAATGACGAGTGCGGTACGTACGAGTGTTTTCATCATAATCGATCAATGGGAACACTATGTATTCAGGGATTTCGTTTGAACCTTCGGGTTCCATTTTGTGTACGGCAGCCATTTTGTGTGGTTGCCCTCACATAGGCCAATGACTATGGCCGAACGAGTCTTTGGGACACGTACACCTTTAGCTGACTTCTGAGTGACCTGAACGAACTGACTCCCTTGCCCGAGGCTGACCTAGTTGAGCCAGTTCCTTGTTAAGCAGCTGGTCAGATAGAGATCAAAGAGCAGGACATTGCTGAGTTTATGGTACATGCACACACCCTTCTATCTTGCTTCTCATCTGCTTCTGTTCCTTCCTTTATGGCTTAAGTACTGATATGGGTTGAGGTCTTTTATGATGGGTCCGTCCGGCCTGTTCGAGCAGGAATGTTGGATTTTGCCTTGTCATTTCTGGTGGGCTGGACAACGGAAAGTGGGATTGTCGTCATGCGATATGTTTGAAATGTCATCTTTCGATTGGTCAGTTTGTATGTAATCGATGCTAGTCAAGAATTTGATTTTTCACTTTCAAAGTTTTTATTATTGCAGGAAGCGACAAAAACCAAAAGTAATACATAAGTATCATTTCCAATAGCCTTAAAAAGCATATATTTACAATAATTGTAGTTTAAGAGGTAAGATAGTGAGGGTTTAAGGAAAAGAAAACAAAAAGAAATAGAAGTAATAGACGACGGAAGTAGTAAGGGGCATAGAAGAGAGAAAAGGGTTAATAAAAGAACATGGGGATAATTCAGGAAAACAGTTAATAGAGATATTACTTAGCACACAAAGAAACCTTTAGCAGTCCCAATTTCTTATACTTCAAAAAATTGTTCCCAAATCTTGTCCTTTCTGGCTAGAGCTTTTGGTCCTCTATATTTGGCAAGTGTTAGTTCCATAGTTCTAATTTCGATAACCAATGCTAACCACTCAGCTACGGTTGGAATATTCTTAGAAATCCATGCTCTTGCTATGATTAATCTTGCACAGGCTAATAGAATTGTTATAAGATCCTGGTTGGGACAGTTGGTCTCATAAATGTCTAATAAGACCAACTGAGGAGATAGTTCAGGTATCTTTATCTGGCTAGCTTGGAGATGATCTATTATTCCTTTCCAATAGCTAGAAAATGCTGGACAGGAAAAAAGCATATGTTCTATACCAGCAGCATATGTATTACACTTCACACATGTCGTTTTGTCGGATAGTTCGTTCCCTTGCGTCCATGAGGAAATTCTCTATGGTGTGTAAAATTTATTCAGTGATAGTCCTATATAGTTGCATTCTTAGGTTAGAGGAGTGCACAACATCACTTAAGTGCGTTAGAGCCTTTCCGATCTGCTTGGAGTTTATGTCTAGGTTTAATCGGCGAGACCACTTAGTTGCAATTTTAGTAGTATTCTCGCATTTGTCTTTAATTAGGAGTTGGTATCCCAACTTTATGAGTGATTTAGTTTTATCAGAGTATATGCACTCTAAAATAACTGACTGAGTAACTGCCGTTATTTTCATTTTGTTAAAAAAAAGTCTCTCAGCTGGCGATATTTGAAGTGCATATCGTTTGTTAAACCATTTAGTGTTTTTAAAGTTTCAAAATCTAGCATACCATTACTTCCAAATATATCACCTAGTGTATTAATACCACAACTAATCCAACGATTCCCTGTCCCATCCGAAAAGATACCCGGAAGACCCGGATTGTTCCATAACCTAAGTTAAGAATTATAAAATGAACTCTGACTGATGTGCATGATTTTTATTCCAGATTTTTATGGCATGTTTAGCAGTCTTAAATTTGACCCGCTTGAAATAATTTGGATCGTGTGTGCGAAGCAAAAATTGGTTAGAGTCGGCACCCAACAAATACTGATAAAAAAATAGGGAAGGCTCATTTTTTAGTAAGCTCCTTATTCGAAAAAAAAAAGTAGCCAAAAAGTATAAATTAAAGTCCGGGAAAGCAAGTCCCCCTTTCGATATTGGCAATGTCAAAAATTTAATAGCCCTGCGTGCCTTTTTGTATCCCCAAATAAAGCTGCTACATATACCGTCTAGTTTTTTAAAAAAGAGTTGATTCGGTTGTAGTGGTATGGCTCTAAACAAATAAAGTAATTTAGGTAATATTTTCATCTTAATCAAGTTAAGTCGGCCTAATAAACTAAGAGGGATTTTATGCCACTTTTTGAGGGTTGTGGTAGTTTCTTTTAAAAATGTCTCATAATTTGTTTCCAAAATTTTCCCTACTTTAGCCATTAATTTAATACCTAAATAGGTAGCTTCTCTGCAAGTATCGTAAATGTGGATGTCCGGAATATAATTCGCTATAATTTGGGTTTTACTCACATTCAATTTATAACCCGAGATAGAGCCATATTTTTGTGCTTCATTTATAATTTCTGGCATAGCTTTATTAATATCAGTTGTATATATTGCTATGTCGTCAGCAAAAGCCGTTAATTTGAGAGAAATGCCCCCGTGATTCACTGGGATAATATTAGCTTGATCATTTAGTGCATTTAAAAAAGGTTCTAAAGAAAGGGCAAAAAGTAAGGGGGAAAGGGGACAACCTTGTCTTGTGCCTCTTGATATTTTAAAATTCGCTGAGTTTTTATCTCCATAGCTTATCAAAGCCAAAGGTTCATCATAGAGAGACATAACCCAATCCAAATAAGAACCAGAAAGCCCCAATTTCTTTAATACTTCCCACAGATAGTCCCACCCCACTCGGTCGAATGACTTTTCTGCATCTAACATAATCATACCGAGCGGGGTGTGTGTAACTTCAGCTACATCAAAGGCTGTTATTGAAGTATTAACGTGTGTGGTAGTATCCCTTCCCATTACGAAACTGTGCTGTTGGAGATTAACAATAGATGACAAGGTAGGGGCAAGCCGATTTGCCAGAATCTTAGAAAAAATGTTAACATCCGAATTAAGTAAAGAAATCGGTCGGTAAGACCCACATTCTTTTTCCGGTTTCCCTTTTTTCAAAAAAAATATAATTTTCGCTATTTTCCATGAAGGAGGTGCTTGTTTGGAGACACTAATTGAGTTTATCACTTTCTCTGATAGGGGCAATAGTTCTTGGGCGCAAAGTTTATATAGTTCAACTGGTAGGCAATCTTCTCCAACCGCTTTCCCTAAAGGTAAGTTATCTATGGCGCGTTTTATTTCATCTAGTGTTATTTCTGAATTGAGTTGTTGAAGTGTTTCTGTATTTAGTGCTTGAGATGAAGTTAAATATTTATCTAGATATTGCGTTATTTCTATTTTAGCTGGTACAGCCTCTGGTATATAGAGTTGTTGGTAAAATTTAACAAACTGGCTTAGTATTTGATCCGTTCTGTCATACGTATTTGAATCTATTCCTACTATTTCTTTAATTTTTGTTTTAGCTTTCCTATCCGCGGTTTTAAAGGCCAGTAATTTCCCAATACGATCGCCACCTTCATATTGATCAAATTTATACTTTTGTAATTTGGAAATGTATCTTTCTCTCAAAGTTTTTATTAATCCAGCTTGTAGTTCCGCCAACTTTAGCCTAATCCCTTCACCCTCGACCCTGACCAACTGAAAGAGAATACCGAATCTATTATATCAAGCTTGAAAAAAAAACAGATACTGTTAACAGGAACTTCTACTGAAAATACAGGCAAGAATCTTGAAGAAAATGATGTAGAGCTGAGGCCAGATGACTCTATTAACAATAATCAAGACACGCCAACAGGTCCCGGATTGCCATCTGGAGTAAGATTTCAACAAATGGCCTCACAGGATTCCTCTAATTTCCCTAACCGTTCTAATTTTCCTGATCCAACAGATCCAACAAAGAAATTTATGGAATCAATTATGCAAACTCTCCTAGCGCAGAGAGCGGAGATCCAACAACAATATTTGCAACTTAGAGAAGACAATACTAAGATGCAAGAAACTATGAGCGTAATTTGCCAAGGCCTGGGTGGAGTGACAAAGGAGATCGAAGATATCAAACAACGTATTGTTGAAGTGGAAGGAGACGTAAATAAGACCTCAGCAACAGTAAAACAGAATACATCAAGAGTATCAAAACTAGAAGTTAAAGTGGAGGATTTGGAAAATCGCGCTCGAAGGCAAAACCTCAGACTATTTGGTATACCAGAAGGAATGGAGGGGTCCGATCCGAGGGCATTTGTGGTGAAACTTTTTCAGAGAGCCTTCACGGATCTTGCTGATTGGGACTGGGATTCTCAGCTACAGAGAGTTCACAGATTGCCTTTGATACAAAGAAATACCAGCAGCAAATTTCCTCGACCATTCTTGATTTACTTTGGTAATTTTCTTTTACGACAGGCTGTATCATTGAAAGCAAGGCCGAACAATCCTGTGATTGTAGACAACCTAACTTTTTTTGTGAAATCAGATCTTAGTAAGGGCACTAGCTCTGGAAAAGTTCTCTAGGGAAAATGAAAGGGATAAACAGAATGAAAATGAAAAAGAATGAGTAGAAATATATGGGCTCAAATGGTTCTAGATTGGAGGTATGAGTTTACAAGGAGTAATTTAAGCTGTGGCATGAGCAGACTATCATGTTAGCATCTTCACTCTGCTGCCACTTCAGCGGCAGCTCAAGATAGAGGGGTGCTCCCCCCTTAGGAACGGGTGGGTGCGAGGGCTTTGTTGGGGCCCTTGCTGGGGAGGGTTCGATCCTTCGGGTCAGGGGTGGGGAATAAATGTGGGGAAAAAATGGATTGCAGGATTCGACCGTTTTTTAAAGTTTAGTAAGGAAAACCTAATCTATACGAAAAGGGCAAAGATAGCGGGGAGAAATTTGTATTGGAAGACCATCAGGATATCAATATGTTTAAACTAAGAATACTAAGCTGGAATGTTGACGGTTTAAATAGTAAAAACAAAAGGAATTTAGTCAAAGAAGAGATTAAAATGTATAACCCGAATATAGTTTTGCTCTCAGAGACACATGTAAAATATCAAGATCGCAAGTTGCTTTCACAATTGAGCTATGATTTGGTGGTATGCTCTACTCTAAACGAGACTATTAGAGGGGTAGCTATTCTTAAACAACGAGGTGCTCGACTAGAAACAATTGAAACCTCTTCAGATGCCCGGGGTAGGTGGGCAATTGCGCAGATGAAATGTGATAATGTTAAAATAGTATTATGTGTAGTATATGGACCAAATATCGATGATCCAAGAGTTTTCGAAGAACTAAGTTTAGAGCTATTGGAATGGGAAGGAGAAATTATAATAGCAGGGGATTTTAATTGTACTAATAATTATAAAGTAGACTCTACTGGGCAAAGCAAACATAAAAGAATGTATAAAGTTAGAATAGCAATCTTAGAATTAGCAAGACTGAACAATGTCAAAGATGTATGGCGATCAAAATACCCTTTTCAGGCAGGCTTTACTTTTTATTCTGTACCGCACAGATCCTGCTCAAGAATCGATATGATTTGGGCTTCTGAACAAATTATAGACAATTGTGTGATTGACATCTGCCCTAAAGTCACTTCTGATCACAACCCTTTGCTACTTGAAGTCACACGTAAAGATCAAATAAAAGAACCACGAAAATTTACTTTCCCGAGACACTTACTAACAGACTCAAGATTCTCTACCCTACTTAAACAGCACATACAGGAGTTTATCTCAATCAACTTTAACTCGGCCAATATAAATGTGGTGTGGGATACATGTAAGTGCAGCATTAGAGGTTTTGCCCAACAATATATCCTTAGGCAAAATGTTGAGAGCCGCAATAATAATAAACAAATAATTGCCAATATACGGAATATGGAAATATGCTTGGCAGAGGCATCACGCCATGCAAAGAAGAATTTGATTTTTAGCATAAAAGATGATGCTCCGCTCTATGAATTTGTGCAGTCTCTAGCGAACCACTCATGTTGTGCTTCGTAGACCTCTGTTCCTGGTTGCAGCCAATAAATTTGGTCCTTGACGTCACCAAGAAGTGTCCCGTGTCTCTGTTTGCCAAGGCAGGGGAACTCGAAGACATCGGGCGTTTTCCCTGGTTCTACTGGGTTCTAAAGCACGGTTCTTCCGTGTTAAAATGAAGACAAAGTGCAGGAAAGCGTGGAACTCTTCTTTTTATTTTTATTTTATTTTTATGAATTTTATATACATAATACAAACATTGTTATATGGGTTTCCAGCAGCTGATATAGGCAGAGTAAAACAGTACATTTTGCGCGGGTCCCCCTTTGCTGGCTATATTATAAGCAGTGGAGAAGGATAAGACAGATTATTAGTTTTCACACCACCACAGGTTCCAGTCAGCTGGAGTGCGCTGTGGAATGTTGGCACACAGAGGACAGGACAGTGCCAACTGGGACTGGGAGGAGAGGGGGGTCAAGAATGTACCATGCAGAGGAGATTACAACACATACACACTCAATAAAGCTCAAGCACACCATTGTTAGACCTCACCGAGCTCATAACAGCACTTCACTCTTGAAAAAGCACAATGTACCAAACTTTTGAGTTGAGGTTGGAAGATGGCAAATACTTTTCAATGTCCCATTCATCTTTATGCTGTTAAGTCAAACTATTGAATAGAAGTTTTTAAATAAAAAACAATAAACCACTTCATGACAGCACATTCACACCAAATCAACACCCTCACAGCTAGCATGGTTATCATTACAGTGTTATACAAATGTCTGTAACATACCATTAATGGAATGTGTCATGGCAGCCAAAGTCTCTTTTTAAATGTGTTGGCTTTAGTTTTCATTTTGGAGTTCATCTTGTGTTACACACCTTCTGTGGGACCAAAAAACCTTTCCAGTATCTGCCTCACTCCTTTCCACTTCTGTGGACTCCTTGCAGCAATACAATTCAATTAAAAACCATGTCACCCAAACTGAGTGAATCATGGAGCACAGCGATGTAAATCACATCCAAAGGTATTGCAGATATATTTTTGGAGGGTGGCGGGAATGAGAACAAAATGGCAGCTGCCACTGCCATTGAGTCAAGCGACACCTCCAATCCCCATACACTTTACTTTTAACAATATTCTATAAAATATTATGCAAAAGATTCCACTGCACATTTATGTGCCTGGCAAACTTCATGTAAGTAATGATCACAGTGTCATTTAAAATGTTATATTAATGCATATTGTTCAATGGTCTTTAAAGGAACAGTATGGGATTTGTCAGTTAACCCCTTTTGTCGAAAGGTTTATGGAGGGTTGCAGGTGTTTTGCAGGTGCTTGCCTAGAGACCATTGTTTCGTGGATTCAGATGTAAATGTTTCTGATGAGTTTTAACACAATGTGTGTAGCCTGTGGTCTGTACAGCACTGCCTTAAGAAGCCATGTCTTGATGCGGTGACAAAGCTGGGTTTCTTACACAGCCATGTTTGAGCCTTGAATTAGTGTAAACTCTTTCATATGTTACCAAAGCTATAGTAAGACAATATCCCTTAGAAGTTGAATGCTGTAGCAAGACAATAGCCCTTAGAAGTTGATCTAGAATCCCCCAATTTAACAAGTTGGACCACCATTATGTCTTGCCTAGTCTGTCCAAAGCTATTCTGAGGTCAATAAATGAGGTGTATACGGCAGCAACAGGTGTGTGGGTTGCTCTAAGTATCAGCATTCCTAGTGTCAGAAAGTTTTTCCCTGTGCTACACCCTGGTTGAGATTTAGTTTGCTAGAAGGGTATTAGGTTATTGTCCTTAACCCAATACTCTAATTCTTCAAGTAGCAGTTTAGTTTATAAATCCAACCAACCATTGTCAGTAGCTACGGGACGAGCCTGCCACACTGCCTTCCTTAACCATAAGGTTATCATCAATCACAAGTTGAAGGCCTCCACTGATACTACACTCCAGTCAAAGGTCGGGTGCCTCTGAGGTAAGATGTGAGAAATCATGGAGAAATATTGTTAGGAGTGCAGCCAGTTAAGGTTCTGAATGCCAAGCTGTGTCATGAATAAAATTATATTTCACCCAACTTTTCGCAATACCGAGTGGGGTGGTAGCAAGGTGGAATGGATTGATGTTTATTATCCGCGACTATCCGTTTTCTTCACCCCAAAAGAAATTAGGGTTAAAGTTGCTAGTTAAAATTATGTGGGCATTTTTGTAACCTGCTTCGATCATAGTGTTGTGTAAAAGGGGTGCGGTAGAGCTTCTTTTTCTTGTTCCTGGAAGGATTGATGTGAATATTACCTTAAAACAAAGTGTGACCATCCTGAACCAGCCATGTAAGTGAAATCTAGGCTGATGGCCAAGCAGTGAGCAAAATGTACGTCAAAGGGCGAGAGGAGCAGCTTTGTCTTGTTGGGCACAAAATATGACCTTTGCTTTCTGGTTTTGCCATAGGAAAAAACAAATTTTCGGTAACCATTTAAATAGAAATTCTGAGAAAAAGTATACATTTGCAGAGACAGGACAGTTAGAACAGTGATAAAGGACAGTAAGAACATTCTAGGACCTCCCTGTTGTGGTGGGAGCACACAGTTCAAAGGCAGGGTTCACCTTGTACTCTCTAGGTTGCATATTGTCCGAGAATGGAGAACTGTCAGAACCTAAGTACGCTGTCTCTTACCTTAAAAATGACAGGAATCCCTGTAGACAGCGTAGAGATTTTCGCAGAGACGCAAGGGACCAACTTCCCAAAAACTCTAACTAAAACTTGCTGACTAAATTCACAGCTAAGCATTAACTAGACCTTTCGGGAGGAGGGCCGGTACTGGACGTTGACTGGAAAGTTATGCCTTTGACTGTCGACCTGCGAATCAACAAGAATAAAACTTACTATCAACTCTATACTTAAGTATTCCTACTAAAAGCTGGTCCTCCCCCTTCCCTATGAAAGAGCTGGTTCACACAGAGCTATTCCTACCTGCGAGCAGTCTGTTTCTATCACCGTCCAGTATTTCTTTGTCTTGTCTGGGATGTAGTTTTGGGAGTTGTCCTTTTATGATGTCTGGTAGCTTTACAGAGTAGAAGTCTGTGGATTAAATGAATAAATAACTATTAACATTAATAAACCAGTCTTTCTCTATAAATCTCCTTTCTCCTCAATCTCACTCCCCTGTTACCAGAAACTTTCTTGGGAATCTCCTCTTTTCAGAATTAAATGGTGGATTCTGGTGAACGCTAGTGTATTTTACCTAAGAAAAATGAAATACACCGAGAAAAGCAACAACTCGAGCATTTACAATTCACAATTACCTTCTTGTGAATAATCCTAGACAGGTACGTAACCTCAATAGACTTAAAACCACAAACTGTAACTCACAATGACATTCTTGTGAATACCTTCAAACTGAAAACAGGATTGTGCGCGCTATAAATCAAAAAATCAGGTTCTAGAGAAAATCACAGGTTTTTAAATAACCCCCAAAAGACACTATTAAATGACAAATCCTTTTTAAATAGTTTTCTTTCTTGCGTAGGGCGCCTTGAGAGTAACCAGAACTTAGCTTAAAATGTCTTCAGGGCTGATCGTGGGCTGGTCGTGAAGATTGCAGAGCTGAAAGTCCAGGTCTTGAATCTTAGCGCTGGATAGCTGTTCAAAGGGCTCAGGAAATGCTACTTGAAGTCCTCTGTGCAGCGCTGAAGCCAGGAACCAGCAGACGAGACTCGCGACGTTGTCCTCTAGTGAATCCTGAGGCAAAGCGAGTTCTCTAGGTGTGGGTGCGGTTTAAATACCTTCCGCACCCACAGACAACGTGCGCTTGCACGTTGCAACCGTCTTCGGCTTTCCGCGTGCAGCGCGAGCAGAAGGCTTTCAGCCTTCAGACGGCAGATGGCAAAAGTAAACGCACACGCGTTTATCTTGCCTTTGGCTTAATGCGTGCAAAAGCTTTCTGTCGGCATGATTTTAACAAGGTGAAAACATCTCAAAATAAACCTCGGAAATGCCTGAACCAAGGCCCTTATGAAATAAAACTTGGCAGCAGTATGACAACATTAATTGGAGCTAATTCACATTTGAAAAAACGTATCTCAAAGCATTTTACAAACAAACACACACAAAAAGAGTTGCTGGTGCACGGGAAAGGGGTGGGTTTTTTCAGATGGGAAAAAATAGATATGTACAGGATGTACATCACAGATGAGCATTTTGCATGCTTCTCTAGAAAGGAATAGGTGGAACAGGAGAATCGTGACAGTACTCCCTCCTCAAGATCCCCCCTAAGACCGGTGCAATGGGTTTGGGTTTCTCAGGATGTTGAGTATGGAACCTCTTTAATAATTTAGGAGCATTTTTTAAATGTTCCAAAGGTTCCCAAGACCTTTCCTCCGGGCCGTAACCTTTCCAATCTACAAGGTAAAGCAATCTTCCCCTAGACCTCTTGGAATCCAAAATCGTTTTTACTTCGAATTCCGGACTTCCCTCTATATCAATGGAGGAAGGAGGCTGGATAAATCGAGTCTGGGCGTGAAAAGGTTTGATTAACGATACATGGAACACTGGATGAATCTGATATTTGACAGGTAAGGTCAATCTCACACATACTGGATTTAAGATTTTCTCAATGGGAAAGGGACCAATATACTTAGGATTAAATTTACGATTCCCTTTTAATCTCAAATTCTTAGTGCTTAACCAAACTTTATCCCCAGGTGAATAAAGTGGAGATTCAGACCTATGTTTGTCAGCAAACCTTTTTTGATCTTCTTTCGCCTTGGCCAAATTGAAAGCTGCTTGCTCTTGAATGGAAGATAATTTAGAAACATACTCTGAAATAGCTGGTACATGATTGAGTTCTTTTATCTCTTTAGGAAAAGAGTTAGGGTGATAACCTAGATTACAAAAAAAAGGTGACATACCTAGGGAGGAATGATCAACATTGTTATAGGCAAATTCCAGGTGACTTAGGAGTGATGACCATTCCTCACCTACATTAGTTAGCATACAACGAATGAATTGCTCTATAGTTTGATTGGTGCGTTCCGTAAGACCATCCGTTTGAGGATGATAGCTAGAGGATAATCGTATGTCCATATTCAGAAGAGACCTCAAGTTTTGCCAAACTCGTGAAATAAACTGGGACCCCCTGTCCGAAATTACCACTGATGGAATCCCATGCAAACGGACTACATTTTCCATTATCAAGTGTGCCAATTCCATACTAGTTGGTAATTTCTTAAGCGGGACAAAATGAGCCATGCGTGAAAACTGGTCCACAATAGTTAGAATGGTGGTAAATCCCTTCTTAGTGATTGGTAATTCAACAATGAAATCTAAAGAGATCGTGTGCCATGGTTGAGGTGGTAAGGGTAGAGGGTTTAACAAACCACTTGGATTTTGATGAGAAGGTTTATTCTGAATACAAACACCACACGTTTCAACAAAAAGTTGCACATCTTTAAACATTGAAGGCCACCAGAAGGTTCTTTTAATTAAGTCATAGGTCTTAATCTTACTTGGGTGAGCAGATAAGGCAGTATCATGATGAAAGTGTAGAATCCTTTCCTTTAGTGTGTCAGTGGGTACAAAAATGAGATTCTGCATAAAGATTAAATCATCTCTTTCCTGTAAATAAGGGTGAGATTCTTTCCAAACCTTGAAATCTTTCTTTGCCAATTCGTTCTTAATGTCTGAGATAACATCACAAACAGTTATACTTGCTTGAAATCGTGATATAGGTATTACAGGTTTTACCTCAGCCGGAGCATCAATAAAAACTTCTCCCATTCTAGACAATGCATCAGCTTTCAAATTTTCTTTACCTGGTCGATAAGTAATAACAAAATTATAATCATTAAAGAACATTGACCATCTTAATTGCCTAGCAGATAGAGCTTTTACTGATCTCAAGGCTTGAAGGTTTCTATGGTCCGTATATATTGTCACTGGATGTCTTGCTCCCAGCAAATAATGGCGCCATTCTTCAAAAGCTGCCTTTATAGCCAGAAGTTCTTTATCTGCAATTGCATAATTCAATTCTGCTTCAGATAATTTTCTAGAAAAATATGCAATTGGGTGCATTTGTCCTGTGTCAACATGTCTTTGAGACAATATACCTCCTACTGCAAATTGGGAAGCGTCAGCTTCTACAATAAAAGGCTGGCTGGGATCAGGATGAGAAAGAATTGGAGCTGAAATAAATTTCTTTTTGAGTTTCTGAAAAGCTTCTTCAGCTAGTTCTGTCCACACAAATTTTACCCCTTTTCTCAACAACCTTGTGATAGGAGTGATTGTCTTAGAAAAATCTTGAATGAACCGACGGTAGAAATTTGCGAACCCCAAGAAACTTTGAACTTGCTTTACAGAAGAAGGACTGGGCCAGGATTCAACCGCTTCCACTTTCTTTGGGTCCATTTCTATCCCCTTAGGACTGATGACGTATCCCAAGAACTCTACTTTTGAAGTGTGAAACAAACTTTTTTCCAACTTGACATATAAAGAATTTGAAAGCAGTTTCTTAAGAATAGCTCGGACCTGTTGCACATGCTCTTCTTCAGAATTTGAAAAGATAAGAATGTCATCTAAATAAACAACACAACATACATCAATAAATTCATGCAGAACTTCATTTATAAAAAATTGGAAGGCTGCGGGGGCATTGCAAAGACCAAAAGGCATGACTTGGTATTCAAAAAGTCCAAATTTTGTACGAAAAGCTGTTTTCCATTCGTCACCCTTTCGGACTCGTACCAAATGGTAAGCGCCCCGCAAATCCAATTTAGTATAAATGGTAGCCTTTTTGACCTGGTCTAACAAAGTGGGAATCAAGGGCAGAGGATACCGTTTTTTTACTGTCACGTTGTTCAAGGCTCTATAATCTATGCACGTGCGCAATTCACCTCCCTTTTTCGGAATAAAAAAGAGAGCTGATGAGACAGGAGACTTGGAATGACGAATAAAGCCGTTAGCCAGGTACTCATCCAAGTACTCTCTAAGATGGACATTCTCTTTTTCTGTTAATGCATAAATTCAGCTACAAGGCAAAGTAGCCCCTGGGACTAGATCAATCCTACAGTCAAAGTCTCTGTGTGGGGGGAGAGTGTTTGCCTTTTTCTTGTCAAAAACGTCTTGAAGATCTGAGTAGACAGATGGAACACCCTCTATAGCTAAAACTCTAGATGAATCGGAAGGAAAGTTAAACCCTTGAATAATGTCTCCTGATCTTTCAAGAAGAAAACACTTGTTAGTGCAATGAGATGACTGAAAGGTAATAGTCTGAGACACCCAATCTATACTTGGGTTGTGTTTGATCAACCAAGGAATTCCCAGAATCATCTTGAACTGCGGGGCGTCTATTATGTCAAATTGTATCTTTTCACGATGAATAGGTGAACAATCCATTTCAAGAATTTCAGATTGTCGGCTAATCGGTCCTGAAGTTAACTCCTTACCATCAACTGCCCTAACAATCTCTGGATGATCTTTTAAAATAGATTCAAAGCCTAACTGGGAGAAAAACTGAGTATCCATAAAGTTTCCCGTAGCTCCTGAGTCTATTACAGCTTCTACCTTTCTAGTTTGAGAGGAAGGCGATTGACTTCTTAACTCGACTAGAATACCAAAATGCTTACATCCCAAAGGTGGAACAGTAGAGGCCAAACTGGAAATTACACTCGATGAACCGACCTCTTCTTTCATCGAGTTTTCTAGTTTTCCGACGATTCTTGAGTTAGAGCAAGATCTGAGGATTTAGACTTAAATTTATTAGGTCTGGTAGGACAGTCTCTTACAAAGTGTCCAGTCTTACCACTGTAAAGACATTGATTTAATTTTCGTCTTTTTTCCTTTTCATCTTTAGAGAGCGGACCTCGAACAGTTCCTATTTGCATAGGTTCCACATGATCTGTTTTAGGGCCTACCTCCTTACCTAATGATGAATTTCTATCTTTTACAAATAGGATTTTATGGTCACTCTTCCCTTTTTCGCCCTTTCTCTCACTAAGACGATGGTTCAACTTAATCACAAGATCGATAAACTCACTGATATCATCAGGAGGTTCTAAGATTTGAGTTACCATATCTTTCAGATCTTCCCGAAGACCTCTATAAAAAATAGAAATTCTTTTATCATACGGCCAATTAGCCTCAAGTACCAAACGGTTAAATTGGGAGATGTAATGAAGCAGATCTGAAGACCCTTGTTTTAAACTTAATAACTCATTGTCTGCAGACTGCACAAACATATGCTTTGCAAAAATCTTCTTTAGGGCTCGTTCAAAATTCCTAAAATTATACAGGATAGGGTCATCTCTTTCTACAAAAGGGATGGACCAAAGAGCTGCATCACCTCCAAAATACGATAACATAAAGGCTACTTTGGAGGAGTCATCCGGAAAGGCTGATTTTTTGGCTAAGAAATGTAGATGACATTGTTGCAAGAATATGGAAAACTTGTTATAGTCCCCATAAAAACGTTCAGGTGGAGCTAAGGGTGTTGGAGTTGGGGTAACCACCTGAATCTGAGTTCCCCCCCCTGAGTCTGAGGATGAAGTCTGTACACTAACTGGGCTCTGCTGAATGGCTGCTTGTAACGCAGTCATGTCGTTTCTTAAGGAAACATTCTCA
The DNA here is from genome assembly GCF_964263255.1 of Lissotriton vulgaris. Lineage (NCBI taxonomy): Eukaryota > Metazoa > Chordata > Amphibia > Caudata > Salamandridae > Lissotriton > Lissotriton vulgaris. The sequence continues at coordinate 91,240,792 of NC_141699.1, read as the reverse complement.
TCCCTGATGTCCTTTAGAACTGCTGCAATTTCCTGTAAGGAAACCTGGTCCATTGCGTCTGGGCGAAATATTATTCTTGGGCTTTGCCTTCTGTCAGAACCTAAGTACGCTGTCTCTTACCTTAAAAATGACAGGAATCCCTGTAGACAGCGTAGAGATTTTCGCAGAGACGCAAGGGACCAACTTCCCAAAAACTCTAACTAAAACTTGCTGACTAAATTCACAGCTAAGCATTAACTAGACCTTTCGGGAGGAGGGCCGGTACTGGACGTTGACTGGAAAGTTATGCCTTTGACTGTCGACCTGCGAATCAACAAGAATAAAACTTACTATCAACTCTATTCTTAAGTATTCCTACTAAAAGCTGGTCCTCCCCCTTCCCTATGAAAGAGCTGGTTCACACAGAGCTATTCCTACCTGCGAGCAGTCTGTTTCTATCACCGTCCAGTATTTCTTTGTCTTGTCTGGGATGTAGTTTTGGGAGTTGTCCTGGTAGCTTTACAGAGTAGAAGTCTGTGGATTAAATGAATAAATAACTATTAACATTAATAAACCAGTCTTTCTCTATAAATCTCCTTTCTCCTCAATCTCACTCCCCTGTTACCAGAAACTTACTTGGGAATCTCCTCTTTTCAGAATTAAATGGTGGATTCTGGTGAACGCTAGTGTATTTTACCTAAGAAAAATGAAATACACCGAGAAAAGCAACAACTCGAGCATTTACAATTCACAATTACCTTCTTGTGAATAATCCTAGACAGGTACGTAACCTCAATAGACTTAAAACCACAAACTGTAACTCACAATGACATTCTTGTGAATACCTTCAAACTGAAAACAGGATTGTGCGCGCTATAAATCAAAAAATCAGGTTCTAGAGAAAATCACAGGTTTTTAAATAACCCCCAAAAGACACTATTAAATGACAAATCCTTTTTAAATAGTTTTCTTTCTTACGTAGGGCGCCTTGAGAGTAACCAGAACTTAGCTTAAAATGTCTTCAGAGCTGATCGTGGGCTGGTCGTGAAGATTGCAGAGCTGAAAGTCCAGGTCTTGAATCTTAGCGCTGGATAGCTGTTCAAAGGGCTCAGGAAATGCTACTTGAAGTCCTCTGTGCAGCGCTGAAGCCAGGAACCAGCAGACGAGACTCGCGACGTTGTCCTCTAGTGAATCCTGAGGCAAAGCGAGTTCTCTAGGTGTGGGTGCGGTTTAAATACCTTCCGCACCCACAGACAACGTGCGCTTGCACGTTGCAACCGTCTTCGGCTTTCCGCGTGCAGCGCGAGCAGAAGGCTTTCAGCCTTCAGACGGCAGATGGCAAAAGTAAACGCACACGCGTTTATCTTGCCTTTGGCTTAATGCGTGCAAAAGCTTTCTGTCGGCATGATTTTAACAAGGTGAAAACATCTCAAAATAAACCTCGGAAATGCCTGAACCAAGGCCCTTATGAAATAAAACTTGGCAGCAGTATGACAACATTAATTGTAGCTAATTCACATTTGAAAAAACGTATCTCAAAGCATTTTACAAACAAACACACACAAAAAGAGGTGCTGGTGCACGGAAAAGGGGTGGGTTTTTTCAGATGGGAAAAAATAGATATGTACAGGATGTACATCACAGATGAGCATTTTGCATGCTTCTCTAGAAAGGAATAGGTGGAACAGGAGAATCGTGACAAGAACACACCGGAAGTGACGAGATATAAACCCCTGGAGTTAACCCATGACCTGAATGCATGCCGGTATTGTGAGGAGGGTGGGCGGACCACAAGCCCCAGTGTCATCCGAGGCAGCCGCCTCCCACACCACGCTTTTCGCGCCCGGAGGCACAGTTGAAGGCTGCTATGAGATCCCGCAGCACGGGAGCCGGTATTGCGAGGTGGAGGGGCGAACCACAAGCTCCAGTGTCACCCAAGGCGGCAGCCAGCCGCACCGCGCTTTTTGCACCCAAAGGCACAGTTAAAGGCTGCTTTGGGCTCCCTCAGTTCCAAAACGGGCCCGTCTTAGCCCGGAGGAAGCTGGGCTGGGCCCCCCCTCTTGCTTTTGCTTTTTGTTACTGGGATTTGATTCACTCCTGTGCAAGACTAATTCCATTGACTTGGTACATTCCCCAGCTACACCTGAGTACTTTGCAGCCTCTTAAGCTGACACCCTGGTAACATCTGATAGCAGCGGAGTGGATAGATGGCAAAGGCAGACAATGCTGGGCCGTAAGTGACTCGTTCTCTTTTCCCCTTCTTTTGTATTGCTGCTTTGCCACTGTCTGGGGTTTCTCCTCAAGAACAAGTCCAATAGTTTTGCTGGGTTGTGGTGGATACGGGAGCAGAGGCCACATTGCACCCCACACAATTGACGACTAAAATGGGGAAATGATCTAACAATGACACACAGCAAGTGCAGCCCAGTTAATACCCACACCCCTGCCACAAACCTCAATTGATCAAATTCTCTTGAGGGCAATAGGGGTGGTGGCCAGTTGGCCAAGGAGATAGAACTCATAGAAAGACGGCTCTTGCTAACCCCAGATTTTCGATGCACAACGACCGAATCACCCCCAGTCTTAGCCTGTAGTGATTTTGAAAGAACCCCTCTGCGGTCTTTGCAAGCCCCAGGTACCGTAAGGGGAAACACAGCTAAATCATTCTTGAGGAAGAGGGGCGAGAACAAGGGTTCAGCAAACCCCAGTAAACCCAAACAAGCTACAAGGGTTGGTATAAAGCAGAAAAAATCCAACGGCGGGGGACCTGTAAGTTTAGATCAACCGAGCAACCAGGTCCCGGACTATGGTCAAAGCTCACAACCGGATGTGGCATTCACGCCCTGGGTGGATTCCCTGAAGGAGGACCTATGGGCCAGATTAGAACTATTGTGAGTGACGAGCTCGCCCCTCTGGTAGCCCGACTTGACAAGTTGGTTAAAAAATGTGGAGTAACAGGAACGGAAACACCCATGGAAGGGCCACCCTGGCCAGAGAAAGTGAAACTGACTCCTCTTGTCATACAGACACTGGCGTTGCAAAGGTTATAGGAAAATCAAAAGAGCCCCAGGAGGCAGACTCGACATTCGGCCCTGGCCAAAGGCAGTACAGAATCTGGACCCGGTGGAGTGGGTAGGACATGGACGAGGCACAGAACGCATACCCTCAGTTACACATATGAGCAAAGCCTTATACATGACCCACCGGGTACTGTTGATGCCTGGGTACTCTACAGAATTGGGTAGATCCATGTCCAAACAGGTATACTAATAAGTAGACACTTTTACTGTGATAACATTCGATACGCAAGTAGAATGAACTTAAAGCGAGAAACATGTTGACCTACACTTTTCAACAAAGACACCCTAACCCGAGACATTAGACTTGGGCGTGTGCCTTGTTCTCTGTTTTTACTTAGGGTAGGAGACCCCCAGAATAAAGTTTGTCCTTCTAGGTACTCCGAACCCTATTTTAAGGACCTTCCTACATCTACACAATTCCGGCCCCACACCCGCACTTCACCATACGGCTGTTGGATAAAAGATCTCCGATAAAGTGCACCTATTATAGGGAGCCCGTTGGGTATTGCACCGCCGACCCGACGAGGAGCAGCCCAAATGATGAAGCATGACACCTGAAAGGGTGTGTGAGGGCATTACAATCCAACATATGGATTCCCAACTCTAAACCGCTGCCGGGCACAGTTGGTTCCGTTCTCCCCGACTCTAAACCCAACACTAGAGGAACAGCATAATTCTATTTTTTGAACATTTACACTGGGGCCTCTTTATGCTGGATCTCTCACTCCCTTGAGAGAGGAAAAAGCCCCCAGTCCCTATTTTTGTAAACACACAGTACAGAATCTGTCCCTAAGCAGCGGAGTGGGCATTACTAATCAATGGTACCCCGAGGAACAGTATGGACATAGATGGGTCCCAGAAAAAAAGGGGTAGGGTAGGGTATGGAAACACGAGTAGGGGCATGGATTACCATCAATAAACCTCCCTCCAGCCTTATCCCCATACGTTATCGAACAAGCAGGTGTAACTGAAGCTAACGCAGGTCAGAGGGAATCCCAACAAGAGCTGAAGAACCTATGCTTGTTTCAGCTGGCAAGGTATCGTCATTTTGCCTCCGCCTATGCAGGTGAAATTCTCATGACCCCTAGGGTGAGTTGGGTGGGCAATAGACCATAGGATCTACGAGGGGATTGTGTAGTAATCAATTTTAATAACCCAAAGATTGTACAGCATCTCTTGCGAATGAATCATTCTGTCCAGGACGCAGGCACGTCAATAAAGTTGCTCCAGTGTACTTATTTTTATACCTCAAGCTAAATGGCCCAATCCAGGGAAGGCAAAAGTCTTAATGCAGGATGGGTGGTGTCAAAGCCAATCTCCACCGGGACAGTGGTGTCAACAACCTAGACCACTATTATCTAATCTTCCTGTGGCAAACAGGTTTGGGGTCATGGAAGAGGTAGATTGACTTGTATTAAAACCAAATCATGACAAGGTGATCATCCTTCAAAGGGATATACTGGACAGGGATACACGGTCAAGTATGAAGCACAAATGAGTGTTCTGCATGGGGCAGGTTGGAAAACAAGATGGTGCAAAAGAGAAGGACCTCAGGAGACAGGCACTGGGGTGTTATAACAGAAAGGCCTATGTCCACGAGTCTGTACACTAAGGATAACATTATGAATGTACATCTTAGTCTAGCGGATTCTCATATTTACACCAGTATACCGGGTTTACCAGAAACCCAAAGTTCTGAATCAATCATGGTGTCACAAGAAAGAGTTTATCCCAGTTTTACTAACTCTCATGTTCAGACCAATATTTTCGGAACACCAGAAACCCCAAGTTTCGAAATCGACCTGGTGCTACGGGACATAGCATTAACTGGTCCCACGGGAAAGCGCCCCAGTGACCAGATCGAGACCGAATCGCTACGAAATCATGACACCCACGTTGGTATTCCAGCCGGACAACATGGTTTAAACAAACTGAAGATATTGTCCTGGAATGTTGCGGGCCTTAAAAGCAAACTGAGTTGTTCTGACTGGGGGGAATTTGTTGACTCATTTGATATATGTATATTTCACATAACATGGGCAACGGAGGAGGTGTCGCGTATGGGGTTTCCAGCACATGGATTAGCTACCTCGTCAAGTGGAAAAGGAAGACCATCTTGGAGGCTATGTACCTGGGTAGGTTCCCACTTGGGTTGTACAACCATACAACTGGAGTACCTCTCTGATGATATACTGTGTATTTTGCTCACCTTTTCACTGAATTTGACTGGGCACCTTGCCGCTCCGTGTCTTTACATGTAAATGGTCAAACTCTGCTCTGCATGAGTGCCCCGCTTGTAATTGGGAGGAAGAGTCGGAGCTTCATGACTTTTTCTTTTGTCCTGGCTACAAACCAGCAAGGAAGCCTTGGCTTCTCCAAATCTGTAGGAACCTAGGATTTGTACAGTGTGCAGAAGCATTTAGAGTTCTTGAATCTGACACTCGTATGCCCATTGTTTTTGCCATTACCCGATTTTTTGTTTCAATGTGGCGTAGGCACTGGACCTTTGTAAAATCGTTAGCCCAGCCGTAAGCAGCAACTTTTCCCTAATCTCTCTAGGGTTTTAATTTTGTTTTATTGTTTTAACCTAAAGATGAAATTCGTTTTCATTCTTTTAAAAAATGTATAGACTTTTTTATTTATTTGTGGTTTATGATGCAATTTTAATCCAATCACCAATGTACGAGTAATCATAAGATTCCTAATGCTGCTCAATACTAATTAACTGTTTTTGTATTGACTTTATTGAAACTTTTTATAGAGTTTGTATCTATTAGCTACTGCCTTCTGCACAGTATGCATTTTGCACATGCACTTTATTGAGCCTATTGGATTTGGATTTGTGATAGTCTTGAATTTCAGGGCTCAATGTCATTTTAACATTTTACCTTTTATTCTTTTATTCTAATGAATTGTATGTTGTCAACTTTGTATACTTTTATGGTCGCAAAAGACCAAAATAACGTTTTTCTGACTGACTGAAAATAGCATTGGTTAATGTCTGCTCTAGGCCCGTGAAGCCCAGCCAAGAATCTTTGACCCTAGACCAATTAGATCGTTTTAGTCCCAGGCTCCCAAAAAACGTCTAGGTGATTATAGGGTTAGATCTTAACTGTCAATTTGAGCCCCTGAATGACTCTAGTGATACATTACCCTCCTATGAAGATGTGCTTTGGGATGTTCCTGAGCCTAACATGTCTCCAATTACGGCAAGGACAGCATTGGCTCTCAGATCAAGTCGCTCACCTTAAATCACTCCGTAAGAGCCTGCAATGGCCAAACCAAATCTGATTTTCCCAGGAACCAAATCTTCAACAGGGTCGACCATTCTTCCATTTTAGATTACATCCGGGTGGAAACCAGGAATTGGGGTAGGGTTGTCGATTTTACTGTCTTGTCACGACACAACAGCGATCATAATGCTCTGATCGTGGAGCTGCAGTTACCAGCCACCGGGAACAATTTTGACTCCACTACACCGGCAGATGATAGAATAATACTCACTAATGATAGGAGGAAAGTTAGATGGATGTGGATCGAACAATCGCCCGAAAGACTGGCTTCCTTATATGAATCTATCATACCAACCCTTCTGGAATTAGAAAAGCTTTCATCTGCAGATGTTATTGCTGCATCTCTAACAGAAGCTGGCAAGATGCATGAGGCATTGACAGTTACTCTGGTGAATAAGTTCTGGCCTGTGGGGACACTGGGGCAAAGGTAAAGTGGTCTTGGTTTAATGGCAGCTGTTGGGAGGCTAAGAGGGCTCTGATAGAGGCTATAAAATCCAAGAATAGAATCCGAAGGGCCTCTTATAAAGATAGCATTATATACCTGGGAAATAGATCAATGGGCATCCCTGAAACAGGCACTAGTCGTCAAGGATATGAAAGCCTTCTGGAGTATTGTCAGTGCAGGCAGCAATAATGGAAAGTCGGCTGTAAAGCCCAACATAGCAGCCGATAGTTGGAAAGAGCATTTCCAGGCCCTTTACTCCCCGATGGAGGCTGAGACCAGTATTCTTACTCTAGCAATCCAGCCACCACTAAACTCCCACATAGAGATGCCTGAGCTGACCCTGACTGAAGTTACCAGTGCCATAAGCCAAATAGCCCCATGTAAAGCTCTAGGACTGGATAAAATACCCGGTCATGCTGGGCCTGAAATTTGAGGGCCGTACTTGTGGGGGTTTGTGAATGCTATATTAGAAGGGATAGCACACCCCGCTACATAGGCTGGAGCTGAGATTCTTCCTGTGTATAAAAAAGGGTCCCATTTATTGCCCACTAACTACAGACCAATTAGTCTGATTGATGTAACTCAAACAAAATTGCTCAGATTTTGCTGGATCACTTCCAGACGAGGCTGGACGAACACAAAGTCCACTCCAAGCTGGCTTCAAAAACAAAACATCCACTATTGACCAAATATTTAGGCTCCGGCTCCTCTATTGTCTTTGTGGATTTAAAAAGTGCCTTTGATTTGGTGCCCATAAATGCTCTTTGGGCGGTATTAATTGACCTTGGAGTCCCCTGTTATCTCTTGAACCTGATAAGGAGACTCCATGAAGACAACTTCGCCCAAATCAGTTATGGGACGCACGGGGAGCTTACCTCACCTATCCCAGTCAATAGAGGAGTTAGACAGGGTTGTGTGCTTGCCCCTACTCTGTTTTGCATTTATATAATTGGCCTGGTCGGTGTACTGAGCGGGTTGAAAGACATAGATGCTCCTAAGCTAGCTCATAAGATAGTGTCAGAATTGATGTTTGCAGACGACACCCTTTTGTTCTCCAAGACACCGATGGGCATCCAGAGAATCCTTGATGGCTTGGGACAGTTTTTTGGAGCAGGGTGTTGGAGATTATTATACAGAAGTCAAAATATATGGTCTTCAGTGCCATTGCGGGGAATGAGATTTTAATATCTTTTATGATCAATTTGATAACTTATCTCATTCGACAATTTTGGATCGATTGGTTTCTGTCATTGAGTAAAAGACAAACCCCTGCATAGGTTAGATAAACCCCATTAACTGACGCCACTCTGAAGAACCACTTACAACTGATAAAGTTTAAAAGGTTTAATATAAAATTAAGAAAAGTTGCATATACAATCCTCTCAGGATCAAATTCATCAAATATACAGGAACCAATAGGAACATATATTCCCTAAAGAACCTCAGTCTACAAACGAATACAATTAAAGTCAGTTCCAAAATCAGCAAATTAAAAAGCATCGATATGAAGTGGTTCTTCTGCGTCATCTACAGAAAGAGAAAAATAATCAAGTTAAATCTGTCCCTACTCTATACTAGGTGACATCCCTACTTCGCAAGTTTCTAAAACCCTAAAAAGGTGTCAGCAGTTGACTCCCTAAGAAGTTCAACTCTCTTAGCCTCTAAAGGTAACTTAAGTTTAAGAAGCAGTACCCTCTCTGCCTACCCATCCGCTCTTCTAAGGGTCCTCGGCCTACTGCTCCCTTGCGATCTGATCTTTCTCAGCGCATCTGCTCAAGTCATCTGCTCTTCCTAACTTGCCTTCGCTCTGAGCAATTCGCTATCCTCTCCCCGGGGTGCTGTCCCTAAAATACACAATCACAGTGTGGGTGGAACGCCCCTTCGACGCCCACCACGGACTTTCCCCGTGAGGTCATCTTCTAGCTTTTTCCATGGCTTCGTCTCTTCGCCGTCCGTTAAGTTGACCTTTCTCATTAGACGCCATCTTCGTCTTCTTGCTGGTGACTTCATTCAACTTTACCTTTGACATTTTCGGAGTAAAATCTATCACTTTATTAGAACTTTTATTCTTTACGGCTATATACATAACCTTCTTGGTCTTGTGAATGGTCATTTCAAAACAAGACTCAAATTCCAATCGTCTCCTCTCATGTTTAGGCAATAAACTTCGTTCGACATTTGTCACCTTAAATCTAACAAGAACTAGACTCTTCGGCTCGCACCTTCAAGTGAAGGCTATTCACGACTCCTGTGAGCCCACTAAATTACCAACAGCAGACTACACTCCTGCGAACCCTTGGTCAGTCAGGTTATAATCACAAATGACCTAAAACTCTTCTAACATTCCTACAAACTTCTTCTACACAGTATAACCTTTAACATACATTTATATACGATCGCATTTAGCAAATCCCTACTTATATGTGAATACATTTTACATAGAATACAAAGTTATATTCTCATTGGTTACATCGTTATGTGTATGCTCTCTGCACATTTTACATACGTTACATTTCTCGCGGTTTCTGCATTTAAAATTACACACGTACATGAATTCTACTTTGCACATTCTTCTGTTCGTAAGCATTTCTACATTAGCCCACTACGTATACGGGCCTTCTAAATCTAATGCATTCTAAAGTGAATACAATCATTTCCTATATTACTTTAGTCACATCTGTTAACTTTTATGCCATACATTTCATTCCTACGTTTATATGATATACCTCTAAATATGTCTCGGATATACGTTTTATTCGAATTGCGCTCTCTCAGTTCCCCCCTTTGATGACTTTTAGGAGTCATCACTAAATGCAATTTGTATAGCACCTTTAAATAGAACTAGTTACATCATTCCCTCTTTTCATCATTTCAAGTGCTCTCAAGCTTTTATACCATACTATACTTTTACCAAGGTTGGTAAACCAACTTCCAACCTTTCCTACTCCATGACCTACTTTTTCCCAAACATTTATTTTTGTCAAATCTTCGATTTCTTGATGAATCTGTGTAATGTTTCTTATGACCTTCTCAAGTGGTTTTGAATTATCAGGAATATAAGTACAACATTCCTGAACCTTCAAAGCCTTGCAAACTCCGCCTTCTTTTGCTAATAGCACATCAAGAGCAAGTCGATTCTGAAGAACCATTGCTCTAATCGATTGCATCTCACCTTCTATTAGCATTAATGACCTTGCAGTACTTGCAGATAATCTGTCTACAACTGTAGCTAGTCTCCTGATCTTAACATCGTTAAGTATTAAACCTAACATAGGAAACATCGCTCCAAATACGTCTCCTACTACTTCTGCATCTCCTACTTCTCTTTTCATTCTTGTCGAAGCCTTTCCTTCTATAATCGCTAAATCCTTTGCATGGTATATTTTGGGGAAGACAATTGCCAAGTAACACGAACCATACCAATTGTCAGGCAGTTTTACATAGGCATTTCTCCCACATACAAAATATACATTAGGAATCACCTGCATCTCCTTCATGAAATCCTTCGTGTAGTACTCTAATCGAAAAGCATGTTCGCAATTTACTTCACCTACAAATACATTCTCATAATATGTCTTGCTTCGAGTTAAACATAATTTTCCTTTCTGCGTTCTATCCAATGCTATTGGACCATTGCTCCCTTTCTTTTTATGTGCCTTCTCTTCTTCTGTCCAATCAGTTTTCCACTGTCCTGACATTTTTAGAATCTTCTGTCTTCTGTATCGGTCATCTACTTGTGCTATGAATTTTTTCTCAATCTCTGACACTTTGCAAGTCAGATTATTTCTACGTGCATATGAAGTATCTAATGTATCCCAAGGAAGGAAGAACTTGGCTAGTCTATCCTCCTTTTTGTAATAGTCCTACTTATTCATTTGCTTATAATTCGGAACTTCAGGCAGTACCGAATCATAATTTGAAAAGTAGTACTCAAATCCTTCTCTACCATAAAATATACTAAGCAGTAAACTACATGTTATCCCATAAGTCAATGGGAGATGATGATATCTAATGCCTTCATCTACAGAAGCCGGCAATTGCATACAAACGTAGCAATCTTTGGCCTCCATGGCATCGATATATTCGTATAACAGTTTAGCATATGCGTTTGACCTAAAGTTTCCCTGTGACTCGTCTACATGTAATCTACGAGCTTCATCTGCCAATAACGCCTTTTCACGGATATCATTGCTCTCCTCCTTCTTCCCATCAAGAGCAGGTTTCAAAGTCGTTACAGGCTTTACATCTGCTATTTCTTTATCAGTTTCATGTCCTACTATGTATGATATTGTCACGACTGTAATTATGAGAAATATTACTACTGCTATAAGTGTACCTATTATACATTTAGCTTTTCGGTTTGGGTTGCCGTTCTCCATGTTACCAAAACAGCGTAACTCTTTCCTTTGCGAAAAGGTTTTCTTTTCCTTTCCAGTCTTTAGTTTGCTTTGTTTTCTTCTCAGTTTATAAAGTGCTCTTTATCAACAAAGTCTCTTTTTCGCAACAATGTCTCTTTATTTTTAACAACAGACAACCCTAACCCTTCTCCGTCCTCTAAATGTAATCCCTAATTTTTCTCTTCTTTCCACTTGGCGCTAGGTTATCTTCTTCTTTATACTTATATACAAAAGTCTTTATACATCAACAATTATTCTCGTACCTGCAGCTCTCGCAACAAGTTCCAATAATTCAAAACGAATGACTTTTTCTTCTTCTTCTGGAATTTGATGACCAAATGTTGGAAATTGTAATCTGTTTAGCACTAAATCTTTAATCTGACTCAAGTATGGGGGTATGGGAAGTGTGAAAGTCAGTAATCCCTCAGTCTCGAGTCCAGGAGTCAACATCCATATCTCCACTGCCACAAATGGATCGAGATCGATTACTTTCACGTTCTTCACTCTCCCAGATTTCTGTCCCCAAGACATCTGCTAGATAAGTCCACTCTGGGGTGGCGTACCTTCTGCAGGGCACACGTACCCTTCTCGATCTTCTTGGACTCTCCGTTCCTGAGTCTGTAGTTTCTTCTTCTTGATCTGACTCTTCAGAGATTGGGACAAGAGTTTTCTCCGGTTGTGCCTTTAAGCTTGGCCTCCTTCTTCTCTCCGGCCAACTAGCTTTGTCACTCCTGGTCCTCCTGCTCCTTGTTCTGGGACTTGTCTCTTGGTCACTCTCAGCTTGTTCAGTATCTGATTCAATTTCCCAGTTACTTTCTTCTCCTGAGGCGACTTCGGTCTCACTAGTGTCTTGACCTTTGTCGGCCTGTTCTGTCACAATCTCAGCCTCTTCGATCACCTCTACAGCTTGGCTTTCCCCCTCTGTGGCTTCTCCGCTTTCCGCTGGATTCTCATCCGAGAGAGGAGCTGTTTCTTCTAGAGGTGTTGGCACTCTTCGAGTGTGTGAAGCGTGTATCCAATTTGGCAGGCCTCCACACTTCACTGCAGTGTTCGTGACAAGTATGACTTGAAATGGTCCTCGCCAACGCACGTCTAAGCAGTTCTTCCTGACATGCTTTTTCACCAAGACCCAATCCCCCGGACTCAGGTCATGGCACAAGTCTTGTGCTGATGGAACCTCTGCAGCCTGGACCTGGAGGGACACAGAATTAATGGCATCAGATAGTCCCTTGCAGTAGTCCAAGATCAAGTCGTCTGTGATGTTCAATAACGCTGCAGTCGGAACAGATGGCAATCTCATAGCTCTCCCCATTAGCACTTCATGTGGAGAGAGACCTGTTTTTCTATCTGGTGTACTACGTATGCTCATAAGAACCACTGGAAGTGCGTCTGGCCAACTCAGGGATGTTGATGAACAAACTTTGGCAAGTCTGGACTTAATTGTGCTGTTGATTTGCTCTACAATCCCTGAAGCTTCTGGTCGATAACTGCAATGGAGCTTCTGATCGATACTCAAAGCTGAGCACAACATCTTCACTATTTCGCTGTTGAAATGAGTTCCTCTGTCCGATTCCAAAGAGGATGGCACCCCAAACCTCGGTATTAACTCTCTAAGTAACAGTTTTGCTACTGTAAGTGTATCGCATCTACGTGTAGGGTAAGCTTCAACCCATCTAGAAAATATACAGACAATCACTAAAACATATCTAAGGTTGTTGCATTTAGGCATTTCTATAAAATCAAGCTGCATTCTATTGAAAGGCCCCCCAGACCTCCCAATGTGACTCAATGTAACTGGTGTTCTCTTTCCCACGTTTAGTTGCTGACAGATCGCACATCGCTGACATACTGCTTCTGCCGCTACTCTAAACTTAGGATTAAACCACGTTTGTCTGAATACTCTCACCATGGCATCTCTACCTATGTGTGCTGATCCATGCAATTTCCTTGCCATTGGACTAACAAGTTCATTTGGTAAGACTGCTCTCCCATCGGCAGAGATCCAAAAATTCATCTCGCTTTTTATACACCCAGCTGTTTCCCAGCCCTTTTTCTCATCATCTGGTGCATTCTCCTGAACACTCCTTAGCTCATCCCACGTATCTACAGTGTCTAACAACATTGTCAATTCAGTTCTTTCTTGAGTTCCCCCCACTTTCACATCAGTGTGAGAATATCCTTGCTCTGCGCAGTAACGCGCTACTTCATCCGCATAGCGGTTACCTTGTGACACAAAATCTATACCTTTTGTATGCGCAGCACATTTGACTACTGCAATAGCCGTCGGGCCTTGTAATGCCTCTAACAATAATCTCACGAATTCACCATTCCTAATGGGAGAACCCGAGGAGGTCATGTAACCTCTTTGAGACCATAACTGCCCGTAATCGTGAACTACCCCGAAACCATACTGGCTATCGGTGTATATGGTGACTCGAATTTTGTTACCTGCTAAACAGGCACGCGTCAAAGCAATAATTTCAGCTACCTGAGCGGAGTGTACTCCTTCCAGGCAAGCGGCTTCTACAACTCTGGTAATTGTACAAACTGCATAAGCTGCTCTCAGCTGACCAATATCGTCTCTTACGCATGAACCATCAACAAAGAAAATTTCATCAGGGTCAGTCAATGGCTCATCTACGATATCGGGTCTCGGTTTGGTGCATAGTTCAGTCACATCAAGGCAATCATGATCTGTACAAATTTCATCATCCACCTCATTTGGAAGTGGCATCAAAGTTGCAGGATTCAAGACGGAGCATCTTTTTAGGGTCACATTCTCGGCAGCCAGTATGACTTGCTCGTAGCGTGTGAGCCTGCTATTCGTCAGATGCTGAGTCTTAGTCCTGGTCATTAACAATTCCACAGAATGCGGTACGTACACCACTAACTGATGTCCCATTACCACACTTTCAGATCTTTCAATGCTGACACCCGTTGCAGCAACGGATTTGAGACATCCGGGCACCGCTGCGGCTACTGGATCTAATGTAGCCGAAAAATACGCTACTGGCCTACGCGCATCTCCATGAATCTGGGCCAAAACTGCTAAAGCGCATCCCTCTCTTTCGCAGCAGTAAAGCAAAAATGGTTTTGTGTAATCAGGCATTCCCAAAGCCGGGGCGCGACATAAGTCCTCCCTCAGCTGCAAAAACGCCATCAAACAATCTTTGTCCCATGGTACCGGATCACTCACTCCTTTGTGCGTCAGCTGTAATAACGGCTTTGCCTTCAGTGAGAAGTTGGCTATCCACTGTCGACAATAACCGACCATGCCTAGAAACATCCTGACCTCTCTTTGTGTTGTAGGCGCGTTCATTTTCATAATCGCCTCTATTCTGTCTGGAGACACCTTCCGTTTCCCCTTTTCAATCCTGTGGCCCAAGTATTGCACTTCAGTAAGACAATATTGCAATTTACTTGGAGACACCTTATGCCCGTTCTCGGCCAAGTGATTTAACAAGGTGATGGTGTCTACTCTGCAAGCTTCCTCTGTTTCTGACGCAACTAGGAGGTCGTCTATGTACTGGACTAGAACTGAGTTCTTGGGCAGTACTAGACTTTCAAGATTTCTCTTTAATAGCTGGTTAAAAATCGATGGGCTTTCTGTATACCCCTGAGGGATACGACACCATGTTAAAACGCGATCTTCCAGCTTAAAAGCGAAAAGATACTGGCTCTCTTCATCTAAAGGAATCGAAAAGAAAGCCTGGCACAAATCTATCACTGTGAACCATTCAGCTTGGAACGGTATCTGAAATAATATCACTGATGGATTCGGTACCACTGGACAACATGAGACAACAATATTATTAATCTTTCGAAGATCCTGCACTATTCTGTATTTTCCACTAGGCTTCTGCAAACCCATAATCGGTGAGTTACATGGACTACCCACGATCTCCTTCAGTATTCCCTGTTTAATCATGGATTCGATCACAGGCTTTATTCCTGCAATCGTCTCCGGTGTCAACTTGTATTGTGGTGTTCTTGGGTACTCGGCATTGGGTCTTACCATGATCTTTACTGGTTCTACTCCCTTGATTAATCCTATTTCTTCTCCAGTAAAATCCCACACCTCAGCTGACACTTTCTCCCTCAAATCCTGTGGAAGCTCCTCCACTGTTAAGGTAGGATATAGTTCCACGCATTCCTGCGAGTTTACAACTTTAAAATCGGCATCTTCATCATTGGTCTGCACTTCTACTCCTTCAGGTGTGCAATGTATTGTGCAATTCAGTTTACACAACAGATCTCTTCCTAACAAACACACCGGGCTAGAATCACAGATCACAAACTGATGTTCGTCACTGTAATTCCCTATTTTCACTGACACTGGTTCTGTCAGAGGATTCGTCATCCTCTTGTTTGCGACTCCTACCACCTGAATCATTTCTCCTGATATTGGCAGACCTGGGACTACCGCTGATCTCAACGTGGATCTAGTGGCTCCCGTATCCACCAAAAAGGTCGTAGGACATCCAGCTACTTCGGCTTCTACGTATGGTCCTCTCTGATCTACTTCCAGGGCTGCTCCTAGAGTACAGTCTTCTTCCCTATTCACTCGTTGCCCTGTGAGAGGATCAACGTAGTAGCATTCTTCTCCTCCTACGAACAATGGCATTTGTCTATAGGTTTTCCCTCCATTCGTAATTCGAGGCGGTTGAGGAAACGGGGCTCGAGGAGTCTGAGTCCCCCCTTTGATAAACTTTCCCTTCGGGACTGTTGCTCCCTTAACCACGTTATTCTGTACCTCTTCCTCCTCCGGTTCTAATTCTCCTATTTCAACATTATAAGGACACTCGCGTCTCCAATGTCCTACCTCGTTACACTGATGACACCTCGTTGTCTTTTTCAGTGTCGCAATATCCATTCTCGGTCTCTGTCTTTCTTCCTCATCTCTGCTCTGATTATTCTGTTTCTTTGCTGGCGTTCCTGTTCCCTGCTGCCGCTGTCCACCCTTTCCAGCTGATTGCATCTGTACCAACATCAGCTTTTCCTTGAGCTTCTTTGCCTTCGAATCTATCTCATCGCTACAGTACCTTGCATACCTCAGAATCTCATCTAAAGGTTTGTTCTGCCAGCAAATTAAATGCTGTTGAATCATCAGGCTTATGTCTGGTCTCAATCCGAGAACAAACTTCGACACAAACTGTCCTATGTCTTTAGGATCCATTACGTCTAACCCACTGTACTGTTTAAATGCTTTCAATAACCTCTCATAAAACTCGTGAACTGTCTCTTTAGGCTCCTGAGTTGTTCGATCTATCTTAACCCAGTCTATATCTTGCACCGGCACTTTCTCTTTTAGCCATGTTATTACTCTTTCATATTTTTCCATGACTCTGTCTGATGGACCGCCTGTCTGTGTATCCCTCGGAGGCTCGCAAGCGGGCCATTCAATACTAAGTTTACATGCCGTCCACAAATCTCCGGGTACTACGATAT
This sequence comes from Lissotriton vulgaris, assembly GCF_964263255.1. Taxonomy (NCBI): domain Eukaryota; kingdom Metazoa; phylum Chordata; class Amphibia; order Caudata; family Salamandridae; genus Lissotriton; species Lissotriton vulgaris. The sequence goes on along the minus strand of NC_141699.1, from coordinate 91,224,150 downwards.
CGAACAATGTGTTCAAATCAATCCACAGTACCTTAGAGATCTTCACGAATCTCTCTACCTGCTTGTACCACTCTACGGGATTTTCTCTAAGTTTCGGGAAGGAATTAGTGAATGCCGCTAAATCCCCCCTACTCCATGGTACATGCACGTAGTTTCCGTTCGCGATTTCTCGCAAAGGGAAAGCTTCCATTCGCATTAGTTCTGTATCCTGAGACTTCACAAGTGTACTCCGTCTGACAGATCCCTTCTTGGACCATCTTTCCTCCCATCTATCCAGATCTCTCCATATCCTAATACACATGACCAATTCCCTTATGTGTACTCTTAGCCCAATCGTTCTGCGCTCATCTAGATCTTGATCCGTGCAATTCAGCCTATGGTTGGCCTGTAAAGCCTTGGTTCGTGATATGTCTATCATGTACTTTTCTGCCAATTCAGATAACTTTTCATGAGCTGCTCTCGCTTTCCGAGTAACGTCTTTAGACAAAAACAGAATCTCATCTGGTGCGTACAGCTCTAACCTCTCAATTGCCACTGTGCCGTCAATTATTTCATCTAAGTCTGATTTTAAACTCATTACATCTATGCGCCTTGCTTTTATTTCAGCTCTCAGTACGTCAGTCCTAGGTTGTTCTCTTGCATCCCTCTCACCTCCACTATGCGCCCTACGCCTAAGCACAGGTGAGTTATGAGGAGTTTTTCTTCCATCTCTTTGTTCCCACCTCTCTAGATCCCAAGCCTTTCCATCTTCCCTTGGGGTGTGGTGGAACAATGCTCCATCCCTCAACCCTACATTCCGTCTTTTTGACTCGGTTTCTCCAGATACGAGATAAGATCCTCCGTGCTGTTCTAAACCACTGTAACTCGCTTGCTGTCTGGTATCACTCAACAAACGATAAGGACCTTCATGGCTCTCCATGCTCCCGCGATCTCGTTCGTGATCACCGGATGTATGGCGAGTCGTTTCGCGACTCCCTATATTCTTGTGACTTCGTTCTTGTTCACCGGACGCATGGCGAGACCCTTCGCGGTTCTCCATGTACCCGTGATTCCGTCCGTAATCACCGGAGGCATGTCGAGACGTTTCACGACCCTCCATGTTCCCGTGATTCCAATGTTGCACATTTTCATCCGGAGTATGGTGTGTGCATCTGAAAGTGTTTCGGTATTCCTGCGTCCTTCGTTCTCCCTCACTAAAGGTGACGCGAGGCACTTCCCCACACCCTGCACTCCTGTCGTTGCACGTTAGCCTATTGCCACTAGTAGTAGGGCAAGTATCTCCCCTGCTTCCTTGACTCCCTCTCTCCCACTCCGGGCTGCTTTCGCCAGCTCCACAATGAGAGAGGATCTTGTTATCCTGGTCTCTCCACTCTGCTCCTGTTTCTAAACTTTTATTCCGAGCCTCTTCGGCAGTATCCCACTCTTTCAGATATTCCCTTAATTCCTTATAGGATTTCGGTTTTGGTCCCCTCAAATCCATTGATCCTCTTTGACCCCCTTGTTCTATCCAGGGACCCGTTGCGGAATCTAATGGGGTACTCCGACTCACTGGTGCTAATCTCTGTCTTTGAGGATTCATCGTGTTATTCCTATTCTCCATCTCTGCCCTTTCCCTGTCCCATCTTGCCTGTTCCTCCTGCTGGACCCCCTCTGGGTTGTAGATTGACACAATAGGGCCTATGGTGACAGGTACTTGTAAAGCGTCTGGCATTTGGTACGACCTTGCACATTGCGTCTCTGGCACCTTCTGGACCACAAATCTTCCCACTACTCTCTGTTCGGAACTAGCTTGGGGTATTTCCTCACTCTTGTTGGAGTCCCACTCTGTTACTGGGATCGATTTATATTCCCCCCATCTAGCTCCGTCCCCTTGCCGTAGTATGGGACTTGTGGTTTTGCTGTTGTACGGAGGTGGTCTATCTGTTAATAGCCTCTCTATCAGATCCTCCTCCGTCTCGCTTTCCTCATCTTCCTCCTCTAGAGGTTTCTTTTCTCCCGTGGCTTCTATCATGGTGAACAGTTTGTCTGCTTCTATCTTTTGCACTCTCCACTTCTTAGCTTCCTCATCCCATTTGGCATCCTGCACTGCCTTTACTGATCGTCTCACCCTTTCTTGACGTCTCTTTATGCTCTTTTCGTGAGCTGCTCTAAACCATGCACTAAGAGCTTCGAATTGTGTTGGCCTCGGTAGAGGTCTTGTTGCAAGCATTACCGCTTTCAGTTGGTTCAACACGTCTAGCTTAAATGTTCCGAATCTCGGAAACGTCAGCTCCTTTTCCCCTTCCGTTAGCCTATTCCACTCGGAGATCCATAATATCGAGTGTAAGCCGACATTTACTGCCATATGATAAGCTGGTGTGCCTTCTGGTGGAGCTTCTTCTCCAGCATATAAGTTCCTTCTATTCCTCCTAAAGATTTTTCTTAAACCTTTAAAGCACTTCATTTTAGATAATCTACGATTTTCTCTTATTAATTCTCTTCCTTGTTTATGTCCCGATGACAAATCACCAATCCCTGTGCGACTCTCGCTAATCAGCCTATCCCAACGCTGTTCTACGCTAACCGACCAATCTCAGCGCGACTCTACGCTGACGTCACTCGTCCCCTCTGCAGCAGTTTCCTTCATTTCTCAACTCGTCTCGCGGTCTTGCATGCGTTTCATTCATACGCCGAAAAATGACTACTTCCGTCCAAGCGATCACTTTTCTCTGACTGTACGGCCACAGTCTAACTGTAATTGTCACCTCAACTGGCGAAACGTCTTCCTCTTACGGTCAGACGCTCACCTCAACTGATAGGTTACTTACACACAGTAAACGTACGACCAGCATGCGTTTACTCATACACTCACTCAAACGCTCCCCCTATCATCGGTCTGCGGGCGATCAATGGTACCTCATGACCCCCTTTAAATGGTAGACAAATTACTCTGGGTGTTTGATACACCCGAACCACTTAAGCCCTCTCTGGACATAAGATTTTATCCGGTTGCGCGCGCTCACAACCTTCCCTCAATCATACTACAGGCATTCAACTCCGCTTGACATTACAACACAGGAACAACATAAAACACCGCAATCTTACAACGCATGACCCTTATACTCACTCTCGACCGACTCTGCTGCTTTTCTCTCGACGCACCATCAGCACCTTCTTCGGCAGGGATTCTTCTTCTGGTCGTCGATGACTAGGGACCTTGGGGTAAACTAACCCTGACCTAGGTTGTCTTCCTCACGAAGAAAACCATCTTTCTCTGCTACCAACTGCGGGGAAGGAGATTTTAATATCTTTTATGATCAATTTGATAACTTATCTCATTCGACAATTTTGGATCGATTGGTTTCTGTCATTGAGTAAAAGACAAACCCCTGCATAGGTTAGATAAACCCCATTAACTGACGCCACTCTGAAGAACCACTTACAACTGATAAAGTTTAAAAGGTTTAATATAAAATTAAGAAAAGTTGCATATACAATCCTCTCAGGATCAAATTCATCAAATATACAGGAACCAATAGGAACATATATTCCCTAAAGAACCTCAGTCTACAAACGAATACAATTAAAGTCAGTTCCAAAATCAGCAAATTAAAAAGCATCGATATGAAGTGGTTCTTCTGCGTCATCTACAGAAAGAGAAAAATAATCAAGTTAAATCTGTCCCTACTCTATACTAGGTGACATCCCTACTTCGCAAGTTTCTAAAACTCTAAAAAGGTGTCAGCAGTTGACTCCCTAAGAAGTTCAACTCTCTTAGCCTCTAAAGGTAACTTAAGTTTAAGAAGCAGTACCCTCTCTGCCTACCCATCCGCTCTTCTAAGAGTCCTCGGCCTACTGCTCCCTTGCGATCTGATCTTTCTCAGCGCATCTGCTCAAGTCATCTGCTCTTCCTAACTTGCCTTCGCTCTGAGCAATTCACTATCCTCTCCCCGGGGTGCTCTCCCTAAAATACACAATCACAGTGTGGGTGGAACGCCCCTTCGACGCCCACCACGGACTTTCCCCGTGAGGTCATCTTCTAGCTTTTTCCATGGCTTCGTCTCTTCGCCGTCCGTTAAGTTGACCTTTCTCATTAGACGCCATCTTCGTCTTCTTGCTGGTGACTTCATTCAACTTTACCTTTGACATTTTCGGAGTAAAATCTATCACTTTATTAGAACTTTTATTCTTTACGGCTATATACATAACCTTCTTGGTCTTGTGAATGGTCATTTCAAAACAAGACTCAAATTCCAATCGTCTCCTCTCATGTTTAGGCAATAAACTTTGTTCGACATTTGTCACCTTAAATCTAACAAGAACTAGACTCTTCGGCTCGCACCTTCAAGTGAAGGCTATTCACGACTCCTGTGAGCCCACTAAATTACCAACAGCAGACTACACTCCTGCGAACCCTTGGTCAGTCAGGTTATAATCACAAATGACCTAAAACTCTTCTAACATTCCTACAAACTTCTTCTACACAGTATAACCTTTAACATACATTTATATACGATCGCATTTAGCAAATCCCTACTTATATGTGAATACATTTTACATAGAATACAAAGTTATATTCTCATTGGTTACATCGTTATGTGTATGCTCTCTGCACATTTTACATACGTTACATTTCTCGCCGTTTCTGCATTTAAAATTACACACGTACATGAATTCTACTTTGCACATTCTTCTGTTCGTAAGCATTTCTACATTAGCCCACTACGTATACGAGCCTTCTAAATCTAATGCATTCTAAAGTGAATACAATCATTTCCTATATTACTTTAGTCACATCTGTTAACTTTTATGCCATACATTTCATTCCTACGTTTATATGATATACCTCTAAATATGTCTCGGATATACGTTTTATTCAAATTGCGCTCTCTCACCATCAGCATGACCCGTCTCAATGCGCATATGTATGGCATCCACCTTAAGAGGGTAACTGTCTTTGACTATCTAGCACTCACCCTTACAGAAAAAATGGACTGGGGGGCATAAATGGACAAATCAAGTCTCAAGCTACCCCAGACCACAGGTGGACTGGCCAATCTCTACAGACATTCTTTTCGTAAGCCCGTAGGACCAGTCGTAGAAATGTATAAAACCCAACTAATGGGTGCTGCTATGTATGGGGCTGAACTCTGGGTATATTGTTTTCCGAAAACCCTCATCAAGACTGAGAACAATTTTTGGAGACAGTTATTTGGCTTTCCAGTGAGTTCCCTACTCACTCCACTGCGCTTCGATCTAGGGGTGAGACCAATCGCAGAGGAAAGTGGATGTAGACCCCTAACCTTCTTTCGGTGACTATGGGCGACACCTGAATTGACTGAATATAGGACAGAGCTAAAGGAGGTGTTGGGACTGCCTATTAGAGGCAAGCTGGCATGGCTTGCATACATCAAGGAAGGCTTCCACAATATAGACAAGGAGAGTCTGTGGAGTAACCTGGAGGCAGCCTGCACTGCAATAACGCGCAAACACCTAGTTAGTAGTTACAGGGTGGGTAAACTTGCTCAAATTCATGAAAACTTAGCCACTGGTTCTCTTACAGTCAACATCTTAAAAATAAATGATACCTATAACCTAGAGCCATGTCTAGATGAGATACAACAAGCACTAGCCAGGAAACTCTAATTACAGTTCAGGTACATTTCTGCCCCTCTGCATGCATTTTTCTACAAATGGGCTGGCAGTTCTGTCCTGCGGTGCCCAGCATGCAGTAGCGAAGAGGAGAACCAACTCCATGTATGTTTCTTTTGTCCTGGATACAATAAAATAAGGCTAGGGTGGTTTGTACAATTGTGCAAGGACCTTGGTACAAGGCGCCATGAAGAAGCATTTAGGCTTTGAAATATAACACCCAGATGCCAATTGTGTATGCTGTGTCGTGTACATTAACCTCTATGTGGTGGGCACGGAAGGCTTTTTTAGGAACCCATAATGGATTTAATGCTGATCGATTTTTTACCTGTGTATTGTATCACTTTTATACAGTTTTTATTAGGTTTTAGCGTTTTAAATCCGTTTTTATATATTGTGGTTTTTGTAATGCTCTATTACGGTCCATGGACCAAAATAAGGAAACATGATGATGGTGATGTATGCATATTGGTATATTAATTTTGCAGCCCTCTGAACAAGTCACTATTAGAGAGCCCAGGAGGAAGTTCACAGTGCGTCTCTTCTTTGAAAACAGCATGAGGTAGCCTGGTAAACCCGGGCCACATCCACAGTGAGGGCCTGTGTCAGCATAGAACTGACGTGTGTGTTCTTGAGGCGAGTGATTGAAGAAAGGGAGTACGTATGCTCTGGAAGTTTCCACGGGTTCAGGGGGTCTCAGGCTGTTTGTGGTCTGACTGTGGGAGGGTCTTGCAGGTGACTGCCCAGGGGATAGTGGTATAGATCGTACCGCTTTGGTACAGAGGTAGTAGAGTACGAAAGAAGACCTCTCTTTGATAAGACACTGGAAATAGTGGAGTGCCCTGCTGGAGGATGGCCAGGCCCTTAAAAGCAAGGTCTGGCAATCTGGCACGACTGTGAGGTTTCAGCCACCTGCAGATAATTTTCCTAAGTCCATCCAGGTCTCAGCCTGTCATCATCAGGTCATGAACACAGAGGACCCAGTGGATTACCGATCCAGTGACTTCTGTGCGGGGAATTAGAATTATACCCCACATTCAGCCCCAAAGGCAGCTCAGGAGGGGTGAAACTCACTGCTGATTGGCTGCCATCCCAGAATAGGTGTAGGATACGTCTATGTAAGTACTGCGGAGAAAGGAGGAGGTGGTCGCCATGTCTGTGGTGAGGTAGGATAGACCACAATAGTACATTATGACTATCTGTACACCACAAGGGGATATTGGTGAACTAGGGGTTGTAACCATAGTAGGACAGGGACCAGTGGGTCAGGCAAGCTTAAGGGGAGTAAAGTATACCCCTGATGAAGGGGATCTTGACATAGAGCGAGGGGCAGCCCATGAGGGTAATACAGGCCAATCGGTAGTAATAGAACCTGCATGTCAAGCTAGCGGTTTCTCTATAGCCACTTGGAACATTGCTGGGCTGACTAAAAAAAGGGATATTCTGGGGTGGTTGGACTTTCTCCATACCCACAATATTATTTGTCTCCAAGCGACTTGGTGCAGAGAACATGTTAATTTTGAGGGGTTCGTCTCCTATGATTTATCTGCTCTGTGCTCCGTGGCCGGTAGAGAAAAGGGTGGGCTTATAATTCTTCTGTCAATCAATCTGCCGGTAGATGTTAAAAAGTTTATTAACATCGGGTGACACTCACAGGTATTATGGTTACATCAAAAAAGTGGCTGGGATGTTCTTTTAAATAATTTCTACAATAACCTCTGATTGTACACGGCACAAAGTAGTTATAGAACTGGAGAATGTTATTGGTAAATTGGGCTCAGAAGAGGATGTTCATTTTGACATAATCTCGGTTGGAGATTTTAATACACCTGTATGTCCCCTGTCCACCACCAGAGTCTCTGGGTTTAGAAATGATACAGGAGATGACTGCATGCATTTTCCCCATAATTTGTATGGAGATACACAACATTTTTTGGGCGAATTTTGATTTGGCTATAATGCAGTGTGCTAGAGATGGGATGGGAAAACCGGTAACTACCTTTACAGGCAGAAATAATAAACTCAGTTATCGACCATGTATTGATATCTGCCAATATTATCCCTTTATGTACCATCCCCAGGATCGAAGAATCTCTTCTTAGCGATCATAATGTATCATAATGAAAGTAGCTGTATGGGAAAACCGAGCCATAATAACACCAACTATTGTGGGGAATATTGCCCCATGTAGACCAAATGGCACAAGAATTACATGGAAAGGGGTTAACCCAGACAAGGTGTGAAAAAGTATTGTCACAGACTGCTTTGTCGAAATTTTTGAGAATTTGGATGTTAAAAGTGAGCCCTCATTGATTTTAATGAATTTTTGTAAAATAAATAACACTGTTGATCTAATCCTGACAACGACATCTAACAAGAAATTTACCCAGAATAGAGGTTGGTTTAATCATGCCTGTACTATCTCACTTAACCAGTTAAAACAAGCACTGTCCAGTAGTACCAGAGATTTGATGCTTGTAAAGAAATTAAGATTGGACTACAAATCCAGACTCAAACTAAGGAAGGGATAGTTACAACAGGAGGCCTGGGACAAACTTGCTCTGGCTGAGGACACATCATACTGCCAACTATTCTGGGAAACAGTTAATTCTCCTTTTTTAAAAGACGAGGCTGTACCAGAATTGACGTCCCATGTTAGCAGTGAGGCATGGGTTGCTCATTTTTCCAGCATTTTTAAATCAGGAAATGCTACTACAAATGATTCTACTAATTCATGTACTTGGCCTATTGTACCATTAAATATTACCTTAGAAGAGGTGGAACTTGGTATCAAAAGCTGTGGAAATTAGAGAAATTGATGTACATAAACAGCGTTCATTTCCCCTTTTTCCCGCTCCTCTCCCTGTAAGCACTCTGCCAGTAAAGGCCCGTACCCATATATACATGACAGCCGTTCTAGGCACCCTGGCCTTTTTGCCCGCTCATTAGAATCACCGGCTTCCCTTCTGCGCGTATCTGAACCCCCCCCCTCTCACATGCATAGACTATGAAACCCTCTCCCTCTACGCGACCCTGCCCTGAAAGGCAACCCTCCTGCTTGACCCGCGCAAACCCCCCCCCCATTTTCTCTTGAAGAGGCATCCTTCGCCTCAGCTGACATGGCCCTCCCCAGCTGCACCTGACTGCCCCCGCTCTCTCATGTACGGGTCATAAGACCTCTCTCTGTGCGACTCTGTCCCTGTGCACACCCTGGCTTCCCCCCTCCCCTTCTCCCTCACATGGGCAAGTCATAAACCTTCTTCTTCTGCAAGACCCTGTCCTTGGGAGTCACGTCCGCGCCTGACCAGCACCTCCTTTCCTTTCATGAATAACCCCTCTGTTAGTAAACCCTCCCTCCGCGATTGACTGTCCACACATGTCTGAGGTCATCGCCTAAGCCAGGAGATACTGTTTACTGCTTATTGTATGGAATCACTCCTCTTCAAAGGACCCACTATTGATCCTGGCCACCCCACCCCCTGGGCTATGATCAGGCGCACACATCCTAAAAGTTGGCGGAACACTCAGCTGCATGATTACCCTCCCCTCTTATCAGCAGGTCAAGGGTCCCTATTGTGAACATATGTGGGGTAGGATTGACACGAGGATCATGGGGATGTCTTTTCCGTGTTTCACAATGTCGCGATTGTAATGCTAAGTGTTTTGTAAGGTATAAAAGACGACGTTTCAGCTCACTTGTTAGAGCACCTCCCGATGGCACCTTGTTTCGTGTCTGAAATGACAGGCTCTCCTCATGAGTAATAAATCCTGTTCTTGTGATTCCTGCTCCCAGCGCCCGTCTCTTTATTTGGTAACTATTCAGAATGGGAACTAAGAGGCGACTTGCGCCAGCAGCCTGGGCATCGATACTAGTATGGGCTCACTTTCCACAATTGGCGTCCCAACGCGGGGTCCATCAGTGACATAAGGTCCAGTAAGAGAGATCCAGACGAAGAGGTGAACATCTAAATGATCGGAGTATACCTGCCTTGAGAGGGCCCTCGTCCGGCTGCCGATTGAATGAACTTCACCGATTCTGAACGGACCTCTCTCGAGTGACCTACTGTCCTGACTGGAATCCCACAGGACTGCTGCGGTAAAATCATGGAGTAAGAGAACGATCGGGCGCTGGAAGGAGGAAGGCAAAGAACTGCCCACACGGTCCGGTCCGGGTAAGGTCGCGTAAATGCGACAAATTGTGAAATGATTGTTTGATTTGGATAATACTAGTATTACTCTTTTGTTGGTACCTCTGGAGATTCACCGTCTGCAAACGGAGAAACAACAGGCTCTCTCTTTGCAAACAGTGAAGGATAGGTAACGCAGACTTTTGTCCCCATTGTAATCCGTCGTGCCTATCTTCCTCCCCCACTGTTTCCCGAACTGTTGTTCGTGGATTATTGTCTGGAGATTCTCTATCTGCAAACAGGGAAGAACAAGGTCTCTCTTTGCAGGTAGCGAAAAGGTAGGTAACGCAAACCTTTAACACGTCGTACCTACTTATTCTCCCCACTGATTGTTTGATTGATCGAACATTGATTGTTCGAGATTGGTTCTTTTGAGGTATTCACCGCCTGCAAACAACGGAGAATAGAAATATTCTGTCTAGTCTTTGCCCGCCGTGATAAGATAGGTAGTGCAGACTTTTGTCCCCGTTGTAATCCGTCATGCCTATCTTCTCCCCACTGATTGGTAGCCTGTTTAACCCGGACCGCTTATTAGAGATGAACCATCCAGCTCCACTGGAGGGCACACCTAATAAGGACATGTTCATTAAGTGTGGACTAGTCGCTATAGCTTATAATAGGTTATGGCATAAAAATACAAGAAAAAGAGTTGAACGAAATCAGTAGGCCACTGATGAGTTATCAACTTCGCTAAAAATAAAATAAGAAACGTTAGAAATAACCCGCAATAAGAAACATAAAAATGGCGAGGGAAGACAAGCTTGACACCAAGGCAGCCACGAGGTAGCTAGGTTCCGTTGCCTATTCCTGCCCCAAACATGTCTGCCTCATTGCCCACCACGCCCAAATAACGGTCACATGAAATAGATACAAATCAATAGGTACCTACCCCCATTCCGGAAGCTCCCGAAGTGCAACAGGTCCGCGTTTACGCCCATCCGGAAGGCGAGGCCTCGATGCATGCAGGGCTCGCCTGGCCGCAGTCAGAAGGGGAGGCTGTGGGGCGGACGGCCCAAAAATCGTAATGACCTCTCCTTTTCCCCTCTTCTGTTGCCCTGCAGGCCACGGGGGGGGATGTCTTGCCTCAGCCACCGACCCCCCCCCATCTTCAATAGCCGGCACGGCCAATACCGAAGCGGTGGAGCCGAGGAACGGCGCGGGGTCGCTGGAAGGGGGAGGCGGCGCGAACGAGCCTCCCCCACCTCCCTCCAGGTGGAGGCTTCCAGCGACACCCCAACGCTCTTGCTTAAAGAGGGTCCACATCGAAAAGCGGTCTTTTGCCCGGGACGGGCACACGCCCCATGCCTTCTCTCCTCAACTTTGAAGATTCTATGAGAGCCGGGGAGCCCCCTGACCCCTCTGCATGGGCACCCCCGCCCCCCTCACTGGGAACCGCGACATCGACGCACTCCTGCCGGCGCCAGCCTCAGTTTGGAAATGGCTAAAACACAGCCAAGGTACAGACTTGTTCAGTTCCGGTGGAACACCAGAATGACCCGGTAGGAAAATTGTTGCCACCCTCCCCACTCTTTGACTGATGGTCCATATTGTTACACTGTTACCACATTGCGAAAAACTTTTTGAACTACCAACGGAAGGTTCTGGTCCAACCACGAGTCATTGGAGACATTCTGACTGTACTGGAACCTGCCTGACCTCGCCCAAAATGGCGCCGATACACGAAACGAAACTTTCAAACTCCCTGTTCACCCGGATTGCTCGAATCTTGATGCTCTGAGATATGTATGCATTTTTGGACAATGAAAGTCGATAAGATGGATAGTGATTATGTGCTTAGAGAAGAAAGCAATGTAAGACAGATATTGATCATGTGTTTGGACAATGAACTGATTTAGGGTGGGTACTAATTATGATTGGGAACAATGAATTGGTGTAATTTAGGCACTGAGTGAGCATTTGGATAATGAATTAATGAATTAATTGAGAAACTGAATTCTTGACATGCACCATGCTTGCTCTGTAGGAAAGTTCGATACGATTTTATTGCACTGCCGCACTTTATGCAATGAACTGCCACCAACTTCGTTCTTCTTATGTACAGTTCCAGTCTGCTCCGTGGCCGGTCCACTGGGTTGTAGGCCCGTATTTGTACACCAACACTTTTTATTAAAGGTATTTTGAAAAAGAAAGTATAATTGTAGCGGTTGCATTAATGAGTTTTGAATGTGTTACTACTGTGAGCAAAGAATAAACATGATGAAGGCTGAAGGTTAAAAAGGACCCGATATTTGGCAGCTACATTATGTGTCACAGGCAGCCGGAAAAGTGTTTTAGACGCCCTTAAAACGACACCACAGAAATGCCACCTGACCGCCACACTTGCACACAACCAAAAGGGGTCGCGACCAAGTAACTCATGTAGATACGCAGATCGTCAATGATTATCTATCTGACACTACTGGTCCCTCTGGGCTTAAACGCCGAGATGGTAAAGAAATGCACTACGTGGAGATAGGTCGAGTATGTGGTAGGTAAAAACGTTTTCGGACTACTGCATGCTGATGTGGTTTGGATGCTGCCCCCCACCCCTTCTTTCTCCTCCCTTCTGCAGGTCGCGTCGGAACGTCGGCTGAAGTATGGGAGAGCGATGATCGAACCACCGACGAAAAGGGAAGGAGGGAATATGAGCATAGTCCTTATGACGATAAGTTTTTAAAAGACGTAGACTTAAACATGACTGTTCCTCCTTAGAACATAGTGACTGGGAGAATGGACTGACATAGAAACTTGACGGGTACTGTATGACGAAAATTGACTCGAAATAACACGTTAGATAATGTAACTAGACGTTTGACTAGATAGGGAAAGGACAAAGAAGAGTGCACGGGTAAGAGTTACCAAGGCACCACCCGTCTGGGAAGTTAGAAATGTTGCTGATGTTCAAAATGTACTGCCCCCCTTCTCACACTCTTATAGATATAGCCAAGCTGTCCGACTGTTCTCCCGATCCATACCCGCCGTTGCCTCAGCCTGGAGAACTTCCCACCAAAGGAAGAAACTGAAAAATGGTTTAAGATCCAACCGTGGGTAAATAGCCCGACCAGGTTAATTTCTGATCGACTGACCGAGGTGTAAGTATTGGCAATTGAGAACGCTCGCAGAAATAACAAGCGAGAGGGAAAGAGAGGGAAAGGTAAAAAGAGCTAAGAACGTAGGTAAATAGGATAGCAAAGATACGCAGGATATAAAAATATATCTAGTTGGCCAACAATTGTTTTCTGTTTTATTGTGAATGTCTTATATATGTAATACATGTACTGTCTTCCTTCGTCTGAGTTTGTGTGTGTGTACTGTAGGGGTTTATGTCCTCCCTCTGTTTGCGTCTCTCCGTTACCTGACCCCCTGCTGTTCTGTGTTGTGAGCGCACTAAATGACCTATTTTCGTACACGTCTCTCTCTCTCTCTCTCTCTCTCTCTCTCTCTCTCTCCCCCTTACCTATCTCTCTCTCTCTCGCTCTCTCTCTCTCTCTCTCTCTCTCTCTCTCTACATGTCATACGTGTACCGAATGGCTCGTTTAGATTGCGGACGACTCTCACTCTCTATGAGAGTCTCCCTATTTCCTCTTCCTTTGTATGGTAAAATTGTGCCTCGGTGGCCCCAGTCTAATTGGATACTTAGTGAACGCGAAGGTGTTCAGCGAAATTGACCGAAACTAAAATGATTGTATCTCGCCATATTACTACCTCTCCTTTCTGCAAAATGAATGAACTCGAATTGGCTGAGAAGGAAAGGACAGGTAAGACGACTAAGGTCCCCCAATCTGGCCTTTTATAGGGGAACTGTATGTCAATGGCACCTTATTTGTTGTTCATCAGAAACGAACACCAACGTCTAGATTGACCCCCAATGCCCAGATTGCCCCACCCCCTTTTGCACCCAAGCGCGAGCGCCCGAAGCATCCCCGCCCCATTTGATAGAGCCCAGCTGCTGTCCCCGATACATACAAGATGACCATGAGTAACTGTCGTCCCTCGAGAAAAGCTTGTTTTACCCAGACTCTCGCCCCCGCCCTGTTTGAAAGGGTTAGCCAGCCTTGAAGGGAAATGTTAGACTGTTAAGGCTCAGGTTAGAAAGACGAGTCTCCCTGGAGGTTCCGAAATGTTGAGTTTGATGAAATGCAGAGTTGATAAGGAGTCTGACTTTTCTCCATATGTGACATGAATAGACGATGATACCAAATGTTAATATTGACAAATGCTAATTCTTCGAACACGCCTGTTTATTTTTGTACCCCCATCAATTACAAAAATGAACTCTGTCATGTAAAAAGGGGCGACTGTGGAAATTAGAGAAATTGATGTACATAAACAGCGTTCATTTCCCCTTTTTCCCGCTCCTCTCCCTGTAAGCACTCTGCCAGTAAAGGCCCGTACCCATATATACATGACAGCCATTCTAGGCACCCTGGCCTTTTTGCCCGCTCATTAGAATCACCGGCTTCCCTTCTGCGCGTATCTGAACCCCCCCCCCCCCTCTCTCACATGCATAGACTATGAAACCCTCTCCCTCTACGCGACCCTGCCCTGAAAGGCAACCCTCCTGCTTGACCCGCGCAAACCCCCCCCCATTTCCTCTTGAAGAGGCATCCTTCGCCTCAGCTGACATGGCCCTCCCCAGCTGCACCTGACTGCCCCCGCTCTCTCATGTACGGGTCATAAGACCTCTCTCTGTGCGACTCTGTCCCTGTGCACACCCTGGCTTCCCCCCTCCCCTTCTCCCTCACATGGGCAAGTCATAAACCTTCTTCTTCTGCAAGACCCTGTCCTTGGGAGTCACGGCCGCGCCTGACCAGCACCTCCTTTCCTTTCATGAATAACCCCTCTGTTAGTAAACCCTCCCTCCGCGATTGACTGTCCACACATGTCTGAGGTCATCGCCTAAGCCAGGAGATACTGTTTACTGCTTATTGTATGGAATCACTCCTCTTCAAAGGACCCACTATTGATCCTGGCCACCCCACCCCCTGGGCTATGATCAGGCGCACACATCCTAAAAGATGGCGGAACACTCAGCTGCATGATTACCCTCCCCTCTTATCAGCAGGTCAAGGGTCCCTATTGTGAACATATGTGGGGTAGGATTGACACAAGGATCATGGGGATGTCTTTTCCGTGTTTCACAATGTCGCGATTGTAATGCTAAGTGTTTTGTAAGGTATAAAAGACGACGTTTCAGCTCACTTGTTAGAGCACCTCCCGATGGCACCTTGTTTCGTGTCTGAAATGACAGGCTCTCCTCATGAGTAATAAATCCTGTTCTTCTGATTCCTGCTCCCAGCGCCCGTCTCTTTATTTGGTAACTATTCAGAATGGGAACTAAGAGGCGACTTGCGCCAGCAGCCTGGGCATCGATACTAGTATGGGCTCACTTTCCACAAAGCAGCAAAGGAAGAAAGGCCACAGGCCCGGACGGGGTCCTTATAGATGTTTATAAAGCTGTACCTGCCCTATGGGGACCTTTAATAAATAGAGCCTTTAATGCTGCTGTAACTGAGGGAGTTCCTCCCCATTTTTAAGAAGGGGGTCAAATCCAATGCTAAAAACTACCGGACAATTTCCCTTTTAGATTTCTCTATTAAAATCATGAGCAGGATTCTACATTTTAGGTTAGAACATGGGTACTCACAAACTTTCTCTCGGGGGCCAAATTTACAGTGTGGTTTGTGTCCGAAGGCCGCACCAGTGGGGGCGGGGTCAGTGGGGAAGGGGACGGGGCTAGAGCAGCAAAAAAAACTGGTACCATGAGGTTGATCACTGGTCCCTGCAGCGGACGCCTTCGTCCACTGAGCCGCCAGACCCGGTATACACACATGAATGAATGAATGAATTACGCACTTATATAGCGTACGACTACCCGGAGGCATCTCGGCGCTTGTACGAATACCGCCGAGGAACCCTTCCTGGCCTTTCCCTGTGAGGAGCCCACTCCTGGGCACCCCCAAGGTGAAGTCAGGCATCCTCAGCGTTGTTGGGGCCGTTGTAGAGATTAAGCAAGCTATTGCCCAGAGGTGCAGAGTGGGGCTCATGATCAGAATAGGCACGAGGCGAGAATTATCAGGTCCGAGGAAATTGAGCCCAAGACCCGCCGAGGCGGGAATTGAACCCTTGTCCCAGCCAGACTACTGCATCAGGGTCTGCCGCTCTAACCATTGAGCCACACATCTCTCTCTCTCTCTCGTTCTTTTTCAGTCTCTCTCTTTCCCTCCCTCTCTCCCTCCCTCTTCCTCCCTCTCTCTCCCTCTGTCTCAGTCTCCCTCTGTCTCAGTTTCCCTCTGTCTCACTCACTCCGACTGTCTCACTCCCTCTCACTCTCTCTCTCCTTCTGTCTCATTCACTCTGACTGTCTCACTCGCTCTCCCTCTGTCTCACTCCCTCTCTCCCTCTGTCTCACTCACTCTGATTGTCTCACTCACTCTATGTCTCCCTCTCCCTGTTTCCCTCTCCCTGTTTCCCTCTCCCTGTTACCCTCTCCCAGTTTCCCTCTCCCTCACTCTGTTTCCCTCTCCCTCACTCTGTTTCCCTCTCCTTCCCTCTGTCTACCTCTCTCTCCTTCCCCCTCCCTCACTATGAGGTCTCCCTCACTCTGTCTCCCTCGCTCTGTCTCCCTCCCTCCCTCACTCTGTCTCCCTCTCTCCCTCGCTCTGTCTGTCTCCCTCCCTCGCTCTGTCTCCCTCGCTATGTCTCCCTCCATCGGTCTGTCTCCCTCTCTCTACCTCGCTCCTCTGTCTCCCTCCCTCTCCTTTGCTCTCCCTTACTCTCCCTCACTCGCTCTCCCTCTGTCTGCCTGTCTCTCTCCCTCGCTCTGCCTCACTCACCCTCGCTCTGCCTCTGTCTGCCTGTCTCCCTCCCTCGCTCTCCCTCCGTCTCCCTCCCTCGGCCTCTATCTCCCTCCCTCGCTCTCCCTCCCACGTGATCTCCCTCGCTCTCCCTCTCTCTGCCTCTCACCTCGCTCTCCCGCTGTCTCTGTCTCCCTCCCTCGCTCTCCCGCGTTCTCCCCTGCTCTCCCTCTGTCTGCCTCTCCCTCGCTCTCCCTCTGTCTGCCTCTCCTTCGCTCTCCCTCTGTCTCCCTCCCTCGCTCTCCCTCTCTCGCTCTCCCTCTGTCTGCCTCTCCCTCGTTCTCCCTCTGTCTCCGTCCCTCGCTCGCCCTCACTCGCTCTCCCTCGCTCTCCCTCTGTCTGCCTCTACCTTGCTCTCCCTCGCTCTCTCTCTATCTCCCTCCCTCGCTCTCCCTCGCTCTCTCTCTGTCTCCCGCCCTCGCTCTCCCTCTGTCTCCCTCCCTCGCTCTCCTCACTCTCCCTCTGTCTGCCTCTCCCTCGCTCTCTCTGTCTCCCTCCTGCGTTCTCCCTCACTCTCCCTCTGTCTGCCTCTGTCTCCCTCCCTCGCTCTCTCGTGCTTTCCCTCCCTCTCCCTCTGTCTGCCTCTCCCTCACTCTCCCTCGCTCTCTCTCTGTCTTCCTCCCTCGCTCTCCCTCTGTCTTCCTCCCTCGCTCTCCCTCTGTCTGCCCCTGTCTCTCTCCCCCCTCTACCTCCTCCCTCTCCCTCTGCCACCCTCTTCATCTCACCCTGCCTGTGTGTGCCCTGGCTGAGACAGCTTCCGGGCACACACCCCCACAGCCGCACCCGAGCACTTCACAGGTCTTTAAAAGACCATTCACATGTTAATAAGGGTTTGTTCACCTCTTAGGCCCCTGCAGCTCCACTCTTACTATGGCGGGAATCGCCCCCCTCCACAGAGCAGCAGAGTCTCTTGAGTCGCGCTGCAGCAGGGGTGTTAGCTGACACACTTTGAAAAATAATATATATTAAAACACGGGTACGATGTTTGGACGGTCCGTGGGCCACCAGGGAAGGCTTGCCGGGCCGCTGTTGGCCCGCGGGCCGTACTATGAGTACCAGTGGGTTAGAAGAATGGGCTTAGGACAGTGGGATTTTAACAAAGACACAATATGGCTTTAGGAAAGGGCGAGGAACCCTTGAACAGTGTATTAACTTAGATTTATTAATTGGAAAATACACATGCGCTAAGCAAGGATCCCTTTTTTTATGCTTCGCAGACCTCAGCAGCGCATTTGATCTAGTGGATCATACCATTCTCTGGCCAACTCTCTTAGAACTCGGAGCCCCAGAGCCTATAATTTATTTTTTGGCCAGGCTCTACGAAAGTCTGTCAACATCGGTACAGTATGGGCACAGGGGCGAATGCACCCCAAAATTTAAAGTTAGATGTGGCATCCGACAAGGCTGCATCCTTGCTCCTTTGGTCTTCACACTTTTAATCAATGAAGTCGACGCAGCTCTTAAATTAGTAAAATCGGATGCACCACAGGCGGCTGGCCAAGATGTGCCGGTACTGCTTTATGCAGATGATGCCGTGCTTTTATCTAGCACACCCATTGGCCTCCAGCGTTTAATAGATAAGTTTGTTGATTTTATCACAAGAAGGAAGTTGCTGATCAATAAGACCAAAACATATACTATGGTCTGTGGCCCGAGATGAAAGAGGATTAATCCCTTTTTTATAGAGGGTCAGAAAATCCAGACAGTGGATAAGTTTTGCTATTTAGGGATAACGTTCTCTGGTGACGGTACCTGGTCACAAGAGATGTCGAATGTCCGGGAAAAATGTCTAAAAGCGTCAAGAGTTTTTAGGTTTGCAGCGAAGTTAGGTGACCGACAAATTAAAGATATGACTCATATGTATCAATCAAGATGTACGTCAATGGCTCTCTATGGTGCGGGGTATGCGGTCACAACTCTAACTGCGATTTGCAAACAGTGGAAAATATGTTTTTTAAAAAGCTGCTTTGTTTGCCACCCTCTGCATCCACTGAATTAATCCATAGGGAAGTTGGAATTAGCTACCTGATGGACTTAATAGCATTTAGACCCCTATTGATCTGGAGATCTATATGGCGGAAGGAAGAGACTTCCTTCAATAGAACGATCATTAAAGACTGCCTTCGTTTAGACAACTGTCTTAAGATTCCCTGGCGCAATTACATTATTTATAGTTTTGAGGATGTTTTTAAATTAAATATATTGGATAATCGTAATGCTGTAGACCAGCTGCCCAAAATAGAACTGAGGAATTTGTTTTAGATACACAGAAAAAAGAAGCGTCTAAGTAACATTGGGCAGCAAACCACATGCCAATTCTACAATTCATATATGGCCTCTGAGGGTTTCCAAACTTATCTGAGCCAGGTAACCAGATCCTCACATCGTTATGTACTCACAAGAATGAGACTTGGTCTGGTCCATCATTTGGTAGCATTTCCACGTGTAAAACAGTATCCCGCTTCCACTTGCCCATGTGACGGCCACACTAAACAAAGCACTTTGCACTTTCTCCTTATATGTGATTTATATATGAACTTTCGTATTGCATTTTTAAAACCATTGTTTGTACCTTTACCACGGAGGCAGCTATGAGGATGATTTTTACATTGCGAGAACCTGACATGTTTTTTTACTGCAACTTTTATCCTCAAATCTATTGATGCAAGGAAAAGTATGATGTATTAAGTAGCACTAACCACCTGTCTGGATTTTATTTATTTATTGTAGAGTATGGACTTTTTTATACAAATGTATGTTGATGTATTTTTCTGTGCTTTTAGGGTTGTTTTATACGTACCGAATAAAGCTTATTGAAATTGAAATGGCGACAGAAAGGCTGCATTATTCAACCCTTTAAACCCAGAACCACAGGCAGGTACCTGGTGCAAACATCTAACCATTCATTCCAGTGACTTTAAGAACCATCCACTAATTCACCAACCCTACCTTCCCCCATAGCGAACAACCATTGCAGACACTGCAATTTTCATCCATTTTTGAAGAAAGAGAACCATCAACAAGACAGGAAAATAAACTACATTTATTGTGTTATATTCATAAATAATAAACAACATGCTCATTGGTTCATGCAGCAGAATCTCTATGACAGGTCCAGGTTTATGGCCACCCCATAACTCATACTAGTCTCCAGTTCATGGCCATGAGAAATATTAACCCTGGTACTTTTAGCACCAGGGTTAATATTTTATTCCCCTCGTGCATCCTCTTAAATAATAGCTCAACGTGAAATTTTCTGTTACGCTCACAGTAATCTGCAAAAAAAAATGCTTTTCACAAGTTAATTGAAAATTATGCCAATGTGAAAACTGTTCTAGCAGAAAATGTGTTGCAAGAGACGTTTTCTCTACAAAAACATGTCCTCTTTGGTTTCTTGATTGTTGAACACGAGGGATACCCTTGTGCTCAATTTTCACTTCAGTTATCCAAAATTGCACTTTGCATACTTAACACATAAGTTTCTCAATATTTCATGCAATTTCATGAAACAATTATGCGATTTTGCACATCTATTTATTTTAACAGTCAGTTTTCGCCACATGAGACAGGGCGACGGTTCACCTATTTATTGTTGGTAGCCTTATCTGTTCTGTCTCCACGTGATGTCGAGCTACACCACGGTATGCAGCAGTTCTAGACTTTGGAACATTATTTGGACAGTTGATGGCATAGTAAAGAGCCCAGGCAACCAAATGTAAATAAAATGTAAATGTCAAGGTATTTGTAGAGCGCACTGTCACCAAGCGGTTTCCTGGCGCTATTACTCATACCGCTGTGGAACCCCTCCTGGCTTTCCCTGTGAAGTGTCCACTCCTGGGCACCCCCAGGGTGAAGCCAGGCATCCACAGCGCTGTTGGGGCCGGTGTGGAGGTTAAGCAAGCTATTGCCCAGAGTTGCAGCGTGGGACCCATGATTAGAATAGGCACCGAGGCGAGAAATCAGGTCCGAGGAATTATGAGCCCAAGACCCGCCGAGGCGGGAATTGAACCCTGGTCCCGGACCAGAACTCTGCATCAGGGTCTGCCGCTCTAACCATTGAGCCACACTCCTCCAGAAAGTATGTGGCATTTTGGATTATCAGCAAGCTGGAAAAGGCTACCTTGCGTTTCTGCTTCAGAAAGCAAATATCATTTGTGGCATGTTCCTGGCATCTCCTTCAATGAACCAGAGTGTTTGTCATCTGTTGCTGCTTCTCCATCTCCTGATACCAGCTGAATAAACCCAGCGGGCAATACCTCCCGTTCATCCTGTGTTCTTTGTTCAGGTGCTGAAAGATGTGAGGGCCACAGATTCCCCATCTTCACCTCATGTGTTTGCTGATGCCCGCAATGTGGTTTCTACGGACCATATTCCACCCACTTTCGAAAGAAAGGCGAGCTGAGGCACTGGACTATTAAAGTCTACTATTAGGTAAAGTTGGGGAACCTGGGTTAAGAGACTGTTCCTCATAGCAGACAGCTTAAACCATGTAAAACCGTAGCAATTGCTGAAGAAGGGGATGTTGGTATCTGAGCCAACAGTTCAAGCCTCCCACCACAGTGCTGTCCTGCGTTATTGGCATCATTTTCCAATGGCTCAGTGCAATTTCTGCTAAACAACCCTCAAAATCACTGCCCTACCTTTCCTAATACTTTCTGAAAGCTATAGCTTTGTGTCAAATGTAATGCAGTTTGGGTGGGCTAAGACCCTCCCAGGAGTTCTGTAATAGACAGGGGCAGCATACTTCCAAGTAGGGGTTCATAATAGAATCAAATCACATAGGGCGGTTCTACCCACTTCTGAGAGTGTAGATCAGAAGGCGAAGATGACCTTGAACTCGGCCTCTTTACAAGCGGTGAGAGAAGAGGAGATATAAGGGAATTCATGCAGGAAACAAAGTCAGGGTCTCCAGATGATGCAGTTTCTCTTTTGCTGTTAAATAAATGTGTATTGTCCTTCACTCCTTATGCGACAAAGATGGTTAACAGGTCTTTAAGTAGAGATACAATTCAATAGGATTGGAAGAACAGAGTGGTTACGTCGCTTTTAAAGAAATGACCTAGAAAGTCCTAAGAGGGAGAAGGTAAGAACCATCACCTTGTTACCAGCTACGAATAAAAATCAAAGAAAGAGCTTTGGAAAAGAGTTGACAAAGTGGCTAACATAAGTTGGTTGCTTACATGAATAAGTTCAAGTTCGAGCATTTATATAGCACATTGCTCACCCAGAGGGTCTCAAGGCACTAGGGGAAGGGGTTCATTATTTGTCGAATAGCCAGGTTTTAAGTTCTTTTCTGAAGGAGATGTGGTTTTGAGTAAGGCGAAGGTGAGTGGGGAGTGAGTTCCAGGTCTTGGCAGCAAGGAAGGAGAAGGATCTGCCACCCATGGAGGATTTTCGGATGCGCTGGACTGCGGCGAGGGCTTGATTGGACGATCTTAGTAGGCGGGTGGGTTTGTAGAAGGACAGTCGAGTGTTGAGGCATTCAGGTCCTAGATTGTAGAGGGCCTTGTGTGCGTGGGTGAGAAGGCAGAAAGTAATTCTTTTGTTGACGGGAAGCCAGTGGAGGTCTTTTAGGTGTCCGGTGATGTGATCTTGGCGAGGGATGTCTAATATGAGTCTCGCTGATGCATTTTGGATGCTTTGGAGTTTTTTCTGTAGTTTTGCTGTGATTCCCGCGTATAGTGTGTTACCATAATCCAGTCGACTCGTGACCAGTGCGTGGGTGACAGTCTTTCTTGTCTCGAGGGGGATCCAGCGGAAGATCTTTTTGAGAATGCGAAGTACGTTGAAGCAGGAGGATGAGACTGCGTTGACTTGTCTGGACATCGAGAGAAAGGAATCTAGGATGAAGCCAAGGTTACGTGCATGGTCAGTGGGTGTGGGTGCTGTGCCCAGAGCGGAAGGCCACCAAGAGTCGTCCCAGGCGGAGGGGGAAGATCCTAGGATGAGCACCTCCGTTTTGTCTGAGTTGAGTTTTAGGCAGCTATGTTTCATCCATTCGGCTACTTCTTTCATGCCTTCGTGAAGATTAGTTTTGGCGGTGTTGGGGTCTTTGGTGAGGGAAAGGGTTAACTGGGTGTCGTCTTCAGGCTGACTGTTGGACTTGGCCCTTTTGGCAGGTTCACCCCTGAACTTTTTGCCTGGCGATATGACATAATTATAGTGATTTCTGGTCTCAGCGCACTTTAGCACTGTGGCCCAGAGTAAAGTGTGTGCACTCTCTGAGTGCGTGTGGTGAGATTGGCCTGCCCTCCCATAGGAATGCATGGGGAATATGTGTGTCCATGGTAGTTTCTGATGTGTGGGGAGTGCAAAGGCGAGTTTGGCATGTGCGAACTTGTGAGATGAAAAGCTGCGCGATGATGGGCGAAGGTTTATTGTGTCTAGTGGAGAAGTGCCACTTTTAGAAGTTAGCATGTCTGTGCAGTGAATGTGAATTGACTGTCTGGCTTGTGATTGGCTGGAGCTGGCTGGTGTGCTGGGCTCCAGGAGTCAGGATGGGTCTGCCCGGTGGTGAATGGAGAGATCTGCCTGTTGATGGGAGGGAGGAGTTGCACCTGGGACCTAAATAGGGCTGGGCCTTCCCTCCACAATGCTGGTTCCACCCCCTGTGGTGTGTTTGATGTCCCTGGCCTGTCCTGTGAATAGGGAGAGGGGCTGAGCAAAACAAAGTGCTCCAGAACCATTTGCATCTGGTTCGCCCCTTGCCTGTACCTTTGGAGACAAAGGAATTTATGTATAAAAAGGGGCTGTGACCCCATGTAAAATGTTCTCGTTCCTGACTTGAATCTACCAGGGGCATGCTGCTGGTGGGGCCCAGGAGAGACCGCCAAGGGGGCTACCTCCCTGTTGGAGGGCCCTGTGTGCTGGCCCCTGGGCCCTGCCCAGCCCCTGGATGCCTGGAGTTCTTGCTGGATCCTACCAGGAGGGGACTTGCTACTGCTGGGGCCCAGGAGGGACTGTCATGGGGGCTGTCTCCTTGCTGGAGCGCCCTGTGTGCTGGCCCCTGGGCCCTATATTGCCCCTCCTGTTGCCGAGGACTTCTGGGACCTATATCCTCCTTTTTGGATTTTACCAAGGCTTGTTACAGCCTTCCTGCGCCATATTTTGGGACTGGGCGCTTTGATTTAACTTCCCTGGAAAAGGGAGAGCCTGGGGGCTGAGCAGCACGGTGCTGCAGCCCTTTTGAGAGGGACTCCCCCTGCCCAGGGATTCCCCCTCCTTTCCTTCTTGGCAGGTGCCCACCCCACTTATTTGTGACTTTCTTTAACAGGTGCCCACCCTGCATTATGGCCGCCGTGCCGATGTGTCTTTCAATTGCGCGGGTGCCCACCCAGCGACTTTGCCCGTATTCCTATTTTTAAATCCAAGCGGGTGCCCATCCCGCGTTTCACCGCCGCGGCCTGAGCCGCGCTCTAAACTGCTGCTGAGCTGCCGGTGCTGCACTGGCCCAACCCGGAAGCCAGGCGGCCTTGCCTGACTGGGGGCGGGCCTAGTGCACGTCATTTCCGCTTCCCCCCCCAGACGGAAAAAAGCTGCCCCGAGCCACGAGGGCTCCCTGACCAAGTCCCGGTCCCGAGACGGGGGACCGGGTGAAGATGCGCCTCCGCCCCTAGTGAGGCGTTGTGTGTGGCGGGGCTCCCGTGAGTGTGAGCCCCAGAGACCCGCCAAGAGGAGAGTGTTGCACACAGCCCTAGGAAGCTCCTGTGAGTGGGGTTCCATGTGTTGGTGCCTCTGAGGCACAGGACGAGTGGGATATTTCGAGCGGCCCCGTCTTGCAGTGGACCGCTCCAACAGTGATGCCTCCTATCCTTTCCCAGAGCCCAGATGGCTCCAACAACTCCCCCGGTTATTTTTAGAGTCCCCATGAGGGACTTGAGACGCATTCAATTTAGAGCCGTTTTGGCTCCAACCTGTGTCTTTCAAGAGCCTAGATGGCTCCGGCAGTTGACCCTAAGTGTTTATGGGGTCCAGAGGGGGCCCATGTTCTTGCCCACATTCTCGCCTCATGTTTCCAGAGCCAGATGGCTCCCACATGCGCAGCATGTACCGTCAGAGCCCCGTGTGGCTCCAACATTGGGCGCAATTTATTCCGAGGGCCAGTGAGGGCCCATGTCGCAGTTTATTTTCCAGCTGCCCAGCAAGTAGTGGGCAGCTGCAACGTTTAGGTTTTTGCGCAGTGGCGCAACCTGGACTTTCGCTGCCTAGGCAGCAGCCCTGACTCTCTGGACATATGGCGTTTAAGCCCCCCTGTTTAGATGGCCAGTTGGACAGGGGGAGGGTTACTTTTATAGGGGGTAGGCCCTAATGTGATTTATGTGCTAATGTGATTTATGTACTAATGCTTTTGGGTGCTAGGAAATGTATGGTGTATATTATGTTTTGTGCACCCTGTTTTTGATACCTCTAGATATGGTTTATGCATAGGAGGTTGTTTTACCTGTTTAGGTTTGTATTAGGGAGATGATACTTCCCTGTGGAATTTACGCCCCTAGTGTAAAGTTTACTTAGGTGGTGAGGGTCTAAGGTAGTTAGACTTGTGGGATACTGTGCATGATGGATTTCATGTCACAGACTGTTGCAAAGTACAGTGATTATCAGTGGTTACTGGCTGTACGTTCTATGACCTATTTTACCTGTATGTTTATGATTTAGTTCACTTTTACCAAGTTCACTTTGTGATGATCCTGACAGTGGTCCATGTCGCCTTGTCAGGTGTACATAATCCCTTGTAAATATTGCCTGTGCCAGTTGGCACAATGTATTTGGTGTGATTATTATTCTAATGTGCTTTGAGACTACAAAGGCTATTTTTGATATAACCTTGTGTGGAGTTCCTTTTGTGGGGGGCCTGGGATGTTGTTGCTGGTGGGTGCGTGTGCAAATGCTTTACAGATTGCCTCCGGGATAAGCCTTACTTCTCGTGTCACGTTGCCAAGGGGGTGAACAGGGGTTATTCTTGGTGTGTAACTCCCTTACCCTGACTAGAGTGGTGGTTTCTGCCTGGCTTTGGCGCAAGCCTCAGCCAACCGGAAATCCCATTTCTAACACTGACAGAGAAAGGGAATCAGCTACAGCCCTTACACTGGATGAGCTGAGCCTAACTGCTGGCGAAGGCAAAAGTGCTGGGCTGGTCCTGTCGATCTGTACGCAGCATGTGACAGTGTGGCTCATTACATCCTGATTTAGCGCCCCAGGAGTGTA